>NC_139411.1:24873333-26135000 GCF_905368555.1 Meleagris gallopavo | reverse complement strand
AATATTGTCATCTGTTTAAATACTGGTACTGTTGGGGAGGGGAGCTCAGCAGTGGTGGGAGGGCTTTCATGCAGTTACATGTTTATTTTGTTTAATTTTTTTATTCACCAGGTTACTCTGCAGCTTTAACATATTAATATCAGCTCCACAAGAAGAAGGAAAAATAAAGCATTCAGGCAACTGGTGAAAGAATCTTTATATCACAAATATCTTACTGTTTCTAAGAATTCCCTGTAATTGCCCCTAATCTGGTTACTTTACATTTCTTTGTCATCACCATTTCTAAAACTTACAAATCCTTTTCTGCAGAGCTCAGAATTCATTATTGATATGCCTGGGCATACACGTTTCAAAAAGAAGATACCAGACAAATATGTGATGTTAAAATGCTTCTAAATATACTTATTCAAATACTACACTGGTTCAAACTCTCCACATGAAACCCTTCAAAAATCCGACCTCTAAGTAATCTTGACTTTACTGAGACCTCATTTTTGGCAGCAATCGGGAAACAATTAAAAAAAAGCAGTTCAGATACCTGCTTTGCTCCAGCAGTAAGGAACTGAGTATATTAATTTCAGAACATATACTAAAACATTTGAGGAACTGACCATTAAAACAGACGTTCTCTCTCTAAATATTTATGAGTCATTTTATAACTGGAAGAAAGCTGTTCCAGAATACTGATCTCTAGTGTTACACCTACAGATCTACAGCACACACAAATAAATAATAAATATTGATAGGTGTGCTTGGGTCTACTTGTGCTGTATTTTCAGTGGGTATATGATACACTATATAATACATAAGCCATTTCAGTGCTTCACATCAAAGTCAAAGCGTTAGGAAATACTGTGTAATTCTGCCAGTGTTTCAGCACAGGTTTTAACCAAAGCAATGCTTTCACTTTCAATACCAGTGTACGAATGTATTTACCCTATCAAAGATTTTCTGATGCAAACAAGATTATTACTGTACCAGATTTGATCATGGTATTCTAGCAGACATCAAATAATAGGTTTTCTTTTTTTTCCTTCTTTCTCTAGTGCCTTTAAAAAAAAAAAATTCTACTATCAAAGAATGTTAATTTCTAAGGCTTGATCTGGAGATTCCTATGTAAGTATACAATTATTAGGAAAAAAAGAGGCACAACAGTGAATATTTTAAAGCAGTGTAATCAATATTTTTGCTTTGTGCAGATTTCCCTGCAACAGTGAACAAAAAGATCTACTTCAGATTTAGAAACTCAGCTTTAAAGGGAAAGCTAGACAACAAAAAGCAAGAAAGTACTCACCTCTTCACGTAATTTTATCAACTGCAACATGAGCGCACAAAAAAGATAAAAAGGAAAGAAATGGCAGGAAAGAAAGATCAGTTGTGTGACAGGATACAGAATTAACATTGACAATTTATCTGTTTACATGTTTAGCATTTAAAAATCACAGACAAACACATTAAAAGAACCTAAACATAGACTACATGCAGAGTTTTTTGAACGAATAAAGATCACTTTCTCACACTGTCACATTAAACAAAGAGAATAGTGTGAAATTCTCTTTTAAACCACATCTAAGACACCATCATGAAATAAAGGGGAATGACTTCATAGAAGTCTATATTATAAAGAAAAAAAAAACAAGTTTACTATTCCTCTCTGCGAAGACTGTACAGCTGAAGTGGTTTTGTATATACAAGTTTTCAGAATGTTTTCTGTATATTTTAGTTGTGACAACTGATTTCTTATTTTACGAGCAGATCTAACTTATTAATAGATGACTGCATCTTTACAGCATGTCACCGCTACTCCGATTTTTATATACCTTCATTTGAATGCGACTATATTATCTAGTTTGATTATTGAACCTCACATGGACACCCTTTTTCTGTTGAGAAAAAAAAAAAAAAAAGCAGCTTAGATAAGCGGCTCAGAATGATGATTTACTGCATAGCATATTTAATAATAGACAAAGGAGAAGGGAACAACACAAAACATGTTTCCCTCAGGAAAGACCCACTCCAGGCTCTTATTCCTGGACCACTACACAGTGTGTGTATCTATACATCTGTACATACTTATATAGGATATGCACTTATGCTTATCAATCTACGCTTGTAAATTAACATGATCTAACACTATTAATAATATTGCTATGGCAGGTTTATCATAAAACTAAATAAAATCCAGTCTGAATATCGAGTTATGCTGTAATACTCTCTCCATTTACAGAGAGAGATAAATCATTGGTACTGGAACAAAAAGTATGATTACTCACAACAAATGTCTGCACAAGAGTGGCTCTTGGTGAAAAAATTACAGTTCTCTCCCCGATTCCAGTTGAATTCAAAATTACAACAGCTACATCATTATCTCAGTTTGTGCTGGTACCTCACCTACAGTTTCATAACACTCATTTTCAACACGTGTGTGAGCTGAGAATGTTTACTACTCAAAGTCTCCTCAGCCCGAGAGGAAAAAAGGCACTTCCATTACTCTCTATTGTTTCATGTGGCTCGCCTAGGTCTGTACACAGCCTCATCCCAAAGCAGACGATGAACCCAACTACGTGTGTAATTACTGGGGCTACTACTGCAGGAACTCGAGCTGAAATAACGCAACTTTGCTAGAATTTGGCAGAAAGAAAACCGCGCTGTCCACCAAACTGCTGCTTAAATTCAACTGCTTGGCCTGTCAGAAATTGGTCTTTCTCCAGCTCTCCCCCTCCTTTTCTCCCCAAAAAGGCAAACATCTCTTTAGAGAGGGGCGATCTGGGAACTGATTGCATTGCTATCTTTTCTTTCGGAGGCCACCATTCTTCACTTGGCCATGATACTTAAAGGGCCAAAGTTTAAAACTACTCTCCCGCAATAGAGCCCATTTGGGCATGCCACCCTGCAGCAATCAGACGGAGTTTTAAAATGCTGCACATTTGTTTTTTCAATAGGTTCCAAACAAAAATGTTCTATCTTGTTTGTGCTGCATGGCTGAATTTAAGCTCTGCATAGGATTTGCAGCTAAGCTAAGTAATGGGAGAGGGTTTTCTTTTTCTCTTTTTTTTCCCCCCTTTTTTTTTTCTTTTTTTTTTTTTTTTAAAACATTGGCTGAAAGATATTCATTCAAATTAACAAAAGATGTATTTTTCCCCCATTTAACAATGCACTTGATGAAAATGTGTTACCTTTACTTTTCTATTTTTGAACACTTTCTGGTATTTTTATCACGCTCACCACCCAACGGTAAGCAGCATTAGGCCGTGCGCAGCCACCATTTTAAGTTATGATAATCAGCATATCCTTGAAACAAAGATACATATATTTTTTTTCAATACAGAATTCGATACAAGAGGTAATCTGCTCCTTTGTAGGCTAAAAAAAAAAAAAAAATCTGGTTTACGCTGGTTTGAACCAGCGGAATCTCTTGTGGCTAAGCCTTCTGCTGTGACTAAAATCAAAACTGCGCCGCAGAGAGCGGCCGAGGCTGTGTGTGTGTGCCCGTGTGCCGGCGAGGCGCACACCACGTGATGCAGAAAACTACCCAATTTTTTTTTTTTTTTTTTTTTTAAAAAGCTGATAACGCTACTGCCGTCTCTGTCCGCATATAGATAACGAATAAATGCTGAACTCTATTAAACGCCCTTTACACATTATCGTGGGTCGAACACACAATTTTCTGAACTTATGATGACAGTCTATTTATTTTGCTATAAACCCTCGGCATGTAACGAACAGATTTGTGTCTGGTAATGATCTGCTCTGCCAGGGCTATATGAAATGATACCGACCTTCTTTAGATCTTGGGGAATTAAATTGACCAACTTCACCCCCTGGTCTGTAGCTGAAGTTTGACACACTTTATGCACAGCAAGCCCAAATCTAATATTATCAGAACTTTGTAGTCAGAAATTAAGTAGCCACAAAATATTTGTTCGCCGCAAATCGCATACGCTGTGCATGTGCATATGGACATGCAATTTACCCTAATGCAAATTTACTTCAACATCTTAATGAACACAGCTGCAAAAGAGAAAGGAGCAGTATTATATCTCAAGAAAGTTGGTAATGTCATACTTGACTATTTTGGTTATTTTTGATTGAGCCCAACATCCGCTTTCTAAAAAGCATACAAATCACCACATGAAAACAGTTCTGTGATTATTAAAGGGAAGCCACACCTGTAAGTACTGTATCATTGCACTGAAAAGCTCAAAACTTTCAAGGGATTTGACAATCATTGCTGGCCAGCATGACAAATAAGACTTCAAAGTAACAGAGCCCATTTAAGATCACTTCTGGAAAATAAGTAACAAGCCAATGCACACAGGCTTTAAGGGATAGAGTTTTTTGTTGTTGTTATTTGTATGTTCTTGATGGGAGAAGATATGTCTCCTGATTCGGAATCTCTGCATATGCTTCACTTGAACATATTCACCAGATAAAATTCAGAGGAAATTAATGTACACTAAGCAATGACTTCATTAAACAGCTTGATATCATTAACTTACTAGACAAAGATCCATTACTTTAAAAGAAATTTTGATTAGCAGAATTGTATGATTCTTACAACTTCTTACAAGGAGTTTCTATAAACATTACTCTAATAAAATTGGTTATATCTTGGTAAAATCACTATAAGCAAACGTATTCTAAGACATTGTCATCCACACATGATAATAGCTACTAATGGATCGCACAGAGGAAAAAAAAAAAAAAAAGAAATGGAAAGACCAATCATCATTAGCTAATTCTTCACTCTGATCTTGTACTTCAATCTTTCTTCTTGTGAGAATAACTGGAAACTCATACCTATGTATTCTACCCTGTTCAGCACAGCTTTTAACTCGGCCGTAACTCTGCCTTTAAAACTCAACTAAAAACCAGAAGTTGAATTAAAAAACAAATCAAATTGTTTATTTTTCCAGCAATGCCTCATTTAGTTCTACATACTTCCATATCAGCCATTCTACATTATTTGTCTTCTCCTCCCATAAAAAACATGTAAATTTTTACTGTGACAAAGAACATACTTTAAATATAATGCTCATATCTGTTTCCCTTGGGTAACATCCAAGTGTAACCAGACATTCAGCATTTCTATTAGCAGATTTTACCAACATTTGTGGATTGCTAGAGGAACAATCTTTTCTTCAATTATTCCTCCTCCATCATGAGAAGATTGTCTCCTCTCACTTTGCAAAGTTTGCTGAATGAACTGGGGAACAAAGCCCAGCATCTTTTAGTTTAACTAATTTAACTGAAACTATTTGAGAAGGAAAAAAACCTCTAATAATAGTTTGAGGGTCAGACTATCTATATGCATTCCCAACAGACAAAATTAAAGCAAGAATTTGAAATGCCTTCCAATATTTTATATGGCTGCAAGTCATACTTGATCATACTTTCTTCATCTAGTCCAAGTCTATTAAAATAGTAATGAGTGATAGTGTGGCAGACTTGGAGTTACTGATCTAAATATTTTGAGGTAATACGTTGCTGACTGTACAGTAATACCCAAGCCTTACTCTTGATTTGGATAACTGCACATTCAGACAAGGTCAATATAAGGCTGAAGTTCGTGTACTATATGATTGTGTCTGTAACTAAAAGCATGAAAGATAAGTATAAATATAAATCATGGTAAATCATCTCATAAGAAAAAGTGTGCGTTTGATTATTGGAACAACTCAATAAATTATATCTCTGTGATATATTGGCCTTTACATTATTATAAGAACAGAAATGTTTCTTTTATGATGATATTTCATAGCATCTTTCAAGGAAGAAAATAAAGAATTTCAGAACTTCCAAAGGTATGGGGGTAAGAATTTCAAGTTGGGTCATAAAAAATGAGCTTATTTACCTAACAGACTAAATAAAACACTAATGACCTAAACAATTTTGTTCAATTTAAGAAGTGGTCATTGGATGAAAAAAAAAAAATCATGTTGATAAATGTTTGTAAGTGTCATTTAATTCCTTGAGATGAGACCATGTTTCTTCCATCAGATTTCAAAAAGAAATCATAACTTGCAAAAAGTGCACATGGACCAGTTATTTAACCATTCCTTAAAAAGTGAAAATAAAATATTTTATCTCATCCCTACACATAAGATATTCTGTTAAAAGTGAAGCTTCTTATCACAATTGCCCTTTTATGTCTGAATTCACACATTTTTTTTTTCTTGAAATGTAAAAATAGTAGCACCTTAAAAGAAATAAAATTAGAATTTTAACACTTCTATAGTAGAGAGTTATGTTCATGACACACAGACTGTCAAACTCTTTCCTTTCTGCAAATTCATATTTAGGGATAAAAAAAGTCTTCCTATTATTTAAATTTTGGAACTCTTTCTTGCCATATATCAAAATATAAATACCTTCTACGTTTAACTCTAAACATAGATATTACATCTGCTATACAATAAGTTCTGCAGATAAATTGTATCCTGTGTATAATTAATTAACATATGTATTACAGTCTCCCACAGAGTTTAACATTTACACAATACTTTCAAAATACTGTATAACACTGGGGCTTAAGGGGTCTATGCTTATCCATTTTATTAGAATAAGTCTCCAAGTCTAACTTGTCTACCCTTACTAAGCTTATATTAGGGTAGAAGATATAAAAGTTTCAGAATGTGGTTCTGCTCTGTTTCCTTACTTAATATTAAAGCAGTAAGTATTTTAAAAAGCTTTACTTTCAGTACAAAAATAATTAAAATTCTATCTTATCAGAAAACTTTCAACAAATTTCTCACTCAAAATGCACAATTTTGATTGTAGCTGAACTGATTTTTCATAAAAGAAACATTCAGCTTTCAGACAGAGCTTGTCAAACAAGTTCAGCACCAAAAGAAATATTAACAGCTGGGTCAAATTACTCTGAATATAAAGTTCCCTTTAGAAAGTAGGATCTTCACTGTAGTGTTCAAAGCAACATGAGCACAAGATATCATGAAAACCTGAGGATTATCATGCTTTCCATCATTAAAAGAGTTGGATAGCTCTCTGCATTCTAGCACAACATACATCATGAAAACATGCTTTCATAAGCACAACTTGTGTTTTTGGTACAGGAGAAAAAGTCTGTTTAGGGAAGGAATCGTACACGGAAACAAACTGGTGCACAGCCTAAGTCTGAGAGTGTGTTTCCATTTGTTTTGCCTGCCAGTGTTGATTTAATTATACTGCATTATTATCAAAGCAGCATTATGTACTTTTTTTATTCCTTTTACATGTGTTTGAGGTGAAGACCTTGGTTTTGTCGGCAAACAGCGTGTTTCAAGTTATTTCTAAAGTACTAAATAATAAAGAAAAGAGAAGAAAAGATTTTTTTTAAGATAGCAGACAGTGATCACAAGTTAAAGGGTTAAATGTAAGATCTCCAAGAAACATTTTGAAGTTGATTAAGACCCCAGCTTTGCATTAAACAGTATCACTTCCACATGAGTTGTTGCTAATGCTGTTAAGGAGCAGCTTGAGAAGCCCAGTGTGCCAGTGACCTCCTTCACCCTCCAGCCACCCACTAGGGCTTCTTGATTAGCATCCTACCTGGTTCTCTGAGGAATTCCCGTCATCCCCTAGGAGCTCATTCCGCACCTCATCACTGTAGGCGATCCGTGACCTTTTCTGTAAAACAAAAAGAAAAAAGGGTTAGGAAGTAAAGCTCCAAAGCCATTGGTATCAAGACTGATCATCTTAAACCTCGAGAGCCCCCTAATGGATACCTATTTGATTTAAAAAAATAAAACAAAACAAAAAAAACCCTGCAATTAAAAGTTATATAAAAGTTCGTCAACAGCGGTATTTTGATAAATCTGCATGGCAAAAGCTTACAATTTCTAAGAGAGTCATATCCTCAATACTCCATTTCATTTAAACAAAAGCAGCTTAAATGAAGCTCAAGACAAACCATCTGTGACCCAAGTTCTAATAATCAGGCAATATAAACTCGTATCAGAAGCACTGAAAGAACGTATAGGAACAAAAGTAATTTTCCCAAGGAAGACTTGCTAGTAATATTGCAGTGATGCTATTACATAGGAAAGGAGAGAAGGGAGAAAAAAAGAAAAAGACAAAGAAGTATGAACAACAGACATTTGACAAAACTGGTTGAAATTACAGATGTAGAAAATGATCAAGTTTTTCCTTTACTGCTAAGAACTCCAGGGAAAGTACCAGAAATCAAGTCCTAAAGTACGGGTTAGAAAACAGCAGTACAAGGAAACACCAGCTTACAGTAGATCATGGGAACACCAAAACCTGCGACGGCCACTTATCAGTTAGGACAGACCACAACTGATGGGCATCAGATTTTCTCAGGAGCCAATCTCTACATTAACTCTTAACTAGAGCAAGTGGTGAGCAACTGAGCAAATGACTGAAGATTACCAAGGCAGCACAGCATTTACTGGACAAGTGGAAAAGTCCATAATAAGAACATTAGTCCAGCTTTTAATTTCTTTGTCAATTTATTACCAGACTCTTAGCTAACACTCCTGCATTCACCAAAGAAAGAATTTTTAACATATTGTCTAACATATTTTCATATTTGAGTGTGCGTATGATCAATCTTACTCTCCATCACGGGAAGAAGTCCAGTGGCAGCCAGAACTGGGCTTCTGGGCTCTTTTTAGTTGCTGTAAGCTTCCTTCCCACTCCACCATGGAAGTCACTACCAGTAGGAACTCAGCAGAAAGAAATTCCCTCCTCAAACCTTCCCTAATCAGACAACTGTGCTAAAAATTTCTGATTTTTGAGACCAAAGCACAGGAAATAACCTATTAGAAATGATACTGAGCACAGGGAAATTCATTATCTTTGTGACAAGGAAGTGGGGAAAGAGGACACGTCTTCTACCAGGAAACTAGCAGTTGAGTAGTCTTGCATTGGTCATCTGAGAGCAACACATTTTAGCTTTTGATCTTGCATAGTTCATCCTTCATTACACCTTCACCACGACAATGCTTACCAGCCTGTGATTCAGTTGCTACTGCTCAGATCTAGATTATATACTAAGGCTAACAGCTGTATCTAGCAAGGACAAAGCATACCATGGTCCAACTACAAGAGATGAATTATGCCAAATCTTTTGGAGATCTCAGCCGTCACAGTTTCATGCTAACCAAGCTAAAAGTACTCTACAGCATTAAAGGAAATGAGAACCTTTAAACAGGCTGTGGTATCAGAGCTGCCTGTTTAAATTATTCATTTCATCACTATGGGGGACTAAAACACTCCACAGCATGTAAGAATATCATATGGAGATAGGTTTTGTTTTTCTCTTTTTTCACCAAAAAGCCAACAAATTGGCATAGATTGCTCAATTACATTATTTTCCTATTTTTATTTGATATACATCAAAGAAGAAAGGAAATTACAAATATATACCAATAAATATCTACTCTTCTTTTCTGATTAAGATTCAGTCTCCCCACTTGAGGTCCAGTACCTCAACTGTACAGTCTCTGCCACTTCTACAAAATTACTCAGCCCAATTGATTCTGCTATTGTTACATTTATTTGTCATTATTAGACTAAGATGTGGAGCATGATGCTTCATGAGCTTGTACTCCAGTGAATGAGTTTCCTAATTATATTGGAGACTGAGATGGTCCTTGGTTACACATCATTTATTTGAAAGATTTAAGTGGATGATATTCTCAATCACAAGAGACTGCATGAAGGAAAGGAAAAAGAATACTCTTCATGAGAAAGAAATGTTAACAGCAATGCAGTTTCTAAAGGCCTTTTATAATCCTTTGTATCAACGTGACTGAGCTTAATAAATATATTTGTACTGTTCCTTTATTGCAATAATCTGTCATGATCAGAAAATCAGCAATTATATTAAAAGAAATAACCCTTTGACTACAATTAGATGTAACTCTTTGGCATAATCAATAAATAATTTGATATTACTTTTGATCACAGTTTCACTACTAAACGAATCAATAGTATAAAAGGAAAAGCCTTTGAACTAAAGTGTTCATTTGTTCTTTCAGAATTTGCCCAAAATATCAATACATTCATATCTTCAATTGCTATTCTTATTTTTATTAAGGTAACACTGGCAACACTTTCAAGCATAGGTTTCAAAAATAGTGACAATGAAATTGTTCATCCAAACTTGGCAATAAAGTGAGCTTTAGATTTTTTTTTTAGTTCATAAGTAACAGCTGTTTATAAATATGTACTTTAGCCAAATGCAAGAATGATAGTTTGAGCTGGAAATGTCACACACTGCTACGGTTTGAAGGAACCCAATTCATAATGCATTTTATAAATAGTTAATGACTTCTATACATAAGCTAACCAGGCAAATCAAGAAATTGTCAACATTTTTAGTCTTAGTTGTCAGTTACCACTGTCTACTGGTACTTTATATGTATGCTTCTAGAAAAGACAGAAGCTTTACAGAGTTTGTAATCCACGGCACTTCTGGGCAGCTCAGTATAGGTTATAGCTTCTATGTGCAGTTTTTCTTCTGTAAAAATCTGTCACACAGAGAAGTTTTTCCTTGTATTTTGTATTTTCTTGTGTATACATGCACCAGAAGCCTAAGCACACAAGCGCTTTTACCTCTGTCTACACATTCCCATTCAAAGCCAGCATGCACACGAACACACCACCACACAAAAGGGTTAAGCTACTTTCTATAAAACTTCAAGACAGATAAAGTTTCAGGGACTGTTTTAAATGTACTACAGTACCCAGACCTTCTGACAAGGAAGAATTTCTGATTCCAGGCAGATCTCTCTTGGTTTATGAACAGGATTTTTGCATACTGATTGGGTGATTTTCTTAAAGCCCTGTTCAAACAGATACACTTGCTCAGTTCTGTCTGGCAATTTGGCTTTAAACAATCTGTCTACTTGACCCAAGCCTTAACATTTCCCAATAGAACTGAATGTGTTCATGGGCAAGCACAGCTAAATTAGAACTGAAATGAATTAACTCAGCTTAAACTAATTAAGATCTGTGATCTGCAGCACCACCCCCCTGTATGATTCTACATGTGAAGCAGGGTACATGTAACCAGACTGAGAATTCTGCTACACTACTAATCTGAGTGTAACAATGAAGTTCGTCTATTACTAAAGCATATGAGAAGTTAATTTCCACGGCCTACACATGGCAAAGCAATTGCTTAAATTGCCTCACCTGGGAATTTAATACAATGTTATCATCAGACCAGCCACACTGTAAATAGATTTATAATGCTTTCCATGTGCTAGGCTAGGTTGCATATGAATTAAGTAATGATCTGGTATTACAATACAATCAGCTAGTTCCCACACCTGGCAGACAGGATATTTTGCTAAATTACTACCTATACAGATACATCACAACATAAAAACAGAAAAGGCGATGGGAAGAGAAACAATCTACATGGTGTATGACCAATTTTTACACGGTAACCAAATATGATGTAGATGGAAAGAGGTATCCAAAATAATCTGTTTCCAACATCTGTACAACACAGCGCATACTTATTCATTTCTATTCAATTTTGGCCTAATTTTCCGCATTCTATACTTTAATTACTCATCCATATTCTGAAACGTTCCCATTAGCGAAGGCCACAACTAGCCACTGCCCCTTTACTCCAACACACTTTCAGCAATCAGCCAAATAATTGATATAAAGTGTATTTTCATACCTGAACTGAAGAATAGCATTCCTCCTAAATGCTAAGCAGCCCCCTGAGCAGACAACTAAACCAAGGTGCATTTCATACAAAAGGCCCAACAAACCCCTCCGTTTTTCAGCCTCAGTGTTTTAAGAGTGGATTAAAAAGACTTTTCTGTAAAAAGTGTAAACAAACAAAAGGGCTTATTTACCTACAAACATCTATTTTCTTTAGAATTCCCTACTATATACATATGGTTTAAAAAAAAAAACAAAAAACAAAAAACAAACAGCGTCTGTTTCAGAGTTTGGTCCTGTTCTAGATGTAAATAAATACAAAAGATTAGAATAACCAGAAGTAATTCCTAAGAATACATTATACCCTTGTATTTGGTTTTGTGCTCTTTGAGAGTGGTCACTTTTAGCTTTTGTTAAAACAAGGTGAAAAGTGACCTGGTCTCCAAATGGACTGTGAGGTACTGCAGATTGTAGACCTTTAACTCACTGATGAGATACCGTAAGTAATTTTTGCTGGGCTGAAATGGAAAAGATCATTTCAAAATTTAGAAGAAAAATAACCTTGTCTAACAGTCTTAAAGCTTTTATTTGACCAACAACACAATAACACTTCTTCAGAAACAAAATAACTGAAATTGCTTAAAAATTGTGTTCAAACTTCTGTTTTCAAAACTTCTGTGTTTCTCTGTAAGGAGGATACAGAAACAACAGATAAGATACTTCACACTGACATTAGAAGGGCATTCTCCTATTCCTAAATAGCCTAGTTTTTATTCATGGTGGATAAGAAGCAGGAAACTGATTACATAGAGTAATCATACAACATGATGTAATGATGGAATTTTAAGCATTTCCTTATGGACATAAAACAACAAATATATTTCTGGCCTAAAGGAGGTAAACTATTTTACAAAACTTATGAAGCATTTCACTGGAAGCATCAATACAGCAGCACATGTCAACTGGCAAAAGTCAATGTCTAAGGCACTCTCACTGTTGTCTTCTCTCTCTTAAAGATTGCAGGGAACTGTGAAAGAGAAAATACAACTTAAAACCTGTATTCTGCGACTCTGACAAATGTAGTTTTCCTCCAACAACAGGGACAAATCAAATGTCAAGTGCTAATGTGAAACTAACACAGAGATACTATGAGACATTTTAAATAGAAGTCACGGGTCCATAAATCTTCACTAATCTTCATCAAACACTTTTAGTTTCATTATGGGGTGAGGGCAGAGAGGAGGGGTAAGCAAAACTCGATGAGCATACAACATGAATGTTGTTGAGCCTACCAACAATAAATGTTGGTAGAGGAAAAATGGAGTGTCTAACCCAGTGGACCATGTCCATGTGTGTCACCAACATTGCTGATGCTTAAGCAGCCTGTGTGATTGCATGAGTTGTGGTTAAGAAGGAAACGGGTGACCTGGGAGGGAACTGTAACTCACTGCTTGTGTTAAAGGAGTAACACTGGATGATTTCTGTTGTGAAAAGACAATTTGTATTGACAAAACCAGCTCATATTTAGTTGAGTTCTGCCTTTTAAACTTCATAATGCAGATAAGAAAAGATTTTTCAAAATTCAGGAGACTGGAACTAAATGTCCCAGTCACCCTTATGTTTTTTTTATATGATGTTCATCTAAATTCCCTACCACTACTTCCAATTTAACCAGAAAACATCAAAAGAATGATATGAAATGACCCAGTATAAAGAAATACTACAGTTACAAACCAAAGTATGGAAAATTTTAAGTAAGGAGTGCTTTGACTTGGACAATACTCTCCAGATATAACAATAAATAATTCCCCTTAGCCCAGTGCTCATGACAATATATATTTTTTTACAAATTAAAATAATTCCTCTTTTTCCTGTTTGAACTACAATATCTTCTTACTAAATCTTGGTCCCTACGCATCTATGCATACACTACTTCATTCTTTATCAGAATTCAGTTTCTTGAACGTGCTTTCAACTTTAGGCTGTTCTGTGTAACAGTTTGTCTGCCTTCTTACCTGTGTGCCATCATCTCCAAAAGAATAAAAAAACCAACAGTCAGGGATCAGTTAATGCATGAAAGTAACTAAAAAGTACTGCAAATTCAACTGTAACTTCTCTTTCAGTCAAAGTAGCAACACCTGCTTTTTTCTCTGCCCACTTGTATATAATATACCATATACTCTTACCTACGTTTGCTAGTGTGTTCCTCTAATGCTTTTCAGTGCTCTAATTTCATATAACTCCTTTCTATTGATTCCTCCAATCATTAAACTACAGTAAATCGTTCTGAGAACTATCTCTATACATCTATGGAGCTGACTAAGTTAATCATCTTGACTATTTAGTTAATTGAAATTCCTGTAAATGGTGTTCAGGATCAGTTGGGTTCATTACAAATCAGACTCACCCTTCTAAAATGTCAGAAGTACTGCTAGGCACTAGTTGACTTGTGTGAGCGTAGTTTGTCTTGATATGTACAGCAATCATTGGCATATATTTGCCCAATTTTTGACAAAGGTTTTGCACAACTTGCAGACCCGCATTTACCACAGCCACTTCAACCAGCAACACTGAAAGAAAATAAGAGCAAGACTGGAGAGGGAAGAAAACCCTTTCTCCTCAACTCAGAAGTTAAACAATTACTTCACAAGCTTTTTTATTTCCTTCTTTCTTTCTATGCCTATCACCATGCAATTCCACCAAATCATTTACCAACAAATGCTATTAAGAGGACAAGTAGCAACTACACATCAGCATCACATACTTCAGACCGCCTTGTGCTCCACAGACTTGTTCCTTTGTAGTAGGCCTCTTATTACAAAAGATGTTTCCTAAATCTTGGAAAATGAAGATAAACTTCAGTGCCTTGGAACAATGAACAGATGAACAGGGAATATGAAATTGTGGAGCCATTCTTCCAAGTGGACAGAACATTTATGCTGTAAGGGCAAACTTTCAAAGAGAGTGCTCCCACAGTGAGGCAGCAAGAAGAAAGTTAGGGAGGAAAAGAACTAATTAGCTCATGCTATTGGAAAGCATGATAAGAATCTCAAATAAATCAAAACATGAAACGTTCAGAAAATACCTTTGTTTCAGTCAGTATTTCCACCTGGAGCCTAAGTTTCTGCTGCTAACACTAATAGGACATCTGCAGGTACATTCCACCAGCTTCTTCCTTTTCCAAAAAGAAGTATCCAAGTGATACTTCCTCCACTAGTTACTTCATTGTCCTTATCAGCCTGTAGCCATACTCTCTGATTAGATGCTAAAAAGATCATTATCTGTAACAAAAACCTGTAATTGGGATGAAGAAGCTGCCATTCTTGGATGCTACAGCCATCGTCCTCAGCTCTTCCAGTCCTTGGTTATCTAGCAGTGGGTAAAGCCTAGGATGGTTGGCATGTTTTATCTTTTAGGCTCTTTTGTTAAAAGTACAATTTTGCTACAGAGCTCAATTCTATTAATAAAGTATGTATTTTGGCCACTGATAACTCAAAGAGAGGAAAAAAAAAAAAAAAGGAAACCATAAAGACAGATTTTGGATACTTAGAATTAGGGCAAAGCAGATGAATGAAGTTTCCACAG
Organism: Meleagris gallopavo; assembly: GCF_905368555.1. NCBI lineage: Eukaryota > Metazoa > Chordata > Aves > Galliformes > Phasianidae > Meleagris > Meleagris gallopavo. The sequence continues at coordinate 26,119,769 of NC_139411.1, read as the reverse complement.
CTGCTGAATCGCCCCACCTAAACTTGTGCCACTCTGATAGGACCTATTTTAAACTTAGGAATCTTAAACAGGTCTTTCCAAAAATACTTTTTATTGCATAAAAAGCTATTTTTAGGCACTGTCCTTCTTTCACTGAGTGTACACATTACTGAGATATACATATGTATAGCAGTAGGCACATTTTTAATTCCTGAAACGAGTATACGGAGTGAGAAAATATCATGAGTTCTTAAGGTCTTAATCACAGTGAATATATACCTAATAATAGTCTGTTCAATGAAACTAATGAAAGATAATTTCTGACATTGTCATTAAATACAAAATAAAATAATGCTTGATGTAAGAAAAATTATATAGAAAAACAGCATAATTAAGGTGGCTTGCATAGAAATACACCCACATGTTGCTCAATTTGTGTATTTCAGTACAAGCATTTTGGACCATAAGCACATTAGCTCAAACTACAGATTAATGAAAAGGAAAATGAAAAATACTTGGTGTATAACATGGGCCAGGCAAAACTGATTTTTGTATTTTGTTTTCCGTGTTTTCTGACTTTACTGATGCTATTTAGCTGGAATTCCTCTCCTTTCTCCCAGTTCATGTATACTTACCCACAGACACATTGCCTTGTTTGAAAAAATTGTCTGATCTTAATAATTTTAATAGTTAAGTGGTCACAATTAGGCTTTGAAGTTTGCAGCAGATTGGAGGACCACCAAGAGCTACTGGGACAGAACCAGTTGTTTCATGCTGTGTTAAATCAATAGCTAATATGATAAATACTAGCCCAATGTTCAGACATGGCATTTTCTAGTTTTATCACAAGATGATGATTAGCAGTTCTTGCTTTACACTACCTGAGATAAAAGTCAGTAACTAATCCGCTACCTATAATTTATCTATCTGAAGTTCTCCTTTTTATACTGCCTCCTCATTTGAGTTCTCCATTCTCCCTCATTCAGTCCAAATACTGACAGCCAATATTCATTTCTTAATATGTATAAAATGAATGAAAAATATTTTATGCACACATCTGCATCAAAAATTCCCATCCCAACTCCACCCATTTGCTTTATTTCTTCAAAAGCTAAGTCTTAAGCCATTCAACACAGTATAACAGAAAGGAATATATTTATATAAAATATTGTTATTTGCAGAGTATTTGACATTTAAAGTGTCTTTCTGACAGGCATCAGCTAACTTGTTATTTTTCCCCTTAACTATATCATAATCAGAAATGCTGCCTATGAATGGACAACAAAGAATAAAAAGAATGAGAAACACTGATACTGGCAGTAGCTCATTTCCCAGTAAATATTGATGTCCAAACTAAAAAAAATCCAGTGTGAAGTTCTATTTTGTCCCTGTACATATGTTGTCACCAACAATACTTACACATTTCTACTGATCTTGTTTATAGCTGCCTAGATTTTCACTGCCATGACAATATAGTGTGAACCTTAAGGAAAATCTCACTTTATTGTGAGCACAGACTGCACAAAGACTGCCATACCAGTCACAATTTCAATTAGTCCAGAACTTATACTGCCTCCTAGGGTGACCATTAACATAAAACAAAGGGAAATCTTAAGGAACAGAGCAAGTATGGCATGACTCTCATTTCAGTAGGTGCTGCCAGTTGCTGATGACCAGCAGTTTAGAGACTTCCTCAGTATGAGGTACATCTAGATCCCCACACCTATTAAATTTTGATGGCTACCAATTACATAATACTTCTTTTATTTAAGTAGCGACTGAACACACATTCACTCACAAGATTAAAGATGTTCAGATGTCAATACCTGGCCAAAGATTAAATTCCAAAGCAATTTTAATTTGTACAAAACCAAAGTGAAACTCCAAAGAAAGAATGTAACATTTCAAATATTAAATACAATTAATATCACAGAATATTGTTAAATCTTTTCCTTTGACCACCACTTAAGCAATATGAGTTTAATTCAGCAGTTGTCAAACAGCTTTCCAGGGTAAATTCCACAATAAGAGAAAGATTCTCTACAGAATCAATTTCCAGTTCATGTTCATACACGTCAGGTGCTCTCCCAATCTCTACATAAACTTTGGCAAATATTCAAATTACTCAGATTAGAAAACAGAACTGTACTCTATAGTCACGTTATATATCTACACAGCTCCTTTGAACTGCAAGGAAGCCCCAATACCATTTGACCAAACATCTGTCCCTCCACCCCACCAGCTGTTCTTGTATGGCACAGTTTAGAAACTTCTAGTATAACAAAGCTGTTCACATCAAATAAAGATGATCTGATGCAAAGAAAGCAAAGTTAGATAGCATATGGCAACATAATATTTCCAACTCCAATTCATGAACCAGACATACAAAACCTACACAAAAAGAATGGATGAAATGGAAGGAAAAAAAAATCCACTTATGTAACAGATCTGAATATTTTTTATTCCAAAGCATTCACAGTTAGCCAGAATTTACTTCATAATTTCAGGTTAAAATTTCAACCTCAAAACATACTCACAGAAAGATACAGAGAATAAGAGCAATCACTTCTCCCAAACAGTCAGGTGATGTCCCCCATCATTCCTTTCTTTCTGTCTTTCATTAATTTTACACCTTTCACAGTTTGTACCTTCTTTCTCTAATTTGTCAGCCTTTCTCCAGTGCTAAACTTATCACAATGCATCACAGAGTGCAATGAAACATCTTCAGTTTCTCTTATGGACAGTCATTTTGCCATTGCCTATTGGTACCTTCTCTCTGCTCAGTTGTTTGGATCCTCTCCTGACCTCCTTCCCAACTCCCACCCAGTACAAAATGCCATACAATGAACAAGACCTGTTATCTCTCACAGCCCATGCCATCATTGTTATTCATCCATTGTCACTGGACTCACAGCTATGTTACTCATTGCTACCACAGGTGACTTCATGGTTTTGGAGAACATTTGCCATTATAATCAGGACCATAACATGTTTGAAAGTTTCAAGAGAAGTGGCACCAGAGAAAAAACTCAGGTGACTGCTAGATTACTTTTCACTTTTTTCCTCCATTAAATGGAGATATATAAAGCAAATGATGCAATTGAGGTATATAAACCAAACAATGCATGACTTACAACATTCAAAGAACTATTCACTTTGACTACAAAAGATCATTTATTGGTAGCAGGATAATGAAAAAATCTATCAGTATTCTCTTTAAAATCTACTGATTATCAATTTGTATGTTGGAAGTTTTTCATAGAATCGCAAAAGCTTTCCACAAAAGAGATGGAACAATTTGAATTCCAAGACAATAAGCACTCAACAGGTAAAACGCATTTTGTTCAGATAATTCCAGTAGATCTTAGATACACTATATGATGAACTATCTATGGCTTTATTTATTTATATGGATTTTGCAAGGCATAAAATAATGCAAGTTCACAGCATCAAAGAGATCAATAAATCTACAGAGTTGAGAGAAACAAGCAAGAATTAGGGTCTTTCGAGAGATTTACTTGTAAGTAAATGCATAAGACATTAATGAACACATATGTCTACAAAAAGTTATTTGACAGCCAAAGATATCCTGAGAATATCCAAGTATCAAAGTGTACACCATTTGCCCTGAGAGTAACACATTTCAACCATCAAGAAGTTTTCAAGACTAAGTTCACGCCTTGGATGGCCATCACCCTGGGAAAACCCTGTCCTGCATTTGTCCAGAAGAGCAACATAGAGGTGTTAACTCCATAAATTATTTTAGTATGTTTTTTTATCTTGGAAAAAATACTTGCAAGAGATCATTAGCAACGACTCTGCTTACCGAAATGATAGATCATAGATGGCCATTAAAGAGAACATATTTGTCTATATCAGCCTGAAAAATACAACCAAGATACAGTGGCTGGGTTTCCTATTCCACTGTATTATGGACTTACTTTCAGCTCTATAATAATCTGAACTATGTCCTAAACAGACAAAAGCCCTTAAGAGTAGATATTGCCACAAACTAGATCTGCTGAGTAATTTATTTAGGCATTATCTGTTAAGTGTGGAGAGAAGCATTCTGTATTTTTCCAATAATCTTCTAATCTTTCTAATTTCACATAGGAGTATCCCTTGTGTCAACTTTCCATTGTTCTCAGGGGTCAGATATTCCCTATTGTTATTAAGAAGGAACTACCAGTCCACTATCTCAAAGAGAATGGTGTGCATGCATATTTGTTCTTTGTGTGATTTACAGACCCGAGGAACGTGGATTACCTTCGTTATCTGCACATACAAGCTCTGCTAAAATCTTGGCATTCAGTCAGCTTTTATCTTGGGGACCCCAAACTGTTAGGCAACACAGAGCACCTATCCAGACTGAAATGTCATGCAAATAGAATTTTGTTAGAAGTTCAATTTGTATTGGGGAGTACGCCAACAAAAACTAAAGTCAGCAATTTAAAACAACAAACCAGCCCCTCTGCTGACAGGAACAAATTACTGTATTCAAAATGAATAAGAATTACTGTGGATCACAAATCCATGGTACGAACTCTACACAAAGGGTAAAAAAGTATTTCTCAAACTAATTATTTAGTAACTCTGTGTTCTGATACAAAACACTGACTACAAATAAAATACCACACAAAATAATACAAATAAGTTTATAAAGGCACACATAGAGGGACAATCAAAGACAAATTAATTATTTAACAACCAGTAGCACTAAGAGAGGAGAAAAGCAAAGACTCATTAGAGTTCAAAACTAAACTTTTGCAATTGGTCAAATGGTGCAGCAGTGTGTTGTACTTCTAACAACTCCAAGCTCTGGTTTCTAGGCAATGACCTTCAAGAGGCTGAGAGCACAGCAAGGTGATGCGTGCATCTTTTGGGGCAAAGATAGAAGTAGCTGCAAAAACACAATACATTTTGTTAGCCCACCCTAGGAGCAAAACTGATTTCTGTTCTCACACAAACCACACAGAAGGTCTAGCACAATCTTTTCAAAGAAATCTTCTGATCACTCTGTAATTATTCCTCTTCGAGTGACCCCATTCCATAACAAACCATTCATGAAAAGACCTTGAAAACACTTTCCCTCTGAAACTTGGTAGTACTCTACAGACCTTAGCATTTGAACTAGGAGTTGTTTCTCTTTTATGGATTATAGCACTTTAAAAAGAAACTATCATCTGCAAGCTAATTAGAATGAAATATGTCTAAATGATTTTTTAAGTTTCTTTTCTTCTGCTGATTTTAATATTCTTTTATTTCAGATTTTTTTTTTCTTAACTTGGTGAAAAAACTTAATTTGTTCACTTATTTTCACAGCTCCTTCTCTGACAAATAAAGGAATCTTCAACTATGTCTGCATGATTCCTAAAGTATTACCTTATAAGTTATTATGATGACAAAAAAGTAACGTGAAATAGTAGCACAAAATTGAGTGTGACACGAACTAAAAAACTAACCGTGTCCTTCATATGCTGGCTGCATAAGCTTCCTGCACCATACTGAACCCCAGTCATCACAAAGCAAAGGGGAGGAAATGCAAATCGGCATCAGGATTTATTTCTTTGCTGAATGCAGCTGAGAATTTGCTCAAAAAAGTTATTTGCCACTTCTTCACTTAAGTGCTCCTCCGTGCTGGCAATTTACCCATCTTCATTTAGTACCTTTCAGTGGTTCTCTCTTGGCCTCATAGATTCCTCAACCCTTAAAGAGCATGACTAAGCCCAGCTGAAACTTAAAGGGTAGCGCTACAGTTAGGCCAGTCTTTCTGAGAAGCATGTGGTATTGTCATCCACGAGCTAAAAGGACAGAAATCCTGATAACTACAGTGCATCCTTTTCAAAGACAAAAGAGCGTGCTTCCTACAAGGTAACTTGGTTACAGCCCTGAGAACCTGGGAGGTTTGTTTTTTCCCCCCACTTCTACTGTGTTTGGACTGGAGATCAATAACAACATTTTTCATCAGTTTCTTGATAAACCCCAGGAAATCCTCACTATTCACAACAGAACTCAAGATTCCAATTTTTCCATTTTGAGTTATATAGAAAGATATTGTATTGTATGGGAACTGGCACTTCAACTTGTATTTCCCCGTTTATAAATGCTAACACTGCAAAACATGTCATTCTTCTGGTATGAGGTATGAAAGAAGGCCTTGACTATGCATTCACTGCCTGAAATTGTTTCAGTTTGAGGAACCAGAACAAAAGAAAGAGCAGAGGAACACTAAGGGCCCATAGCTCAACCTCTATCTTAATTAAATAATTTGCATATAAATAGTATAAATATAAGGCATTAGTAAAGTAATTAATAGCAACAAAAATTGTGAAAACATTGCTTTGTAGAAAATAAGAATAGCCATGTCACTTTCAATCTTTTTAAATAAATATAGGTGACAAACAGGTTTCACTGAGCCCTGAGTTCAACAGCAGTTGCAAACACTCAGCATCTTAGCCTCACCCTGATACAACACAGTCAAGACGGGTTTTTTTGAACATCATCACGGAATCATGATTAGCCTGAACAAATTTGATGGTCATCTTATATTTTTCAGGGGTGAGCATAAGGTTGTCTCTTCCCTCCTGCACATTTTCCTTTGCTCTCCAAAACCAACCTATATTTTAGAAGTTACCATGTTGGCCAGCAGACAGACGTAATGATAAACCTTGCCTTTACTTGTATTAAGGAGCCTGATCTCTACATGACTACATCAGAGAGCAGGTCTAGAAAGGAAACTATGCATCCAAAGAGTAAAATGAAAGGCAATACATAACACAGGCAATAAACTTGCACAGGTACAAACTATTTCATTCTAGTTCTACTTAGTAAAGCGATAAGGGAAAAAGCAAAACTGATTTAATTTTAATTTGTGATTTTTTTTACTTCCTGTGGCATTCATAAGACGTTTGGCACTGTAACATTTTTTCTAGTTGTTACTAAATCTGTTTACAGTTGTTCTTGTGACAGTAGCAGTGATATTTAATCAATACCTGCATGGTTTGTAATCAAGACATGATTTTTTATTTAAAATAATAGTAATATGTCTTTATATTAAAATTAGTAGGAGAATATTTAAATTGTATTGGACAGAAGTTTTTCAATATACACAAGCATTCAGCTACTTCTTGCGGTCATTTTCTTCTTATTTATAGGGAAAAATATTTTTCTGTCAAGGACTGAAGTTTTAAAAACTATAACACTATTCTGTTGAATTCAGTTGAATTCAAGTTGAAACATAGGAAAACAAAATCTACCTACATCTTTCAATATGAGTTTTGGTAAATGGGATGAAATCCTCTGGTGGACAACTTTCTGAGGGAGAGGGTAAGAGAGCAGTTGACTAATTACTTTTTAAACAGCAAATGCAAGAAAGTGACTTCTCTGCAATAAAAGAATTTAGCAAAACAAATCTCCCCAAATCTGAAAAGTTCTCACCAATGACTCAATTTGGGGAAAATATCAAACTTTTCTCACTGCACGGTGACAGCATTCCTACTATATTTTCCTACTGAATGAACGGGGAATATATGAACACCAGCTACGCAGTCGCATGAAGAAGTTCTTTGACATAGCAATTAAATGAGGAACGTGGCTGGAAGCCTAAAGATCAAGTACTTCAGTTTTAAAGCTTTATATCATTAGCATCATAACCTAGGTAAATAAAATATTGGCTTGGTTTAAAACAAGTCAAATAACTGTGTGTTTGCATATCACCAAAGTGTTTATTCTTCTCTAACAAAGCTGATGTGAAGGTCAGATACTTAAATTCTTTGGGCACAGAAGACATCTTTCTCCCTTTAAAGCACCTGCTGCAGCATGGTCACCAGATTGAGGGAGTTATTTGAGCTCTACTGAATTCCAAGTAACACAGAAATATTGTACAACGCTGTTTCTCATTAATAAAAGTGTTAAGAGGAAAATATTAGCCTTACTGTACAGTTACATAGTCATACTAAAAACACTAATAGTCTGAGTGAACACTCAACAGTAGACCAAAAATTACTTCAGACAAAAAAACAGCACTTATAAAAACTTAGATACAAGACAAGTAATAATCACAATAGGCAGTATGGATTCTCAATTTGTTTATAATATCTAATGGCAAATAAGACTTTATCCAGTGTTTGGAAGTATATGTGTGTTTCTTTAATTAAATTAATTTAATTTCCTTAATTTAAATCAAAATTATAGAACTAGATTTAAAAAATTCTAGGGAACTCTCAACACAAATTTTTCATTTCCTGAAGTCTGATAATTGGTTGCTCTATGGATTTTAAGTGCTACTTTTTCACGGTCATGTGGTAACAGCCATGTCCCCTGCTGGATTGCTTACGCATAACCAATATAAGGCAGAAGTTAGAATTGTTTTACTCCCAGGCAAATCACCTATAAGTACAGTTCATTGTTGATAAGTATAAAGTTCAACACTCAATCATCAGTACCCCAAGATACTTCTGAAATATTTCATTAAGTTTTCCCATTTCCTATACTGAATATTTTGGTACCACCAGTAACTTCATCAACTCCCTCATCTATGCATTAAGACCATCTACAAATACAATGAAACTGTGAAGATTAACTGCTGAGTTTCCTCTGCTGTGAAAATTGACTATTTCCTCTCATCCTTTGTTACCTTTTTTTTTTTTTTTTAACCTAATCCAAAGTTCATTCTCTCTTATGCCACAAGAACATTTTCTGAATGGAAATCTACCAAATCATCTCCATGCACAGTAAACTTGTTAATTTTGATTAATTAAAGAGGGTTTCAAAGTTGCATACATCAAGAAAAATGCAATGGAGTGAACTCATTAAATGAAGGGTATGAAGTGTAACTCTATGTTCTAGATGCTGAGCAATATTTATTTCCCTGAATATATCCTTAGAAACTCCTTCTCACCCTGCAAAGTAATTTAAGTCACACATCCTCAAGATCTGCTGTGTGAATGCATCCAATTTTTAATTTATTTATCTTAAAGAGAACCTTTGCTGACACCTAGCAGATAAATGATTAATTGCAATTCTTTGCACCTTTGTGGAAGTCCAACACAAGATATTTTTGAGCCCCAAGCGAAAGGTTTATCCAGACAAAGCATAGATGGTGTGCAGATATACATAAATGCAGAGTTACTGCAGAGTAAACAAAAGTACAACCCTAATGAAGTATTTCCTAAATTATTTTCTTTGGGAACAGATATTCTCATGTGTTTTATAATTTCAAACATCTGCTCAAATCTAAGCAGATAATAGCCTTAAGGCAATAAACACATAAATAAATTAAAATCCATGCAATGCAGAGAACACTACATATAACTTCAGAGCCACATTAACTTACTAAACAAGAGACTTCACTACTAACTGTACAAAAGAAGCACCTACCTCTAGTCACAAAATAATATTGTCCAATTAAGTAAGATTAAACAAATTAAACCAAGTGAAGGAATATGTTAATGTGAACCACAACTACAGAGTCCTATTTCCTGTAGTGTCAGTGTCTAGTAACACCATTATTATTAACCACTCTTCCTCAGTGATCTCTTACTCATAAAGAAATATCAAGAAGCTATACGGGTTTTTGGTACAATCCAGTACAGGCATTCTCATGGTTGCTGGGGATATACGAGTGACTTACAGCCTTAAGGCAATAAACACCTAATAATAGTAATGTCAAGTGTTTGACAGAGATTTCAAATGTAATGTACTTCTATATTGACTTTGCAAGATACTCCAGCTCTCCCACCCTAATCAATAGATTCCTACAGGAAAAATACAAGAACTATGCTTCACCTATAGGCATACCTCCAGTATCTATAATACTTTACTCAATGTTGTATATGAATCTAAGTGTATCCTTCTGTTGGCTATAAATTCAGTTCTGTTCCAAATCTCATCATTAATATACTCTGCTTCATTTTAAAATAGGAAAACTCACCCCCTTTGGGAAAGACTTAATCAGAAATGGTTTCCTTTTTTTCCCCAACAGTAAGTACTTCCCAGATTGCAGAGCCACCTTGAATCACGCCCCAGAAAAAGATCATCACTTCCCAAAGACATTCACAAGGTAACATTCTAGAAGTTTATGAATCCTTATTCTTTGTAAGAAAGAGCACTTTGAAACCTTTCATGCTACTTTTGCGACTTCCTCCAATGACTTCAGGATTAACTCTGCTAGAAGCTTCCATTTCTATTTCTTTATCTGGTAGACTCTGGGTACACTGGTTGCTCAACCATACTGGAACTTCATTGGAAAGAAAATATGTCAACGACATTCTCCAAATGGCAAATGACTGAATTCACGGCTGTTCAAATAATACCTTGCTAAGTCTGAAACATGTTTCTTAAGACAAGACCTTGTCAAAAGATGAAATTTCAAAAGCACTTATTAATCTAAAAAAACAAGCCCTCCTGAACTATGAAATGAGGTACTCATCTTCCCTGGAGTTTCAACGTATCCTCCTTTTACAGATTACCCTTGAGAATGTGAAAATTTCACCTAAAAAGACATAAGACTAGAATTTTTAAGGGAGGTCTAAGCTGCTCTGCTCTGAAAGCCATTGAGGATTGAGCACTGACTCCTTCAGGGCCCTTTCTGAAAAATACCAACCTACACCTTTTAAGTTTCCACAGGTAAAAGCACACAGCAGCTACAAACGATGGTTTGACAATGGGGAAAAAAGAAGACAAAGATGGCAATGGCAGTAGTCAGAGGAAACGCTTCAGCATCTTCCTATAGACCTAGAGAGAAAGAAGCTTTGATAACGGCCTCAGAAGCAGCTCAATCTTCTGCACTGTGGCATGAAGCAGCTGCAGCATGGACTGATATAAAGGGGGAAACAGATCAGGAGGAATAAGATGAAGAAAGGGAGATAGCGAAAGCAGACTACCACCTAATTATGTCCTTGGTGGAAGAAAAACTCAGAAAAATACCAAGATGAAAAGAGTTTTGAATCAGTGCCTTCCTCCAAATGCAAAAAAGGGAAAGGAAGCTAAATACCATCGCACCAACCTGCAGCAGTATCTCCCTTCCCTTTGGACTCTCAGCTGATAATTAGGTGATGGGGAACCAAAATAAAAGATCCACTGCTTGACTTACTTCAAGCCTAATTTCACCAAGGAATAGATACAATAAGTACAACATTGCAGGTTTGGCATTTTAAAAGCTGCATGCACATCCATGACTAGGTTATACAAAACAACCACTCCAAATGCTATACCATTGCATACACCATACACTTCTATATCTTTTCCTCCATGATATTTTCTTTAGATACATTATGACACTAAGATATCACTTCAAGCTTTTTTTTTTTTTTTTTTTTTTTTGCTAAAGTAGTCAAAGGCTCCTATTTACAATGATAACTGGTCCTCAAAAATGGTAGAGAAACTTTGCACTTTAAAGGAGTTTATCATATGAAGGACAGCCTCCAATAAGCAGATCATTAGGCTTTACCGAGGACATTTCACAATTTCTGTCATCCTTTTTATTTTGGAAAATATTTTTGCCTGAACCATAGATCAACTATTTTCACTGAGTCAAATGCTCAGTGAATCGCTTAATTATTTTAGGTTCACAAACTAGAGAGTCATAAACTTTACTGCTGCCTGTAATTTCAACTGTCTGCTGCCTCTCCTCAGCAGTCTCCAAAAGCAACGCAAGGACAAAATTAAATAAAATGTGTTTATACATTAAATAGTCTTAAATTATATATAGTTTTAACCACCCCACAGATGCCTCACGTCAAGGTAGCATTCCATATATAGAACAACTTTGGAAATATGTAACTGGATCTTGCATGAACTTTGGGCATCCTCAGAAAGTTTGTAAAAGACAAGAAGCATTCAAGTAATATGCAGTTTGGCTGAGGAATCAAAGATACTTTGAGTGAAGGCAGTTCAATGTAATTATAATTTACTCTGTAAAGTCATTATAGCCTACAGTTATATTGACATAACTTGAATTTTCTTCCTCCATCTTTCATATTTAGTTTTTTTGAAAAAGCCAATATATTTTACTCAGTTTTACATCGTATTTCATTTTGATCCTTAGTCCCCCCAAAAGGAACACAAACAAAATAAAACTACAAAAAGAGACAGTTATTTAACCTTTTTCTTTGTTCTCAAACTTGGAATCTTTGGAATAAGCCCCATATTGGCAGACCATGACTTTCTCCAGCCCAAAGAACTCACTTTTTACTGCAATAATACCACAATGATCAAATATGTCATATCACACATTCACTGGGGAGAGACAACATAAGCTCAGGAATGAGACTTCTTTATGAGATCAAGCAGGAAATACACTGGGCCAGAATGAAAAGTTGCGATTTGGCCACAAACACCTGAAGGAGCAGCAAAAGGTACACAATACCACTTTCTTTTTCCTAGGCATGTTCTTTTTTTCCTAGTCCTGTCCACTGTGAAAGTCTTCAAAGATAAACAACCTGCTTGAGGCCTCACATGCAAAGAAGAAAAACCTGTGTTTCAAATACACATTGATTACATTCAAATGTGTCTAAACAGTAACGTAGTCCTCTAAAAACACTCTCCTATAATGGTTTACCAAACCATTATGATCTGAGCAGTAAGGTCCATCAGCCATCCCAATAAGCATCAAAGGGACAACATTGCTGTTTCAACCTTGCCAATCTTTCTGCCAAGTTCACTACCAGAACGGGGGAAGCACTGTGCTCTGTAACGAGGAGGGAGCACTGGTAAGTGGGACAACTGTCTCCTTTTAACAATCTTGTCTCTAGCTGAGAAGGTGGAAGCCTGAGCAGCTTTCTTTCCACTCCCAGCCATCTGTTATAAAACATAATAAAGGACAGTTCTGCATCAGCAATTACTATTGATGAAACCAAAATGCTCCGCCACCATCTCTAAAATGGGATTGCTTATTTTGTCAGTCTGAAGAGGAACTTACTTTCTCAGAAATACTAAGAGCAATATGGATTCCTCAGTTCAGACAACCCTAAAACATTTCCCCAATATGCAGCATATTTCGTGCCAGTGATCTCCCCTGAGCTTAACTGTTATCTGCATTTTGGGGGAAAAGGGGAAACCTGACCTCCCACAGCATTTTACCACGAAACCCCAGATGTCAGAAGGCACAAGGCAACACAATTACCATAGAAATAAAATTAACAAAAATAAAATGGAGAAAAAAAAATAATAATCCACAACCCAAAACACAATAGAAACAATACTTTGTGTTCCTATTTTAAGTGCCTCTCTCAATGCTATATGCATAGCAGCTAAAGGCAAGCTGGAAACCAGCCAGGTCCTGGCTGCCAGCAAAAATTTTGTCACCTCCTTTGAACATCTGAAGTATGTTTACCCAATAGATTTCATTAAATTACACTTCCATTAGGAAGCATACAATGTTGATACTCATCTCAAAGATAAAAGGGATCGCTAAGAGGCATGTCATCCTGCTCCCCAGCTGATTGCTATTTCTGGGCCAATCAAGGAAAGGAGCCAGAACAATACTTAGTTAAAAAAATGCAGCATCTCCCCAAGGACTACACACTAACAGACTGCAGCTCCATTATCAAAATAAGCATATCATTAATGACAATACACATACAGTGTGTTATTTTAATACAACTCATACACAACAAACAAGCTGTATTTGGGTCATTAGCTGAATTTGTAAAGCAGTATTTCCAAGGGTTAGAAACTCCTTATAGAGATACGAAGTTTATAGGCTGGGGGTGGCAGGGAACAAATATTTCATATGATCCCCAAATACAGTGTATAGAATAATGCTATGTGGTTTGAAGTGCATTGTAGTAGCTAACAGAACACTAGGCTATTCAAACATAAGTTCTCATTTTAAAGTAATGCAGAAGTAATTTAAAACATCAGGCAGTGTTTTGCTAAGTATCTGAGGGATAATGAAAGCAAAATGTAGTTTATACTGCATGTATCACCTTTTGAATTATTACTACAATACAGTAAAAAAAAAACAAAAAACAAACAAAATGGACTCAAAGCAAATGTTACAAACACTAAACACATATGTAGAAAAAAAAGCACTCAGACTGTGAGGCAAGCCACTCAAATTCATGAGTCCACTAGGACTGTTCAGCTGTCATCCTACAGAAGGCTGAGCCCCTTGTAATGGAGAGGAGGAGATATCTTTGTCTCTAAGCATTGGTGTTAGATGTAAGATGTTTACTGTGCTTCCTAATCTCCAATTCACATAACAGAAATAAAGGCAAGAGGACAAAACCAAAACCTCACTAATTATAAACTGAAGTAAGAGGAAAGGGCTGGGAGAGTATAGCTGTTCACAGCCAAGCTCTGCCCAGTCCTTCTGCAGCAACCTGTGATTATTAATCTCTAAAAACACTCCTTGCTTAATACTCTGCAATTTAGATTTCAGCCAATTTCTTTCAACATGCAGAAAACCTTTCGGTTTAGCCATATTTGACATATCATATGAACTCCAATTATCCATCTTTTTGCAATTAATCATCTCACAATTACATTTCCTGCACTTATAAGCATCCAGCTGGGAACTGAGTTTTAATCTAGGAAATAAAAAAAAAAAAGATTCAGGTTTCTAACAAATTACTTCTAATTAACCAGAACCTTTTCTAGTCATTCCAACCTAAAGACGCCTACAGCAAATGAAAGAATTTATTGTTTGCATTTCTAATGACACTTTAAAATTTCATTTCTATTTCCCCAGTGAGTAACGTTCACAAAACTCACTGCATTTACATTTACCTAAACAAACATTCTGTTAAGAAGGAAATGCACAACAACAACAAAACCTAAGGGAGGAAAAGGAAGCTGGCATTCACTGAGCAGAAAAGCCACTAAATAAAACTGAGGAACCAAGATGCTAATTAATGGCAATTTCCAGAAGTACTCAGTAGCTCTGCTGTCCAGATTCTGCAAGAGTTATGGGGAATCTCAAAACTATATTTCTAAAATAATCGTTTAGAAATGAAAGATGGTTTGTTTTTTTTTTTTTCAGAACAAAATGTTCAGTTCTACTGATAGAAGGTGGCAATTTATAGACAATATAAAGGAAGTGGATTAAATGAACCCACCTAGTCAGATAACTCAGGAAACTAAGTTAGTGGTAGTTAAACATGAAAGGGCTTTGTCCCACAATGTTCAGCGATTTCCCCAGGGAAACATTCTGAATAAGAACCATGCAAAACATGCTTACTGCACGATTGGGAACTGCTTAGTATCACAGGGAGGTAACAGGAGGTAAGTATCAAATATAACAGTTTCATTTACATTAAGTCTTATCAATTTTCTCCAACTGTTTCAAAAAGTCAATGCAAACATCTGACAGAATAAGATTGCTGCAAAGTAAAGTATACCTTTCATGTTCTTTGGACAGTCAAATACCAGAGGGTTTTCTGTCAATTATTCAGTATCACAGATGTACATCCCAAATCTGTCCATCTAACTTACATAAAGAAAATAATATACAGCAGAAAAATGTCTTGTGAGCTACCTTTAAGTAATACATAAGTCGCTCTAACTGCAGAAATATTTCTGCTCAAAAGGCTGGTGTTCATTAACATGCTACTAAAGTTTCCACAGTACAACACTGGACTGCATTAATTGGCTGATTGATTCAACACAAAGTTAAAGTAGTTAATTATTCTGGAAAAGAGTTATTTTTAATACACCTGAAGCCTTCCAAATCTATTAAATTTTATATGCCTGCACCACCTTCCCATTACTTTGAGTTTCATTAACTTCCTCTGTAGGCACTCTTAGAACACCAAAATTGTTGATATAGTTTTGTTTTTGTTCATAACACAGAGGTCCAATTGTGACTGTGAATATCCCTTAACTCATTGAAAACAAGGAAACAACAACAAAGTCTGTGGTAACTTCCACCACCACTAGTAAAATGTAGCAAATTGCAATCCCTGCCACAGCAGCAACAGCTTTTCCAACTGTTCAGTGTCAGGAACAAATTAACACCAACCTCTGCTTCCCAAGCTTCTGCTTAACCTCTCTGTCTGGTGCATGTACTGCACAGCACATTCAACAAGGTGCAAGGAATCATCGCTGAGCTACAGATACATCCTTAGCTATTACAGAGCCTATATTTGAACCAGTCTGAATTCCTCATTGCTGCAGATTCCAACTCGAGAGCTGGTTGAAACACTACAAAATATCTACCAGCACATTTCAATCCATCAGTTTCTTTCTAAAAGTCATAAAGGAAGATCTGCCTGAAGAAGTAGTGAGAACCATATGGAAAAGTTCACCTTAGTTGTGAAATTAGCCATCAAGACATAGAGCAAAAAGCCAGAGTTACAGAAAGCGGATAACGTGTTTTCTCTCACTTCAAGCCTCTCACAACACTAAAATGGGAGACGGTCTACGCACTTCAGTGGGACTCAGGGATGAGCCAGGCCGCAGGAAACTGTAGAGCAGTGTCCTCCATCATAACTGGAACAGGGCTGATGGCTAAGGGGCTAAATGGGGACCTGGGCCACCAACAAGGTGGGAGGAGACTGCTGAAGGCCACTGAGCATTATTGGTGCCCTCAGAGCCCCGACGAGCAGAAAGTGGGTAACTTCTGCAAGACATGGTACTCAACACAGCTTGTGGAGGCTGCAGAAATAGTCAAACATGGAGCACACAGGGATCTATGTCACCACCAAGGAGGCCGCATCAGAAACGTTTTGTATACGAAGCAATCTGAACAGTAAATGTCTCTAACGTTTTAAAAAATAGTATTACTGCTTTACTGCCCTGGATTTGCCCTTTCAAGCCCTGAGCCATTGGCAAGTGAGGCACAAGCAGGTGAAGTTACAAGGAGATTCAGAAGATATTAGGCGAACATGAAAAATAAAAAGAAGTAGGAGAAAAAGCAACCCTCTCAGCCGCAGTCATTTAAGTAGGAACACTACAGAGAAAAGCTCTTAAGTGCAAATCTTTCTTATTGCAGCATTACTTCCAGTGGCACATGAAACAGCAGTGATAACAGGCTCAAAAAAAAAACTTTGAAAATAAAGTTAAAAGATACATGTAACTTAAAACTAACATCTTTTCCTACACAGAAAGGTTAAATTGTGGGGTTGACATTTGCATTTGTTACGTTGTCAACGTTTCCTGCCTATCAGCCTGTGTACAAACAATATCTAAAGATGTCATCTACATATTTATACCAAAGGAGTTTATGAACAAGACCTGTCAGTATATTTTAACACCTTTCCAAAACGTCAGCTTTCATCAGGTATAAACACAACATGTTTAATTTATTAGTTTGGTTTAATATAAAAAGTTGACAATCATATGTCACCATAACTATTGATAAGGTAAATAAGGACTACACAAAAACGTCAAAAAAGTTATTAAAATGTTTCTCAGCTTTCTGAATCAAATTGGCTTTATTGGCTTTTCTCTGTCAATAAGTGAATCATACATTTTTCTTCATATGGCTATTTCTGAAGTGACATCCAAGAGCGAAGTGTACAGACATTTTCACTCTTGGAGAATCTGAATTCCATTCTGACTGTCTGGGGCAGGGGACAGGTCTTTGTTTCCTTTTAAATACAAAACAAAACCAACAAAAAACACAAATACAAACTTGTTCATCTGTATTTAAACATACACCAAGGAGGAGTTCTTCTGAAGTGATCTAAAAAGTACAAAAAATACACAAAACCTGCATACAAGTTAAAATATAAGGCACAACAAACTTTCAGTACAACTTCACAGTGGAGCAAAGCAATACATTCGTTTTCACTTTCCATAGTAGGCATTTGACTTAATTGCCTCAAGAGAAATGCTATTATCATATGTCTCCTTTTTTTATTTATAATTACAGAAGGACAACCTATTCTCAACTCCCTTCTAGATACTGCCCCTAAGAAACGTAACACTGGGCAGTATGGCTGGATTTCAAGAATTTTCTACCACCATACAGCCAAACAACTCATCCATAAGGCATTCCAGCCAGTTTGCAGGATCTCTATCTACAGGAACAACAACAACAACAACAACAAAATATATATATATATATATTTATCTGAAAGCAAGAATAATGTTGCAAGGATTAGTTCAAGAACTCCAGTCCAAGTCAAATCCATGCCAAATTATAACCAAAGGTATAACAGAGCTTAAAGATATGAGGGGAAACAGAGAATGGGCTGGTCACTGAGAACATATCTCCTTGTTAGAACATGACTTCTTTTTCTTCAGCAAAGACCTAGCGTACACCTCAGCATGACATATAGAAGAACTTGATTATTATATAACCAAGCTGATACTCTGATTTGATAATAAGGCCATCAAGATCTATTGCATGCCATAGTTTCTTAACTATTCTCTTAAGTAGCAGGGAAAAGAATAATGATTTCTTAAGAGTACACCAGACACGATGAACATTTCCAAGAACTGGATTGGACTTCCTATTGCTTAGGTAACAGGATTTTCACTGAAGTCATATCACTTTTGCATTGAAATTAAAAAACACAGTGAGTAAATTTGAAGATTTAGATATGTAATATCATTAAATATCAACTGTTAATCATTAGTTAATAGCATAAATACAATGCTGAAGATTTTTTAAATGCATCGCGTCTAATGAAAACTTGAAGCCTTATTTTTTGTTCAGATAACTAGTAGGTGAAAGAACTGACACATGAACCATCATAAGTTATTTTTCCATAGTATTTGAAAAGACAATTCCCCAAAATGGAAGTAGTCCAAATGTACTAATAACAAGATTTTAGGCTTTAAGAGTTTGTTCCTTGGTTTCCTTTGTTTGAAATTGTAAATTGAAATCTCTTGTAAGAGAAGGGGAATGAAAATTTGCAGAGGCCTCAAATCCTTCAAAAGAGAAGGGAAGACCTCAAAAGATACTCTTGCTCCAAAATGATACATCTAACTACATCAGAACAGATAACATCTTGGTGTTTTTCTATAACAGTATCTGAACGCTACGTGATTTCATATTTCTTGCAGAACAGATCTTAGTTGTTTGCGAAAGAATCTCACTTCACACACAGTTCAAAGCACCCTGAAACTGCAATCTTCAGTTTAGACTCCCCATTAGGGCTTGAAGCATGTTTGGTGCGCTCCCAGAATGGAATTTTCAAGGAATTTCCCCCTTAAAAAGCAACCCTACTCATGCTCATGTGCACGAATTGATGCGAATTTCAAAATCGTAGCACTGCCAAACCAAAAACGACTGCACGAGAAGCCTGTGTAGGTGAAAAGGCCCCAGCTAAGACATTTTTAAACATACAAAATGCCTTGCAATTTGGTATTAGTTTGCAAGAGGAGGAAACTCAGCGAGTGACATTAGCAACAGAATACTTTCTAGCTATGAATTAGAAGTAAGAACTCTTTAAGTTTGTCCCAAAATGAGAAGCAGAAAATGAACCATCAACGTGGGGAGGCAGAGGAACAAATTTTCCTTACGCTCATTCTAAAGTTCATGCATTTTAAACCAAGATCTTTACAGGCTACAAATGCTGAGACACTGCTTTGCACTGCTGAACACAGTATGTGTAGGCCATGAATGGAAAAAGGGGGACCTTAACAATGTGTTTGAAACTGACTCCAAGTATTGGTAGGAAGAAAGATGCAGCCCAGGTGCCTTCAACTGAAATAAAGATCTAACAGGAGGACAATGTGATAGAAGGTGAGGAAAAGACAAAAGGAGCACTAAGGGCTTAAAAAGGCTAGGGAAGAGATTCAGGTTAGCAACCTCTAACTTAATCCTGACCTTTCTCTAACTTTTTAGTTTGATTTAGGTGACTGAACTAACTTTGTGGGAAGCTTATATAAGTGAATGATAGAGTCTGATTTCTCCTCTAGATAAGGCAGAAAGAAGAAATCATACTGTCACTCATGGGTGTAACACTGAATTACAGAACAATATAAAAAACACAGCTTGATTACAAATCAATTAATTATTTAATAAAAAAATTACAGCTAAGACCATTTACTGCTAGTAATTTTACTCACAAACCCTCTACTTCAGAATAAATAGTTCTCAGTTTATTTTTTTAAAGGATGCCGAAAATAATCATACTAAAAAAGAAAACCTGTGGTTTCAAAGACAGATGCAAATAGGACAATCAATAATAAAACTAACCTACACGTCTTAAACAAAATATACAAAAATAATTAAAAGAAACACATCAACACACCAACTCAGTTACTTGCACAGTTCTATTTATTTAATGCTCAGTATCAGATGCCAAAGAGCTGTACTTGCAGATAAGAAATCCTCTTGTTCGAGGTAATCTACAAAATAGTGGTGCCTGTGTAAAAACCTGCAATACACGTGCTAAAATACCAGCCATCGTTATGAAATTTATAGGTTGCTTTTCAAATTCCGAAATAAAAGAATTTGGTTTGGTATCCATACCACTACTCCTACACAAAATATTAAATAATACTTTTTTCTAAGACGGTGATAGGCCGCAGCAAAGGATACAATTTGGTTTAATAATGGCTCAAAGCCCTTTCACTCATGAACCAGTGGAAAGCTAGCTTTATCACATAGGGCCACTTGCTATCTAAGGTCCAGTCCAAGACCAAGAAAAAACAACACGAGCTTTTCCTTCAATCTCCCAGACTTCACCTGAGTCTCTGTTGAACACATGCTCTTTCCAAGATCTATCCAACATGTTACCATGCTGAGCAGAGGGGTAAGCTGGCAAATGCTATGCCTTTTTCATTTTAGTCTTAACTTCTCTGAAAAAAACTAAGGACTTGTTGGACATGCCATCCAATAGGAAATATGCAGAGCCCCTATCACACTCCCTAGTTTCCTCTTCTTATGCACCAAGCACCAAATAGTTAGTAAAAAGCTCCCCCCCTCATAAAACACAGAAATGGTTAAATTGTACCAGAGCAAGAAAAATATTCTATTACTGTCCCCAGAATTCACCTATTATATTCCTTTTTACTATTTGCTCTTACTACTTTAATTTTCATTGATCTAATCTTTAAGGAATGAAACCTCTCTAGTAATTATTAAATACTGGCAAATATTTACAAAATATCACCAAATATTTTCCTAGAACTGGCACCATTATGGCAGTCTATAAAAACTGGATGAAAAGTAGGAATGGTGCTATATTTGACTCCCCTGTTACAAACAAGCATTATATTGTCAAATTTGCAACTTACTCTGAAGTAGCCTTTGCAGGGATTTCTTCTACAACTATACAAGAACAGTAAGCTTAAACAGATCTTGTGGCCAAGGACTACTTATTGTGTGGTTTGTACAGCAGCTTGCAAAGGGAAACTGTACTTGGGACTGACAACTAAATGATTGCAGAGTACAAATAAAAAATTATAAACAAAAGAACAGAGATATTCACGCTTCTTCCATATGTTTCACATAGTAAAGAGCATTAGAAAAGGAAAAACTCATTCAATCCTATTTCCAGCTGCATTTCTTCCTTTATATTTCTTCCTCACCAAACCTCATGTCAGAGATTAGGCAGCATCTCCACTGTTGTCAAACTCCATTTCCATTTACCTGTATAAGCCAATTTTAAAGAGCCATAAAGTTTCTTCTGTGCTTTCCACCAGTATGTTAAAAAGAATCAGTGTATAGCACAAAATGGGAATGATGAGAAAACATCATGCATCTTGGTTATTAGATCACATTTTATATATCTGCAACTTGTAAATATTAAAACATAAATAAGAAATTCAATATTTTTCAGGACAAATGAAGGTCTACCTACATAAGGAAACAGCAGTATTGAACACTGAAAGCATTAGTATAAACATCTACTTTGTTCTTGGATTAGAGTTTGGAGGAGAGGTGGCAGAAAAAAAAAAATCACAATTTCAGTTAAATTCAGCCGTAAGTTGCAGGAAAAAAAAAAAAAAAGTGGAGTGAAATGATTGTGTTGATTCTCCCTAAGAATCCCTGCCACAACAAAGTTCATACTTATGTGTTAAGTCTTCTCAAAGGCTTTTTAATTAACTATAGTAGATTTCTTGAGAGAAAAACAAAAACAGCAACAAAAAAGAGCAATTTAACTAACATGCTTTTATCACATTAAACTTAGTATTCTGCTTTTGGAAACCTAAAATTATCAGAAAAAAACTACGCAACACATACTTGACCACTTCTCGTCAAACAAAAGTTAGCACAAAACATTACTAAAGCAGCACACCAAGTCATCAGAAAAGAAAGGGAAAATATACCTGTCATGTTCTTCATCTTGCTTATTAACAAGTTCAGAATCCATTTGCAATTACAAGTATTATTCTCTGGCACAGAAGAATTTTTACTATGTGCTACCATAAATCTCCTGCTATTCTTTGGCAAAGGTTCTCAGCAAAAACCAAGGTAACTAAAATATTATTTGTACTAGCAGAATAGAATGAATGCTA
Source organism: Meleagris gallopavo (assembly GCF_905368555.1). Lineage (NCBI taxonomy): Eukaryota > Metazoa > Chordata > Aves > Galliformes > Phasianidae > Meleagris > Meleagris gallopavo. The sequence continues at coordinate 26,097,431 of NC_139411.1, read as the reverse complement.
CCACTTGTAATGTTTGACAACTGTTTGACGATCCAACACAGAATATATTCAGTTATGCAAAGAGATTTTTTCATACTCTAATATATGCTTATGATGCAATAGGAAATTCAACAAGCGTTTAATATGTAACGATGATATAAAAATTTCCCCTTGAATTCTGATTGAGAAACTATCAAGATGAAGCACAAACCTCTTGAAGTTAGGCAGAAATAGCTACTTTTAACTGCATTGCCAGTACTTCAAGTTTCATTTCATGACAGCAACACAACTTAGCATGCAGGCAAAAAAAATAAATAAATAAAAAGCCATTAGCCATACATTTGCCAAAGTAATTCTTAACACGGGACAACTAATGAGTCAACAATAAAAAGTTCACCATTTACCAGACTGCAACTTCACCATAAAGGAAAGCTATTTTTGACCATGGCAATTAGTCTCCTCATGTTTCAAACACTAAATTCTGTTTTCCCATTAATTTTTAAAACTGTGTGGCTTTAACTTAAAATAAACTGTACATCAAAAGAATGGAAAATAAACAGCCAGGAACACAATTTGACGAATTGGATTTATTTAGTTTATTTAGCTAAACAGGGTCCATTGGATCTCTTTAATAGGCTGACAGTTGCACTGGGCTGGTTAATAAAACATTCAACACAGTATCTTCAGCCAATATAGAAATGCAAATCCCACCAGAAATATTTTATTCATGAAACAGTAATTTCAGTTACTACCAAAGCAAAAAAAAAAAAAAAAAAAAAAAAAGGAAAAAAAAAAGAAAAAAAAAAAGAAAAAGAAAAAAACGAAAAAAAAAAACCGAAAAAAAAAAGAAAAAAGAAACTGGAGGGGGGGGAAGGAGCTGGGGGGATATGGAATTTACTTTGCAAACAAACAGTGCCATCTAGTGTCAGTCTCAGAAGAAATAAACCAAGAAATCTGAGAAGATCTGTAATTAATCCTCCCCAGTGTCAAAATGCTACCTTTTCCTTTTTTTGCTTTCTTGGTAGAATGTCTCTTCCTATTTTGCAGTCAAACACAAATTAGCCTCCTTCTAGATAGGGAAAAACAAAACAAAACAAAAAAAAACCAACAGTAAAATATGATGAGAAACTTGAGCGTAGCTCTAATCTGAAAAGTAAGCAAGCAATGAATTGTTTGCTCAGCTTGTCTGATGGTTTTTCTCAAAATCTTCGCGTTTGTAACTCATGATACAAAAGCAAATCAAAATTCTACTTACATGAGTGCAAGTGAGCCAACATGATGACAAAAGAGTGAGATATGCTCTGTTTACTTGTCTTCACAACAGACAACAGCGAGATCTTTACCACTGCTGCTATCAAAAGCAGGACAACAGCTTGCTTCTTTTTGCATGAAAGGTAGGGCATTACTTGACTAATACATAAAATCACTGAGAAAGAATGTAATATTAGAGCTCTCCTTCTCCCCCCAAAAAAACAGCATTCACCTTCTGTATATGAAGAGTCCTCACTTTCCACCTGGTTGTAAGTAATTCTGAGCAGACACTGCTTCTTCCAGTACTGGCAATGAAGACCAGTGCACAGATTCAATACTCCTACTTTGAGAAGGGGAAATTCTAACAGAAGAACAGAAATTATGTGGGAAAGGAGAAAGCACAGTTCTATACGTGGTAAGGCTGATGAGAGTTGGCATTCAGACACGTCTAAGGACTGCCAGGTGAGAAAACATGCTTAGTGAAAAAGGCATGTGTTCCTACACCACAGCTGACATCAGGCTGAATTTATATCATATGATTTAAAATACATCTTACAGAAGGACTTCATCAGCTGTAGACTACTTTTTGGCTTCGATTAATAAATTAACATTTCTCTGTGAAGGGAACAAGGAAAGAGAGCAGCATGAAGGTTTATAGCGCATTGTGAGAGTCAACATGCCCCAGCCACATACACCATCATCAGACTCACCAAATTGTTTCCTAAAAATACCTTTATTTGTAATCGTTGGGCCAAGGCTCTTGCTCCACAAATCGTTTTTTCTTAAAATCATATGCATCAGGACCAACAAAAAAAGTGCCACAAAACTCACCAGTTTCCTACCTCTGGACAGAGTTGTACTAAAGTTCCTAAGAGCATCAAGTAGAAGTTGGCTGAGTGAAGAATGTGATTAAGGAATTAACTTGATAGACAACTGAAATTTGCTGCTTGGTTGTCCTTGTCCAGTAATATCTCTATAAATTATCTTATGAGATGCACCTTATGGGTCAAACATGGGAGTACTCTTTGAAAACAGCACCCAAAGGTACTGCATTAAAAACCGAGGAAGTGCAGTGTGCTTCATCAATCTGGCCTCCCAGGAATCTCAGTTAAAATGATCATAACCCCTTAGGTTAATGATAAATTAAGCATGTTAACTCCTGCCTTTCATGTTTTCCTCTAAGGAAAAACATGTCATCACGAGTAAATTTCATGGTGAAACAAAATTCCTTCTCTCTCTGTACAACCACACAAAACCAAAAAAAAAATTATCTTTAGATGTAAATAAATGAGGGCAAGTTTTCTACACTAGACCTAAGTTATAGCATTGCTTAATCTTTCATTAAAAACTCAGTCAAGGCCTTGAATGTTAAAAAAAATAATAATAATAATTATTTTTCCTACCTCAACTTTTTCCCATTTGAAACAGCAGTCGTATAAATAAAGTAATTGCAAAACGTCAAATGATGCCTCCACCTTTTTCTACCACAAACCCGTCAAGGTGGGGACACAAAAACAAATTGAAGATAATGTGGAATTTTCTTCTTCTGAAGAAAAGAAGTTAAAGTAACATTCAACAGCAGACAAGAAAGCAAAAATATCAGAAGTTATTAAAAAAGGGGAAAAAGGAAAAAAAAAAACAACTAGTATAGTATAGAGGACTGATTACTTATCTCAAAAAGGCTATGATATATATTAAATATAGCACAGCAAAGGAACATTTGTCTATGAAATATTTTCCCAAAATTAGATTGTTAATACATTGTCAGATATTTCATTTTCTTCTGAATCTTAATGCATGTTTCATCTCATGTGCATTAAAACAAACCCTTTCCAGCCCTGTTACAAAAGAAATGTGCTATTCACATTCCAAAAACTAATCTGATTTTACAAAGATCAACAAGATCAGGTTTTTACTGCAGGCATGCCTGCCCATGCAGGGTGCATGTGCATACATGACATGTATAGATAGCTAATTCCTTTTTAACATCTGGGATGCAATTACAAAGCTATACAAGTCAGTCTCTTGCACATTTTATGAAATTCTAAATATAAAGAAATGCTTTGCTCTACAACAGTCCAATAGCCAAACTTATAGTTCAGTCTGGAAAGCTGGGGAAGACTGCAATAAAGACATAGGTCTCTAACTCATCTTTTGACAAGTGTCTTTTATTATGCTTGTAACCACATGAATATTTGACTGGGTAGATGCCAGAATTTGAAATAAGGGCAGTAGTACTGGCAAAAAGCAGCCAGATGATGGTTGGCACAACTGTAGCTGTTCCCTCAGGTCAGTTTCTGCAGTAAGTTGGTACTTCTCAGAGCCAGAAAATGGAGCCCCTTCCTGTTGCTTATCACCTTAAATGCTTTGAAAGCTTAACAATAGTTATCATTTTAACAATTTAAACAAAACCTGAAGGATGTACGCAACATGAATATGTATTTTCACTACTGACTGAACTAAAGCCTGCAAATTTTACCTTTGGTTACCATTATTACATAATACAATCTGACTGGATTTTTATATTCCCTCATCTATTTGAATGCTTCATACTTCAACTGTAAGCTTTTCACTGTCCTGATATTGTGTCTGTACAATGAACCCTTGGGATGAATAACCGATAACCACACATTTGCTATGTTTAGATAGTTACAGTTTCATACAAACTGGGATTCTGATCAAAGTGAATTGGTAAAATCCAGACAGCTTTCTACTACCGTATATTCCTAGTGTTTAAAGTTCCCTGGGTACTTCAGGTACCTAAAGTTTTGGGGTAATAAATGGAAAAAAAATGCCTATTTGAAAAAAAAATAAAAATCATAGAAAAATAGAATTGTTAGAGTTGGAAGGGACCCTGAAGGGTCAACTGGATTCCCCAGCAATGAATAGGGACACCTACACGGACTGATCAGGTGCTCAGAGTCTCTTCCAGCCTGACCTCAAGTGTTTCCAGGGACAGGGCATCTACGCCCTCTCTGGACAACCTGCTTCAGTGCTCGGTGTAAAAAACGTCTTCCTTTTTTCCCCAATCTAAATCTCTCATCTTCTAGTCTGAAACCACTTCCCCTTATCCTATCATAACAGATCCTGCTAAAGAGTCTATCCCCTTCTTTCTAATAACCCCCCCATTACAATTAAATAAAGGCATTTGTTTGCATTTATAGCTTCATGCAATTGGTCACCGTGGACATTATGCACATGGAATAATCAAGAACAAAATATTTACCAGCTTAAACCACAAGATGATGCCTTTGTAGGTGTAGGGAAAAAAAAAAAAAAAAAAAAAGGAGCAAAAAAAGTTGTAGGAAACTAGAATTTCAGAAACTCTTAGTAGGTTGTCCCAAAATGAAGCCAGCAGACACACATACATGGTATGCAACTCCACTTCAGGCCACAAGATAGAGCCATTACCGCTGCCTCTGCAGCCCAGCAAGCCTGCATGGAGCACAAGCCCAAGAGTCACTGAAGTCTGGGGACTACAGTTTTCAGTACCTAACAAAAATGAAACCCCACTATAAAGGTGCTGTACTGATAATACATTACTGGTTTGATTATCTTCTTTTCAAAGTTAAAAGAAACAAACACACAACCTTTACCAAACAGTTGAATTTCATCATGATAGATGTTTATGGACTATCGTAAGCAACCCTGAAACTTGCCTTTTGATGTGCACACAGCTTTCTTGAATAGAAATACCACTTCATTCTTGTCCTTTTCCTATGTTTCTCTCTAAATACTTGCTGCTGGAACTACATCAGCAGCAATTGGTGTAATCTGGCATGGCCATACCTGGATTTTCTTCACAAATCAGAAGAATTGTTTGCTACAGAACAGACTCTTCCCAAGGAAGGCTGCACAGCATGGATGTGAGCAACAGAAACCATCGTTTAGCCTCCAGCTTTGGTTGAGGTGTCATAGTTTCATTTTTATTTTTCCCCCATGTGTAATCACAGTGCTCCGGTATCTGAATACCTTAAATTATCGAAATGAACTATCTTTGTTTTGATTCACACTGTTACTTTGTAACAGGTATGCAATAAGATGGAACAAGTCAGTTTTTTCTCCTCTGACATCACTCAATACAACTAGTGGGTTACAAATTACCCATGTACAATACAGTGCATGGCGTAGATGTAACTGCCTCTAAACACACCTTTGGACTGCAGGGTACTGCTATAAGTAACTGTGTGTGAGACTCAACACAATAAAGCCTGCAAAGAATGGAAATAAATCTCTCTTTACAGCTTGTTCTCATTTGACCAAAGAATTAACAGCCATTTTTGGATTAACTTTTCAAAGTGCAGCTTGACTAAGCTCAAACCCATATTTTTTTAGGCTATATTTCTGATATAATAATGTGCATGAAAAAAAAACAACAACAACCAAACCAACAACCAATAAGTACCACAACAAACCATGATATGTTCATCAAGATTCCATAGTATAAACTGAAGTAATAAGCAAGTGACAGTCCAATTTTTTGTCATTTTTTTTTCACATACTGCCCAAGATCAAAAAAACTCCCCCATTAGATATTACATATCAGAAACACGAATGTTGAGTATCTTCCAAGTAAGGAGTGAACAGTCTACATTCCTCATATTTACTTCTAACTTTTAAATATGTTGCTGTGCTGCTGTTCTTCATACCTGCTTGGGTGAGGTCAAATTTGCAAGATCAAGGCTCATATTCATTAAGATGAATATAAATGAAATATACCAGTCCCAGTTCTGCATTCACTTCACATTTCAAATATAGAAGTCACTTAAAAAGACTGCATACTAAGCGATATAATTTTTGCAATTCATTTCACAAACACTATTTATTTAAATGAAATATACACTTCAAGATGGCAGAGAGATGTCCTCTCCTCAGCAGACATGTTCTTTCACACAGGACAAAAGGCCAAGTCAAGTACAACGGGATCCAGCTGAGATTCCAATCCATTTATAAAGAACAACACGTAACTTTGCAAACTCACATCTGCATGCCTTTTGGAAGACATGAGAACTTCCAGCAGCAAACCTGTAAGCTGATCCTAACCTGAAACTGCCAGTATCATTCTAAACTAAAGATTTCCCTTCATCTGTAAAAGTGAATTCATTTTAAAATTCTAAGATCTGCTTTCTCTAAAGGCCTGCTAAAGCTCTTAAAGAAACTCTACATGCTTTGCTTACAATCAAACAGGTCACAACTCATTCAAGTCAACATTCAGACAGAACACACAAAAGCACTTTCATTTCAGCAAATATTTTCAACTTCCCGCCTTCAGTGGCCCTCCAGACAGCACTTTTGAGTCAAAATAACATTTCCTTTCCTTCCTCCTCTCCTCCTTTGAACTCACAACTGAATCACTTTGTTATATAGTTTCCAATAACTTGTTATTTGTCTGGAGAATAAGCCAGAAAGATTCTCTAACACTCAGATACAAAATTAGCAAAAATGTTAGTGCCTAGGAACTGGGATAATAAAGGGAATTTAGTTGAAACAACATTTTGTTTTCTATACAAATTTTTTCCACTCTTTTTTTGGCTCCCTCACTCTTAGCAAATCCTTATGTTCTTCAGTCATATACATACAATTGAAGGATATACAAAACATATACATATTACAATTATGTGAACTCCTCGTGTTCTGACACACTTCTTCCACATATGCTCATTTCTCCTCTTCCATAAAGAGCATCCAGTTCTGAACTCTCCCATTCCCAAATGTCTGGAAACATGAGCACCAATTTCCCTCTTCTGGCTGCATAGAGAAATAAGCCAGCAATAAAAATAAAAATGTTGACTGGGAATTCTCCCGCCCCTGAGGAGATAAATAACATTCACTCCTGGCCTAAAAATTGTTCTCTTTTGGAAGCCACTGTTTACCCAACAGGGCCATACACACTTCCTAGAGGGGAACAGCATGAAATCATCTAAAATTTCAATGCAAGTCTTTTTATCCTAACATTCCTCAAACTTTACAAAATTACAGCCACCTTCTTGCTAATACATTTTTGTGCAACTCCTCAAAACTTGGCAGAAGCACAGAGGAATGACAGTCAGCTGGATTTCCTGGCTACGGGTACAAACATTGGCTCTTCTCCCCTGAAGGAATAAACTGCCTCCAGCATTCCCGAGAAAATTCACACTTCTCTAGCAAATGGAAAAGAATTTTCCAACATTTCTTTCTTTCTCCCTACCCTGCAGGAACTGAGCTGCTGCCAATTAACAAAGCATTTCCCCATATTTTGCAATCCCTTTGAACCTTTTCAGGACTTCAGAGGAAACAGTTTTGTCTCTGTGTAAATCTATTCAGTGCAAATGGTAGTCACACACACACACACACACACACACACACACAAAAGGACAACTGCAGCAGAAGCCCTTAGACAAGAGAATCTTGTTGGTTTGTATCCATTATTTGAAAAATTTAGTATTTAGAATATACTTGTACAAAATACCAAGAATAATCTAGGTGGAATGGAAAGAAGAAATCACAGTAAGACATTAAGTGGACATGAGATAACCCACATTCAAAAATTCCCTAAGTTGGTGATTATATTGCTTTTCATGCTATTGCCACATTACTACACACTGTTTTAAATGAATCATTATTTTCTCTGCAGAGTAAACTTACACTATATTTTAAGTATTAATTCTCAAGTTCTACAAGCCTTTCCTCGAGAAACAGGGTTAAAAGCTGACTATTGTTCCTACAGCATAAATACTCCCAATGTTTAACGGCATCCTAGTTAAAAAATCTACCCAGTTGCTTGAATAACTGTATTATTACATTAAAAAAAAATCTCATGGATGCTATCTTTACAAGGTAGGATAAAAACTCACGAAATCAGCTTCAAGTTTTCCCATTTCTTGTTTGTAGCTTCTCATTCGACTGCTGTACATTCCCCGACTTTGAGGTGGGATCTCTCGGACTTCAAGCTCCATCTGCTCGAGCTACCAAGTAAAAGCAGGGAGATGTAAGTTAAAGTTATAATTATAGCAAGAAGGAATTTGTATTTGTAGGTGTCCCTGACCATGACAGGAGTTGGAACTAGATGATCTTCTAACCCAAACCACCCTACCAGCCTGTTTAACTAAATGCTCACAAATACCAAGAAACATATTCTCTGTCAAGAAAAGTGTTGTCAATCCTATTGACAGTATAGAGCTATATTAGAAAAATCTTTACACAGCATAAAGTCAACTAATTAATGACAAAACTGGCATTATTAACACTTTAAAAAAAATGATTCTATTTAAACCTTTCTGAATTGCGGTTTCAAAGGCAGTGAATACACTAATGAACATCATGGAGAAGACATCCAACCTCCAACTAGTTGTGGGGTTTTACAAACTGTATTTTATTTATCTTTGTATACACACACATTTTATACAGAGACACATAAATACATAAAATTTTATCTACCAACCATTTCTATGTGTAATAAAATAATTATTGTACCTTTCTGCTTACTCGGCAGCATTAAGTAGCCTGAGCTTTCTGAACTGGCTGCATAAATCTACATCCCAAATCTGTATGCAGGTACATTAAACAACTGGATTTTAGAATTGTAATAAAAATATTGTTCAAGAACTGGTGTACAGTTGAATGCATAAAATGTCAGAGAATTTATCTTTAAAATGGTTTTGCTACTTATTTTTGACATGCAGAACTTTAAGGGCCTGAAATGCAAGAATATGACATCAGGTTACAGAAAATCAAAAGGAGTTATAAACCAGGGCTGACTCGCCTGCTAATTACCTGCCCACTGGGTTAAGGAAACACCTTTACACAGTGCTGGCTCCTCAGGAATTTTGTTGTGCACAGCTAAAAAACTCCCATACCTACTTTTAAAATCTTTCCAACTTACTTTAAAAAGATAAAAGAACAGCTCTCCTTGGTCGCTGTAAATACCTGAAACAATATTTACTCACCTCCTACTGATCTCAGCTGAGCAATACAGCATTGGAACAGAAATGCCTTTCAATTAAGGTCCCAAGCTTCTGGTTACAGGTCTTCACAAGTGATAGTTACAGTTTATTCCTACATAATCACTAGCTTACACTTTGAGATTTCATCCTCATGACATAAAAAAAGCATCTGAATTTAATCAAGTGAATTACCAGAAACTGGAAAGTCATTCAGTCTGATCTATTCTGATTATACAAAATGGTATTTGATAATAAACTGTAAAGCTGACTTTAATTAAATAGTCAGTAATGAATTGAAACATACAAAGCTGTTTCTACCCAGTTCTTTGGTGCAGGCTTAACTTTCCAAAGGGGTATTATAAATTAAACTGATAGCTATAGTAAATGGTTTATTTCTTATCATTTCATGCCAATAGACTTTATCTTGAACATTCCATAAGCATAGAAAATGTTTCGCTTACATCTATTTATATGTGCAAGATCAGGATATTTTAGTGAAGTCTCAATTCTTTTCTATTAAATAAAAATGAAGCCATCTCCCAAACGAATACATCTATTGCAGCCATGATCAGATCACAGTACACAATATCCAAAATCCTCATTCTAAACAGTGAGTATCAGAGAGCATGAAGTCTAAGAGACATCTGTGATGTTCCTGAAAATGTTACAGGTAGTGACAAAGAATCCATATTTATCTGAGGTGGGGGTGGAGATGGGGGGGGGAGGGGAGTGATGAGTGGGTGTTATCATGACTTTAAACAGGTCCATTTTGTGGCTGTAGTGATAAATCTCCATGCCAGTCCATGCAGAAGACAGTGGTCCAAGCAGATATGAACCTAAATACAACCTCATTTTACACTGAAGTTTATCTCAACGTTCATCTATCTTAAAAACCCGGTGAAAAATCTTGCAGATGCTCTGGTTTGGCCCTACCTGAAGTACTGCGTGCAGTTTTGGGTGCCAGAATATACAAAGGACATAAAACTATTAGAGAGCAACTAAACAGAGGCTATGAAGATAGGGAAGGAGGGCAAGAGGTGTGAGGAGTGCTGAGGTCCCTGAGTTTGCTCAGTCCAGAGTAGAGGAGTCGAGGAGAGTCCTCATGGCAGTTCACAGCTCCTCACAGGGAGCACAGGGGCAGCACTGAGCTCTGTTCTCTGGGGAAAGCATCAGGGCCTGAGGGAACACATGGAGCTGCATCTGGGGAGGGCTGGGGGTTAGGGAAAGGTTCTGCACCAGAGGGAGTTGGGCATGGAAAAGGCTGCCCGAGGCAGAGGGACGGCACTGAGCTGCTGGAGCTCAAGAAGCACTTGGACAATGCTCTTAAACATAGAGCTTGGATTTTGGATGGTCCTGTCAGGGGTCAGACTCAATCCTTCTGAGTCACTTCCAACTCAGCATATTCTACAATTCTGTGACACTCTGCATGGGATGCAGGAATGACAGGATTTATCTCCAGAAATCTCTTACTCAGTAGCTATGGTTTTACAAGGTAGTCTGGGACTAACATTTTGGTGTCAGTTCTGCATACAGATCAAATGAATTACACCAGCAATGCTACCCAAACAAAGCAGACAGTGTTTTAAAACAATCAGTGATTAGTCAGTGTAAATAAAATATCTCTACAATAATATTTATAAGAAAGTTGTTTCTTAACCAATTAGGAAATAAACCAAAACAAAATAAGCCAAGCTTTAATCGGACAAGAGGAAAAACAAGCCCTTGTACAAAAACTATCAATGCCAAAGAATTAGGATTATTTTGGCTTTCTAGTGTAGATTTTCATTCAAAAAAGGATCTTTTTAATCAGTTCTGTTATTATCAGGTTTGTTCAAATTGATTTTAAACCCAGCCTTGACATTAATCACAAACATCTAAGGTAATTACTTAAAGCCAATAATTGAATTAAGCACCTGTCTAGCAGCATTAGCAACAAGATCTAAAACAAAAGCGTGAAAGGAAAGTCAGTATATGAAATCAAGATCATCATTAGGATGAAAATGTAGATATAAAGATTTAGTTTTTACTGTCATAATAAGTAAAATGTAGATGAATTTTTTCTGACATAAGAAGGAAACTAATGAACCATTAACTCAATTTCTGTTCCTTCCAATCTTACTTTGATTAGAGAACCAAATTTGAGCGATTTTTCAACATAACACCCATGCTGCAATTTCCCTGTAGTGCTATGTCTTTTTTTTGCCATGTCAAGTTGCAGTGAAAAGGAGATGAAAAGCACTTCTACATTCTTATTTTCCTACAGCTTTTTGCAAATGAAAGTGCCCCAAAGGCCTTAATATACTCTCCTAACAGCCTCATGACATGGACAGCAGTTTTACCATACACAGTTTTACTGTATTTCTCACTGACAATACTGAATGAGAGAGGTTAGGTCTTTTGTCATCCTCATCAGGTAAACCTGCAGTGGGGTTGCACCAAGATTCAGCTTTCCTGGGTCCTATTTCAATGCTCTGCTTACAAGACTAATTCAGCCATTACTCTAAAAGCACCTGGAATGTAAACACATCAAAAACCTTTTTCTTTCTATGCCACAAACTTTAGAAAGTGATTTTCAATATTACTATTTAGTTAGTAATCAAATCATTGATTTAAGGTGCTCAACTTGAAGAACTTTCACACCAGTGGAACTAATTTCATTTCCTTATCCCAAAAAATCAGATTATATTTCTGACATCAGATAGACCAAATGAGTACATTTGCAAACAATAAACAAAAATACCTTCAGGCAAAGAACGATTGGCATGTGGAAAAAAGTCAATCAATCTCAACTGCTATTCCTTTACTCAGTTACTCCACAACTACAAAACTTTATTTTTATACTCCATCCACTTGGAGTATAAGACAATTTGCAGTGGAAACAAAACAGAAAAAGCCATAGATGCTTATCGTGTATTGTATTCTTCCATCAGTGTGGACCACTAACTAATGCTCAGTTAACATATATGCTCTTCTCAGTACCTCAAACTACCTTTATTCCTTTCACATCAAACAGCTAAATATCTTTTGTCTCACTTGCTAGAAGAGAAAACAGGACTTATTACAAGACAACTGGACAGATCAAATCAAACAGATATACAGGTCCTTGAAGAAAAAATATATTAGGTATAAAAACATTTAATTCATTTTTTAAAGTACAAGACCTTATTTCCAACTCAAAGGCTGAAACAACTTCTAGTATCTTGCAGTAATAATAGAAGCTTTAAATCACTTAACACAAGATTAACTTTTTTATACACTCCTCTTGAGTACATCATATTCTCAAATATTTCATACTCTATTATACTACTATTAAAAACTTTTAGAGAATCAGGTGAGTTAAATGTTACCACTAATGATACCAGTTTTCCCCAGCAATTTACAGTTAGCTTACAAAAAGCCACAACGTACCAGTTCCCTTGCTTCTTCAAGCTGCTTCTCAATATTTGCAACCATCTGCTTCTTTTCATCTGAAAAACAATTGTGAAGATACCAATGTAACTGTGGTCTTGCCATGAGAAACATACAGTATTTCAAAATAAGCTTGCAAGTTAGAACTTACTCAAGGGATTCATTGTGTGACATAAACACATACTATAACAGCCACATTTGCAAATTAAAAAGAGAGAGAGAGCGAATGGGGAATGCTTGGAGTCTTCTGCCTTTTTTTCCAGTGCTTGCTAGTTCTGAAAGCAGCTATCTTTCCTCCAGGTGTATGAGTTTTGCCTTAGCAGGTACATGCTGGTTGTGTACAAATTCAAGTGAGAAAGCATATATTCGAGCCAAATGGATAAATATTTGTATTTAAAGATTTATCCTATTTATTAGGTAGAAGTTGAAAAAAAAAACAACAGCAAGCAATCCAATTACAGAGAGTCCAGGAACTGAAGATTAATGAGGTCTCTATTCCTCTCCTCCTTAGCCCTGGTCCTTTTGCTTCAACAGGAAAAAAAATGAAATGTCACAAGAATCACAAAAAAAACCACAACACCTTATAGTAGCAGTAAAAACATAGTTAAGTAATAAAAGTTAAAAATAAAAAAATACTATAGTCTGTTATAAGTTATACGTAGCAATAAGGCAGGAAATCAGGGGATGCCAAAGCAGTAATCAGTAACACAAGTCTTGACACAAAAAGCAACCTGTGCCCTTAAAAAAGCCTTCCTTAAAAACAACAGAACTAGTCCTGAAAGGAATATTTTGCTGCAGAGATTTTGACAGAGCAATCCCAGTGTAAGCAAGTTGAATTTCAGCTGAGTCCTCTCATTAGTGCTACAAACACCTTGCATTACATTTGCACGGGCCTATTCATCTTCATCTCCTCCAGAACTAGTCTCTACCATCTCTTCTAATTCTCTCATTTACCCAGTGTACTCGCTGAGGGTAACATCATGATCTATCCTTCTTCAGTTACATATACTGGAGCACTGCCTGCAGGGAGGATCAAGTTCAGGATCACATTTCCACCTAAAACACAGCGCAGAGATCTTTGCAAATAACAGGCAAGGCACTGACTAGAACAACTATCTTCTGAGGATTCACCATCCTGTGCGTGGCAGCTTCTCAAAACAAAGCATATGCTCTGGGTTATCACCCAAGAAGCTGCTATGGTATTGTGGAGTATGTGGGGAACTCATTTCCAGTCCAAATTGAGACTACGATCTGAAGTCCTTAACTAAGGAAGAATTCCTCTCAAAGAAGCCCAAGTTCTCAAGAACAGCCAGCTGGAATGTTAGCAAGGACTCCTGAGACAGGTCTGGATAAACACGCAGCCCAGTGACAATGAGGTTCACCAAGAGCTAAAAGAGACTCCACTTTGACTTCATCATCATATCCTGTATGAGCAAACCGAGGTGTGTGTATGTTGTAGTAGTAAGAACGAAACAAAATGTCTCAACATATTGTCAAATGGTGATACCCTCTGAGTAATGAGAACTGTACCAGTGATGGAAGTGAGAAGGAAGCACTTGAATCCTTTCAAAAATAAAAGAGCTCACCTTTAAATCCTCACAAACTGAGCTTCCCTCTTACCCTTGAAAGAGGCCCAGAATTTCATCAAGTTATGCTCTCTACAAACCTGAAGCCATGGAAAAAGACCATCTTCCTTGGCAATCTTGAATTCACACTGCCATGTCTGGCAGATGCTACTATAGCAGAAGGTGGGGGAGATGCTCATTTCTGTGCAGCACTTTACATTCTTTGCTAGTGTCTTTCATAAATTTCCCACTAAATTCTCATGACAGCACTCAAATCAGAAAAACTAATGGCAAGACATTTATCTTCTGAACATAACGAACTCAAAAGAGAATCTGCTTCCTTGTCCATACATTTCAATTCCCCTACTCAGCTTCCCAAAACACCTGTTCCTCCATTCACCTGGAAGCAGGCAAGATGCCATTGGACCAAGGAAAAAACAACATAAGAGATAAAATGCACAACACCATTTTATTGAAGCTCAAATAAAATTACAAATACAGCAGCAGAAAATAAACGTATTATAGCAATTTCAGTACATCCCTGAGTTTCACTGGATTACAATTTTCATACACATTAAATTAAACAACCTTATATTCCTAAATTTCGGGGGAGTAGTATTATTTTGAAGATATTTTATGCTGTTCAAATTCTGTGTGTACTTACATGAGCTACCTAGCATTTCACTGAATACTCAGTTACCCTATTGCTAAGCTCATTAAATCCAATACAGTCATTTACATTCAGCAGATGATTTATTGAACATAAAAATACAAATTCCTGTGCCAACTCAACTGCTATCAGTGCAATTTTAGTATTAAGCTTCTGATTCTCTGTGCTATTTGGACAATGGTGATGTTTCCTTTGCTGGTACATGAACACTGGAAGGAATCTATAACAAAATGTTCATCAGTCATTGAACTCCAGACCTATAACAACATCCAACTCCTTCTTCAAATGCACAATACAATCATCTGCATCTACTCTGCAGATATTTAAGCAACTCTTCCACCTAGTACTGCCAGTACATCTAGGCCTGTTGTTGATGCCAGCAAAAGAAGCATGAAATGCTACAGCTGGATTCATTCACTTAGTTTCAGTCTTAATGCCATGCCTATGCCTAAGAAACAAGCACTGTTTTTCCACAGTCAGAATGCCCACAGAAAGGGAAGACACGACATCCACAAGATGTGCTCAGAGACTGTATGCAGACAAGCTCAGAGTAAGGGAAGCTTGCTGCAGATCTAGCAGATCAGGACAAACAAGCTGTGATCCAATTAAAGATTCTCATGTTTCTGTGCATTACCCTGCTTTGTTTTAGTAGTTTCCAATCTGCTTATTTAATGTAAACTTAAATGTAACTTAAAGTACACTTCCATCATATAAAATACTGAGTATTTTTTATATATATATGTACATAACTTTTCTCTTAATTCAGAACTGGCAATATCCTCTAGAAAAAATAAAAAGAAATGTTACACCAAGATATCTAAACTTAGAATGTAATTTTTGTTCTTGCGCTGCCACACAGAAGGCTGTTAAGAAAATGCTGCACTTGGCTTGTATATCTTAACTGTTCACATAAGTAAAGTATAAAGAATGGAAACAAAAGTAAGGAATCTGAATAAGGATTGCAAAGAATCCTGAATGTGTACACAAGGTTGTACCACTTTTGTAAATAAGACCAGTTTTTATTACATTTTCCTCTGTTCTTTCAGTTTTGCCCGTGCATTAGGCACTGTGACAGAAAGGCAGATAACCTACACGTGTAGAAAGGTAATGCATCTCTGACATGAACTTACAGTAAAGGACATTTCATTGCTTGTGGAATTGCTTTTTTTATAAGTACACGCTAAGGAAAAGTCTAAGTAACAAAGAACTTCAGTTTGCAGAACACTTGCAGATTTCACTACACTGGCTGAGGTGGTTTACCCTAATACCACTTTGCCAGAGTTTACTGTCCAAAAGTAAAGACAAAGAAAAATCCATTTACTGTTCCATTTCTCTTTGAGCTGCAAGACTGGATTCCAGAGGCACAGCATAAAGAGCCAGCCATAAAACAGAAATGGCAAACTGCATTACAGGGATATAACAGAAAATTAATGGTAGAACTTTCTTCAGTTAAACCTGATGTACAGTGCTTTGACTGCCCAGTAGAAGATGCACATATCATGTATCAGCCCTCCAGTCAAAAACATCACCTCACAGAGGCTACTATGCTGGAAAAAGGCTAAATATCTCAATCTGTACTGAGAACATTTTCTTTCAGATGAAGCAATTAAAATCGATATAAATATTTGGTCAAACCACAAGACAGATGTTTCTCGACAACACTGAGGAACATTAATAAAACACATCAGTCAAGATCTTCATTCTCCAAAGACCTGCAGCAGCATCACAGAAAATCTACTCAAAAGCCATTTCTCAATTTAAAACATTTTCTTTAATTCTCCAGACGGTGCTTGGCTCAACAGAAGATATTTCTTCCTCAGACGTTCTACTGTCCCTGCTGCTTATTGTTACTGCAGTATCAGAGTGTCTTTGTTACATTTCTTGCTGAACTATTTATGCCTCTGTGATAACAGGATTGTTTGTTGAGCCATCATCCTTCTAGATGTAAGACAGCATCAAGTCCTGTCAACACTGCATGCAGGTATAATAGCAAAACAATTAACCAGTATTTCTCCAACTGCACACGAATCTTAGAGCAGGTCCATCTCAGGAAGGAGGAGGAAATAAATCTGTCTCTAGACTTTGGGAGATCTCTCTGTATTATTCAGGAGTAACACAAGTCCTTACACTTCTCATCCTGCTTCTTCCAGCGTGGAGGAAGAAGGCCATCAGCAATCTCTGTCAAATCACTGCTGCTGAAAAATGCCACCTCACGTGCATCTCTCCTCATGTCCCCCTCCCACTTTGAATCATACTCCTCTTTCTGAGGCTCTCCAAGCCATCTCCACAAGAACTAACTGGGACTTCTGGTGATGAAGAAGTTTTGATCTTGCAAATATTCCTAGTAAGAAACAAGGGAAAAATGTGCATTTAAAATATTTCTACTTAAAGTGTTCATCATAGCCAGAGTTGTGTTTTTGCGTACCCAGGTGGTAAAATGCCTCTACTAGCTAAGACTGCAGTTTGGTTTAAAGTCATAAGTGAACATTTTGCTGAAGAAAGACAGAACAGTTCTGAAAACTAAAGCACTTTATCCACAAAAGTACAATGCAAGAAGGAGCCATAAAGCAAGCCAGCCCAAGATATATAAGACTAGCCTCAAATGCTAACATGGAAAAGCCAGCTCTTAAAATAATAAATTAGCTGTTGTATTATTTTGAGGCCATTCAGCTCAGTACCAAACTATTGATCCCACAGGGAACATGCATTCCTTCTCCTCTGATAAGACAGTAACTTCTAAAAAACAAACAAACAAACCAACAACAAAAAAATCACATTTCTAGTGGCCACTTAAAGAATTATGAATTCAAAGCCTGTTGCTTCCAAGCTACGTCATCAGTGAGGACAATGTTCCTTATTAATTTCATATTTAAGCTCCAAAGCCTCTCTAGAGTGTATAAGGTGGCTGACTTTGAAGAGAGAATTTTTTTGCTTTGCTAAGTCAAGGAGGAGGCAAAGCTTCTCATCCTTTAGCCGTGCCTATGATTGGTCACTGAACTCCAATTTATCAAAACTTCAATTTATCAGGAGACCTTCTAATTTCTTGTCATAGAATTAGATATAACCTCCCAGAACCAAGCTTGCCAAAGTTCAAGAAGCGCCTGGACAATGCTGTCAGACATATGGACTGATTTTTGCATAGCACTGTGTGGAGCCAGGAGTTGATGATCCTTGTGCGTCTCTTCCAACTCGAGATATTCTATGACTCTACGACTCAAGAACCAAACAGATGTTTACACGTGGACATGGTTTAGTAAGAACTGCGGGTGATAGGTGGACGGCTGTACTGGATGATTGTGTAGGTCTTTTCTAACCTTGGTGACTCTATGATTCTATGAAAATCCCTATTCACTCATTTTAAATGCATTCTGGACCTTTGGCTTAGCAATGCACTGAGATTACATGTTCCAGTTAACCACCTTAAAATTCTCTTTAAAGAATTTACTTCATCGCTTCACCACCCTAAAAACAAGACATTACACTTCGGTCCTTTAGTCACATAGAAAAGCATACCATTAGCACGCGTGCTGTGACACCCTCTCTGTATGATACGCACTCCCACAGTCTGAGCATCCTAAAACTTTGGGAAACAGAGGCAGTGAAACGAATACAGAGGTTTCATTGAGGTGAGCTGCGTGAGGAAGAGATGAGGAAACCCAATTTCAGCTTCCCTCTGCTCCATTCAGGAGCACCACATCAGAGCACCGATTCACACTCAGCTGCTGGGTTAGTCTTATTTCTATCTCTCTTCCTCACACTCACAGACATGCCTGCAAGGGTACGTCACGCATGAGTACAGCAGCGGGTGACAAACACCTCGGCGTACACAAGCACCGATTTCCTCTTACATGCGAGTCAGCACAGCCTCAACTGCCCTGACAGCAGGCAGCAAAAGCACCGATTCGGACGAAACCTCGCACAAGCTCAGCCCATGCACTCGCTCAGCCTAACAGAGACCAAGGGCCGATCCCTCAGCACGGAGCGCGGCTCACGGCCGCTCGGCGACGGCTCCACCAGCGCCGTGCCCGCTCCGCCACCGGGAGGCTCCGTGCAGCCGGCGGCTCCCGGCCCCGCCGCTCACCTCCGAGCAGCTTGGGCACCCGGCCGATCCTGCCCGTGATGTCGGCCGTCAGCACGGCGAAGTCCTGCTCGTAGCTCTCGAAATCGGACGACATGGCCTGGCCGCGCCTCGCCTCGCCCCGCCGCGGGGTCGGCCCGGCGGAGACGCCGCGCTCCGCCGCTCCCCTCAAAGCCGCTTCCGCGTTCTGCTCCCCGCAAAGCCGTCCCCGCCGCCGCGGGTTCCGGCGCACCGCCCGCCCCTCGGCCGTCTGTTTCCCAGCGGGCCCCAATAGCGCGCGGACCGCCTCCGCCTCGCGGGCCGCGCTGGGCGGGCGGCCCCGCTCCCCGCCGCCTCTCGGGGCGGGGCCGAGGCCCGGCGGGCCTCAACGCCTCCCCTTCCCTTTCCCGTTCCTCCCGGCGGGACGGCGAGGGGCTGAGGGAGCCATGCGCGGCGGCGAGGAGGCGTCGGGCGGGCGGCGGCGGTAGCGGCCATGGGCGGCCCCGGGGGGCTGCGGGAGGTGCGGCGGCTGTGCCACTGGGGGCCGCTGGTGGCCCTGTCCGTGGTGATCGTCTGCTCCGCCACCGCCATCGCGGACGCCGTGCTTTGGTATTGGCCCCTGGACACGGCCGGGGGGAGCGTCAACTTCATCATGCTCCTCAACTGGACAGTCATGATTCTCTACAACTATTTCAACGCCATGTTTGTCGGCCCCGGGTACGTCCCGCTGGGGTGGACACCGGTAAGCGCGGCCTCGTGCCCGGGCTGGGCTCGGCTCGGCGGGGCGGGCTGGGGTTGAGGGGGGCCGGGCCCGGCCCTGGGGGTGCTCACACCTGTCCTGCGGGCCGCTCCGCGCCTGCGTGGGAACCTCCGCTCGCCTCCGTGCTCCGCGCCCCTCTGTGCTGCGCTCAGCCGTCACGCGGTGCTCGTTCCTGAGGAGGGCCACGGGGATGATCAGAGGGCACCGTTCTGAGGAGAAAGGCTGAGGGAGCTGGGCTTGTTCGGCCTGGAGGAGAGCTGCCTCCAGGGAGACCTCAGTGCAGGCTTGCAGTAATTGAGGGGAGCTTGTAAGCAGTAGGGGGACTGACTTTTTGCACAAGCAGATGGTAAAAGGGCAATGGGAATGGTTTTAAACTAAAATAAGGGAGATTTGGGTTAGATGTTAGGAAGAAATTCTTTACTCACACACTGGCAGTGCTGCCCAGAGAGGTTGTGGCTGCCCCATCTCTGAAAGGATTCAGGGCTAGCTTTGATTAGGCCCTGATCTGGTGGGAGCACCCAGGCCATGGCAGGGGTTGGAATTCTTTGATCGATGACCTTCCAACCTCAGCCACTGTGTGATTCTGTCTAACGTGCAATGCAATAAGACAAGGTAGAAGTTTGCATTCCCTTTGCTTCAGTAACCTGTGGGAAGAGGAGTAGCTGGGGCCAGAACAATGCAGACTCAGCATCTTCAGACAGCTGCCCAGAGCTGGAGCTCAGGCCATGATGCACAAATCAGTAATAATCACTCCTACTTGTGGAGTGTTTCTCAAAACGAAGTGCACTACAGAGTATCCAAGTATAGTCCCAGCAGGATACTGGGATACTCCACTTGGCCCACTGTTACTGCTTACTGTCTACAAGTCCATCTCATCTTTCTGCACAACTTCTTTTCTTTCCATTTTTTTTCCCAGTGATAATGGCCCCATGCTGGTTTATATTCTCAGATGTTCACTATAAAACCCTGCTTGCACAGTTGCTATTTCTCCAAATTGCTTATTTGTTTAAGCAAGCAGTACTTTCAACAGTGATGGTTATGTTGATAATGGAGAGAGTTCTTTTATTTTTTGTTTTGGCTTAGGAGGGTTGGGTTATGGAACACACCCTGCCAGAGGGCGGATATGCACAAGGCTGCCATACAAGTGCCAAGATATGTGTTGTCAGCAGAACTATGTATTCTGTGTAATATGCCCATTCTTCTATTTAAAGGAAAAATCTCAGGATTGCATGTATCTCCAGTACTGTAAAGTGTGTCAGTCTTACAAGGCACCACGTTCACACCACTGTCGAAAGTGTAACAGGTACAGTCTCTTTAAAATTGGTTTCTGTCTGTATGAAAAGCAACTTCAATGCTAGCGATGAGCTGTTAAAATAAATTCATTCTGGTCTTGTACTGTATATATTTTAAAGATTTCACTACGAACACTGCTTCAAATACTTCCAGTTTCAGTTGTATGACTTCTTTGTGTTCTTACTGTGTTTTAATTAAAGGAAAATGAATAACTTGCCTTTAACGTTTTCTTTTCAGCTGGAAATAATTTCTTTTGGGAACTTGGCAGGGTTAAAATATGTCAGTACTGTTTCAGAGAGATGAGCCTGTGTAAATATCAAAAAATCTTTCAATCCTTTTTTTAATTTCGAGTCCATGTACCCTCACGTTCAGTGAGCAGGAAAGCCTGTTATGCTATCTTTCCAAATGGGAATAACTTGTTGATTTAAGAGGAAATTTTGGACTGTTTCTTACCATTCTTACCAAACCCCACAGGGTTTGGTTTTTTTTTTTCAAGAGAGGTCTATTTAAGTGAAGTGGTAAGCCTTTTGGGTCTTTTTATGTGTTAGTCCTCCAACAGATCTGTTTTGAGCTAATGTTTTTTTAAGCTTTTATTGTAAATAGCTGCACTGTAATTTAGTGTGTCTTGAAAAAAGCAAGCCACTTGTGCTGTCTGTAGTCCAGGCTATAGATGCATTTATCTTTTTATTGGGTAGGTCCTCCTCTGGAGGATTGCTGGAGAACATGGTAAGAGGGTATTGCAGTGTGCACACTTACTTGTTGCTATAAATACAAGATACCCAATCAGTGCTTTCAGGAAGTAGAGACTGAAAACAGAGCAGTGTTGCAATTTGCTGCATCATTCTTGAGTTTTAAAATAAGACTCCTTTCTCTCAGTAACAATCCTTATGTTGAGAAGATATTAGAAAATGTCAGCAGATTTCTGTGATTATCTTTACAAAAGCAAGTTCCAGTTTATTTCACTAAATTATTAAAAGCAGAAACCACAGAACAGTCTACTGATTGTTTTGCTGATATGTTTTAAGAAGTTACTGCCCCTCAGCTCTGGCCAAAGTAACTCACTCTCTGTGTATCTCTAGATTGCAGCAGTGCAATGAAGTAGTTAATGTAAATCACAACTGAAAATCTTCTATGCAATGGCAGTTTTCAGTCCATTAATGGATTAAATTGTGGTGGCCCTTGTGAATAGGGTGAGACTTCTAGCCTAGATTAAGGAACTTCTTCAGAAACAGTTGAGCTGATGATTATGGTCATGTTTTCAAAAACTTGTACAGCAACAACTAAGCATACATTAACAAAAAAGCATTAGTTCTTTAGAAGGTAGAAACTGAGCTTCCTATCAGGAATATAGTATCATAAAAGACAAATGAGATCAGTAGTTTGAAAACAATTACCTGTTTTCAGAGAAGCTGGATATTTGTGTAATTCAGCCCTTTGTTTATCACATACCTTAGGTCTGCAAAATTGCTTAAAACCAATAAAACCATGACAGTAAGTGGTGTGAGGTTAGTACATAGCAGTTAATGAAGTCTTCAGAGGGCCTTCTACGTAAAGCAAGAGACATTTAATGTCTCTTAATAAACCTCTGTTGGTATATCTTTGTGTATTCTGTATTCAGTAGGCCCAAAGGACATTTGATATTTTGTTTTCCTGGTGTGCTTATTTTATAAAGAAGTGACAGTAATATTTATGGTTAACTACTGCATGCGTGGCTCTTGAACTTCCCATGCCTCTGCATGTTGGCTCTGAAATACGGTGTTTAGTAGCAACTAATAAGTTTGAATA
This sequence comes from Meleagris gallopavo, assembly GCF_905368555.1. Classification (NCBI taxonomy): domain Eukaryota; kingdom Metazoa; phylum Chordata; class Aves; order Galliformes; family Phasianidae; genus Meleagris; species Meleagris gallopavo. The sequence continues at coordinate 26,074,741 of NC_139411.1, read as the reverse complement.
AAGAGAAGGAAGGACAACTGATGAGAGTAGAACCTTATAGTACTTTCTGTTTTGCTTTCTTTTGTTCTACAGCATGAAGTACTATTTTGAATAACAAAAAAAACCCCAAAACATACTTTGTTCATTTCTTAGAAATCGGTGGGACTGAATGAAGATTAAGTTGTAGCAAGTTAGCCATCCTTTCCTTTGATTTTCTTTTAAAACATCACTGATGTCCTCTATATTAATCACCATTTATTATTCACAGGTGTGTCATGAAGATGGATCACCATTGCCCTTGGATCAACAACTGTTGTGGTTACCAGAATCATGCATCTTTCACTTTGTTTCTCCTCTTAGCACCACTAGGATGCATTCACGCATCTTTCATATTTGTAATGACTATGTACACTCAGCTTTACAACAGAGTAAGAAAACATAGTTAAGTGCTTAAGATGTTCTTAAAGTTGGATGGATTGTTTATTCTTGGGGTGTGGGATAATTTGGTTTCCTGAAAAGAAGCACATGGAATTCCTTTTTGTTCTTTCAACGTGTACTGTTTTGCTCTTTGCATTCTGAGAAGTATGTTCAGTATTAGGTGAGGGATTAAAAAAAAGTTTGGTTCTTCTTCCACCCCCACTTTTTTTTTTTCCTCTCCAGTTGCTTGTCATAGCCACAGGTAGTTTGCTAGAGCTTTGCACTGACTGAACACTGATTACGAGTAGCACATATCATGTGTTATACTTTACCACAAGTTAAATGCTATTTATTTTCTTCTGCTTTCCACTCTTTAGAATTGTATTATTTTCTTCAAGGAGAAGATGATATAATATATCTCAGGAGCCACAAAGAAATTACATTAAATTTATTTTAAAAGTAGAAAAAGTTAGCAGAGCTAACAGTTAGGAAAGCTTCTTGTGGAATACATCCCTCATTCAAGATCTATGGTTAAGATTTTGAGCTTTGATTTTTAACCTTTGTGGTTGCATTGAAAAGCTTGAAAACATTAACTCAGTCTAACAGATAACAGCTCTGTGCTGTATTTGCAGAGCAATAACAGTGAGAACTGCTACTTGCGGAAGCTTTCAGAGGAAAACCTATAGCATTTCCAATTGAAAATAGATACTGTGCTGTGCACATGTTTTCTCTCAGAAACTGTTGAATGTGTTCTGTAGTGTATCCAGAGTCTGGATTTTTGCTGCAGATTTTAGGCCTAGTTTGTGGTAGAATTTGCAACATAGCAATTTTGATTTCGTTTTCAACAAAGAATGAAGAGGAAAAATTAGAACAAGAAAAGTTATTTATATATAAATATACAATAAAGCATTTTATATATTTTTATAAAACAGTTTTATAAATATATACTATATAGAAAAGTAGGTACGTACAAAGTTTTATCTACTCCATTTACATTACAAGCCTATCAGAGGTTGAGCACACACCTTCAGATTCAGATTACTTATAGGTAACTAGTTTGGTTTCAGCAAGTATTATGTTTCAGATCTGAACAAGAATGCATTCCCTTCACAGATATCTTTTGGGTGGAGTTCTGTAAAAATTGATATGAGTGCAGCCAAAAGAGACCCTCGAACCATTATTCCCTTCGGATTGTCTGCATTTGCTGCATCTTTATTTGCCTTAGGACTGGCATTAGGAACAACAATTGCTGTTGGTATGCTGTTTATTATTCAGGTAAGCTTATTGCTTCTGTTAGAAACAAGTTAAAAGATGTGACTTGCACCTCTTTTGTTACTGGTATCGACTGCAGGCAGAATTGTGATAGGAACACTTGTTTAGAGTTTATGTAGCTGTGTTACTCAAGATTTTTTTAGTTGCTTTTTCCTCCTTAGAACTTTGTAGTGAAAAATCTAATAAAAAAAAAGAAAAGATGAGATGTGCTGTGTAAGTCCTGTTCTGGAAGAGGCAAAATACCCAATGCTTGGTATTTTGGGGAATCTTGTCCCTGCCTGTGAAAAATCAGAATGTGTGCCTGGCACATTGCTTGAAAACTTTGAGATCTTTGGAATGAAAAAAAAAAAACAAAAACACCACCCCACAATCTTAGCATAAACTGAAATATTATATGGTATTTCTCCAAGTGTGTAATTCTGGATGATAGCATTACCATGCATATATGCTGAATATTAATTTTGAATATTTCATGTTTTGGTTAAGCTTATAAGCAATTGTTCTGTTGTTTAGAGTTAAATCTAGCTTGTTAAATGAAGTTTTCTTTGTCTAGAAAATGTATTTCTGCAGAAAATACATCTAACACTTTTATTTAATTTAGATGAAAGTCATTTTGACAAACAAAACTTCAATCGAGTCCTGGATTGAAGAAAAGGTAGGCTTTTATTACAGTAGACCTGTTCTGTGTTGTTAACAAAGTTTATTCTCTGTATTTATTAATTTCTCGCTACACCTGTTCAGATTTGAACCAAAAGTGTCACTGCAACACTCATTTAATATGAGAACTTCAGGGTGACCTTAGAAAAGCACTTGTTTTTAGGGGACTTTGCTTATCTACCTAGGAAATCAAGAATTTTTTGCATTTGTAACTTAAGCTGCTATTGCTTCTACTAAGTAGTTTTATCCATCTACATCTTGTCCAACTTTCCTACCCATTCTAGATGACTTATTCTGGCCATTGATTTTCTTTACTTCCTACTTCTCTGATTGGATAATCAATGAATGTACAGATGTTATAATTATGGAATATACCAGAGAAGTTAGCTAAGCAGGTTATTATACAAAAGAGAATAGATAGAATGCTTACCTGTATCCTGGGCTCACTGCAAAACTCCAGAGGAGGGATCTCCAGAAGAGATCCTCCCCCACTGGCAGTCAGCTCTTAAATGTCTGTAGGAGAGGTGCAGCCAGGCTCCACCACTTCCAGCAGTACAGGTGAATTGCCTTCACCTGTGCACCCAGGGCTGACTCATTGCTCGCCTCAGGTGATCAATCAGAGGTTCAGGCCGTGATTCAGCAGTTCCCATACACTGATTAAACTTGGGAGATTTTCCTTCGTTTTAAAAGAAGTCCTAAAAACCAGTGAGATGGCTCATCTCATCTTCTGAAATTTCTCATTGATAGCTGTATCACCAGAGGATTTCACAGTATTTTTCAAAAGAAATATAGCATGGCAAAAGCAGAAGTTGACTGTTAAGAAAATACTTCTCTGCCACCAAGTTATAAACAAACATTCTGTTATTATCTTTTCGTTTTGTTCTGCGTCAGATTATCAGTAGGATCTTGAGCATTTATGAGTACCTAAATATTGCAGTGCTTTCTCTTTGCACATTTTCTAGTTTAGCTGGATCATAGTCTGTAGACCTTTGAGTAATTGGACAGTGAAACTCTGTTACAACTATATAATTAAACGTGGAATAATCTGTAGAAATTTTTGTCAAATATAGTAATTACTAGTAATATGTCCTTTCTGAAGACTCAACACACACTGCACGTATATGTGTTTTATAAACAATACTACTGCAACATAGAACAAATTCTTCCATTGTTCCACTAGATGTCACTATTACTGAAAGAATGGAGCATTCACTAATAAGAAAGTGTAATATTTAAAGCATGCCTTTATACTCAGTTCTTTGAAGCGAGCTAAACACTCTAAGTATTGAATTATATTTGCAGTCGTTAAGCAGAACATCCTGAATTGTGCAAATCTTTTTGTTTAACTGAGAAATAGTTAGTCATAAGCCTTTAAAAAAGGCATAAAATAAAATTAAGGCTTGGAATGGATTGGTCAGAAGTATAGCCAAGTGACTCTGCTGTTCAACAGAGTAAATCAGGAAAACAAACAAAACCACAAACACTTCTAAATGCTACAGTTATATCATCTAGTTGCAAGTAGTTTTAAAAGCCTAGGTTAGTGTGGTAGGAATTTATTACTCTTGTCCCAAAATGGTCACCTTTGGGGCTCATAGATCCACACAGAGCCTGTGATCTGGCCTTCTTAATATTTGCTGGTCGACTATAGTTCCTAAGATGTTTGATGTGCTGTATTTCTTTATTTCCAGGCCAAAGACAGAATCCAGTACTACCAAACAGATGAAACCTTTATTTTTCCATATGATATGGGAAGTAAATGGAAGAACTTCAAGCAAGTGTTTACATGGTCTGGGATTCCTGAGGGAGATGGCCTGGACTGGCCAGTGAGAGAAGGCTGTCATCGATACAGTTTGACGGTAATCTTCGATGTTATCTCAGGTTAATCTTCCCCACTGTCCCCTGCCTTTCTCTGCAATAATGTACCAGATTTTAAAGTAACTGGAATAGACTAAGAAGCACAAGTTCTGTCAAATTTTCTGCCATTATTGATATGCATGAAAGCATAATAACATGCTTTTGTGAGTGCTTTTAAATGCTAAATACATTTTCCTGAGTTTGTTTAGTGGTTTCAGTACTTGACTTCATTTTGTGCTGAATACACACAAGTCCTCTCAAACACTGCCTAATTTTTTTATATGTGATCATTTATAGATAGAGCAACTGAAACAGAAAGCAGACAAGCGAGTAAGAAGTGTAAGTATTTGTGATGTTTGTGATCTGGCATCACTTAGGAATTTCCTTATAAATAAATGTAAGTAACTACTGATACCGTTTCTTTTCATTTAAACCTAGCAATTAACAAAGGCTTTGTGTTTCCACACAAAGTGTTCTGTAACCTCTGCTTAATTAAAATTTAGCTTCCTTTGCATTTGCTCTTTAGTTTCCTAATAATAAAGATGACTCTATGCTCAGTCGTCAAGCAGTTAAGCTGGAATTTTGAGTCTCTTTCATAGCAGTAGTCATTTATGCTCAAATCTAGTGGGATGCTTTAAGTGTTTTTTGGTACGAAACACTCAGCAAGGCCATAGCTCCCCACAGTGTAATACATTGCCATGTTCTGTTCAAATTTGTAGGTGCGGTATCGAGCCATAGAAGATTACAGTGGTGTCTGCTGCCCTGTGACTAAAGGTGTTAAAACATTCTTCACAACACCATGTACTGAAGAACCTAGAATTGCACTGAGTAAAGGGGATCTGATTTTAGCCACAAGAGGCTTAAAGTTAGTGGCTCCACACTTTTATGTTTTGTTAAAAGCAATATTGAGATGTGTTCTGGCATCTAATTACCTGTTACGCTTTCTTCTCTAGACACTGGATGTATGGTGAGAAGATTCTTAACTCGGCTGGTGATGGTATGAAACAGTTATTTTCATTTTTTTCTGTTAAAAAGTTGCAAATCAACTTTACTGCTGTCTAGCTTCTGGATAGAAACATGAGTATCGTATTCAGTTCTCAAAATGTAGAATGACTTACTTTAATAGCATTAGCCCCTCTTCTCTTTAAAGCCACATCCACAGTCTTTACTGTTTACATTTGGTTTACGTTTTCCAAACAACTGTGAATGCACTTCATGTATGTTTCTTGTTGGCAAAAGAGAGGCACCCACCAGTCACTATGTTGAAACCATCCATGCTTCTCATGGGAAGCTGGATGCCTCCGTGAGCTGGAAGTGCTTTCAAACACCAAACATAAGCAACTTACTGAAATGAGTATGATAGTAGTTCACATTGTGAAGGTTGGGAGGAGATATCTGTGCTAAATAGTCTTTTTTTTTTTTTTTAACTTTGCATGTGAAATGAAGTCTGGATGAAAGACTTTGTACATACTGAAAGCCTGGATTAGAACTCAAAATAACACTAGCACTTTGGAGAACTGGACTTTAAAAATATCATGAGATTTGTTAACACTGCATAGCAAAATGCTATAAATAGGCAGGAATAACTAGCTTCATAAGGAAAGGTGGAAAAAATAATGATTAAGTAGCAGTTCTTTTAGGGGGAAAAATAGACAATCATAATCTTAGGATGAGTCAACATTTGCAAAAAGTAGAAGCATCTAGCTTCACAAATGCATGAAGTAATCCTTCCATCCCACTTAAGGTTTTCAGAAATTTGGCTGAAGTGTTGACACAAGCAAACATCTTGCTACATCTCCAGAAAAGGGAAGATCAGATGTAGAGGGTTGAGTGGGAAACAATGAGAATATTTGGAGCGCTAGAAAATTAGACCTATATGAAAAGCTGAAAGAGTTTAGGTTCCTTAACTGGAGAGGAAAAAGATAGCAGAAATCCAGGGTATGTACAAACAGACATCAGTTGCATTAAGGTTTGTTGTAGAGCAGGTTGTTAGCTACTTCCTGCGTTTCTAAGGAGTAGAAGAGGAATTGTAAAAGATTCACATTGGGTATGAGAAAAGATTGTCAATAGCAAGGAAAGTAGAGTACTGGGAAATATTGGAGATGTATGAAAACAGGTTAGGCAGTGGGAGAGACTCTGTGCATTCTTGGACAAATAAGTTAGGGGTGACTTCTATATGCTGCCTTGGATAAGAAAATAAATCAGGTCTTTTCTTGGTGTTTCTTTCGGTCCTGTGTTTATCTTAAATAGTGGGTTGTGTTTTGTTCCAAGTTAATGTAACTTTCCATATCTTAAGGTGGAATAAGAGAACGAGGCTGGTTCCCTAGGAAATGTGTGGAAAAATGCCAGTATGACTCTGAAACGGATCAACCAGTGGATGGAGAGAAGAAAAGCAGATAGCCTTCTCTTTCTTTTTTTAAAATAAGAAATGGAGTTTTTTACTTCGGACCATAATCCTTTACTTGAAATTTTCAGTATATTACTTTAGACTTATGCAATGACTATATTGGAGCAAGATTTTCTTTTCCTCGCAGTTGAAAGGGTTGAATATGCCTGTGCCATGGTTTGCATTCTTTTTTTGACAATAAATAACTGAAGAAGCCATTCAGTGGATTGCCTTCAAGATGGATTTTTCTCATCCCAAGTCAGGTTTTTTTTCTTTCTGCTGTTTAAACTGCATTCTGAGCAGCCATCTTTTAGTTTTTTTTCCCCACAACTGCATCTGTTGTGATGCTTGTTACATATCTCTCATATTTTTCTTTCTTTGAAGCTGCCCCCTGAAAAATACAGAATAAATCTCTAATCCAAATGCAAGATAAGATTTGTTACCCATGACTTTTAATGATGTGAATTATCCACCTCAAATAAATAATACGTTCATATTTACTTGTGGGTTTAATTGTTCTTAGATCTTATAAGAACTTGTTTGTAGGCACGGAAAGGTGTATTATTGGGAAACAAGTTTTTCAGAAGCTGTTTTCTAAACTAGAAAGACTACAGCTCTTGCTATAAGAAGTCAACTAACCTCTGCTCTCTTTGACATATGAGCTTGTATCCAAGGGACTGGAGTTGCTGATCCATCTTAGTCTGAAAAGAAGCACTAGTGCCAAGAGAGAAAACTTCTGCAAGTCTAGTCACTAAGTGATGAATGCCTTTGCTAAAAGATTTTTATGTACTATCTGGTATGGATTATTAGAAAGAGGACCTTTTAAAAAAAAATTACCTGTACCAGCTGAAAGATTTTGAAATGTAAGTACAGCACATGGCTTAGACTAGTTCCATATCAGAAGTTGGGAGTTTTTGTAAATAAATGTTCTAAACTAACACCCGGTTTATCTCCACCTGCATAAGTTGTCTCAAGCAGATAAGTTTTTCTTAGACAATATTAAGTATACAGAAATAACTACATAACAGACAAGCCAGAACTGGTACTCTGTGCTGCTGCTGAGGCTGTTTACCTCTAGCACTACCCAGGCTTTGTTGTTGTTGTTGTGGTTTTTTAACTTCCAGCCTTCTGTGCATTACTGCTGGTGGTGAGCCATAATCTTAGGTTGTTTCTGAGCTGTGGTAATGGGGAACTAGATTCAGTTTCAGTATTCTGCAAGCAGTTGCTTTTCCCTCTTGAAATCACAACACTTTTATTTTCTAGAAGCGCTATTCTTTAGTGGTATAGGAATATGTTTCACTTGTAGTTTCCCTGTTAGCAAGGGCTGAGAGGAGAATACAGCAAAGGGGTAAAATCTGTGCTGTTCTAGAATGTGAGAAGTTATTATTATGAAGGCTTGTAAACTGCATGGTTTACAGTCTTAGTCTTTACTGGAATGTTTTCTGTTCTGCATCTCTGAAGTCTAGAGCCAAAGAAAGATGACAAGAGTAAGCTTGTCTTCCAGCTGAGGAGCTGTTGAACTTGACTATGCAGTGACAAAATAGCTGCTATCTATATTGACAGTAATTAGTAGTGTAATAGGAACAAGTGGACAGCACTAACGATCACAGTTGAATGTTAGCTATTGGGAGTGGTGGGGTGAAATTTTTTAAACTGGTTTGCTTATAGGGACTGAATGTCATTTTGTGCTTGAAGAGCATCAGAGCAGAACTGGAGCAGAATTTTGCACACCAAGATTGCTCCACACTGAACCACAGCATGCCCAGGAGATTTGCTCCAGGAATGAGTTGATGATTGGACTTGATGATCTTGTGTTTTTCTAGTCTTAATGATTCTGTATTCTATTCTAAACAGTCCAAAATGGACTGTAAAGTACATGTTTATGTTTTGTAATGCTTTCCACTTTTTTCATTATAGTTGTAATTTCTCTTCAAAAAGGGAAAGGAAGAGCTCTCTTTAAGTTAAAGGAAGCACTGGTTCATGAGCACTGCCAGTTGAAGGCACAACAGCGTGCAGGGTTTCAACTTCCAAACTGATCTTGGTGGGGAAATTTCATTTGATAAAATGAACAAAGTACTTTCCAGATGCTGCAGCAGAAGCATTCAGCCTCAAGTTGATACAGAACTCAGTTACAATAGATCTACTGCTCCCAGATGAGTTGCTCCACAACCATTTTAAGTTTATATTTCTCCTCTCTGGTTCGTCTTCCATTCTCACTAGTCCAACATCAGCCAAAAGATTGAGGCAGTTTTTAAGTCATTCTTCTTTAAGGAAACACATGCAGCAGTTAGTTACATGTGTTCCAGATTCTGGGTCTTTAAACTCAGAAGTTAAGAATCATGTTGAATGTACATATTGACACAACAGTTATGTGAAAACATCAAGGTCTTTGGACACAGACTAGAAACAGAACTGAATTTAGACTCTGAAACGAGCAAATTATTATTAATTAAAACTTCAGATGTTTCACAGCAAAGACTGGTTATTTCCTGACCAACAAGCCTACGGTTGCTTTCAAATAATCTAACCAAAAACATCTTAAATACCAAGAGGAACAGGCACTAGCTGTAATAATCTGTTAGAGAAGGAGAGCTGATATAGAAAAGCATCCCTCCATGTTACATTCTTAGAGTTGCATTACCTTTAAAAGAAAAAAAAGCAAACTGATCCAAATTACTACAAGAACAGAAAGAAAGCATTAGAAGATTGGCTTAACTCTGTGAACCCCATAAATATTTCTAAAGATAGAGAATGACAGTACTCACTTGCCTAAGTAGTTTTCTAAAGAAACTAACAAGGTTTATTTTGCCTTAAAATAAGGCATTGCATTTAATTTATTATAGGACAAGCTGAGCTAGAGGAATGAGCTTATCCTGAAGGCTTTGACATATATTGCCTTACTAGAAGGAAAAGAAAGCTGATCAGAGGAGCAGCATCTTGTCTTGCCCTATCTTACTGCCTCATGCTGCTTGAATTGCAGCCAAGCCATGACAGTTCAGGAAACAAGTCAGCTACAGCACAATGGCTGAACGATGCTATCCTTCTGGATGTCACAAAGAAACAAATTACCCACACAGGCTTTGGTTTGAGTTTACAGTTGCAATTTATCGCATTTTATAACCTTGAGAAGTTGAAGAGTTTGAGTTACTGGGCTGGTAAGTTTGTAAGTGTACTGGCTTTGTAACTGCCATTGCATTTGAGAACATGTGCTTAAAAAACCCAAAAATCTGAACCAGTGCCTCCTAAAGCATGAATCATGTTTGGTTTAGACATGTATTTCATTAACCATCTGATGCCAGACTAATCACACTTTCATTAGAAACAACCTACAGTGGTGCAGTTCAAGGCTAGGAGCAGGGAAGTTCACTTTGTTATTGCTGAGCAGATGTTAAGCTCCTATTCATATTGTCACAGCTCAAGTTGAGACCGGTGCACTGAAAAAGTTTTATCATCCTGAGGGAAAACTGAAGTGTTTTCTTCCCGCACTTTCTTTGTTAACTACCTCCCTCCTCCCCCAACCCACAACACAACTGCATGAAAGAGTTCAGTCTGATTGCAGATTAAGCCACAGAAGTTCAGAATGGAGGTTATAGTTGGAGCAAGAAAACAGCTGCCTTGTAAAGGCTGAGGCTCTTCAGTGTGTGTGTGCTTCAGTCACAGCCCAAAGAAATGGAAGTTCTCGCTTTGCCTGGAGATTCCATGCAGGACTGGACGTTGCCAGTGACCACCAGTTATACTGTAGCCATCTTCATCTGAAAGTCATTTTTCATAGGATGCCAGAAATAATATTTTTAAGTTCTCCTTGCTCCCTTCCACTCAAGCTTGTGTTCTCCAGAGGTCACAGTGTTACAGATTTGTTTAGGTACTCCATGAAGTTTAATTTAAATTAGTCACTTATTCCTGCATACTTGAATAGAGGGCTTCAATCTGCTTCTGGAAGACTTTAACAAGCTCTGCTCTCTTTGCCTTCAGTGTTGGTGTCAAGAGTCCATTTTCTATAGAGAACAGCTCTGTGTGGATGTACAGGTCTTTAACCTATAAAAGAATACAGTTTCACAAGTGACGCTTACAGTATTACATGGAGCATAAGCACAGCTCTTCCCAGCCTTCTCAAGCTTAGGGCAACAATTCAGTCTCAAGAGCTCTAGTAACTAAACTGCTTCTCTGATGCAGGAGTTAAACTCCTGACTGAGAGTCAGCCTGTGGGAAACCTGCATTTCATTCCATAGCAATTGCATCTGTTGCCCCATGCATCCATCTGCCTCTTGGTCAACAGACAGGTAACTAGCCAATGTTTCCATGCCTATTGCATTCAGTTGTCCCAAGCAGCTGTCTTAGGTCCCATTCCAGCAAGAATACAGACTTCCCAGCCATTGTATTAGCAATACAGGTACTTGTGACAAGCAGGATTTGAAAGTACTCACTTGTTCAAAGGACTTAAGGCCAGCTGCTTTCCCCAGTCTAACCAAATCTTCTAAAATAGCTTTCTTCACTTCCTGGAAGAGACAGGAACAGTGTGGGTAAAACTACCATTTGGTAATTGGTTCATGACCACAACCATTGCCCAGTCAGAGGGAAGTGAAGTTGGCAAGAATATGTGTATGTATTTCAGCATTCAACATTGCTCACATTAAGACCATGACAGGGACATGCCTATCTTCTCACTGGAAAACAAGGAGTTAGTCCTTGAAACTTTCAGGAACACCTTTATTAGTTCCATCTTCTACTGTAAGGGCATTTGCACATTTCACACAGCATTAAGCCAATTTAATTTATAAAAAGGTGGGCAAAAAATGAAGCCAAGGCAATGCATGATTGGATTTCAGAATAAAAAAAAAATCTACCTATAACCCACTGAAAAGGTGAGGCCACTCACTGGATTTTTGCAGATATCTTCATAGGAACCCTTGACACCCAGTTTTGCTGCAAATTCTGGAAGTGTCTCAGCATCAGGAACCACTATACCTACTAGACAAGACTGAAAACAAATAGAAGTAGGACAGTCATGGAGTTATTGGGATTGTCTGTGTGAGAACTTGATAGTTAACAATATATACCAGGCTAGATCTACATCCCCATTTGTTTCCAGAATTTGAAAGGTAGCTAAAAAGTCTTCATCTGTGTTCTGACAGCAGTAGTCAAAGTGCTCATGCAGTTTGTTCTGCACTAACCACTCCAGCAAATATTACTCACTGGTAAAATAGTAGAGAAACTGCACAGAGCTCACATGACATATTAATCCCATACAAGTATGTAATTAACCTTTACCCAACTTGCAACTTGATACCAAGATTTCTTTTTCTGTAGTGTAAAAAAGGGAAGGTTGTAGACAGGATATTTCTATTAGCATTGTGCTGTCGGGAACAAATCTTGTTCAAGCACTGGTATACTTTAATGTTTGTGCTCTGATCTTCCAGAACTCATTGTGAGAGGAATCTTACGGGATGCTCATTCTTAATATTACTTACCCTCAGGCTTTCCCCATGTACAAAGACTTGGGCTACAGCCACACTTCTGATATAGACATTTTCTATCTTCTCTGGAGCAATGTATTCTCCTTGTGCAAGTTTAAATATATTTTTCTTCCTATCAATGATCTTCAGCGTTCCATTCTAGAAGTTAAAGGTGGAGGCCATTAGTTTCAAGTCCGTCTTGCTTCTCTGTGCAGCAGAAGATAATGAGTTTGTTGTAAGAGGGCACGTGCTAGCCTGGCGCTTGTTTTGGCTCTCTACCGGATAAAAGGACACTATGATTTCTCCAATTAGCTCAGAACATGATCAGACAGTTTCTTCTTCTCTGGCAAAAAATGAGATACTTTGTTCTTTATTCTGCATGTGACATATTCTTAACTACTGGCCTAGCAGGCATTATGCAAGATCTTGTAACCTGATTGGTCTCTGGAGCTTTGTCTGAAGTTAACATGGTGGATATTCAACAAGGTAATTTGTAAGGCTTTTATTCTGGAATTTATGTCCAACTTTGCAGAGTACAATTAATAAGGAATTCACATCAAAGGGATGGCTTATATTAAGCAATTACTCACTGGCATCCATTTCCCTACATCTCCCGTGTGAAGCCATCCATCTTTGTCAATTGCTTCTTCTGTCTTCTCAGGGTCTTTCAGATAACCCTTGAACACATTTGGTCCTTTTATGCAGACCTACAGCAAGCACAGGATATTGTTAGTCACCAAATCTTATATTTCAGTATTTTCTGACACACACAGGAGATGGTACCTACCTCGCCTTCATTGTTTGAAGAGAAGTAGTTCATTTCTTCCACGTCATCTAGTTTAATGATATTACAAGCCAGTGGGGGTCCAACATGGCCTAATATTAAAACAAAAACAAAAACACGGATAGTTACAGTTTGTGGATTTGTATATTCTGTAGATGGGTCTATATGATATAAAACTTGAAAGACTAGGTCTTTGAATGATTTGGGAGAACTCAGGCGTCCCCTACATATGACAGATTTAAGTGATAATAGATACTTAGTGGATCTATTCACTACTTTAGTAAGAATCAGTACTGTTTAATGGGGTCCGATACCAAGAGTTCAACAACATTGCCATTTTCAGACACTTAATGCAGGAAAAGGAGCAGCTAAGTCTCAATGCTCAGAGCCACTTACTGCCTAGCAGTCATACTAACCATGTGCCAGGCTTGCTTTCACAGACTTCCTATTAAGCAAGAGTGATTGTTGCTACCAAGAATCACTTTGAAGTTTTGCATCCAGAATTTATTTGTTATTGAACTTAAAGTTTCAGTGCCACTTTCCGTTGGCAGTTATGCTAGAGTTTACAAGCCTCAACTACCATACCTGTAGTCCAGTCTCCAGGCATTGAGAAAGTACATCCAGCTGAACATTCAGTCTGGCCATAAGCTTCAAAGACCTGTGTGAGCAAGGATAAACATCCTTTGAACACCCAGTCCCCAGTATGAATGAGCGCAGTATAAACTATACCTTGCACAGGTCTCCATCTAAAGAAGAAAGCCAAGACAATGTCATTGTATTTCAGACATCCTGGTCTTATTGGTGTGACTAGACGTTCTTCAAGTTCAGCTATCCAAATCTTGCTCTGAGCACCTCATTCTCTGCACTCTGTTCTGAAATGTGCCACAGTGGGAGCTTGTTCACTGTCAGGATAAGCCACAAAGCACAGAAGCAACTGCCTGACTTGCTGAAGACACTTCATGTTACTATTTCTGCTGCCCTGTTCCTCTTCCTGAAGCCTAGAGGATGTTTTTGCAGTACAGTTGTTTGATATCAATTAGCCCTACAGAATTTTCCTCTACTGCAGGTAACACTAATCAAGAAGCCTTTAAATACTGAAGACCCTGACAGCAGTCCCTCCAGGCAGAAACTGAGGGGACTACAACTGTGTCACTCATTATGTCCAAGTGACCATCAAAGAGGTTTTCAAGGAAAAAACCTCAGCTTACCTGACAGCCCAATGCTGATCTGAGAAATTTCAGGACAGAGGGAGATATAGGGGCTGCACCTGTTACCATTATACGCACTCTTCCACCCATGGTTTCCTACAAATGAATTAGAAGCCATCAGATCAAACTGCCAGTATTATATTGCTTAGGTTACTTACATTTGGAAGAGCTTACCTGAACTTTTTTGAAGACTAGCTTATCCAAAAGGCTGTCGTTTCGAATTATGCCCTGTTTCACTTCAATCATCTTCATAGTTGCAGCAAAATTTAACAGGAATTTTTTCACTGGTGTGTTTGCTCCACTTTGTATCTGCAGGAAAAAAGTATCTCTGAGGTCTTTGCTCACAGCTACACCTCCAGTTCCTGCTTCATTAGGAGGCACAGTGCATTACTTTGTTGCTGTAAGATTTGTCTTCATTATTGCCATGCTTTAGGAGGTGCACCAAGGGGCAGTGCTAATTTGTATTGCTGCTGTCACACTTCAGCAACAAGGACTAGTGATGCTTCTAGAGTAGTTTTTGTTTGTTTGATTCATTCTGAAAATAAACATAATCTTTCTCTCTGAACAGCAGCAGTCCTATCTCAGTCACAACTGTTCTTGTACTTCAGAGATGTTTACAGAGTTCCTCCTCCTAAGGAATAATTAACCTAGTGGTCGTGTTATGATGCATTCAACTTGAATTTAAACATATATACTTGCTTCAATACATGAACATTCAGATAATTTAGCTAAAAGTTGCTCACGTACCTTGTCATATATTCTATTGAGCAGTCTTGGTACAACCGGAAATATTGTTGGCTTCAAGGTTTTCATGTCATCCGTTAGCAATTTGATGTCTCCTTGGAAGAAGCCCACTTTTGCTCCACAGCTGTATATCACAGTCTGAAAATTGACCAGATGTTACCCAAGGATAATTCATAGCTTTGTCAGCCACAGTAATTTTCTATGGAAAGCTGCTTGATTTCCAGTGACCAGTAGTAGTATAGGTCTTGAAGAAATACAGAAAGCTATCATTGCTTTTACTATAATTTGATTTATAGATGCTCAGAAGGATTAATCAGGTACTGGAAAGCAACTTCAATTTTTAGTCCATGATCATAACAAAACAAGATTTCAGATTATGGTTGGAGACTATTAATACAAGCTCCTACACATTTGTAACAGCTGTTCTATTTTGATATCTTATAACATCTCTAGTAATGTAAATACAAGGCAACAGAAGAATTTGACAAAGAATACGACAAGACATTAATTTTTAACTACTGGGTTGGGAATGGTCTCCAGGACAGTCTTTTAACCTCTATAACATGTCATAGCCATTTAGGTATAACTTCTAGTAAGTGTTACTTTCAACAAGTTTATATACTCTACAAAGTCTTAGTAGCATGTACATAGTCTACTTACCTGTACAACTCTCTCAAACATGTGAGCCAATGGAAGATAAGATATGCTCACATCCGAACTTGTACACTCAACCGTGTCCTATAGGTGAAAGAAACACAAGCACATCAACACTCCGTATGCCTACTTAAGAAGAAAGTGAATAAAATTTGGACCAATTTGAATAATTTGAAATAGATGCTTTTAAAAGGCTGAAGCAACTGAAGCTCATCCATCATCTCTTCAAAATCTGCAGCTGCAACTGTGTGAAGTTTGGGACAGGATACTAAATCAGGTTTAATTTCATGTTTCAGCAAACTAAAAATATGATAGTTTAGTACTCCTGCCACATAGATCTGGCTCAAGAACTCCTCAAAAGTTACTGAAGGTCAAAACAACTTGTTTGCAGTACCGTTCTGCCTTGGAAACATGAGCACTTAGGAAAGCATGTGTATATTGGGAATTAATAGTTTGCATAAAATGCCCACAGTAAAGCCATTTTCATAATAGTCACATAACCTAGAGATGACTGTTAGCAATAGCTTACCTCTATGGTTCTAAGGAAGCCAGCAGCATTTGCAACAACATTTTCATGTGTCAGCATGGCACCTTTAGGGTTACCTTTGGAGAAATCAAAGTCAGCTGTGGGTCTGACTGCGCTTGTAGTCAGTTGCCTATAGCTTGCGTGGCTCAGTCATTTCAAGCTATCTTGGTATTAGGCTTAGTCACATCATACACTGTCTTAGGAAATCACAAATATGCCTCATCCTGAGTGCTTTCAACTGTAGATATTACATAAAAGGAATGTCTACTGTAACACCAGAGAAATTAGGAGAATGCTGAAACAACGTGCTTCTATAACCCCTGTGGATCAGAATACAGACACGGTTAAAGAACCAGGCCCTCTTTATTTAAGGCTAAGACCTTATATGTTGTCCTTAGGAAAAATTGGTTAGTCTCCCCTCCCTCAGCTCTAAGAAGCTTTGTCTTTGTGCACTTCACTTGTACTGACAATGTCCTCAGTAGAACTGCAGTAGTGGTTTGATATGGTTCTGGCTTTTTTATGTTAGGATTTCATTTTTTGCACTGGATACTAAGTGTTTTTAGCACTGAGTGTTTTAATAGAGAAGCGTCAAGATGCAGTCTCTTACCTGTTGTTCCACTGGTAAAACACACAATGCAAAGATCTTCAGGACTAGGAGGCTAGAGGGAAAAAGCCACATCAGGTCAACAGTGTAAGGATTATTATGTTACTAGTCAGTATTTACATATGCTTACTAAAGGAGTTCTGTTCGGAATCAGCAAGGCAATATACAAAAAAATCCTGCCAACCTCCTTTCCTAGCAGCCTGGCAAGAGGACTTTTCAGAGACTAGTTTCTCAAGTTTAGAACTGTTCCACAGAGATACTTACAACTGGTTTTCTGATGTTGTTTCTTCCCAGCTCCTAGATTAGAGAAAACAAAATTTAAAATTGCAACATAAAAATGTGTACCAATAGTACTGGAATAGGTAATTAGATTTCAAATGTGAGTTTCAAGAGTCCAAGTAAAAAATCATTTTCAGTGAGAGAAATTGGCCTTCCTGCACTTAGTGCCTATAGCTTGAAAAAGCTGACTCCTGAGATTGTGAAAAGCATGAATTTGACCATGTATAAAGTGATCAGAGCTACTTAAGGAATTTGGAAGTACTGAATGGAGATTTTTCATTTTATTTAATGTAGTCCACATCTCTTACACTCCATATTTACACCTGTAATCTGGAAATTAAGCCTAGTATTGGTGTATCAAAGCAGCCAGCAATCTGCACATAAAGTTTCAGTTAGACTCAACTGTAACTTAGAAGCCTGATAAATCCTGTTACAACTACAGCATAGAATCATAGTATTACCAAGGTTGGAAAATACATCCAAGATCTTCCAGTTTAACTGTCCATCTATTACCAGTATTTCTCCATTAAACCATGCCCCTTAGTACAACATCTGAATGTTTGTTGAATACTTTCAGAGGGACAGTGACTCAACCACCTCCCTGAGCAGCCCATTCCAGCATCTGATGACTCTTCTGGGGAAAATTTTTTCCTTATATCCAACCTGAAACTTCCCTGGCACAACTTGAGGCCATTCCTTCTAGTCATGAAATTAGCTGCATGGAGAAGAGGCCAATCCCCACCTTGCCACAACCTCCTTTCAGATAGCTGTAAAAGCAGTATGGTATCCTCTGAGCCTCCTCTTCTTTAGACTAAACAATTCCAGTTCTTTCAGCTTCTCATAAAACTTGTGAGATATGCTAAGGAAGTTAGTGCATACTGAGTGTTCACAACACTTGGGCACAACTTCGGTCAATGGTTTGAACTAATGGTTTTTGACTAATATATCAAGTTTCAAAATGACTGCTCACTGAGTTCTCAGATGCAGGTGTGACAACTGGATAATGCTTACATTAAAGTGTCATTGTTGCCAGAGAAGTTCCAGATGTCTAGCTAGCAAGGTATTCTTCTCAAGATCAAGCAGAAGTCTTTAGTCACCTACCTCAGCCTCCTGTAGTGCTAGAATTTCAACTCCCACTTTAGCTCCTCTGTCCTTCAGCTCTTTATCAAAGAGATCCATAAGAATTATAGTCTTCAGGCATGGGGTCTTTCCTTGCTCACAGTTTTCAAGTAAGATCTGTGCCTTGTCTGGCTTGTCGCAAATCACTATGCCTATGTCAGCTACAGAAAAGAAATTACATTTCACAGTTTGTTATGAGGACATAAGATACTAGTGAGTGACAACACAGCAGAACATAGACTATAATATTCATTTATGTACATGTAATTGATTTATATTCATAATATTGATAAATCCATTTCCACTTGGTTCATATGAATTCACTGACTGGCTTGATAGTGTTAAGAGCATTTATTCTCACTAAAGCCAGCAGACTATATAGGTTGAATCTCAGGTTTACCCAAAGTGAAGTTCTTATGCTGAGGAACTGAAGATAAATGTCTTCAGTCACAGTCAAAACATGTACTTATTCTTTTGGTATTACCGTAAAAAAAACTTAGATTTGTCCTCACTGATTATTTATTTTTAGCCACCTTCTTTAAGTCTAAGGAATTTCAGATTAGTTTGAAAGAGGTAGTTCAAATTTAAGTTAATGCCTCAAATTCCTTGCATAAACAAGAGTTTTATGCAATTACAAAATCGTTAAGACAGCAGAGAAATTGGATTTGTCTGAACATGCTGGTTCCCCATTAACCTAGTGAGTCACAGCTGTGTAGTTTTAAAGCAAAATCTGTTGCCGAGATTTGCCAGCATAACTGTTGAAGTGATTTTGCTTGGCAAATCCTGTTCATAGGTGGCAGCCTAGCTAGTTGTGACAGCAGTGAATTTTTATTTCCTCCCTAGCCTGATCTTCTCTCACACTAGGGAGAGAAAGTTTGAAGATGTATTCAAGCTCCCTCATACCAAGTTTTTTTTTTTTCACAATGGCACACTAATTGCTACTTCTTTAGAACTACACAGATAGCTTTAGGCTAATCTCTACCCCTCCACACTTTACATCCTAGAATTTCTTACATCAGATGTGCATCTAGTCTTAATTTGCATGCAAGTCTGTCTGTATTGTCTGATTGTTTGGCAAACAGTGTGGGAGTTCAAGATTGCCCAAACCTCAAAAAATCAACAGTTTTTGAGCCCTCTGATTGCAGCAGGTCCACAGAATCTAGCAGATCTTCTGTGGACTTGCACCCAAGATACTAGGAGATAGAGGAAACACGCTGCCTCTTCTAGGAATTAAATCATATACCCTACAAAGTGGCTTTACAGAAACAAAGTGTCTATACAACTACAGGTCAAAACTACTCTAATTTTTGCATCAAATTCTTTGCTCTTCAATTTTCCAAATACAAAGCTTCTTAAAGAAATTGTTATTATAAAATAGTTGAAGTCGATATTTACCTTTGTTAACAATATATAGAATGGCATCTGGCCCCAAGGTGTCATAGAGTGGAACAGCAACCATTGAGTAAGTGTAGCAGGCATACTCAGAAATGATCCACTGAAGAAAGAGAAAGGGTTAAAGTATACTAGCAGCTCACAAAACAAGATTACCTGGAGATTTCATACAACTTAAGTAGCCCATGCACACATTAGCAGTGGTGTTTCTATAAGCAGTGTGTCTATGAAGTTCTTACAGTATCAAAGGTTCAAGATCGTCATTACATGCCCGAACAGTATGTGCCCCATCAGTAATAAGGGAACTGGGAGGGGAAAAGCCAGTTGTAATCATTCCTCATTTGGTCCCCAGCTATTTAACTAGCAAGTTGAGCAGACCCTCTTCTCCTCAGGATGTCAGAATACTTTGGGAAATAATACTTTTTTTTTTTTTTTTCTTTTTTCTTTTTTTTCCCCCTTACCTCTGGCCTGTTCTGAGCAAAAATGCCAATAAACTGATCTGGTGATGGTTTACATCCTTTCTGCAGAAGCCCTGATCCCAGATGTTGAGCTCTGTCCAAAACCTGAAAGAAAATTGCCCCCTGCTTTAGTGCTACAAGACAGCACTCCAAGTTAGATTATCTGTCATGTATAACACTCACCTGTTTATATGTCAGCCACTGATAAGGTTGGTTGGGTTTTCTGTAGCCTAAACAGTTGCCATTTCCTAATGGAAAAGTTAAAAAAAAGCAGCTGTAAAGCTCAATACTGAAGCTGCATAGCAGTTCAAAACAACACTGGTAAATGGAGATTGTTTTCAGACGTCCATTTAGCTGCATGGAGCATTAAGGTGTGCAGTGTCCACTGTTAAGTACTCTACACAAACTAAAGTTGTAAGGCTGTTTGCTTCATCTTTTCAAGGAATACTTCCAGTGTCTGGCGATATTTTCCATTTTATCCAGCTGAGCTTGAAATAGCTTACAGGCTATTGTGTATTTCCATGTCTGTGATCCCTGAAGTCACACAGACAGGGACACATTCCTATTGTAAGCAGGCAATAATTTAATGCTAAAAATAAATGCTTCATAAGACAAAGCAGAGGGATTTTTTGCTCCTCCCTTCCTATCCCTCCCCATACTTAGTGTTGCTGTCTTCACTGAATTTTACCACTGTAAGATTCTGATGTTTGCTCCTGTACAGTCTACCAACTAATCCTACTTCCATAACAGTGGGGGAGAAACATGGTTACTTGTCACTCCACCTCACAGAAGTTAGGAAAACTTTTTGCTAGCCTTAATTATTGCTATTGGCAAGAGGCAAGACAAAAAATTCTGGAACCATTTCATTTACTTGTGAAATGTTAAGTACCAACTAGCGGCTGCAAAGCTTACCAGAAGCATGCAGTCCTCTTTGGAAAGCTTCATACAAGGTTTTAGTATCTTCAAAGTAATAAGAAAGCAGGTTATTATCTGTCAAGAGTGCAGCTCTTCTCGCTCCTCCCTAGGAACAGAGCATAGTTATGAATTAGTGCAGAGCAGATGCAATGCTATGTGTTCCAGCCAATCGCAGCAGTCCCCTTTGAAGCATTTGAATACTACTGCATTGTTCAGGAAGTCTCATTTTCCTTCCTGGTTTTGATCTACACAGATACTACTCGTATGCAGAGGAATTTTCTAGATTATCCAGAGTAATAATTCAGCTATAGATTATTAAACAGACCTTGACTAACATTAAGCGCTACAACTTGCATAGTTACATGAAATTGGGCATCTTGGTCTATCATTAGCCACAAAACAAATGAAAAGCATTTATAGTATAGGAAAAAAAGTCAGTGACAGCCAAGGACTTCTTGTAAAAAGCACACCTAACCCTGTTGGCAAGAGTTTCTGTCTCTTCCTCTTGGTGTCATAAGACTTCCCTTCTATGCACAATACTGCTGAGTTGCACAGCAGAGGAGGAGGTGTATAGCAGAAAGGAGAGTTTCCACTGATATCCAGAGTCAAAATAGATTGGTATTTAGAGCAAGTTTGTCAGAAATAGTCCATCCCCGCAAGAAGAATAAGCATTACCTCAATTCCCACTGACTGCTTGTTCAAGTCAACAGGAGGTAAAACAGGCTTTGGCCTGCTTACCACCCAGAGGAAGATGAGAGCTCCAAGTGCAATAAGAGTAAACAGTGCTGGTGTTGGGAGTGGTGAAAACAAGACCTGAAGTATCCAGATCATTGTGCTGGATCAGTGCAGCCAGAGTTCAACCTGAAACAAACGAGGTTTAGTAGGTACGAGTTCGAAGCACTCACTACCTGTAAGCCAGGGTTAGTTAAGTACTTTTTTAAGCAATACTACAGATCGTTTCAGCTGTTTGCACCTAAGGACTCCTGGTGCAATAATAAAATATGCTTATGCAATGCTTTAAGCCTCTTAGGAGATCTCAAGTCACCTGTCTCTGTAAATCTTAATCCATTCTGCATCTACCTCCACAAAAAGCTGAAGTCCAGTGATGCCAGGCAGGCAAGAAACAAATGTCAATTTTTTCCTAATCAAAACTAAAAATCTGCCTGATTTATATATGTCTATATATATCAGTATACATTATTCATTATACAGATTAAGTATTATTTAAAAAAAAAAAAAGCCTATTCAGATGTGAACAGTGGAAGAAAAACACAAGATTGTCTAACAGCAGGAGGTATTGCTAAAGTACACACAGGTGTAAAGACCGTGAAGCAGTCTGCAGGAGAAGCAGGATCTTCATGATCAGCTGCTCTTACTGGAAATACAGTCCATGCTGGGGAAGTGTTTCTGATGCTGGCAGTGTGCTCTGCATGAGATACTGCACAACTCCAAACTCTGGACTTCTGCTCTCAAAACTAGTGACCCGGAAGTCAGAGGGTGCAGCTGAAATCTTGCTGGGAAATACAGAAGCAGTTTTGCTGCTTGCATCTTGTGGCATCTCTTCCTTCAAGGGCAAGCAGGTAAGCAGAAAACTGAGAATGCAGGATTTCCTCACAAGAGATACAAAGAGGCTACCTCAGGCTCCTCCCTTAGAATCAAGTACTTTAATTTCTAAAGTGCTCTGATATATTTCAGACTGAATAGCCAATGCAAATCTAGCACAGGTGACTGCATTTGATCTAAATGAACTGACTTATCTCTCCTAGTATCTGAATAAGTATGCAGGACATGACACATCACACTTTACAAGGTGAATAACTGCACCTCTTCCAATTCCTTCATGATTAATTGAGGAAATCCAGTCAGTAGGTAATATGCCAGCTAGCAACTAACTACATTCCTATACAGGAATACTACCAAGCATTTCGGAATACTGAGCTCCAGGTTTCCTTTCATTAGAAGAACCCAATAAAGTGGAAGGTATTTTTCAAACAGTCAATAAATTCAGCCGTGTCTGAATGTCAGAATTTGGATCACCACATCCAGACTGAGCAGGTTTGATCACTTGCATCACATTTATGGTTTTGTAGCTCTCAATTTCCAGTGACTCTGTTAATTGACAGTCCTGATGTGTTCTCTGATGACAAACACATGCTTTGGCAGCTCATCATTTGGATAAGAAAGGATACCTTGGAGGCTTGTTGTTGAATCCATGCTACCAAAAGCACATCACCTGAAATGTATCAACTCCCTAGACCTACTTATTTTGAGTTATAACGTGCATGTCAAACCCCTGATCTTCACCTGAGGCACTGAAAGGACTCCCCCCCCAAAATGGTGCTACCACAAGAATGGCAAAAGCTCCTTGCTCATGACTCTGCATTGACTATCATGTCTGGCCACTGGACATAGCACACCTAGGAAGTATAGCCCTATTTTTCTTCAGCACAGATTATTGCACATCTCTGCACCTTTCCTTTGACTTCTATCAGCTAAGTCTAGGGAAAAATAATCTTCGAAAACAAAGCCTGCTGAAGAAGTTTGAATTCATGTCAAAGACACCTAGAAGTCTGTTATGTCTCTACTCTTGTTTGGAAGATTAAGGACTTGGTAAGATGAATTTGTTAGGCAACTACTCTTCATTTTTTGGACTTGTAAGCCAATACTGCAGCAGTTAGAAAACAGCTTTCTGGAGATGATCAAACAGTATGTAGTTTGTATGTTTGTATGTATGTAGTCAACCACTTTTTTATTACAGTATGAGATCTGAGGCAGCTTGGCGGAGGCATCTCCTTTGCTTAATGTGAAAAGGAATTCAATATACAAACTTTATTCCTTTAACTCAGAGCCTATTCCTAGATCTCAGTGGCAGAACAAATCACATTTGAACCACTTCTATGCTGGAAGCTTAGTTCATAGGAAGATGGCAAAACTAAACCTTGGTACATCTATGCTCCATCCTCTTAGAGGGATACCAGAGTACTCATGTCCAGTTCCTCTGGATTTTCATTCATAGCTGTATGAGAACTGTTGAGTCACAACCTGTACCACTGATTGAGCACCTGGGGAAAGGACCCAGTCAGCCCTGGGAGTACAGGTGAAGGCAATTCATCTGTGCGACCAGAAGGGTTGGAGCCTGGCTCTACCTCTTTCAGAACTCATTTAGGGGCTGACTGTCACTGAGGAAGGATCTCTTTCTGGAGATCCCTCCCTAGTGAAACTTTCCTCTGTGAACCTAGAATCTTTTGATACAGGTAAGTAATCTTCTTCCCTTCCTTTATAGCATCTTTCTATTGTGCCAGTCCTTCCGTCATTGCACCTTTATTGTAACACCTTTCCCATTGCATTGATCTGTCCAACTGCTACAATAGTAATCAACTTTTGGTATCTTTTTCCATCTTTAGATGGGCCAAAAAGAGATTTAACTCAGTGTATTTCAGATTTCTCTTCCCTGGGCATGAAATTCTTTTGACCAGCGGTGAGGATAGAGCTATGTGTAGGCAACCGAAAAGACCGCATACCTGCATAGCTGAACTGTTTTGAATTAATTGTGCTCTCGTGCTTGTTTTAATAGTACTCTAAAAACTATTTCCTAGACAGCAGAAAAGATTAGCTACTTTTCAATCATGGTGTTCTCATCTCCTCATTGAGTCACATGGAAGGCTGTTTATACCAAGATATCTAAAAAGACCAAACAACTGAGCCTGGAAGGATAAAGATACTTGGAGTAGTGATTTCAAAGAAGCCCAGTGAGAAAACCTGATCGAGAGAAGCCTGAAGATAACTAAACGCAGGAAAGATTTTGTCCTCAGAAAAACCTGCTGGTAGCCTTATCTCAGCATAACTACTCAGCATTCGTACATCCTGAAATCATCCTTGACTAGCTACAGGCCAAAACAAAGCAATGCTTAATTTAAAGATCCTATAACAATCTAATTTTGTAAGTCTGGGAAATAAGTTCATTTGCTTCTATTTTTCTGGTAACCATAATCTCTAGTCTGCTTACAATACTGAAACTAGATACGCAAGAGTCAAAACTTAACATGCTTTAAAACTGTGAAATTATCGTTTTGTCAAAAAGCACATATACCTAGATCTTCACATTATACATATACCAGACACACTCACACACACAGCTTTTCTTGCCTGAAAGACTATTTTAAATGACCTTACATTATGAATGGGAGTAGTGACAATGTTTTGCTTTTACTTTCCAACTGTTTCCACAGGTTGGCTTTAGCCACTCCTGTCAAAGTATATAGAGTGTGTTATTCAGGCTATGGGAAGAGACCATTAGCAAATTTGTCTCAACTTCCATAACCAGGCCAATTGTCTACTATGCCTAGAGTTTATACTATAAATACCTGTGAGATCCAAAGCACTGCTGGTTAGCTACTTATGGCATTGTCCAGAAGGCACTTAATCCAGCTGCACTGATTGCAGAAGAGCCAGCCAGCAGAGTGGACAGAAACCTTTTTTTCTTCATCAGTCTTCGAAGCATGGAAATAAAAGAGCTGTACCCTAGGTCCATGCTAGGGAGCAACTACACCAGAGTTTAACCCAAAAATCTGGGTTTCTATATATAGATGATATCTGGTCTATAAGACTGACTGAAAGTGTTACTCAATGTAGCATGCAACAGTGCCACAGCATTTCTGACCATAAGCCTGAGCTCTAACTGCTTTCTACTAGCAGAAAGATTGGAGTGCTTTACACCCCTGAGTTTTGAGGGACTTAGCTCCCTGTGACTAGAAAATGCATAGGATGTCTCCTCGTACAACAGAAGGTGAGACAGTTAAAGTGTACTTCAACTGTCTGGCCTGATCAATGATCAAGGATAAGGTGCACTGGGATCAAGAGTGTGAAGGCTTAGGCTTTCCCCATTCCCTTTTTTATCAGAAGAGATTACATAAGTCCAGTCTTGAGTTCAGGACTGTGTTCTCATTTCTACTGTACCCACTTTCCAAATCCCCCATTAATCTCCAGGGCAAGTCCTTCATTAGCTAGAAGGAACGAAGGAGCATTTTTCTCTATTCTCTCCAAGGCAGCAGGCATTGGTAAGTAACTAATTCTATGGTTTCAAGCACAAAAATTTGAAGAAAGAAAATTTATTCACAGTAGTTCTTTACAGGCGACAGATCTCTTGTCCTTGTGCCATTTTAGGGGCAAAGGTCATGCTTTGCCTGTGAGATCTTCTAAGATTATTTTTTTTGTCTTAAATTTGCCTAAGAAACACACACACACACACGCTTTTGAAGTAATTGTGAAATCAGCATTAGTAAGGTAACGTGCTGTCACTTTCCAAGCAGAAATAGAGTGGAAGCAACTACTCTGAGGTCTTTACTTAGTTAACCACCATTAGTTCACTCTTGACATTTGCTTTTCCACAGTGCAGCTCTTGCCTCATCTGCAGATATGAGCAAGTGAGTTCATACTTGGAAGCATTATGTCCCATCTTTCTTCAGCTCAGCAAGAAGTGTGTGTTCTGCAGGATTTAGCATCCAGAAAGAGGCTTAAGTGCAAGACCTGAGCAGCAATTGCTGAGTGCAGTCATGTACAAACCACATCACTTATTAATCTAACGCCCTGGGAGATGTGAGACTTTAAGGAAAATCATATTGCTGACTCAGTTATGTAAAGAGAAGTAAAATCCCAGAGTTAACAGCCACAGCTTTTTGCAGAACCCTGTTTAGAGGCAGATGTGTCTAAAGCAGAATCCACAAGAGTCTCACTTTAGGAAGGCTTTGCTTTTGGAGTCCTTTTGGAGCCTAGCAGTTCAAGTGCCCTCTGTTTGCCTGAGAAGCACTCTGCTGTCAGCTGGGAAAGCACGAGGCCCCAGTAATTTACATCCAGGAAGTACAGCACTCGGGCTGTGTTACAGCCTATTTCTGAACCCGCCTCGTGAAACCTATTCAACTCGGCTTTCTGTATGCTAAAATAGAAAGTCCATTATGATAAGAGAATGTACAGTGTCTGATATTTTTGTCCCTTCATCGGGAACATTATGACACCATGATGCTGCTTTGTCAGAAAACTTCAAAAGTCAAGCTTTTGTGTACACTTTATTTCAGGTTTTCTCCTTGAAAACTCCCTGTCCAGAAGGTGTACTGGCCACACACAAAGCTAGAATATATTCAGCCCTCTGAAGTTCTGAAGAATCGTAAATGTAGTTAACATTACGAGTTCTGTTACTGGTTGTCCTACTAGATAATATAGCACGATATCCTCACCAAATACACTTGTACCAGCATTACACTAATGGGAAATTATCTCCAAGTATGTTCAAAGATCTGGAACAAAAGCCCAACTTAGAATTGCCCAAAGAAAACAAGAACGTGATCGTTTAGCAGTTTACAAAGTACAGCCAGCAGTAAGAATTTTTAAATATTGATGTTTTTTATGACAACTTATTACAGCAGTTGTATCACTGAGAGCAAAGAGCAAATATATATCTGAACTTAACTAAGCTTAAGATTAGCATCGCGCCGATGGTGGTTCTACTGGAGCTCTCCTACCAGGTTCCTGATAAACACGCAACCTTGAACCCCTTGAACTGAGCACTGCATTTGCACGTGGGTAATGCTGAGACTTCCGTGAGCAACTACCAGCAGGGCCGATCTACAAAAGTAGATCTTTAATGCTTCTGCATTTCAGAGCAAGCACAGAGGAAAAAAGCAGCAATCAAAAGCACGTACCATTTCGTTGACGGGGCAGGAAGCCAACCTCTTTTCCTTGAGTAAAAGGAAGCTTTATAAGCGTAATAGCAAAGCAAAAACAATTAGATAGAGTTCATGTTAAAGCTACAGCTTGTTCCCTCTCCCTGGTTTAAATAAATCAACGAGCAGAAAAGCATGCTGGGAACAAAAGGAGGAAGTGAAGTGGTTAGAAAAGAATTTGCTGTGAAGGGCTGGTGTAGTTTTGGTTTTGGTTTGGTGAGGCAAAAAGGGTAAAGTTTCTGAAGAAGCTGATGAAAAATATAATATTTGTAATTTACCATTTATAATCTAGTTTCTTTTTTTCCCCCTCTACATAAAGCTGCACTTTCAATATTAGGGATTTTCTCTCTATAGCTGTATTGTGAGTTAAAGTGAGCGGAGATTTGCAGCTGTACTAGTAACAAAATGCTTTGCGTACAGTATTTTTCACCTACTGGTATAGTACTTAATGGTAGTCTGGATTCTGAGTTCTTCTCTTTTTTTCCCTAGAAGCTGCCTTGTCTTTCTAAAGTGCTTTCTGCTGTGCTATAGTCACCTATGTGCAATTCTTTGCAAAAATTCACAGTGAATCATGCTTCAAACTCTACTTTTCTTCCTGCTCCAACAGAGATTTGCTTTCTGCATACACTGGGCTTCTGTTGCTGTTTCCTTTTTTCTCTCCTGTGCTCCGCCAACGTTGCTGAAATGTTGCACCAGGCTTTGAGGGCTAGAAAGGTACTAAGTTCACCTACATGTTCTCTTTAATGTCTGGACCTCAGATCTTGGGAATGGTTTTGTACATCTCAGATTGCACATCTGAAAGCTTTTCTGTACTGTATGATTTCAGAATAATGTACACCTTGCTAGAATAAACTGTAGCTAAAATGGAGTAATACAGTGTGTCCTTGCTAATAGCGTGCAACCTGCCCTTGACATTGGCTTGCTAAAGCATACAGCCTCTACTAATTGCTGTTGTTTTCATTGCTGCTGTAAACTATATATTAATTGGGTAAAGCTAATTTACACTGTAATTGTGGCATTATTTAGCAGTGCAGATAGACCATTAGGGAAGCTGAGGATTAAATTTCTGATTTTGCCATGAGCTTTGAATGAACATGAAAAAGAAACAGCTTGCTCTGCGTGGAATTCCTCTATATTTGGCTCTGTCTCCCCAGAGCTGCTCCTGTGGAATTCAAGTGAAGCTGTAACCTTCGGCTCTTATAGTACCAGTCAGGGTGCTCTTACACCTGGAGGAAGGCAATGTTCTTACAATGAATGATAGGAAAGCCAGGCTTCTAGCCCAGGTACCTGCGTTAACTTCTTTGAGTGCTTCTCTGAGGAGTTCCCTCTTCAGAAATCTGGCCTCGAGCTGTTAATTTTTCAGGAGAAAGAGGAAAATGCAGTGATTCTTCCCGCCTGTTGGATGTCAGTGCTATGCACCTCACACAGATGTATTGACTTTGGGGTGCAAGAGCACATGCCCTCCGAGGCTTTGTGAAAGATAGCTTCTCCTTAATCATCGCTTCTCATTAATACTTGTAAATTGAAATACTGCTGACGCTCTTTCCCTGGTTCACATAAAAAATGACCTGAGAATTTTGAGGCTTTTTATTTTTTATTTTGCCTCAAACAATTAGAAGAAACCCCAACTTTTTAAAGGAGGCACAAATCCATTTTTGCTAGTAATTCTTTGCCAAAAGAAAAAGCAGAGCAGAGTCGTGAACAACTCAACCTTTACTTTGTATGCATATATAGAATTTATACCTGCATCTTTCATATCCACCAACAAGTTAAGATGTGCAGTAACTAGAGTATGTATAGACAAAGTTTAATTTTTTGTTTTCTATTGTTACTGTCACAAAAGGCGGGATAAAAAGAGCTTTTAACTAACCATAAAGTCGTGGCACAATGTGAGCATCAACTGTCCAAATATTCCATCTACCCACAGGAAATAGCAAAGGATGTAAATAAATGAAGGGGAAGCATTAGCTCAGTTCATAGTTTTCTCTGTTGTAGCTTCAAGACTTGGATCTTGATAGCGTGAGTCTGTGCAAAATGTGGACTCACATTTTTGTGTTTTTGAATTTCCATTTTCTTAATGCTATAAAATTATTAGTTCTTTATTGCTCTGCTACTTTTTTTTTTTTTTTACCGTTGTAAACAAATGCACAGGGAAATAAATAATCTCACTGGGTTCCTCAAAGGAGGCACTGAGCAGGATGATGGGCTATGGCTTGGAAGAGCAGCACACATTTTGCCAGGTCTCACTTGCAGGTTGATTTCTGGTTAATCTCTCTGCTATCCCCTCCTCTATTACAGCTGTAGATGTATGCACAAGCAAGAGCTTGGAGAGGGCTCCATCTGTATAGCTGTGAAAACTGCTTTAAGAATGTTTAATAATTAAAAAAGAAGGCGTTAGAGCTAGCTTCGGTGATTTTAGTTAGGGAGTAAGGTCCTGTTGTACTAAATATGGCCAAAAAGCTTGTGCATCTACCAATCTAGTGTATAGTAATATTTTACTGAACTACAAAATCTACCTCTGGTGCTGTGAAACCAAATGATGGCTCATTTTCTGTCACTCTCCGTTTTCACCTTCAGTTTGAATGGGAGCCTGGCACTGGTACTCTGTGCACTGTATCTTTAAATAGTCAAAACTGATAAGAAAACGGCCTCAGCATGGATGGACGTCAGATTTCCAGTTCCAGTCTATAGCAACAGGGAGTGTTCAGGTGGTTGCTTTCGCTTGGGCTTTTATTATGGCTGTGATTTCTTTGTATGCCTTTGTGAGCTCAGACTTGCTCCTTCCATAACAGACAGCCAACTCCTCGGCTGTTGGTTTTAAAAGTACACAGTGTGACAAGAGCAGTGCACTTGGATCCGAGCACTGCAGCGAATTAAGGCTGTTTTACCACTTGCTGTGCTTCTCTGCAGAAGCAGGAAGCTCAGTACTTTGGAAAGTGTAGGCAAAAGAGATTTGCTTACCTTCTGTCCACGCAAAGGAGGGGCCAGCACAGCTTATTTGCTTCACTGCTTTACAACTCCAAGGGGGTGTTGAAGGGTTGGTGCTTCCCCAGCTCCCGCAGCAGGACTGAGCCCCGAATCATCGGTGTGTGGCTTTAATAAACAGGCAACACTGCACCCAGGTAACCCTTGAACCTGCATTGCAACAGGTTCAAAGGTAAAAATTATTCCTGATCAAATATAAAGAGCAATTTTGGCTGGTTAGAGATGTTAAACATACAGCTCTTGTGCAACAGCTTTCGAAGAGGGCAGCGCACTGTGAAAGTGAACCCCAGCCTTGCGAGAGCTGCACACTTGGATTTTCGATAGGGCTCTTATTGATTGTGAGTACACATGGAGCACAGAGTAAGTGTCATTTTGCAGAGACAAGGTGCCTCCTGGATTGCACATAGAGTTTGCAAACATATCCTTACGCTTTTCCTTATTGCTTTGTGGAGGTGCTCCTTCTCTAGCATGTCTGACTGCTGAGGAATAGGTTTCCCTTGCAGCTCAAGTGGTCCACAAAGAACCATGCTCCTTTATGGCAGGAGTTCTGAGCACAGTTAGGATACACAATAGTTTTCTTAATTATGTATCTTTGCTTCTAATAATGTGCAAATAATATTTACTTGCTAAATGAACAAGGGCAGTTTGATGCCCATGATGCTAGTTCAACAGGGATTTATATTCATTTACCCTTTTTTTTTTTTTTTTGTCTCCCTCCTTCTGTAAAAGGAAGGAGGTTGTGCTTAATGCTGTTGTGCTTAATGCTGTTGGAAAACAGGCTATGAGGTACTGGCACTGAGCAGCTAGGTGAAACTTCTTGGCTTCACTTCCTGAGGCTACAACCTTTGGAAGAAGTTTGCAGCTCAGAATCTGAAACCCAAAGCTAAAAATTCCAAAGTTCTTTAATATTGTCAGGACTGGTCAAGATCACAAAGCTGTTGTTGATTTAGGTCTGGTTTGACTAGACCTGAAATTTAATGTTTGAATTATAACCTATTACTACTTTTTACTTAAGATCCCAAGTATCCTTGACTGGGGTGGGGAACCTGCCCCTACCAGTATACATTAATCCAAGTGGAAGCACCTGTGCCAGGAGTACCAGAATCAGGCTCCCATCAGTGCTGTGCCAGTTATCCACCTACACCTTCTGAACTGCAATATCCTCTAAGTTTTTAGAAAATGACAGTTTTGGGAAGGATAAAAGAATGAGTGGGACTGATCCAACCTTTGTGTAGAGAGATAATACTGGTGTTCAGGTCTCTTGGCTCTGGTCTGTGGTGCCTCCTGAATGAGGGAAACAAAACAACTGATTTAATTCTGCATGAGGTATGCAGTAGATTAAAAAAAAAAAAAAGATTAGTTGGGTAGATCCTTATATTCAATATAAGTGGATATTGCCTCATTGTCTTGAAAGAGCTAGAATTACTGACACTGTATTTCTGGCTCTAGACGTATCTTAACTTGCATACAGATGCATGGTGGAAGCACAGCAAGGAGATTTGAGGACACAACAAAACCAGGTAGGTAAGATACCTGTATGTGCTGGGCTGTAACTTCTTTCTTCCTTCCTGGTGCGTAAGGTACGTGTCTTTTTACCTCTTTTTAACAATAAATTAATAAGTTGCAGTGTTTTGTCACCTTTCACCCATAACATTTCTTCCTGAAGAATGAAAACTAGTAGTTTACTGCTAAAACAAGAGCTGAGATAGTAGGCATTTCTGAGCAATGAGTTTGTCATCTTTGAGACAGGTAGGTTGGGCTCTTGAGTAAGTCTCAGTCTTGCTGAGTTGTTAATGGTGGTAGGCCTTTTCCTGTTTCTTTTGAAGGCTGGTGTGAGAAAACATTTACCCATGCCCTGGAAAACACATGGGTTTATGTTCCGTACTGCAAACTTGTCTGTATACATTATCTGTGATCACTGATTTGGAAACAACAGGGAAGTCTTAGTTTGTGATCTCAGTGACTAGAATGCACGACCAATGACACAGAAGAGGCTGTAACAGTTGTGGAAATATCACCTATGTCCCAGTTTTGAAAAGGAGGAGCTCAAGGTAGAACTAATCAGAATTAACAAAAGCTGTTTTTCCAGGAGGCGAGAAAAAAATCACCAATATTTTCATAAATAAAAATTAAATTAATTTCTCCTTCAAGATTTTTCTGAAGAAAAGAGATGAGAAATGACAAGAAGAATTCTTTATAGACCAGCAAGGATCACATAAATAGTATCAAGTTAAGAATTTCTTAGAAAATAATTTTCTAATTTAAATGGAAATCTTTGAGCACGGTGTGATTCAAAATATTTATTCAGAATTAGTAATTTTTGACAGATAGAAATGTCTGCAGTTAATGTGTGTTTTTTTTTAAGTACGTGACAATCCAAATTTTCTCTGGCTGACTTTTATAGGTGATAAAAAGCTTAATACTTTGCTTCCTTGGTTTTAATTAATTTTCTCTGCTTATCTGAAGTATGACTAGTCGCATTACCATTTCTTTCAAATATCACTCAAGCAATTTAATCATTTACCCTTTGTGCAATCTTGGCACTTGAGTGATGAAGAACATATGCCAAGAGGAAATAAAATTTGCAAGAAGTGTGTGTGCCAGCTTGCTTACAGCTCTGCTACCAACAGTGGGATTTGCAAGAATACTATAGATACCATAGAGTATCCCTGAATGTTGATCAAATGTGATTCTTGCTGAGGTTGTGCAACCAATCCAAGCTGTAAAGACTGGAGCTAAAGGTCATTACTACACAAAGCTGGAGTTTAGTCGCTCTTCCAGGTAATATATAAGAAACCTTTTTTATTGGTCTTGTGAAATTTACTCAAACGCGATAGTCTATCAAGTGATAAACATGAAACAAACTCTACCCTTCAGTCTAAACAACGGCCCTGACATTTGTTAAGTTTGGCAACAGTATTTTAAAAGTCATTCTTACAGTGTTAAGCATTCTGTGTAAAAGGGATGGATACATAGTGAATTAATGACTGCTTATGTCTGAATGTTTGCAATTACTCTGGTGTCCAAGATCAGCCACGGTCTTGTTTTATTTTCTAGGACTGATGCTGTATGATAGTGAAGGATCTCATTGAAATTGTGATTTTCATGTCACTGTGACAATTTTGCACTCTCTTTGCTTCGTGCAGAGCTCCAGTGGCATATCCCAAAATCTGTTAATGCTTTTAGCGTCAGACTAGTGGCACTTATGATAACTGTAGATGTTAAATAAATATGCACAAGTATGAATTAAACTGAGTTACTATGGAGGAACTGGAACCACCACGCTGGATTTGTACTTTCACTTGCGGACTCTGAGAATTCCACATAGCTCTATTTGGTATTAAAATCTGTACCATGAGATTAACTCTTCTTAGCTTAGACCTGAAAAATATTTGGTATAAATCGCTTTTATTCCATTTAATGGGAATCATAGATGGAAAAAGGAAAGGAAACCTATCTCTGCATAATCTCCAGCGCAGTAATACCATGCTTATCTCAAAAGCATTAAATGCTGCATATTGCATTTAACTCCGGAGATCATCCTGCATACATTCTGCCTGGCTGAATGGTTGGGATAGCAAGGCTGTAATGAAAGTCTGTGGACAGATAGAGTTATCAGATCTTTTCTTCCTTTAAAGGTTAACGATATAATGGGGACAGCTGAAACATAAAGTGGGCAAACACAGTGGATACTGATGAGCTCAGATCCAGCTGGCAGCAATAGCTGAAGGTTTCCTGGTGTTAACTCCTGATGAAAATGAGAATCGCCTTCTACAGTTGAGGTTTTGATGATATTTTGAAGCTCGACACAGGTTTGTTATGGCCACCCAGACCTTGACTTCTGCATCAACTTCTTTAGACCTTTAAATCAAATCTTGAGAAATAATCCAAGAAATGAAGTTTCAAATTCATTTGTTCAGCTCTTCTTATAGTTTGGCTCTGTTACTTTGCCTAATAATTTATCTCTAAAATTGCTACATTTAACCTCCTCTACTGCCAGGATAAAGCATGGGCAAGAGAAGCAGGTGTGACAGTTTAAGAACAGAGACTTTGCCAAGTGACTATGAAGTAAAATAAAGAAGCAAATTGTTCTTAGTGACTTTAGACTTTGAATGTTATTAGTCCATAGATTCATGGGAGTAATATCTGACGTATAATATTTAGACAAGGAAAGTTTAAAGACCACTTGGAATGCCTCTACGTGTCACAATGATGTAACTTATTGAATCAAATGAGGTATAGATAGGTGTGAAGATTCCATAGAATCATAGAATATCCTGAGTTGGGTCACTGAGGCACATAAAATCACCAAATGGCTTAGGTTGAGGAGGAGACCTTTAAAGATCATGTGGATCCAACCCCCTTTTATGAGAAGTGCTGCCACCCACCAGATCAGACTGCCCAGGATCACACCCATGTCTCATATCTCCAGAAGTGGGGCATCCATAGCTTCTCCAGGCAGCCTGCTCCAGTGCCTCACAACCCTCTGAGTAAAAAATTGCTTCCCAACACTTAACCTAAACCTCCCTTCTTTCAGTTTAAAGCCATTCCCCTTGTCTTGTTATTATCAGTCTGTGTAAGAAGTTGGTCTTCTTCCTGCTTGTAAGCTCCCTTCAGTACTGGAAGGCTGCAATGAGGTCTCCCAGGAGCCTTCTCTTCTCCAGATTGAACAAGCCCACTCACTTGGACTTTCTTCATAGGAGAGGTGCTCCAGCCCCTCTTTGTGGCACTCCTCTGGACTCACTCCAACAGCTCTGGATTGAATCCAACTCCTGGCTCTGCAAAGGACCACCCGAAATTCAAAATCTTTATCTGAGAGCACTGTCCAAACACTCCTTGAACTCCAGCAGCTCGGTGCATTGACCACTGCCATCTGGTATTGGCATGACCTTTAATTTCCAAGATAATTATGTATTTCTTTAGACTGTTGAAAATGGATTGTTGGAGCTAAATTTTAGAAGGTTTTTCATATCCTTGTTGCACAAGATCACAAAAGGAGGCATTGCTTTAAACTGTAGCTAAACTTTAATTAAGCCTTCCTTTTTTGAAAGTGCTTATTCCTGTACTTGTATTTTGGTACCTAAAAGGAGGTTCAGAAATTTAGGGATAATAATTGAGGTTGTTTCAATAGGACATGGTGTTTTTCACGATTTTACAGATGAAGAACAGTTGTATTCAACTTTGTGTCAGTTGAAGCTATTGATCTTGAAGATGTAGTTTGTTTGAATAAAAGTAGGTGTGCACTGGTGTTTAGAAAAGTTCGTCAAGAAAAAAATGTAATGATATTCAAACTTAGACTTAGATCAGTACTTCCTATGAAGGAGTTGTAACCCCTGGGTCATGTTTAGTTAGGGTTTGGAATGAGGTAAGTGACCTTGTCTACCTGATTAATCCATGTACAGCAGACGAGTGTGTGACATGCCCTAATGTAGGTCTGTGGCATTTGTACTGCAATCACAACAGTTGACTTTTCTTGAAAACTTTTCTTAGAAAATTTCAGGCTTTAACTGGGCCTGATGCCCATGTTTTTTTCTGCTGCCTATTCTAGAGAATCTCAGTCATATTTTATTTGTGTTACATATTCTGTTTTAGAGCATGCGGGCTATCTCACATGAATCAAAATAAAATAAGACTGTCACAATCAGTAAATTATGTTGGATTTGCTCCTGATGTCCAATGAAAGACAAGCAGTGCTAAGAATCTTATTAAAAAGAAGAAAAAAACTTACAGAAAGAGGAGGAAAGTACAGGATAAGCAGAATGTGGGAGAATGGAAAATAAATGTATGTTGGCTGTAAAAAGTAAAGCAACCTATTCTGCCTTAGTGGATTCATGACCTTTGTCAATGATGATATTGGACTATGTGTGAGGTCTTGATTGTGGAAAAGTTTGAAGGTCAGAAAAATGATATGGGCAGGAAAAAAAAAGTCAGATGTTTGGAGCAGTAATTGGTAGCTCCTTTTTGAGGGACACAGCTGGTACCCTGAGCAACAGATAGGGCACTGAGTGCCACCTATTGCTTCTTCTGGGCCATTTTCTGGTAACTGGAGGTGTTTACCTAGGTTGCCTGGGGATTTGGAACTTTCTTATTTGCTCTGACTATCCCAAAATCCTTGGTTAATTAGGATTATTTATTTAAAATCTGGTGACAGCCAAAGCAGCTGAACCAGCAGAATAAAAAGAGGAATAGGAGGCCTGTGTCTCAGATTCAAATGTACTGCAACTTGGAAACAACACAGTCTTAGCCCTTCAGTACCAACTTTACCCTGCCTTTTGCTTGTACTGATTTTGTTTGTGATGCAAAGAAGCAAAAGTGCCTTCATCTGTCATGTTCAGCAGGCAAATATTTCAGTTCTTTTAGGCCAGATTGTCCAGAAGCAGCTGAGTGGACTGTGACGTCCTGTTGTTTGCTTTTTTCCCAGTCCAGTGATTCTGGGGTTATTCTACTTGAGTATGATGCTTGGACCAATGGCTTCCCAGTCTCAGTGGGAAGTGCTGCAGAAGGGGAAGGTTTTGCCTAGTAGCTGGCCTGGCTGCATCCATCACCCTTGGCAAGATGCAGCTTGACTGCTGCTTTCATGTATATGCTGAAATATTGTGTTCCTTTTCTGGAGGGATGCATCTTGGAGGAAGCTATACTTCTCAGGAGCTAGGAGGAATTCATGTGGAGATCTGTCTCCTCTGATACATTTCTTTTGCCTCTGAACTCGCAGATTACTGTGGTGGACATCTCTGAGCATGATATTAAAATATTTTCTCAGTAAAACATACTGACATCCTTTCACTGTTGAGTCTTTTGCTTACTTTCTTTTAAGTTTGAAATCCCGTATCTAAACTGAAAGATAACAAGTCTTTTTCCACTGTTAAAGTTTGAGATTGATGCATTCTGAAGTGCAGAATTTCTGGTTGCTGAAATTATGCCTAGTATTCATAGGCAGACATTAAAATTTGAGTTGTGCTTTTATACCCAAAATATCACAGCCCAAATTAGATACATATTTTTAAACCTTTAGCCTTTTAAAAACCTTTGAAATCTTCTGGCTTCCTAGTAAATTTTGCACGTAAATTAAAAAAAGTAATAATAAATAAACAAGGTTTAATCAAGTTAAATGATGGTTAAGTTAAACAACATTTTGTGAGGTAACTTCCTGGTCTGTTTGCACGTCAAGAAGAAAAGCCTTGAGTGAGAACAGTGAGAATAGTAGGAAAACAAAACTGTATTTTAACAGAGGGGGAGGGGAATAAAAGAGGGAAAGAAGAGGAGCAACCTTTCCATCTCAAAAGCTTTTCACTTCTACTGGAGCACACTAGAACTCCAGTTGAAATGTTCTGGTCTGCGATTTTTCTATCTCTGAATGTGAAGTACTGCCCTATTATTCAGCTTTTCATGCAATGAGGGGTTACAGACTTACCTTGGGGGTAAGTCTGTTCTCACCACAGTGCAGGTTCCCTCAGTATATGTTGAACTTCTAACCTGGGCTGCAGTTTGTGTGCTTCATCTTGTTGGGAAAAGGGAAGGGAGGAACAAATTTTCACCGGAAATGGCGTCACTGGCTCTAAATTCATCCTGAGGATCTGCTGCTCGTCTGCAATGGCCAAAGACACCTCGGTGCTGCTGCACGTAGTTGCTGCAATGAGCTGAGAAATGTGGGGTGAGGAGGATGTGGGAACTGCAGCTTCTGTATGTGCTCAGCCCCAGCTTGCTGTGTGTGAACGCGGAGCTCCCGCCACTTCTCGCTGCTTTTGACGTGCGACGCTTTGGGCCTGAGCCAGATCTGGAAGCCTATTGCTTGTGCTATGAAGCTGCTGTTTTCTGTTAGGAAGTGGGAGGGAAGGGGATTTGTTTCTCTGTCATTTGTAAAAAGTAACAGGCAGAGAGCACTTAATAGTGGGTCCAGGTAAGATTTGCTCTTCAGCTACCCTGAGCTCTGGAGCTGTCGGTGGCTGCAGGCTGGGCTTCTTACAAAAAGCTGACTTCTCTCTGGGGTGCTTCCTATAAAGCAGTTTCTAGAAACAATCAGTGCTAGAGAAAACCTAACAAGCAAGAAGGCAGATACAGCTGAGTGGAATTTGCATTATTTTAATTCCAGTCTTGGAGCTCTCCAGCTGAGTTTATTTTGTTTGCTTCCTACAACAACTTGCCACAGTTGATACAAATCTGAGAAATGCTTTAATTGACTATCAGCAGGCTGTCTGCAGCCCCACTTGCATACAACCCAGGACAGTGCTTCAGGCTCTCTTCTTGCTGCCTGCAGTTCCTTTCAAGTGTGAGGCAGTCATTTCATCCACAGCACAGCACGGTTAAGATTTACTGCTGTACTTTGGGATCTTCCTGTTCTCTAGGCCACTAAAAGCCCCTGAGTGTTGCCTCTCCTTTGGCACGTGACCTGCTCCTTCCTTAACTTCTCAGTTCTAACACCTGCCGTAGTATGGCTTGTCCCCAGCTTTGCTTATCCAGCTGTATGTAGCTTTAAATGAGTTGGCTAAGACTGCAGTCACAGCATTTTGGCTGGCTCTATAGAAATCCAAAGTATGTGCTTCCAGTAGAATTGTTCAGGAGTAAGGTGAGTGCTAGAAAATATTCCTGTAAACTGCACATCTCTGCTTATAGCTGCTAAAATCCAGCTTGAAACCTTCCTGGAGGCAATTACCACATCCAAGAAGAGCCAGTGTCTGTATCACGTAAACTGTCTCTCTGATTGCAGAAGCATGCCATAAACACTATACAATCTATAAATGTCAAAGCATTATCATCAGTGAGAAATGGATCATCAGTTAAATTAATGAACATTTGGCAGATCAGTTCAGTGCTTTGTAAAGACTAAAAACTACCTGGCCATAATAATCAGTATCTGTTCCATAAGCTGCATAGACTGCTCAGAAATGTTTTGTCCCAGAGTAGCACCTTGTTCTGCATGCTGCGATTCCAAACTTAATCATGTTTCAGCCCATGGTGAGGAGCACGGGTGATTGAGACTTCCTCCTGATAGCAGCCACATACCATACTTCATTTTATAAACACCCACATACTGTTGTAATACCTTTGGTGTAAGTAGTATCATTTAATTATTTCAAATGAATGTCATACTTCCAGATCCCAGTTTGTTGTCCAAATGTCCAAAGAGGTGGTCTCAAACACAAAGGTAAAGCAGAAATTAATGTAAAAGGTGTTCAACTTCACCTTCTCAGCAAAGCTGGAGGGAGAACCCAGGGCACTGGAGATGTTGCAGGTGCTGGGAACAGTGAGACTTTCTTTGCTTTCCTTTATTTCTGTTTCATTCAAAGCTGGTGCACATGGGTGCTTTTAATTTTTTTTCTTCAGGTTAAGTTTTTGCAAGAAGTCGCATTAAGAAATACCTCTGTAATACCTAGCTAGATTTCATCTCATTTGAATACTCTTTATCTCTTAATTTTGCAATTCTTTTTTTTTTTTTTTTTTAACGAGCAACAACAACAACAAAAAAAACCTATGATGTTTGTCTGGGATGGTGAAGTATATCCAATCAGTACTGTTGATGGCTTCACTTAGTTCTGTGCAGTCACTAGTGTGGTATATACTGTTAGTACTATTACTACTTCATTATTTAGAAAAAAAAAAATAGCATCCGTGTTGTTGCTGGATCATCTTTTTCTCATGTGGGTCCAATGCTATTTGCTTTCTTCCAGTCTTGCAGTAAGTCAACATAATCTTCAAAAATACATACCAGTATAAATTATTCTTAGCTCTTTATATGGCATTTTATCCAGTCCACATGCTTCACAGTTTGTTGTACTTGATAGTGGTCATTTATCTCATGTTTATTTCTGCTCTTTCCAAATGTCCAGGCATAAATAGTTTTCACAAGAGTTAGGGTTTCTCTTCATCCTCTTTCTTTTACTTATCTTCAGTCTCAAAAAGCAAATGATAGCATAATAGCAAAGTGATAACATAATAGTAAGGCAAGAATGATGTGTGGAAGTAGATATTCTAGAAAATATATTCATCATACACACAACCATAAAAATCTTAGCATCTATTAAAAAGCTTAGTACAAGAGAACAAACCACACCAGAGAGAGCAGAAGAGATCAAAAATATCATTAAAGCCTTAATCCTATGGCAGCACAGAGTTGTTACCATCAGCTATGCATCTTTGCCCAAATGCATAAAGCAAGCAACTTTTTATTTCAAGTTATTTTGTTGTAATTTTTGTGTTTTCAGTCACTCACCTCTTTCAATACAGTATCACTGTTGTTTCTGTAATCTCCTTAGCACTGCTGCTAGCTTCTTGTGCTTTGCTGCTCAGTTGCTTACTCACCCATCTTTTATACTGACAGCTACACCCTCACATAATAATAACTTGTTTTTATGCAGTGCGTTCACCTTAGTGATTTACACAACCTACTCATAAGATTGCAAACCAGAAAACACTCCTTTCACAGGACCCTGCCTGCCAGCAGGCTCTCTAGACTGTTAGTGGGATGTTTTATGTGATTGCAAGATCACCTTCAGTATGGCTTCTAAGATCTGGAGCAAACTAGTGAAGAATTTCAGTCTGATTTTTTTTTTTTCCCATTAGATTACACTGATTGGGAAAAGATTTTCTGAATGAAGCCACTTTTATAGTAATGGTTCTTTAACAATTTCTGTATACTTTTCAGATATTGAAACTTCTTTAATAAAAGTTTGGTACTCAGAGTTAAAATACAGTTTACAACAGTGTGTCAAAGGTAAATAACTGTTCATCGAAAGGACTTGTGTGATTTTTGGTGTCAGTGGTTTGTGGCTCGTAGGGGGTGTTGCTGCAGTGTTTTAATGAGGATGTAATGAGTTCTTAGAAAGGATGCCCAAGAGCCACTAACGCAGCTGTGCCTGTTCCTGGTTATGTTGCAGGGAGTGATGTGCCATTCTCTCTGCACTGTCACAAGGTTGCTGCAAATGGTTTAATGGGTCATGCTTCTAGGGAAGAATGGTTGACTTTCAGCTTGCAATGTTTTTATGTTTTTGTTTGTCTGATTACTTTCATTCCTTAGCAACTTTTTCCCAAGTGAATTGATTTCACTTTTTTTTTTTTTTTTTTTTTTTTAAATCAGAGGTTGCTTAGGGACAAAATTGCTCAATACTTTGAGTTACAGGACGTACATTTTGGTAGAGACATATAAAGGGGGAAAAGAAGTTCTATTGCTGATTGATGGGAGTGAGATAACACACAATTCTCTGTTGTTACTTCTCTTTGTCATCTGTTGCATTCTCTACTTATTCTGTAAGTTCTTTCCTTCCTTTCAGTGTGGCCTCTTCTAAAAACAACATCAGGCCAAAGCCATTGAAATTTGATCTTCGATGCAAGTATTATTCCAGTGATGCAAAGAATGCCAGTATTTTGATAGAAGGAAGTTAGACAAATATCTGTGGGTTAAAAATGTGGGAATTGTTGTATTCTACTCTAGGATAACAGTAGTAAACCTCAGTCCTGCCAGAGGTTAAGGTGGTGTGGACATTTTCATTTGCCTAACGACTGAAGACATTGGCTCAGTTCAATGCTGAAGGTTCAAACTTGCCACCAGATGACTGAGTCACAGATCTGGGATTTACAAGAAAGCTGTAGTGGCTTATCTGTGTATGTGGCAGACTGGCTGACTGTTGTTCTTGAGCAGAGTAGAGTAGACAGTCATCTGCAATTTATGATAGATCTGGTAATTTTTCAGCTGCGCAATAACTGGTTCAGCTAACAGTCAAAGGTTTATCATGGAACTTGCTCATGTTATTATGAAGTACAAAAACAACTGTAAGCTGAAAGTTGTGAATAGAACCAAACTGATTTGTGAGACAAAAGCCAGAACCAAGTTGACAATTGGGATGAGTGAAGATTACAGAACGATTCAGAGTTGCACAACAAAGTAACTTTTTGCTTTTTATTTTATGACACAAAAAAACTGTCATCTTGTCATCATGTCAAGGTACATTTTTTGGCCTTCTGGTTGTGATATCCCATTGTTTATGTGATCAGATAGCAACACTGCACAACATCCTTCTCAGCCATTTATATCAAAATTGTCTCTCATCACGGTTAGAAGAACTACATAAAAGTCTGAAGTATTTGCCTGGACTTGTGCTGTGCTTCTTGGACACTCACCTGAAGCTGCTGTGTAGGGGTAAGCAAATAAAATATGTATCTGTGCAAAACCAGCTCAGTTAACATTTGTTAAGGTCAGATACAATATAGAAGATGTGTTCCTTTAACAGGAGAACTTCAAGTACGTATTATCTGCTGCTAGAAGTTCCAGTTCAAATACAGTTTTCCTTTATCATCTGGATTTGACATTGTTAAATATACAACATTATTAAATAAGATGGAAAATGAATATGACCAGTTATTCGACTGAGTGTTATATGTCTAGTTGATACTGTTTAACTAAGTGAAGTGGGATAATTTCTGCTCCTAGTTATATGAGCATTTCAAAGGCAAAAACCTACCTGTCTCTCCAGCTGGAAGATGTTGAATTACACATGCTCTGTGCACATGCAATCATTTAGCTGAAGGTGCTTAACT
Organism: Meleagris gallopavo; assembly: GCF_905368555.1. Lineage (NCBI taxonomy): Eukaryota > Metazoa > Chordata > Aves > Galliformes > Phasianidae > Meleagris > Meleagris gallopavo. Next base: position 26,031,811 of record NC_139411.1, on the reverse strand, counting down.
GTGCTACTTATACTGAAGGTTTAGTCATCCTGTGTTTCCTTTGTCATCAACAGGAAAGAATAGACATCTGCACAGAGGTCAACTGCATCTGGTTTGCCTTGTGGATGGACCCACAGCTCTCTAGTTGTATAAGGAGATGAGATCATGTATTCCAATTTTCCTACTATGCATCAGCAGGAATGCATTAAGGGAGCAAAGCAAGGTTAAATCAGCTTGATTTCATCAGGTAGTAACTCTTAGCATTTCTTACCTGGGAATGTAAAACTGATTGTAATGCACAGCACTTCTCTCGAACTATGGAGTATTGAAATGGGATAGCGTTGAGCCTGTTGCTTGTTTCCTTAGACCAGTTTTGGTTCTTAGCTGTAAAGAAATGTTTTCTGGTTTGTGATGGTTAATATTCATGTGGGTAATAAACACTTGGCCAAAGGTTGACTCCCTGTGGACTTTACAAAACTGTGTTTTTCATCCTTGTTGTCAGATGTTTAAAGGAGGACTTATACCTGGATCTTGCAGAAAGCATGTGATGCTTTACAAACAGGAAATGTTCTTCTCTGGGCCAGGATGCAGCTGAAGCAGTGCATTGTTAGTGAGTATACTGAAAACTGCTTGGTAATAAACCATCCTCTTTGCAATTTGCTGTGTGTACATATTACATTACTTTACACTCTTCAGTAGCATAGTGCAGGTCAGAATGTTCAGCAACTGTGTGACAAAAACTGATGCAATTCCAACCAAAATGATTCTATAATTTCTCTATCCATCTTTGAGTCTATAGGGAGTATATTATGCTTCTTCTATGATAATCATCCAAAATACCCAGTATCTTAAAAAGGCAAATCATTCACTGAGCAAAAAACTCTGAATTTAAATGATTATGTGATTCAGTTGTCGGAATATCTCCTATCAAGATGTCTGTACTCAGGACTGTTTCATAGCATTCTGTGTAGGAGCTCTGTTGGAATCTATTAAGTGCACAGGTTTTGAGAGCTGTGATCACTGAAGATCTTCTTAGTTAGATTCCAAATTTCTTATATCATCTTTAAAATACATATGTATTGTCTTCAGCTATATTACCTTAGAAAGACATAGAATTCTGCAATAGATGTAATTTAGATGCAGTTCTGCAGTTCAGCAATAGATGCCCAGCACAGGCCACAGAGTCTAGGTAAATTATGCATAAGATAATGGTCTTCTGACAGACTTGTTGCTGGCATGGTACTTGGCCCCAAGACCATACTGGTAGCATGTGCTTCTTTCCATTTGCTTGGTGCATCCTAACAACGTGCAGGAGGAGGACATCAGTCTGCTTACTGTAAATTAGCATTTTGTCCTTACCTAGGAGGAGGGATATGTTCACATTTGAAGCCTGGAGCATAATAACCTCTGACCTAGGTCACTCCCATGCATTACATTCTGGGACTGCACATTGAGTACTTTGAGAGAACAGTGCAGATCAAAACAGCAACTTTATCCTTCCTGAACTTCCCCAGAGAAACACAATTCATAAAATATGAGTAAAACTGAAAGATCAAAATGAAGGCAGAAAAATCCTGATGAAGGTGCACTTATCTGTCTGTTTAGCACCAAGACAAAATAAGAAGAAGAGTCAGAAGGAGTCTGTACTGCTTCCCCATGGCTTTTCCAGGAGCAGAGCACGGCTCTGTGAATCAACAGATTGTGTATGGCTGAGAGTATTTCTGCTTAAGAGCACTGGTCAGTGCAGACTGTAATGAGGTGATATGTACACCCTCCAGACACCAGACTAATAGAAATAAAGCATGTACCTGTGAAGGATGTGTCCATTCTCTGGGAAATCTCTGGAGGTGGCAGTTACTTCAGGACTCTCAGGTGCTTTGATAGATGTTTTCAATTATGTTGGACATCAAAACTAGAATGTTTTTCTTGAGTAGTTGGGTATGTGTGTGAGTCAGGCTTTCTTACTATTGCTTTTACACATTGAAAAAATTTGTGTGTTTTATTTTTCCCCTCAGAAGTTTGGAAAAAAAACAAACAAACAGGGAATTGACTTGAAAACTCCCCTAGAGGAAGAAATACTCTCTTCTGTATTTTTTAGTAACAGGAAAGTGCTAAATTTCAAGATACTGATGGAGTTCTGGAATTTGAACACAGCATTGCCAAAATTACACCCCCTCAAAAAAAAAAAAAAAAAAAAAAAGTTCTAGTAAATTACAACTTTAAAAAAAAATTCCAACACATTTCTGAAAATAAGTTCTCCTCCACAAAAGGCAACTGGGAGAGAAGAGGAGAAGATGAATAAAGCTATTTCTAGTTTGTCTTTGTCTTGTTTGCAAATGTTTTTGTGCTGGTTAAAGTTGCTACTCAGTGTCATTCAAGGAAATGCTTTTTCTATCACTTGATTTGGTTTGATACTCTGGCAGAAATTATTTTTCTTTGCTGCAAAAAGAAGCCTTCTGCTGCCAGTCTCTTGCATGAGGCTCTATACTCATCTTGCATTGCATCCAGACGGTTTGCTTGCAAGAATGAATAATGGATGAATTGTTGGTGGCAGTGTTTAGCTGCTGCCAAAATAATTCCTTTTCCATCAACAGAATCAACTGTCCTTCAGCACACCATACATGTTTACCTACTCAGTAATAGTCCAGAGAATTTCCAGGGACAAGCATGTGATTAAATTCTGTACATAAATGTTTGCCTTGCAGTGAAAAACATTTAATTAAATCCAGGTAATATTAGTACCAATCAATAGCTCTGTTTGTTCTGTGTCAAATTGGAACTGTGTCTGCTTCCTCACCTCCTCTCTCTACTTGCAATCTTTGGTTTTGATCTATAGCTCTTCAGATGTCAAGTCTGCTATGCAAGAAGTTAAACAGTTCTGCTCAGTGGGAAACTCTTCTTTGCTGTCCAACATTTTAATTTCAGTAGCAACTAAGCAATCTTTTTATTGTGTGCTTGTTGATCAATAAGAGTAAATCAACAAATAAACTAATGAATTAAACTTCTCACAAGTTCTCACTGAAGTGTGGTGTGAGCTTTGCTCACTTATAGGAGAGTTATTACTACAAAAATTGGCTGTGCTTTTCATTCAGCAGACAGCAGGTGCTTTGTGGACTCTGGCATGTGCATGAGCTTGTTCACTGCTCTAATGCAGCTGTTTCAGAGAAGGGAAATAGCTGCCAGACAACCCATTGTGACAATGATAACGTGGTTTAGAGAGGAAGTGCAGATGATTAATAGCCAGTTGAGTCTAGATGTCATGTTGGTTAGGCAAGTAATAAACCAGTCACCACTTAGTTGATTTGGTGTTTTGGACAGACTACAGTTACTTCATCTGATGTGCAATCATAGAATCATAGAATTATTAAAGTTGGAAAAGACCTCTAAGATCATCTTGTCCAACCATCCACCTACCACTGATATTGCCTGATGTGACAGAGGTCTTCCATATCATTAATCAATGCTCTTTCTTCTCATTACAAATGTTGTTTTAATCTCTTCCTGAAGCTAAATATTAATTAATCTTGCTGTGTGTGAAAAGCTTTCAAATAAGCTAAAAATTTAAAATATCTAAAAATGTCACATCCTTCAGCCAAACCCCCCTCCCTACACTCAATATGCTCAGATTATCAAATTTTATTCCTTTCAGTGTGTCAGTATTTCATTATGTAGTAATCTATGATAGAATTTGATCATGATGCAAGACTACTGCTTTGTATTTTGCAAGATAGCTGTGGTTACCACCGTTATTGAAGGGGACCTAAAGATGCAATATGTACCTGCTCTGTTGCTTCAATGCTTTCTGTATGCTGTAGCTGACGGTTTCTGTCAGAGGAAGGCTTTTGAAGTGGATGAGTCTTTTGTCTGGTCCCACGGAACCAGTATTAAATTATCCTGGATGGAATGGTTTGTTTTCTTGCAAAATTATTTCTTGCATCAGCTAGCTACAATTTAAACTAGAATGAGAAAGAACTGTATCTTTAGCATCGTATGCAGATTCTACAAAAATGCACAGCAGAAAGGCCAGAGCATGATGGAACTATGGGATGTCATGAAAAAACTAGTAATACAAAATAGACTAGTCGGTCCCTTCCCTGCCATGAAATCTGGCCACCAGAACAGAATTACTGGAATCTGACACTACACTATTTGCTATGCTTCTTAGCCCTGGATGATAAACTAATGTAATCCTTGTAGAGGTCCCAGTAGGCATGTTGGGATCTTAGCGTCTCTGGAGATGTTCAAGGTTAGGTTGAATGGGGTTTTGGGCAACCTGATCTAATGGGAGGTATCTCTGCTTACAGCACTCTGATATTCTTTGATGAGTAAACTGCAAAATGACATCAATCGCTTGGAGGGATTGGGGCAGAAAGGGCAAAGCAGTTGTTGGCAGAGAGAAGGAAGACAGACAGACAATTTGTCATCAGTACTACCTGATTCCTTCAATTAAGGCTCTGTACAGATGTATTGCTAACCAAAGTATTTCTCTCGTATTCTTGACAGTAAGAAATACAAGCTAATTTTGGATGCAAAGGAAGAAGGGGAGAAGCAGGGAAGGAATGCAAAGGCAATATTGGTCAGTGTGATGAATGATGAATGCCTTGAATCGTGATCTTTGATATTTATTAAAGTTTGGAAAAAGCTTTCAGTAACTTCTGCCTATTTCCAAAATAATGAGGCATTGGACAAATGAAAGAGATGATGAGCAAGAAATACAAATCACAAAAAAAAACCTATCTCTTTTTTCCTCCTTTTCAACTTCACTGGATTGTAGTTTAAACATTGGTGGAGCTGCAGAGTTTGGTTCTCTGTTTTCTTCTCTGACATAGATCGGTCAACTTTATTTCTCCCCCCATCAACCACAAAGCAAGTGGCTTTTGGGAAGAGAGCACTGAAACTAGTGGAGAAAAGGCATCTTAACTCCTGGTTTTATGCTTAGTCTGCTGGTCTGAATCATCTCTAAAGAAGTTGGTCTTATACCCCTCCTGTAGTATGTCTAATAAGAATAGTTGGTTTTTCATTATTGATTTTGCTAAAGTAGAAACTGATGATGATGCTTATATGGTGGCTGGCAGCCAGCTCATCCACAATGGGATCAACCGCACTGAAGAAATAGTTGTGATGCCTTTGAAATTCCTGTTGGCTGTGATTTCTTGTGAGATATGCTCTATGCCCAGAGAGCTGAGACTGTGTTACTGGCATTTGCACAAGTAAACAGACTGCGTCTGGGTGTTGGGAGCCAGAGGTGGAGGTCTGGGTGCAGCAGAGGGTAAGAAATTGCTACCCACTGAGGCATAATGATACACCTATTGCAAGTGTGAGGTAAAACCTGTTGGTGTAAGATTCCAAGTGATTAACTTTTGAATTTTACCTTCTGTTTGCTATTGGTGCTTGTGGGTCATTATTGTAGATCACCAGATAGATAATTAATTGTATATCACAACCTTTACATTTGTTCTCTTGATTTTCTGTATGCGTGGATTATCTCTTTCTAATACAAATGAAACAAATACAAAATTGGCAAGTTTTCTGATTTCGAAACTCATACTCAGATATCATGTCAGGCCACTTATTTTTCCTTGATCACTATTTTTATTATTCAAGTAACATTCCCCGTGTCTAGGATGAGCTGGAGTCAGACTTGCCACCCTGCTATGATCTGCTGGCTTCATCCCTTCTGCTTCAGTTTTTCTCAGTTTGTAGAGGGAGGATTCAGTTTTTCAGATTAGTTACTTCTTTTGGGGTATTTTCAGGTTTTCCTTAAAAGGTGCTGTAAAAGTGTTGGGCATTAAGGCAATGAACTCTGCTCAGAATACCCATATCAGGGCTTATTAATCAGTGTATAAATATATACTGCAGAGCAAACATTTCACAGCAACAAGACCTCTGCTCTAGCATTAGACATTGGCTTTAGCACTCACCAAGGAGTAGGATCAATGTTCTCCATTCCCATCACTCAGTACTGCATCATATGGATACTGCTAAGTGTGCTTATGGAAAAGCATAGTGTGATTTAAACCTGCAAGATCTTCTCAAAACATACTTCAGGGCCATGTTACTGACAAGTCCATGCTATCTATTGTGAGTTAATCATCTCTTTAAAATTAGGTCACCTTGACATACGTCCTGAATCTTTCTGTTGATGTATGCCATTGTGAGAAGAGAAATATTGATGTTATTTTCTGAATAGTAGAGCAGGTGAGCATAAGCAGGAAGGCAGGCTGACTTACAGCAGAATGGGATCCCTACCAGTGGTGTTTTGTGTCACAGTCTGTAAATCTCCACAGGAAGCCAGTCTGTGGGAGGAGATGAAACTATGTGCAGAGAGAATTTAGGAGGGGAGGAGGCACAGACTGCTCGGTGTGGAACCAGCCTGGGAAGGCTGAAGACCCAGTTGCACCGCAGGAAAAACTGTTTGCATTCCAGTGGACTTTGTATAGGGGCATTTAACAGCATCTATCTCAGAATTCAGAACTGGAGCATGTCTAACACAATTGCTTTTGAAGAACAGAATAAAAATTAGGTGGATAGTAGTTTGTCTTTCCAGCAACAAAGGAAAATGTATTGGAAAGTGTGCTGATCTACAAGCTGCAGGGTACAGTACAGCTCTGGCAGCATGAGGATGTCTCTTCCTTTAGTGCCTTGCTGTGCTGAGTATAGAGTGTCCAGGCTGGAAAGTAGCTGCAGATGGCATGCTTGCTGCTATGTGGTCCTGAACGTTTTGTTAGGTATGTCTCACTCTTTCACTGGCAATTTCTCTTGGGCCTTCTTATTTGCATATGCAGTGACTGTCAAAGGCCATCACAGTTAATGGTGCTTACCATTCACAAGTGAGAATTGTGACTTATATGATGACCAAAGTATTGTGTAAATGTCACTGTGCTAGCACTATTGTGCTGCAACCTGTGTTATTTTGATACCTGTGTGTGTTCTCTGGCTCTTCTGATTCTTGCCATGACCTTGGTGGCCTTATGTGTCATCTTTACAATGACAAAATGTGATAAGCATTTAAAATTCCTTACTCCTTTGGTGTTTGTTCATATAGGAGGAAGAATTGGGACAAAACCAAATTGTAACCTTTGGGTAAATCTGCTTCTAAACAGACTGTGTTCACTGTAACTGACCTTCCTTTTCCTGCATCTCCATGAATGGGAGTTTCACACGCAGATGCAGAGATCTAGGCAAGCACCTTCATGCCCCAGCAGCTGAAAAAGATGTGGAATTACAGTGCATCTGAAATTAAGAAGCTTATCAAGTATTAGCTTGCACTAAAGCCATTTGCAAAATATGTATTTTTGAATTTTGGAAAAAAAAATATTTAGCTCAGTAAATATTAAGAAAGGTTAAGAAAAATGTAAGTGAAGTATAGTACATTTTTTAAGCAAGGTTTTTAGGATGGACAACTTGTGCTACCTTAAATAATAGTAATTAACTCACTTCTAGAGATGAAACCTATTCATATGGTATTGTATTCTGGGACAGGTCTTTTAACAGTAACCTCTGGGAGCTGTATGATTATTGTTACTATTATTTATCAAGAAACAATTCTTCTAGAGAGACAGTGATCCAAACTTGGACTGGTGATGGGGCTTTGCCCATCCTGAACCCACAGCCAGCTGCCTGGGCAGACCGCATTCAGTGCAGTGCCGTAACCACGGGGAGGTATGTATGCCCAGAGGCTCCATCCCACGGTGGGCAGGGAGGCAGCCTGGGAATTTGGAGGCACACTGCAATCATGCAAGGTTTGTTCCACTGAAAAAGTTATTGCATCATCAGGAAGAAAATTAATCATCCTCACAAGGGTGCTCAGCTCAAGGGTTTCTGCACAATATAGCCACGACTGGAGGAGGAGAGTGGCTGCTGCAAAGGGCAAGCAAAAGAAACAAGCATTGGAGAAGTCATGCTGTTAATCTTGTGTGGCGAATTTGAAGAGATGAAGCTGCTGGGTAGAAGGTTTTGAAATTTGGGGTGCTATTGGGAAGAGGGAAAAGAGAGCAAATGGAGGAGAAGCAGCTGCGGGGTCTCTGATCAAAATATTGAATGATTCACAAGATGTGCAATAGCTCTGCTCTGCCTAGTGGCACATTTGTGCCGCTAGGACTTGCCTCACAGTAACAATCAAGTTCTCTGAACTGTGGTTTGAATCGGACAATTCTGTCAAGAGAGTGCCCTCTGTTGTACGTATGACTAGATGCACTCCTTCAGAGCTGACCGTTTTGGCTGGCAGGGGGGATGCTGGCTGCTAGAATCTCAACCTCAACCAGCTTTGTTCTCCATTTTTATGAAGACATCCGTATTTTATAAATATATTGAAATTACACATAGAGGAGCAAATAGAGACCCTGCTATGTATTATCTTTGCAATTATTTCAGAAAGAACAATGAGCTGAAGAAAATATAATTATGTAGGAACTTACATATTTAGTATGGTGGTTTCTGTGTAATAGAATGATGTTCACAGAGCATCTCTTGCTCTTTTCGAAACAGTTCAATCCGTTATGGAATTATGGGAGTATAAAATACCAAAGGAAACAAAAGAACAGCTACCATAGGGACATAGGGATGCTGCTTCAAGATGTCTGTGGTCCTCTCGGTTCCCACTTCTGAGGAGGCTATTTTGCAGAAATCCATCATCACTTTACAGCCTGAAGCCAGTGAGGGGTTGAGGTAGCATCACTGCGTTCACCATGCTTCAAGTTAGAAAGTTCCTTCAGAATTGGAGAGGAGAGAAAAGTATGGCAGCTTGGAAAGGGCATAACTGTAGTAACAGCTGTAGTAATTCTTCTTTAGGATACCAAAAGTTTCATGGAAAGTGTCTAGGAATGTTTCTTACCTGACATGTTCATATGTTTTGCTGAGTATTGTTTTAGCTGTTACAGAAAGTAAGACACCTACCATTACTTGCTGGAAAGTTGTTTCATGCCCTGATATGTCCTGCTCTTCAGTAATCATTGTTTCCCTTTCTATTGATTTCTTCTTAGATAAAAGAACTAGCACCTGACCTTGCTGTATCTGACACCAGCTGTCTCCAAGGATGCATCCTAAAGCTCACTATCTTGTTTTACAGCCTCAGATATGCTTAATTCACATCCATACAATGCAGATGTTCAGCACTAAGCCTGTCCAGTCACAAGGCAGCCTGGTTCCAACAGCACCATACCTACTGCAGCATGTGCTGAGCTCTACTTCACCCACCCAATCAATGCTGAGAAACAGGAAAGAAATGTCAGGTAATTCCTAGGGCTTCTGAACTATTGCTTAATAAAAGGCATTATTTTCTCCCATTGTTGACTGCTAGATTAGTTATTTAGTGCTGAGGGGCTTTACAGATCAAGCTGAAGTGTTCATGGCCTTGGCAGACCTGAAGGGAAGTCTAATACCACATTGAGGCTGATAAGGAATGGGGATGCTGAAGGGAAATTTGGCAGTGCAAAGAGTAGAAAGAGTTTGAATATCCTTATGTTCTGTGTAGAAACAAACACTATTGGCATAACAGCTCTGTAAGAGGAGGCATCAGTAAAATACATAGCCATTTTATTTTCCCTAGTTTAAAATGTTTGCATGGATTTGGGAGGGATAGAGCTGCTCTGGGGCTCTCCAATACTAGAGACACAAGGCTCGTGGAATGGTTTATTTATCTGGTGAAATGGTGCACAGGGATTGCTGGTGACTTTTTCTTCTGTAAAATAAACATCTTTAGTAAAGAAGTCCTGGTCCAGGATTGGGAAATGTTAAGAAACGCAGCTAAGCTGAGTTTTATAATAAAATGGCACAAAAGCCAATCGCGAAGAGTAGGTGGAAGATAACATCTGCAAAAGAAAAAAAAAGACTAAATGTGAGTACTTCACCATCAGCTGCCTTTCATGTTTTCTTCCCACCCCTACCAAAATACTACATTCCCTAATGTAGCTCTGTCACTGTACCAGGTTTTGGCAAACAAGCTTTGAAAAGGCTTTCAAACCATCTCCAATAGAAATGCTTTCCAAGCATCTCTGTTAACCCAGTGAAGCATGTTTCTTCCTTTTTGGGAAAAGTGTGTGGAAAGAAGAGAAATTACTGTTCAGTATCGGAAGTTACTGATACAATTTCATTGTCTAGGTTGAAGGAAGTGTCTACAGGAGGAAAGCAAAGAGAGATGAGATTTGATTTTGAAATGTTTCCTTCTGTCAAAATCATAAAATTTACTAAATCTTTCTTTGAGCTATGGAGTTTACTTGGACAGAGCCACTCAGGATGCATATTTGGGATTGATATAATCATTGTTGTATTTTGCTGCTTACCTGAGAGCATGTAAAATCTGGATAAACCTTTGTCTGTAAAGTAAAATAAGAGAAAAAGATAACATTTGAATGTCTTGTTTTAAATAGGGCAAAGTGCACTAACGTGCTCTATAAAAGCAGATAATTTGGCCACACTTGAAAATTCTGGGTATTTTTTCCTCTTGGTTTTACTCTCTGAAGTTATAAAAGGATCCTCTCAGTTCTTTAAGTCTATAAAATTAGTGGTATTTAACTGGTGCAACCTTCTGATTGTCAATAATGTCACTCCATATGTATCTGTAATTTATGTTGGCTAGCAGGATGGTGTGGATGTGGTTGTGAAACCAGTATGAAGGGCTTTAGTGAAAGCATGATTAGGCATGCCTTGTTCCGAGGACTTGTATCCAAAGCGGGATCTGCAGAACCAAACTAGCTCAGGGAGAAATCCCTGCCGCCAGGAGGCAGCAGCTGGAAGTAAATTATTTTACTTTGTAATGGGAAGGATTGATTGCTGTTCACATTTAGGAGTGACAGGCATGTGGGGTCGATCTGCTGGATTTCTGGTTACTCTGAAGAACCCACTGTAAGTGCAAAGAAAGCCTCAGTGCTGCTTTTCTGTTGCTCTTAAGCCTGGCTTCTCTCCCACTCACATGCCTCCCATCATAGACTGTCTGGGCTGTTGCTGAGGTCAAATTTGGGTGACCAGGATTTACATTGCTAACTTGCTGTGGAAGTGGTTTGGCCACTTATCATTAATGCCAAATGGTGCATTACTCACTTTGTAAATGAAGAGACTTTCACTGAGCCAATCTGTCACAACCCCCCAACTTGGAGGTTTGCTGCTTCCCAAAGGGAGCACCACCCCAGGAACCCGGCCACTTACTGCGCACTGAGATCTCCGCCACTAAAACACCTCCAGTTTGTTCCATGCGCTGCTTTCGTTTGTCACACGTCTAAGGGATCAGAGAGAAAGCCATGTATACCCCACAAAATTAATATACGTACGTGTACATCCAAATCCAATTCTCACGTTTCCAACCAAGTAAATGAAATCTGTATCAGTTTTGCTATGGACCATTTTTTATTTTTCTGTAATCATTGGGGTTTTTTGGTGCTCAAGGAGAGCTTTTGCTGTGTATTGGATGAGGACTTTGGTGTGCCTGTATTGTGGCTTTCAGTGGGCTGCTCTTCCCATGCAGCTTCAAACAAGCCTTCTGTCAAGGAGGAAAGGGGTAGCTGAGCTCCATCTATTTAACCTATTAACCTATAACCTCTGTGAAGACTTCTGTTGTTTATTGCTAATTGTAATTATTCTTCATTGGATATGAAGTGGAAGCACCAAATCCCTTCCATTCAGATCATCTTCTATCTAATGTCTCTTGTTACAGCTGACAAGGTCTTTATCAGAGTACTGTGATGTTTTCTTTTCACCCTGATCCGTGACTGGATAAAAAGTTTAAAAAACATTTAAAAACAAAGAACAAAATCTAAGCCCAGATTTTTTTTCTTTTGCCTTTGAAACTTGAAATTTCTAATAATGCATTTTTATCAGACCTGTGGCTTCTGCACGAGCCAGTGCCCCTGTTTAGTGCTGCTACTGGGTAATAGGCTGCTGTCCTACAGTGGCACCAGTACTGAGAAGGGGTTTGGAAAGAATTGTTATGAACAGGAATGATGTTTTCTCTTCTTCAGCAAAAAAAATATTTGTTGTTGATATAAGTGTCTGTGGGCCAAGAGATATTTGGAGCTTTCATTTCAGATGAAATAAAATTCAACTTCATTTTATGGCAATGACATATTCATAGTAAGAGAAGGAATAATGAAGCCCTGACTTCCTGAAGGAGGTAGAAAAAAGTCTTTAAAGAAAGATAGCTTAGTAACCCTTGCATCAGTTGGTGTGATTGGTACATGTTCCTAATGCAACATAGCATGCCTGCATAGGCATACTCCCTCTCATTCTTACCTAAGGCTGCAGAAACCTGCTCTGTGATCCCAGTGTTCCTGTTCCAGTGACTACTTATGTATTTCCTGCAGAGCAGGACAGCTCCAATAGCAGTAACTTGCTGTGGGGTAGCAGAGATCTTCCTCCAGGAAGAAGGTCTGGGAGGTTTTATTTGAGCAAAGGCAAGCTTTGAGCTAGGTTGCTCTCAGCACTGAAATATATGGTAAAGTGGCAATGCTCTACTTTCTCCTATTTTTTTTCAGGCTTTTGTTTAGCTGTAGCTGTCTGCCAAACAAGAGTGTAGTCTGCAATGTTGACAAAAACTGAGGTTTTAAACAACTACATTATTTCTCAATACCTCCAAACAAATTGCTCAACGCTGCAGGCACTGCTCATGGCATGATAGGGATCAGGGTGCACAGCCCACCACTTGGGTTAATGCGTAGTGGTGGCTCTATCTAATGCCTGCTCCTCACCTGGCTTGCCCCCGGATCACCCTCTGTCTGAAATTAGCTCAGTGTATTTCCTTTGGAGGGAGGCCTTACCACTGGGCAGGAGAACTTCTCACTGTCGCAGACGTGCGTCTCGCAGTGCAGCCAGACCTTGGACAGCTTGGGGATGTTTTGGAAGCGGAAGGCATTAAACTGAAACGTCGCACGGTTTGTTTTCCCATTCTCATGGACGACAATGGAGAAGTCGGAGGCACACCTGTATTGTGTGTGGAGAAATGTCAGAGCTTGACTTGTGAATCGTGTCCTGACGTCACAGTCTGGTGAAGGCATTTCCCCAACTTTGGGTCGCTTGCTACTTTTGTGCACTTGGGAAACAGTAGGGCAGCTTCCCAGGCCCAGCAGCACCTACCCCTTGGTGATCAGAGGCCAGTGCACCTGGTAGAAGTACTCTGAGGAGGGTGTTGCCCAGCAGTTGTTGAGAACAACTTTGAACCTGGGAAGGCACAAGCATCAGATCAGCACACAGCATCCCGATTGCCAATTTATTGTCATCTCTTTCTTCACATACCTGTCACTTAAGCCCTTAGCTTCCACACCAGCAAATATGTCAGAACCAATTTCTGATGTTTCGACGACAAAAGGGGCTTCTTTTATACTTGAAAACTTAGCATTCTTTGAGAAAAAAAAAAAAAAGAGGAAAAAGCATCATACGTTATAAGCACCATGCAGAGCAGAGGCACATGGCAACTTTAGACAGCTCTGGAGAGGTGGACTCCAGAAGCCTAGGTACTTATTACCTGAGAGCTCCAAAGTCTGTGTTTAGTAGTAGGACTATTGCAATTTTGGTGATGTTTGGTTCATAATAGTAATAAGTGGCAGAATTTGCTGCTGATTGAGATGTGGGATGTGCGGAATGAGAGCATGAGTGGGAAGTGGGCCTAAGGCTGCTGCCCTTGTGAACCAGAGCTGCTGGGAGAAGTGGGTAGAGAGTGGGGCACTGGAGATGACTGTATGGAGTGGGAATGGGGTTGGTCATATTGAGGGTAATTGAGTGAAGTAGCTGTGCTTTTTCTAGCTGCTTTGGTGCTTTAGAGTGTGCTTTGGTGGGAAAAGATCAGGAGCAGCATGAAGTAGCTGTGGGGAGGTGAGAAATGCTTCAAAAGCTCAGCCTGATATCCAGGGACAGATGCTGGAAGCAAAATTCCAGCAGGATCTTTGGGGAACATGAAATGTCTGCCAGATGAGAGGACAAGGAAGCAGACTGCAGGGGACATACGGATCTTTTCAATTCCTATAGAGACAATGTCATAGTGGCAGTGTCTGTAGGTGCATACTGCTGCTCTTTGAGTGGGACTACCAACAAGTTTTGCTTTTTTCTTTATAAAACTTGTCAGCATGTTAGAAATGTACCAGTCAGCAGAAAAAAGCTGCCTCATGTGGAGGAATTAGACAAACATTTGGCATGTGTCTACTCTGTTCAGTTTAAGTTACATCCCTGTTAATCACTGGAAACAAGGACCTGTACAAACCACGCTGTAATGATCTGCTGAGGGCTGGTATTGTGCTCCCTGACGTGCAGAAGTCAGGAGCAGCAGCCCTTTTTTCTTGCTGAAGTTTGTGGTAAGTGAAGGCAAAAAGCTGAGTGGCAAAGAAGACTTACAGAGTAGAAGTTGAGGGATAACTGACTTTCAAATGAGCCAGAGCTCCCATTCTTCACGTGGACGGTGGCCACCCTAGGGACGTAAAAACCATATAACTCCGTATAAGTGAAACCTGGGGTTTAAAAAGGAGTGAGCCTCACTGCCAGACCAAAACTTACCTTTGGTCGAAGGCAGCCTGGTTCACCAAGTAGTTGGCATTGTACGTGCAGGTGAATGAGTAATTCACAGGCTGGCTCTTCACGATCACTGTGGAGTCATTGGAGACAATGGAGTTGTAGAAGTGATAAACAGGGTTCTTAAACTGTAGGTGGGAAAATAGAAACATGTATGCAACAGTGACTATTTGAGGCACCAGGTGACCTGGCATGTTGAAATATGAGGATTCAACCTCGTGACAAAACAGCATTCCTAAAGAAACATGGTTTTGTAGCTTTTCATATTCTGTGTATGCGTGCAAATGGGTGACAGGCACGCAAGCTAATAACACTAAACCTGCGTATATTTTGCCTGTAGATGCAGAGCATGACTATTTAATTCCTCCTTCTTCTATATCTACAAAAAGACCTGATACCCAAATTGCCCTCTCTTCATCAGTACTTAAAGCCCACTGGAACCAAAAGAGCTCTTTCAAGTGAATCCATCCAATTCCTGAACCCAGCTCAGGCTGAGCTGTGTTACCTGTCAGAAACATTGGTCTGACAGTCTTACCTCTGACTGGGTCCCACAGTATGATTTGTTTTTAGGTGACAGGTCTGGGATTGTGAACTGGTAGTATCCTGAATCGTGGATCCCATTGTAACAAATGCCTCCAAGTGCCAGCTGATTGACCTCCCATCCATAAGGACACTCCGGAATTTTTGTAATGATGGTTCTAGGATAGCAGTATACCAGAATTACATCTGAAAGGAAAACAGTATGCCTAGAGTAACATTCAGGAGTGCCTTTTTTTCAAAAAGACAAGTCTTCACATCTGCTTTTCATGGGGATTTAAATCCTGTGGGTGGGAACATCTGCTGAAAGGTCCCCTAATGTTAGCAGCAGGGGAATGGGAACAGTGTGTGCTACGCAGAACTGACCTCAGGGTTGTTAAATTCTGTCCTCCCTGAATGAATTTTGTCCTTGCTTTCTAATCAACACAAAACTTCATGCACATTTTTAATCTTTCTGGAGCAGCTGATTAAGGAACAAAGACGCTGAGGTGAAGAACTGGTGCACTGAAGTGTTTGCAGCACAGAGCTGCAGAGCTGGCTGCTGTTGGTAGAATGACATTGGCACTGCAAAAATAATATCAGCAAAGTTGTTTGTTAGGCTGCAATAGATTTGCATCTTTTTGTAGCAGTGTTTGATCTGGAGGGACCAGTGTACACAAGTTTTACAATTTCCATGTTAAAAGCTAAGATCCAAAAATGAACCTATCTCTGTTAGCAGTGTTTGTAAAGTAAATCAACTCAGAAGCCTAGCCCTGTTAACAGTGATAGCTAATTGCACTGCAATTTGTTTCCTTGAGTGGTTACTGCTAGAGCAACAAGAAATATTGAACATCACAACTGAGACTAATTGCTTTGTCATGTCAGAAGATTTGAGCCTTTTTCAAAGAGAATCAGGCAGTGTGAATTTGAGGATGTGATGTGAATTCGAATGAAAAACTGACTAAACACTACTGAACTGAAAATTGGGAAAGAATGCCAATTACTGCCTTAAAAAACACTCTACCCAGAACTACTTGTCTATTTTAAAACTTCCAACACTCTCATCTTTACGATAAAAGCCTGATTCTTCAGCCTTCCTATGCTTGCAGGAGTTTGGGAAATATGCAGGAGTTGGGGGAATTTATGTGGGGAACATAACATAGGGACCTTACTAGCTTACTTCTTTCAAATCAACAAATGCAGACTTGTTCTGCTTGTGTTGGAGGTCAGAGATGGTGACTTCACAACTGTGGGAAGGTCCTCAGCTCTGAGAAACTCCTTGTGCAAGAGAGGGCACTGAAATTGGTGGAGAGAGGGCCAAATACTTAAAATTTACCATGAAGTTACTGGCAGTAGCATACACTGGTCTATTATTTTATGCACACGTGCCACACACATTCAGTGCAAAGACTCTCTATTGAGGCATATTCCAACATGTTCCTAGAGTATGTATCTTAATTTTAGTGAATTCTACACTGAAGGTTTGTCTGGCACCAGATCATTTGAGCATCTAGGTAGAAATCAGAGTGTAATTAGGGCCTCAGCTTCAATGATGATCATTATGTTTTTAAATATAGCAGTGGTGTTCAGAAGCTCAGCCCAGCTCACTCACTCAGCACCAGTCATCAGACTGCAGTGAGGAAGGCTAAAGCCCAGCTCAGGCAGCAGAGATCAGCAGCACTAACCATGGCTATTTCAGCCAATTTCTAATTGCTGCTCTTTTATTTGCCTTCTTACATCTCAATTCTATTCACGCTTAACTTTATTGCACGTGGTTATTGCAGAATTAAGCATCCTAATTCTGTAGGGAGGTACGACCTTAGTAGTGCATGCTTTACTATGCTAGCTAGAAATAAATCTATAAAAGAAATATGAGGGTTAACTCTCCAGAACCTACAGTTTAACTCTCTGAAGAAAACCAGCTTCAAATGGAAAACAACACTTTAGCAGATAAAATACAAGAAAAGAGCATAGGAAACTTGAGTAATTCTACCTGCTTTGTTTGGAGTGCAGGGCCCCGCAAAAGCTTCAGCCAAGATGACCATCAGATAAATAGTAACAGCCACCATTTCTTGCAATGACCTGAGGACACAGGGAAAAAAGCTGAATTTGTCTTCTCAACTGGAAGACATGAAACTGTTAAACTGGCTACTATTTAAACTTGTCAGTCTTGCAGAGAGAGAAATAAATAAGATTGCTGATATTGTCACCCAATTTCATTGCATCAAAAAGACGTGTATTTCCAAGACCACTATTATTGATGGATCACTACTGTGACAGTTCTACTATTTCAGTTTAGTGCTGATTTAAAGTTATTCTAGGATATTTTTATTCTTTTAAAGAGTCTAAAGCTGAAACATTAGTATAACTAAAGGAAATTGAAACAATGGGAGATGAAAAAAGAGAGAATAAAAATTACTAGAAGAGATACTATGCAACTAATATACATACTGTGCTTAATAATGTAATGCAAAAATTATTCTGTGTTGATGTCTACCCTGATGTATATAATCTTAACTTCTTGTAGGTTTTTTTTGTTTGTTTGTTTTTTTTTTTAGTTGTTTCAATTTCTGTTCTGAAAACTGTAAGTTTAGCAGTAATTATCCTTTGTGGCTGTAGTTTCCATCTCCACTGCAGGCCTCAAACCTGCCAGCTGCTTCCTGCAGGCAGAAACACACTTCGGCACAGAGCACCCTGTGGGGCTGGGACTGCTGTGCTCCCATTTTGCCCTCATATCTGTATTACTGAGCACAGTATCAGAATTAAGTAATATAACATAGGTAAAGAAGAAAGTCTTGCCCACTAAGTATTCCCAAGAAAAGAAATCGATTTCAGCATTTTCACTCATCCTCTTTCTAAATACATTTATAAAAAGCACACACACGACATTTCAGTGGCAACCCCTTCTAATTATAATCCTATGCTTTCTGCTGTAAATGAAGTATAATACCTACAAGAGAGGAGAGGATTAAGTATTTCAGATTTTCATTGCGGTCTTATTCCAGTAGCTGCGTTGCCGGCTCTTCCCAAGATGTCCTCTTTCAAATGAACCCAGCTGGTGTTATCTCCGCTTTATATAAGCAATCTTGTAAAAGGAGCCCATCTCTGGTTAAATCTCAGCCCGCCAGTATTGTCCACTGTGGGAGAAAAAAAAAGTTATAGAAAAGCAATTCCCTTCCCTTAGATGGGACTGTGTTGCTGCTATTTGATTTTTTAAGTCTGTAGTGGTTTTTTGTTTTTTTTTTTAACAGATCTTGGAAATAACTGGACAGAAGCTTGCTGAAGGTGTATGACTGACATAATTTCTCTCTTTTCCAAGTTTCTTAGGAAACTGTAGAATTTTTGCAGTGACAAAATCACAGCTGTCTTATAGAACTCAGTGAAAAGATTTTTATAGGAATTAGATGTCTGTCTTAAAATGAGTTATTGACAAGGTCAATGTTTTGTGCCATGCAGATGGAAAGAAGTAATTTCAGCATCATATACCACCTTTGGAATTATCTCATATGCTTATTTTTCCTGAAAGCTCACAGCTGAGTCTAGGTGGGATCTTTCATATTTCTTTTGTACTATATAACTGCACCACAAAATACTGAGTGAGTATAGGACTGTAAAATATGCGCTAAATATCACACTATGTAAGTGTATATTTATCACACTTCTATATTAAACATCACATTATTTTACAGTGTAAAATTTACCATTGTATGGAGCATTCAAATCAGTTTGCCTTCACTATGACACACGCCCTGTGTTTGCCACATGACAGTCATAGTAGATTTTTCATGTGACCCGTAGCATCCTGTTTGTCCTGTGTGGTGACAGACCTAGGAAAAGGACTTGAGTGTGATGCTGCTGTTTTGCAGAACTAAAGAAAAATGACAAGTTGTAAAAATGACAAGCGATGGATCCAGTTCTGTGGCTCCTCAGATCTGAGTTTGGTGGCCCCTTCTGTGCAGTTTTCCATTTGGGAAGAGTTGAATTCCGCCTCATTTCTGGCAGAATTTAATGTGAGTCTTCTTCTTCCAAGTGGCTTTTGGGTTAGGGGGGTCATGGAGTAGAAAGGTTTTTTGCAGGAAGGAGTAGAACAGAAGAGCACAGCAGCTCTGATCTTAAACCGAAATACTGGACAATGTGGGTTCAGTTCTCCTGTGGGTGCTCCATGTAGAAAAGAACCAGTGAGGTGTTTGGGCTCACCTTCACGAGAGCATTCACTGCCCTAAATCCAGACCACAAGGAGTCTTAGCTAATGCCCTGGACCTTGCAAGCATGGCTATAGATACAGTGCATTGTAAGGGATGCTAATTCTTGCCCAGCAGTGATGGTGTGAAGGTGAATCTATAAAGATGTGAAAATATTAATACATAATTAGAGTGACTTCTAATTCTTGCAAACTGATTCAAAGCCCTAAAGAAAGTTTAAAAAGCCTGTAAAAAGTCTATTTTTTGTTTCAGATAATGAACTTAACGTGGATCTGAAGCATCAGAAGGATTGCATCTTGTTAAATAGGCTGCTCCCACTGTTCTTGTGGGTCAGGTTCCACAAGCCATCACATACCGGTTTAATGAGATTACTTAAAGAGGTACAAACGGATAAACACTCTTGGTTAGAGTTTGTTTTTATTTTAATTGAATTAAAGAATAATCCACTGAACAAGAACAGAAGCTCAGAAATTGTTTGGTTTACTTTAGCTAGGGATTATTCTTATTAGGAATTCTAAAATAAGGGAAATTTAATTCAATATATCTGTTTTATAGTCTCACCCCCAATCTTTCTGCAGGCACCGAAGCCCAAATTCGATTTCTAACTCCCAGCTCTGGCTGAATATAGACAGTGTAAATGTTCTTTTTTTTTTTTTTGTATGTGTGTGTGTACCTGTGCATTTGGATTAAAACTAGAAACTGGGAGCTGTTAAAGCATCTTGAACCACTCTGCTAGCAAGCCTTCACAGGCCAGGAACAAGGCAAAGGTTTACTTAAAAATGTTCATGAGAAGGGCTTCATATGCAAACTGATTCTTCATGCTCAGGAGATCAGCTTCAGCCTTGGGGTTGGATTGGGTCTTTTGGGTCTTGCAGGACTAATTTGGAGCATGAAATATTTGGCTAAACTTGATGATGATTAGTGTAAATATTTTGCTAAAAATGATGCAACTTCATCACAAAGCTAATAGCTGAAATACAGATTGGCTTTGTTATTTTATTATTTTAATCAAATGATGCAATTAAATAATCACTGATGTAATGCCATAGGTTTCAGTGGAATTATTCCAAGCTAGATCCAATCTTGTAATTTTTGAAAGAAAATAAATCTCTCATTATCTTCTCACAGAAAAGCAACCTCTGTGTACATAATACTCCTTTTAGGTGAAAGGTAGAATACAGACTAAAATCTATTAAACGAATTTGGCAAAAGTGCCATCTGGTCTACAGCAATTTACATTTGCATGAGAAAAAAGCACAAAATGTACCTAAACTGAACAGCATTGGATACCTGCTCTGATCAAAGGTGAAGGCTTGAGGAAGGGTTAGATTTCTCTCAGTAATTGAATCACAGAGAAAGGAAAGCCATTAAATTTGCAAAGGAGGCCATTGAGGTTTGTTGCATTTCCCTGACTCTTTCCAAGCCCATTGAATAATCTCAGCAATCTAAGTATCTCTAAAGATTTTGTCAAAGAGCAAATGAAGGCCTTATTGTGAATTTTGCCTACAAGGGCAGCTTGTCTCTTTAGCTTTGTTCCTCTGGTTGTGATTGAAAGCTGTGCAAATATCTACTGTCTGGTTCTTACATGGAGAAATTGAGGTTTTGCTCTTAGAATCTGCAAAGGTTATTGTGACATTCAGTTTTTATTGTTTTGGAAAAGACAGTGAGCTTGAAGAACTCCTTAATTTTATGGAAGGACTTCATAGGGTAATGAGAAGCAGTGGAGGTATTTCACTGACTTTAGGAGGAGTGAAACCTGATGACATTTGTCTAGAAGTTGCCATGTGCTGTAGAAGTGCCATAGTGTTTCCAATCATGCACCGAAATCTGGCATTCTTACTTGCATCTGATATAAGGGGTGCCTTTACAATACAAGTGTGGAGATGTGCTTACTGGGTCCAGAAGCACAGGGGCTGTATTTGTACTGTGCTTGATATGACTTAAAGGGTTCTGTTATGGAATCACACAACTGAGTTGCTACAGTCAAGCTGTTCTGGATCCCAAGTCTAGAGTGGGCTGTGCTTTGCAGACTTGTTACCTTGACTTGTAAGTACCTTATGGATTTCAGCATTGTTTTCCATTTTATAGAATAAATACCTGCCCAGTAGTTAGTCATTTGTGGCATGTGGCTGGTCACTCATTTCAGCACATGATGTTTGAGCCTTAACGAACAGATGATAGAACTGTGCTCACACATAACAGAGCACCTGGCACCCGTCTGTACCCAATAGCCATAAGTCCTCAGGTAGCTCACGTTCTTCAATAACTACCCCAAATCAAACCAGAAGCATGAGAAGTCAGAGGAAAACATAACTGTGGGAGAAAGAGACATAAAAATCAGAAATACGGTTTTGGAGCACTGGAAGTGATGGGCTCCTGCTCTAAATTGCCTTGTGTATCACAGGCAATTCACTGCGTAGGTATAACTACGCAGTGCTGATTCATAACTTCTGAGCTATCATCTGCAGCCGCATGCTTAGCGAGCAGCACTGCTGCTGGGACATGCACCACGTGGGGTGTGGCTGAGCATACACTCAGCTGAAGAACCATTCCCTTCACATTTCTGCTGTCCAATGCATTCCCACTGATGTTCACAACAGGAAATCTTACAGCTTGCAGAAGTTGAGGAAATAATCGTGTATATTTGAATGCTTGTTGCTGTTTAGCTTTGCCAGCGAATTCAAAGTAATATTCTTCAGAAGCTCGTCCATCTAAGTTTTCCCTGGAATTCTCTACTGTTGGAAAAAATCACTGATTTCCAGCTGAGTTTCCTTCACGCCAAAACACTTCAGGTAAGTGTTTTGTTTTACCTATTTCCTTATAGGCTGTCCCAGAGCTAACTATTTGCTCAGATTAAGGGCTTTGGGCTTGATTTAATGAGGGCATGAGACATGCAAAGCAGATCATGTGAGACTGCAACTGATGACTTACACTGGTCACATGAGACCACAACCATCCTTGGACTGCTTGCTTCTTCTGGAGATGCCTAAACTTGCAAGATGCTTGATTCACTTGCTTTAACCAGGCATGCAGTGCATTCATTGGAGCTGTAAGGAGGCCAAAATATCTGCAACTGTGCTGCAGGACCTGTAGGAGACTCGTGATCTTTTGGAGCAGGACCTGGAGGATACTCAAGGGCATTTCCAATGGGGCTGAATGTTGTGTGAGGGCATCCGGATTGAGATTTAGGCATGTTGCTCTGCTTGGCTTCATGTTTATTTTTTGTCTGCCTTGGAAGCTGAAGGACCCTGCATGCTCTCCTGTACGCATGCCTGATCTTGCTCTAGTTGGCACAGTGCTCTCAGCATTTTGATTGAGTGGCCAAAGCTAACTCCTACGTGGAGGTCAGGGCACTTCAGGCAAAAAACAGCTTTAAACTCGATGGGCTGGAAGTGCAAGGACTCTAATTACCAGGCCTGTCTTCTCCAGCGATGCTGTAAAGAAAGAGTGGCTTTGGCTCCTGGACTCAGCTGTAATTGGTGCTGCTGTGTCTCTCTGTATATGCCAGAGCAGAACTGCAGGGATTTTCTGTTGAGCGTAAGGCTTTTTCAGAGGAATAATGTTGTTTGGGGATTAGCATTCTGGAATCACCTGAATTTGGCCTGCATGGCTTTTGAAGTGTTTAAGTGCTTTTTTGGATCTCAACCCTGCCATGCTGTATAACACCTTGTAAGCCTTTCAGCTCATGTTATCTCAACAACAGGTCTTGATCTCTACTTGGTGTTGGAGGTGGGGGAAGATTTTTAGTGGAAGGTGAGAAAGAAGGTAGAATGGACTCTTTGTGTCATTCATTTGTTTAATTTTCTCAGGTTGGCAGTGTGCTCTGACACAGTAACCGTTGCTCCTTCTGTTCCAGTAGTACTTTTCTTTTTTTCCTGGACACCAGTGCTGGGAGGGTTGCAGCAGTATCATGTCTCTGAGCATGGGCTAGGTTACAACGCTGCAGCTTTGAGACACTCCATTAGTAGTAGCTGTCTGTTCTTCTGACTCTATGATGGCCATAAATAATGCTGCTCACCATGTCTAAGCACTTTGCTATAGAAGGACTGAAAAACAGTGAAGAATTAAAGAAAATGTTACAGACAAATCAACCCTAACTTGAAAGCATCTATGTCCACTCAGGCCTCGAATCCTTCCCCCTGCAATACCTCAAACTGTAACTGAGCTGCAGGGACTACCTCCAGCTTCCTGCAGTGGTCTCAGCCAGCTGAGTTACAAAGCCGCTTGGTGGGATCTGGATATGATTGCATACATAAAGGACGAGCAAAAATTGGGTTCTAGAAATGGGTTAGCACTATGCATGTGGCCCACATAGTCTGACTAGAAAGCTACCTTTACACTTTTAGTGCCTTTTACTCTCATTTATTCCTACAGTTTCTGAGCCTGTGTGCTTTCTAAATCCCAGCTGCAACCTAAAACTACGAGTTTTCATCATGCTCACCAACAGGAACTCTTAAAACAAGAGCACAAATAGCATGTTTACAATTATCATGTGATTTTTCCTTTGAGGATGACCATTCATATGTATAGAAATATGGACTGTCCACGTAATCTGTTCACCACATTTCCTATCCTTTGAAGTATTAAGATTCAGACATTTTCTATAGGAATTAGCCTTTCTCTATCTGTAGTGCTGCCCTCTCAAATCCAACACAAAACCTCTGCTCTTCTCTCAATAACAGCAGCTGATTAGAATCACAGTTCTGGTTTCCTGAGCTACAAAATCCTGCTAGTTTGTTCTTAGACCTACTTTTTTATCACATTGTATTCATTATAATAGCATTGTCCCCATTTTTAAGAGCTTGTGATTTTTCAGGAGGCTGATAGCGTCATGCTTGGAGACAGTCTCTCTTATAAGGAATTATAAGGTTTCTTATGTGGCTTTAAGAGTGATATTATCAAAATTACCTGTATTAATTAGCTTGTGCTGTACTAGTAAAGTGATCATAATACTGCTTATCATGAACATAGTACCATTATCTCTATTTGCAGATAGGACTGAGCTACAGAAAGGCAATGCCCAGTGTAGGGCTCTTGATCAGGCCATACTGCTTTTATTTTCCCCCTGATGTTCAAACTGTAAGTAGCTTGGAGAAGGAGCTAGCCAAGCAAGCTGGTTGGATAAGAAATGCCTTCTGTGAAGCTGCAGGAATCTTGCCTTGACTATTAGGCCATGACATCTAGAACACAGGGCTCTTAACTTATCTCAAAAGCTATTTTGCCACCTATAGAACCAAATTCCCCTTCTTGCCACTTTACTATTCAAACTGGGACTTAAAGCTTTTTAATGGTGACTTGATGAGTTACATTCTGTTGTTAGCTGAGTGTCCCGGTGGATTTGCCCCCTCAGATACCATAAGGAAAGTTCTTCCCAATTTGACAAGAGATAGTCTTTAATGCATTCAGCCTCCAAATAGGATGCTTTCTGGGATTTCCTATTGATAACAGACCAGATTTCAGACCACATATAAGATATAATTTTCTTGAAATTGCACCCAACACGTTTATGATGATATGCATTGAGATGTTTTCTCCCATTCATCATGCTGTACAATAGTAGAGAGATGTTACTGTCTCTTTGTGATGAGGATGAAGCAGAGCAATAGTCTAGAGACTTGAGGCACTCAGGTTGGAATTCATGTGTTTTTTCTTTATGGTAAACTAACTGACTGCTTAAAGTTAGGATTTTGAGGAGGATCACTGAAATACCAAATGCAAGAGATGATTTTATTGCTACCCACATAAAACTCTTTAGAGATTTTCACAGATTTCCTCTGATAGCCAAGATTGATAAAGATGTCACCTTTTCTTTTTTTCCTAATGGACTATAGCTGGTGTTGCTGTGACTCACTGAAAATCAATTAGATTTAGAAAATTGATTAGAATTGATTAGAAAAATCAATTAGAAAATCAATTAGTATGATGATCTTAGGTGTATTATCCACTAGCTTTTCAAATAATTATTTCAGTCTTCTAGTGTGGTCCATGGAATGATTAACACAATTGGGTGAATTATGCATTCAACAGAAAGACATATTTCAATCCAAGCTAGTTGAACAGAGCACTGTGGTGATCTGCAAAATGTTTACACTTACAACACACCAGAGACATTCAAGTAATAGTTCCTACAAATTGTTCCAGTAAACATGACACTAAAGTTCTCTTCTATGAGAATCCCTCACGAATATAATAATCCGATTCCTTCCAAGGGGTTCATAGAGTTGCACTCCTCCAAGTACTGATTTCTCCAGGACAGGTTGTGCTGAAAACTCCATGTTTATTAGGCTGCTAATGTCGCAGGAGCATCTGCTGTTGGTTGTTTATTCTAGGATTAGCTAAAATTAGAAGTTGACACGGTGTTCCTGGGCTAACTTAAAGGCCAAAATACAGTTTACTTATTCTGTTCATTTTTCTGTAAAAAATGTGGTCTTTAAAGTCAAAGCTGAGAAGATATCTTTCTCGAGTCAGGTCTTAAATGATCTTGAAATGAAAGTGTCTGGGGCAACTGACATATATGAGCAATAACTCCTGAGCAGTTTCCAAGGTAAGACCTTAACATGCTATGTTTCACACCTGGAGAATATTAAGAATTTTAAAGATCAAGATGTCAAAGCCTTGTTTTAAATGCTTGAAAACAGCTGATAAAGTCAATGAGTGACAACAGGACAAACCCACCATTTGTTGCCTGTACTAAAAGCAAATGAAGTTCAGTAGTTACTCTTTGCATTTTTGAATTATCTTCATATCTGAAAAACACGTGAAAAAAAAAAGGGAATAATGAATCATTTTTAATGTCGAGTGGGGAAGGTCCATTACAGATATTCTAAGTGTCTAAAGTTTAAAATGCTGAAATTAAGATCTTGAAAAAGGATCTGTTGAAGCTTTCCCTTTATTTCAGTTTTTTTTTGTTTTCTCAGTGAGCCTCTGTAAAAACATACCAGAATCAATGGTTAATTTTGCAAATGTAAGCTGTTTTCAAGCTTCTCTGATACCTCTAGCAGGAAACTCTTTGAAAAATAAAATAATAATGTAGTTGAAGTACCTGAGCCTTATATCTAAGTGTGTGTGTGTGTGTGTGTGTGTGTTGGGGGGAGTGTAGTATTTTGGCACATGTGAAGTCACAGGTTCATGAATATGAAATGTTGCAAAGACAACATTTTCTATATTTGCAGTGTTCTTTTTTCCAGGTTTTTGGAGACTATTATAGAGATCTAATTCCAGACACCAGTTGGCCAGGAGGTGGTGTTAGTGGTGTACTGTAAACAGACAACATGTAATGGCAAAGCAAAGTGACTAAGTCCTATTAAATCTGGTGAAGGTGTCTCACCCTCACCTGAATGTTGTTCCATCCCTTGAACTTTTCATTGGCCTGTTCTGATTATTTGCATTATCTGTAGAGATGATTATTTAGTGTTGCTGTTTCAACAAAGCAAGCAAGTCACAATATAAAGACAAATGTAATTTCCTTGAATCATTGGGGATACGTTAACTAGTAACGTACATAATTTATTACCTGGTAATTTAAATTAGATTTGATCAAGGCCTTGATCATTCTGGTCATCCAGATCTTTTTGAACATTGGTACTTGTCTGGTCTCCACTTTTTGACTTGCCTACACTAGACTTCTATGTGAGGTTCTGTTTGTACATCTTCCCTTCCAGCACACACTCACTTTGTGCAGGGTTTCAGCAGTGATTTCCTCTTGCTCTCTTGCCTCTGCTTTTCTCTCTGTAAATTGGCCATCAGTGAAGCCAAGCTCCGCAGCTGGGGAGACATTGGTTGGTATGTAGATGGAGCTAACATGGCTCCTTGGCACCAGACTGTTGCTGGGTATGGGTTTGCACTTTATCAACTATTTTAGTCACTGCCATCTGAAGATGGAAATAAAGGCTCTTGTGTGGTCTGCGTTACTGCACAATCATAGCCAGCCTGGACCCCTTAGTCTTTGTCCAACTATGCTCTCTTGAAGTGAAGGCCGTCTACAGCCCAAGTTTTGCTGCTCAGAAATCATAGGTGCTCAAAGGGGAAAGAAAGTGCACCCTGATATTTCATTATTATGCCTTCATCAGGAAAATTTCCCTGGTGTGGAAGGAGACCTGCGCTGATCTTCCCTGATGCAGACCAGTTCTTGCCTCACATTTTGCACAGGATGCATGAAATGGGGCAGCCCCTCTTGCCCTCTTATCTCTACATCAAAGTTGGGAGCATCCTGACTAGTGGACAAGATAATTCTTCTATGGTGAAATGCCTTTGTAATAGTTTCTTAGTGCTATATATAGCCATGTAATCTACAATAATTATTATCTTTTCTATTTAACATACTGGACAAAGTGTCCTAGGCCTGGGAAAAAAGCCATGAGAGTTAAAGGCCACTGAGATCAATCACACCGATGGTTTATTTATGTGGTTGGCTACTGTGATAGTAACAGCTTTTTCTTCTTAGCCAGTATGCTCTAATTTTGAAAAGACATAGCTATTCTATTAAAATCTTCAACTTTATTGCCCAAAATTTTAATTCTATTGAGACTCAATGCTGAAATATCTTTAAAAAAGAACAAATAAACAAAACCAATAAACAGAAAACTTGATCTAGGTGATTTAGATGGCTAATTCCTATCTTCAAAACAAGTTATTTAGAAATCGAAATGTGATTTTCAGGATTGCAAAACTGATAGTACTCTTGCCATCAGCATTGGAAGCTTCTCCATTTATATTTGCCAAATAAATTTTTGAGTTTCATGGACAACAGCTTTTATTTTTAATCTTTCAGAAAGTACTTTTTTCAGTGGAGCTACTTTGCATGCAGAGAGGCTGCTTTACAATGAGGCTACAGAGCCTGCCATTTATTCTTCAAATTGTTCTTCATCCTGTAAGTACGGAGAGCCTCCAGAATTTCTGAGGTCAATTGCTCTGAAAATACTGGCAGAGAGGGCCATTTTGAAAAGCACTGAATACTCCAAAGGTAACCTACAGCCCTTGTGGTGTTTTAAAATGAGAACTGCTAAGGAAGCAGTGTTTTGTTCCATGGGGAAAATATATCCCATGGATACATCAGTATTTTCTAGAGTCATTATTTTAGCTTTCCATCCAAATTCTGCACAGAATGAATGTGGAAATATTACAGTATTCTTTAGGATGGAAATTCTGAATTCTGATCAGTTATGCTTACAAAGCTGGAAGCACTGCTTGTTTTGGAAAAAAAAATCTGTCCCCTTTGTCCCACCCCCAGAAGTCTTTGAAGCAGATATCTTTTATCTCAGGAATTATATAAACTGAAACTTTTACTTTGGAAGGATGGAGGGAAATGTCTGCTTATTCAAGAAATGTATTTTTGAAGACTGGTCTTAAAGATACTGATAAGGCATGAGAACATGAGGGAAATTGTATACAATTAAGTCCAGCAAAGGACACTTAGCATAGAACTGGGTTTGAGAGTATGAGAATATGGGAAAGCAGGAAAAAAAAGCAAGTGTGGTTTGAGTGTGTATATACGGAATCATGAGGAAAACAGTGATAGAAACTCGGGAAATATTTAATCAGTCATTTGACTATGTCTGCAGCTGACGCATGGTAAATAAGTGACTGCTCAAGGTAAGGATGCCAGAACAGGAAGGTTTTTAATAGGCTTCTGACTTACATTACATAGACCTTGTAGTCTCATGCCTTTTTTAATTATGATGGTAAGCAATTGCTTGGCTTTCATGGCATTGTGTTTTGTTACAATACTTTAAATGAAAACATCACATTATTTTCATCAGGCTGACTTTGAGTTGAGAAATCTCTTGATTATAATTTCATTTGTTACAGGTAGCCAGTGATAACTTCAGGAAATTGCTGTCCTTACTCCTGCTGGGATTTCTGTTGTTATAGTGATAGATGATGTTTTTCAAACATTGTTTTGGAAAAAAATTCTGGGGTTATCATTAATATATAATTATGATAATGAATTGTGATGGCCTCAGTCTGCCTTCCTGTAATGCCAATGGAAGGTCTGTGCATATCCAAAATAAGATAAGAGTCTTTAGGTGTCCTTTACAGTAATTACAGTAATCAGAGACCTGTTAGGATAGCATTATTAGTTTATAGCCTTTGGACTGACTATTTTAATAGTCCATGTGCAAGAACAATACTTCCTCTTATTTTAGTGAGTAAGGACTATTAGAGTTACATAGGAAGAGGATGGCTTGAGCTGGAAAATGAGTGCACCTGTGCCTGTGCAGTGGTGGAAACCATGTCCAATCATCCAAAAATACCAGCTTCATGGCATGGCAGCATTTGTTTTCTTCCACAGATGTTCTGAATAAACAAAATATTTCTGAGAAGTTGGAAGAAACTCAGGAAATAAAGAATATTTTGCATTAAAGGCCACATGTATTAAACTGTGTAAATGCCTGAGTAACACCATGGTTATGTTTTGCAATCATAACTTCTATCATTTTGTTTTTTTCATTTTGATTTTCTTTGAATTCCCATACTTACTGAACATAACACACAGAGTCCTCTTGTTTGGTTTGTTTTTTTTTGTTTGTTTTTTGGTGGGGTATTTTTTTTTTGTGTGTGTGTGTGTTATTATTGGTTTTGTTCCCTTTGTGGAGTGTATGTGTACATATCTACACAAAAAATACATTATAATTTTGGAAGATGGAATGAGTCCATTTTGTTCATTTCCCTCTCATTGATGGTGTAAAAGATTACAGGATTGGCATGAATGCTGCATTTGGCCCTGGTGACATTTCAATCACAGTTAAACAGATTCTGTTGTACAAAATGCAAAGAAAAGGAAAGTACAGAGCCTGGCTTAGAGAAGGGTTTAAGATTTATGTACACATGAAGAATTAGGGTGTCAAAGCATGCTGGATAATTCTGGAATGGCCTGGTAAGCTGCGAGGCAGAACTGAATTCAGCAGTTGCATGCAGATCCTGTCAGCTCCAGAAACTGCAGCTGTAGAAAATTGTAGAAAAGGAATATGGTTTCCTTTAATCATTGTGGAGGGCTCTGAGAGGCAGAGGTGAAGGAGAAACGGGCAGGGTGGTCAGTCCAGGCACTAATTAGAGTCAAGGTCTGTTGAGGAAGTTAATGAGTTTCTAAATAGCCAACTAGGAGCCAGAAGGGAGCAGAAAAATAGCCTCTGCATCCTGTTCTTGTTTATGCCCTAAAGTAAGTGAGATCTTTAGGAGAGCTAGACAAAGTAAATACTTGCATCTGATGTGAAAACTTCCTAACACAACATGAAGGAAAATTTAAGCATATTTTTAGTCTGTTGAGATTGGTGATGATTCACATGCGTGCCCCTTGTGCCTTGCTGCAGTGCTCAGGATAGAACAGTTTGACTGCTCTGAGCTGTTCTGGTCTCTCTGACCCTGCATTTGGCTATGCTTCTGAAAGAGTCTGGCATGACTGCTCTTGTTTGCACTTCTCCCCCATCTTTGTATGCCAGATAGCTTTTGCCATCTTCCTGACCTTGCTGGACAAACATTGCACTAACACAGCTTTTGCATAGCATTCATTTGTTTTTGAAAAACATCAAAAGGCAAAAGAAATACAAGCAGGTAAGTGAAGGTAAATGAATTAGAAAAAAAAAATAATAATAAGATTGGGACGTCAAATCAGCACAAACACCAGAAAAACTGCATGAATAGTGCTTGTACGATGCAGGGAAGATACATTGTTCTGAATCAGGACCTAAGTGCATGCCTGCCTGCGTGCGTGTGTTCAGCTGTGGGTGTAAGTACACCCATTAGCTAGGCACCCACCTGCGGATGTCTGAATCAACACTGCAGCAACAGGGAGGATTTACTTACTTGAGTTCTCTGCTTTAGAAAGGTCTGGGCTTTCTGAACCGCTTGCACAGTGGATCTGACTTCATCAGTTTTGTGCCCTGCAGGGCTGTGTGCTATTCACATCTAATAGATATGTAATAACGTGCACGGATTAAGAAAAATATTTGATCTGCTATAAGGTTCTCTTTCATTTTCATCACCTTATTGCCTGATGGATCTTCATCAGGAAAGACCAGTGCATTTCTTTCAAGTTTGAAATGTTTGTCATTCCTGTGGTAGCTCAATTCTGACTCATGTCTTCTAATGACCAGAAAAGTAACATTAATATAGCAGCAAGCAATTTTAAACCCCAGCATCTATTTGTCCCACACTATCAATTGAGTGTGATTCCAGGCCTATAATTAACTCTGCAGTATTTGGAAGCGTGTTGTATCCACCACCTGCCTTCCTTATGCTGGATTTCTACTCCCTATATTATTCTTATGGAACTGAACAAGAGTGAAAAACAAGGCTAAAAACGAAGACGTTTCTCGATCAAAATCAAATGCCTTGTGTGATGTGGTTGCTTATCTTCTACTCCTCTTGTTGAAACAACCAACAGTAGTGGCTTAGGTTTTATCATCCTAGAACTGTAGGCATTAACTATTTCCAAACAAATTTGCCCTCCACCTTCTTTCTGGAAAAATTCTCTCCCACCTGTAAAACTGAGATTGATTCATTTGCGGATTATGCTCTGCTGTTATGTAATAGCTGTTTTTAGTCTGAGGATGCTGCTATACTTGTGTCATGTTCATCATCCTCTTGTAAAAATTCTCATTGATAATTTTGGCTCAGAAACTTGGTAAATGGACAGAATGCCTCAGCCCTGGTACCTACACAAACTGGTTATCTGAAAAGGCAGCTGACAGCTGACTGTATGGACTTCCAAATTGTTCCCTTTAAACAGACAAATGAAAGGGAATTACCAATGAGTCATGTGTTATTTGCAGGTTATTGCTATCTAGAACCTGGTGCCAAGGAAACTGATTTATACTCTGTTATTACTGTGTTATTCTTGCCTTGCTTAGCAGACTGATTCCAAACATAAATACATTGAGTAGTCCATGGGTTAGGGTAAAACCAGTTACATTCAGGTATACCCTGATGTACTACCCCTGTCGTGGGAAATCAGAAGTCACACAATGTTTCTCTGGATTTTGTGAATTCTTTGTTGAATTCTTTTGGTAGTATTTTTATGCATTTTTTTTTTTCATTTGTCTGCTTCACGTTTGATGGCAACCTTGAAGGAGTGACTTGAACAGAACGCTTTGGACTTGTTTGTAACTTGCCATGCTTACGGGGGTATTTTGTGTATTTTTGAGCTTTGGGTTTATTTGATGGTGGTTTAAACTTTTCAGAGGTCATAATTTCATCTCGACTCTCCCATCAAGATTCAGCAGTTAAGGTATGTTCATTCTTATATTAGCTATGGTTTTTTAAGTTATAGAAAACAGAATCAGTTATGTTCCATGGCTGAGCCTCTGTGTTATTATATAGAACGTGTTCTCGTTTCTTATGTTCAGCATGAAGGTGCTCTGGGAATATTGTTGTAAGTGAAAGCCACTCTCCAGGCCTGCACATCCAGTTGAATGATTTCTGCAGTGGCTTGTACTTCTAAAGCTCACCTGGTGATGTGTAGAATGGTTTCAGTAAAAGAACTTCGAGGTTCTTCTGATTCAACTTGAGACTGCTCACAATAAATGCCACTGCTGCTTTTATCAATCCTCAGACAGTGCTGGTAGGGTTTGCCATTTAGGAGCAAGTTCTGCCATTTGTTTTACAGAAAAGTAGCCAGCAACTCATGGAGTCTTGCACTCATCAACATCTTTGGCTTTATATTAACTTAAAGACATTCCATGCAATTTCTATTTAGTGGTCTTTAGAGGCTTTTTTCATGTTTGCAGTCTCTCTCTGGGCTGTATTCAAACAGTGCTGCAGGAACTGAGAGCAACCCTTGGGCAGAAACCAACTGGGTGATCACAGGCACAGCATATTGCCCTGTGCCTTTGGCTGCCCTTCAGCCTCTGCCTTGTATTTTTAGCTTGCAGTCTCTTTAGTGGAAGAATTGTCTCTTCTTACTATATTTGTAGCACATCAAGCACTATGAGTGGATCTACGGTTACGTCCACTCCTCCTCTGGTCTCTAGTAAAAAGTAAATATTCGAAAACTATTCCTTAATAGTGATTAATGAAGACCTGTATTTCTGAGCACATACATGGCAAGGTCTTCTTGTTTAAGGGAATTTCTTTGAGCTGCCTTCTGGCTTGGATGTCTTTGTCACACAACAGGTGCTTCAAATCACTAATCTCCTGCAGTCCAGGCTGGTATTTATTACTGTTCAATGTCAGATCCTCTTACCTGGTAAAGCAGAACATACCACATAGCCTGCAAGTTGTGTTGGTGAGCATATTTAATTATGCATCAGCAGATTACCTATAATTAGCTCCATCCCTACTAGATCCTTGGAGATCTTCAGTGGGAAGCTAATATCTGCTTCAGGACTGAAACAGCCCTGCAGGGAAGATCGGAGCCCGGTTGCAAAGTATTGCTGGAATAGGTTTGAGCCTTTGAAGTTCAGTTTGAATTTGTTTAAAGTTTCATGTTTTCATGTCTAGCTTTGACTTCCTAGAGCTGGTCTAATGGGTAAATACAAATATCTCAGGGCTTTATGCTAGCCCTGTGCATCTGTACACACTCAATTACTTGCTTTGTATTGTATTGCCAAGGCTTGCCAATTGGGATGGGGCTTTCCCTGCCCAGCACTAGAAGTCAGTGGTTTGCCTATGTTTGGGCTAGCTATCTCAAGCTAATTTTGTGCTCAGTTCAGAGAAGGAGGCTCCTTCAGAGGCTGTTAGAATGATGCATCTGAATGTTCGAGTCATCTACTTTGGGATCAGATGAACTGTGCTCTAGAAATGAATGTTTCTTTCCAGATTGAGGTACAGATATAAATGTCAAAGCTTAGCTGGATGAAACTCACCCAGTACATTTGTCCTTCAGTCTAGGTCAGCTTTTCATTAGCCTCTCAGTAATCTCTCAGTATTAGTAGGGCTAAGTATGACTTAGGATGATTTTTCTATATTTTAGGAGGTGCAGAGAAAGCAGGGAGTGGCAAATCATTTGCATAACTTGTTTGGACCTAGGTGTCCATTCCAGTTTTGCATTATTAATGCTTTAAAACAAACAAAAATCCACCAAAACAAACAAAAAAACTAAAATAATCATCCCTTCTCAGTGTACCAGAGCAACACCTGTACTTATGGGCTGTTTGGTCCCTTTTAGCTCTAGCACATGGCCAGGTAAAGAGAATCACAACTCCCTTTGGGCTACAGCTATGGTTACAATATTGTGTTTACAACATAAGCAGTATTATCCCAGATGATTATCCTCCTCTAGTTTAAGAACCCACAGTGTTTTTCTTTGTTGTAACTTCACACTTTCTCACCTGATTACCACCAAATCTATTCCACTCATCTGCATATCTACTAATCATACCACTAGCTGCAACTGGATTTCTCTGAGTAATATAATGACCAAATTTATTTTAGGGGTGCATTTGAAAAAGACTAAAAATTAAATTTGCTGATCTGGAGTGAGCTGTATCTACATACTTCTCCCAAAATTGACAAAACTGCATCAGGATCACTTTTGTGAGTTGAAAATCCATGTGTAGGAAAAGTAGGAATAAGGAGATACAACTGAGGATGAGAATGAAGGCCAAGAATATAGGAATACAGCCTGGAAAGCTAAACTGAGATATATTTGGGTGGTTACATAAAAGCAAAAAGAAAAGATTCCTTAGTGAAAATGTAAACTAAAGAAAAAAGTTGGAACTTAACTACCTAACAGGGAAAGAGATCAGATAGCACATGATAAAAAAGTGCAATTATTCGAGGCTTCCAAATGAAAACTAGTTGCGTCCAAAAGTTTAGCAAAATTAATTCCAAGTTTGTGGTAGGAGAAACAGAAAGAGCAGGTTGAAGAATATTTTAATGCATATAGATAGAACCAGAATCTGAAAAATCTGCATTAGAATATTCAGCGAATTAGCAAAAGCACTCAGTGAATTGTTAGAATTGTTAGTTATCTGGGGTCATGGAAAATGGAAAGACACAACACACTTCAGCCTTCTCCACGTTATTCATTGAGCAGATTTTCATCTGCACTGAATAGTGAAGAGTGAAACTATTTCTTCCTTCCTCTTACTCATGCATAGATTTCTTTCTTACTGCATATTATGGTCCTTGCAGTTTGAGTTTTAGTCTTTCCATTATACACATCCAGGGGCTGAAATGGTAATTTTGAAGACCTGCTGGGAATATTTAGACATGCGGTGTAAAAATGTGGGATGTGGGAACTCCTTGTAGCCTTCATTCTGCCCCACTTCCTCTCTGTGGAAAGCGCTGGTCGGAAGCATGGCACAGCAAGAACGACCAGCTCATCCCACTTACTGTGCAGGTGCCTGCAGATACACATCTACTGCAGTATTTTACTGTTACATTCATGTCGAATGCTTAGAGATTTTCGTTCTTCCCATGTATGATCCATGTAGGCTTGGCTGTTAAGAGAACTGAAACCATTTCATGCATAATGAATGAGTTGGAAGTGAATTTCAAGTTTTGCACCATGGCTTCTGCAGTTTGGATCCTCACAGGACCCTTCAGCACCAGCAAGATTCACCTGCAGAAAGAGAACTGATCAGCTGAACAAATGCTGACGGGCCAGGTTTTGAGTTTTAAACGATACTATCTATTTATGCTTTTCTGCCCCAGAACAGCCCTGCACAGCTGAGCTTACTGGATGTATTGTCATGTGTATGTGCAGTGCTGTGCTGTATAAAGAGAACAGAAACAAGTTAGTATGCACTCACAGATTTGTCCAAAGATTTCTTAAAGAGAAACCTGGAATGCATGCCTATTCAGAAATACTGTAGGGAGACCTGAAAGATACATTTTGATCTTCTATCTCAAGATCTTTCTCAAGATGCACTATGCCAGAGAGGGTGTTGCACAACGTGTAGCCTAGCCAAGAGTCCTAGCATGCTTTAGAGAATGAAAGCAGGAAGTATCTGAATTACATCTCTCCTAAAACAGAATGACACCACTGTCAAACTGAGCTGATTCTCCAACTCTATGAGGCAATGTTGCAATATTTCTAGGCCAACATCATTTTTCAGCCAGTGATTGGGTCAAAAATACTTCTCATTTTGGATGAAATCTGATTTGGACTGCAAGAAATATTCCCATAAAGGCTAACTTTATATGAAACTTGCCATCTTTCACACAAAAATACCTTACCAGTGCAAGACACTATTAAAACCTGTTAAGAACTTTTTAGAATTGCTTGGCTCATAGATGTGACTGCAACATGTTAAAGTTAGTGTATAGAATTGATCTTAAAACTCATATTGATTGCAGTTGAAATAGCCACAAATGTTTTTCAGCATGGAGATATGAGATGTGGAGACTGTGGCTTCCAGAAAGCATTTGAATAGGTGAACTGTGTGAAACTGTCCAGCATTGTTGCCATCAATTCCCACCCGAGGCCTCTGATTTTTCAACTAAGCTCAAATTGTCAAGAGTAAAAATAGTAACTTATTGAATATGTGCTGAAAACTCCTTTCACTGCACTGCTGCAATAGTGCTGCTGCAGAAAGTGTCTTTGGCATCTGGAATTTCACGGTACTTTCTTCTTGTGTATTTTTTCTCTCAGTACCTTTATTTGTCACAGGTTTTCTGTCATGAGGATTTTGTCTAGGCACCTCCAACATATTGTCATGACTCTGGAACAAAGAATAATAACTAAGTGACTAAAAAAAATTACTGATAACCAGGCTCACTGAGCACAAATACACATTGACATCAACAAATTGATGGGAGACAGGAATGCATTCTGTTAGAAGGCTGATATGAGATGAAATATTTAAGTAAAACTGGAAAAATAGATGTCTTAAAGAAAAAGATATCAACACACTGAGGACATATTTTTCATTGCCAAACGTTGTCCAAACCCATTATTACATTTGAGCAATTAAGCCCTGCTTATTTCTCTTGGCTACTAGGGCTGTGAAGCTGTAAGGACTGCAGGGGCAATGTCGTGGGTGTTTGTTAAACAAGTGTCAGTGGATCAAACATGTCTCTGTCAGGAGTTAGCATTCAGCAGTCTTAAGGGCCTCTCTAAATAACAATTGCCTTTCCCAACATCCTACCAGGTAGGTAAGCATTTGTCCATTTCAGAGATAACAATAATTATAAATATGTTAATGCTTTACGGCTGTATGGTATCACATGGGAATCATAAATTGTATAAATAAGAACATAATTCCCATATTATGTCAAAGCAGCTGCATAGAGGTTATGGACTAAGGGGTGTATGAGGTGTTAGCCAGCAGTGGTTCCTTTACAGGAGAAGCTACAGGAGTCAGTCAGTCATCAGCCTGAACTTATATCATTCATGGCAGATGTTCACCACAGCTTTGTCCTATGCAGAAACCTCACAGCTGGCTTCAGTAAACCAACAAGATCATATTCATATAAAATATATCTTAGGGATAGCTTCTTGATGCATGTAAACAAGTACATTTTGCTTCCAATTAATTTCATGTATAAGTCTGTATTAAAGCATGTTCTGATATTCTAACTTTGAAAACCTAAAATAGACTTTTAGAAGTCTCGTCCTGAAACATATTTACCTTGACAGCCATAGCTTAAGAGCATTTGAGAAGAAGCTGTGATGAATCAAACACCAGTTCATTACAACTATTGGTTTATTTCCAAGAAAGCATCCAATTTGGGAATTCTTGATGGCATTTTTGGTAGCACTAATGTTTTGGGAATGGGGCTACATGTTGATTTAGACAGAAATGGTTGCTTACCATTTTCTATTGATCAACTGCTTGTGAAGCCAGTGTAATGATGTGTTCTGCTTCAAACTTCTGGCCTGGGATGACCTATATAAGCTCTCCACCCTATTTGGGTGTTGTAAGAATAGCTCTATATTCTGGTATATTCAGGCATAGTAATGGGAGCCACATAAATGCCTCACCAAGGAAGATAAAATAGCAGGAGGCAGAGATAATCCCTGGCATGTCTCCTCGGTACCTCCCCCTAGATATGAATCATGTTTCATCCAAGCAGATCTGATTTATGCCCCTATCTATGACCAAACATTTGGCAGCACCAGTCAGATGTGGTAAGACACTGTCTATTTTGTCTTTTTATACAGTGCTCAGGCAGAGGGAGGAGTGGGAAATTCACGGTTTGCAGGTCTCCTGCAATAGGCAAGGTGAACTGAATTGCTTGGAGTAGAGCAGCTTAATTTTTTCATTATTTATTTTATTTATTTTTAGAATTGTGACCTGCTTTACAGTCATCTTTTTTTTGTGTGTTCCATTATTGTTACTTTTTAATCAAGGAAGGAAAATCCAGTTAGAAATAAACCTACAGAATGGTATCTATCTGCTAATTCCAAGCAACACAAATGGGATATTGTAGATGACAAACAACTCTGGAGCAACCTGTACAAAGAAGCATTAAAAAATTTTAGTGAGGAAGCTATCAGAAGATAGTAAGTAAATCCTTCATGAAATTTTCACAGATTTCTCTGTACTCATAGATACTGAGTCTGTATGCAGCAGTACATAGAGATAAAATGGCACTTTGCAAATAATAGTGGTGTGATTTTTGCTTGGGAGGAAAGAAGTCTATATGCCATTATACTGTCCTCCAATCTGTAGGTGGTAGAAACCACCTAGGGAACTATTTCATTAAGACAAAATAATAAAATTATGTTCTTGAGTGACATAATTATAGTGTTTTCAAGCACAACTGACTTGGATGTAAATTGCAGCAAGACAGATCTGAGAGAACACCTTGTTCAAGAGGAGCATCTTTTGATGATTAATCTGCTTTGAAGGGCTTTGACAAATGGACAAATTGTTTAGGGAATAAATACTCTTGTACTATATCTGAGAAAGCTGCAAGGCCCTGGCACCACCAAGACAGGCTCACATACCAAACTTGAAGCATGTGAACAGCAAGTGAAAGAATGGGAGCATGGGAGGAGTGAGGCACAAGAGACCACAGTGCACAACAATATGTTTGCTAATGATCTGTTTGCTTTAGAGCAAAAGTTTATTATTGCAGTCAATAAAGATATGAGTTGAATTGCACACACATTTTGTGTCAGTGTTGGCCAAAGTTTGTATTAACAGGGTTTTAAAGGCAAAAATGTTAAGATAAAGTACAACTTTTTGGCAGAATGTTCATTAAGGCTTGCAAATGGACTATCTGCTTACGAGCCACTGAAATTCAGAGCATTTCTTGAGATGCATTTAGCATGGAAAAAGACTTCCTGCAGGTAGAATTTGCCTTCTGGCACTGCTTTGGCTGTTACTCAAGATCCTGTCTGTGCCATGGATTTTCATCTGTTGGTGTTTGTGTTAAGTTGTGCAACTGCTTCTTAATGCCTGTTACGAAAGGATGCATAGATTACAGCTCCATGTGGTATCCTGCACAAATCACCACTGATAATGTGAGCATGGTTACAAAGGTTACTCTCAGTGGAATTAATTTTACACTCATTAATATCATCTCTACATAAGCTAAATGCTTGATTAATACAGAAGGCCGATAGAAGTTAAAAGAGACCTCGGGAAGCATGCAGCTGTAGTCATCCTGTAACATGCTACACATGTGATGAAGTTCTGTGTAGGAGTTTAACCTCTGGCTTTTGTGCTGCTATGATTTTCCCCAAGGGTCTCATGCTAAATTGGCTAAAACACAGTAACACATAGACAGAAAAGACACCAGAAGTCAAGATACAAGGTGAGTTTGTTTGTTTGATTGTTTGTTTGTTTGGGAGGAGGTGCATTTTATACATCACCCAATGTGTTAGCTTTTTTTCTTGTATTTAATCTGATTTTATTTAGGCCAAGTTGGTATCTGCACTGATGAAAGAGAGTCTAAAGATGTCTTGGCAGTTGCACTAAAGACAGATGTTAGCCTGGAATGGTGAAGGTTGAAGACACTTGAAATTAGGGGGAGAATTTAGTTTAAGAAAAGCAAAACAAGTATTTAAATCTAAATCAGAAGTACTCTAAAAGGATTGTGATTGCAATGTTGCCAGCTATAACAACACTTAAATTCTTCCCATTAAGATGTCTGAGTTATTAATTTGAAGCCTAATAGCAAATCCCAAAAGTTAGATTTAAGGCATTTCTTCACTGGAGTGCCCCATCAGCACATATAATCTGGTGTGGTCCACTGCAAATGCACTTTGCTTTGCGTGGAGCTTTTTCAATTCTGAATATCAGCTGACCATGTGAATATAAGATGTGGCACACCTGTAGTCAGAAACCATCCTATATAGGTGTCTCCTGTAGAGAAAGATGGAAGAGAGAAGGGGAGAGAGTGTGTTGTGCTACTGACCACAAAATTACAAAATGGCATTCAGGTTCTTTGATCATTTATTGTTCTACTTCCAGATTTTGCAAGTGATAACTTTCTCTCCAGATCAATATGACCTGGGCTATGTGAAATTTAACAAGACCCAGATTAGAAAATAAGTCATGTTTCAAAATATGTTGGCTCTCATTTTGAGGGTTAATCATGAACAGATAACTATGCTACAGCTTGAAATATTGTTGAAGTATGGTACCTAAGATATTTATAGCTGCAACTTGTGTTCCTAGTGTAAAAAAAAAAAAAAAAAAAGATTTTACTCCATCTTTCATAATTCTGGGATTACTGATGGTGCATCCTGGCCCAGATGCACTAATGATCTACCAGAGGAGCTAAAAATGAACAAGGAATGTCCAAAAATATCTGGATGATCCCATAATGTATGCCTGAGCAGAGGCTGCTTTTTTTTTGCCCAAAAATTCTCTTGGAAGGCTATTCCAGAAATTAGTTTTTAACTGTATAGAACCCTCTTCCAGTTTGTGATCTGGCCAGTGCTTACTCATTTTCTCAGTTGTGCCAATATAACCTCATATCTCACAGAAGCGTTCTTCCCTGTCTAGTGTTTTCCCTGAGGAATTTCTAGAAAGGAGCCTCTTTCTCCATCACTGTTGCTTTGGAGTTAATCACCATAGAGTTAGCCCTCCTCTGAACCTCTTACTGTGGGAAGTCATCTGCTTAGCAGAATGGCAGCTGCACTGAAAATGGTACTATAGATAAGGTTTTATACCTTCCCCAGTAATGTCACTTTTCAAATAATGCAGGAATATATTCTGGTTGTGTTGGAAATACTGTGGGAAACACTTTCTCATGTGGCACCACATTGGTGGCTTACACTCATGGTGTGGTCAACTTAAACCCCAAGGAGGCTGGCTTTGTTAGTTGGTTGGTTGGTTGGTTTTTGTCATTTCTAACTGATGGTAATGAAAACTTGTAGACAATTTATGTCTGTTTTTGGTGTGCTCTTGCATTTGTACCCTTTTCTATTGTTCTGGTCACTATGAACATCCAGTTTTTCCTGTGTTTCATCTCCATTTTATTGGCAGTGCTTCCCAGTAGTTTTTCTTGTTGTTGAATTCATTAACTTGATTATCACATTTTAAACACATGCATGTAAGAAATGGTGAATGTTAGCTATCTGCAAAAACAAATCTGAGAGGTGAAAATGCTCAGAAAGTTCTTTCATGAGAAAAGCTGGAAAAAGCTTGAGTGGAGAAGCTCAGTTTTATCTGCAAGATGCTGGGGTATCTCTCACTACATGTAAACAAAAACCCTCCAAAACCTAATTCTGCTTTACCTCTGCTTTTGAGAGAGAAACAAAGAGAAAAGAGCAGTAACAATAAACTAGGTATATATGGTCCTAAATCTGGCAGTCCTGTGGAGTGACTTGGTCCTAACCCCACAAACAGCTTGATGGAATCACCCTGTAATGCTGCACGCCATATAATTTTCATGAAGCAATGGCTGGTACAAATACAAAGCTAATACATATGTAATGTCCTTTCATAAAGTGCAAAGGCGAGAATTGCAAAAACATCATCTATTTGCAAGAGAAAATACTATTTTCAAGAACTTGCTATTCCAAGTGAATATCCAAGAACAATCTAGGGTATATGCATAAAAGATCTATTCTGTCACGAAAGTATAAGGAGCTTGGAAAATTATTAGCTTATGCTTCAAACAGTTAAAAATAAACACACATACACAAACAAACAAAAAAAAATCACTCTCCAACCTAAGCAGAATTTTATTCTGCTGTGAGCTGAATATCTGTTATTTAATCACTGAAAAGTTACAGAACTTTAACAAGGATATTTGCTGCAGTTCCCAGCTTCAAGAGACACATAAGTGGGAAAAAAATGCTTTTAGTTTGGGAAACACGCTGTGGGAAAAATTGCTCAACATGATTTGAGTGTCAGAATTGAAATGTAACAACTGGTATAGCCAGATTAGTGTAAAGAAAAAACCAAAGGCTTTTTGAAATAAAATTGCTTTTGTCAGGGTACTTAGTCAGTTCTGTGGTGCTGAAACAGAATATATAGATTACCTTTTGTTTATGGTATACTTTGGTAATTACATAGAAAAATGCAAAGTAACAGATATATATGTGATAAACTGAAGCCTAGAGATCTTGTATTTTTTTGGTGAAACTGATGTAAAAAAAAAAGTCTGAACAATTATGGGAAGTTTTAGTTCTTGTTTTGCAGAAGCAAAACCAGCAAACCCGTTTTGTTGCCTGGGTAAATTGAGTAAGGGTTTGTGAGGAGCCTGCATTTGGGAGATGGCTCCGCTCATTTGCAGTGCAGGTAATCAAACAAGAGACGGGAAAATATTGGGGTTGTGACACCTTCATTGGAATATGGAATCCTAGAGTATCTGGAGTTGGAAGGAACCCACATGGCAGTCTGTGCCAGGATCACTGTGTAAGGTCAGACCTCTCTAAGTGTTTGCAAAAGACATCCAGCAGTTCTAACAGTGTCACAACAAGTGTCTGTGCCTTTCACAGCAGAAGTATTAAGCCTCTTCCAGCAGCCACACAGCAGCCCCCACAACTTATACTCTGCTGGTGCAGTCCCAGTGCCTCTCCCATACCTTGTGATGTGTGGACAATCTGGGATTGTGTCCACTCCCAGCTCCAGGCTGGAGAACAC
This sequence comes from Meleagris gallopavo, assembly GCF_905368555.1. NCBI lineage: Eukaryota > Metazoa > Chordata > Aves > Galliformes > Phasianidae > Meleagris > Meleagris gallopavo. Next base: position 25,988,697 of record NC_139411.1, on the reverse strand, counting down.
AAATATCCCCACTAAAGTGAAGGAGTGGGACATTGTGTATTTGAAACCTCATGTAATAATCTGTTGTATAGGCTTTTCAGTACTGAAGACCCACCTGTGTTCGTGACTTCTAATATCCACATTCCTGTGGGTTGAAAGATGTGGAAAGTGTTTCTAAAGTCAAGAGCTGCAGAACAGAGCCAACCTGAGCAGAGAAAATCACCTCCTCTAAAGACACTGATGAAAGGCTAGTTTGGCATTTCACGATAATTAGGGGTTATGTTATAGCAATTTGCCAGCCCTCAAGGATGAGTCACAGGGAGTTTGATAAGATCACAATTTTGTGATCTATTTATGCTATGCCTTTTTTTCCTCCCAAAAATGGTCCATACTCCCCTCAACTCTCGGATTTATTTCCATTTCTTGGTTGTTTCTTTGGAGGGATAGAAAGCAGAACTGCATCCTTGGAAAGGTAAGGAATGGAGCTGGAGTCTATGATCCTTATGGTACCTTCCACCTTAGGATATTCTATAATTCTATGAAACGAGAGGCAACTGAGCTTATCCTTGACTTCTGTGGAGATCGGGCAACAAGTAAAAGTCCTGTGGGCTTGACATAAAGCCATTAGTGGAGCTTGGAATATCTGCAAACACAAAACTCTATTTATCCTTTTTATAACCAATGTCTCTCACACATACTTAATGATTTACAAATGCATATTTTTTTTTTATTAATCCCACAGTATTTAGGGCCAATATATAATAAATTAGTGTTTCATTTTTGTTGTTTTTCAGATAAAGTCAACTCTTAAATACAATCAACTTTGCAAATATTCTCAACAAACAAAAACAGAACTGAACTACTTTTTAAAAAATGTACCCCTTATTCATCATAAGTACAGGAAAGTTTGCACTGTTTTGCTAGAAAGCTGCTTAAGGTCTGGGGGGAAGGAGGAGAATCTTATTCCAAATTCTGCCACTTAGCATCCATAAATTAAAAATGCTGGCAAATTCATTTGGATACTTAAGATTTTCTGATCTGTATGTAATACAAGTATGTGTGTTATTGCTTGATAAATGAATGGTGCTATGTTGTCTGTAAGTTTAAAACTTAGTTATACTGGTTTTAATCCAACAAGGCTTTCTGTTAGAACAAAAACCATTTTTGTAATGACATGAGTTACAAAATCAAGGGAAAAGCAGGGAGCACCTTGGGCTGAAACGCCTTTATCTTTTCAAGTAGCAAATATGATATTTGAATGAGAAGAAATTACAGAAACACAATGTGCTGTATTACACAGGAGACAGTCACTGTACTCTTAATGAATTTTGTACTGGTTCTCAAGATAAGGGAGATAAAATAGATGAGAAGAAATCATTTGTCTTGAAAGGAGATATAAAGTATAGCCAAGCCATTTCTACGTACACTCTTATCAGTCTATTTCATAGCCATTTGGCAGTCTCAAATGCTCTCAGTATATTTTATACCAAAGAAAATGCTGCTGACACTGAGTCCTGTGACTGCCAAATTGCATATTCATTATTGTTCACAGTCACATGAGGTCAAGCTCGGTCACTGCAAACAAAGGATCTTTGTCTGTATCTGTTCTCCCTCCTCATGCAGTTTTTGGTTTCCTAACTTCTGTAGCATTCCCTGGGCTGAAAGTTTCTTTTTAAAGAGGATGCAGTGTACTCTTTTGTGAAGATGTCTCCGCTCTAGGAGTGACATCATGGGAATCGCTGAAAGCGAGCTGGAAGCACGGAGCAGGGGTAGACCCCATGTACAAAGCAGCTCCCTCTGCCCTACACCTACCTCCTACCAGCATCTTCCAGCAAACAGGTGCTTTGCTGTGCTCCGTTGGATGCTTCATGAGGAATGTGAACATAGGAAAAACTGATCATTAATTGACAAAACATGAACCCTTTCGGCTCGTTCTCATTTGCAGGCTGCCATGCACGAGGTGGTTTGCAGCTTATTCACAGAGTGCCAGGGGTCTGCTGGTTTGCCATCAAATGCAAATTCTCTCGCTGGCCTCACTGGCAGAGAAACACCTCAGTGTAAGAAGTTTAAAAAGATGCACTGCAAAACTCGGGCGTGCTCCCGCTCCCACTGAGATCAGAGGCAAGCCCACATCAACTTCAGTGGAAGCCAGGTAGGGTCCCTGTTTTATGGAAGTGACACCTAGTAGTATTTAAGTTTTCTGGCACACATACAGCCCTCAAAGATTGTTCCCTCAGGGCATTCCAATCTTTTCCCCGTTTCCCTGATTCCACGGCAACACAACATCAGCACCAAGCACAGAATACTGAATGAGATTTTACCACTAAGCCTGAGGATTTATACAAGTGTATCCTGCAAAAGGATCTTGCTGAACTGCAACTGCTTTGCACTAATTCTTTATCCTTTTCAGATGAGTGACAAAACTATCTCTGGATTTATATTACAATAAGCCAAGAATTTACTAAGGTTAGAAAAACAAAAGCACTGCTTTAAAATCACACCAGAAACAATTTTTTTTTTATTATTACAATCACTATGTGTGAGTAAAACACTGCACCTATTTACTACTCTTTACAAATCAGCCTAGAGAACTCCCTAAACAGCTTTCTCATAAACACTAGCATATGCTCTACAAACTAGTGTAAAATGATGATAAAACCAGTATTGTTTTACTTACATCAAACAAGTAACCATTTTTGCAACGTAAAAGGATGTGTGCAATGGAACAACAAGTTAAAAGATCTGTATTCAGTCCATCTGTTTGTAGGGATGTGATGCAGACCAGCACTTCACTCTCCATGGCTGGGAGCTTACTCTGAGTTACATTACAGCACGCTGAAACTAAGTGCACTGTTTGATCTCATATTTTGACAAGTGGAAACTGTGAAAAAGGGGAGAAAATGAAAGCAATTCTATACCTAGAGAAGGTAAAATTGTGTGTAAGTGATACTAACAGTTCTTTATAACGGAAAGTACCTATTAGTAGAGTCTCAAGTAAAAATACAAATGCAATGAAGCAATAACATGATTAAATGATGCTAATTAGAATTTTAACCTTTACATTTAATGCATTTTCTTCAACTCAGTATTTCTTGCCATCTCTGTCTCACTCAGTTTTCTTGCAATCCAGTTGCTGAATCATTTCCTCCAATGTGATTTTTAGATCATCTCTGCCTGCTCAGGCGCAGCTCCGGGTTTTCCCATTACCACGTGGTCTCATCCAAGATGCTTCAATCAGGGTGAGGGCTGCAGGTTACATCAGAATGTTGCCTGCCACTCTGATGAGCTCCTTATGCAAAAACAGATACAAAAACAGGCAACGTAACACTGAATTTCCCTTTCAGTACTGTTCAGCGTTCCTTATTTCAATGTGTGCTTTTCCCGCCTAGGACAAACTCCCCACAGGACCCAGTATGGGCTGCAAAGCAGTTACAAATTTATTTAGCTTTCACAAACACAACAAAAAGCAGACTCTGCTCTTTCTTTCTCATTGACTTCCACTAAAGCAGCTCATAAAAAGTTGGTGTGAAGTCAAACGCTTTGTTATGAGGCTGGTCAGTGAGAGGCTGGCAATTCACAAGTGGCCACAAAACACGACCTTTGGAAGACCAAAGCTTGGAAGTGGGTGTCTGGCACTGTTTGAACTGACTCTCCTTCATGAGAACTGACACAGACACTAATCAGATCTGGAATTCTTGGCTCAGATGATGAGAAAACTGGGAGAAAACTCCAGAATGTGAATGTGCTGTAAGAAATACAATTAAGGACTGTCCTTTCTCTATACAAAATACAAGATCTTAGGAAATGGTGCTTTTCTGTATGCTGTTCAAAAGCACTGCTCTGCATGTTATGCAGAAATACAATCTTCTTACAAGAGCTGAGTGTTTCACTAGATCACATTATTAAAGTGTGATGTGAAAAGCAGTTGTAAACTCCAAAGCCTGCCTTACAACAAACAGAGCACCTTTGCTTGCTAAAGAGGTCCTAAATCTCTTCTGGGCCATAAGCTGCAGAATGCACTTAGGAAAGCATCAGGTCTTTTGTTTTGAAAAGAATACTTAATATTCTCCTGGATATGGGAGAAACAGGAAAATGGGGAAGTTCACGAACGCATGTAGTTTGGGTTTCTGTCAAATCTCATGCACTTTCAGTGTGACAAGCTTGGGTAGTTCTTGTTTGTAGTAAGGTCAAAATGGCATCTAGAATCACAGAATCATAGAATGGCTTGGGTTGGAAGGCACCCCAAGGATCATCGCATTCCAACCCCCCTGTCACAGGCAGGGCCACCAACCTCCAGATCTGGCACTGGACCGGGCTGCCCAGGGTCCCATCCAACCTGGGTTTGAACACCTCCCGGGAAGGCGCAGCTGCAGTCTCTCAGGGCAGCCTGTTCCAGCACCTCACCACTTTCTCTGTAAAGAACTTCCCCCTTACATCTAATCTAAACCTTCCCTTCTTGAGCTTAAAACCATTCTCCTTTATCCTATCACTGTTTATCCTTGTAAAAAGTTGGTTCCCCTTTTAAATACCGGACGGCTGCAATGAGGTCTGCTCAAAGAGAATCCCTCCCTGGCTTAATTTAAAAAATAAAGTAAATAGAATATGCGATGTGTTACTTTGTACCTGTTCTGCTCCGTATAAATAACAATGCAGACAGCAGCCTTCCTAAAGGCACATAGCTCGAACCTACACCCCAGCGACTTTAAATAGCCCAGCAACGCCAAAGACAAAATATACGATGATCCCATGTTTGCTTGCATGCAGCAATCTCAATCAACATTTACTTTGGTATTCAGTGAAAGGCAAACTGGCAGTGCCGCAAGGCCGGGGAGACGGATCGATACCTATCCCGAATTTCCCGCAATGGTTCTAACTTCAACAGCTCCGAGCTGCTGCACACCCCTACGAACACGATTTTCGGTTTGTTTGCTTTAAGGGTTTTATTTCCAGCAGCTCCTATTCGAGAGACGAGGCTCGGCGCTGCCGGCAGGGGCTGAGCAGGGCGCAACGCGCAGCATGGCGGCGGGCGCTCAGGAAGTCGCGTCAGGCCCGGCGCCGGCAAGGGGGCAGCGGTTGCAGCCAGAGAGCTCCGCGGTACTGCCCCCGGCGGCGGGGCACTGCAGGGCAGGGCGGGGGCGGGCAGGAGGGGGCGGGCCGGCGGCGGCAGCCGGCGCGGAGCGTGCCGCCGGGAGCGTGAGCGCGGGTTGCGCTGAGAAGGACCGACTGGCGCGGTGCGGGAGGACGGGGAGTTGCGGCTGGCGGGCCGGGGGAGGCCGGGCGGCGGTGCGAGAGCTCGGCGCTGCTCGGGGCCGGCCCCTTGTGCGGCTGCTCGCAGGCTGTGCCACGCTCAGCGCCCTGTGTTATTGATAGCCGGTCTCGGGGATGGCGGGCTGCAGCCGGGTGGCGGCGTGAGCGGAGCGGGCGCTGGGAAGGGCGGATTTTGTCGGAGGTACGTATGGAGCTCCCGCCGCTCGGATCGGCTTCTATAATCGTGTATTTGCGTTGGTTCGCTTGCTGGCCGCGCAGGTGCAGCCAAGGTCACCTTGAGCATAATTTGGGGACGTGTTTCGTTGTCGCTGCTCAGATATTCGTGAGCCCTTTTTTGTATTTATCGCGTAGTTTAGGTGTTGGTTTGCCTGAGCAGCGATGTGAAGAAAGAGGCGAATAGAACTAAGGAGCCAGCAGAGAGGAAGAGGACTCCCTGCGCACATAGGTTGTAACGACACGCAGGTTGTAACGACACGCACACGTGCGGGGCTGCGGCTGTATGGAGAGCTGCGTGTGGGACGGGGAGGTGGGGGGAGAGGTTTGTGCCTGCTGGGAAGGTGCTCAGGGAGGCAGGGTGCTATGCTGAGTTCTTGGGCCTCGGTCCTGCGGAACACCTCGCTCCGGACTGCTGTGTAGCTTGGCTGTGGTACAAGGATGGCTGCAGGGCGGGCACAGCTGCTGCCTGATACTTCTTCTGGTTGGAAACGTTGGGATTCCTTTCTCAATGACACTTCTTGTCTACACATTGCGCTGCTTCTTGACTTGCAGATCAGCAGTACAGTGTGCTGAGTTGTTCTGTTTGGCCTGCTTTTTTTTTTGTTTGTTTGGAGAGGGAGAATTGTTTGCCTTGCTTATTATAGGAAAGATAAAACTTCCATTTCAAAATAATTGAGTTAGCTTAGACTCTTAAAGTGTTTCAATCCGGCAGGTGTGTAATGTCACTTATGGCACCAGCATGCTGAAAGTGGGGCCGTGCTTATGTGTGGAGCACTCCTTCAACTGAGGAGTTTGCAAACTGGTTTGACTGCAGCTAGACCGGTACATAAAATATACTGTGAGATGGGATTAGGAGAGAACATAAGTGAAATTTGGTGTAGGTAATAGGTGTCTTCTGGAAGCAGATGATGAAAGGACGAGGTTACGTAGTGTAAGAGAATGGTAAACTTTTGAAAGTGTGAGTGAAATGTGTAACCTTGCAGCTGGTTTAAGTCACACAGTGAAGAACAGTGGGAAAGCATGAAGAGACTGCATTGATCTGCATTGGGAATAACAGCAGAGGGAGGAAAATCAGCTGGTAGCTGATTGATGTGCTTCGATCAGGCGAAGTTTAAATGAACTTCCTCAGTATTTAACTTCTACTGAAAAGTGCAGGAATAGCTGTTAGCTAATTTATTGTTAAATACCCGTCACTGAAATTGTGTGTATACATATTTATGTAAATATTTACATTTGTCTGTATTTGTATTTATATAAATATTTATCTGTTATTTTGTAGCATCTGATCTTCTGTTAACTCGTGTGTCATGGATGAAACTGCTTTGTCGCTTGGAACAATTGATGTTTCTTATTTATCCACCTCAGCAGAGTGCAGTGTCAGTAGATGTAAGCATTCCAATGAAGAATGGGTAAGTAAAAATACTGAATGTAGCTAGTCATCTTACCTTTTTTTTTTTTTTTTAATTCAAGTTGAAGGCAGGTTGTGTTGTGTTGTTTTTTTTTTCATTTTGAAGATACCACCTCTTATGCATTATACAGGTTTTGGTTTTAATTGAACTTTGAAATGTAAAGAAGAACCAACAATCCAAAGCTGCTCCAACAACTAATGACTGCTTGGAAGAGAAAATCTTCACATCAATCCCAATTTGTAGTCTTATAGTGTCCTGTTGTGACATTATTCATCATTTTATGTAGTAGCAAACATGCAGAATTACATTTTGTAAGGGACTGATGTCAAACAGGAGGTTATACAGAGAGCTGGATGTACTTGTTTTAAATGTGTAAGGGAAAAGGACCAAGAGGTTAAAGATGCAAGGTAATGTAACTGTTATAGTTGGAGCTAATCATGCAGTGCAGTAAGCAGAGAAAACTTGGTGGGTATAAATAAGGAACCTATGAAAAGTCTGTGTCCTCTGTTGAGTGAGTCTTGGGATTTGTAGGAGATTGAGCAGGGAGTGAGCAGAGAGGGCCAGCTGAAGCAAAAAGCCACATGGGGATGAACGTGCTGCTCATTTGTATAGAAGCATAAGTCAGGAGGAATTGGCTCTGTTCTGAAGAGGAGTTTGAACTTGGTAAGGAAGAAGGGTTGAAGATATAATCAGAGTTGAGGGAAAGGGCAAATGTTTCATTGGCTGGATTTTGTATCTAGCTAGATGTGGAATAGCAAATGCTTCAAGCTTAAGGGGGGAAGGTTTAGATTGGATGTCAGGGGGAAGCTCTGAGAGAGTGGTGAGGTGCTGGAACAGGCTGCCCAGAGAGCTGTGGATGCCCCATCCCTGGCGGTGTTCAAGCCCAGGTTGGATGGGACCCTGGGCAGCCTGGTCTAATGCCTGATCTGGAGGTTGGTGGCCCTGCATGCAGCAGAGGGGGTTGGAATGTGATGATCCTTGGGTCCTTTCCAACCCAGCCATTCTCCGATAAGTGGCAGTAACTGAGAGGTCTGTAAGAGAGGGATGAACTCAAGCAAAAACAATAGGGTGGAGGTGTTGTCAGAAGGTAGTAAGAAAGTTTGGACAGGCTTGGAAGCATCAGAAGGAAGACATTTTTGTTACAGTGATGGAGACAGGGAATTAGCATTACTGAGGGTGATAGAGAAGGGACTGATTGGAACTTTATGATTTTGATGCTTATTAATTTCAGATAGAAGAGTTAACCTTGGAATAATTTCATATTCATACTGCTTTCCAAATGTCACATATGCCTATTTTTGTTCTCAGTCATCTTCAGTGTTACTTTTGACTTTCTGGTTGTCTCTCAGTGGGCTGGCTTTCTAGCTGGATAGATGATGATCTATATTTGTGTTTCTGGCCCAATGCTGGATTATGGTACTGGTTCTACCATACTTGCCTTCCACTAGAATGTACTGTTTTGGTTTGTTTCAGTGGCTTCCCTTTTTGTTAAAAACTTTACAATATTTTATTTAGAAAATCTGAGTGCGGTGGTCCTGATGCTCATGCAAACAAACATTCAGTAGTCTTTAATGCAGGCTTTGTCAAACTTCTAGTTAAGTATATATTCATTAAGTCCTAACAAACAGAATGTGTTCTGTAAACATAATTTCTTCTGAATTTACGGTTCTGTAATCTACTCCTAACAATGGCACAGTGGTACCTTTTCCACATTGCTTTCAATAAAACTGCTGAAGAAGAGCTTACAGAGTCAGCAGGGTTTGTGTTTGGTGCGTACTCAAATTGCAATTCTACAGGGTGTTGTCCACTAAAAGCTTGAAATAGATTGCTGATATTACAAGCACCTTTACGTTAAGTGTGTAATTTACTGTTAACTTCTCCCCCTTTTCTCAGTTGTCAGTTTTCTTGCTGTTTCTCACAAGAGTTATTGCTGACACACAAAATGTTTAAATAAACAAATGCTCCAGTCCTTAAGATATCTAAGCACAACGCATTGGTTTTGCTTTTATTTTTTAAAATGACATCATTTGGAGATGATAGAATAAACTTTAGGAAAAATCTTGGAAAAATAAGTGTTAGTTACAGATAAATTTTTGGGGAAGTTTTGTGTGCATGTGTCTGGCAGCTCCTCTAATGAAAAGTTTTCAAATACCCAGTGTTTGTTTATACGTTGCTGGATATTTACATAGTCTCCTTTTATTCTGCAGGGAGAGTGTAACTCTAGGCCTACTCTCTTCCGATCTGCCACTTTAAAATGGAAGGAGACTCTGAGCAGAAAAAGGCCATTTGTGGGACGATGTTGCTACGTGTGCACTCCCCAGAGCCGGGTAAGAAGATTATGAGCTGGATTATGTTTGACAATAATGCATAGTTGAAGTGTAATGTAGTTTCTTACCTTCAGAATTAAGGTCAGAATGTTCTTGATTTGTAAAGGAATATAGTTTTTCTACTTTGCTTGTGCTTATTTTTTTCTTTGTTACGGGATTAATGGTTGTCACAGATCTGTTGTGACATTTTGTCTCTTCTTTCCAGTAGTTACTTCTTGCCCCAAACTCTGCAGCTCTTTAGAATTAGCACTATGAAATTGTATGGAAAAAATGTGCCTAGGTTAGTAATTGACATTTGGTGCTTATGAAAGTGCTAAGGTTTAATTTTAGTACACTTATTTCTATTGAAACATTTGATACCATACTGCTCTTTAAAACTGAAGAAATCAATCCTGTGCTTGAGAAAACAGCTTGGTTTTCTGCACCCAAGTACTTTTTGGCTTGCCTGGCCATCCTCGCAACACAAGCTGATTACAATAGTGGGAATATTTGTCTGCTGGGAGCAGCCTGAAGTTGATGGCTCTAAGGGCATTGCAGCAGCTGATTTAAAGTGTGAGCTTTGCTGAACTGTGCTGAGGAGGCTTTGTTAAGTAGAAGATGTAAAATGATAAGTGGCCTGATGTAGTTTGCGACCAGTTCATCACCTAATTTGACTATATGTACACTGCAGGCTTTAAATTGCACTCTCCTACATCTGCACTGAGCTTCATAGTTGGCTGGGCTGAAATGAAAATTTGCCTTTTCCCTGAACCAAGGAAAAATTGTTATTTCACTGTATTACTGTGCCAAATGGAAAACTGCTACAGTGTTAAACAAATGTGAGATAGAAATCCAAATTTGCTGTGAAGGGTGTGGGTGAGATGGTCAGCAAGACAAGCAATTAGACTTGGGGCTGCTTTGAACAGACACTTAAGTGTTTTGACTTGTAAAAAACTATAGTAATCCTTAGCTTAGACCTTTTTATATTTAGTAATTAGGCTGTTCCTCTTGACTTGGGAATTCCACTTAAAGAAGAGAAATCTTGTTCTGTATTTTGTCTATTTAATGAGAAATTACCTGTCTTGAGATCTCACTTAGGAAAGGGGCAGGATCTGATTGAGTCCTTTATTGCGCTCTCCCACAAGAAGAAGCTACTGTTCTTGATGCAGACAGCAACAAACTCTCATTAGACTCCAGATGTTTCATTTACTCTCACTATATTTAGTTAATTCCCTTCAGAAAGGGAATTGCTTATTGGGCCTGACTAACACCTTGCTGGTTCTTTAAGTGGCAGAGCTGACTTTTCCCTTGTACATTCTTCCTGCTGTTTTGTGGCTGATTAATTTTACTAACCTGGTAGAAAACTGCTCTATTTATTTATTTATTCTGGCTGTCTTAGTTTTCTGCCTTACCTAAATGAAATTCTCTCACTGAAGAGTGATATTGATCAGTGCTACAAGCAGTCGAAGTTAAGAGGTGTGGGATGGGGCTCAGGGGGGAAGGATAGGAGGTGGTGTAGCAGCTGAGCTTTTCCCTGGTGCTGCAGGGAGGGATGGTGTGAGCTTGTTTTGTCTCCCAGAACATTTTCTACCTGACATAGGATCAGGGCAGAGCTAAGTGAGGAAAAGCTGAAATGTGACATTGCACCTGGAGGGTGAATTTCACAGAGCGACTTTGGAACCTAATGGGCAGAGCACTGGAATGGACTCACATTCTCTGTTATTCCCTTGGATTTGTTAAGTATTTTTTGGGAGACTAAGAACAAATCATTGCACCTTTTTTGCCTGAATGTTTCATGTAACTTTAAGAGCCACACAACATTATAAGTGCATGTTATAAGAAAGTGAAATTAATTTAAAGTTTCCTTTTAAGTGCCTGAAGTTATGATTTATAGGTTATTTGCCCTGTGCAGGAGTGTTTTAAGATATAGCCAAAGAGCATTTGCTCCCATCGTATTGTGCAACTGATTTGCAGGTAGCATAGAACACTCATATATTTCAGTGTTTGGCAAATGGTGTTTTCTAAACAAAATACAAATCAGGGCTTGTTATAATACAGAACTCTTGTTTGGGCCAGAGATTCATTAAGTCCCATCAGTAGAACCATGAGCCTTTTGACGGGCAGCCTGTGGCATCCAGCTGGACCGCATATCAGGCATCACGTAACAGCTGCCCAAGGGTGAGGATATCCATGCTTACATGGCAAATCACCTTCACACTCCTGCTCTGCCCGAACAACAAACTTAATCCACATAAGGACTCTAGATGCCAGACTATCAGCTGTGCTGGGATGAGTTTGGGAATAGTTCCACTTTGGATAAACAAATATTCCCTGGCAGGCAGACCTGAGCTTTCACCTTCCAAGTAAGAATCTTGTCCAAAAGATTAGTTTCTTTCTGTCCAAATAATGTTTAATTATAAAACCGGTGCATTGCCAAGAGGAAATAGATAAAACCACTGCAAATGTGCATTTCAAGAAAGGCAAAAACAAGATAACAAAGAAGAGAGATGGTCACCAGTAATAAAGTAGCAATGGATCAGACCCACTGCCAATTTTGCAGCAGAAGTCAGGTAAGTCTGATTTGTGTTACATCAGAAACTAGTAAAAAATTATGGCTTGAAGAAAGCAAACCAAAACACGTTTCTTTTTTTCTGTATGCAGTAAAACCTAGGGACTACATTGAAAGTACTGGAACTGGGAATGGTGGCTTTCTGGATTTTTATTTCCATTTCAAAACATTTTATGTATATTTTGCAAGCAAGTTCAGCACTTCTCTGTTTTGACTTTTGATTGTAATAGAGGTGAAAACATTGCAGTATTATTATTAGGAATGTGAAAACACAACCATTTTTACAAAGGGAAATAGTCATGCAATCTTCTTTTCCTTGGTTTTTCAGGATAACTTCTTCAATGCTAGTATTCCTTCTTTGGGTCTACGTAATGTCATATATATCAATGAAACACACACCAGGTAATGTAACAAGTCTTTCTTTTACTTTTGGAATTCAGTGTGTTCTGATCTTTGGGTTAGTCCAGACTGAGTGAATACATGTTGTTCTGAAATACAGGACCTGACGCTGGCTTCAGGAAAGGTCTATACTTGTAAAATCTGGCTGTGTGCATTTGAACAAAGTCCTTTGGGGTAATAGGCAAAGAGTGTAAAGGTCATACCTATTTCACAAAACACAAGGGATGTACAAACCTTTTTTCCCTTCAGTGCAGCATCTGTAGCATAATGCTGGGAGGAGCTTTTTTTGGTTCCCACACTGAAGAATGACTTCAGGCAGCATTTTAATATAATGAGCAAGTCTGGCTCACAATTTAGGCTTTGACTACTATTACTAATGATAGTTAAATCTGAAAATGTTTTGCTAGACTGTGGTAGTGTGTAGCTTCTGAAGGGTGGTGTATGTGACCTAAGCAAGGTTTTGTATATTTCTGCTATGTGAAATATGTCTTCTGTTCTGGGATGAAGTTGCTGGAACTACACAAAAATTTTAATGTTGTTCTTTGGAAAGTTAATAATGCTTGCTGTAGTTTTTACAGTAATCATTAGCATAAGCAGATTCTGCAGTGTTTGCTGTGGAGTCAGAGCAAACAAAGAGAGGCCAGCAGCCTGAAAGAAATGAGCCCAAGTGTCTGAGTGGAAGAAAGGCAGTATTGTGCTGTGCTTGAGAGGCAGGAAGCTAATGTTTGAGACTGTTCTTTCTTCGATTCTGAATTAATTATTTTTTTTAAGAGTTGTTTGTAGTTTAGAATACAGAAAAGTAACTCAGATGAGGTTTAACTTTTTTAAGATTAGTTTCCAAAGTCTCATCCTTGAATGATTTTGAAAATTTCTTAAGTTAGAAATCTAAGAGCAAGAAAATGTGAGTTAAGTATTATTCTGAAATAATGCCTCTAGCTTAGAATGTCATTAGTCTGAAAATTGATTATTTTAATGAAGTTCTGAGGTCCCTGGGATTAGACAGTAACAGTTTCTTGGTCTTAGGCTGCTTATTGAAACATCACCAGCATCCTTTTTCTGAGATGTGATTGTGTCAGTTCTGTAATTTGGAACCAGGTTCTATTCAAAATAATGTATCTTGACGGGATTTGCTCTGAGTTGTTTCTCCTGTCATTACAGGTTATGATTGGAAAACAGGTTTTCTAATTATTCTACATTGTGTCTAAACTTTAAAATGAGTATAGGAGCCTTTATGTCTTGGCAGATCCCTCCAATAGTTGGGGCTTTTGCAATTTGTTTTAGTTACCAAAACTTTTGTCAGAAAGAAGCATACCTCTTTCACTTTACTTTTTAGAAAAATTGATAGAGCTGTCAGACTCAGATGGGAAGGGGAAAATGGAAGAGCAATTAGAACAGTGTCAGCAGTCTACTTCCCTGACAGTGTGGTTAGCAAAATTCTTGGTCCTTTGAGACAGTCTGAATATTTGTATAACTGTTAGGCGGCAGTGTGGATTGCTTGTGCATGTACAGTCATCCTAATTACAGTAGGATTGGCATGCGTGCTCAGACTGCTGGGTGTTCTGCAATATACAGTTTTCTTCTAATCTTTTATAGCTGTTTGCAATACGGATAAAACACACTGAGAGGTGGTAGGGAAGTTGAACTGCCAGCATTAGCAGCTGGGGTGACTGCAGGCAGGTGAGACCTTAGTGGCATGGCAGTGCAGTAGCTACCTGCAGCATTTCTGTCTGTGACTGGGTCAACCACTGGAGCAGCACATTACATTGCACTGCCAGCCCTAAGAACAGAGTTCTTGTAAACACAAGTGGAGAAAAAGGATAGGCTTTGAATGCTTCAGTAGTTTCTTATGCCTTATGCAGTGCATCTCTTCCCATGTTGCCATTCTGCTGTGTCCTCAGCGGTGCTTTCTATATCACTTGGTACAGACAGATGATAGAAAAGCCCAGGCTCTGTCAATTGTGCTCCAGACTTTGTACCTGACCTCAGCAACCTGCTTCTTTCTCAAATTAACAGCTTCTCACAATTTTATGTTCTGTGTTCGTGGAGATCTTTCAGCAGTGAAGTGCAAGTAAGCTTCAAATCTTTCCACATGTGCAAGGTAATGAAAGAGTATTGCACAATACTAGATGCTCAGCTGGCCAAGATCTAAGGTACAGAGAATACAGAAGTTTTTAAGTAGATCTTCAAAGAACTTCACTGCTTTTGCTTCTTAAGTGGTACTTTTTTAGGCATTTTTAAAGCTCTTTTTTATGAGAGTGACACTCAAACATGCTTCATGTTTTGTAGGTACAGAGGGTGGCTTGCAAGACGACTTTGTTATGTTCTTTTTGTGCTAGAGAGGGATGCTCATAAGGGAATGTTTGCCAAGAACCTGACAGAAAATGTGCTGAATAGCAGTAGGTAAGTTGATGCAAAATAAACTGCTTTTTGTATGACTTAAATCATATGATAATGTGTCAGAATTTGGAAACTGCAGGCTTTGAAAACTAGTCTATTTAAAATATCAGAAGATACAATCTCTTTAGCACAGCACTTCGGAACTGTAGCTTGCAGTTTCTGTTTGAATAATAGGAGGAGATTTATAATTCTTAATCTCAAAATAAACAATGCATTATGGGCAGACAGCAGACTCAGTACACAGAAAAATAAACTGCTATGTGGAAATGCTTCAGACTTCTGTTTATATAATTCAAGTAAATCACTATTACTTGCAGCTATACTGCTGCTATCAAAAATTACCAGTCCTTCAGAAAGAGTGGGAAAGTGTAATTTCAGAGTCCCCTAGTATGATGGCAGTGTGAGGCAAAACTGGAAAAAGACTGTAGTGATGAAATTCCTGCTCTTTACTTTGTGGAGCTTGTTTTCTGTCTCATACTGCATTTCAAGTGCTGTGTTGAGCCTTTGATCAGCTTGCTATTAAGGTATCCATTTTCTGTGGACACAGGAAAACTGAGCCTCATGCCTCTCCTCATGTCTAGTTTTATTGGAGGCTACACACCATCTGCATTAACATTCTGTACTCTTGAATTTTTAATGTTCAAGACCCATCTGAAGATGATAATGTTGGTTTTGAAAAACAAAGCAGGCTACCTTGTGCCACAGTTATTGTGTACTAGCCCATGTAATTGCTCATGTATGTGTTCTAAATGGAGAAAGCAGACTGTGTAATATTTTTTTATAAGAAACTGAGAATTCAAAGGGAAAGATATTGTAGAAGTAGAAAACTGCAACTACATAAATCTGTGATGAGGTCAGTGAAATTGTCAGAAAAAGCAAAGTCCACCAAAGAGGAGATTTCATGTGTTCTTTTGCACTTTTAACCTTGTTAACCCTTTCTAAAAGTCAATGATCAGTTAGTGTGGGTACCTATGAAGTGTGGACATACTATTTTTTGTGGTCAAATTTGATGGCATATATCTGTCATCCCCCCCTTTCCAATTGGAGCTTACTGGTATTGAATTAGAGGTAATTAGGTAGAGAATTTGGAGTACACAAGTCTTTGGTGTGGTTCTTCTTTTATGATTGTGAATTATTGCTGAAGTAGCTCATTTCCAGTAGTTGTTGTCTGTCTCGAACTCTTCTGTTGCACAACTGTCTCATAAATTTTACTTCTTTAATGTTAGGGTACAGAAGGCCATCGTAGATGAAGCTTCTGAGCCAAGTGTTCCAGGTAGCTTTGCTCAGGTGGATCCTAAAGCTATCAACAAAGTGAAAAAAAAAGCTAGGAAAATTCTTCAGGAAATGGTAGCAAATGTGTCACCGGCTTTAATCAGGTAATGAAAATGGCTCATCAGTATTGTCGATGGGTAGAAGAACAAAAGAGAGAGCCTCTCTCTGTGTAGTACCAGCAGAGCTTATAATGTATTATTCATAAATAATGAATAATTATTCATAAATAATAAGACATTATTCATAAAAACAACTTTTCTGATGTTAACTAGAGAAAGGGTAGATATTCTTCATTTTCAGGTGCAGCAAAAGCCCTCTATTTTTTCAAGGGATAAACCTAATTACATAATTAAATACAAACTTTTTTTTTCCTGAAGCTAGGCTTGGTTCTAGTGCTTTACACCAATGTTTTTCTGGTAACCCATTGAATATTATAGCTTGTAGTTATCAGCATTTTAGTCTTATCTTACATATAATATTCTACTGTGATGTCTACTTTTATAATAAAGTTGAATATTGTTTTGCCACAAAATGAGATGCATGCTGTCACCTAATGTGCTTATCCACCAGCTTAGTTATTGCCATTAATTGTAGGACCTCTTAACTTGCCCCATATGTTAAGCAGTCTCTGCAATTTGAACAGCCTCTGTGGTTGCTGCAACTTTTCAGCCTTTTGTAATTATGACACAAATGTAGTAACTAATCACAGCTTTAGTTGATAGGTGAAGACTTGTTAAGCAACTTGATTTCACAGTGAGTTTGTTTGAGTGTGAAATAATGAAATTGTTTGGCTTTATCTTCAGTCATATGGAAGCAGTGTAAAAATAAAGGTAGCAATGAGTGAAAGTCTTTGAATTATGTTTGTTCTTTTCTTCAGGTTGACTGGTTGGGTGTTACTGAAGTTATTTAACAGCTTTTTCTGGAATATTCAGGTTCACAGAGGTCAAATAGAAATGGTCAAAGCAGCAACGGAGGTAAGGGGGATGGGAAAGTGTTTAGGCAGATTTTTGATGGAGTTTCATTTCTGTTGGTGTTTACATTTATAGCACTTTCTGTTCTCAGAAGGGTTCTGCTAAGTCTGTGTGACAGAATTGTGTAACCTTAAATACTATGTCAGCTCTGGTTTTGTCTTTGCTTCAGGATCAAATTTTAACTATAAAACTGATTATCTTATAACCTCCATCCAGGATAATTTCTTTTTCTATGCCTGGACAAACAGTACTAAATTAGTAGGTATGTTTAGGATTTTCCGAATTACTCTTGCCTTAATTTGGAGTAGAAAACAATTAAGAAATCAAGAGCCTTCTGTGCTGTCAAATTGTTGCTGGGCTTTAAATTGTTTCTGAAGTTGATTAAAAGCACCACCTAAAACTGCTGTTTTGTTTACACTCAAATGAATTGACTCTTTCTTTGCAGGATTTGTTTCTACAAAGATACATTAGATAAATGGAAGAGAGAAAAAAAACTGTTGCCAATATTTTTTTTTTAACCTTTTGATTACAGTTTTTAAGAACCCCAATATTAGGTTCTTTTTGTTGATGTCTTATGAAAAGAAATAGCAACACTTGGACAATGGCCCCTTTAAACTTATTAATTGCTGTATCAGTGCTGTGAGTTTGAAGATTATCAGTCATTGTTTCTCACAAGCACACAACTGAAAACTGCGGTCCATCGAAATACAATTCAGAAAAGTGTTGGCATTACCACAGCTGAATGAAAACCAGAAGTAAACTGAATGCTGGCAACTGAAAAATACCATCTCTTCTAATAATATGATAGCAATCTCAACAATGGATTTTTAAAAAGGAGTAATATTCTACATTTCTAATCAACTGTCGTCTTGTTTTTCTTCTCTCCCTTCCATAGATGAATTTGCCTCTTATTTTCTTGCCTGTTCATAAATCTCACATTGATTACCTGCTCCTTACATTCATACTTTTCTGCCATAACATCAAAGCACCCTATATTGCTGCAGGGAATAACCTCAACATCCCCATCTTCAGGTAAAGTTAATAAGTTGCATGGAAGTTCTTATTATCTGAAAAAGAGGGGATTGTCAGGGACCAGTTGAGCAGTATATCTTACAACCACACATAAGGGAATCTGAGGATTATTGGGCACATTAGTAGAACTTTTTGCTTCCTATTGCATTCTCAGAGAGAGACCATCACAAAATCCTTTTGATAAAGTCTGCCATAACCTAAGTGGGGTAAGGAGTAGTAATTTCTTGTCAAGTAAGTGACTAAGAAAAGACTAATATGTGAGTAATGTGTGGAACTTCTTATGAAGTTTAATGAACCAGCTATTGGGCAGTGACAGTACTGAGTGCATAATGTTTTGTGGGAAACTACTCCAGTTTGTTCGGTGTTTAAATTGTGTTGGTCTTCTATGCAATTTTTGCCAGGGAGCAGGTGTTTGGGGATACTGATCTCCGAAGAGCTCCTGGATTTTGTGGAGCATACAAAGGAAAGAAGGGGGGTGTCTTGGATGTTATGCACCAGTAGGTGCTGGTCTCTTATTATCCCAGTATGAAAGGATGTTCTCATGAGGGTTTCTTGGTGCACTTTTGGATTAACACAAGTCCACGCAGATGGTGTAACTGCTGGTAGGGAGTGGGAGTTGCCTGCATGCTCCTCTGTTAAGATTAGTTGGCTGAGGTTATCATGCAGCCAGGGCATATACGCAGCACAACATGGGCATAAAGGCCTGCTCACATAAGCTGTTCTTTGGGTCACAACTCCCTGACTTACAGTGCTCAGGTTCACTACAGTGGATAAGTGGTCTGTTAATATAGTGAAATGAAATGAGTCAGTGTAGAGAAGCCTATTTCATTCAAAATATCTATGTGCTCCCATAATCTATGAAAAGATTAATGCATTTATAGTAACTTCAGTTTCTGTTGTGTGCTAGGAATTTTGCACCGAGTGGGTAGTAGCTTCCTATGGACTGAAACCCATGAGTGTAATTGTTCTTGATTTTGTAGCACACTGATCCGCAAGCTAGGAGGATTTTTCATTCGTCGAAAGTTGGATCAGAGTCCTGATGGTCAGAAGGATTTCCTTTATAGAGCTTTGCTGTATGTGGTATGTATTTCTTGCCTGTGTGTCCATGGATAGTGCTTGGGTTGGGTGGTTGATGGGAGAGTGACTTCCATCAGTTGGGAGAGGGTTTTTTGGGGTTTGAATTTGTTTAGAGTTCATTTTACATAAGCAGAGTACATTTTTGCATCAAGACTTAAATGCATGATGTAAAAGAGAACGAAATGCCCAGTACCTTCCAGGATGAAGTTTTCACCTTGTGCAACCTTTGTTAAAGAAATGGAATTAAGATTTCTGGATGAATACTAGATTTAAGCCTTGTTTCCCTGATTTCTTTTGTACTGGGGCATATCTACATCAGTTTTCTTTACTTAATGGAAGTCTCTGTTTATGATGTGTTGATGTGCTTCTTTGTGCAATTGAGTAGAATAGCTCTGTTTTCATCTTGGAGGATGAGATGTTCTGAGGAACCTGAAGAAGAGACATATGCAATTCAAATGAATCAACTGATGTTAGAGATATTCTTGAATGGCTTTATACTGCTTGTATATTCATGCAAATTAAATAACAGTTTGGTCTGGATTTGTGTCAGGCATTCATTATTGTTTATTCTTCTAAGTATTCATGCCAAGTCACACTTGTGGTCTTTCTAAGGGTTTCTAAGAGAGAATGATTGCTGATGAGGAACAATGTGTTTCAAATGTGAACTTAGCAGTATATGAAGATATGTATTTTTCTTCTTCTTCAATCTCTTCATATTCAGCACATAGAAGAATTGTTGAGACAGCAACAGTTTTTAGAAATATTCTTGGAAGGCACACGGTCTCGAAGTGGAAAGACATCCGGTCCTAGAGCAGGTCTTTTGTCTGTGGTAGTGGATGCTCTCTTCTCAAATGCTACTCCTGATGTCCTAATTATACCTGTGGGAATCTCCTACGATCGCATAATTGAAGGTCACTATAACAGTGAACAGCTGGTAAGGGCAATTGAATAACCTGTTTTGCCTGGGGATTTTCTATTGATATGTGGGAGAGTCTGTTACACAGCTAAATGATGTGCGAGCAGTTCTCTGTCACATGCACTTGCTGTTTGTGATGAAGAGTGTAAAGCTGTGAATCACAAAACCTCTGTGATGGAGATTGCTGAAGAATGGGTTACATACTTGTAAGTGCCAATTCATGACATATAACCATTTAAATGTATTACTTTTCATATGGAAAAACAATAGTTCTCTAGATTTACTTGAAGTTAGAAAGCATATCAGCAGTTTTACCCTTGTGTCTATTGAATCTAGTTTGATTTTAAACACAGCTTTATAATTGTAAATTGGAAAAAAAAAATAATAAACCAACCATTCATGTTTTCCAGGGCAAGCCTAAGAAGAATGAAAGTCTTTGGGGTATAGCGAGAGGAGTCTTCAGGATGCTGCGGAAGAATTATGGATGTGTCAGAGTAGATTTTGCACAACCATTTTCCTTAAAAGTAAGTTTGATATTTCGAAGAATTTTTTTTGAAGATTTGATGTTTTTGCTGTTTCAGCAGTGACACACTTATGCAATGCTAACTGCCTTCGCTTTTAAATTCTTATGGATTTCTTTGCAGAATCTGCTAGTATTACACTTAATTTATATATATTTCAGTAGTCTGTGTTCTGCTATGGTATAGCTTACTTTTAGAGTGACTTTAATAAGATTAACATGCTGTAACAACAAGAGAACATTATTCAAATTAATTAGGCATTCCTCTTTCTGCCCTACTTCTCTCAGAAAAGCAGTAGGTTGGAGAGCTTTAGAGGGTTCAATTACCACAGCATGAAATAGTTGTGACTGTCTGCACTGCATTATAATTACTGTAGTAGGGAAAGATATTAATTCACTTACAAGGAGGGCAGCTTGGGTCACTTCCAGGCTATTCTTGTAGAGAGCTAACAATTGCTTCTGGATCAGTATAAGGAAAAGAAGGTTATCTGCCCTGTTAATCTAGTGAAATGCTGATCTCTGTACTTTCCTAACAACCTCTGCCAGCTCTCATTTGTATGCGTACTCATTCTTGTACAACAAAAATAAAATAAGAGTAACTTAAATTTTATCAGTATGCCTTAACCAAGAGTTGCAGAAGCATAACTGCATCATTTTTAAATTAACATGCTTGTATCACTGCAGGTTTTTCTAAGAAAATGAGCTTTTAGGGTTAATTTTAAGCTTTTGCAGCTCTGTGAGTACAGAATTAGAAACAGAAGAGGAAGAGCTGGCTGTGAAAGTCTTTTAAGTAGCTTTCCTGGGAGAACTTTTCCTGACCAGCAGGCCAAGTGGCTCTGTAGTTTCCCACATCAGTCTTCGTAGGAACTGGAAGAACACAGTGTCCCAAAAGCACAGTAATGTAAATGGTAACCTGTAAGGAGAGGCTTCTGAGAAATTTGTAATTCAAGAATTTCAAGTTTGTAGTACAATGTCTGCTTCCTGAGTGCTTTAATTTTATGATGTCTTACAGCTAGAGCTTCTGTAGTCATGTTTACCTATGGAAATTTTTCCTATCCCAATGTTTAAAGGAAGTAGTGTGAAGCAGTAATTGTAATCTGTGTGTTGATTCTAAATGGGTATTAGACTTCGCTCTCATTCATGCTAATGAAGGCAGTTCTCATTAATTTAATCATGGAGAAGCTAGTCTCAAAGGACTTGTTCCCAGCAAGATTCTGACAGTGATTATGCATTGTTTTTGTTACAGTGTTTTTCACCAAGTGTGGATTCCTTGCTCTAGGAAGTTTTCCATTTCATTAAAAGTGAGCAAACTCATGCAAGCTTGTCACTTTTGTAACCTTATTACTGCTCTTTTAGTGTGAGCTGTTTTTAATCACAGTTGCAGTTTTGAATGATTGCCTTTTTCATATTAATCATGTTATCAGTTAAATACAGAAGTGAAGTTAGGTGGAAAAAAGTACAAAAAATATTAATCCTTTTCTTAACAGGAATATGTGAACAGCCAAAGTCAAAAACCTGTGCCTGCTCCTCTTTCTCTTGAACAAGCTTTGTTACCAGCTATACTTCCATCGAGGTAGACAGTCTTTTGGTTGCTGGGCAGAGGGAGGGCATGTTGGGCTTGTTTTTTTTCTTTGTTAGTTTTTTGCATTCCTTTGTCTTTTTAGAATTCTCCAATACGTTTCAAGTGGTGCTTGAACTTCCCAAGGATAATTTAATTGTGTGTAGGCAAACAAAAATCTTAGATGTTTATTACTGTGCATTTTGTTCTAAGAGTTACATTCTTTCTGGTGATTTTTTTTTTTCTAAATAAGTTCCAGGAGGCATTTTTTTCTTTTTTAAACTGTAGTGACCTCTGATGGTTTAATTTTAAAATTTAAGGAATAATTTGAAGGAAAAAAATGACACAGTGAAAAAGGAAGAGTATGTTATTAAAACCCACGAATATTTCAGATGGATTTTGGTATGTATCCAAACCAAATAACTCTTCCTAATGAGGTCTTGAGAATATCCTTTGCTCAAACAGATGACTCATTCAGAAATGCAAAACTTTTCTTGTAGGAAAAGTTTTTCTTGCATTTGTTATAAAAATGTACATTTTTGTGAAGGCCTTTCCTTGCCTCATACAAACCCACGTGGTCCTGGTGGAGACAACATGTTTTATTTATCTTGAGAAGGTTGTAGGTCCATACAAAAGACCATTTCTGGTTTATAGAGTGGCTGAGTTGAAAACTGCCTTCTAGGCTTAATCTACTTCTGTTCCATATTCATTAAAAAGAGCTGTGGAGTACAGTGATGTAGTGGCAATATGAATAGCCATAGGAAAAGCCAAGTGTTCTACGTAGCTCTTTTTCATTAGATGGTCTTTTATCTTGGATTGTTGCTCAATGGGAAAAGCTGGTAGATATTCAGTGTTTTGTGGAGCTTGTTAGGCATAACATTTTAGTGCCGTTACCAAAACACATCATGTATTTTTTGCACTGTAATTCAGTTAATGTATCTTAAAAAAATCGATGTCATAATGCAAATTTTTGTTTTGTATTCAGACCTAATGATACTGTGGATGAAGGTACTGAGGCTTCACTGCCTAACTCCAGGGATATAACCAGTGAGCCCTACAGAAGGGAGCTGATAGCCAACTTGGCTGAGCATATTTTATTCAGTAAGTGCTTCAGTATCACTATAAGCTACCCATTTTGTTTTGCTTATTGCATGAACTAACTTGCTGTTTGATAATGCAAATTCCTGGCATTCAGGCAATCATTTCCTGACTTCAGATGCTTTCTTGACAGCTTTCACTCCTTTGCCTTCCTCCTTCCCTCTGCAGTTTTTGATAAATTGGCTTTCTGGTCGAGTACAAACTTTCTATCTGTTTATGCTGATAACTTGTGTATTCGTTGCACCAGTGTACTGAACTTGATGTACTTTGAATGTTAGAATTAATTGTTGTTGACATATTGATTTCTTATCACACCACAGAAAAAGCTATGATAGTATCTTGCAGGTGTAATTTGTGTTACATGCTCTCTGTCTGCATGGACCAGTGTTGCCAAGCTTATAGGCTATGTGGCATGTGTTTCAGTTAGTATGTCTGTGATTTGTGGTCTTGAGATGTATACAAAACAGTACTTTTAGCTTAGTAAATGCTTGAGCTTTACTCAGGCTTCCTAGTTCAAATTATTGTAGTTTGATTACATTAATATTTTACATGCCTACAACACTTCAGAATTGTGCCTGGTCATTATGGTACTTCTGTAGGGTTAATGTATTGCTAGAAGGAGCTGAAGTAGTAAGAGCTGAGATAGAGTAGTGTCAAAGCATTTTTGAAATTCTACAGCTCATACTCTTTTATTATTAAAGCACTCTTCGTATTTTATTCAGAAGGTACAGTTCTATGCCAGTATTACTGTTGCTGTGTTTTTTTTTTTTTAAAGTAGTGGCTAATTTTTCACTTCTAAAGGTGTTCTGAACTTCTCATTCTATTGAAGTCCCACAGTCACTTTGTCTTGTTTACCTCTAGCTGCTAACAAGTCCTGTGCTGTGATGTCTACCCACATTGTTGCCTGTTTGCTGCTGTACAGACATAGGCAGGTAAGGCTTCTGTGCTGCTTAAACGCCCTAACAGCACTTTGCAGTTGTTGATTGAAAGCATAGATTGCATTCTACTATAGCTTGCTACTAAGAAGAGAAGACACGTGTATTTAAAGTGGATTTCATGTATGCTAATGTTTTGATTAGTAGTAAATGCTTGGAGATCATAATAAATATCCATGTGAAAATAGATTTTTAAATCCAAAATTTAATTATACTTTTTTTTTTGAAGACTACACGAGCTTGGTTCAATTCTATTAAAATCTCATTTTTGAGCCCTGACATTTGAAAGCATTTATCATTGAATAGGGTAGCAACTCTTCAGTTAATTTTCAAATGAGTTCTGCTATTCCTTGGTACCTGAATATTTTACCATGTTGGCAGGATGATTCTAATGTTTAACTGCAACTTTTTGCATGGGGCTTGGAAGATGTTTTTCTCCTACAAGTGTGTTATACATTTTGTCTGAAATTCCTTTGCCTCTAATTTGAAGTTTTTACTGCACATGAATTGAGATCACATTGAAGAATATCGATCAGATGTGTAATTTTCTCAGTCAAAGGAATCACTACTCCCATCAGTCCAGTCTTTCCAATTTCCTACAATGAAGGGATGAAAGAAACACTGTATTATGTGGTCTGAATCTACACTGCAAAAAAAAACAACAAAAAACCGTCACACCAAGCAAATGCTTAAGGAAAAGCTCTTCCTCATGTCTCTAACCACTTGAAAAAAAAAATTCTTTTACTTACAGTATTTCCAGATAATTGATATTTCCTTTTGTGGTAGAGGTAATGGAAGTATGACAACTCTTAACACATCCTCTTAAAGAACAACTTACGTTCCTGTTGGTTGTGAAATGGACTAAGAATCAAACAGAAAATCTTGCATTCTCAAATAGTTTTGTGGCTGGAATTGTAATTCAGAAACCGTGCTCCATTTCAGCAAAATCTGTGAAAACAAGGATTTATAATATAACTGGTGGATTTTGGATTATTGAAAATCGGTGTCTCTTTATGTGTTTTCTACATATATGTGATTTACAATAAACTCTTGTGCAAAAAGAACATTATTTTATTTTGTGATTCTGTTTTTATTTCTAGGGAACTGATCTTTCCAGGTTGGTTGAAGACTTCTTCTCCATGAAGGAAGAAGTCTTAGCCCGTGACTTCGATTTGGGATTTTCAGGGAACTCAGATGATGTTGTCATGCATGCCATCCACTTGTTGGGGAACTGTGTAAATATCACAAACACTAGTCGAAACAACGAGTTCTTCATCACTCCCAGCACGACGATCCCTGCTGTCTTTGAACTCAATTTCTACAGCAATGGAATTCTTCACGTATTCATTAAGGAGGCAGTCATTGGTACGAGCTGGGGTTTACTATGGAAAGACTTTCCTGTGACCTGTGAATTCAAAGTATCTGCACAACCCCCCCAGTTTTTTGTACTGTTTACTAAAGCTTATTTCTTCTCTCTTTGCGTAACCCTTTGTTTATTCTAAGAAAGACAATATTAAAATTAGATTGGTTTTTGTGTGGAGTGTTTTAACTCCTTTTTCCCATTTTCCTTTATCTTTCTTGGAAGTATTCATGTATTGGTCACTACCTTAGGCAAGGCACTGACAGAGTTTTGAGCCAACGTGGCAGAACTTTTGCCTTTGTTTAGCAATATTTTAATGAAATTTTGTTTCAACTAGAGATAAATTGAACACAAAAGCTGTAGTGGCAATTTCTGTCCTTGTTTTTCAATTCCATATGTGATACTGGACTGCTTATAGGCATAAAAATAGACATAAAGAAAGTTTTTAGGTTTCCTTTGTTGTAAAACTCTTTGTGAAAGCTCTGCTAATGTTTGTTTCTGCTCTAGCCTGCAGCCTTCGTGCAGTTCAGAGTAAGAGGTTCAGAAATGGTACCAATGGTGCTTCTCCCAGTTTGATTAGTCAAGAGCACCTTGTCCGAAAAGCTGCCAGCTTGTGCTACTTGCTTTCTAATGAATTTACTGTATCTTTGGTAAGTAACTAAGTCTTCATTTATCAAATTTTTATTGCTTTTTTATGCTTTTATTGCTTTAAAGAGAATGAATGGTTTCTTTAATTGTCTTGATTCTGGTATGTTCACTAGTGATAAAGTAAGAAGTTGAAGAGCATTTGAAAAAATAATGTGTTTCCACTTGTTTCAAGGAAATACATTTGAATGAGTGTAGTTGCATCAGAATAGTTCATCCAGAAGATGCATGATCTAAGATAACATGAATTAACTTGCCTCTTTCTTGTTGCTGGATGGTTTCTTTAGCAGGATAGGACACAGTCACATGTAGGGGTACATACTGGGTGCATACCTTCTGTTCATGCAGCTGCTGAGTGAGTGAAAAACAGCACAAACCTGCAGCATTTCTACAATGCTGCCATCAGACTTTTTCATGAGAAAGAAGATCTCTGTAGCTTCCCATAACTGCAGGTTGGACTTCTAAGTGCCTTCTAGCAGCTTTTGTCTTGCCTAGGTCGTGAGACCATCACAGTTTTTATCTGCACTTCCCCAAAGCCATTTAAATATTTTCATTTAAACAGGTCTAAGTCTTTGAGAGTACCAAACTCATATGAGTTTGCATGCATGATTGAAACAACACTGGAAACTAAGACTCCAGATTGTAAAGATAATTTTAATTTACATAGTTGTGCAAGAGTCCCATGGTGCCACACCTAATACTTAGTGACAATTTTAAACACGGCTTAGCTTTGTTTTTTTTTTTGTTTTATTCCAGAATGTTGGATGTTGAAAGATGCTCTGTACAGCATTGAATATTGTAGGTGTATGGTTTTTTCCCATATCTCTAAGCAGGTTGCTTAGAGATTCTAGAAATTCTTGAATTAGCTCTCAAATTTGCATCCATATTTTTTTTTAACTTCTGCTTTTTAAGTGAAACATAAGGCAAGCTCTTGTGGTTGGTAGAGTTTTTCAGTAATTTCATTGCTCTGGAGTTTGTGTTTTTCCTTTTTTTTTTTTTTTTTAACTTAAATAGTTCCTATTTAATACTTGATTCATTTTTTTCCTACTAGTGTAGTAGTGTTTCTTTTCTGAAAACATGGACAAATTTTAAATATCTCCTTTCACTGTAATATTTTATGTTTGTCTGACTACATGGAAAGGGAAATGCATTGGGTGGTAGAAGAATGACTTGTTTAAAAGGAGTAATGCTGCTGTATCTAGAAAAAGCACACAGAACAAGGAACTGCTGTTTTTATAATGGATTTAATGGATGTGATATTTAATTATAGTTTATTTAGTGCATTTCCTTTTCTGTTTTGCAGCCTTGTCAGTTGATATATCAAGTTTGCCATGAAGCAGTGGAAAAGCTGATACAATATGGTATTCTTCTGGTGGCTGAGGTAAGGTGATAGAGATACTGATTGTGCTGTTTCTTGTACATGACTAACTGTAGGTAGTTTGTTAGTTGTTGGTCTTGTTCTAAATATATGTTGTTACTTAAGATGCATAACAAATTAACAAGTCCAGGCCTCATGCTACTTGATTTTTGCATTTGTAAGCATCAGGTATTTGGTTATGGTCAAATTTTGAGGCTACAGATGTGTGTAATGTCACTGTACCTACTGAAGGTGACATACTGCCCTGTGAAATGGGGATTTTTTTTATTTTTTAGCCCTTTGGATTTCTAGTACAGGTTTGCAGAAGTTTAATTTCTATTCTTCGGGAGCCTGTAGAACAGATCTTTTTGTTGTGAAGTTTCAGTGGTGTATTGGAGTTGCTGCCTGGTGTTTGAGGCAGGTGATGTTAAGAAACACAGGGACCAGGAGCCAGCTGACTCACCATGTCTTTGCTTCTTAGACGTGGCAAACAGACCTTGGAGTCCAGGAACAAGTGGCAAAAAGTCAAAGAGCATCTGGAGTGGTGTAGGAGTGTAGCATATTTGGCTGCTTTCTTTTTTGCAGCCCTCCATTTTCAAAGGAGGTTTAGGCTACTTTTAGTATACTTGCTTAGGGCCTTTACTCTGCTCTAATATCTTTTGATATGTGTTTCCTTTTTTATTACGTCTGGGTAATAATATCTGGGACTATCAAGGAACTAACTTTCTCCTCCTCTGTTGTCACTACTGAGTGCTTTTTATCTTAAGTGTGATGTGTTGTCATGGCATTAGTGTGCAATCGTTATTAAATAAATCCGAAAATTAATGCTGCTCTGAGGATTAGGAAGAAACCTGCATGTTCAGTGCCTGGGGGCAGGTCAAGAGAACAGGTGTGAATAGCAGTAGGTAAACACTTCTGTGTCCTCAAGCATTTAACCTGTCTGAGCTTTCTCTGAGTTTCTGTTGCTGCGTCTGGTACTTAGATGCTTATAGCTGGGATATAGATGACATAAGTGGTATAGAAATACACACCTGTGTTATATGACACACAACAATAATGCCACACTGAATACTTAAAAAGTTGATGTTCCATTGCTGAATTTCTTAAACCTAGAGATGCTCTATACCTACTTAATTCTGTTAAAAACATTAAGAATGTCCATGATCTGTGCAAACACTGTAAGCAACGATTGTTTCATGAATTGGGACAGCTTGGAAATGTTTGTGGATTTTTACAGTCTGTTCTCTAAAAGGGGTAGCTAATTTCTATAACTTCTGATGTTTTAAGTTTACCACTGACTTTAACACATCAGTAAATTTCCTGTTCAATTGAGCTTAATTGATCCGGGCTTTTTATTTCTTTAATTGTTTTTCTGTGATCCTTGTGTTTGCTTTTAAAAATGAGGAACAATCCCAACACATAGTACTCTCTTTTGTATTTTCTTAAACTTATTTTCTGGCCTCTGCTTCTTTTAGAATATAACATTTGGAATAATGTCAGGCTTCTGTGGCAAAAAAAATAAGTACTTCTTTTTTGTCATGGCATTATAACAGTAATAAGGTGTCTACTATTCATTTGTTTTTAATCTTGCATGATTTGTATTTCTAAGCAGAATGATTGTATGGAGGGTCTTTTCTCATTGACTAAGCATTGCTGACCTTTGCAAATCCTTCTGTTCAGCTACTTTGAGGAAAGTGAACAATGAGTGATGGACACTGATGTTTCCCTTGTTTTTCAAAGTGTATTTTCACTATCTCTAAAATTCATTTATAAAGATGCATTGTCAAAATTGACTGTTGCATCAGATATTGATCAGACAGGTGGAGTATTTCTGTTGCACCTTTAATTATTGTGTGCCTGAACTTGTGACATACTTGCATTATTTCACAATAGAACTAAATTACTGTTCAGGTAGATTGACATCTATTGTTTTTGCTTGTGCTTATTGTCTTGAAAGATTATTATTTATTTTTTTTTTAACTTGCCATGGAACTTTAGAGCGCTTTACAATTTTCCAAAGCACTTCATTAGTTAAAGATTTTACTGAAATTAATGTTGTTCCTTAACAGAAGAGAAGCAAACGGTGAATATTGTGAAGAAAAAGGAGTTTAGGTTGATAAATTTCACCATGGTAATATTGCCATCACGCACTTGTCCCAAAAGCCTGAAATACGTGCTTACCTAAGATACCTGCCTGGGTCTTAGATGAGTGTAAATCCATGCCCTGCTCTGAAAGTGGATTACTGGTGGGGTATTTGTAGGCTAAACTGGGATGCTGCTTGTCAGGGTGATTAGCAGAACGGAGTTACTGCGTCACAACAGGTAGAAGGGGCTTAGTGTCTCAATCAAGATTTAAACACTTTGTGTCTTTTCTGATTGAAACTGGCTCATTATTTTCCAGTCTGTATCTCACGTGTGGATGAGTACTAAAGAGGCAGAAAGCTAACAGTTAAAAAATATCAAGTTGGGGCATTCTGTGTTAACTGAGATTTCAGATATTGTAATGCAGTGAAACACAGTTAACTAATATGTCCTTAAAGTAATAGTAGCTCAAAGGTGAGCAGCGTCCACATACAGACAGCATCTCAACTTTCTATCCTAATGCAATTGTAAACATTTTCTTGGCAACAGGTGCTGCAAGGCTGCAACTACACTACAGCAGAGATTTTCTCTTCGATTTGATAGGCAAACTGCAGAAAAAAAATATTTTCTTCTGCTTATATGAACCCTGTCTGTTATTAAATCTTGGCTGTTTTCATTAAATAATGATTAATGATAGGACTGATTTGGCTGGATGAGATTATACAATAAACTTATTTTATTTATTTACATTGCCTCTTTATCATCTCATCTTCATATTTAAGCAGGATGATCAGGAGGATGTTAGTCCCAGTCTTACAGAGCAGCAGTGGAATAAAAAACTCCCTGAACCATTAACTTGGAGAAGTGATGAAGAAGATGAAGATAGTGATTTTGGAGAAGAGCAAAGAGATTGCTACCTGAAGGTAATGTTATCCCAAGACTAGTAACATTGAGGTCTGTTACCAGAAATACAAACTGCTTCACTAGTTCAGGAGAGATAATGATACAACCTTTCCCTTTTTTCTGGTTCCAATGTTAGTTTGTTGCATTTTGTTGCAGTTGGTAAAATACATTTGTTTTTCCTCCCCATGGGAAATACAGCTGAAGAAACATCAAATACTCCAATAGGGCAGTGGAAAGGCAATGGTAGTGTCGTGAAACCTCCTGGAGGATTGAGTATCTTGGTTTCTAACTGTTTTATTCTTACTTCATGGACAGATCATGTTGATTTTAGACTTCAACTGGTTTTCTCAGAGAACTGATACAAACCTATTTAGGATATCTTGTTTGGAAAATTTGGAAACATACTTCCATCTTTAGGAATACGTGGCAACGCTTCTGTTGGCTGCAGAACAGTATAACGTCTTCAGTTTTATCTTGGGAAAATAGCTATTACATCACTAATATTCTGGAGGAGGAAAAAATAGCATTGTTTCATTATACCTAATTTGCCCCCCATGGAAAAATACTTTTTGCTATGCTTCCACATTGCACTGTCTTGTGCACTGTGATGTTTTGCCATGTACTATGGTGTGGGTTGTTTCTCATTTCTGCTGGTCTCTCTTTTAAGTTCTTATTTCCCTTTCTTAGGTGAGTCAGTCTCAAGAGCACCAGCAGTACATCACTTTCCTGCAGAGGCTCCTGGGACCTTTACTGGAGGCATATAGCTCTGCTGTCATCTTCGTACACAATTTTAGTGGTCCTGTTTCAGAGTCTGAATACCTTCAAAAGTTACACAGGCATTTAATAAGCAGGACAGAGAAGAATGTTGCTGTGTATGGTATGTCAAACAGCTTGTCTTTGGAACTGTGTTTGATTCTTTCTCATCTTCTGGCATCAGGATAGCCCAAATACAATTCCAATTTGTTTATATCTGTGTTTTCTTTCTTGCAGCTGAGAGTGCTACATACAGTCATGTGAAAAATGCAGTGAAAGTCTTTAAGGAAATTGGGGTAAGTGTTCTGTGATCAGAGTTGAAGATTCCTCATTTCATTTTAATAAGGAGCACGATTCTGGCAACGCATAAAATCTCTGCAACATTGGTTTGAAATCTGTGAATTTATCTGTGCAAACATATTGTGTATTCTGAGCATTTTGCTTTTCTTAAAGCTCAGGGCCATAGGAAAAGAGTACATGGTACAGAACAGAACACTTCTTGCACCTGAGAAAACTTGTCTAGGTGATGGCCAGGGAACCAGTCGTTTTTATTCCCAGCTAGTGTTGTTCTCTGTTCTGCTCCGTGTCCTTGATGCACAATCAATGGTAGGAGGCAGAGAACTCTGCTCTGCTTAATGACAGCTAATTTTGAAGGACTATTCAAATCTCCCAGAAGTATTAGTTCATCCCAGCGCTGATTGATGTTCCATGAGCACCATTGTAATGGACATCTAAGGCCCACCACGAGGATACAGGTGTTCTTTATTTTTGAAGTAAAGGAGCAGTTTTTTGCACTTTCCCACTCAAATTTCAAATTTTAGACTGCTTATAGAGAATTTGCAAATGAAAAGTTTCTTTCACCAAAATGGCATGACATCCTGGATACCAAGGCATTTAGGATTGTAATTTGAAAAGCACCAGTATTTGGGCTAAGTATTGCTAGACAGACATTTTGGTCTTTAAATAAGCTAACAATAGTTAGCATATAGGGTAACTTATGGTAAAAGTGTATCATCTTAATTCTGGTCTATTCTGCTGTCAGGAAAATGG
This sequence comes from Meleagris gallopavo, assembly GCF_905368555.1. Lineage (NCBI taxonomy): Eukaryota > Metazoa > Chordata > Aves > Galliformes > Phasianidae > Meleagris > Meleagris gallopavo. Next base: position 25,956,625 of record NC_139411.1, on the reverse strand, counting down.
AACTAGGTGGCATCTGCTCAGCACTGCATCTGACTTCTTGTTTTCAAGTGCATGCTTTTTTAATGTAGGTGCTTTTTGAGTGCCTCTTTAGTCCCTTGCTGTTGATGGAGTTGGATGTTTACTACACGCTTTACTTTTTTCTTAGTTTCTTTTTCTTAAGAAATGTGATTACTTGAATGTGATAATAATTATTTGTATTCGTGCTGTGTTTCAGGTTTTCAGTCAGACAAATCAAAAGAAAGACACTATTTTGGAGCTTAGCACTACGTTCCTACCTCAGCGCAACAGGCAAAAACTACTGGAATTCATCATGAGCTTCATGGTATTATAGAACACATACAGCACCTTTGTCCAGGGACATGAAGGCAGGTTTTGAGACTGTATCAAATCCTGGGGACATTTGCTACCCTTCAGAAATTTAAGGTGCCACTGTCTGGGTAAGGCCTTCTCTGACTTGAACTACTGGAAGACAAGTGCCTTCTTATGTATGCATCTATGGGTTTCTTACAGTTCCAATCCTGTTCTGATACTCAGATGACACTTTGGATACAAGTGATAAAACATCTTGCAAAAAATTAGAGCAATGATTAAAATTAGATTTAGAATGGAGAGTGAAGTTTTATCGATGTTACGTTTTAAATAAATCCACTTTTAAAAATGGTAACAGATGCACAAATACAAATGTTTGTGATCTGTAGCTAACCCTGAGATCTTGAGTTTAGTGGCAACACAGCTTATAGCAGAAAAAGTAACTTTCATTCAAATCCAGTTTTATTGTTTTAAAAAAAAGTTATCTAAAATCTTGTTTAGGCAGGATATATACTTCATGGATAAAGCCATAGTTTTGCATCAGTGCTAACATAAATGCCAACATTCTAATGTGAATAACAGTTACAAACATCCGAGAATAATGAGCATGTAGCAGATGATTGTCAGAAATGTCAGCAGGCACACCTTGCACTATTTGAGCCGTGCAGTGCAGTGGCAAACTGCACTGATCACTGCTGTCATGAAGAATGTCAGAGTAGCATTTTTGTTTTTATGGTGGCGTCTGTCCTTCAGGCAGATGAAAGTCAGGAGCCAGTTTTCTAACTGTGAATATCTTGTAAAATCTTAGATTATTATTTAATTGAGAAAAGCTATAAAGATTTTATTTTTAATTAGTGAAGAGTCAGATCTTTTTTTTTTTAAAGTGGAGTAAAAACTTGATTTGGTGAAATAATTTTTTAAGTTTGACCCTAAAAATTTCATCAATAACTTCAACAATTGTTTGGAAAACAGTGGTTCATATTCTGTAGCTGAGCAGACCTAAGTTAGTGTTAAGAAGTAGCCTTTAGAAACACAGAAATATCATAAGCAGTGTCCTTCAGTCTCTGTTTTTACTGACTTACAGAAAAGAAATTCAGAGAGAGATCTGAATAATTGAAAGCTGATGAGTAATTCTGTCCCATGAAACAGGACTTTAGTCTTGCAGTTTGGTCGTTTTGCATGGAGGACTTGCACTGTAGATTTCTCTTCATGTGAGAAGAGTTTAAATTGAAAGCTGTAGTCCTGTTTTCTCAGTACAGCTGATCTAGCTGAAGCAATAACTTGGTGGTACATGAAACTGGCTTGCTTATGAAATGTGTTTTCCTCACGTAGATTGCTTTCTATATGAGGGAAATCAATACTTTCATTACTGCATTGTTTCACTTGATTCTCATGTCATGGCCTTGTGAGCAGAAAATCTCCGAGTTTTTCATGTCAATCTCTGTTGCTTAACATAAATATGGAAAAGCATACTTGAATCCCAGCATTTGCACTGTTATGCCAGCACAAAACTGACGCACACATCTTGAGTTTGTGGCCAAGGAGCTTGCATTTGTACTGCACATTTATCAACGAGAATATTTCTGTAAATTTTTTATTAAATGCTATTAATATTTGAAATCTATGGTTTATAGTTTGTTAGCATTATACAGTTAGCACTGTGAGACACGTGTTCTGTCACTAAACCAGGTGCTGTACAACACTTAAAGAATTTCTGAACCAAAGCTACATTAATGTGAATAGAAACTGACTGTAGAATTGCTTTTGTTTTTATGCATTCCTGCTGTCTCAGCAGGATAGTGACTGGAAGGCACATCATTTCTTTTGTGAAGTCTGCTAGCTTTTTAGAGAAGTTTCAGCTCATTCTAGCTATTGTTCACAGTCTGTTAACCCAATGAATGCTCATACAGTGTTGTTGCTGATGGCTTCCATTTAGTCTTTTAAAAGACTAGGTGCTTCTAAATAACAAGGTCTCCTAGGTTACTACACTTCAGTACATGTGAAGTGTATTAACAGTGAAGATTGTAAATAAAATTTTTTACATATGAAGCAATATGAAGCAAACAAAACTTGAGTCATTTTGTTAAGATTGTTCTGCCAACTGATGTGTTAATTGCATTAACCCCAGGAGCACTGAGGTCACTGGAGTGTTCTGGCTAGGTGCTGCAACTAAACCTAACTTATGGTTTACCTTAAAAAGAAAAAAAGGAAGAAAAAAAAAAAGAGAAAATCTGATTAACAAAAGTCAGTGAGTGGATAGAGTACTATGCATGTGAATACACATTAATGAATGCCTTTAGTATGCAGAGGCAGGATACACCTCTAAGACTGGTTTTGTATGAAAAAGCTGCACGTGAAAAATCATGTACTAGGAGTCATCTGCCACTGGAAGCCTTTGCTTTCTGCAGCAAGTGTGTATATGTGCAAGCATGTAATTATGACACACAACAACTATGCTTTTCCCTGGAAATAAAGCACAGAATAAAAATTGTCTGTCTGTAACAGTCAAAAACAACAACCACTACTTTTGCACTGTTATTTACACCTTCAGTATCTTCTGACTTTATTTACCTCTCATGTTTCCTTTGCTGATATAATACCAGGTTGAGTTAACCTTGGTGAAGTTAATCAGTAAAGAAGAAATGATAGACTCTGAATTAGTACAAATGTGTTTTAAGACTCTCCTCTTAACAAAGACTTACACAAGCACCATCATTCTATGGGCATGTTAATCAGGTATGCAGGTCTTTTGGGGTCAGGGTCTTGCATAATATGTGAAATGTAATCTTTCCACGTGTATCCTATAGGTCTTATATTTTAGAGCAATGGAAGTACAGAATTCCATTTCCATGCTGCCACAGCCCCCCAGGGATCGTGAGCTTATTGACATGTTACTCACAGTGACCTGTAAGGCATACCTGCCTTCTCTTTGACAGCATAGGGCTTTTTTCACATATCTTTGGTTAGGAAGCATATACACACACTTGCCTTTACCTGGTCCCTGCTCTGCAAAGAAGTACTCAGAATCACGATTTTAAAGAACATTGAGCTGGAGGGGTTTTAAGATACTGTTGCTGTTTTGTTTCTGTGCTTATAAGCCTGGTACTGCTTCCCCTGTGAATGTTACCACGTTTTACTTGTTGTCTATTGTAGAAGCACAGAGGTGTTCTGGAGTCATTTTAATAAATTAAACTGTTTGCTAATATGACATTTAGTAAGTATTTCTGGTGTGTCTTTTTTCCTTTATTTTTTTTATAACCTGCTAAAATAATTGTTTTGATAACTTTATCCTATTGCAGGGACTGAAATTAAACTATGAAAAGCTTTCATTAGAGTGCACATGGAAGCTTGAGACTGAGAGGAATCTCTACCAGAGTATTTACTAGAGCGGAAGCATTTAAAAAACTGGCTGAGGTGACATCCTGATTTCTGACTCACTTTATATTTGATCACAAAGCAGAGCTGCCATTTAGCTGCCTTTTCCCCATGTTCTGGAGGATCCTTGTGTGGTTTCCTTCTTTTTTAACGATTCTAAGAGTTCCTTTTGCCTTGCAGGAAGGGTTGGGCTATTTGTAAGTCTGATTCTACTGATTCTCCCTTCATCCAGTGAGTTCAAGCTGACCTGGAGAGCAATAGGTCCCTTTCAGCAACTCTGACAGCATCTAGCAAATGTGAATCAATTGGAGTTGGGCTTTAATATAATAAAACCTGCATAGATGATCATTACTTAAATCAAGGAGGAGGAATGCTGTTTCACCTTTCAGAAAAGAAGTTGTAATCAAGTGATTCTTTCAGAGGCCTCTAGCAATGTTCACATGCAAGCAAAGTTCAATTAGTTGACAACTCGGGGCTGAGGTAGGAAACACAAATTCAATTATAGTGAATAGCTTGAATAAAACCCAATTTTTATTGGTGATGACCTTATGTGTTATTCTTTGTGTAAATGTCTTCCTATTTCTCAGTCTTCTAAAATCCCAAATGTCAGATAAAACATTTATCTCCTGTTTTTGCTTAATTCAGTTTTCTTCTAATAAAAGCTTGTCAGGCTTATTTAGAAGGATCACTTGAATTGAGCTCTCTGCTTTGTTCTCTCCTATGGTACACCAAGTTTTCAGCTGCCTTGTGTTTTCAAGGTAAGATCTGCTTTGGTCTGAATTGCTACTTGAAACATTTTGTTCTAAATCTTTCACAGATTTTCATTACACTTTGCATTTGTTACACGGGCAGCATCATCACAAAGACCATAAAGCCTGAAGAGACTTCTAGACTTTGTGTCATAACAATTGACAGTACTAGAAACAGAAGCTAATAAATTAATTGTTGTATAGATATTAGTTGTATGTATACAGTGCAAAACTTCAACAAAAAATGCATGGAATAGTGTCTATGAATAATGTGCATAGCGAAGCACTGAAACAGGTGGCCTGGGGAAGCTGATGTATGTGGAGTTTGTGGCCTCTGTCCCTGTTGTGCTGTGATGGAGGTGAGCAGAATGGATGGATGAATGATAACCTTTGCCTTTGAGCATCCCACCGGTTGTAAAATCCCCAGTGACTGGAAACTGGGCTAAAGATTTAAAGATTTTCACCATCCAGACTGTTTCTGGCAGGTTGCAATGACAAATTACAAATTAACTCTGCAATCTGTTAGCAGATTACAGTTTAACTTTGCCCCTGTTTTGGAAAAGCTAAAGCCAAGTGGCATTTCCTGATTTACCACAATTTTGACCATTGTGTTGTCTCAGGACTTCAGGCTCCACTGACTGTACCTACCTAAAGATATCAGGTTCAATAAATGCCCCAGAATCAATGGCAGGACTATTTCTGCATTGTGCATTCTCTGGGAGTCTTTCCAGGACCTCAAGCAAACACTTCAGCAGCCTCTTTGCACGAGCTCTGTGCAGCATGATGGCTGCTGTGTAATGTACTCACCATGGCCTGTTAACAGTTGTGAATTTATTTTCTGCTGTGAAGTGAGGCTCTGGAAGGGGTGATGGATTGGTTTTCTTCTTTAGTTAAGCATTTCTGCATGGCTGGAAAATTTTATAGGCTTGCCTTGTGGCTACATTAATACTTATGTATTGTGACTATGTGCTGGTTAATTCAGCTGAAGCCAAATGTTAGCAGTGGTTCTAAGCATCTTCAATCAGACAATCTCTTGTCTCCATAGGATGAAGGACAATTTTAAGTACTACCTGTCAGAAAGCTGTTAAAAACCCTTTTTCAGTGTTGATATTCCCTCTTAATTAAACGTGTTTATTACAGTTCAGCACCTTTCCCTGCAAACCTTTTCCTTTGGCCATTTATAACTTCTGTTTTCCACAGCTGTTTCTTCCTGTTTGCCACAGGTTCAAACACTTGCAATCATTCCTGTGTCCAGGTGCTTCTCATCATCCTTGCTTCTTAACAGGCACTACTGCTCAGATGGGTGATGCAGCTTCCTCATTCCAACAGAGGCCCTAAAATGTAAGAGTAAGGTCCTCTAGAATATGCTTGTTATTGGGATTAATAAATATTTCCATCTGTTTTTTTTCTCTTATCAGCAAATCCTCTGTTCTTAAAAGTCGATGTGTTAAAAGGCATCTGCATTTTTGTACGTGGTTCCTTATTTTGATCAGGCATTTGTGAAAGAATTTGATTGCATCATTTACTGGGTTTGTTCAGCTTGGGACTTTGAAAGTGAAGGCAGAGCAAGCTTTTTTGAGAAAATGTTTTCCATAAAAGCTTTCAACAAAGCAATCTCAATTGAAATGCTTATGATGTTTCATTCAACTACCTTGACTCATTAAGTAACACTTACTTTCCTAATTGTTATGTATTATTTTTGAAAATGATCAGAATGACTATGCAAGATAAGTCTTAATGCTCTGCTGTTCTCAGAGAAATGCATTCTATACAAAGCAGCTATGTTTTTGAGGAAGCCATATCCGTGGGCACGTTGCTTGAGCAATATTTTTTGAAACTTATTAAAGAATGAGAATGAATTCTGGTTCTAAGTTTTCTTTTCCACGGTCTGTGGATTAGATTCTGCCATAATTGGAAGGGTAAGTGTCGTTGTAAAACCAACATTTTCAGAACTGTCTAATTCAAGGAAATAGACACTTCTCAGTTTTTCATTCTAATTTGAAACAAAGACTCTGGTGAGGAGCCAGTAGTCACAGTAGAATAAGAATTGCATTATTTACCAACATTGTTTTGAGCTCATGTTTCCTAAATTATTTTGTCCTGATCTCTCCCTCCCTGCCAACCCTAAACACAAGCCCTGCTTTCATTCTTTCTTCAACAACTGCTTATTCTGTCCCTTCTAACCAGAATAGAAGAATCTGGGAGAACTCTTTTACGTATTAGGAGAATTATATCTCTGTACTAATCATTAACCTAAGTTGTAATTTAAGGAAATCTGAAGCAGGGAAGCATTGCGATATTAAAGCTGCTGTTTGTGGTTATACTCCAGAAACTTAGGAGAGAGAATGCAGCACAGGAAGTTGTTTGTGTTTTTTGTCTTATAATTGGTTTATATAAAGTTATCCCATTGTTGATACAGAACGCAGTAAAAATGAAAAATGTTGGAACCCATGATACGTGTACTTCATTTTCTGAAATAAGTAAATTAAGTGTGAATTGATTATTAATAATTCAAAGCGAAATGCCTGATAAGGACTTGGAGCAGCTTGTCTGTAATTTTCAATCATTAAAAAATCAGTCTGAGCAAGGCTGTCTGAAACTCCCTTATCTCATATTAAAGCCTTGCTTCTTAAGGAGTCAGATCTAAATGATGCAGCAGTCTTGAGACATTGCTATTGCAATATCCTCATGGCCTGCTGTAAACTCAGGGTAAGCTGGAAATTGGCTTTGGGACAGTAAGTCCTGGGTATGTGGGAGCTCCTGGTGACAACTGGGTACCTGGCACCACAATAGAGAAGTTTTGGGGTGTGATTTTATAGAATCAAAGGGTTGGAGGGGACGCACAAGGATCTTAGAATACAATTCATCTCTCCACACAGGACCATTCAAAATTCAAACCAGATTTTTGGGACCGTTAGGTTTGTTTGCTTGTTTAAGTTGCCTAAGAAAATATCTCTTCCCCTTGTTTGCTGCTTTTTGCATTCAGGCTGTACTTTATGAGGTAAGAATTCTCTCTCAGATGTGCCTGGGCTACAATAAAATGAAATTAAAACCACACTTTTCAAAGGAGTTGCACAGCTACTGCTTCTGCCCATAGGTAGAAAAATTCCCTCTGTCTGGAAAACAAGAAGTTAAGGAGCTTAACCTCCCCCTCCAGCCCCCAGCATTTTTATCTTTCCTAAAGGAAATTAAAATTTAGGGGTGGATTTTGGCACTCAGGTAGTAAACAGGGATGAGGGCAGCTCCATCCTCAGAATGTCCAGCAGATGGTGATGGAGCTTCATCAACAGCTACGCTTCCTGGGGGAGGGCCTGGACACCACCACTGCCATACCTCAGCCCTCAAGCTCTCCATTAGAAACAAAACATAATTTCCTCGGCAGCCAAATGCAATATTTCCATGGAAAAACGTGGAAAACATAGTTTGGAGCTGATTTCATCTGTCGACGTGATAATTTTTATAATCGCAGAAGTCGGTCTGTCTTCAGCATCTGACACTAACAAGTTCTTGAAGTGGTGTTCCTGGTGCTTCAGGAGAGAATTAGCATTAGGAGAGAGTTCTTCACTCCTCATCCACCTGCAACCTTCCAACAGGCTTTTTGAAGAAACAAAGCCATCACTCGAGGTCCAGGCCTGAGCATACATCACTTTGAAAGTATCCCAGATCTGACTTCTGGGATGTAGACTCTCATCAGAGTGCCTCATCCCATACAGCTGCAGGCAGAACTGGGCCTTCTGCAAGTAGTTGGAAAGGAGAACTGTCCTGGAGTGTTTGGGAGAGCCTGCTGGATCAGCTCACCTCATCAAGAGATGGAATCCTTCTCCTGAAGCTGGAGGGCACCTCCAAGGCCTTGACTGAATGTGAGTACCAGGTGATTCTATGTACTGATGTCCAGACACAGGAGGTGAAATTCATGTGTGTTTTATAAGACGTCAGCCCTGTTGCTGACAAATACTGGCCTTCTCTGCCCCTGCTCGCTTGCATTGTCCTGGCAAGGGACTCCCAGAAGCCTTCACGTCTCTGTGGTGATTTGGGCAGCCCCCAGGCAGGGAATTTGGAAGGGGTGGGGAACAGCAAGCAGCAAGGAGAGGACCCATAAGCCGTGGGTGAGAGGAGAAGCTACTGACACAAGCCGAAGTCGGAAAGGATTTTTTCCACATCGGAGAACCCAGCCCCTAATATAAAATATAGCAATGCGGCCACTGGAGGGCAGCCTCGTTGCTCACGCTGCCCTGCATCAGCCCTCCATCCCCACGCGGCTCGCCCTGAGCCCGCTTTGTCAGGCATTTCCTGCTGGTATGGTTGAGCAGAGATACACACGCACACAAACAACTTCTTTCTCTATAATTTTGCTGCGTGGTAGATGAGACCTGAAAAAAATGATCGTGCGTGTTTTCCTATGGGTGATGATGTTCCTCTAACTGGTGCTTTTGTTTGCCAGCTGTAACACATCCCTTCCAACCCGGTGCCTCCCTTCTCACTGTGATGCCTACTGCATCTTTTCGGTACTGTTCTGCAGCAGGGTGGGAAGGTTTCCAGCTTCCTCCAGCCTCAGTTAAACAGTTTTTGATTTCTTCGCTGGCATCAGCAGCTGTTAGCAAGAACAAAGCATAGGTAGAAGCCAGACATCACTAAGAGGCCTCAAGAGCCCCAGTCTGCTCTGCTCTGCTCTGCTTGGGTTTGTGCTTGGCAGCTTTTCAGGCAGCTGGGATGTCTGTCTTCTTTTCCAGGCATTTTCAACCTACTTGCACAAGCCAGGGTACATGCAGATGTAACAATGAGATGTATTATCATTGCTGTGTGGTTTGACCTGCTGGCTGCTTCAAGTTCTGTGGCTGAGCAGCACACACCAGGTGACCGGAGGTGTGGGAAGATGTATGATGAGGTGCTGGTTGGAGAAGACAGGACACTAATTTACAGGAAATAATGTTTAATTGGTTTTGTGATCGTGGATTACCATCCAAGTATAAATAGTTTATTCTCTCTTCTTAAATTCCTTGTATTATTGGCTTCTAGGCACTGATTATCTCCACACAGCCCATAGGGGACAGAATTGCTGTAGGAAAACAAAGGGGGAAAATAAATTTACTTGCATCTATGGAGAACTTGAAAAATTGTGAGTGTTTTTGTAAAGCTTTTACATCATCATCCTTTTCAACTGAGCATCCTAACTGCTTTATAAATATTAATTAAGCCTCATGTGGCTTCTCTGAATTACGTAAAGACAGAATTGCCTCATCCATCAGATGAGAGGATCCAGAAGCTGCTAACAATTTGAAATGACAACAGCTCAGTGAACAAAAACATAACACCCACCTGAAACTTCTGGGCTGGAGGAAAAAAAATGAGTGGCTTGTCTTTATAATTGAATCATAGAATGGCTTGAGTTGGAAGGGACCTGTTAAGATTATCTAGTTCCAATTGCCTTCCCTGGTCTGGGTGCCACCCGCCAACTCAGCTGCCCATGGTCCAATCTAGCCTGGCCTTGGGCACCTCTAGGGATGTAGAACCCACAACTCCTCTGGGCAGCCTGTGCCAAGACCTCACCACCCAGTATCGCTTCATCCTCACAAAAAAGTAGGACTGGATCAGGAAGGACTGCATGAAGTCCTCTCTTCCCATATGCTTCTTCCTTCTCTCTTTTTTGCTTTGTGAGATTATCTTGCCTTCATGGGTAAACTTTATTTATGTTTAGGATTTCAGAAAGGAAGCAACCTAAAGGGAAAAAGCTCATTCTTTTCTCTCTTCTCTTTCCCAGACCTAAGACTCCATTGCATGCTGAGCGATGCTGACACAAGGAGCTGCTGGAAATGAAAGATGGAGGAGCACGGTGAGTAAGAGATCCCCATGGAGCAGTGTGGGACTGTGTGCAGGATGGTGAAGCCAGGCTATCTTTAGGCAGCAAAAGGGCTGCCACAGCTATATATAGAGAGAGGATATTGCTGTTTGGGAAGGATTGGCAAGGATATTCCCAGTCCTTGAAACTGCAGAAGCTCACTAAAAGAGACAAGCTAAGGGCAAACTGCCTGCGAAATACGTATCAGGCACTAGATAAAATGCATAACACATCCAGTAGAAGAGTTTGGGTTTGGACTTCAGTTAATTTAATTGTAACTCGGAGTGAAGACTTTTAGTAATCGCAGAGGTATCAGTCGTTTACTGAAATTTCTCATCTCCTACTCATTATTCACATTTTCTCTTCCAAATATCTGGGAAGGCACTAGATTAATTGTTTCTCCAGGTGGACTTCTGCAGATGTGTCTTCTAAATCTACCTTTATCAATGATTTCTAGTAAGATGACTGCAGACCAGGAGGAAATTAAAGTACAGAACAAAACTTGTTTGTGTTTGAAATTTCAGTCATTTTTGAGATATAGTGGATACACGAGGCACATACGAAATGTTGTAAAATTTCAGCTGGTACAGAGAATGTGGTAGAAACATGCTTTATTTCTCAGTGTCACTAACTAGCCTTATGCAGAAATTTACAAGGGACTAGGTTAACACATGGGAAGCCGAGTTAGCAGGAGTGCAGGTGATTATTCCCCTCTGCTGGACATTCAGGAGCCCACAACTGGAATAATGTGCCCAATTTACATCCTCTGTGCGTTTTCTTCTTTGGCTACTTCAAGGGAGGTACACTGCTTAAGAGGCAATGGTCAGGTGCTGCAACAATGGAATACTAGGAAAAAAGGCGACAGATCAGTGAAACACTGAAGCAAGGGTTTAGGCTGCTGTACCATTGTTCTCGGAGGTCAAATGCCAGACTGCAAAAAGAGGCTGAGAAATCTGTCTTAAGTCTGCTCTGCTTTGAGGTAAGGAGGAGTCGTGTTGGAGGTCACCACCAGCTCCCAACCTAAATAATGCTTTTTTTTTTTTTTTTTTTTTCCTCCCAACTTCCACTTTTCTCATTTACATGTTGGAAACTGGAACAAACTTCAGGAACTGAGCTTTAATCTGCTGTGAGTTTGCTGGCTTTGTTTCTTGCATGACTTCCTTTGAGGAGCCCTTGTAAAAAATTGCACGGGCTTTGCATGGAAATGCCAGTTAATTTAAAACATATTAGTATATACATAGGTCAAATATGCAAAGTTGAAGCAGTTACAGCATGCCTGAAAGTAGTCTGTAATTAGCTCATGCAAGGTACACTGCATGAAAATCGATGGAGGAAGAATTTGTTTCTGGTCCTGGTTCAATGATTTTGTTTATTCTTGGCTTGATGACCCAATCAATGATTGCTTTATAAAATAAGAGAATTGACATATTTTAATGTATTTCAATTACATATTCAGATATCTACAACGTATTTCATAGTTGTTTTCCTGTATGCAACCTGAGTGCAGGAAAACTATTGGTACTTGACTAGGTAAGTGAAAACATAGTTAATTATTAGGTAAACTTTGCTTTCATTCTCTGTTAGTTCTGTGTGTCTTGGCAAGTTTTTTTGTTGTCTTTGTGTTTGTTGTACAGCAAGTCCATATAGTTAACACCAAATAAACACCAAGGAAAGAAAAGTGTATTGTGGAGAAACAAATAGCACTGATGGTAAGTCTCAACGCTGGGAGTGGCTCATTGGGTTTATAAATTGGTCCTCAGCAGAAGGAATTTTTGAAAAGCACCATTAGTTTTCAGTCATACAAAGTAGGTTTGGAGCAATGCTTTCGACTATTTGTATTTGCCTGAGTTAAGATTTCTGCTTCGAGGTAAAATAACAGGCCAGCGCATTCTTTTCATTTTTTCCTTCTTTTTGTTTTTAAAATGCCCAGCTGCCCCTGTAGTTAATGATGTGTCAGCATTGCCATTACAAAACCTCAGTTCTGCCTTAGTATATGAACTGTAAAATAAATGCTTCAGACTTCAAATTTGTTTTCTAGGGTTTTGCTCATGAGATCCTTTGAAGCATTTTATGGATTCGTAAGAGTATGTTGGGTTCTGCTTCAGCTCTTGGATTACTTCAATCGAATATCCACAACAAAACTTTATTAAGCAGTTTTTTAAAACATTTATTACTGCATTTCTAATATAGCAAATTATAAACCTGTCATCATAGTTTCTTTATAGCTTTATTTCTGCTTATCACAAGTTAAAGCTTGCTGTTTCTGCTGCTTTGGAAATTGATTCTTGACTCAGATAAACAGCACGGTCTTAAGACTCTCAGAAGGGTTGCAGCCTGCTTGCATTCTCACATAACCTGCATTTCTCTTACTTTCATCTCCCATGTTCTTGTTGTAAATACTTCCTGAAGGATTTTGAATGACATCAGCAGTGTTATAGCACCTACAAAATCCCCCTGGGGAGGACTTTAATCCTTCTTTACCTCTCCAAAACGTTGAAAGGAATCAGGTTCCACAGGAAAGACAAGATCCCAATATTTTTGTTTGCTCAGAAAAGTTGAATCAAAGCCAATTATTGTAGGGTTATTAGCACAGCTTTTAGCAGGACTCCAGTTTCTGTGAATTACAGAAATGGAGGATTTGTCCTGCTGGAGGTAAACCTGGTGTGTGCTATCCTGTCTGACAGCTGCTGGGGCCACGTGCTACCACACCAGCCCAAGAAGCCCCGCCATGAGGTAACTTATTTTCAGTCTCCAAGTTCGTGGCTGGGAACACCAACTGAAATGTAGGAGAACTTTTATTTCATGATCTGTATTCCTCCGTGCCATGGCACCAAATGATACAGTGAGGCAAAGAGTTTTAAAGGCTCGTTAGCATTTGCATGAATTGCTTCTCCCGCATACTGGCATGCACTTCCTCTGGCCAGCTTGCAATGGGTTCCCAATTCACTTTAACTCAATTATCTCCTTCCTTTCATAAGGATGTATGCAGGAGTGCACTATTGCCCTTTCCATATGCAATGATATTTTTTATCTACGGCACTGTGCCTTCCTCTTTTCTCTTTTAACTGCCCTTACATTGCTATTCTTGCTTTGCAGCTTCTCCTTTGGATTAGATCTTTATATATGAAAGAGCATGAAACAGTCTGGTAGTCTGTACAGCTCAGGTGAAGTGTGTAGTCTCTGGTATATCTTCTCACAGAGTGCTTATCAGTGTGGGGGCCCACAGGATCACACAGTCCCAGATAGCTTTGGGAGTATTTTTTTAAGCAAATGCTGATGTTATCCTTTATTTCTGTAGTAGGAAAGGGTTTAAGTAACAATAGGAAGTGAGACTCAGTCAAAGGAGGCATTGTAGGAACCAGCTCTCGCTCCACAATGAGATTTGGGCAGTGTGGATGTGCCCTGCATGCAATGATTTTACATGTGCAGGAGCAAGCAGTTTCTCCTAATCCCCTTCTGTAGGCTGCATTGTGGTCTCGTAACCCTCGGTGATACCTTGTAAGACTTTTTATTTCCTAAAGCAGCATTACTTCAAGACAGATTTAGGAAGGAATTGAGAGTTCTTTCTAAAATCAGAGCTTAAATTCAGAAATATGTTGTTCTCTTATCATTTGATTCTTCTCAGAAACTCGTGATGCACTTCATCAGACTAAAAGGCTGCAGGAATCCCTGCACTGCTTTACAATAACAGACCATGAACCAAAGCTCCTGGGACAGACTCTGCACAGTGTTGGGGCTGCAGCACTGCTGGATAACATGCCATGACTGCACCACCCTGCTGAAAATCATGCTGTCCTAAGGACCTAGAATGTTCTTTTCTCCTCGCTTGTTCAGCAGGTATGTGGATCACCTCCTGGGCTTGTGCATGTGGGAAACTCTGCAGATGGTCCAGGACATTGGAGGTATCTCAAATCCTTCCTCTTGCAAGGGAGCTTGTGTGGTAGAAAGACAGATATCTTACTACTATTTGTTCTGTAATATAGTGCTGTTTAGAAATTTCATAAAGAAAAGAGGTTTCTGTTTTTTCTCACAATATTGCTTGTATAGGGAATCATCTGAAAGTGCTATATGAAATGACCCCAAGAGAGGAAAGATGTGTGAGCAGAGTTATTGGCACTCGGACAAGAAAGAGGGCAGGAGGTGAGGATATTCTTTCAGAGACTTTACAATACCAGTTTGCTAAGGTCAATTAACGTCTCAGATGCATCTCAGATTTGCTCATCTGTGGCATATTGAAAGCATCTAACTGAAACCCGTGAGGGCTGGGTCTTCCAATGAGGCTTCAGTGAGGTCTGACCCTGAAATATCACTACCTGCAGGATGACCGCAGGGTTGGAGGGGACATGCAGCTCTACTGAGCAAAGCAGTGGGCTTCATGTAGACCTGCAATGTGGAGAGCCACCCCGCCCCATGAGCTTCTTCAGTGTGCAAGGCCTTGGGACACATTGAAAATACACATATTATGTGGGAACTATCACTTTAAATCTGCTGTGGGACTGACAAAAGTACAGTGGTTCTAGTGAATTACTGCAGTCTCTTAGGATCAACTTGGCAGCTCAGTAACAAGTTTTGCTGGCCTGAAAAATCCCCATCTCAAGAATATGCTGAAAGAAAATCTGAAGTTTGAACACCCCTGCTTCTCAATCATTAGGATAAACATCTGAAGGTAGAGATGTCTTGGACCATCTGTAACACAAATAGTTGTGTGGGCTTTGTACTGTAAACTGCTTCATTTCTAATAGCGCTCTGCCTTGGGGGAAACAAGCAGAGACAAAATATCCAAAAATGATAAACTGCTGTATTTGAGAATCACTAAACTTTGGCCATGTGATTCTTCTACTTGCCATAGGCAAGAGCTCTGAAACTTTTATCTCGTAGCTTCTTATAGCATATTTCACATGTATCCTTTATCATCCCTCCTTACATGTGTCACCTGCAACAGAGATCCAAGAGGTCTCTGAAAAATCACTTTTACAAACAGCATCCAGTAGTAACTAGAAAGCACAAAGAAATGTCATGTCTTGTTGCTTGTAGTGATAAGTTCTCTCCAGCAGTAGCTGTATAAATCAGTGTTTTTCCGCTGTCATTTCTCATCAAAACCCTTAAATGAAAGGAAATCATGGGCATGGAAATAAGAGTAAAATGCTTGATGGTCTCTAAGGTTTTGGAGCATTCAGTTTCTTCTAAAATTAATGGAATTTGGACGTGCAAATCCCTTATGTGGTTTTGAACATCCCATTTGACTAATATTTAAACTACTGACGTTTATCGCAAGTCCCCAGGAGTGAGCACTGGCAGGACCTTCTGGGACTTGAGAATACCAGCAGCCAGCAAGAAGAAAGAAATGTTTGTTTTCATAACTACTGAGCCACTGTGGCACTTACAAGTCTTCAATTTCATCTGCTAATGAAGTTTTTAATTAATTCATTAGACAATTGTATTTCAGTGGCGTGTTTCCCACCCACCATCTGCTCCAGGTTACATGTCTTAAATTAAACACCCGTTTGGCTACATGCTGGGTAAATTTGTTCAAGCACTATATCTTTTAACTTTGGCAGTGCTTAGATACCCTATTCACTGCGGGGCCACCTTGTCTCCCCGATAGTGCTTAACACATTGCAAAGAATGCTTCTTTCTAGGAGTGTCCAGCTAATACTAGAGGCATTACTGGGTATTACTGCCATGAGGCACCGGGGTGATTATTAAAGCAACATTTCAGGTGAAGTTTGGAATGAGAATTGAGAATGGGAATATTTGGATACCTTGTTGCAGTTTTCTTGTAGCTTTTGTCAAATCTGCTTGAATGCCCTCAGTGAAGGCTAAAATTAACTACTTCAGCTTGTTACATCCAATGTGGCAGTACTGCGTGTTCGTTTATGAGGTGTGCTTCAAAAATATGACTCAGATTGTATCTTGTCAGTTTCCACTGTTGGAAGCTGCTGAAAAAAAAGTGAGATGTTCAGAGACACTCATTGTAGTGTGATGGAAATAGAATAAATCTTGGGAAAAATTAATAAGGTTTCATCTCCAACACTGAAATGCATTTCTTTAATAGCTGGTCAGAAGGATGAATTTTGAATTCATTCTTGAAAAAATCTAATATTACAATTGTATTTCTGTAGATTTCATGTTGATCTTCTGTCATTTGAGGTTTTAAAAATAGAATTGTTTCTTTTTGCTACTTCTAGAAAATCTAGACTGTTGTTAAAAGGCTCAGAAAAAAAAATACAACAGCCCTTAAAAGAATCATGCTACTGATGGCAGGCCCTAAATAGGCTTAGTGAATTTTTTGATCCCTACAATCTGAGTATTTCCTCATTCCATAGGAAATAGTTCATGAAATAATAATATTTGATATTTATTTTGCATCTTTTTGTCTAGGTTTGCAAAACGTTCTTTGAGATGTCAGTTCCTTGTAATATATTGTTAAATAGTTTTGTTTTCATGTGATAAGGTAGAGTAAATGAAATCAGTAATTTTAGAGACAAGAGAGGCCTGAGGATGCCCGGAAAGTCACTGGCAAAGAGTGGAGAACAGTTACTGTATCCTCCAACCCCTGACCCATACAGGTCTACCAGCTTTGATGAAATATCTGTATATAGAATCATAGGATTATAGAATCATCCGTGCTGGAAAAGACCTTCGAGATCTTCAAATCTAACCATGAGTTTAACCTACTGTGTCCCACTGCTAAACCACCTCCCTCAGTGCTATGTCCACATGTCTCTTGCATACCTCCAGAGATGGACTCCACCACTTCCCTGGGCCGCCTATTCCAGTGCTTGACCACCCTCTCCATCAAGAAATTATTTCTAATGTCCAATCTAAACTTTCCCTAGTTCAACTTGAGTCCATTTCCTTGCATCCTATCTAAGAAAAGAAACCAACATCCTGCTCACTGAAACCTCTTTTCATGTAGTTGGTGACAGAGAGTGATGAGGTCTCCCCTCAGCCTCCTTTTCTCCAGACTGAATAACCTCAATTCCTTAAGTTGTTCCTCATAACTTGTCTTCTAGTCTCCTCACCAGTTTCATTGCTCTGATCTGCACGCATGCTGGAGCAACTCAATGACCTTGTGGTGAGGAACCCAAAACTGTGCAAAGCATTTGAAGTGCAGTCTCATCAGTGCCAAGTACATAGGGACAATCACCTATCCTGTCGGCCGCATGGTTTCTGAGGCAAGCTGGGATACCATTAACCAACTTGGCCACCTGGGCACAGAGCTGGCTCAAGTTCAACCAACTTGTAGACCAACATTCCCAGGGCCTTTTTCTTTGGGTACTTTCCAACTACTCTACCCCAAGCCCAAGTGTAGTTGTTGTGACCCAAGTACAGAACCCAGCACTGAGCTTTGATGAATGCCATGTGGTTGGACATGGCCCATCAATCCAGCCTATACAGCTCCCTCTGCAAAGCCTACCCACCATCAAGACTATCACCAGTTCCACCTAACTTGATATCTGCTGCAATATGCCTGCCATTGGCGAGATACAAGAACACATGCTCCTCTGTTTTGCAAAGTCTTCATTTGGAAAATGTAGGTTTGTCTCTTTTTAAATTAATTTAGTAAAAAGTTCTCATGTCCAAGCAAAGATTGTCTTGCACAAAACAAAATAAATAAGTTTTTGTTTGATAGAAACCATGTAAAATAGGGGAAAGAAAGCTGGAATAATTTGGATTTACCTTCCAGTTCTGTGAGAAAACTTCAGAGATGTTAATGATCTAACTGTGCCTTAATTACCCATATATTTGGACTTAGATACTTTGGAACAGGCTTTTCACTCCAGCGAGGCATCAGAAGTAACCGTGTAAAAGAGAACAAAAGATGATAGAATAGAGCATTTCTGTGTGTGCCCAATACTCTGATGTTTTACATTTTAAGAAGCTAAAATTAATGCACATTGATTCAAACAGCTCAAAATATCCTGCAAGAGCTAATCAATCCAAAAGTACTTATGAGCAATAATTCAGTCAGCTGGTGAACTAACTGACTGCTAATGATGAGAGATGAAGACTCTCTGCTTTTGTGAGCGATTAGCTGGATCATCTAATCTGGCACAGAAGATAATTATCTACTAATACATATGAAAAAAATAAAACATGACAAAAAATTATCCCAGCAAGTGCTCATGTATTTGGGGGAGATTTCCAGTAGCTGCTGAGATCATAAAATTAAAGGTGGTATTTCTAGAATAGGGACAAAACGAAATAACTTTAAGCAGGATTAGAGGGATGGAAGTGTACTTGCTTTTTCTTCCTCACCTCACTGAAATTTTATCTCATTGTTAGAGATATACCACGCACCAAAAGTTCTGCTCTTCCATGGCAGAATTAATGCAACATATCTTTTTGCTCAGTGCCAGAGTGTTACTTGTGCAGCTTTCCTGCAATGTTGCAAATCTGCTCCTCAGTCTCAGGTGATGGCCCCTGTGTTAGCAGTGGAGAAACACAAGTTTGCTTGTCCGCCAGCTGCAGCTGTTGGAAGTGGCTCTGAGTTTTCTCTCATATATTTTATAAGGGGAAAATTATAGGTATAAGAAGGTTAAGCTGTGTAAGTTGGTCGCCGCAGGCTATTTATTATCATTTCATAGCAGAGAAAGATAATCTTTGTCTTTAATTACAGTAGATTCCTACATATGACTTAATACTTTAATGGGAACTCACACTAAATCTCTGTCACAGGTTCATTTGCATCTTTGGGCCTTATGAAAATTAGGGTGATTTGTTTCAAAATTAATTCCTTTGCTCATTAAAACATTGAATTGATCCTGTTGTTTTCTTAATAGCAGTTGCAACAGGTGCCACCAAAGAAATTAAGAAACAAACAAACAAGACTGTAACTGTTGTGGTTATACATGAAATTCCACGTGCAATGAATTTATCATATTCTTATTCAAAACATCTGGAATAGGTTAGCTGGAAATCTGTGCATGTGGTCAGAGTCTACTTGGACACAATATCTCTTGATAACTGGGTCTCTGACTTAATCCACTCTTCACCTACTGGTTGTTTCTGCTCCTTTCTGTTTGCCCAAATGGGGCCAGCCTTGGAGTTTTAAAGTTTTGTATGGGAACTGCTGAATCACAGCCTGAACCTCTGATTGATCACCTGAGGTGAGCAATGAGTCAGCCATGGGAGCACAGGTGAAAGCAATTAATTCTGGCCTGGCTCCACCTCTCCTAGACCCATTTAAGAGCTGACTACCAGTGGGAAAAGATCTCTTCTGGAGATCCTCTGCTCTGGAGTTCCATAGCGAGCCCAGTATACGGGTAAGCATTCTATCTATTCTCTTTTGGTATGACAACTGCTCAGCCAAGCTCTCTGGTATATTTCATAATTATGACATCTGAACATTCATTGATTACACATGTTGTATGGTCTCTATAACCAAAACCAGGTTCTGTGGTTGGTTTTGTACGTTCTTCAGCTTTCCTTATCCAAAAGTGAGTTTCAAGGCAGATGAGAATGCTGGCAGTGCCCAGAATAGAATGAACAGCTCTGGAGGAAGGCTGGAGCTAGAAAGTTGGTCTGTGAACCACAGGGGCAGTTGGGACTTTGCTCAGACCTGAGGAGATCAGGGCTAGACAGAGGGTGCGTTACACATTCACTGAAACTAGTTCCTTTCTAAGGCAAGGAAACAGGAAGTGAAGCATGTACAGGGAATTGTTTTCATTGCAGTGTCATGTTTAAAACACCATAGGTGATGGCATTGTAGAATTCCAGCTTAGAAGTGATGGATATGGGACCTGTCCACGTCCAACAACAAGAAGACATTTGTTTGCCTACATGGAGCAAAATGATCACTATCATCAGTGTGTGAAATATGATATTCCTCTGCTTTATAATATGTTTCTCCTAAAAACAGACTCAGCCTGAGGGATTGGAGTCTTCAGCTGTGCTTCATGTGCTGCCGGTTCACCACTACACCAATGGCTGTTGTTTATGGGTGGATGTGCTGCACCTGGAGTAGCAACACACCAGGGCCTGCTCTGCATTCAGTTTTCTCTGTTGATTGTTAAATTATTGTTAAATTATGTTGAATTATCTACATCCACTTAGGCAACATGTAGGCATCCTAATGCATTTCTGTCATATCATCAAAGCAATGCTCTGTATTTAAATTCTGCAGCAGCAATAACAAACTGAAAAAAAGCCATGCTCTTTGAGTAACGCGTAGTGTGTCACAAATGTTCTTCTGAATGATGGCACTGCTACAACTTTAACCATTTTATATTAATTTTCAACTTTGTTTCGTAGTTCTTAAATGAACTGCACATTTGCCAGATAATATCCAGGACACAAAATGCCATTTAGTAGAAAATAGCTATAAAATTACTGTATAACTTCCTGCACGTGTGTTTTAATTAATCAAAGAAAATGTTCAATGTGGAATGTGAAACAATTTATTCTGACTATAAGACAAAGGATGAAATATTTAAATACTCTGTTAAATAATCATAAGGAAAAAACACGTGAAGGTGAAATGAAGAGCTAGAGGAAGGTTTCTCTAGAAGAAAGCATGAGGAAAAACTAAAGGGGAAGCTAAATGAAAAGGAGAGTGGGAGGGGAGATCCCAGTTGAGAAAAGATTAGTAACAAAATTTTGGGAGTTTTTCTTTGTTTCCTACAGAATGTTCTTATTTACATAAAACATGGAGATTGGCCCTAAAAACAATCAGATTCAATATGATAATATTAAAAAAAACTTGAGCTATTTTTTACTATATAGATAAACTCATAAATAAGAATGACAATTTCTTGGTGGATACCAAAAAGAAAAAGATCTGCTCTCGCAGGTGATGGACTTGAGGCTTAATCTGAAATCTAACTGGCAGCAGGTGGGGGTGTGAGCTCATGGTGTGTTCTAGAACAATGGAATCATTTTCACAGGTGCTTAGGACTGCAAGAAAGCTACATTTAAGGTGCAATAATTGTTATAGCTTATTTAGTTCTGAAGCTCAGAGAAATCTGTGGAAATACTTGTGTTGTCTTTAACAGGACGCTCAGAATTTATTTTTTTTTTTTACAGGATATATTTGTGATGCCTAAGAAGAAAGTATGCAGCTACCTGGGAGTAGAGAACTCTTGCAAGTAAAACTGTATAGTAAGGACTCAGAGTGGAATTGCTGCCTATTCACTGGTAAGTGCTTTACAGCATCCTGCTGGGGCAGAAGGGAAGTTAATTCACATTGTGATACAGGTTATATTTATGTGCCCATAAGCATTATAAACTTCAGTACTCTTCTGGAGATGTATGTAATCTATGTTTGCAGAACGTTGTTGAATGGCTGAGTTGCAAGTATTGCCTCTTGGCTAGGTGATGGTGGAGAGCTGCAGCTAATTTGCATTTAGTCCTGAAGAAAAGTAGAAACTAGATTTTGCTACTGGAATCCACTGGAATGACTAGTCTGGAAATCTATTTAGTTTCAAAACAGTAATTTGCAAGGTCTCATACACTTATGTTTTCTACGTTGTTAAATACAGATCTGGTTTGTTTCTTTCCCAATTAAAATGGAAACTTCTCCAGAAGCTGTCCTAACCTTCTACAGGCTGTAGAACCATATTTAGAGCTCTGATTTCTTTGTGTTGTATATGCCAGAGGCTGATTCTCTCAGAGGAGATATTGGAGCCTACTGGAGAGCTCTAGCAAGTATGGAAGGTAGATGCAGCAAAGCTTTCAAGCATAGAGAATTTTATTATTATTATTTTTTATTTTTTTTCCGTAAGGCAAAGATTCTGAAACTAGAATCTTCTTGTCTCCAGATGCCTTCTGTAGTCTACAGAAATTGTAAGCACCTTCTTGTTGGGTTAATATCTGCCTCTCTGTATGATTCCAGAACAGTGACTGAAAGCAACAGTAACTTGGGGAAGTCCTAACTCAGGAAGAGTAGTTATATTGAGATTCCCTAGTATGGTTCTGAACCTTTGCAAAATATTTTTTAATAAGAGTGCTGGTCAGCACCTTCTCAGGGCAATGTAGATGAGCATCTAGTTCTGACCCTCTCAGATCCTTGTGTCAGGGTTCCCAAATGGAGCCTTTATACATGCTATTTAGCAAAGCATGGAATCAAACTGCCAAGCTTGTATCAGGAATGCCATAAGATGCTCTAGTTGTTCTGCATCCTTTTATTCTCTTAGAAAGGAAAACAAACTATTACAGAGCCTTTTACCTAGAGACTGTGATGAGAGATGCAAATGTGCTGCTAACCAGGGATGCAAACATTGTTTCTATCTTCAGCATCTCTTTTATTGTTAGTCACTCTTCAACTGTGACTTTAGACATTTGTTTGGAAGGAGAAGATGGTGCAACATATGTGATGAGCTCTGATCTGGAGACTGGCAAACTGAGCAGTTAAATGCTGACTGCTGGGCCTGGTAGACAGCTTATTCAAATTTCAGAATGTTGGTTGTAAAACATAATAGGCTAAGTTTTATAGGACCTGAATAGCAAAGAATGTAATAAAGCACTTGTCAGAAAATGGAGAACTCAGTGAGTACGAATTACTTAATTACTGATAAAATGCCTATTATGTGCTAGAAACAATAAACAAAGCAAAATATGAAACTCCTGTCTCTTGTATGCTGAATGACAATTCTTTTCTTGTCAGTGCATTAATGAATCATTAGTTCATAAGCAAATAAAACCTTCGTTTTATCAACAAGTTTGTTATATTTGTCAGAGGATTTTGTTTGACTACATACGTAATATCAGGTGTACTTTGAAAGATGTTTTTTGCATTTCATCTTTTGCAAGATGGCTATTCAGATGATTAATAGATGAAAGGAGTTGTGTTAAACATTGGACATAATTTATTACATGCTTGCACTTCTCTGCAACCTGCAGAGCAGTCAGTAGGGTGCTGCCACATACAGCCAAGCCCTGTAGCAAGGCTGTCTGCAGGCTGTGATAAATGGAGCATGTTACTCACTGAGGAGTGGGCCTTCCCCAGAGTGAGGGAGGGAAAAGAAAGTTGTTTTTGCATTATGACGCTGCTTTTAATATAAGACATTTCAAGTGGTCTTAAGAATGAATAAATCAATTAAAAATAAAAAATGTCAGCCTTATGCTCAGTCTCAGGGAAATGCTGTGCTAGGCTAAAATAGGAAAAATACAGTGTTGGAGAGGGTAAGGCTGAATGAGAGAACTCTGTATGAGTAACATGCTTTTTGTTTCTAACAAACGCTGCTGTGTGATCAATGAACTTTGGCTGTATGAAGATTCAGCAAGGAAAACTGAGCAATAAGGCAATACTCAAGTCTTATGAACAAGTGTGTAGGATAGAGCTCTCCTCTCTTACACACCACAGATCTGTACCTCTTTCTCCTGACTTATCTGAGCTAATGGTCACTGAAACTGCTGTTCTGTGTGAATGCAAGGAGGACAAGTGTGGGCAGAGCCAGCTGTGTTTCAAAGAGAGACATGAGTAATGCTAGCCTACCGAGCATAGTCTTGGACTGAGCATAGAAGAAAATGCCTTTCATTAGATAACATTAGGCCTAAATAATATACATGAAGATAAAGATTGCATCTCACAGTGCTTGCTGCTTATTTTGTTTTTTATTGTTGAAATGTCTGTTACTTCCAGATACATGCTGGAAGTCTTGTGGGCATTTTGCAGAGTCATTTGGAAACTGCAGCTGGTTAAAACAAGTAGAAATATGTTCTGTCACTCATTACTTTCATTTTTATACTAAAAAAACATGGCAAATAATGGCTGTCCTGCTTTTCTTTTTTTTGTGGGAATGTACAACGCAAATTTCAGAGTATTATGTGACGACTTCATTACACTAAACATACGTGTCTTTTTTTCTGAAAAGGTTGACTTTAACTTGCTGGAGGAGATTTTTTCACTTTGTCTATGAACTAAGAGTTCTACTCTGGATAAAATCTCTTCCATGCATGTCAGATCTGACTTAGGAATGTGTGCTTAAGTGAATGTTTAAGATATGTTTATCTCCCTCTGGCAAGGGTTTCTTTCATGTGAACTTAGACTTCTCCATATTTCTACATAGAATTCTTCCATACACTGTGACTTCACTCTAAGTGACTCCAGCAGTAAGAGCTCTTTCAGTTCTCATCCATTACCTAAATTATACCAGGCTAAATATCCTTCATTTAGAATCATAGACTGTCTATATGTTAATACCAAAGTTACTCGGATTCTTCCTGATTTGCAAGAGGCTTGAACTAAATTCCTTGCCCTGTGCAATCTCAAACACTAAGGTTGAGTTTCATGTATCTCTGGGACCATTAAGGTCTTGATTGTACTTTGAGGAGATGTATAAACTATTTCTACTCAGGTATACTTCAGGGGGGTTGATTGCAGCCGAAAGGCAGTGTGGTGGTGCTGACAGTGATGTTTGTGTTCTGCCTGCACTGAATGGGTGATTGATGTATAATTCTATTGACTCTTCCGCTGAGGGCTTCATTTCTGACCTTCCTCTCCTGTTTTTTGTTCTGTTTGCCTTGATTTCAAGACTAGCTTTTGTTTGTTCATCTTTTAGTTTCTTCCATCTGGGTAATGAGTGTTGTATAATTGTTCAGAAGCTCTGATAAAGGACCCTGGTACACATGCTCTGGTGTACAACAAAATGCTGCTGCTTATTTAAAGGAGTTAAGTACTACTACAAAGAAACTGAAGAATTTCAGACTGGAGGAAGAGCAACAGGTTAGCCGCATAGGTGCGGGAGTGAGATAAGTCTAACTGAAGTACTTACTGAAAAAGATCTGGAGCCCTCTCACCTAACACCTTGACACTCTTGACTACACAAAATTTTTGCAGTGATGTTCAGGAATGCCAATAAGAACTTTCTTTGTTTCTTATAGTGCAGCTCTATGGCAATAGGGAGGTCAACCAGTGATAAAAATGGGTTCACGACATGTGCAGGCAGTTTCTTTCCAGATACTTCTAGCACTGCTTCTGTGCACTCTCTTCAAAACAGAAGGGGCTGGGGGTTGTGAGAGCAGAGATTCCTTCCCCCACAGTGACCTCCTTCCGTTTAACAGAAATTGAGGTGAAATTTGTCTGAATTGTGGTCTGAACTCTGAGTTCTGCTGGATTAAATGTTTTCACACAGACTGGCTGACTTCTGATGATGCTGTTTGTCTTCAACCACCATATGGGTGAGTGGAAGTGGTGGCACCTATGTTCTGATGATAGTTACGTGGGTTTGTTACAGGCGTGCAACAATTTAGTGCTGGGATCTTACTTGCATTCTTGTTTTTGCTGTTCTCTGATTGATGACCTGTCATAAATATCACAAACAGATGAGTTTTCTACCCTTTCTCCTCTAGAGACAGAAAGCAGATGCTGAAGAGTATTATGTACTGAGGAACTGAAATAAATAAATAAATATGGAAATCTGTGGAGGGTGACCTTCCTTGCTTTTAATATCAGAAAATGGCCAATGGACTACATCATGAAAAGCCTTTCTTTCCTTATTCTAATCCAACTCATTGGGAATTCAGGTACATGTTTGTGGTAAACTAAATGTTGTGATTCAGTGTTAAGCAGCCTGGTATGCTTTATTTCAGTCTAATCTACAGTGAGCAGATAATTGATGGAGTTTCTTAATTCTTAAGGAAGTAATCATAATGAGAGATAGCTGTTGCTGTCTGGCCAAGGGGTTATTATTCACTCTTCATTTTCATCGAGACACTTGGTTTTCTGAATAACATCCTGTAGGAAATGCTCCTTTGATGAAAGCATTCTTAATCATGTTCCATTTCATATTTATTCTTCATCTTGATCTTTGTAGGAAGCAAGTCATGTAATGGCTTACTTCTGAGAAGCTGGCATTGTGGCCTGCCCCTTAGGGATGCCTGGGGAACAGCAGTGAATTAAAGTTACCATTAAACTTCTTTTTGCAATGGCAAATTGAAAACCCAAGAACGCAGGAAAAGTGTCTCACAATTATCTTTGAATTGCAGACACACAGCAATGCTTAATTCACTTTTAAATTAGAAAGGAGATGCTCTGCTGAGAAACATGCATGCATAGTTTAGGAATATGATGAATTGCTTAGAAGGTTTCAAGCTAATGCTTCTTATGGTGTCAGCTTATCAGCATACTGTATTTTAATTAGTACAAAAGATAATTAAATGATTATAGTGAAGTCTTTCAACAAGTATGAATCGGTATCTGTGTTTGTACAACTTAGACTCTTTCATGGGAAGTGACACAGGAAATGTTTAACAGCCCCTAAAGCCAAATAGCAAAGCCTAAAGTTTTTATGTATGTAGCAGGCAGGCAATAATGCAAAGTATGGATAATAAATGTAAAGTCTTGTGTTAAGCAACTCTATTGCTGTGCTGGTGGGAATGATTTGCCAGGGTGACTGGCATTACTCTGCTGCCTTCTGCCATTAAATGTTGCAACTCTTTGCCATTTTGTGCCTAGCTGCTCAGAGGCTTTGGATGTACGCGAGCAATGAGGTGGTGCTAAAGATCTATCTAAAGATACTGAAGCTTATTGTACATTGCTCACTGGAGGCACAAGGAAACAAGATAGACATAATGATATTCAGAGTTACTTCAAGATCATAATGCCAGCAGTTCTTCTCTTGCCTAAAGCGATGTGGCATCATTTCTCCTCGTGGGACAGTTTCCTGTTAACTTATCTAGAAGCACTGCTGACTTTTCCCGCTGACCCTGTCCTGTCAAAACATAGTTTTTGCAATGTATAAGACTTCCATGAAAGTTTCTAATACCAGATGTTGGCATTTATCTTGTCAAACCAATGTTGCTTGTGTGAAATAATGGATAGACTCCACAGTGCTAAAATTGGAAAGAATACAATTCCCTTAGGGTCGTTCAGTGACCTGCCTGAAACTTTGCTGCTCTATTTTCTGTCTCTACATGGAGTTTTGTTATGGAGTAACCTTCCTCTGAACTCGATCAATTCTGTAATTTGCCAAGAGCAGGAATCTTGTACAGTGTGTGAAAGAGTGTGAATGAACAGTCCCCAATGGGATGGTTGGGGCACTTTAAAGTCTGCTTAGGAAAAGTCTGTTTTTGTGTGACATCAGTGCTGTACAGTTTATAACATCCCATAGGATGGAAGTGTCTCATCTTTCATAAAATGAAAGTTGTCCCAGAGCAGTGTTGCTAACTTTGAAGTTGCACGTTGGGTTTATATCCCTGTCGTGCAATATTGTCAGTGCAAATGATGTGGGTCTAGGCCACCAGTGAATGGTCCTAGTACTATGATGTGTTGGGAGTACAAGGAAATTAAGTTATTTTGGAGACATCTGTATCTTGCTTCTTGGGACTTGACTGTTTCTGCAATGGCTAGCACTCATCTCTTAGCTTATTGGTGGAGCTGCTTTTGGCTCTGGTGCAATAGTTAATCTTACTAAACTACTGGCTAGATTCTGGAGAAAGCTAAAGAAATTTAAATACGTGCTTTTAAGAAGTAATTTCTGTCACTTGCATTTCTTCATAATAGGAGAAACTGCTTTTTCTTTTCTCCATCCACTGCAAAATTATTACGGGGCAGTATCGGAGGGCATGGAATCTAAGGTTTGCTTTTGAATCTGAATATTTTTGAGAATCATAAATGTCTCTTTTTTTTCTGACACTTTTTTTTCCCCCTGAATAGTTGAGCATGATTTTCATCAGAAATACTAGGTTAATAATATTTCTAGCCTGGTGGGAATCAAAAATAACTCTTTATTTCAAGTGGCAACCTGACTATCTGAGACTTTTTAGAGTCAAAGTAGGAAAAATAAGTGAGGAGATTTATCTTCTATCTTTAGAGATGCAGGTTTTTCAGACCACTTCACCCCCACCTGCCTTGCTTCTGTGAAATACAATTATGCCCCATCCCTGGAGGTATTCAAGGCCATACTGGATGTGAATCTGGGCAGCTTGGTCTGGTGGTTGGTGGCCCTGCACTTAGCAGGGGGGCTGAAACTACATGATCATTGTGGTCCTTTTCAACCCAGACCATTCTGTGATTCTATGAAATACTGTTATTTTCAAAACCCAGGATTTAAGTTTCTATACTGGTTTATTGCTAATTATTCTCAAGCATACTGATCCCAGGGTATGGGGATGAAAAGTTTAGATTGTTACTAGGCGTAGAATCTTATTATTATTATTATTATTATTAAGCCTGGAAAAGGCCATAAAGATCATCTAGTCCAACTGCCAACCCATCACCACTGTGCCCAATAAACCATTTCACTCAGTGCCACAGACACATAGAGTCGTAGAATACTTAAGACTGAAAAAGACCTCTAAGATCATTTAGTCCAACCATTTCCAGTACTGCTTTAAAGTAGTCAACTGTTTTTAGATTACTTTATTTTTCTACAGTCTTGATGTAAAGTATTTCTAGATGAACACCGAAGGTATGGACACATTCATTTTTCCTGATCTTGTGAAGGCATCTTAGCGTATTCCTAGCTTTCTTCTAGTGCTAAAAGAATTTTTTTCCAAGTAACTTCAGAAATTATTTTTTCCATTGAAATAAGAAAAAAGTTTTCCGTATTTTCCACTGGACTTCCTGCAAACAAGGATCTTCTGCTTGCTGTTGAGGAGCTGCTGTAGAATTTTTGCTACTGCAGTAATCCAAAATATCATTATTCCTCTTTGTTCAAAATTGTCACAGCTGTAAAATAGTGAAGTGTCTTGGTTATGATTCAATGAGTTTTAAATAATGTCATCATGGCCTAAGGTATATCTATGGGTATATCTGCAAGTAGACATTAGGACATAACTTTGTTAGACTTCTATTGAGTAACCTTTAGATGCATTTCACACTGTGGTCCAGAGTCCCTTGCTCCAGCTGATAACATGTGGCCTCAGGGAGATTCAAACAGCTAGATGGCCTCATGTAAGAAGGAACTTGATGTTCTGGGATATGTTTTATTAATAAATGAATAGGGGATGCAAGGCTGACCATATCTCCCTAGGATCAGCAAAAGGAGGGGGAAAATCATGCAGATAGGAACATAAGCACTTTTCTTGCAGATACTATCTCATCAGTTTGCATCACTCGTCATATAAAAGTGCACTTCAGCATAAAAATACATTGGATTTCTTTTGCAGCTTCTGCATATTCTGCCATCTGTTTTTGGCCCCTTGATTGTATTGCTTTCCCTCATGTTGCATAATGAATTGGACTGAGGATTTGGTTGTGTCTAAAATCAGTTGTTTCAGTTCTTATGAGGAGGCAGTACTTAGATGCAAGCATCAGGGAAAGGGGTAGCTAGAGACCTGACCCCTGCTGAGCTGGAAGGAAGCTGAGTTGCAACAGTGGAGCTGAGCCCTGATAAGAGACGTTAACTACTCTCACCAGTGAGAGGTACTACAAGTCTTACTATGACCTTGTTACTACAGGCAACAGCTCCACCTACTTTGAAAAGTCATAAAGGGGAAGATTTCATACAGTCAAAACAAGGGAACTGAGTGTAGCAAAACTTATGGTGGAAAAACAAGTGAGTATTTCCTTGGAGAACCTGCAGAAAGCACCGAAAGCTTGTCAGCCTGAGGTGTGTGTTCCCAAGAGGTATACTGTGTTTTGGAGAGATATGAAGTAGAGTATGCTCCTGTTGCTATGCTTGGTTGTGTTTTTGTAGTGCATCAAGGCAGAGGTTGGTTTAACTTCAAAATGAAGTACAAGGCTTATGGTGGGAGTAAGAGGGAGAAATTCAACCAGCCTTTGGGGACTGAAGTCTACACAGAAAATGGATGTCTCTTGTTCTCTGCCATTATTTATGTTGCAAGAAACAGGAAGAAAAGGTTTTTTTTTTTTTTTTTTTTCCCTCCAGTCTTTCTCCTACCCCACTTTCCTTGAATGACTATGTGAGTTAGATCTCCAGAAAACAGTCTCTCTAGGTGATATGCAGTATGGCAGATTCACAGAATTATTCTGGTCTATCAGTTGTGGCTGCTCTTAGGCCTTAGGGTTTCCTAATAATAAAGACAGGAAAGGAAAATATAATGTCAACTTTTCCTGGACTGGTATAAGAATTGTCCTGGTTACTGTTTGCTAAAACAAATTTATTCCCCAGTATTACTAATAGGAGGGAATGGAGCTAGCAGAGATTAAAGCAATCACTGTAGCTTTAGGCTAGAAAAGTCATGAGTAGGTTGGGCTCAAGGATCAGGTTTTACTAGAGGAAAAAATGATTGATCTTTTTAAATTTGGTGGTAGAGAATGAGCAGAGAAACCTGAGAACATGCAGGTATTTCACAGATTCCCACAGACAGACTTACCTTTGATGAAAACAATGCTAGGTAACCTAGTATTAAGAGCTGATGAAATCTCATTAGTTCTATTGTACTTGGCTTTAAACTATTGATAATCATGGGCTGAAGTACCTTACAGAATGGGGGCCTCTGACAGTACTGTGACAAATAGCTGCCTGAGAACCAGCAGGAAATGAGTTGCAGTATGAGGTTTGGTACAGTAGGTAGGTCTAAGCTGCTACCTATATCACTTGATGAGCACCACTGGCTTGCTTGAAGGATATAGTTCTTTGATCTGGATAGAAAAAATGTATGGACAAACTTGGCTCTGTGTGGAATGAAGGGCTTAGCTCTAATGCCCTATTCTTGTGAACATTCATTGTTAGGGTATTGCCACATTGTTCCATACTGGCATCATGGAAACTGTCAGCTGTGCATTGAGACTCCTTGTACAGGTCTGAGAGGTGGAGCTGGGTAGCTGAGCAGTCTCTTGTTTTCAGGCAGTTGTTTGAAAGAAAATTGTGCAGTAATCTTAAACTCTGCAAAGCTTATGAATATATGCCTGCGCAGACTCACAAGAGGTGGAAGGCTGAGAAACTGGATGTAAAACAGCTATATTCAATTTGCTAGAGCTTCTGAGACTGCAGTTGCTGCTGTTTTGGCAGCACAGTTCATTTCTGTAGCTATTCTAGATATCTGTTCTTCAAATATAAAGCACAATTCCAAGTAAAACACTACAAAGCTGTGACTTCTGGAGCTTGTATCTGATCAGGTGAGTAGCTTGCTGTACTGTACCTAAGCATCACTTCCAGATGCCTACTAAGGGTCACATGGATCACAGTTGAGAGATTGACTTAGAAACATTTCTAATGTTTCTTTAACCAGCAGATGCACAGTAACTGCGTTTAATCTGAGGTTTGATATAAATAAGACACTGATAATAGAGTAGGTTTAGAAGTTTGTCTAACTTCAGTATTTCTCTTCCACACATTGATATGCTGAGGGGAAAAAAATATGCCTCAAATGGGTAACTTTAAACTACTGACAGATGCTATACCTTCTCTTGTGTAAGTAGGAATTAGGCTTATTTTCTCTCTGCTGACAAGCTACTATGTGCACAGACCACATTTGTCATGTAAAGGAACTTTTCAGCATCCTAAGGAAAATGAACTATTTCAGGCTTTGTAAATCTTGACTGATTGTGAACCACAAACCAGGGAAACTCAGAAGAGATCTTTCTTATTTGATGCCTGAATGTTTGACACTGGGGAGCTAGTACGGTCCATGATACTTGGTAATGTCAAGAGGTGGCATTCTTTAAGGCTAAAAATGAGCAAGCAAACAAAACCTGGGGAATAGGGAAATGATTAGGGAACTAAACAGCACAGGAAAATCCTTGTGAAATGAGTGTAAATGGGAAGTCAAAGGTTTATGGAACTGATGGAGGCCATGTTTCAGACCTCTCTACTAGAAGGTTTTTTTTTTGGTTTGTCTCTAACCAAGCTTTTTGAAGTGGGTAATCATCTTTATGTTTTGCTTTTTTTCTGTAACGTAAATGAACCAAAATCCTGCTCCTCATCTAACAATCATTATCATAATTATCTGTGGAACACAAACTAACATCAGACCAATTGCGTGTGTAATGAGGCAAGAGAAACTGTAGGGATGTGCCATGGAAGTGAAGAAAGGATGATGTTTGTGCTCTGATATGGCTGGAAGTGGAAGTGCGTAGCAGGAAGTGCTGAGCAGGAAGAAAGTAGTTGCAAACTACCAAAAAGTTGATTTCTGATTTGCTTGCTTTTACTTTGAGGTTTTGACAGCTGTTGGGTGGAGACAGGGCAAAGAGGAACAGTTTTTATAACACTTTAATAAAGAACTAGATTTAAAAGTTGGACTGTTTATGAGTAAATGCTTGTTTGACAGAGAGAAACACTGTAGGCAGAGAAGGATTCTGACTTCAAATGTGCTTTTCTGTTAGAAGACTACAGAAAATGCAATAGCTGTACTAGAGCAGAGACTCCTTAGTAATACAGATCCTCACTGAATGACTTACATTCATTTAAACACTTCATTAGCCTTGCTAAGATTGTATCTTTGTGCACGTGTAATCACTTAAATTGTTGACAAGTCCATGACTAGGTGTGAGTTTGGCAGCATTCAGGCCTCCTTATCTCTGGTTCAAGGAGTTTGGAAATCGGGGGGTCTACTCTGAACCTTGTGATTAAATGGGAAATTCTCCTTCACTTTTAGGCAACAATTGTTGAC
Organism: Meleagris gallopavo; assembly: GCF_905368555.1. NCBI lineage: Eukaryota > Metazoa > Chordata > Aves > Galliformes > Phasianidae > Meleagris > Meleagris gallopavo. The sequence goes on along the minus strand of NC_139411.1, from coordinate 25,923,895 downwards.
CAAATCTGGGACGAGGAGTGGGTTCAGCTGCATGTAGACTACTCTGAGAAGGAGTTTAGAAAGAAAAGATGTTAACTCTGAACCTTGAGACTGAACAGGAGGGCCTCCTGTATGAGTGTGTTTAACCCTACCATCTCTGTAAATAATCAAGTGTACTTTGCCATCTCAAATCTTAAATTGCTGTCTTATGATCAAGCTTTGGTTAAATAGCTGTAAATATATTCCTGATTCTCTCTTATTGAGTGCAGGGTACCTTCCATCTGTAGTAGAGCCTAAGCATGTGCTTTGTAATTATTTGCAGAATTGTGCTTTTCTTTCACCCTAAGTGGATTCTAAGGCATTTGGATATTTTTCCGTTCTTCACTAATGCTTTTTCATGCTATAGGTATGATGTGTAGGGTGTCACTCATGCTTCTGATGTACTACAAATATAAAGCAATATACAAATACAAAAAATACATTGAGCTCTTCCTGGCTTCTGTGACTGTGAATCATAGAATCATTAAGGCTGGAAAAGACTACTAAAATTACTTGTCCTGCCATCAGCCCATTCCCACCATGCCCACTGACCCACATCCTCCAGTGCCTCATCTCTATGTTCCTTGAACATCCCCAGGGATGGTGACTCCACCACGTCCCTGGGCAGCCTGTGTCAGTGCCTCACTGTTCTCCCTGAGAATAAATTTTTCCTAATGTTTGTGCTTCACTTCTTAAATCTTTCTAACCATAGAGAAGAGATTACTTGAGCCAAATAATCGCTTAGAAAAATGAGCAATTCATCTGGGCTGTTTGGTCTTTCAAAAGCTTCAGACTGGGGATGAACCAGTCATGTAACTCTGAGGAACAGGCTGATGCCAGTGTAGCAAACTACAGAAACTGTTCTCAGAACTTGAAAAATGAACTCAAAAAAATCAATGTGCTTTCTTTGGATTTTCTTTCGCTACCTCTAGAAATATAATTCATGGAGATATAAAAACTTGTGTACAAAGAGTGCACTTGTAATACCAGAAGCTATTCTCTAACTGAAAAGATGCCTAAAAGACAGTCTTGCAGAGCCTAATCTCTTCCAGCCTGCCTAGCAATCACAAAGCTGAACTTTTACTCTAGAATCTTGCTATTCATTGTTCTAGTATCAGTTGTACAGGCTGAGGGCGCTTTCTGTTAAGCCATTACCAACGAGGCTGCTGTAGGAGTGTAACCTGGTCAGTGTCAGGTCCTTAGGAAATGCTCTTCTAGTGGCCTCGCTCAAGCAATGATGAAAAGCAATCATACTTTTCAGCAGTTGCCCACCTGAACCACTTCCTAATTCAGTTTCAACTGACCTTAGAGTTGAATGTGAGTGTTACAGCTTTCTAGATCTTCCTCCTCTGGAAAGCTGCACTTTTAACATCGCCATGTGTAGTCATGTTAATTCTCTCATTCATTACTTCTAGCAATAGCTCAACTCAAATTTTGTCAGATTTATACTCTGTAATTTGCACTACAAGTTTTTTTTGTTTTTTGTTTTTTTTACAACAAGGTTCATGTGTACAGCCCCAGTGTTGATGAGTACAGAAATATTGCTTTTTTTGTGCTTCAGCCTGGGGACACCACTGTGGCAGAGCTGTTATGATGCACATCCTACTGTGCAGCTTTTCAGTACCAGTCTGGACTGAATCAGTATGTTTCAAGTTGCCTTTGCCAGGCGCAAAGCATTTCTTATTTGCTTAATCCACCTAAATATAGGAAAGAAAGTTGCAATATGAAATAGGGAATGCAGGAGTTCTGACAACTTCTAGTGAAAATGTACCGCTCTGCTTTCTAAACAACAACAAAAACTATTTCAGAGCTACGAAGGCTTGCAACTGCAAGTTAATTAATATCCAGTGGGATATTAATCTCTGCTCTCCCAGTTATGAGGCCTGTTTGCTGAATGATCTGAGGCCTTCCAAGAATGCCTGCAGTTCAGAGGATGAATTCACAACACCCAAATATCAAAATTACTGAGGGACCACTGTGCCCTGAGTGAAATCTCTGGAATTGGAATTTAAAATGACTTTTTTCCTTGGTGGGTGTTTTTTTTTCCTTGGTGGGTGTTTTTTTTTTTTTTCTTTTTTAATGTAAACAGATTAGAGAATTCTCAAATGTCTCTCTTCATTGCATCTGTGCAGGTATACCTTGGCTGTTCATTGGCTTTTGCAACTGCCTTTTGAAAAGAGGCTGGCTTTCTCAACCATGGTATGGCTGTCATCTTCCTGCATCCAGGGTCCTTAAAGTGATACAAAATAATGCTGATGGTTTAATCCTTAGTTATGAAGATTCACATTTCATGTGCATAAGTTCATGCAAACTGTCGCAAGGCGTCTTTTTGTGGAACTTACATATTCCTCAATGCACTTCAGCAGACCAAAGCTGCATACTTTTGTGGGAATAATACATTAGACTTGGGATTTCTTCTTTATCAGGCTGAAATTTAGGTGCTTTACAGAAGAGATGAGCAAAATTACTGGTGCTAGCAGTACAAAGTCCTGCCATCAACCACATAGAGATATTAGATTTGATTGGAGTGTTTGGGACTCTTATGGTATGAAAATGAGTGAGGTGTCAGCCTGCGTACAGGACATAATGTGCAGGGGATGAAGTGAGTGACAGAAAAATGATTTGGCCACTAGGATCTTGTCTGGTTGAAGATAACTTGACACTGGTTAAATACTGAATGAGGATGAGATCCAGAAACTGGGAAATATATTATTACTACTGGGTGTAATGCTTACGCTCACGTTTACATAAAGTTTCATGATTGTGTTGTCTTAACTCATGATACAAGAGAACAGAATTCTCAAAGCCAAAAGGGAGTCATTTGAATTCACTATGTCAGAAGGACAAATCTGAAGTGAACTTTTTATAGCTGGATGAAAGAAAACAGACCAAATGAGGGTCATTTACATTTTTTTTTTTTTTAAGGTAAGTAATAGATGATGATCTCAGACTTCTTTAAATGAGTGGTCACTGTCTGTAGAGAACATTTTTCCTCTACTATAAAAAGTGAAAATCATCAGCTTATATATACGTGTGTATACACACACACACACACACACACACACACACACACACACACACACACACACACACACACACATAAAGGCTTTTCATCCTTTTGATGGAGACTCAGGATCTTGATGTGGTTATTCCATAGTACCTAGCCTGAAATGTTGGAGTGAATTAATGGGTCATTTCATTGTGACTAGTGGGAAGATGGGGGACTTGAATGCACAATAGTTCAAGTTGAAACTGAATTCCATATCTCAATAAAAAAAAAGCACTACTGTATTTGTCAGAACTGACAAGTACATTGGCTTGCAGTAACTCAGGGAAACAAGACAGACAGTTTTCTTGCACCCATTAGCATCCCAGCTGAAAGATACAAGGGCTTTGTAAAAAAGAGTTGTAAAACTGAATCATGTACAGGAGAGGAGAATATTTGTTTTTGTCATAGTTTTTAGTAGGACTTTGAACTGACAGAGGTCAGTAGGCAGCGGGGTGGTTAAGTGGCTATTTTGGCTTTGATAGAAATTGCATTAATTTGAGTGACAAGATACCTTTAAGATGGTGGCTGAAAAACTAGACCATCTATAAAAGACATGAAGCATTTGTTGAAACTGTTTTGAACCAACATAGGCTCTCTTGAGTCTAGCTCTTGATAAAGTCTGCTAGGTGGAAAATGTAACAGACTCTCACAGAGGTAAGGGGCAACACTGATACTCTCACTGGCCTTACGTTTCAATTAAATAAGTGTTTTAACACCAATATGACATATAAATGAGGCTTAATTTTCTGTTTCTGGTATCTTAGATGCTATTTCCTAATAGGAAGACACAATATAAACTAGACTAGTCACATTCAAAAAGGCCTTTTAAATTATTTTGAACATTATACTGCAAAATAATAAGAGCAGAATGTTGTCCTCAGTGAACTTCATTTTACACTGAGGTCTTACAGATCTTTTGACTCCAGGTCACTGGAGTCAGATTCCCAGTGATATTTAAGGAACAGCTGGCATTTTAAATGTCAGGGAACATCATCCTAGAGCTGTCTTTGTTTGTTAGGTTGTATGTTTGGGGCTGAAATCTTACTCTTGAGTACTGACCCTTTTACCTACCTTCTTGTGTCTGGGATATGTGATAATCTGATGAGCTGTACAGTGTGGATTTGTTCTTGTTTTATCCCATTCCTTTCATTTTCATACCAGTTGTTCTAACTCTTACTGGAACAAAGTTATGCAGAGTTATCCTCAGTTTAGCTTTCATTTGTTCTTCCCACTGAAGTACAGCTGACTTCCTGAACTGACACCTTGAAACTAGACTACCTGTACAACTACTTGCTCTGGCTACAGAGAAGAGATGAGCAAATGCTGCTTTTTGTGTGGTCTCTGGCTCAGCAGGTACACAGTGAAAATCAGTACATTCCAGTGCACCCTGTTTAGGCAGCAATTCCAAAAATGGTTATTACAATTACAAGAGGGCTCATGTTAGAGCTCCCTTGCAGTAGTTCTTGTTACGCTGGGCAAGGCAGATCCTCTTAGGATTGGTGAAGTGGCTGAAAAATGTATTCTGATGTTTTCTTCTCAGATTTTCAGGTTCGTCTGAGGACTAAGCCTTGTAAGTGTTGTCTGCATCTTTATGTTCATAAAATCTTAATTAGAAAACTTCTTGCAAAAATGTAAATGTTTGTTTTCGGGTTGTCTTTGGAAACCTTTTCCAGTTGATCTTTACTTGTGAAACTTTGTATCTTCTAGAAAAGTTCTTCGTTGTTTGAATAGGAAAAATAAGAACTCAAACATATATATATATATGCTGTTGATACTCTGAGGGTGTTGGGGTTGGATTCACTTAAAGGTTGCGAGGCATTTTCCCCTCATCAGGTACTAAAGTATTTGAGCTAACAGATCGCTCTGGTTCAGAGAAACCAGTTTTCACATGACAGTGAGGCTAACACAGAGGAGAGTTGTATAAAAGTCCTGTGCATCAGTCTGAAGGTTGTGTACTCCTTGCTCTGAGATTGCCTTCCTCACCTTGAGCGCTTTAGGAGATGTTGAGCAACCGCTGTGATGTGGAGTATTATGAATTAGAAATTACTAATTGTTCCCATCCTTGTGACACTCTCAGCCTTTGACGACCAGCTGTGCTCAGCCTCACCTTCAGGCAGTGAGATGCACCCCCTCTGCCTTCTGTGAGCTAGTGCTCTGGGAAATGGTGCTAGCTGAAGCAGCTCAGCTGTGTTCGTACATCCTTCCCCACCCTCCCAGGCTTTCTCCTTTGTGAATATTGCTATGGTTTTTGTCCTTTTCAAAATTACCTCTTTATCTGATTCTAATGTTTCATTTGGAAGTTTTGTCATGTAGCAGTGATATGCTTCTGTGGCTTTATGGAAGAGAAATGCAGCGAAGAAAACTGTAGGGGGGAAAATACCAACCACCACCCAAAACAAACCAATCATTATCCCATAATCATTACTGCACTCGTATTCTTCATCCCAACAATCATTCACATTGTATTCCAGACCTGCAGGAAAAAAAACTTTCTTTACCTCCTTTTGTTTCAGATGTTTTGAAATGCCAGAGTGGTTTATAATTGGCATCTTTTCTGTAGCAAAATGTGGGCCTATGTGATGCTTTCAGGTAGTGAGACTATTAATTCATTGCAAATTGGTATTCAGAGGGGGGTGTTCTTGAATTGCCTGAATGCAGGAAGCTGCTCTCTAGACTTATTCTAATTCTGGCAGCTGGTGGGGTTTGGCCCCTTTTTTATTCCTCTTGTCTCTTTTTGGGGCTGCTGTCCTCTGTGAAGGATGGGAAGTTCTGCTTTTTCTCATATCTTACATGAAGTATGACCCAGTCCCTTTCCTGCAGCAGGACACTCCCAGGAGAAGATGCAGTACCACTTTCCACAGCCATCTGAGTTTTAAATCAACAATGTCTTCTTCCACTGAAAGTCAAGTTTGACTTGTTCTTTTTTTTTAATTCCTGTTCTTTTTATGATCATGGATGTGATAGTTGTCCTGATCAAGGAATGCAGTGTCTAGTGCCGTTTGATGTTTAGTATAAACATCTTTGCCTGTGGCACTTCTACTCAGGAATGCCATCTATAAGCAAGTATTGTCTTTGTTAAAAGATGGTGTAAGGTCATGAATCTAATTTTGTTTCTGCCAACTGCCAACATATTTTAAGGAAGGGAAAAGCACAGGGCCCCTGGAGACCTTAAATAAACAAACTTCTGAGAAATTGCTCAGCTTATTATCTCCTACTGATCTTTTGTTCTCTGAGTAGAGAAAGTTTTTTCTTGCCTGTTATGCATGGAAATAAAAGTCTGAAAATAAGCCCAGGTACTTGATGTCAATTATAGTAGTACTATTTAAATGCAAATTTTGTTGTGGTTGGGCTGATCCAGTAAGATAAATAGAGGGCATTTATGTAAATAAGCATATTGTAATATAACAATGAAGTATTTGTAATTATGGCAGCTAGCACTTTCCTCTTTCCCACAGGATGTGTTGACTGGGTTTTTAGGTGCACAGGGAGTAACACTTCACACTCAGAGTTATGGAATAAAATTGTGTAGTGCCATAGGCCAGAGACTGAAACAGATCAGATTCATTAGTTGTCCAACAAAGGAGAGGACTTGCAATTTTCCATTTGTAGCATGCTAATAGAGAACTGTAGAAGAGCAATCTAGCCAGCCTTTAGAAACAGGATTTTTAGAATAATAACCTTTCAATTTGAGTCTCTTTTTGTTTTTGAGAGAGAGAGATTTACTGGTAATAAACCCACTACCACTGTCACAGGAATTAAATGGGCACAATTGTGTGTACATGATGCTAATTATTTTCATACTGGTAGCTAAAATTAGTTGATGTAAGTAGCACTATTAATGCTAACAACAACAAATTTCAGTTGTTGAAATCTTACTTAAGACAGTCTAAGTTAGGCTTTTAGGTTCTTTAGTCAACAGAGATTAGAAGATGCTCCAAGACACATTTAAAATAGAAAGACACCTCCATTGAGAAATTCCTTTTATTTTCATCCATTATAGAGTCTGGACGAGTAGATCAGATTAGAGGCCTATCAAATTAAGGTGACTTGCATGCTGGATGACTGAATAGTATTCCTTGTTGCCCAAAATGTCAATGTGTACTGAGCTGACTTATGTAAAGTGGCAGAAGTATCACTGGGGATTCACTTCTACTACAGAGAAATTCCCTTTGAAATGTATAACAAGGGATCGATTCTGCAGAAATAATATTTTATCCTGTGTTTCTCACTTGAAGGCAGGAGATTAGTGGGCTGTTGGTGTATTATAAAATCAAACTGAAAACTGACTGAGGAAAGTCATTAACACCTCTTACAGTTTCTGCAAGGTATACCACATAATTTGCCATGTGTCACTTCATAATTTTGCATTCAATTGACCAAACATCAGTTGGTTCTAAAGTCTTAAAAATGTCTTATAGCTTATCAAGAGCAGAAGTTGTTGTATCTGGTACATATTTAGAATGACTGATTCCTTGGTCTTCAACATCACTCTTGAAATAATTCGTGTTCCTGAATAACAGTTTGTTCTGAATTTCTGTATCAAAGTAACTTCAGATATTGGAGTATGAAATCACACTGTAAAATACGAAAGATACTGTGCACAGACAAATATCAATAATGTGCCTGATACAACTATGATGCTGTTAACTTAAAAACTTTTTAGAAGGTAAATAATACTCAGTCTTAATCTTTCTGAATGGCATTTTCCTGTTTTTTTTAAATGGTATCCAGGGTTTCTATCAAGCTTAAGTTTGTTTTCAGGATTGTGGTGTGCTATTTCTAATGCAAAAGGAATACTGAGACTAAGCAACTGCTAAGACAGGCTTATCAGAGTCAAATTAAGAGCACTGTCTTCATAATTCTATATGTGGCTCATGGGGCATGCACTCTGAACACTTTGTGAGCTTTCTGTCTTCCTTCCCTTCGTAGGGAGCTGGGAGCATGTAGGATTTGGATTTACACACACCAGTGAGGTATTACAAGGTAGGAGGGGTGAGTTCAGGTCATGATAACCAGTCCAGCAGTACTATAGTGTAGATGATCTAATCTTGTCTGATTTAACAGAGCAGTTAGAGAACTCAATAGGCTGAGGATAAAATTGTTGCACTTAAGGTCTCTAGCCTTACCTCTTGAAGTTCCATTCTACTTTTGCTATGATTTCTGTTTAATTTGGTGCAGTGTACTGCTACGTTTGGATACATTGTGTGAGTTAACCAGGATGTAAATCCTCACTGCTATCTCATCCGCTAAGTACGGTGAAGATCAGTTATATATTTACTTTTAAAAACTGCACTCAGAATGAGTGCATCTTTTTTCTTTCTAACCCCTTAAAGAAAACTTGGAGTCTTTAGTAAGTTTAATCTGTTAAACCAATATTAATCTTACTGGAGCATATAACTTTCCTGTTCTCACAGGAGTGAATTCCAAAACATTATAAAGAAAACCAGCGGTAACTTGTTATTTTAATGATGTTTTTAAATTCTACACTGAGTAAAGGTTTTAAATATTCGTTACTGTTACTTCCTTCTGCCTCAGATTCTTTGCTGGAAAGGGAGATCCTGCTGTTTGTGGACAACCATGAATGTAAGTTTAGAAGCCTCTGACATCTTTCTCATAGGGAAATCAGTGGTTCCAAATTAAAAGGCTGGTTGCATGATTTAAGCTATACTTGTCGTTAAAGACAACAAGAATGTGTAGAACATGAATTTGAACCCTAAGGAGTACCCCTCGCATCCATATAGTGTTAATTGTAACTTAAGAATATTTCATGGTAAGGTCCGTAAATATGCGCAACCTTAATCTCTTTGGCATAAAGAGGTTGGAGAAAAGGCAAGCCTACCTTTAAACCTCCTTAAAAATCAATAGAAAAACCATTCCTTAAAGGCATTCTTTATCTAGGATAGAGAGGAGGTATTAAAAAAATAAAACTAGAAACTTGGCATTCAAAGCAGTATAATTTAAACTAGTAGAGAGGAGTGGAAGAACCTAAATTTAGGAAGCTGTGATGGGATGACTTGTCTGTATTTTTTTGCTTATGTCATTTCATTTTCTCTCTGTGTTCAAGTGGCTTCTGCCAGCTTTCACCATGCAGGAAGCTAAAGGCTTGAATGAATCTATGTACTTGGGTGTTATAGCTATTAAGTGAATATTTGATACAATTTTTAAAAATAATAATAATTCCATCCCAGTTAATAAAGCCATTGAAAATGAGGATTAAAAGAGTTTAAGACTCCTAGGTTTCCATATTCTTACTGAGGTGGGCATACATTTAAAGGTACTGAGCCAGTGGAGGAACTGCTGAACTGTCAGCCCTCCTGACTCCAATAACAGCAAGGAATGAGCTACCAGGCTATCTTTCTGCAGCTGAGACTTCACTGATTTTGTATAGCTGCATTATTTGCTCAGTTGCAATTTCATTACAGCAGAGCTTGGTTCTGATTTTTCTCATCCTCTTCCTAAGAGGTTTTGTGAGTTATGAACTCAGTTTTGATTACTTTTTGTCTCAATATACAGTTTTAAATTATGTATGCCTCATTGTTCTTATTTTGTTCTTATTATATAGTAGTAAAAGTGTCAAAGAGTGTTAGGGGAGAGGCAGGCTTTTCCATCTCACCAGAACAGTCTTGTAATAACTTCAAAGAGTTGGAATTAGGTCTCAAACTGTTAACTGTTTTGGAAGAGAAATTCATATCCTTATAATAAGGAGTAAATTCTACTCAAACTGGGAGATGCAGAGAGCCCACTGAAAAGCTCTGTTTTGCAGTAGAAGCTAAAGTCGTGGAAATGTCTTTGAAGGAGAGACAGAAGATTCAATGAGATTTGGCTGATACTTATTCTACTCTTTAATTTTGCAACTCCCAGCTATGTAGCATGTCAGCAAATAGTTTTTTTGATCCAAACTATTTTTAAATCGGTACTTCCCTACCAATAGTCTTGGGGGCCAACAATCATGTACAGTTGATAAAATTAATGCTAGTGAGGACTGAATATAACAGACTACTAATTCAGCTCAAACCACTGTCAATGATACTTAGCTGGTTATAATAGCGAAGACTAGGAAAACTTGTTACAAGCATCTGAGTAGTGTAAATTGGAGGCTGGATTGATCTACTGGTGGTAAGTGGTAATGAATGCAGAGTAATGATGGCCTACCTAACTGTTTATCTCTCAGCAGTGAGATGATCATACATTTTCTTACCAACCATCAGCACTACCATCCTGCTTCTGATACTTGATCCAGGTCTGCCAGAATTAGCCTAGGGTTCCCTGCTTTGCTGTGCTTTTTACAGGGGAGATCTCTCTCCCTGTGAGGGTTTCAGTATTCACTTTCATTGTGTTCTAATAAAAAAAGTCAAGAGCTATGATACTGTCATTGTTCCCTACATTCATCCTTAGTCTGTTCTTTTAAGTACTGTTAACCTTTGGAACATCTTGTGCAGAAGCAAAGACCGCAAGACTGCAGCTTCAACTGATTTCTGAACAGAACACCGATGTTATAAAGGAAAACGAGCCTGTTCTCAAAACTAGTTGGTGATCTAGGACATCTGGGCTCAGTTTCTAGTTCTCTAAGTTATAACTGCTCTGTCAATTTTGTGATCCAGTTTTTGCAAGGTGGGGTGCTTTCAGTAACTGTGATGTGCTTTGAGGCTGCAGTAGAAAGATGAATAAATTTGCAGTTGGCTCAGTAGCAGATGTAAGAAACCAGTAAGACCAAAACTATTGTTGTTTTTTTTTTTTTTTTTGCTGTAGGAGGGAAAAAGTTGAAGTGTGAAGAATGAAGGTGAACCTAGACTTAGACACCAAGTTGAACAGCAAGCAGTGTGATTTTTCAAAAATGAGCCTTGTGCAGATTAATGCATTTTATCAGTAGTTCACGTGCTCATGGCTTGATGCTGATTTTCTCTGTATTTAATGAAAAGAGCTAGGAATTGTACAAGTGTTCCTTTAGCTGAAAGCTGAAATCTTACTAGTATGTTGAAATTTTGACTAGCAAAGGAAGGCAGTATGAAATTAAGGTAAGAATATAGAAATTGCTGCCTTCATGCAATTTTTGCAAAAAATATTCTACTAAAGGTTTAATTTTAGTAATACTGTTATTGGGCAGCCATAATGAAATTACCACCTTGTTCAAAGCTCGATCTTCCAGTAATTTGAAGTGAACATGTCAGAAACACACTGCCAGCAAAAATATTTTTCAATTCTAGTTGGGTAAAAGAAAAGTGTTTCTACTGTGTTAGCTGGCTAACGGGCTGTGAGGTTTGTAGAGATAGTCTCAGTTATGTGAATTACTGTATTTTAGTTAAACTAGGACTTCAGTAAATACTTCTGGGAAGATTTCATTGTTGCGACTAAAATGTTTACAAGCAAAAATATCTGTTTTTTGACATATCTCTGCAGTTCAGGGATGTTACTCAAACATCTTGAATAACATCTGATTTTTCCAAAACTATTGTTTGGCAAAATGTTTGGGGATTTCACTAGTTCATTGAACTTTAGCTTCTGGGTTTGTGTGGAAGCTACTAGAAAACATTCCTATTAACTTCTGGAAAATATGCTATACCGTTACATAAATTCATCTTGCAAATTCTGGGAATAATAAAGACCCCAAGGGCATCCAAAGTATGACTCTATTCCTACATATGACTGTTGTGTGGCTGCAAAGGCATGGGTACTGTGGGGTAGACATCCAGCCTGTGATTATGTTGTTGGCACTAGGAAGTCTATAGCTGGAACCTTAGTAATCAATCATTCATCTGGCAGTACATAGAAAAAAAAAGGTATGCTTTGTGAGCTGGATGGCAGCTCTTGGCAAGAGTGAACGTTTGTTGAAAAATGCCATTCTGGTTGAAGGGGAGGAGAGAGCAAAGCCTTTCTTTTTGGTGAATTTTCATCTGGGAAATTTTGCAAATTTTTTCCCAAAATGATCTTTTGTTTTTTAAAATTGCATTTGGATGTGATGTTCCTAAATGACTTCGATGTTTAACATTTGAAGCTTCTTGAAAAGGCAACTGAATGCAAATGTAAACTATAAGCAAACTGCAGTCCTAGAAAAAAGACTTCTGTTTTTGTGCTCTCCGCCTAAAGCAAATGACTACTTTATGTCTGTGCTATGACAGGAAGGTGCTGTGGAGAGGGTAAATTCACATAGGAAGACTCTGGCTGTTTGCTGTAATTTCATGATAATATTGCACATCATTGATTCCACTACAAGAATGTAGGTTAGTGTCTATTCACCCTTAATGTTAGAACATTCATCAGCAGACATAATTGTGGATATTAATTCATGTGTTTTTCTGAGTGCTTTGAGTAACATAGATGGAAATCAATGTTTCATTTATGATCTAATCCTGAATGCAAACAATCTTTAACAAACTAAATTAGCTCCATATAATTTTGCCTCTGCCAACATATTTAATTAGTGAGAAGCAACTGCATAGTCAGACTCTAAGTAGATTCATTATTTTATGAAGTTATTGCTTGTTTTTCTTTGGAAATACACACCTACAGCCCAGTGGATTGACAGTAAACTAGCTGATAGAATTTGAGGATGGGGAGGCAAAATAAAAGGCTCTTCATCTCCCTTCTTTCTCCAGCTTTAATGAGAATAGTAAATGACATTGTTTTATTATTACTACTTTTTCCCTTGTTAAAGCATCAGAAGTGTACACAACACTGCTCAATGGGTGAGAAAGGGCTAGGAAAACATGTTAGTCCTCACGATAAGCCTTGTACTTTAAAAACAAATTACATATTCAGAGGGCAGTGTAATTCACTAAATACTCTTATCCAGCTGATAATTACCTGCCTAATAAATGAGCTTGCTTCGAATGTTTAAGTTCTGATCTTTAATAGTTTTCTTTTTGTCTTTGCCTTTTGTCAAGTGTATTGTGCTCTTTTCAAGCAGGGTTCATCTTTTGTACAGTGCTGAGTGACGTATCTTTTTTTCTGAGCAGCCTATTCCATCTCTTCTGCTTTTGAAAAAGGCAAAGAACAAGAAACTATTCTCTCCATGGTAGTAGATCCATTGGCTGATTTGGAAACAAGTACTTCTCAAAATTATCTCCCCTTTGTGAGTTTAATTAAATCTCTTCAATTTAGTAGTGTGCATGGCTTAAACAAGCTTTGGTTGCTTGTCAGGGTCAGATTTTTTCTAAATACTGTACAGTTTTATTCAAACTGAAGTGATAGTATTTGTCTTCTATTGGTATAGAATATCATGCTTTTGTTGAATCTCAAGGGATGAGATTTATTTTTGTTATTTCTACAATCTCTATTGTAATAGCTCTTAGAATTGCCAAGGAATATAATGTTAAAGGAAACCATCTCCTTACCTAGCCGTTTTCACCTCCAGGACCAGCTGGATGACCAGCTCACCACATCAAACATTTTAGTGGTTGTCCCAAACTGCACCTTGCAGGTCTTGTAATATTTCTTCCAAGCCCAGGAAACCTGCATAAGTGTGCAGTGCACTGCAGGCAGTGTGATAGTGGAGTTTGTAATCCTGCAAAGCCTGGAGGCAACTGGTGATTAAGCTTTGATTAAGAACCAGAGACAGAATACATGGGCAGATACGCAATGAGGTGCTTTGTGGGCACTGTTCTGGGAAGCACCAGTTACACAGCTGCATAGACTTTTTTAACAGCATCTTGCTTCACTGTGCAATTGTGAGCAGTGTGCTTGTCTCCTTCTTCCACAAGAGGAGGACCTAAGCCTTTTACTGTAGGCAAAAGCCAGTACATTCCTCTTATTACTTGTCATCTACTGCAAGTTAATGTTGTGTTAGAACCATTCAAAGTCATTGAAGAGAATTGGTCTGGGAAGAGTAACAGGTGTTAAGATGAACTCAGAGTTTACTGTAGAGTAGCCCTTCTGTTTTTGGGAACTCTGAGGTTCTGCCATATTCTTTTCTTCTGAAGTAAACCCAAAATGACCTGAATATTCCTCACTCCCCCCACTATGTTATTTTCAAGCAGAATATATGTTGGGAACCGTTAAGCTGAAGGGAGGGTAAGTCTTCTGAGGAGAAATCAGTAGCAAGCTGAAGCTGGGCAACTTGAGCAACAATCCTATTTACCACAGATGTTTGAACTGCAGATTGATGGAAGCTAATTAAAGGTCAAGCAGAACATCTGTGAGCTGTGAGGTGAGATTGGTGCTTGAGGCTTCCTAATAAAGCTGTGGGTATCCGTCATTGTTGAACGAATGTAGTTCCTCAGTAGACAGCAATTTGCTGATTCATGGATATAAACTCTACTACTTTGCTGCTACAGTTCATTTTGCACTAGTATGTATGCTTCAGATTGAGGGTTTACAGGTATGTTTGCATCAATTTGCACACCTTGGGTAGCATGGCAGCACTTGCAGAAATGTGGAGTGTTAAACGAGGGTAGTTTTAAGTGATGAGAAACCTATGCTTTGAAAGCTCTCTCCATCCCTTTACTTGTTGGGGGATCAAAGCAGGCTAAACACTCATTATCTGCACTTCTACAAGAAACATACTGAGCCTGTTGAGAGCTGCTGGTGTAAAGCCATTCCAGCTCAAGAATAGAAGTAGGCCTATGGTACTTCAGTGCTGTCATTCTGATGTTTAATTTAGAAAAGTAAAATAAAATACAAACGAATTTTTTCTTTACTTTGAAGTGATGTTGTATCAAACAACTGGTCATTCAGAACAAATGCTTTTCTCTAAGCATCTCTTGAAATAGAGAAGTAGTTAGCTTTAGAGCATGGTTTCCCCAGCCTGGTGAATGTACTGTAAGTGATCAGTGTGAGAATACATTAAGCAGCATGCAGGTGTTGTCTGAGCAGTGAGCACTTATATTTGCCACCTGTATAGCTGCCAATGGCTAGACCATGTGCATAGTTTTGGAAGTCTGTTTCTAGATTTGCTAAGCATATGATCATTGTTAAAACTGAATTCCCTGGTATTTCACCACTAGTATGACTTCACATACCTAAGTTAATTGTATCACTAAAGGTTCTGTTTCCTGGTTATAATGCACTGAAAGTGGAACTCTGGCAATCAACTCAACTAATTAATGTCCTTAAAAGATTGGAAATCAGTTTTCTCTTGGTATCCTACTGGCATTACAGACTGCCAATGCCAAGAGCTTTGGTTCTTGTATGCTATGGTGCCTCTCTCTAGATGAGATTTGAAGCAGAGCTTTGCTTTCAGTAGTCACATATTTACAGTGTGAATGAACAATGCTTCACATCTGTGAAGCACTGAAGCATGTATCTTTTTTGGCTTAATGTGATGTGAATGCCACCCAGAATGAAGAAAAGCAAATGGCTCTTGTGTTCAGAATGATATTTAATCAATAACACAGTTCTGACAATACTTCACCTTTTTTCTGATTCTCTGCTTCGTTACTTTTCATCTCTTCAAATCTGATTGTCTGATACACTTTGTCTCCCTTGCCCTGCCTCTTAATTTCTCTCTTTGGTAACAGCCTCATGGCTCGTCAACCTAAATGATTCATCGTGTGATGTCTTAGTATGCATTGTAGGCTTCTTGCTGGTCTAATACCTCTGCAGTAGGGATGACAAAATAGACTTCAAAATATAAAGCTATATCCAACTATAATTGCACTGGTTATATGGTGGGATGACCTTTTGCACCAGAAAATTAAACACAGGCAAGTGGAAATGATATTGTACAGTTATGATATACATGTTTGGTCTCTTCAGTAAAAAATCAAAATTACTTCTAATGGAAAGCCTCACAATCACACTCTTAAAATATCCTAGTAATAAAGTTATTACATTGTTTCTAACCCTTGCCTGTGAGTATGAAGGCCAAATCATGAGTTTGGGTGAAAAGCAGAACTTGGAATATCCTGTATGGTATTCTTTTTTTCCTTGTACAATCTATACAGGTGAAACTGGGGGGAGGAGGGCGGGGAAGTAAACAAAACCTGCTGTCAAAATACCGAGTTTCCTTTTACTGGTATGAGGCTGCTAAGATGGGACTTTGCTGGATTTTGTGCAGAAGATAATTCAGTTGCAGACCTCTTCAACAGAAACTTGTATGATGTGAAATCCTTGAACGTTCTTTATGCAGAGCTAACAATTGGAAAAGTGGTTTGAATCTAATGCTTGCTAAATTGCAAGTTAAATGGCATGGGTTTTAAAAAGATTCATCCTACTGCCTCTTCTCCGAATTGCTGAGCTTCTGTTTGGGTGGGAATTGAGACTGTGTAGGTAACTAATTGATCTGTAGATGCTAGAAAGTTGTGTGTTGACGTGTATGTAGGTTGCTCAGACTGTTTCTAAAAGCAGAGATTTGCGCACTCTCCTCAGTGCAGAACGCTTTGCTTTTTCTGGCACTGCTTGCATAGTTTAGCAACATCTTTGAGTGTTAAGTGGGAATGAAGACTGAAAATCTGTCTCAAAGAGGAAAGCTGTCATTTCTTCACAGCAGTGTTGTCCATCAGGATTACAGGCAGCTGTGGTGAGGCTGGATATGTGCAGTTATTTTTTCTAGAGACAGAGCAGGCTGGGATGAGGCAGCTGGAAGGATAGGTGAAGTGAGGAAGAGAGAAGATGTTTCCTACAGCAAAGCTTGGAAGCTGAAAAGGAGAAAGTTGAGAAAATGACTGGCTTTTGTTGTCAGTGTATAGTCTTGTTTGCACTGAAGTGCAGGTGTGTCAACGGGAGCTCCAAAGAAGCTGTGGAAAGGACATCCTTGTTTTCTAAACCAAGGTGAGGGTTTGGGAGATGAAAGGGGATTAGGAGCCAAGATGAATCTTTCAGCATACCTATGCTTTACAGCCACTTAAATGCAGTTATGGTTGTGAGCTGTGTCAAGACGTTTATCAGGGTAAGGAACTTAGCCACTAGCTGAGGAGTGAGCTTGTACCCAGCTGGGAAGCACCGTGAACTGCAGAGGTTTTGAGGATCTCTGAGGAATTCATTCTGTAGTTTGTGAAAAAATTTCAGAGTATTAGTATGGTATTGGAAGGGGAAATGCAGTACAGATGGGAAAGATCTCATGTTGTAGAAGAATATAAACAAAAAATAATGTGCCAACAAATTAACTGATCTCAATTTTCTTGTTGGTTCATGCTATTCTGGAAAACACCTCTAGAATTTCATGTTCTGTTTTCCCATAAAGTTTGCAGATACATACTTGTGCTTCCAGAAGTTTAGGACTCTTAAGAAATAGTTTTTTGCAAGACTAGACCCTATAAAAGCTATGGGATTCCTGACCATCTCCAGCACAGCCAGGAATTAACCTGAAGGATTATGAAATGGCTGAACCTTGGTTGAAAACTCCTCCTCTTATCTCCTGTTTCAATACAGCCTGAGAATACAAGGCTAAGACTGTTCTGCCAGTTACAAACTTGCTTGTATCCTGAAAGTATTTGTAGCAAGGAACTCATGGGGTAGGGAGGACTTAATTCCTCAGCTGTGTAGATGTAATCCTAAAGCTCCTGCTGTGGCTTAGTAAACTTGATGTATGAGTGGACTCTGGCTAAGCCCTGTGAGCTGTGAGAAGCTTCTGGGTTTCTGCTGATGAACAAAATCCCTTGAGTGTATTCCTCCTTAAAGCTTAGAAGGGCTTGGATTCAGTGAGGGTGTGAACCTACTTGCATATGCTGCCCTTCCTGTTTGTGCCACCACCCATGAAATGCGTATTGGTTGGAGCCATGCAAGTGCTGGAGCTGTGTGATCCAGCAGTGTATTTGGTCATGTATGGTGGGGAACAACAACTTGCTGCTCTGGAAGTATTCATGGTAGCGCCTCTCATTCAGGTCACTCAATTTATCTGACACATGTTGGCTACAGATAAAAAGGTTATTCACCCAGCACTCCCATTTTAACTAGCTTGAACTACTCTTTGTTGAAAAGAGGTTTAGCAATTTTGTTGTAATGGAGTCTGTATAAGGGGATTGCTTGCATTGACGACTGATTTCAGTGGATTTCATTCTCTGAGGAGATTACAGCCTGGCTCTTGGTGATGTTCGTTTCACTTCATATACTTCCAAATTTAAGCAGCAAAAAAAAGTCATGAACAGAGTGCTTTAACATACAGCATAATATCTGTTACTATTTACCATGAGTTAGGACAGTTGGCTTGCTCTTAAAGCATAAACAAACATTTTTGTTCCATCAGGAACATGACTACTTTGTCTGATAAAGGTACAGAAATCTGAGATGACTGCACAGAAACACCTTTTTTTTTTTTTTACGTCACCCTATCAGTATGTGAGGAAAACATGATTGTCTTCAAACGAATACTCCTTTGAATAAGCACCTCCACCTCTCACTGTTCTCCCTCTTTTATCTTCAAGCTGTTGTATTGTAGCACTTCTGCAGAAAGACTGAAGCTGGCTGTTATAGTCAGACATAAGTCTGCTGAGATTATATGCCTAAGAAACAAAGACAAAGATGCATTACATTTTCTGCATCTCCACTGAGCTGGAAACTTGCCAATGAGTATTGCTATTGTCTTTGGATTCTGAACTTAAAGGCAGTTTTTTGGGATGCTATTAAGGTTTTTGTAAAGATCGTTAAGGAGGAGAAAACTAAATTCACTATAATGATTTTTAAATGCATTTATTATGACTTTTAAGAAGGAAGAAACAAAATTGATGAAATTTTCAAGTGTTGTTGCAAGTTTATACTTCTTTGAGTGGCTTCTCAGATCTGTTCCCCTACACAAGTTCTCTGAGTTTTTGTTGTTTCCAAAACTATTTAAAGTTGTGCTTCCAGGATACTGATGGAATAAAAAGGAAGCAGACACTGAAACAATAGGTGTATGGTTGCTCTGCTACTCCTTCTTTGCTTCCAATATAATGCATCACTTGGCTTCCCACTGCCTGAAAGGGGCCTACAGGAAAGCTACGTGTCCTTTTTAGGTACAGGACAGGGGAAATGGTTTTAAACTGGAAGAAGATAGATTTAGACTAGGTATTAGAAAGAGAGATACTTCACTGTGAGGGTGGTGAGACACTAGAACAGGTTGCACAGTGCATTCAAGGCCAGACTGGATGGGACTGTGAGCAACCTGTTCTAGTGTGAGGTGTCCCTGTTTTTATAGCGGGGGGCTGGAAATAGATGATCTTAAAGGTTCCTTCCAACCCAAATCATTCTGTGATTCCCAGAGCATTTTCAGGCACTTGTTAAGAACTAAGTACTTATTTCTGAAATTACTCCCTGCTGTGAAGGTCAGGAATGCAAACTCTGGATTTTTACTTCTTGGCTGGCATCATATCACCCTTGGTTAGCAGTTTTGGTCACTTTTCAAACAGTCCAATTGCAGTTTTTAAAAGTTAATGGCTAAGCAGCAGAGAAAAGCATATGAAATGAGATAAAAAAGTAACTAAAAGCAAGCAGTGATAACATATCTTGGCTTAGATTTGTGCTGATAAGAGTTGTAAAAGATGTAAGGATGCTGTAACTGCAGCTGAGTGCTTTAGCTGCCCTACTGGAGAGTAGAGGTTGACTCTGTTTTAAACTCCTTATCTGGGCCGCAAGTGCTGCGAGGACACAATGACATGTTTATTTTTTTTTTTCCTGGAAACACTGTGGAGCTCACCAATGCTCTGCAATAAAAAAAAAAAAAAAAAAAAGCTCTATCTCCTTATTAAGCACCAAAACCTGAACTAGCCCAAGAAAATCCTTCAGAAACCTGAAGTAAAGCAGGTTTCTACAGAAAGCTGGTCAAAAGTCAGCATCAAGTATGAGGCAGCCTGTGTTGCTGCTTCTTTTAGTGTTTATCCTTTTAGCTGTTTTTAATTTATCCCATCCTCCACTATTTTCCATTTCCCACTAGGATTTTATACTTCATTGAAGAGCAGGTGATTCGTATTGGTGCTGGATAAAAGCAGACTGCGCTTACTGGAAAGGGAGGTAAAAAGACATGGTGGTCATTCCCAAAAGGAAAGAAATCAAGTTCTTAAAAGAGGGTGAGCCAGTGCCTACATTAGGAATGCTCCATAAAGATTTCTATATGAAGGCAACTACAAAGTTATTAAACTATTATTAGTAACATTGAAAGCAGTACACATTGTAAAATACTTTTTTTGTTGTTGTCAAATTGTATGCCTGGCAATTTGTGTGTTCTTTTTGGGAGAGGTTAATTTGCATGTTACAGAAGCTGATGAATATAGAAAGTGAAATAACCTGGATGCTGTAGAATAGTATCCTTCCAAAAAAAAAAAAGAAAGCTTTTTGTTTCAAACAGAGGTTTTTGTAGAAACGAAGTTATCATTGATTATGTAAATGACATGTTGAAAGATGGTTTAAAAAAAGAAAAGCATGCAAAATCAGTTTCTGCAGTGCGGGAAGCCATATGTTCATAGCAAGTGAAAAGAGAATTGGAAGTTGTTTCAAAAAGATGAAATTAAAACTTGCGGAAAGATTGAGTGATCCTGTCTTTCTGAACAAAGCTAGAAAAATAATTCTGTTAGCAAAACAAAGCAATGAACACGGAGTAATATTCCCTGCACTGTAAAATCCACATTGATAGGCATGAAATTAGCTATTGTTATTCAGGAAAGAGGACTGTGAATTACACTTTTGCTCAGGGCAAGAACTTCGAGGTGAAATGAAATAATACAGGAGGTCTTGAAAGCAAATAACTTCATAAATAGCAGTGTTGACAGTATAAGTGCATGATACTTAGAATCTGCTTTGAACACAATAGCCATAAGTGGTGTCAAAAAGCAGATGGTCATGGATGTAAGATCCATCAAGACATCTTTAACAGAATGGACATGCAAACTCCTTCTCTTCAAGTCCCTGAAATAAAAGTCTGGTAATCTGGTACTCAGCTAACTGTGTTCCCCTTTAGTATGTTGGACTGTTCACAGGGGAAGAACTTTTCTTTGTGAAAAGATACACAAATTACTTTTTTCATGTAGGTGGTCTCTGGGAAAAGTGAAACAGCCCATGTTTCTTTTTTTTTTTTTTTTTTTTTTTTTTTAGAAGATGAAATTTAGATCTTCTATCTCTAGGGCAGATGCAACTGAAGGACAGATCTCCAACATAACTATTATGCTTAATGTCTTTTCTAACAAGCTTTGCTATGATCCTCCCATGTAGGCAACTTTTGAGTGCCCCAAGGGAAAGGCAGCTTTCAGACCCCACTGGCAACTGGTGCAGAGGTACAAAGCTGCTGATCTGTGCAGATGATAGTAGTAGGAATGCAGTGAATTTCGTATCAGCGATTTACACTTCTCTAGTTCCTAACAAGAAGCACATCATCAATATGAGATATAGAAATAAGCTCAGACTGCTACTCCTTCCTTTGGAGTAAGGAACTGTTCTGGAAAAAACAAACAAACAAACAAAAAAACCATAATGGTGTGGTCAAAACTTTAAAGTCTTGTGGGTTTTTTTGAGGGAAATTTGGGAAAATGGAAACCTCAGGAAAGGCAGGAAAAGGAAGAGAAGAATATAATTAGAAAATAGTTAATAGACTGCTAACTGGTCTGAATGATGTCATCTTTTGAGGGCATTTCTTTATGGGAACAGAATGACCCTTGCTCAATATTCCTGCCACCTGGAAATAAAGAAGTTGAACAAAAGTGGTTTATATTATGAAATACATTGAGAATAAAGAACCGGGTTTAAAATGCCGGAGTTGAACTGAGAATTCATTTCAGGATGAACTCATCTTTGCCACACAGATGTAGAAAGCTAACATTGTCTTGGGCAAAGAATGATGTGAAAGCTTCACAAATCCTGAAACGGAGATTTGGAGGGAATCTTGTTAGCAAGGAATGAAGAGAAACAACTGAGAGAATATCTATAAATGATGAATATTTTTTTGGAAGTGGAGAAAAATATTCTAAGTTACTGTGATAGTGATAAGGGAAAATAGTTGTCTGAGTTACAGAAAAATATTATCTGTCTGCAAGGGACTAGGGAAGCCATTGACTGACTTTCTTTACTTGTAAATTTCTTCTTTCAAATACCAGTAGAAAACAGCTTTTACAACTTATAACTTCTTTAAAACATGAGACAATCTTCCACTGCTTTCTTCATTTCCCCCCCCACCTCCAGTCCTGTGGCCAGATTTCAGTGTTATTTGAACTCTCTAAGCCATATGATGTGGGATTTCCTAGCGCTACTCCTGCTTGAATCAATGTGAAGCAGAACATCTATTTGAAAGGGAAAATACTCAGTCTGATTCTAAATATGTTCTCTGATGTAGAAGTGACTGTAGATGCTGGAAAAACTACTCACCAAAAATTAATCATCTTTGCTGCCAGCTGACATGAAAATGTACTTTTACTCTCAAGTAAATTGTACTGGTAGTGAAGTGAGTGGAGAATGTGTACTCGACACTAAGAGGATGTTCTGATCATGTCAAGAAGCTTCCTTTTATAGACTAACTTATTCACCTCTCTGTTCCTAATTCATTCCCCTAATGTCAGGGTGATAATGTCATTGTCTTCTCTGCATGTTTCTTTCCAAAGCATAATGAAAAATACTGTCCTGTGTAGACCAATTACCTAGGTCCAAGTATTACCACTTCTTATTTTTCTGGCAGAAAGTTGAGTAGTGAGCTCAGCTCCTCATCTCTATGCCTATGTCATGTCTGGAGAAGTAAGTTCAAGTACTGTTTTAGTAACAGAAATCTAGAAGTATAGCACTAGTAGGCTGTGTAAGTGTACAGCAAAATGTTTTTGAATCTGGTCTAGGGTCTAAGAAGGTGATTACTTAAACTGTGTTCAGATTTTAGTGTATTATGCTGCCTCCCTGCTGCAAAGCACTGAAAGGACTGTTGCTGGCTTTGTGCCTTTAGCTGCTGAAAAGTTATTTAATCAGCTAACTAGAGTAAATATAAAACATACTTCATCATTTGTAGCTGTTAGGCATGTGGAAAATCAAGAATCCAGTGGCTTAGCCTTTTTTTAATAAACAATAGAAAGCAGAAAAAATGTGTTTCTCTCATGAGAAAATATCTTTTGAAAATACTTGAAACCCAAAGCTCTTTATTAATAAATGGTATATCATAGTAATCTTGGTGAATTACAGAAGATACTGTCCTTCTGTACATTCCACATCATAGAATTAAGGGAAATTTAAATCTCCATTATCAGTCTCTATTGCTCATCTCCAGTGAAATTTTGAAAGAAGTTTCAGAAAGTTCTGCCAGATGATGATTTTTATTTGGGAGTAGGGGGAACGAGGAAGAGAATCTTTGATATAAGCAAGCTTTTAAGCAGAACAGTTTCAACTAATTCTCAATCTTTTTGACTAACAGGGAAAAAACTGTGGTCTCCACACTCTCTCCTCAGCTTCCCCAGTCTTCTCATTAGCTTCATGAAAATTTTAAATAATATTGTCCCTCTTAGTTGACTATAAGTTGCAGAGCTGTGGGATCTTTTCCTGTCTAACTTCATCTGGCATTTTTCTTAGAGGCTACTTGACTCTGCAAACCCTTCTGTCATCTCCTTTATTTCAGAGTTCTCAGAAGTCCTATCTGACCTGTTGTGTTGTCAGATTATTGACCTTCTTTAAAATAGGACAGAAATTGTCTTCACTTAAAATCCCTACTCAAAATAGCCAGGGGTTTGAGACATTGTTGAGGCTTAGGTTATACTAAGCGATACCACCTGATGTTCGTGAGATTAGCTGGATAGAATTTTAAACCTCTTTGATCTTGGGAGAGCATCGTATGTTTTTGTACAGCACAATCATGCTGCCAGCTAGAAACTCTTAAGAGAAAATGATTTATTTTTTCTCTTTGCCTAAAAATTCTCTGTCTGTAATCTTGAGCCTTCTCAGTCATATCACAGATGACCTACACAAACAATGTACCTGATGCCCTGGCAAATTTAATGGTGAAGTTCTGTCCTGCCCAGGAACTGACCTTTCAGAAATTAAAATGTAACATTTTGATTGCTGCTAAACAAAGCTAGGAATTGGCAGAGGAAAACAAACAAACAAAAAAAAACCCTTGGGTAATAAGGGTTAGATTTCATTAGACTTTTTGAACTGAATTTTTCAGTAATTATAGTGTGTGGAAATAATAATTCTGTTAATAGTTGGCATTGTCCTTGAGTTTAAAATACTTTTGTTTATTTTTAGACTTTGTTCTATAATTAGTGATGCCAGAAATGCTTGTCATCTTATACATAATTTCTAATTTCTATGTTTGAAGAATAAAGAATTAAATTTTCTGGTTTCATATAATTTGAGCTCCTGGAGATGCATAAGGGTAATGTTTTAATAGAAAAACCCTGAACTGTAGTGACTGGATGCCTTTTCCTGGGCAGTTAACATTATAAAAGGAACTCAAATACTGTTCTTTTGAATTTCTGCTCCTGCTCAAACAGGGCATCCAGCATCCGATCTGACTGCAGGTGAATAAGGTTGTTTTTCATCTGCTTGCAGTATGCTGCTTATGTGCACACATAGAGAATGAGAGAGCTGTAGGTGAGATCCTAGTGGAAGAGGCAAACAGGCAGGAGAGGTCAAAGAAAGCTGTGAATGCTCCAGCAACATCAATCTGTTGGTAACATCTCTGCTCCATCTCCTGAGTAGTGAACACAGCCCTTTGTTCTTGACCTAAGCTGCATGGTCATCTGGTTTCAAGCAAGCTGAAAGCTTCACTGGAAATTACTTTCCTTATTTTAATGTTAGAGAAAAACAGTACTAGAACGTTCTGTTTTCTAATTTTGTAAATGTACAAGCTGTGTTTAAAAGGGCTGAACTCTTTCTTGTCAGTGTTTATAAAATTGAAGCATTGACTTGTTTTGGTAAAAGTTGGTCTGTACTAGAAAAGTGAAAGTTTGTAGGTAGTAAATAGTCAGAAAAATGAAACCAACCTCCCCTTGTTCTGTTTTCTATTTTGTTGGAAAATAACCTCTGTGAGAACCATTATTTTTTTCCTCCTTCATTTGGACCTTTCAGCTGAAGAATATATTTGTAGTAACCATCCAATTACACTCCATGTAACTTACTAAATTACGTGGCCTTGTTCCTGAGTAAACAAAGCTAATGAATGCATGGTATATACTTAAAATCTTTTTTTGGTAGTAGGCAATTCTCTCCTTGTCGTCATTCCTCTGGATAAGTAGAAATGCTCATGCTGGTAATCATTTTCTACTTTTATTTATTTTTTTTCTTTTATACAGGCAAGTAGAGGGGCCCTCCTGCTTTGTTGCCTAGGTTATGCCTAGATATCCTATGGCATATCAAGCAATCTGCCACATAATTGCCAGGTACCACACAAAGATAAACCTAGATGAAAAATACCCAGTGGTTTCAATGCCCTATAATACAGACTGAATTTTGGACAGACATCTCTACCAGTGACTTGTGTGGAGATTGACTTGCTGGAAGTGAAAAAATTATTGCTTGTCTCTCTGTAATGAAATAACACTATGAAGTGCTAACCATGAGTCAATTGACACTAAATAAACATACAAATGGCTGTTGATACTGACTTCAGCATATAGAAGAGCAATTGCCCTTGTTTGGTTGAAAGGTCACTCACTGAGCTATAAACATGTCTTTCTGGGGGCTGTTTCCTGCTGCCCTTCTTGTAAACGTATGTCAGCCCATAGTGCTTACTAAGCCCTGACCAAGAGTGGGTGTGCAGGGACCTGCTAGGGATAGATTAAGTCAAGCTGCAGGAGGTAGAAATAATGAGAGAGACTTCTTATATTTGGAATCTGGTTAGTATAGCCAAGCCATGAGATGCACCCTTAGATCTGTTTTCCAAGCTATCTTTATCTACTGAGAATCTGGAGGATAATGCAGGAAGGCACCAAGTACTCTGTGTAGTAGTCCCTGTATTGGTTCACCTCCCTTCTGAGTAGTGTTGTACTGTCACAGGGCAAAATCATTTAATACAGTAAGGAATAACTTATAGACTGGGTTATGTCTCTGCTAAAAAAAAGTTAGATTCAGTCTCTCAGAGATGAGCGGGAAAGATTGAGAGGTCAGATGTCATTATCATAGCAAATCAGCAAGAATAAGATCTAATTAACATATAAACAATATGCTAAAATCTAAAAATGGCCTAGGGAGGTTACGTTCCATTGTAACTTAGAAACAGCTAGAACACTGTCCTATTAGACCAGTTAATTGGGGTTGTATAAAATAGTAAAAAAACAAGGTTGAGATTCAATAATATTTGCCAGTTTTTAATGAAAGAAGTCTGTGGATTTGGGGTAAGAGGTTATTTTTTTTTTTTTTAAATCACACTTTCAAATCATCTTATCTTCTATAATTCAGTAATCTAGGTATCTATCTATTTATGTCAGTGGAATAACAATTGGAGCCAGTAATGTTCACCACCTTGCTGCAGGAAACACTGACATCTTTGCACAACAGAACCAATTCCGTTTATAAGTAAAAATGAAGTTTTGCTACTACAGTAGCTCTGCACACGAAGTTCTTGCGGCTAATTTCAAACTCATGTCTTATGCATGAAGTTCTAAGATATCCTTAACAATCAGGTGCAATCCTTAACATTTTTATGGCAATAGAGAGGCCCTATTATTTTCCAGGAGAAAACGCATCTGCGAAGACAGGCTATCCTTCTGCAACATAAGCTGCCAGTGAAGACCCATTCTGTAGAGTTTAGGGATGAATCTGGAGGTGAGAGTAACAACTGAATTTGCAGGTCTCAGGGAGGGTCCTTTACCCAGATACTATCCAAATTAGCTGTCTTTAATCAGCCCTCAGGAAAAAGGGCAGTAATTTGAACTAAGGAAAGCTGCTTCCTGTTTTCTGCAGCCTTTTTCTTAGCTCTGCTCAATTCTTAGGGTGATAGCTCATGAGGTTTTTCTTGTATTTTCTTCGCATGGATGCACATTTTTTTAAGGATCTCTGGCTTGCAGTGGAGCAAACAGCAGTTCTATTTTTGAACCCCTAAAGGTTATTGTCTGTTTGCCTTCCTTAGCAATAACAGCCTATGGTGTTCTGACCTAAATATGCATGGATATGGGATACAAGTATAGAAGGACTGTTTAAAACAAAACAAAATATTTTGCTGGATGTTCGTGTTACCTTTCTCTGTTCTGCATTCAGTCAATGGGGATCTAATGACTGGTTTAGAAGATTGCTGTAGAAATTGTCACCTGCAGTCTGCAAATACGGTTATAATGTCTCAGCTCAGTAGACTTTTGTTATAAAAGGTTATGGAAATGAAATGTCTCCTAATTTAAAAAAAAAAAAAGCAAACAGAACTGCATAAGAAAGTGGCAATGTCTTTCATAAATTTAGACAGTTGTACAGACACTGTCAGCTATTCAGTATTTCACTCAAATTGTGTTTTTTTTTGATGTCGTACTTAATTTCTTGCAGCTATAGTTAGAGAAGTTCTGAACTAAAGGAAAAAGTAAATGAAACTTAGGTGTGTTGGTTCAAGAGAGACTTCCTGAATGTGAACAACGCATGAGGTAGATTTCTTCAGAAGAATAAAGGATTTTGGAGTCTCCAAAATCAGCCCCATTTCATATCATTTACAAAAAATAAACTATTACAGCAGCCAAGGCTTTCGTACATTTAGAGTAGGGTAATTCAGCAAGAGAAGCTTTGCTTTAGACAAGTGAAACTTGTTTATTACATTAGATTGGCTGCAGATTGTAGGCTGGATTAATTTTCAACGTGAGTCAATGCCTCTGGACTTGCATGCACAAACCACCTTTGGCCTGTGAATGCTCAGTCCTGGTTATAAGTGACTGTCCTTACATATAAAACATATCTGTGAAGAAAACAGATCTATTATTCCACTAAAGATTAAACAGAACAGGGAGTGCAGCTGCTACTGCGCAGGTCAGAAATGCAGCTGCAGAAGTAAGCAAGTGAGTGGGGTTCGATCTCTTGTGATGAAAGACCACTCTGCCATGGTCCCCTGGTGTGTGTGGTACAGGTAAAGAAGCAGGGGAAGTCCCCCTGCTGCTGGAATGCTGCAAGAGCATTCTGGGAGGGATGCTTCCAGCCACAGATCGACTGTTACCAGATGGGGCTGTTCTTTGCCTCTGAGTTCAGCTGGAGGTGCAGGAGATGGCTGCATCCCCACTGCCCAGGCATCCTTGCCATGGGGTTGTAACCTCCCCTGTGGTGTAGGTGGGATGATATGGGTTAGGCCTCTTAGAGGAAAAAATGCTTTCTATTTCATCTCTGCCACTCACCCTGAGTCAGAAAAGCAAGCTGATGCTGAGGCTTATGAGAGTGATTCCTGCTTGTTATCCCAGCAAGCCTGCACTTATCCTCATTATTGCACCAAAATCCATCAGAAAGTAGCTGCTCTTTCTAGTATGTCTGTGCCAGCCATTCATCAAAGCCTTATTGGTTTTTGATAATCAACCTGACAACTCTGAATACATTTTGTTGCAGCCTATGGGAATAACCTCAATGCTTCAGTGTGTTTCTAATGTCTGCTTTACCTGGTGACTGAAAAACATACACATGTAAAGGCAGTTACTGAAGGTGAGAAAGTAGCTTGGATGGGGAATGCAGTCTGTGCAAGAAGTAAGAGATGACAAACAGTGCAAGAGGCTAAGATAAGGGAACATATGTGGCTGTTCCTGGACTTGCTGTGTCCTTCCCCTTCTCAGTGGTCCTGGCTCAGAACCATGCGGCTAAGAACTTTCTGCTTTCTGAAATAGCCTGGTGCCACGTGCAAGCCTTGCTTTAGCAACCACTGCAGTTTTCTTACTCCCAGTGAAGGACCTTCATGTTTCCATTGCTTTACTTTCAAGGTAAAGTTGTACAAAAAAAAAAAAAGCTTGCATGTTGTATCCCTTACTTGGATTGTATGCTGATTCTTAAAAAAGACAGCATGAAGAATTTTGTTAGTGGGAATAATTTATTCAAAAGGAAAATTTTGCAAGTGCTCTTCACAGCTCAGGGTTTGACTGAATTGCTCTCTTGACCATTGAGCTAATGGTTAGGAACCTTCTCTAAGCTGCAGCTCTCGGGCTGAGCAAAGAGGACTGCACCTGGCATCAGAGCAATCATCTCTCTAAAAGAGAGATGCATCCTCCACCCCCCATTCTGTTAGAGAGATCGGAGTTGGGTTAAAGGAAACTTCAATTGAAAAAAAAAAAAAGAAAAAAGCAAATAAAAAAAAAATTAGCAATGCTTAATCTGTCAAGCAAATTCACGCTAAGGAGCAACTCTACATGAAGTTATACAGCAAAATTATCCTCTTTGCCCTTCCACTTTCTCCACTGGATGTTCTGGGAGCATTGCCTTTGTTATCAGGGTAGCATATGCAATTACAGTCTTAGAGAAGCCATACAACTACTATAAGCTTTACATTGCATATACCTATTAGAAGAAATTATCCTGCACAGTAAAATCTGCTTCACACAACCACAGTTTCCAGGTGAGTATTTAAAAAGGCACTTTCAGCCAGTTTTGTGCTATCAGATCAGCACAAAGGGGACGGAGCAGTTACCCTGCAAAGGTGATGATCACGTTCATTTTAGTATAGTAACGTTTTACAGCTGAGTGCAAAAATACAGATATTATTTAGGTCAACTAAAAGAAGCGTAATGTATCTCTTAACAAGAGGCTGTAGAGGAAGTAATATATTTAAATAAACTAAATAATAGTCAGAAACCTACTTAGGAGTTTTTAAGCATGGAGGCTTTCAATAACCCACTTCTGTTGAAATGCAAATTTTGACTCATTGCCTAGAAGAGCTGTGAGCAACAGAAACAACTAAATGTATCCTTCTCGTACAAAGTACCATCATCTCAGGAAGGTCCTATAACTGTATTTGCTTCTCTGCAAAGAAAGGCTTAGCAGGAGCTTCGTGCCCTACAAAGGAAACTAGAGGAAGATTTATAGGTCTTGTAAACTGTCTTGAACAGCTGTGGCAGTGAGTATCCTGACAGCAGAATTAGTATTTTATTAGTATTTTAACTGCAGTACACATAATTACATACATATTTGAAGGAAAAAAAAGTATTCTTTATCGAAAGAAGCATAGTGAATCTAAAAGATTTTAAGAAACTTACAGAAAGAAACTATTAGGTTTTCAGCTGATTTTTTTTTTTTTTTTTTTTTAAAGCCCTAAGAACTTGAAATAAGGGAACAACTTAGTCAATTCCTTAAATACTCAGGTAATAATATCTTATTGTAATAATGGAAAGTCATTAGATACTGGTTTAGATTGAGTTTATGCCATGGATCTTCATGGAGGAATAAATTGTTTGCTTACTGTGATGTTATGGCATTGCATTTCATTAGGATGCACTACCCCTTTCAACATGTACATGAAGGGACTTATGGAGTATTTTTGATGTGAAAGACTAAAAACTACAAAACGTCAAGATGGCATCTTCACTTTTCCCTTCCAAAATACATTTCAGTTTTTCTAAAATAAAACCATAAACTTTCTTTCCCGCTTCTCAACCATGAACCTCAAAGGTTTGAAAAAGCATATAGTTGTGTATCTAGCCTATCAGTTCTTCTTTATATTGTATCTGGTAGTAAACAAAATCTGTTCCCAGAGCTGATCTATGAAACAACCAGTAGACTACAATAAAGCATAAATGGGAGAAGGTTGAGGTGAAAAACATCCCTTGATGTGCTTGTTCCCTACCCAATACCTGTAATTACCTGTCTGAAGATCTACAGGCACTTTGGTTTGGCTAGAGACAGCTATTGATTTAGAAATCAGATGTTCTTGGGTTGAGTATGGAGGGGAAAAAAATTCACTTTATTATTTTCTCAGCCTGCTGTGGCCATGAATAAGCATCATTCATTTCTTGCAATTTTCATCTGAAACATTTTTGTGCTGGGAATTTGTTTACCACTTGTGGCCTGCTAGTCTGAAAATTAGCTTTCTAACCAGGCATTTGAAATGCTCCATTAAATTTTGCAGGGGTTTTTGTCTCTATTGTTTATGAGTGTTATCTATCAATCTTTATGTACAGGATAATATGATTTATTTCTGAAAGATGCAAAAGCCTCAACTGTCATGTTCTTGGAGAATTTGCTTTGATTATTTAGGTTATTTATAAAAGATTGTTGTAAGAGTCATAAAGATAACGCTTTGGATTACTGGAAAATTTAATCAAGAAATAAATACACTTTTTCACTTTCTCCCTCAGGTGCGTGCTCTTAGGACTAATTAAACAGAAATGTGACTAGTTGAAATTTCAATGTGTATGTACCACATCATAAATGCCATCAGTGAGCAGTTCTGTGGGAAATTGACTGGTGGATGTTGGGGAACTTTATTCTTCCTAGGGAAATGGAGATCGCAGCTTATTTTTTTTCTTTTTTATTTTTTTTCTTTTTTCAACTGGGTGTTTTAGATAGTTCTTGTGGTTTAGAAGTAGATAACTTTTCGTAGTGTGACGTTGACTTCCACTGTCATTTGTGGCTTAAGTGACTGCCAGCAACAGCATAGCGTGAAGGCAGTGACATGCATTGGAAGCAATCCCTTTTGGATTACAACAGTTATTTATATGTTCTCTAGATTTTCCAGAAGTCTGGTTCTAGTGAATTAACTAGGCACTGATGGAAATCTGTTCTAAGCAACCTTTTCTCTTGCTGCATCTATGTTTCTGTGCATACTGAAATATGCAAGGCAAACTTCTCAGTCATTACATCTGTGAAAGCAGTTTGGGGTTTCCGTTAGTGATATGGGACTAGAGATGAGGAACTTCTCTATCACTCTTGACTCAAGCAGCTGTTATTGTGTTTTTTTCCTTCCCCCTAGTTGTTGGTTAAGTCTCTCTAGCCCCCCTTTCTTTCTCAGAAAAGTGTAAGAAAAGTATAGTTTTCAAGTATACCTTAGTAAGAAAACTTCTTCAAACTGTAAAGTTTGTGCTACTGGAGAAGCCTGAATGATCTGAATATTCTTCAGCAATTTATGCTAATTTTACCCTCCTGTGTAGTATTGAGATTCATGAACGTATCAAGGGAAAGCTTATACTGAGTTAGAAACTACTGGACTTGTTATTTCAAGGCTCCTGCCTAGAAAAAAACAATTATTAAAATATGCTGCTGAATTAAACGTGGAAGTCAGAAAATGTCTAAGAAGCTTTCAAAGGGAAAACACTATTGCTCAGGTGGAAGAGTGTAGAGATCTATAATGTGAGAGCCAGGCCACGTGAGGAGGGGCAACTCCTCACCCACATCTCCTTGTGCCTCAGTGCTGAGAAAGTAGAGTGGAAGTGCCTTGTATCAAACCATCTGGGGATGCTCTGAAGCCCGTGTATGACTGGCTATTGGTACATGCTATGGAAGCAGTTTGGGATGTAGCTATGCTGGGCTTTGGGAAACCCTTACTCGCACGGAGGAGCTGTGCTCTGGGCAACTGGAGATGGAGCCTCTCCTTTTCACAAGCTCAACGATGTCTGGATGAATACTAAAAGCTGCCCAGACACGTGTTCTTTTACAATCTGGAAGGTGTGAACTGACTGCTTCTGTGCCTTAACCACAGTACTTCCTTCCGCTTTTTGGGCTGCCTAGCAGCTATAATGAGACCTTTTGGGATAGTACTTCTAGCTCTGATGTTTCCATCACTGTTCCTATTACTCTCTGGAGTTCAAAGTTTGCTTACATCAAAAACTGAACTTCTGGGCACTTATTCCCTTAGCAATTGCTGCACCTGAATCCTGAAATACTGATACAGACATGGAAAATCAAGCAACAGAAATGAAAGAGCTAAACTTTCTGGGAGGTTTTCAATATCCTGATTCTTATCTTCTCCAAATTGAAATGAAATTATTGTACTAGGCAGCTGTAGCCTGCCTGATATGTGGTTTTGGTGAGACTTCTGCATTATCTATTTTTATTGTACTGAGAAAAATGATTTTCAGTGTGGTACTGTCAGCTTCATTAAACAGCAAAAAAGAATGGATTCATTATTTTCAATAAACCCTAGTAAGAAATGCTCTGGTGCTCAGTTTTTCCAAGGCTAGAAGAAAAAAAAAAAGTCTGTTTCTGTAACTTGTTTTTTATTGTGCATTTATTTAAATTTTGCGTTACTCTTAAGTATTCAGTTGTTTGACACTTGCTCTTTACTTATTGGAGCACTGGAACAGGCTGCTCAGGGAGCTTGTGCAT
This sequence comes from Meleagris gallopavo, assembly GCF_905368555.1. Classification (NCBI taxonomy): domain Eukaryota; kingdom Metazoa; phylum Chordata; class Aves; order Galliformes; family Phasianidae; genus Meleagris; species Meleagris gallopavo. Next base: position 25,890,822 of record NC_139411.1, on the reverse strand, counting down.
TCTTCTTCTCTGGAGATATTCAAGACCCACCTGGAATCCTACCTATGCTGCCTGCTGTAGAGAGCCTGCTTTGCAGGAGGGTTGGACTTGATGAACTCTGGAGGTTCCTTCCAACCCCTACAATTCTGTGATTCTATGAATCCTACTCAACAAGGAAAACTCAAGTCTTCAAGAGTGTAACCCTGACATTCAACTTCTGAACTGCTTAGAGGACCCACTTCTCTGATGCTTCTGGTGCTTGTATGGGGGTGCCTATGCCAACAGCTCACTGCTTACTCTGCAGACACTACTTTACTACCTGTCAGTGCTGCCAAGCATACCTGAATTCAGAAAGTGTTTTTTGTTTATCCTTTACACTCCCTGCAGTCTTTTTCCCAATAGGAGCTTTGAGATTCCTGGAGACAGTCACTTCTGTGGTTTGTTTCTCAACGCCAGAGAATCCCAAAGGAGTTGGTTTAGCACAGGTATTTACACATTTGAAGATCTGCTGCTACCGTGAGATCTCCCAAGCGAAATGCTATGTGACCCTTATAATGAGTTTTAAACTAGAGAAGAGGAAAGTGTTTTTTTGCTCTGTGGCTTCATAGGTTGTGAGTAATTGCATCTTTTTTCATCTACCTGAGCCAATGAACTTGTTTCTGGAGTTGAACATAATTTCAAGGATCTTGTGTACAATCCCAGAATCATAGGGGGATGAAAGAGACCTCTGGAGATGTAGTCAAACCCCCTGCTAAAACGGGTTCCCTACAGTAGGATACATGGGAAAGCATCCAGGTAGGTTTTGATTATCTCCAGAGGATAATCCACAACCTCTCTGAGCAGCCTAATCTAGTGCTCTATTACCCTCACAATAAATAAGCTTTTTCCTCAAGTTCAGATGAAACTTTACATGTTCCAGTTTGTGCCCACTGTCCCTTGTTCCATCCCTGAGTACTGCTGAAAAGTCAGGCCCTATACACTTGACTGTCATCCATTACGTATTTATAGGCATTGATAAGATCCCCTCTTGGCCTTCCTCAGGCTGACGTGTCTCAGTCTCTCAGTTTTCCCTCATACAGGAGATGTTCCAGGCCCCACACCATCTTTGTGGCCCTCCATTGCACTCTCTCAAGAAGTTCCCTGTCTTTCTTGAGCTGAGTAACTCAGACCTGGACACAGTACTCCAGGTCTGGCCTCGGCAGAGCAGAGGGGAGGATCACCTCTTTCAAGTTGCTGGCCATGCTTTTATGAATGCGTCTCAGGGTACAATGGGTTTTCCTGTCCACAAGGGCACACTACTGACTCGTGGTCATCCCGTTGTCCATCAGGATGTGGATGTGCCTTTCTCTGCAGATCTCCTCTCCAGAAGGTCAGCCCCAAACTTGTACTGATGTGTGGTTATTCCTGAGGAGGTGTAGGACTCTACACTTGCCCTTGTAGAACCTCAGCAAGTTCTTCTCTACCCTCTGGTATGTCAGCCACTCCTCCCAGCTTTGTATCATCAGGAAGCCTTCTGAGGGTGCACGTCTAAAAGCCCTCAGCTACTACTGTTTCTGGTGTGTGAGACCAGAAGATCAGCACAACTATGGTGCTGCACAGCTCTGAAAGCTATGCAGTAATGCTGCTTGTTCATTTCCTCTGGGTATGGATTCCAAAGTTCTGCAACTTTTCACAACAGGTTAAACTTACCAAAAGTGTGTTATCCAGGACTTTCTTTTTCATTTAAAACTTTGCCAAAAGGAGAGATGACAGGATTACAAGAACTAGAAGTCAGCCAGACCTAGAAAAGCGCTGCACTAGCAGCTGAAGAAATTCCTGCAGTAAGGAGGAAAGAGAAGGGAGGGATGTTTACAAGCTCTCTAACATCACCAGTACCAAGCTGGAAGGAGTTACAAGAAGGCAAGGGCAAAGTCTGTAAATACTTATTCTCACAGCAAGGTTGTTTTTAGCCTAACAAGGAGGTGTAGATACTGTATTTTCTATTTATCAGTAATGAAAGTTGTAAATAGTATGACTTTAAACCAAATGACTGTGTTCTATAGCAGTGATAGAGATTTTAATTTATTTTTTTCCCTAGATAACTTATTAATGAACACAGAAAAGAACAACACAATAACAACAAGACAAAGAACAGGTGTGCCTATTATATCTCTCTCTGTGTGTGTATATATATATATTTATTTATTTTTAACTTGTTTTTTTTTTTTTTGTTTTAAGAGACTACTGGGAAGGCTTGTCGTCGGTTTGCTTGGGGAGGAGAACTGGATTACTGGCAGTAGATGACTGCCATCTGGATAGACTTTGTGGCTGATAAAATGTATAATTGGGGCACAGATGTGTGCTTGATCGTATGCCAGTGCAGTGACTTGCAGACAGAACTATGGAGAGACAGCTTGCAGGGAGAGCATGTCAGGGGGAACTCCAACATCTGCAGAGGGGGGGAGTTGGTATCATTGCTTTACCTGGTAGGGGGACAAGGGAAATGGGTAGAGGCTATGCTTTGGAAAAAGGCTTTGAAGTGATTAAACTATTTAGTCAGATCCCCAGAGACTTGGAATTACTTTCTTACATGGAGAACAAACTGTAAGTCTCTCATTTTTCTCTCGTTCCTCATTCTTCTTTGTGCTGTCCAGTGCCCAGCACTTAGCAGGGCATCACTATCCCTAAAGCCACCATCAGGACCTTTCTCAACCTTTGGCTTCTCAATTTGTACAGCCTTTTGGGGGAAATCTCCTCTCTGACACTTGACTCCTTTTCCTGGGGAGGTGCTTCCCTTCTTGAGGATCTTGCTGATAACAAACAGGATATATCCAGCCAGATTTCAAAGCAGCATGTTTAATGACTCTTTCTTACCCTCTTGCAAATCTTCCTGTTAAGGCTTAGGGCTGTTGCAATGTCAAAGACTTCTCTTGTTCCCAGAACGTGAATTCCACGTTCCTCCAAACTGTTTGCTCCATAGAAAATTGTGGTTTTTAGCTTTGTATTTGTCCTGAAATTTCCACGTGTAGCCAAGTCATTCATTCTACTTGTGACAAAATGTTGCACAATAACAGTGAAAATACACATGGTCCTTTTCTCTTATAGTTGTCTTGGTAAGAACTTATCTTCATGTTTAATGCTAAGAATCTTGTATCTTCATAGAAAGGAGGAGGCTTAAGCCAAGTCGGCTATAGAGTTGCTCACAGTGGCTTGGTCTGGAAGAAAAGGATTTGTAACACTGTCAAGTGCATCAGCTTTTGCAATCCCTCAACAGCCTTTGTTCTAAACCAGAAAAATTACACAAACCTATCAGCTCAGGTTCCTTGACAGTTTACCTGCTCGCCAGACTGTTCTCTTTTGCAGAGAATGCATTTTGATTTCAAAATTTGGACGGAGATGTGTTTTAAATCATCTGCCTTAACTCACATATGTTCTGATTCCCATGAGGCCTTTCAGATGACTAGTCAAGTCGCTGTTAAATATTCAACACAAAGTTGCTTTAATAAGTCCCACAGCTGTTGCAAATCTGACAGGGAAGACAGTGTTATGCAAATATTCTGTTATTGAAGAAAACAATTCCAACAGGTTGAATGTAGGCAGATATATTTCTTTTCACTAGCAATGAAAATTAGTTTTTCTTAGTCTAAGAGGAAAGAAAATAACAGTAGTAAGTGACCTGAGTTGTTGTGGTTCCATGTAGACAAGTTCTTATCCGGTACAGGATAAGGTATAAGCATAGGATTTCTCTTTTTCTTTAGATGCTTCATAATGTTATGTGGTCCTGTCTTTGAGCACATGAAGGATTTTACAGCCATAGGATTGAACACACAATCTTTCAGCTGTAGAAGACTGCAAAAGCTCTTCTAGTGGATTTTCAGAGGAATGTTACCTGGTTATTTTTTGGTTATAGTATTTGAGTAAAGGTACAGATTACTGGTTTGTTTTTGTTCATTTCCTCACCTCAGTTCTTCAGTACTTCAAATTGTATCAACACTAGCTTTCTGGTACTTCTCTTTCTGCTCAAAGGAAAAAAAAAGTTGCAATTTTTATTTTGCAGCTTGCCCCAAAAGAAAACATGGCTTGTTCTTTTGTCATGCATCCTTGCTTGCCAGAAAATGCACAGATTGAAAATAGAAAGTGGTTTGCTTTGTGATTTTTTGAAGCTGCTTTTGTTTATTATTTTAATCAAGTTGCTGATAAAAGGAACACAAATCTTTCTTCTACCCCAGAATGTCTTTAAAAACAAAACAAAACAAACATTATTTACTGTTTGTCAGATAGTATAATGGATGTTAAATTCTGCATCTGTCTTAAACGTGTGGTATGCTAGTAGATAAGACCCCAGGATACCTGAAGAATACAAGTCATCAGGATTCATCCAGAGATATTAGCAATTGCCAGTATGAAAGCTCTGCTGTACATTAAAGGAAAACATCATTACAGCAAACAAAAAGGTTCAGAGAAAAATCCCCTCATCCCTGTAGATTTACGTCATTACTGACTGCCGTCATTTCTGTAATTTCTGAAATAAGCTCTCAGTTTTTGTTTCAGCCTTCATTCAGGTTTTCTTGTGTAGTATTTACTTTTGCAGGGCTAATGCCTCACCATTTCAATTTTCCACCAGTGAAGAGCTATGTTCCTGCATCCTGTTTCCTAAAAGCTTGACTCATTCAGTTTTCACAGTGGGTATGTACGATTATAAGCTCCAGGACAGATATATCACTTTTCAAAAATGTGCTTTTAGGGCTTCAGCAGTAAGAAATCAGAGCTATTTGGCTGCAGTCTGTGATTCTGGTACCAAGCATTAGACATTGTTATATGTTTGATTTCACTAATAGATATAGACCCTTCTCCTTCAAGAGGCTTGTGTTGTCTGGCATAGAGTTATTGTTGGGAATTTCTGTCTAGGTAAACTTCAACTTTTACATTTTGTAATTTGTGCTATGTAGCTGAACTTAACTAGAAGATTTTTGAAGGACAGAGGTGAAACAAGAAGTACCCTAAAAAAAAAAAAAATATACAAAACAAATAAATACAAAACAGGCAAAACCCATTCCCATGCCCTCCCCACTTCAGGGAGAGAAGCATCTCCTAAATGCCTAAAACTAAAACGGTCAGTAGTCAGCAATACAACAGAGATTATAATCCTAAATAGGGATAAAAAAATTTTCAAGTTAATTGAGATTTTTCTACTGTTGTTATCATCTTTGATAGTCTGAGTTAAAATTCCAATATTTCCTGAACTAGGGAGGCAGTGAATTAATCTACCAACAACTAGTCATTCAGCACCCCAAATCCCTGAATTCTAGCAGCTCTCATAATTTCCTGAAGTCTAGTAGTGTTACATTGCACCTCAAAAGAACTTGAGCCTCATGTTAAGTCCTTACTTCTATGATATGCAAGATTTACCAGATTAAAAGTAATTTGAGGATGAGGGCTAAAGAAACATGTACAGCTAGACTGAAGCTCTGGTTTAGTTTTTGTTATCTTATGTTTAGAAGTAACATTTAGTCACATATTTTTTGGTAAGCATAAACGTAAAAGAGTAGAACCAAGAAGAAACTTCTTATTTTTAGTCTGGATCCTACGTATGCAAAAGCAGCTATTATTATATAGAGTAGGAACTGCAGCTTACCTGTCTTTCAGTTCCTTTATTTTTCCATTTCCTTTAGGTAAAAATAAAGCTGCTGGTTTGAATGGTAAATTTGGACATGGTCTCACAAGTGTCAGACTACCTGGTAATGATATGGCTTATTTTGGAGGCAAAACAGCAGGCAGCCATCTTGTTATTGATGAGAAAAATTAAAAAATGTTCTCAGCTTTCCTAAATCTTAATATTTAGTGCTGTAATATTAATGTTGCGCTCTTTGCTGCAATGCAGGAAAGATGTCTCTCACTTGTTCTTGCTCAGGGAAGATCTAATGAGGACACCTATAGTTGCAGGCATAGTCACCAGTGTTCCTTTCCTTACAAACAAAATATTTCCCTTGTAACGTCTCTCCAGATTTTCTCCCACTCCTCTACAAGATTTGAGAGAGTTGGTTTTTTTTTTTCCTTTCTTTACAAAGACACTGACTGGTCAGAAGTTTAGCTCTCTAACATAAGGATCTTAATGGGAATTGGCTCTTCCCTCCTCAATGGCACCCTCACAGGCAACCTGTTTTAATAGATGACCTGAGTAAACTGGAGATTTGAGTGCTGATAGAGAAAAATGTCCCTAATCCAGCCAAAAGTCACATAAGGATTTCCTCTTCGGTCAGAAATAAAGGCTAAGGGATTATTAATCTCTTCAGATGCTGATCTTAGCCAATTTCTCTCTGAGAGCAAAGCAGAGCAGTGCCTCTGTCTCCAGCAGAGCCTGAGGCTGATAGACCCAATCCTCTGGAAGAAGGGAAGTTTCTAACACGTGGCGGCTGGCTTCACCACCAAATACTGGTAACAGCAATCTTTCCACTACCATCCTATTGTATCTCCTGTTTCTGAAAGGAAAGTGACTGAGGAGAGGTGTCAACTTTCTCCAAGCTTTTCCTAATTAACTTAGAGCAGATGGAGCTACCTGAAACCAGTCTCTGGGCTGCTTGGGGAACTCAAAGCACAGTGTTGCTGGAAGTATTCTTTGCGCTGTTCTTGGGGTGAGCAAACCGTTTCTTGCTCAGCAAAGTGTTTCGGACTTGGAAAAAGAGCACTGTGCTGAGCAACTCCATCACTATTGAGCTTATAGCTTAACTCATAGATTTGCTGTTTTCCATTAAGGTGTCTGTATCAATATCTTAGAGTGCATGTACAACGTTTATGGCACATAAAGATGCTTACAATCTGATTGTTTTTCAACTAGAACTAGTGCATCTACTGAAAGTCCTCATGCTTTGGTGTTTGTGGATACTGCACTGCTTGAAAGCAGATGTGGTAATTTATGTGCATTTATGATTTTTCTTTACTACAAGGAAATGATAAATGTGAGTGTAACTCAGGAGAGCAAAGCTAGCTGCATAGAAATAAGGTTCTTAGTGTTCAACAGGTGCACAACTGAACTTTTTCCAGTACAAGAGTTTGCATTTTCTAATGGTGTCCTGTTAAAGTAGCCCTGATTTGTATTTTATTTTCAGTTCTCATATGATGCATTAATCCATCTGTTTCATCTAGAGTATACCTCACTCCAACTTGTTCTCTGTCCCCTAAGTAATCTCAGAAGAACAGCACTTTTATGAGTCACTCCAGACTTGAGAAAAAGCAAGAGCACAGTACAAATACATAAAAGGAGAATAAGCACCAAGTACACTTTAGCCAGCAGGCATGACATTGGGGCCCCAGAGCTGATGAATAGCAAGAGGGTTTGCAGTGCACACAAAAGGTACGGGAAAGATTGAGTTGTATTTGCAAAGACATGTTATTGTTAGTATTTTTTATTGCATTCATGGACAAATAATGCAGCTTCTCACAGTTAGACGTGGAGGACATTTCCCCAGGAAACAAAAACTTTGTTACAAAAAAAAAAAAAAAAAAAAAAGCAAATGTCAGCATCATAAGGTCATAAGGACTAGAAGCACTTAGTGAGTTGAGTCACATTACATGAAAAGCTTAACATGAAAATAAACTGTGAAGACCCTGTAAATATTAAAACATTTATTTTGATGTTTAAAAATTCACTATTTTGGCAGTGCTGTTAACTTTAGTTAACGCTGTTTAGAAACTAAATTTTTGGAGTGGAGTTTCAAAATTCCTTTCTCTTCCCCCTCATTTAAATCAAACTTATGAAGACAAAAAAATTGAAAGAAGAAAAATGTGCTGAATGAAATACATTTTTAACTTTTAGCTTCTATGGAAACAATCAAAATTAAAACAACAGCAACAAAAACCAGCAAATGCCTATTGAACTCAACTTCATATTTGTAACTGGGGCGACAAAATCTTAGGAAAATCTCCCGAAGGATATCCGAGAATCCAAACTCTAGTTAAATTTTGAACTTCTAATTTTCAGTTAAGTATTTAAAACATCAGGCCATTCCTTTTCTGACAGAAAACGTGGAGAAATTTTAGAAAATCAAAACTAACCAAAACACGGAGCCTACTATTTCACTACAAATAGAGTGGATTTCTGAGCCTTAAAGGATAATGCTGGCCAATCTTTTAGCCAAAAGTCGAATAAGAACTTCATCTAGCTGTAGACTCTGTCCCACTGTGGAAAACAGTTAGGATTAATGCTCAGATGCAGATGCTCTTTCTTGCAAGGCCTACAGGGTGTACAGTTGTTCTAGATGATCTTGGAATAGAATTGCTCAGTTACAAGGGATTTTCAAAGTATTAAGACATCTAAACATTCAGACTGATGCTTGATGGGGCATTCTTAGTAAATTATCTGAAAATTCTGCCTTTCTATCTTTTTAGACCTATTAAAACCCTGAAAATCTATCTGGAGGGCTCCTGTTAAGTTGTGCTGGAAAGCATTACTGTTATGCATCTTTATATTTTTGTTTTTATTTTCTTGCATGTATGCTGTGTGTTCTATTGAGGAATATTTTCTATGACTTTCTATGACTACATGGCTTTTCTGATTAATCTCTTCTGTCAGCTTTCTATGTCTCCCTTTACCTGCTGACCACTTCTAGCATACATATAGGAATTCCTTCTTCAAAACCTGAATTTGCCTAATTGTTTGACCAGAGCAATCATTGTATTTTCTCCCCTTCCCACTATCTAGTTATCATTTGTCTAGAAAGTGGTGCTTTTTATTGGGCAAGGTAAGGAATGAAGACGTGAATGAATGCACTAGTTTTGAGTATTCAAACCTGAGCTCCTCTCAGCTACCTGATGTCCTGCTTCCAGGCTGTAGAGAGACAGAGCTGTTCTGTTCTGTTCCTCAATTTTGTTTACTAAACCACAGTGAGATCTGAAGGTTCCAGCAGACAGTAGGCATTTCTCAGCAAGTATCTACATTAATTTGAGCTGTGTATGCCTACCTTTCCTCAGTAGATTCTCAAGAGTTTTACTGCTGAGTAATAAAAATTGCATTATTAGATTGCAAACATCCTTTCTTCACCTGCAACAAAGCTTTTGAGTCTTGTGTGTTGAATCCTGAGCTGAACAAAGATGGAGATGGATCGCATCTGCTATAAAGCTCGATGTGATGGAGGCTCTGCTGACACAAATTATGACCTCCTTCTGCAGAAAATAAGGCTTTCAGGACCTGACGAAAAGTTGAGGGCGCCTGGTGTTGAAAGTTCCTTTGTTTATTGAGCTTTCCCATGGCACAATGCAGAATTTGCATTTTTCTTCTTCACTCTAAATATCTTCTAATTGGCTGTTGCTTGTGAGCATTAGAGGTTCTCCTTGACCCTCGACTAAATGTCTGTTTATTTGCATTTGCAAAACTCCCACATTAATAATGAGGTTTCTAGGTATGATGGAGTTTCAAGTAGTAATGTTATGGGAGCAGCTGCCTTGTAGAAAGCCAGCAGAGGATCGCTAATTAAAGGATTAAGAGTAACAGTGTAGTGAGGCACCAGGAAATCAGGATATTTGTTTTCAACCCAACACTTAATGCAAAGGTGAGAAGATCACCATGCAGATTTGCCTCATGAAGAGTCCTTTGTCCTATTTTACACAAAAGGTTTTCCAGAGTTAAGCAAATAATTTTTCATGTGCAATGAGAATGGAGCTGATGCTAGGTCAGACTCCACAGTCCCATAATGTGGCTTCTCTCTATGCCCAGGCATGCAGAGAAAGTCAAAGTCTCTGTAGGAGATGAAGACCTAAGGGACCACGCTGCTGCAAAATGAGAATGGACCAGAAAACATGGCAACTTCTGTCTGCTTCTGAATGCCAGCTTGAATGTAGAAGTGCAGAGCAATTGCCCTTCTTTCCTTTCTTCTTGATATTCACTTTTACAAACAGAGGTATTTATAAATGTCTAGTGAGAGGAGGCAAGCTGTAGCTCACTGCAATCTAAAATGGTTATTTTTCCTGTAGGCTCCTCCACAGTTTCTCTGTCAATTCTTTCCCCAAGATGGAAAGGTGAAACCTCTCATGCCAGGACGTGGAGATGCACCAGGATCAGTTCTAGGGACTTTCTTTTCAGTAGTAGGTTGTCCTCCGGGTTGCTGGAACAGCTGGGTTACTATCTGCAGGAAAGCCTAGTGCTCCCTGGAAAATTATCGGATGTATGAAGCATTACACCTAGTAATAATCCTAGCTAGTTATGTATCTAAGTTAGAACTAGTTGGTTAGAGAAGAAATTTCAGGAAATAAGTGGAGCAGGTGGGAAACTTAATGAATTCATGATGACTACAGAATTTCTCTGAATATTGAATAAAGGTTTTCTTTTATCCTTCAGCTTTGTTAGTCTGTTTTCAGAAAATTGCCTCTTACAACCTTGCTTTTGTCTGCAGTGATAACATCTATGAACATTGAGTTAAGTTGTAAGTGGCTTTTTGGCAGATGCAGGGACAGTTATATATTGTGCAATCAAGCTAGGATAGAGAATTCTGTTGTTTGGTTTTTAGATGATGAAAGCACAGAACAGTCAACATTTATTTCTCACATTCCTCAATCTGTGAAGAATGTTTGTTTTTTTTATTGGTAGGAAATGTTTTTGTGAGTTATTTTCTGCTAAATTAAGTTCTTCAGACCAGATTTCTATCATTTGCATCTCTCTTTTTCCTTCTCTGTGTTCTTAATTCCTGGTTTAAGAGATTAATTCTGTATGTAATGAAACATGTATCTAAAACATTTTCAGCTAACCAGACAACTGTGGGTATGTAACAGTGAAACACTCTGCTGAGCTCTGAAGCTCTGTAGGCAGTGAGAAACTTCATGCAGTGCAGGGGTGTAGAGTTTGAGTGCCATTGATCCTGCATTTGTAAGCTGGTAGGGGAACAGGCCCACTGATATGGGAATACCTAGATGTGTTGAATGTGTATCGTGAAAACAAACTTTAGTTGTCTGGATTTTCAATGCTTCTGTCCTCTTCCTTGTTCCCAGTGATGAGATGTCAGGTAATAGAAGAGATTTTTGTCAATAAACGTGTAAGCACACGCTCCTTCTTGTACCTTAACTATTTTCAGATTTGTGGAGATTTTTTCTGGTGTTCAATCCCTGCTTTGGTACTAATTTGCTTCTTATCTTTTGTTATATGGTGCAATTTATCATTACAAATAATACTTCAAATCTAAGGTTATTTATACGAAGAAAAGCTGACTCAAATTCACACTTCAAGCAGCATAGCCTTTTTCCAGGCCAGTATCTGCTTTTTAGAAATAACTCTTTCATTTTTAGTAATTGTTTTTTTTTGGCCATGTAATTCTTTTGTATGGAAATACATAACATAAGTCTCAGTGTAGCAAATCATGTCTATGAATACTTGTCCACATTTGTGATTTCAAAATCCAAATCTCTGTTGTAAGAGGCTTGCTCTCTCTGATGAAAAACTTGACAATTGAATGCAGTTTTTAAAATAAATAATTACATCTGAAACGTCATGTGTCAGTGTAGGAAATTTAAATTTATTGTGCTGCAAAGCCACACGTAAGTGGAATATGTACTTAATGCTTAGTTCCTCACACACCAAAGCATGTGTTATTGCTGGTGAGCAAAAGTGAAGTAAAAAAACATGCACAATCTTGGAACATCATCTTCTTGTATCTTGTGTGCTCTGATCTGTTGGCTCTAGGGGTCTTCTAGGAGTCGTTTCACTATACAGTGAATCGCAGCTTAAAACTCTATTAAGATTTTAAAAAATACCACAAGAATTTAACTAGATGTTAAGCAGTAAACATATCACACAGCTTTGACCATCACAACTTCAGTGTTTTCCCCCTTAGTGCCTTCCCCCCAGTTATTTCATTTCTATTCATTAATCTCCCATCACTTTCTGCTTAATGTGTGTGAGTGAATATAATTTCTGTCATATGGTGTCTCAGAGGTAGGTCTGAATGCGTAACAGATTGTTTTGTATTTGCCTGTCAGAGCACAGCAGAGAACTGACAAACTTTTAGTGTCTGAAATAATATTCACTTATTTTCAAGGTCCAATGCTATGCACTGAAACAGCAGGCAATGTCTACATCCTGGAGGCTGCTCCACAGTCTATGAGGTCCAGAGATTTCTCTTGCTCTCTCAGCTGGGTCATGGTCATGAAAACAGCAGTGTCTTCCATGCTGATATTAAAAGCTGGGTACAGCTTCTGCCTTCCTTGGTTTGTGAGCTTTGCAGACATCAGTATCATTTTTCTGTCTCTTGATGCTGATGTTCAAGCAAAGGAAGATTCAAACAAGCCAAACTGGAACTATTCTGAAGCTGTTGTAAGAAAATGCTTTCTGAAACTTTTGAAAACTTTTATATATATATATTTCTAACTCTTTTTGCCGAAATGTTATTCTAATCTTTTGTTGCCAAGCTTCTGGTTCGGTTCTTTCACCTAGACTGCAGTAATTAAGGAGGGTCTCTTTTTTGGTGGAGTGACTGACAAAAGCATCAAGTCTTTTCATGATGATAAATCTTTGACAGGTGGAAGGTCAGGAAAGAAAGAATGAAAGTGTTTTGGAAATAGATCCATTTGAACATGTCTGTCTCTGACAAAAAAAAAAAATACTTGTGTGAAATAGCATACTCAGATATCACTGTCATTCCCCAGTCTTGCGAAGAGCAACTTGCCTTTGGGTTCAGCTGAATACTGTAATTTCCACCTTTTTTGATGGAGAATTAGAGGAGAGTGCTATATAGCTCTTTCCTGAATTATGTTTTTGACAGGGGAGTGTTTGTTCCTGATCACTTCTTTCCTTTTTCCTGGCCAGTCCCACTCACCCATGCAAACACCTTGGAGGGAATATATAAACTCCAATTAAATGCAAAGTTGGATTGTTTCATGTCTTCATAAATATGTATTAATCTGCTAAGAATGTGGATTCATCCCTTCCAATCATGTTTCCTTGAACCCAGCTAATTTTTTAGGATTTTCTTGAACTGACTGTGATGCTGCATAATTGTGGGTGTTATTTTTTTCTCTCATGTTAATGAACTAAAGGAAATGAATAAGGGCAAATAAATATAGAATAGCTTTTAAAAGACAAATTCCAACTATATTGGCAGTCAAATAAATGTTGATGAAGTTAATATACTTCAATTATTGCTACAATTACTTGCATTACTATAACATTTTTAAGTGATTAGCTGAGTTTCCTCAGAAATATAGCAAGGATGTAATTCCTCTATGTAGCCAGTGGTGGAAGACTGTCTGCTAGGACTTGGTAGAGTCTAGATAAGTACTTCTCTAATGAATTACATGTTGAATGGATCAATCAAGGCAAACCACATTCAGAAGCTGCAGTCCAGACAAAGTGTGCCAGTAAACATAATTTGCAAAGTTACTGTATCTCCTGAGAAGTTCTCACCTGACTGAACTTGTCTCTGCTCTGTTGATTCAGAGATCAACTCAGCAAGATTATCATCAGGGTTCTCGTGAATGAAATCCTTAATGATCTGTTAAAGTTTGGGCTGTGAAACTTTCTGAAAAATTATTCTTTTTCCCCATGAGTCATTCACTGCTGCCCTCTGACCAGAGGGGCTGGGTGGGGGATTGCTTTCTGATTCTCAGAACAGGATGCTAATACTATCCTATTAAATGGATGACCTTGTGTCATTTTGCTGTTTCTCAAATATTCAGCAGGTCTTTTCTAAAAGATACCCTCTGGTGTTCTTGAAATTCAGTAGTGACATAAAATAATTAACTGAAGGTCAGAGACAGTTCCTGCTACATCTAATTTGTAAGCAACTGTTGAGCAGAAGCTGCACATGATATACATGCTAATGAAGATCCCCATTTAATACCATATTTTAAGTATTCTAAAAGTCCTTGGAGATAAGTGGCAGAAATTTGAATGCTAAGAACATTGTAAATACAAGCAGGCTTCAATTTGGTACAGTGCTTTTGCCAGTTTGCTTAATGCAATGCTTGTGCTTATAATCCCTGAAGACATACAATGTTGCACATGGATGTAGGCAGATGCCAAGTCCCATTCAGATCAGGTGCTGCTTTGGTGGTACAGGTGTAGCTCTCTGTGGAAGGAGGTCATTTTATAAACACAAAGGAAATGCATTTTATTTCAGGAGGAATGGAGAAGGTCCTTCACTCAACTGGAAATTCCCTTACTAGATTCAAAAAAGGTAATAATTACATTGATGGTTATGCACAGCTTCCAACTAATATTCCAAAGTATGGTTAGGAAAGAGAAATACATTTAGTTTACGGTGCTGTCAAAACTGAACAAAAAATGGTAATTTAGAAATGTTAACCTATTTGAGATCCCTCATAAATCAGCATGATTCCAAAGACAATTTGTTCAGGTACTGTCTGTTGCGCCTTGTAAAATCTCTATGTACAAACAAACACAGGACTTTTATAATGCCCATTAGGAAGCATAATTTGAAAGCAAATATTAGCAAGAACACTCCACACTATAATTCAAGAGAATTAAGGCAACAGGACTTCTATAAGATTGAATCTCTTTTTCTTTAAACTATTTTAAAATTAGAAATATTTACGCTGTGTTAATAAACCAATTTGAGTATTCCAAGAAGACTGAAAGTAACAAAGTGCATTACTTAATAATTACTTTTATTAAGATTTAAAAAATAAACTATTTGTTGAACTGGTTAATATTTAACCTAGTATTCAGCAAAAGAAACTCCAGAACCCAAAGCAAATTTTCCCGCCCAGTTCAAATATTTTCACTGACTGGTAATCTATTGAATTATTTTGTTTGCATACAGGAACTCTTTGTCTTGGGTGTCATCAAAAGATCATGCTCTGGTATTTGCTTGCAAAAGTTCTCTGGAATTGTGTAGAATTGTATGGCATCTGAGACTGGGATTCCTAGATAGTGCAGAATGAGGGAAGACAATGGGAAGTTGTCCATATCAGTTGCTAAGTGTTTGGGAAGGGGATATTTTTTCACAGGATAATTGCCAAGAATGGTGGGGAAAAATAAAAAGAAGAACAGAAACATTCTGAAACAAGTATCAAGGTGGAAAATAAGATAAATTCTGACTGCTTTTTCTAAACCTTTATAATGCTTTAATCAGCAGAAATTGAAATACTAGACGTCCTACCCAGTGATTAGCCCAGGTTTTCTCTGAGCATTTCAACTCCAAACAAGTGGCCAAGTGGAAAGCCAAAGAGGGACTGCTCCATTTCATATTTGATTCCCAGTGTAGTTGACATCTGAACAGCTTAAGTTTACAGGGGTTAATCCAAGGCATATATATATTTTTTAAGGGAAAAAAAATAAAAAAAGAAGAAGAAGAAGAAGCGGGGGAAACAGTTGGCCTCTTTCATTACTGATTCTTTGGCCTCTTTCCTTGACCCAGATGACACAGGAAGATATAGCAGGCAAAGATAAAAGTGCAGAAGCACTTTTTTTTTTTCAGAGAAGAAACTGTATTTCTGGCAACAAGACAGCAAAAATGTCTGTGGAGTTGTTAGTCTTTTATTTCTTTCTGTTGAATGTAATTTGAAGTGAAGGCATAGCCAGTGCTAGTTCACTGACATACCCTTAGAAATATGTACGCTCTGTACAAAACAAAGGGAAGAAGTTAAATGTTTCCATATCTGAAGTGAAAAGGAAGTCTGTGTTTAATTCCATTCAAGGGAGGTCTTGTTACATGACTGGAAGATGTACAGAGAAGTTATGACCATCCAAAGAGAAGGAGCAGAGCTGTGATTCATTATGCACTCTTGGGAGCGTGCCACCCAGCTGTAAAAACAAGATGGTTTTACAATATTAGATCCACTTCTGTAAATCCTGTGTGACAGTGCAAATGAGCTCTAGTTCACAACTCTGTTTCCTGGCAAGAGTGGACAAAAATCTAGCATCTCTGTTGGATGGGAGGCTCAAAACTGAATTCCAGTTTAACTGTGTACCCTTGCATCCACCCTGAGGTATTGGTATAGGTCTTTGAACTTGGTCTCACAAGAATTTTTCATGCAAGATTTGCTCACTGCAGTGCTAATGCTGCCTTACCTCAACAAAAAAAGTTTATTGTGTTGATTATTTGACACTGAGCTTTTGGAGCAGGTCCAGAGGGGAGGGTCATGAAGATGATCAGAGGGCCGGAGCACCTCCCTTATGAGGACAGAGAGCTGGGGCTCTTCAGTCTGGAGAAGAGAAGGCTCCAAAGGGATCTTAGAGCAGCCTTCCAGTACCTGAAGGGGGCCTACAGGAAAGCTGGGGAGGGACTTTTTAGAAGGGCATGTAGTGATAGTACAAGAGGAAATTATTTTAAAGTGGAAGAAGATAAATTTAGACTAGATATTAGGAAGAAAATCTCTACTGTGAGGGCGGCGAGACACTGGAACAGGTTGCCCGGGGAGGTTGTGAATGTCTCCTTCCTGAACTATTCAAGGCCAGGCTGGAAGAGGCTGTCAGGAACCTGTTCTAGAGTGAGGTGTCCCTACCTATAGCAGGGGGATTGGAACTAGATGATCTTAAAAGTCCCTTCCAACCCAAACCATTCTATGATTCTATGATTTGTTTTTCTAGTGCCTGTGTAACAAAGGTAACTTCAAAGAACTGAGCACTTCATACTGCAAAAAGTGAGAGGAGTGCAAAACAGTTTGTGAGTTATCCCAGACCAGTTATCTTCCCCATTCTAAGGAATTATTTACATTTTGTCCATTAAACTGGCATGATATTTCTGTTGGATCTGTCTTGGCTAGTGGTGATGATATCTCTCTGGCTGCTCTGCAGGTCAGTTCACCCCAACCTCATTCACAGTAAAGGGAGGAGTTAACATATCTCTGTTATCACTTGTAGCCAGCAACAGTCAATAGATGTTAATTCTTTATGGCATGTGTCTGAAGAATATTCAGCAATGTACATACAGTGTAACTTCAATATACACATGACAAAAGCGTGAGGAGGTACAAAAGGGTAGCTTTTATGAAGCTTGTTGAAGATGGTATATATAAGATGAACATCCTGAAAGGAAATGAATGGTTTCATTCAGCTTTTTGCAAAAATTAAGTTGATATATCTTATTTAATGTAGCGGTTTTTGTTAATGGTTGTTCTTGGTGGTCATTTAGTGGGATACTGAAAGAAAAGTAGTACAGCACCCATCTGGACACCCTCAAGGTCTTTCAGGAGTTAGGCTAAGAGATCCTCCATTTCAAAAACCAAAAAATAAGGCTCAGGAATGGCAAACCTAGTTCTACAAAAGAGCTGGAGTAGGTTTTAAGCTGAATTCCTTGAAAATCAAGAGTAATGAGCACCTATTACTTCAAAAGCTTTTTTTTGCACTGATTTGCACAAGATGTCTTAGAAGATGCTACTCAGTAAAAACTGACAACTTCTGCAGCATTTATGAGTATTTCGTCATGCACATCTCACTGTTATGCAGAAACTAAGCAGCAACTGCACATATTACTTCCTGTCTCAGCCCTTGATCTCACTTAAGTGTGTTATCTGTCAGTTGAATTTCTCTTTCTTCTACCTCTACAGAAGAAACAGAGAGTCTAAGTATGAGGGAAGAAAAGATGATTTTAATTCAATATGCCACTTCACTTCTTGATTAGTCAATCATCTTAGTAAGTGCTTTATTAAGGAGAATGCCCCCTCCACAATGCACCAAATGATGCATGGCTTACAGAGGTGATGCTGTCACCAGCAACACCAGGCAAGCAGTTCCTCACACTGTTAGATACGCTCTGTAGTCATTCTCCGTAGCACGAGAGAAGTAATGTAATCCTGGCAAACATCAAAGGAGTAATCTCAATCCTTTCTCAACAGCGAAGAATCACAATGAATTGTGTAGGCTGCTGGAGACATCACCTTGTATGCAACTGAACACATCAATGAGTGAAGCAGGGATACTTCAGCATCTGGCTCTGTTACAGCATGAGAGCACCCCACTGATCTGCTGGCTTACACAGGAAGGCTGAGGTGATTCCATCCCGCACGAGGCCTGTAGTTTTATGTTCAGCAGCACTGGTAGGACAAGCACTGCACCTGTCTGGAGGCAGAATTGCTGGGGAAAGAATAAGACGGAGATATGCATATCTGTGAGAGGGAAAAGGAGGTGGAATACCAAAGGAAAAGAAAGGAGAATACAGCAGGATTTTGTGCATGTCTGCTTTGTGGGGAGCAACTGAGAGAAGGTGAAAGGAGAATGAAGCTGGGAGAATTGTGCTTGCAAAATGCTAGTGAGCACTAGTGGTCCATAACAGGCAGTGCTGGAGACTCTCAGAGATCCTGCACCGAAGGCAATGTAAAGAAACTCAGGGTGAGACTGGAACAGAGCTTCACCATGAATAAATCAGCACCTATCTATTGCTGTTCCCTAGGAACTGGATGATGCAGTATGCTAGGGAACACACTGTACTCTGCTCTCTCGTACCAAAGACTGTGAAAGTCCAAGAGCTAGACAAGACTAGCACTCTATTATTTCCTAATCAGAGCTAATATTTAATTTCAGTTCTTGAAAATTAAGATAGAAGGAGCAGAGCAATTGTCATTTTGGTTTAGACTTAAGGTCTAACTGGCTGCTCATCTGTAGCTATACCAGTTATTTTCAGAAGCTGTGAGAAAGAAATAGCGTTGCAGATGACAGATAACCTAACGTATTTAGGGGAAGCTGCACAATTAAGCAAGTTTGATGAAAATCCTGGCTACTTTGGAAGAATTTTGAGTAATATTAAGATCAAGGTTTTACTTCAAGTCATCATAGAAGAGTTTGCTACAGAGAAGTTTTTTTCTAGACTTGAAGGATGATGGCTTATAGCGTTAATTTTGTTTATTCCTTCTTACATAACCACGGATGCCCTCATTAGCCTTATAAATGTCTAAATCACTTTTGAATGCTACTAAACCCAGCCGTTCCTTAGTAGCCCAAGGGCAAAACAACTCCTTTCATCAAAGCTGCAAACCCATAATTTTAATTATATAGCATTTTCCTCTTAGGTGGGCCAGGGATATGCTTAGTGCTGTGTATCATAGTCAACAATGATCATTGAATGGTTTCAAAAATTTAGCTTTTGGAAAATCTCTGTGTTGAATTCTCTATAGCCCTTCCACAAGAGAAAGAACAGGAAATATTTGTTGAGATCTATTTTATGTGGTGGTTTATGGCATCTCTTCTAAAATTTCTCCATTTCTAAAGATGTACCGTTAATTTCCGTGGGAAAGACTTCTGTTAAGTACAGAACCAGCCTCCCTCACTGCAAACTATGTCTTCTGTGAATTTAAGAATAAGGTGGTGAGTTTCCACACTAAAAGAAGTGGCTTTGTTTCTTTGCAACTCAAATTTTTTAGTGTTTTACTTGAAATTTTACTGCATGTATTCTGTTGCATTTAGCCTTTGGCTGGCTGAGATGTGTGACTTATAACACAGCCATCATATTTTCACCATGCTTCAGATGAACAAGAAGAAGCTATTTTAAAGAGATGGCTGAATGCAACAAATATATATCTCCTCAAAATGCAGAAATAAATTTGAGGGAAAGGATAATAACTTTGTTCAGACACTGATTTGTAAGAGTTCTTTGTAGTCAGTTCTATCATTGAATGGTTGAATGGCAGGAGATGAATTACTTTCCTGCAAACATTATTTTTTCCTAATCCCTCTCGTGTCTGCCTTGTCAGCACGAATATCTTTGGAGGCATGATGGGCTGTTTGTTCTTACAGTGCCTACTGTAAGGCCTGGGATGTGGACCCATGCAACTGCTGAGCAGAAATCACTGCTTGCGGACATTGAAGAGTGAGATTTCTTTCCCTCCTCTGCTCTTGAATGTACCTGTGTACGTGGAGGACCTGTTTGCCTCACTGTCCTAATTAAATGACTCGTTTTGTCAAGATAGTTTTATACTGCTTGAGTAGATTGAATTGATGTACTCCATGATCCGGCCTGTGCTAGAGCTGGCTCAAGGTAAAGCACAGGGCATGAGAATAAGGAAACACAATAGTGGGCTGCACAGTAAGCAGCTACTTGCTCCAAAACTTGTTCTACTTTCTGTAAAGATGAGGATTTGGTGCAGTTTTCTACCACAATATAAATTTACTTTGTAAGTTTAGCTGATCAGTGCAGTCCTTTCTATCTGAGATCTGTTACTAAACCCAGTTAAGACCAAAGCATCTTCGAAGTCAGTACTATGGTATTTATCGAAAGTCAAAAGAAGACAGTGTGCTGTTCGATGCCACATCAATATAAACAAACCTTTTCAGATGTACTTGCTATAAATTCAGGCTTTTAAGTAGATATTCAAGTTTATAAGTATTTAGCTGCTAGCTGTCCGCCTCCCTCTTTCTCACTTCGTTATGGTTATTCTGAGATGGTTGGGCACCGCTGAGTTCAGGTCATTTCCATACGGTGATCAGATTGTGTGGATTTCAAGATGTTATGTTAGGTTGGCAGACCTGAAAACTGGGCCATCGGTCTGACAGTTCTGGCCAGAGATACACTTTTATCTTCCTCTTGATGTGATCAGACTGAAATTCAGTGCTTGTCACAGAGACTCTCCTTAGCAGCCTCAGAAAGTAGAGGAGCTGTCAAATATGTGACCACGATTCCAAAGCTTTGTGCATGCCAGAGTGTCTGAAGAAGAAACTGGCAGTAGAGTTATACACATGGCTTTGTCCTCTCTCTCTGCTCTCTGCACATGCAGATGCTGTGGCTGAAGTGCTGTGTTTTGGCAGATGACAGTGACACAGAGGGGTCTGTAGACAAGAAGCACTGTGGTGCTAACCAACATATAAACTTTTCCTTTGCTGCGATGCTTCACAAATGCTTACTCTCTATGCTTTCCTGACAGAAGAGTAAGGTGTTCTTGTCTCTTAAGTGCACAAGTTAGTAGTTGATCTATGCCCAAAATTTAGATGGAGCTCCAGAACAAGTAGTTGCTCAGAGGCTTGCTGATTGAAGACATTTTTGAAAATGTGCAGCTGTCATCAAAAGTGGCTGATGCGCAATTCATAGAAATCTCATGTTTGGGTTGGATATCCTTTACTAATTTTGGCTGTAGTGGCTGAGATATAGGTACTGCCTGTACCTCTTTCCCATCAGTGAGAGGCTGGTGGCTTGCTGTTCTTACCATGTTGGAAGGAGAAGGGCAGAGATCTCTTAGTCCTGCATCAGAAAAATCAGCTGAGCTAGGATAAGCCTCTGGGCCTTCCAGAAATTCACTGAGCTTATCATAGGTGAATTCAGGATTGCACATGTGCCCCATTGGCCGGAAGAGCTGCAGAGATGCAGCCCAAGCAGGAAGCATGAACAGACTTTAGGGAGAACTGCTCCCTAAAACCCACTGCTGCGCTAATCAAGGCAAATGACCATCAGCCACTTCATAATGCTCCTAGACCCTGTAGCTCCTCCAAGATGGGGTTTTACTCCAAAAAACACAGCATGAGAATGGGGTCACATGTTCCCTTATCCTCCTTAACATGAGAAATCTCTCACGTGTTCATCGAGACGTGCACGATTTGGTCTATTAAGCTTGGAGAGGAAGGGCTCGTGGAAGTGTGTACAAGGGTCTCAGCCGAGTGCTGATGCTTCACCAAGGCTCCTCTGACACCTCTTTAAGCTCCTTTAGGAATTGCTGTGCCCCAGAGACCACTTCCCCTTTAAATAGAGAAGCGTAACTATAATTTTTTCTGGCAGAATATATTCCACTTCATAAAGTCATACCACAGAATACCGGCCATTATGGTTCCCCTGAGTTTCCCTCCATTAACCATAACAAAATGTCATTAACTATTTAAAAAGTGCAGCTTCTAAACACACTTCCAGTTTCACAGTTTTTTGTTACATCCTAAAATGTAAAAGACAGAAATGATTATTTTTAAAAAAATGGTTTTGAGGTAACGTATTACTGGAGTCATTTCAAATCATTTGAAGGAGTCATTTGGGAAGACAGCCTTTATTATTTCCTATGCCAGTAAATTAAGGAGACAGTATAAAAGGCAAGTGATTGAATTGAAGCAAGAAATATGTTTCCAGGTGTTTGCAGATGATGTTTTAAATAATGTAGTAGCTGGGAACAGTGTGTTATGCAGTCATCCAGGAGAAAAGTGAAAATTGAGGGTGTGCAATTCCCTTAGCTACTGCTGTTCTTGCTGATGTTTACATCAGTGAAGAGGTGGAATAACACAGTGACGAATCTGGCCACTGCTGCTTTATAATAGTATACATTTCCTATTGGAAAAGGCACAGTGGAGAGGCCTTCGTACTCTGATGTTGCTCCCCTTTTATTTATGTATGTTGGTATAATTTCAAGTTCCTTCACTTGGTCAGCTATGTTTGTAACCCTGATTTTTGTCTTCTTTACTTTCTGGAGGCCTTGTCTTTTCCTAAGTGTGACATATATTTTCAGTCCTCTTGAATGTCCATTTTTGTTCTTTGTTTTGGCTGCCATCTCCATTGCAACTTGTTCGTGGTTCCTCCACGGGGCTGTGCTAGCTATTTTGAGAGCTGCCACTAGGAGCTTGAGAGGATGGGCTGTCAGCCAGCAGAGATTTTCATTGGGAGCATTGTTATCAGGAAATAATGTAATGCAGTCAGTGCTGCTTCAGTGCAGTCTACATTGTTGTAGGTACAATAGCTTATGGCTGTAGAGACTCATATTAATCCAAAACCATCTGGGTAATAGACACCTTTGTTTGCTTTAAATAGGAGATGGTAGTGCTATAGGCTATGAATGGGCAAAAAAAAACTAATACATATGTGTAAATTATTAACCCACTTCTAGTTTTCTATACAGTTCATTTTACTTTGATCCTTTTTGTAAAAAAAAATTTCTGCAGATAGAATAGAAAGTTCTCAAACATGAGTATCTATTGCCATTATTAGTCAAAGAGGTCATCTGAGTATGTCTGCAGATGGTTTGTGAGCAGTTTGCTATGACCAGAACTGTTACAGGAGGTTTTATTCAATTTGCGGGAAAATAGTATTTTGGTTTAAAGATATAAAAATTAAATTTTACCTTGTGTCAGTTACAAAGAATCTAAGCTCCTAATAAAATTGAGATATTCAAGTTGCGAGATAATAGAAGCTTTGAAAAAAAACAATTTCATATCCTAGTCATTTCTAGCAATAATGGGATATCTGAATAAGAAAAGTTGTATTATATCAATTTGTGGATATTTTTGAGACAGTTTCATCTACAGTGAGAGGCTGGACTCCCGAGGTTACTTCCAAACAGCATTTATTTAGCTGTGAGCTCAGAATATTTGAGATTGCTTCCATCAATTGCCAATCCTCAAAAATTTGAAATTCAGAATTTTTCTCTCCAAATGTGACCTTCTCTTATGAAATATTGAAAATTTTCCAGAATAAAAATTCTGAAATTCATTTATCCTATTTCCTACAAGAGCTGGTCTGATTGCATAAAGAAATCATGGTCATGTATATATACATTGTATATATTTATGTATATACATACATACATTCATTGTATTACTTTTTAAAATTGTTGTTATTTTTTTGGATAGTCACTTCTTTATGAGGTCACCTCAATGCAGGTTTACTGGTTAGGCACATCACATGTGGCTTATATGGCAAAAATGTACTCCATCCATCTAGTGCTCTGTTCATTGCCAGTTTAAATATCTCACAAAAACCCAGAGATTGGAATAGGCAGATGCTCTAGTCTTCCCTCTTCTGGTGTAAAATCTGCACCAGTAAATTGAACAAATGATTGTTTTCCTATTTCTGGAAGGCTGGTCTTCTGATCTCTATGCTGACAGGTTCCTGATACCCTGCTGGTGATGGGCTCCCTGAGGTCTGAGTGCTGCCCTTTGGTGTGCAGAAACAGAATCTGCATTACGTATTTTGAAGAGACTGAAAATTCTGTTCTCGGAAAGAGACTGACTAAAACCATCCTTGGTTTTGGTGCCTTCGTAAGAAAGAGATGCTACTTTCCTTGAATGTAAGGTATTACTTGTACTGATGTTTTCATAGGCATTCATTTGATTATTAGAGGAAACTGAAAATATCAGACTTGAATTATGCATGGTTCTAGGCAGCAATTTCATTTTCCCCACTGAGCAATGCTTAGTTAAGCTTACCTTCATAATTGTCTCCTATTCTAGTGATGTTCCACTGTGAATTTCTATTGATTTTGGACCCAAACCAAATGATTTTGGACCTTCACCCAAAAGTGTTACTTTCCAAATGAGCTGCACAAAGAAAACACAGTGTATGGAGACTAGACTTAGTCTTGTTGTATGCAGGTCAGATTTGCAAGTGTGCTTGTATCTGCATACTTGAATGTCACTTATTTGACAAAATCTGATCTTGGATCTAAAAGGAAAACTGAGGTCCCTGCTTGCATTTCCAGTTTGTTGATTACTTGGAGTCTGTCAGAATTTTAGGAAATTCTGTTTCTTTCTCTGTTTTAGTGCAACATTTTGGACACCAAACATAATTCCGACTGTATAGAGGAAGCAGCAAAAGACACCGATGCCTTTAAAATGATAAAAGACTGCAGACAAACTGCATCAGTGTACTTGAGTTTGCTGTTTACGTTTCTTTTCATGCCTGTTACAAAAACATTTTAAGCCAAGTTTTGACATGTATCAGTGACAGTGGCAGACTGAAAAATACTTGAAACACATGAAGTGGCCTGAACTCTTTGCTCTGCAGAGTCAGGCTCTGAAGTAACTTCTGAATAGTGAAAGATATATCAGTAAACAAAATCCTCCACCTGCACAAGTGCCCGTGGGCTGAGGGATTCTGCTTCTGATTACACAGCTCCAGTGCCCTCTTAATCTGCCCCCTGTTCTAAATCCATCTGCCTTAACTTTCCAAGCTTATGTTTCATGTGGATCAGTAGATCTGTGAAGTAGATATTTGATAGACTTCAGAAGAGTCCTTACTACACCCTGACAAAATGAGATATTTGTTAAGCTAAAAGAGGCAGGAGATAAAGCAATGAGAATGTAATGCTGAAGAGATGATGTGAATGTGAAGAAAAGGGTTAATAATTGGAGACCTGTTGCTGCTGGTGTGTATGTGACAGAGGATGTCTACAAGTAAGGCTGCTGAACAGTACTTCATCCATACAAGTCAGTTCTAATAATTTCTGACCTAACTACTGGTTATTTGATACCAGTTAAAAGAAAAACAACAAAAAAAAAAACAAAACCAGGTAAACTGCTTTACTTTTTACTTTTTTTACTTTACCTTTTTACTGTTTGTTTTCTTTCTGGGGGAGGAACCTGATTTTGCATCAGAAATAACTTTGTAGGAGCTTAAGTCCTTACTGGTTAGTTTTTTTTTTTTTTTCAGGAGTGCAAGTAAGTATTTGTTGCTTTCCCAGGAACAGAAGAAAAATCCTATGAATATTTTTCAATGTTGTTCAGGAAGAAAATGTATATTGCCACAGGTTATACTACCCAGGGAGATATCTACTTAACATTCCTGAAAGTAAAGCATGACAAATACAGGTGTTATTGTGGTCATCAAGGCTGATTTTAATTGGGCTTTTCCCAAAGGTCAAAGTCTCACCACTGACCCAAACTTACAAATAGCAGTTATGATTTACCTTGTGCATGCACACAGAATGATATCAACAGGAAATGTGTACATTTGGAACTGAAAAGATCTACTAAAAGCCTCAAGTAAGTTCAAAGCATTACTAAAAAGAAATTTGTATAAAAATGTAAGCAGTAACAAATTCTGCAAGCAGTTACAGAATAATCTAGAGAATGTTTTAGTTGTGTTAATAGAAAACAAACTGGGAAGGTGCTGGAATTCAAAACATAGAAGAAATGTTGTCTAAGGAACGAATGAATGCAGGAAGTGAATGAGAATGAATTACACCTTTTTTGCCTCAAAACTGGAAAGACCAGCTACGAGGAAATCCATACTTTATATGTATCATACTTTCTCTCAAATTTTCACATACTTATAGTATTGTCATGCTCCAGTTCCTTATATGATAGGTGAATTATGTTTAGCTGCAAATACAGACAGTGCCCCATAGACTCTTACCAGTCAGTGCATGTGTGAGCTGATCGGATTTCATACTGAGCACAGACCCTTCAGAGGCTGATTTTTTTTTTCAGTTTTCATCAATGAAGTTCAGTAAGACACTGTACTTTTCTCCTGAATCTACTCTCTGCTTAGATTTGTCAGGCTTGTTTTTATTATTGTGTCTTTTCTTATTATGGTTTGTTCTGTAATGAAAAATGAATATTTGGTAGACCTTGATTTCAGGCAATAACTGTAGAGCATCTCACTGAACAAATGCATGATAATGATTATAAAAATGAGAAATATGACACCCACCAATATCCAATATGATATTCCTGTGCAAAACATGTCTTTTCTGACTCTGTTGTCAGGAGCAGAACTTCACTCCTTCAATTCCATTGTGTTAAAAGGAATCTCAGAATTGCATCTGAAATGTGAGAACACAAAGTGGATGTGAGAGAGGTGATGAAGAAAGAGTAAACTCATTAATGCTTTAAAAACTACATCTGGCTCACCAGACCTCTGTGTGATAAATCTGTGCCTTGTGATTTTCATCCTAGCCTTTTCCTTCTCTTCAATTTACGAACTTTGATGTGCTCCTTTACTGTGAAAAAGAAAAAATGTGCAAATTATTTCACTGCAGGTTTTTTAATTTCCCTGGCATCTCTGCCCCAGTCATGCTGAGATAAGTTCCCTTGCCTTCCCTGCACTGGATTGCTTTGAGGCTATAGCTATAGGAACAGATGCTGCAGGGTAGTCACAGCTAAAGAACTTTCCTTCTTTTCCTATTTGCTTATGATTCCTCAGCCTTGTCCAGATTATTCTACTTTTTTTTTTTTCTCTTCCTTCCTTTTGTTTTCTACATAACTTTCAGAAATCTGAGTTTCCTAATCTAGTTCCCAATTTACCAGATTAAGACCATAAATAAGAATGGATGCTTTCCTGCCCCATTGCAAACTCTGTGCATTCTTTCTTTACCATGCAGTTCAGCATGGATCTGCCACACTATTGCAACACTTGGAATTGTTCTTCTCACAATTAGGCATACTGTAAAATCATTAGAAAAATTAGAATAACCTTCCAGTGATTAGACTCGCTGTGCAATTACCCCTAGAGTAACATAATCAGTCACATGTCAGGTTTGCTTTTTGCTTCATGTTGTGGGGATATGGAATACCTAAGCATCTTCTCCTGTTAATGCTTGTACTCCTTGTATAAGATCAGCAGCATAGACAGATGCATTACGATAGCTGTTTAATGTGTCACTTGTAGGCATCATATTGTTATTGCCTCTGTTATATTTAAGATCAGCCTTGGAAAACAGCGGAAGTCAGGAGATATAAGGAGTCACAAGATCAGTTTATGAAGATGCTCACATGGCTTTGATCACCAGGCAGGAGAACTGGATGGAAGTGGCCAGAACAGGCATTGGAGTGCCAACATTAAGTCAGGGTGCTTGCCAGTCTTCCTAAGGATAAAGCTTGAGAGTACAAATGGTTTTATCCTCAAAATTATCTTAATAGCAGAGTCACTTAAGAGCCAGTTTCATACAGGCAGATGTGAAATCAGACTTTAGAATTATTATTGTGTAAAGAAACCCAATGATTTTTAGTTGAAAACATGGTTCTGAAGGGCCGAACAAACTAGATTCTAGCCTATGCAGTTTCTTTTTTGCAGGACAGTCTTAATTGTCCAAGACTATCTAGAAAGTATATAACCATTAAGACCATAGGGCAACTGAAACTCCTTTAAAATGAATCAGAAATGTTGTATCACTGAGGTTACTGGAGAAATAATTAATCCTGTGTAAAATACTACATGATTAATAATCTTTGGACCTGACCCTGAAAAGTGATATAGATGAATGAACACTTTCTACAATGAATGACCCAGAACTATGAGAGGATAGAGGATTTCTTAGCTCATGAATTGGCTGTGCAATTGAATGATCCTTATTGGTCAGTAAGAGCATCTGTGTGGCTACAAATTACTCCTGGGAGTCAAGCCTGCAAAATATGTGTGGACTGAGAAATGAATCAAGATAATTTCTGCCATCTTACAGTTTCTGTCAAACTTGGAATACTCAGCAATAACTTCACTTTCAGGAGCTGTTATAAGCAGCAGTTGAGGCTTTCCACATCAGCATTCCCCAATCTGGCACTGTGACTGGAAAAGCTAGTAAAGCTTTTTCAGTATATAGAACATGTTAAGTTGACCACTTGTGCTCAAAATACCATGGAATGGAAACATCATATTAAAATATCTTTGGCTGACTTATGCAATACTAATACTATTAAAAAACTGCAGATCCACTAGTATGAAGGACGTTTTCTGGCAGGGTTCAGCCACAAGATTTCATTAGTAGTTTCATGATTCATAACAGAGTAGGGTTGCCAATGTCTTGAAGATGTGTGGCTCTCAGCTAGTTGCACTGACAACTAACAAAACACATCTTGTTGGCAGAACGAAGTTCTGGACTAAGAGGCTCCTTTTCACCCCCATTTTTCCTGTGTAATTTGTGTTTAGCTCTTATTTGTTAGTCTTCTACACTACTTCGACATTATTGAGAAATTATTATTCTAAGCACAGAACTAACTTTCATTTGCAGGAAGAGCTTCTCCAGGAGTTGCTGTAATAAATATGATGTTTAAATACCCTTGACAGCAATGAAATTACAGCAGTGTTAGCATGCACTGAGTATATTCTCTAGTTCAGAAAATAACACATTATTTTGCTTGATTCTGTTAATGCCCCCAAACATATTTATTTTTCACCTTTATGAGTATGGTAGATCAGATTTGAAAGAAAGTCAGTGAGAACACTTTTTGCTGTGTTAAGTTGCATTATGTATAAATTCACTGGGAAAGTGGATTCTGGAATTTCAGGAAGGTAGAATTATTCAGGTTCATAAGCAACAACAGAAGGCCATTTGTATATTTGTGTCCATTACAGATTTGTCTCTATTTCTTGAAGTCAGTAGTTATCACTCAGATTTTCTTGTCTTCATATATGACGTTGTGTTGGTTATGTGGAAGTTTGGGGAATCCTGGAGAGTGCCAACTTAGATTCAATACTGCTCTAGACTTTTTTTAAGTTTTTGCTTACCTAAACCTATCTAACTGTGGAAGGTAAAATTCCTATTTATCTCCTTCCATTTCTTCTGAGCTAGTCAAAAGAGAAGATGTAGCAAGGAAAGTTGATATGTGATTATTTGTTTGTAGAGTCTCTTCCGAGATTTGTGACTTGTAGATGAATGCATTTTGGACCTCACTAGACCACTGTGGCATTAAAACAGTGAGGCAAAAACGAGTAAATAAAAAGAGAACGAGCGAAAAAACAAACAAAAATACCTGAGTGCCAAACAAATACAAAATGAGGACTCCATATACACTCTGTAAATGAAAACATTTTCAAAAACAGGTTTTTCAATGATGGATGTAGCAGAATAATTTTTGAAGAGCAAATTCAAGGTAAACTAAAAATGAGTGAACGTAATTAGGATTTACCCAAAAGAAACGATCAGAAATTAAGTAAAGGATTTTCCTCCAATATACTTGATAAGTGATGAGCTTGTTACTTCTGTTAGGTGCTTGGGGCAATGACAAAATGACAAACTTTTAAAACTGGAGGAGGTGGGAATCAGTTGTGGCACAAGGGAAATAACAATTTGATCTGGGAAGGAAACTATTGGGATGAGGGGATAGTAATATTGAATTCCTCAAGCATAGGCCCTGGCTAATGTTTCCATTAATAAACTTGGCACAAAGCATAAAAAGGTTTTAAATACATTTGTTGAGGCTCTATCAATACGGGGAATTGAAACAACATGGTGGAATATTTGGATGACCTTGGTGACTGAAGCAATAAAAGTGAATTAAAATTTAATAGAGCAAAGTACCAAGGTCTTGAAAGGAGGGATTTACAATCAGAATTTTTGCTACTAGTTCAGATGGCACCAAGAAGAGATGATAGCTAGAAGGAAAACTCAAGTGTATTTATTGAACATTATTTGAATGGGAGCCACCAATGTGTCTGAACAGATGCAGGGATTCTGAGAGGATGAACTGAGAGCCTATCATGCTCAAAAATACTAAGGACACATAATGACTACTCTGGGAAGTCTGAGAAGGAATGTGAAAATACAAGAGATAAACACAAGAGAAGTGACTTAAGGTTGAGTAAGGCCAGAACGAATGATCATAAATGGATCACTTGAGAACTGCAACAGTAGTGATGTGTAGGTCAGCTACCTACAACAAACAGAGGGTCACATTATTACACACAGTTTATTAAATACGTGATTTCAATTATATGATAAGGTTGATGCCAGTAGTAGGAGCAAGGAACTAGATTTCATGTCATTTATCTTGTATACATACACAAGTACTTGGTAAAATTGAATCCATAAGAATCAAAGAAAATCTTTGCTGAGTCAATAAATGCAATGAGCCGGTTGCCTTTCTCAAATTACTCAGTTGAATGGAGGTAACAGTCTCACAGCTTTTCTGTGGATGTAAGAATGGTCTAGCAATTGTAATATGATATATTCTTTATTTTTATTTTTTCTCACTCAATTATTTTGGGAAGTCTACATAGCCTTTCTGCAGGCAGTTTTGATGCTGAATATTACTCCAGATACTTCTGTCATGACCATGAGTGTACTGTACTTAACTTTTTATGAACGTTTTTATGAACATAAGGTCCTGGCTTTTAGATCCTGCAGAATTATCTAATGGGAACCACTTTGCCGAAGTACTTCTATGTAAAAGAGCAAAAAAAGTGTAAAAAACAAGAACAAAAAAAAAAAACACAAAGAAAAAGACAGGAAAAGAATTCAGACTCACCTCTATTGTATTCCTAAGGAACCTTTTGAAATCAAGGTCTGATAATGCCTCCCACAAATCTGGAATCTTGTTGCTGATTTGTTGGGAGATGGATTACAACGCAAGGGATCATCATGAACAGCCCAAGTTCTTAGCTGGTGTTCATCTGCCTTATTCTCATGACATCTTTGAACTTGTATTGATTTACACCCCTGACCCCTACTCTGAGACTCATAGTTCACTATGAGTGAATAGTGAATAGTGTCTGATATGGCCTTGATTTTCTTATTGCCAAGGTCATGTAATAATTGTCAACTGCTCTGGCAAGATATTTATAATTTGTAGGTACAGCTTAAGCTTATTCAGCTTAATTCAATCAGATATTTACAAAAAGGCATACAAGATATTTCCAAGCCATATCCTATCTCTAAATGCAATTATATAATGTCACTGCTGTTATGATTTCCTTGTCATTGCAAACCACATTTGCAGTAAGGGGCTGATGAAAAGCTCATTGAAGTCAATGAAGGCCAATGAGTTCTACTTCAGCCTTTAACATACTTAATCTAACAAAACAAAGAGTAACAAGACATTTACTATATTGCTCTTGCTGTTCACTGCTGATGTTTCTCCCTTTCCATTTATCTTCCTTATTTTCCAAGTAACTTTAAATCTGGAACAATCTGTGTGGAGCTCAGGCGGGAAACTGTCCTTAGTGCTCATGTCAGCAATTCCTGAGTACTACTTAGGAGGGATGTGTAGGATGCTGTCCCCTGCCCCTCTCCACATCTAACAAGGGGAGTTTGCAGACCTTATTTTGCCAGGCTGCATTTCATATGGCAATGCATTAATGCCAACCACCCTTTTCCCTGCAGTGTGAGCACTATTTCTTATTGCTACAAAACCAACC
Source organism: Meleagris gallopavo (assembly GCF_905368555.1). NCBI lineage: Eukaryota > Metazoa > Chordata > Aves > Galliformes > Phasianidae > Meleagris > Meleagris gallopavo. Next base: position 25,859,176 of record NC_139411.1, on the reverse strand, counting down.
TCCATGTGAAAACCTTCATCTTTTAAAATTGTTATTTCTAGTCATGATCCTATGCAGTGATATGCTACAGAACAAACTGATTTTTGCCTCCTGACCATAAAAAAGCATATATATATATTTATATACACGCATATGTATGTGTGTGTGTGAGTGTGTGTGTATATATATATAAATAAAAGATCTATAAATTACCACTTATTTGCTCTTTAAAGTTTTCCTTGAGGGATGGCATTTTTGCGTGGCTTTGAACCTACTGACCTTTTCCTTGCAATGGCTACAGATCATTTGTCTAAACAGATATTGTGTGATATGATTTTCCAGCTTTTGCCTTTGAGGGCTGGGTCTCTTACCAGCAACCTGTTTAGTGCTGGGCTCAGATGGAGCTCATGCAGTGTTCAGATGCAACAGTGCTGGGTGAAGTGTTGTATTATCCTCTCAGATGATAAAACTTAGAATATTGTTTTGGCCTCATGTGTAAAATAAGAATTTCAAAGCAGTTTCACAGAAGTACGAGTCCCCAGTCTGAAGACACTGTGTTCCCAGATCAGTGTAGGCATTATCCCAGAGAATGGTTGCTTCTCAGACCTGTAGCTAAGCCCATCTCTGCTCACTTCTGTACTAAAAGCTTTCATGCACCTCATTTTTATATAATCTGTCTGCTGTGGTGACTAATTTCAGAATGAGCTCATTTATTCACAACACAGCAGGAGATAAGCATTTTAATGGAGGATAGTAAAACCTCCTGCATTTTCTTTCCTTGTTAACCCCGAGGTAATGGAGCAGTGTCAGCGTTGGCCATAGGAGGAGGCATCTACAACCTCTTCTCCATTTCCTTCTTCTCAGTAAAAAGTTAGATAGGGTTTTAGGTAGGAAAGAGACTTGGAAATCCTCAGAACTCCAAAGACTGAGAGATGTTCTGTTTATAACTGCTTCAGTGTGGAATAAAACAAGGGGAAGAACAGCCACTTCAGATGACCATGGCAGTGGCATGACTCCTGCTCAGCACCATTTCTGCAGCACATGAATGTTTTCTGAGTTCCAGAGAGGAGGCAATGTCCTCACCTGGCATAAGAAACAAGACAATCTGTTCTGTACCTTGAAAATATTTTCTCATTTCTGTGCTGTTATTTTCCAAGCATTTGAACCCTGCACCTTGCTTACCTCTCCTCCTCCTCTTCACATTCAACTATTTTGCTTTTCATCCGCATCTCATCTCCTTTGCAGTGGAGTGAGCTTACACATTACATTTGATAAACTGACTTATAAAACCCAGGAAACATGCTGTGGTAAGAAAGAATGCATCTCTTATTTCAGGAAATAAAATGTTTTATCAACAAAACTGATTTGGCAGCGTTCACAATAACCTGATGGAGACTTTTGTGTTCACGCATACCTACCTCTCAAAGCTATCTGCTAGAAAATATTTTGTTGTGGCCTTTATGACTTTTCAGATTGTTAGTCGTATGATGTTGTGCTCAGCCTCAAGCACCATAAAAATGTTTGAAATATATTTACAAGCCATTGAAATGCACAGAATAATGAAAAAAGGCATTTTATTTGACTACTTATTTACAGTACGTTAGTAAAACAAGGCATTTTGTCCAGCTTCCAAACCCAAAAGCTAGAATTCCAAGAACGAAGTCTTATTACTATGATTGTAAACACCCTTTATAAAATTGCAGTGTTACATGAAGCCCCAGTAACTACTCTTTTGCTCAATATTGTGAATGATATTTTAGGATATTTTCAGAATAGGATTTTCTTGCTGTGCGCAAGCATAAACCAATCTATGGCTAGTTCTCTGCTGTCAGGTTGGTGAGGAGAGATGGGGAGCAGAGTCCCTTCTGCACAGGACAGCTCAGTTGAGCTGTTGTTCACCTCTTGCAACTTCCAGAGTTGTTTGATTTGTTGGCTGCTTGTTTTTTTTTGTTTGTTTCCTTTTAATCTGTTACTTTATTTGAGTTAATAAATGGCTGTTGTTCTGCTGTTCAGATGAGAAGTTTGCATAAATGCAGATCAGGAGTTTTGTAGATGCAGTCTTTTTTTTATTTCGTTTTACTTTTTAATAAGAAATTCTAGATGGTCTTGCTTCACTTGTTGCAACTATACAAAACGTTGTTCTGTTAAATAAAGCTATGAATTATTTTGTCCCAAAAAATCATACAGATGATTCTTCTCCAGTGTATGTTGATTCTTCTCAGTTTCCTTTAGGATGCTGTTTGTTTTCTAAGAAATAAGTTGTTGTTTTAGTTGTTTGGGGTTTTGGTTTTTTGGTTTTTGTGTGTGTGTGTGTTTTGCTTTTTTTTAATAAGATACAAATTGCTGCAATCTTATTTAGTATTTTAAGCACTTGTATAATCTTTCTTGCTCTAAATCAGTCAAGAAAAGGTAGAAAAACTGTGACCAATGAGAAATGCAGTTCTACTTTGTCAGATATAGTGTATGTGAAGAAATCAGAAGGACATCAGAATAGTCCCTAAAGGTCCCTGTGTCATAGCACAGAGGTGAGCCACTGAAATAACACTGGTGAAAGGAGATGGATACATTTACTTGCAGATCAAAGCCATATCCATTAGCTATAGATGACAGAAGAGCTTGGCTGCCCTTGAGGTATGCAAGGATTATGAGCTACTTAGATGCACTTGAAACATGACAGCCAGATCTGATGGCACCGAGTCTCAGACAAGGAGAAAGGAGCGTGCACAACTCCATAAGTTCCTATTTTCTTCCACTTCTGTTCATATTTAAATCATAAATGGAAAAGACTGTGTTCTCCTTTCAACAGATGTTACCTAATTGCTAAACCAGAGAATTTTGTTTGATTATCTATTTAAAAATTGCCTTTTTCTTTTGAACTGCCTGCTTTACTTTGGTCCTAAAGCACTACATTTAGAACAAAAGACTTGCTTGGACCTCAAGTAAAGGCAGAGATACCTGTGGCGCAGAAAGAGGATTTTGGGGTTCAAGAAGAGAAGACTTCAGCACATAGATTTGTTGCTGTCAAGTCTCCTGTAATGCCATTGCTTTCATATTATAACTCCCCATACGTTTTATTGTAGATCTTGCCTAAAGCATACCTTAAACATTTCTTTCTGCAGCAAGCAAACTAGATCTTCAGAAACTGAGTTGGTGTTTCCCAAAGAATATGTTTTCTTGATGGACTCCAATCCTGTAACTCTCAATTCTTTAATGCTATTATCAAAAGTATCCAAATACAAATGCCCTATGAAAAATCAAATGTTGTATGGATGGATGTGTATTCATCTCTTTCTTTACAGTCATTTTTCAGTACATTTGGACATTAGCTCTATAGTAAGACCTGGATATATTTTTCTGAAAGAAAGCAGTTGCATAGGTCCAGTTTCTTGTGTTTCTGCTTTATAACTGTGAGATTCCTGGATATAAATTTCCACTAAGAACACAACTATCTTCTACTGCCTTCATACCAATACATTCAGTTTCCTTTTCCCCATAAAGTAGTTCTTCTTGGAGAACTACTGGTATGGGACTGCTTCACTGCCTTGTTCTCCTATCTTTGCCCCTACAAGTGCAGGTGGACCACACATACTGGCTTGCGGATGTTTTCTGTTTGCAATGGCTTTTCAGTTTTGTGTAATTCCTGATAATTTCTGTACTCCCTCACACCCACTCCTCAGTCAGCATTTAAACCTTCTGGAGCTCCACAGAGCATCACAAAAGATTACTGGGAAAAGGGATTTTAATTTGAAGCTTGTGGCATTTTTGAGTAGTGCAGTAGCAATGTGATGAATACCCTAGGTATTCTGGTAAGGTTGTATGGCCTCAGCAATAGCAGTGATTTTAGATATATAAAGGGCACCTTATAAAAGAAAGATTAATAAGCCCCTGGTCTTTGGATTATTTGTAAAGAAAAGACTAACAATTTTTAAAATACTCATGTGGAGAGAAGACATATGATAGAAAGAGGTAAAGATGTAAGATAATTTAGTGATTGGAATTTGAAGGTGGATTTAATCCAGAAATAAAGTGCAAATATTTGCTAGGACAACTTATTTGTAAGTACAATTAGTTTTTCATCACTTCAGGGCCTCAAATAAGGACAAGAGGTCCTTATGAAAAGTCAGATGAATCAGAAATAACAGTTTTCCCTTGAAAGAATGATCAAGTCAGTTTATGGTAATAGTCTTTTCTGTCACTACATCTTATGCTCAGTCCTTCCACTTTTTCATCTTTCTTGAAAAGTATCTGAGACTTTCCATAGTTGACTTAGGGCTGGAAGGGAATACTGACTGTTAGATTCATGTACATGGGTGGTAAAGCAAAGTGGCAGAATGGCTTTGAGATGAGTCCTCATCATTGTAATACTTCAAAAAGAACAATTTCCACCACACCATAATACACAGCAATGACATCACCCCATTGTATCATAAGCATGGATTAGAGATGTTGAATCTACTTTTGTACATATAGATAATCCTTAAAAACTTAGATCCTGAACCAAAAATAAAGTTCAAACATTTTTCTGTCAGTCATTGAGTCCAGAGCTACTTGAACAAGACAGGAAATAATTTCTTTCTTTTTTTTTTCCTAGAAGCAGTAAGTGCCTAACAAATGTCATTCGGTTCCAGTGTAACAAAGAACTCTTCCTATAATCTGTTTGAAAAGGCATCAGAGTGCTCCCAGGATTAATAATCTTAGATAAAAATATATTGTAAGTTGAAAATATCCACACTAAAAAAAAAAAATCTTTTCTTTCCTAAAACTTTGCAAGATATTTTGCCAAGTAAGCATACATTGACAGTTATGATTGGTCACAATATTTTTCTCTCTGGAAGAAAGTGGATCTTCTTCATAATAACGAATGATACCGTGCATCCCATAATATTATTAGATTAGCATAGCCACATCCAGAAAATGGACTGGCTATGGACAGCTATGTGACAGACGCAAGACGGGAAACACAGCAAGCTTCAAAGGATACAAGTACAGAGAACTAGCAACATAATGGACACCAAAGCCAATCTCAAATATATTAAACCTATAGGAAAGCAGTATCATATGATAAACCTAAAAGAGGAATATTTCAAGACAGATAGCATTAAATTGATATTGGCTACAAGGTTATTAAAATGGGAATGTTGTGTCCTGAGCTAAGCTGCTGTTGGTTCTGTCATTTATATATATATATATATTTCCCCTAAGAAGGGAAGGACGATTAATTTTGGGACGATAACTTTCTGTTCATTTATAAGTAATGAACAGCTAGCTGGAAAGGGTGAGAATTTTTGTGGCGACTGAAGAGTCTGGTTATTGCTGCAGTGCATTGATTTACTGCAGGGAATATAAACTGCAACTGGTTTGATTTTATATTAGTAAACTGAATTAAGAGCCATGATTCATGATACCTGTTGGATTTTGCTCTGGCATCTGGAGCTTCAGCTCTAAGGCTAAATAAGGGAGGTGGTTTCAGTTTATGTAGCCTGTGGCTAAACCCATCTGAAGCTTAGAATCAGAACAGATAATAACAATCATATGACACAGTATTTCTGGCATTTGTAAATTCATTAGTTTGTGGAACTGTGGCAATTGCCACCCTCGGTGGTGCTGTTTCTAATGATTTCGTTTCCCTCCACACTCTTTTCCTCCATTCTTCTTAAAGCTCAAGTTCTGACTTTTCAGTTCCTACAGCCATTAAGGTAAAGATATTTCCTCCTCAGGTGGGACCACTGTTATGCAAATTGACGCAACTGACACTAATCCGTTTGTCGTGTTTTATCGTACCTTTTGAATAATGTTTAAAAGTGAACTGCTTTTGGTGAAGCAAGCAAAAATCAGTAGTTTATGAGCAAAATTCTTCACTAAGTTAAAGGTGGTTATTGGCTGTAATTGTTTTTGTACCTTTGATTGCCTCCACAGCTTCTCAAAACCCAACTCAGTTATTCAGTACTTGAATCCTAATGGGCAAATCCCTCCAATTTCATTCAAATGGTCTCAGACTTTCACGATGTCAGAAGATTGTTTTTTGACCTGTCTATACTAAACATTCAGCAACGCTTTGGTGTTCACTTTGCTTGTAAATGGCTCACATAAGGCTTACAGGAAAAGGCAAACATATATTGCTCCTTATCCCTCCACAATACCTTAGTGTTTTATTATACATTACAAAGTTAACATTCAAACAAGACCCTAGAGAAGTACTTGAGCTTTTACATTGCTACAGGAGATATAGGAGAGCCTTCAGACACATCTAAGAGCACGAACTGTGACATGCTTGTGATTCCCTTTTGTTATGGAACAGGGTTACCAGCACTAGGGGCGATGTTTCATCTTTTTCTGCTCCCCTTCTCCAAGCAGGAACCACCTATGTGCCAGCTCTGCAAACGTCTCACGCTGGCTTTCTCATTCCATCTGCTCAGCTCTACTCTTATTACCCATTTAAGTTGAAAGTTTCCATATTTATTCCTCAGAGCCAATGGGAGCTTTGTTACTTTACCAAGAGACTGTGTCTCTTGCAGGACAGGCTTGCCCTTGCAATGAAGTCCTCTTGCAAAGTGGTGGACTAAGGAATCAGCTGAAACACCTGAGTGTGTATTTGAATCTTCACTCTGTGCACTAGTTCTGGAATTTGCAACAAACCACACAGTATTCAGTGCTATTTCAAGCAAGATGTATTTTCTTCCTAAATATTTCCAGGTAGAAATTGTGTCTTCTTACCAGTTCCCTACTCAGTTTTGTATTTCAGTAATACCAGCCTCCAGCATGTGAGTAAACTACAATTTTAAGGAAGCTGGTGTTTTGTTACCAGCTCTGAGCAGTGGACTCTGCCAGAAAGCCATTTTGTAATTAAAAATCCCATTCTGTGAAGGATCTTGAAGGTATTTTTCTCCCACACAGAATTAATCCTCAAATCAGCTGTAGAGAGATAAATCTTTAAAAGATATGTATTTAATTTTGAATCTTTTGGAACAGAATGTTTTATGCTTCCTGGTATATTGCTTATAACTGCTTATAAGAGAAAGGGAAAAACAGAAACAAAAGACTGTGCTTTATTAGGGGCTATTTAAATGCACTCATTTCATCTTAAACAACAACAAGAAACAGCTGCACACGCACAAAAATGCTTTGACCAAATCAGTTCCTTTACCCAAACTGTTTCTTTTGATTTCTAGTTGAACTGTGTTTTTCCCTTAAGAAACAGTTAAAATCAGTTCTTTGCTAACACGTCACAGACTTTGATATCAAAGATGTAGGTTTAGGTCCTCGCTTCTCACAGTCTCAGACATAAACCCTGTTCCTAATGCTGGTTACATTCGCACTCTAACCTTATGCATGCTTACAAATGATGAGATCACATTTCCTTGATGCTGTTCAGAGCAAAGTAGAAAACTTGGCCATGATGTACTCTGCCATTACTGTCATCTGCTACTATTTCTCTATTAAATGATTTCTGTTCTCAAATTCTCCATTCATCTGTGTTGGAAAAATAACTGTGGGCAGGAGGAAACTTAATAGAAACATTTTCAAAATACGAAAATATCAAAACATATCTAGGTCTGGTTGGTAACAATAAAATTAGCACATATGTTGAATATACATGAGAGTTGATTTCATTATAAGACAGATTGGTCCCTTTTTAGTTAACTTTGTGGGAAAAAAAATCAGAATTTTTCCAAACTCTTTCCCTAACTCATCTCTTTCTTCTTTTCTTTCCGTTACACAAACCAATTTGCTTTGGAAGTTTTAATTTTTTTCTTGGCACACTTTTATTTCTATATCTGGATGAGATTATTCTTCACGCAGCCTCTCACTCCCCCATTCCCATAATATAGGGAAAATGGTGTCTCACGATCTGTTTCTAAGAAGAACATACAACACAAGTCATTTGACAATTTGTGAAGCCAGTAGTGCTGACAGAGCTGTGTCAGTGCACGATTGTCATTCTGTAGCATTTGTTTGAATCTTGTGAGGCAAAGGAAAGCAGTTTTTAATGTTCATCTGAGATATTTGGTTTGGTTTTGTTTACTTTTCCATGGGGAAGCAGGGAAGTACAGATCGCAGTAAAAATAATTACTTTTTTGGAAGGTTTATGCTTACACTGCAGAACTTTCTTTGGTATCACATGCAACAATGAATGAGAGTGAATATTGCTGACTGCTAATGGTTCTAGTGACTTACTCTGTCTTACTTAACTACCAATTATTGCATTAAAAAATGCATCAAAATTTTTTCTATCAGGCTCCAATCTTTGCCCTCCTTAGTTCCAACTTGTCTGTTATTAACTGGCATCTCACCTTAGTCAGCATTAGGCTAAGAATAAAAAAACATCAGCCAACAGAACAAAATGATTTTGCCCTTCTTTCTATATAGCTGAGATGTAACTCAGTTACCAATTAGCTATTGCTAGAGATAAGCAAGAAAGATAAAAGTGCCAGCCAGTAATCTGGGGCAGATGACATGTTGACATGTAATTGTTTTCTTCCTCCCTGGTTCTATTCAAGTAAGAATAGCAAAATAAGCTTTTCTAACTTCAATGATTTCTTCTTGCATTCACTTGTAAAAAAAAAAATAATATGAGAGAAGAATGGTGTACTTCTACTGCCAAGCCTATCTGGATTATACTTTGGCTAGTTAAACAAATAAGAAGCTAATTAATTTTTTCTTCAGATGCTTGAACTTACTGTATGCACTGATTTAGAAGCTGGTTTTCATTAATGAAGAATTCAGTGCCAGAAAACCTGCCAGAAGCCAACTATGCTCTCCAGTTTTTCAGATGTCCTGGTTCCCATTTTAAACTGTTGGGATGGTGGGACAGAAAATTCACAGGCCTGATAATCTGTAGAGCAATCACAGAGCTATTAGTGGTTAGCCCTGGGAGTTTGAGGATGACAAGGCAAATCCCAGAAGATTGGAAAAGGGCAAGTACAGTTCATTCCTTAAAGACAGAGCAGGTAGCAAATTATGAATAATTCCATGCAATTTTAATCACTAGATGAATTATGAAAGAGATTATTATGGAAGCAAAACTTAAGAATATAAACATATGGACAAACTTAGCATACAATATGCATATGAATAACTACCTGCATTTGTGAAAAGCAAGTCATGTCTTCCAGTCTAATTCATTTTCTGGTCCATATATTTTAGTAGGTCATTGCTGGCATCCTTAAACAGACCTGCTACATTGGGCACCAGCTCTTCTACCAGAGCAAAGAATTTGGAAAAGCTGAGATTTGGCATGAGTAGGGACATGTCTGAGGCTGAGTTGAAAGCAATGTAGGGACAGAATGCCTCAGGAAGAGAGGTAGGCTCTTGAGGAATAGAAGAAAATGGGAAATGCTGAGGGGAGGCCTGCAATAATAAGTTGTGGGAGTGTGAGATGAGAAGTCTAAGGGCTCTACTTGGAGTGGAAACTCTGCAGCAGCAAAAACAGTATTTCAGAAACATGAGACATCCTGGATCCAAAGTATTGCATTCTCTAGTGCTATACTCTATTAGAGTCCCAGCAATCTATCTTGGGTCTAAAACATCTGCTAATTCCTTTGCTGTGTGATTTTTTGTTTTGCAGAGTCTTAGCGGGATGATGAAGGTAAAGTAAACTCCAGTAAGACAGTCTCAAGCATTTTCATATGATATTTCTCAGATTATCAAGGGAGACAGTGCCCTGATTTTTTTTTTTTTTTTTTACCTTCTTCATTATATAGTTCTTATATGTTTTAAAGATAATGAAAAAATTTTGAATTATTTTTCCACTGGAAGATGTTTTCCTCAAACAGAAGCATACGATCATTTGTTTTTGAAATTGTTTCCTGTCTTTTGAAATATTGCTTTTTATTTATTTATTTATTTATTGTGCAAGAACTTACAGAAAACATTAAAAATAAATGATGTGGCCTCTTGTTCAGGAATTATCTTTCACTGTCTCTCAGAGATGTTACTGAAGCAGTAAGGAAGTTTCCATTCACATAAATCATTATGTGAGCACAATATTCCATAAGGAGCTGCCCATTTTCAAGGAATAAGTCACTAGAAGTGGATGTAAATTCTACAATATCCAGAAGGAAGAAGTCTGTTTTTGAGCTTTCTCTTAACACAGTTCTAGCTACTTCCTTGGCAGCGTAAAGCTGAGCTGAAAAAGCATGTGCAGAACAGAGTTGAGGGAGCGGTGTTGATCAGACTCTGGCTAAAATGCCTCTTAAGCAGTTTCATCCGTTTCACAGTTTCTGAAGAATTCAATGTTTTCAGACCTAGTTAACTGCTTTCAGAGCAGCTTTTCCCAAGCATAATGCCCCACATACCTTCTATGTAAACATAATATTATTTTTAGTACTTCTCATGTTCAGCCATTCCAAAGAGGAAGATGTTACATAGTGTTCTAGTTTCTTTTTCTCCATGCTGGTGTTCACCACTTTCATTCTTTCTCTTCCTTTTCATATGCTATGGAACAGATGAAGGAAGAGTTGTTTTTTTCAAGTTATGATGGTTCAATTTCTAAGGGGTTACATAATTATTTATTTTTAATCAGAGAAGTAAAACAAGAAGCTTCTTGCAACAAAAATGTTTCTCAAGAATACAGAGATAATTCCATAAAATACAATTATATTGAAAATCTGTGGTGATTCAGAGTTCTCTTGTGGTGTTTCTTCAGTTTGTCTCCATGTATTCTATAGTTCCACTGGAGGATATCTTGCTGGAGATAAAATAAATATCATGGTCCTTAAAGCTCTGTGAAACAGGGCAGCAATTTCTGAAGCTACAGATGTGTTTTAGAGAAATAACTTCATTCTCTTTCTATCATCTCTATGATGATAGTCTGATCAACCTGCAAGTCCTCTGTCTTCTTGGAAGAATGCTGATGCATACTTTAGGTAGCAGTTGAAGGTTTCCTTTTTAGGTCCTCCTTGTAAGCTCTCAGGCAGTGAGTCTGTTGGATATACTGCAAATAAACACCCATCTACTGCCAAGTAGAGATGGAGAAGTTTGTTACTCCAAGAACTATCTAATATAAGTAGCCCAGGCAAGGGAACCAGGCATTACTTGGTTATCTGTTTAAAGTATATTAGAATCTCCAAGACAAAACTTAAATATAAAACAGAAATGAGAGATACAGAAGGGTCCATTGAGGTAGAAAAGCCTGTCCTAAGTTGACATTTTAGGTGCCAGCATTTCTCTACAGCCAGACAGTATGTTCAAGGGTTGTTGTCATGTGTTAGTACAATTCTTGCAAGTTCAATGTCCTGAGACAAAAATCTACCTTCTGTCTGTCTTACCTGTATCTTAAAGTCTTCTTGCTCTTTTATGTGTTATTTCTTGTAAGAAGACTTTTTATCCTAGAAACTGAGCCTGATGTTATAACAGTATCCTCTTTTGGAATTTTTTTCATTTCTTTGTCATTTTTGTGTATACAGACTGGCTTTTAGTCACACAGGTAAAGTGTAGCATGCAAGGAGCCAGGTTTTATGGCTTAGATTTTTATAAAAGCTAATATAAGAAGTGTTTCATTCTAGCATGGGTTACTTGCTGACAGGGAGTGTTTCTTTGCTACAGGAGCTAAGAAAATTCTATTAAGTCAGGTAAAGGGCTTCTGAGTTTTTACCTCTGCGGGCTAAAATCCGGTTTCCTTTGAATTCACCTCTTATAAAAGATTACAGAGTGCTTGGTTGCTCTGTTGATGTGAAAGGGGATAGAGGGTAAACAAACCTCCCAATTGTTATGGTGCTCAAATACCCACTCAATGCATACAAACTCAGTTACAGATTCTCCAGAACAATTTACCTAATCTTGTCATGAACCTACCACTGTCATAAAAGACCTCTCAGTCAAGACCAGGAAGAAAAGGAATTTCTTTTCAGAAATGAAAATGGAATGGAAATTCTGCATGCTTCTTTTGCTTTTGAAAACAGAATTATTCAGATTTCCTCTGCCTCTTCTCTAATCCAACTAGTTCCTCTTGATAGCAAAGACAAGACAATTTAGTGTATTATAAAAATAAATTTAAAAGAGCAATCAGAAGTTAAAGTGACAGGTAAATAATACAAGAAAAATTCATTTTGGGCTTGATGTTTGGGAATATCAAGCTATTCCCTTTTTTACTGCAAATATGTAAATATTCAAATGCATGATTTATTTCTGCTTCTGTTGAAGATGCAAAGGGTAAAAGGTGAGTGCTCTATATAATACCCAGAAATTCTCTGAGGTACCTGCTACATCTTAAGCTACTTATCAAATGTCTTTCTTTGCTGTTTGAGAGCCTTGCTGACCATGACTAATTTGCACCTAAGTTCTGTTGAAATGCCTCAGGATCCTTGAAAGGGCTCCATCTAATAATGTACTGCAAACACAATCCTTCTGTTTAAGCTCAATATATCTTTGGCCTTGTTTCAATTGTGAAATAATGTTGCTGGAGTAATACACTGCAAGCAATTCACACATGGTGCAAGTTTGGCATAGCGAATTCTTATATCTTCAGCAGTAAAAGCTGCATCTTTGATTAAAAAAAGTCTAATTATGAATCTTAACTTTCTTATTTTAAATTACCTTTGATTATTGGCATCTTTCCAATAGACTGAATGATTAAAAAAAAAAAAAAACAACATAAAAACCTTACAACCCACAAGTAAGTGATAGCTGATAGATTGAAACATGGATCTGTTCATGAATCACTTTTATGCATAGACAGGTAGGTGAGAATTATTAATATTACATTTTAATTTTCAGCAGCTACCTGAATGCAGCTGGGTTATAACAGAGCACTAAGCTACTCTTTTCTCAGCACAATCTTATTCATCAGTCTTTTAGACTTTTTCATTCATTGTCACTGTATCTGAGAATTGAAATGTAGAATCATGGGAGATAGAACTGGAGAATAATCAGTTTAATTATCTCTTCTGAGCCAGTAGGAACGCTTTCTCTGCACTGCATCTTTAGAAATTTCTTCAATTCTTAATAACCCTAAGCCTAACCCTAACCCTTTCTTCTTTCTCAGATTTTATTTTATTAAAGAATACTTCTCTATCAGTGGTGGGTATTAGTTTGTCTCAGCTCATGTTCTAATGCCTTATTCTTACTCTTTTTTGAACTATGGCTGTGGAAGAAAGGTTGGATAAATTATGAAATGTTCTTGATGGATGCAAATGAACTTGTATGTGACCTGATATATTCATTTAAGAAGATTTGAACCTATGAGAATATTAAATTTTATTTCTTTACATGTTATCATTGAGGATATAGATTAAAGGAAAGCTGTTTAGAAATGCACTTATGTTGGACGGTAGCACAAGTTCAGTTTTGAGAGGGATTGAGTTGCTTATTTTTTGGATTTTTCTGTTCTTTGAATGCTTCACTTTGAATGTCAAGAAGAAACAGAGGAAGGGTTCTTTTTTTTTTTCTTTTAATGTTCTATTGGCAGCCTTTGTAGCTTCATAGAAACTTAAATTTCCTGTTTAGTCATAAATGTATACTTCCATTTCTTTTTATTATTTTCTGAGAAAAAAAAAAGCACTTGAAAAAAAAAATTAATGGAGGAAAGAAATTGAAGTAGCAGTAAAATATTCCACTGCAGAAAGATTAAAAAAAGTCTGGAAAGAGAATTAAATTGTTCCATTTCAGTATTGATAGTACTGAGAGCTGTTTGATTTCCCTAAGTGATATTACAAAAAAAAAAAAAAAAAGGCAGATGTAGCAAAAGAGGTAAAGAAACGATAGATTTGAAGAAATTGACAGTATTCAGTAAAACAAACAAAAGTGAGAGAACCAAAAATCCCTCTGTTCCTGGTATGACATTTAGATAAGCATGTACATCCATCACAATGCTACAGGGAATTCTAATGAGTAAGAAACAGAAGTGAGAAATCATTGCTTCAAGGAAAAGGTAAACCTTTCATCATAGGGTTAGATTATTTGGGCAGATTACTTCATAACACTTCTAGGTGTGTGCCATCTTGAGCACCGTGGTTATCAATATGCAGGCCTTGCTGGATCTCCACCAAGTTTGGTTTGGCATCACTTTCCTCACTAATTCCTCAGATGGGAATGAAATGAGACTTGAGAAATCTCATCTATTCCTTTCTTATTACTGTACCTCTTCATGAATTTGCTCAAATGCTTCAAACAGTACTTTACTAGGGAGTACTTTACTGCTCTTCTGGTGTCATCCTGGGTTCATGAAAGTTCTTCCCAGTCTGTGCTCTGAGAGGTGTCATGCTTAGCCAGTCCAGGACTTAAACTTATTTGGCTCTAAGTCTCCAGTTTGCTTAGATCAGGGATGAGCATTCTGTTTGACCCTGCACTTCCACCCAAGAGAAGCAGAAGGCGAATGTTTCCAGTTCTTGCAGGTTTTTCAGGCCTAAGCAAATTTTCATTAACTCTTCATCGGCTTTTGCTAGATCCATAGTCCACAGACATTAGAAAATAAGCCATGCTTCTCATCTTCCAGCTTTATCCAAGTCGACAACAAGTACTCAGCTTAGTGTTCAGACTGGTCTTCACAGTTACTGTTCAACATCAGGCATATAAAGTGTAGCAATTTAAATAAACAAACAAAAGCAAAGGACAGAACAGCAACAGTGCTAAAAATAAGAAAATGCTATTCTGCCTACTTCTTTTCCTTGGGAGACCGGATTGATCTTCAGCAACATTACTGATTTTTACCCAGCACAATCAGAAACATAAATTTACATGATCATTGCTTGGCAGTGCTGCAGGCTTGTTGTATTTGTACTGGAGACCACTTGAGCATATGGCCATAAACTTCACTTGTTCACCAGCAGGATGTTCCATAAGTTCATCAAAATTTTGCATACCAGACTAGATTTATTTCTTACTTTGTTTCATTCCAAATTTTCAGTAAGGTCAGTAAGCTAAAAGTATTTTGTACTAATCAGAGCCTGGTACAGAGCATGCACTTCACCTTCTATGATCAGGTTCACACATTTTTTTTCCAGTCTTCATGGTATCTGTCAACAACTTGCACAAAGAGATGCTACAATTTCAGTGCCAGTTTATCTTAAGCACACTTGGACTATACTATACTTTTACGACTCTTACCTTAATACAGAAAATACTTTCATGTTTTTATATAATGTGACTCAATTTCATAGCATTAGTTATTACAGAGACATTTAAAGCTAAGGAAGATGCGAAGACAAATATCTCAGTATCTTTTCTACTTTAGCATTCAGTCACTGTAAGCAAAAGAAAAAGTTCTTGTAACTGATAGTCAGTGATGTCTGTGTAGCAAAGCTGCAAGATTCACCCTTAAGAAGCTCTGCTGTAGATATCTCAGAAAACTCTTCCATGAGAGATGTTTTTCCTCATGGATAATATTTTTACCTTTGCCTTTGTGAATTTGATGTAAGACTGGAACAGAAAGTCATAGAGAACTCTGTGGCATTGATAGTGTATGTTTTTTTTAAGTAGTAAACATGATAAAATGAAGTTTTTGAGCAATTTCCCCAGTGTGGTTGTACTGAATGCTTAACAAGAAAAGAAGCAGCTGCAACCCGTTCACTAAAACTTATTATGCACTCTCCCTTATTCTTTACTGAACTCCTCAACAAAGCATTGCTTGGCCTGGTTTCAGTAGAATCCCAAAGGAAGCCGCTTTTAAAAAGATTTCAGTAGACCATGTAGCTAAATACTATTGCCTTTACATCTGTATACAGTTTGCAATATAGGCAATGATTATCATGCGTCTATGTATAACCAAGGACAACAGCTGGCTTCATCTTTCATTAGAATTAATGTATATTTAATGCTTGAGGAAAGGAATGGATTGTTTTTCTTGAACTAAGCTTTTAGTATAATAAAATTACTTGAGCTGTAACAGTAGTATGGTTTGACTGTGCCATAGTGAGAACACATCAGTGGGTATCTTCCTTAAAAACAGTATAAACCAGACTTGGTTAATGTAGATCACAACAGTATGGGCTTTAGTATGATCTGAGGCCATATTTGCATGAGTCCCCAAATAACATCAACTATTGTAGCATCTTTAATATTGAATATATAATATTCACTGAAGGGTCCCCGATTTCTATAAAGTGCAGAGATCTTCCAGTCCAAATGGCTTTGGAGAAGTCTGTGTCCACTTAAACCAGCAGGTGCGTGGAGGTATCTGAACTCCCATCATGAGTTCACAGCCACCATTTAACCTCTGCTGTTGTTGGCCAGAAGTCTAGTAGCCCAGCTTCGTTCTCTTGTGAAGCACACAGAGAGCAAAAGAGAACTACATCCATGTTCTTCAACCCTGTGCCATCATTCCCATGTTAAGGGTGCAAGGAGCCTTCGACGTTCACCCAATGGAAGAACTGAATTGCTCAACCAAACTATTAAAGTGTGAGCAGCTAGGTTTGGGTTTAATGAGTATAAATTAGTCTTGTTGAGGAGGGCTACTATCAGGCTAGATATATGTTTTTTTCTTATCATCATTTCCTTGTTTATCTAGAATTTCATTTTCTCTTTGATTTCTCATCATTCTTGTGTGTGTGTAGCCAGATATTTACACCTCTAGAGAATCATAGAATATCCCAGGTTGAAAGAGACACTCAAGGATTATTGAGTCCAGCTCCTGTCTTTGCACAGAACCACCTTGAGAGAAGAAATAGTATTGCTTATACATTAGCATGCACTGAAATGATTTTGATTTCAGTTTGTTGTATGACAGCGTTATATATTTGCACTTTTCATTCTGAATCCACTGTAGCTTTAATTACATTTCAGTAATCTTTTTGAAAATTACTCTCTGTAATAAATAATTAATTAAAACAATAAATAAGTAATTGTAGGACTTATGCATATGTTATCCCCTCGGGTCTCTGCAGCTCCATTTTAATTAAGGCTAAGATCTCTATTTGAATAAATGAATGATAATAGGATTTTTTTATATATATAGATTCATATCAATTCCTTCTGAATTGTTTTTACATGGAGAAAGTTTATTAAAAAGAATGGAGTAATTCTGATCGATTTTTGGTACTTGGCAAGTATAATCTGTGTTCTTTCAGAAATCTAATTTTCTAGATTAGTGAATCACATCTGATACTGCAAATGAGAAAATGTTTATTACTTGGACTACATACCATGGAAAATAATATGAATGACAAAGATATTTTTCCTGGGTCAGCATTCTGGTAGCATTACTGTCTAATATGCAGCAACCATATAATGCTTCTGAGTTCTGCATTTGTATTTAGTCAGAGTTTTGGTTTTTTTCAGCAGAACAAAAGGATTACTTATAAGATAAAGAAATATCACCAAGGTGTAAGTTTTATCAAATACATCTTCAAGAATTTGCACTTGTTTCTTTACAAAACTGGTTGCAAGAAATAGTAGATGTACTCAAAAGAGGTAACAGAATCAGAGAACCAGAAATTAATCACTACTTACTAGATAGTCCTGCTGTATCTTGCTTTTAGTAAGTCTGTCTTTCTGTCTTTCCTGTGTTTTAAAGAATATGTTGTGTTTTTTCAGATTAGGTTGGCTATGTTTTTAATATTGTAAGTTTTAAAGGCAGTACTATAGCATAACTTCTACACTAGAAGCTGTTGTGTTTTTTAGTGTTTGAATAGGTTGAATATCAGAACAGGCTGCCTTTGAGCTAATTAACCTAGGGTAAATTATCCAGTAGAGAGCTCAACACTTCTGCAAGTAGATTCCTTTAGTCTAATTTAGATATTCTGAGCTGTTGCACAGTTATTTTCTGAGAAAGCCTTTCTGAAAGGCTGAAGAACCACTCTTGCAAATAATTCTGTTTAATACCTCCAGACTGAACAGGAAGATTGAATGACCAAATCATAGGATCTCATTTAAGAACATGACTTCAAATCCTTATCTCAGTGCTAAGACAATGTTTTTCTCAGTTATAAGATCATTTTTTAGCTATTGTTGCAGCCACTTCTGCTTGTTTCCTATTACTACCATGCACAGCAATGTGCACACAAGTGAAACGCAAAGGTGCTTGTTAGTACATCCTTTCTGCTAATGAGCTGAAATGCAGGGCTATGTCTGAGCTGTTATCTGGTTATGTTTTCTTTTCAGGATGTGAGATCATTAGGTCTTTGTCATTAGACATATCCAGTTAAATGATTTGGAGTGGTATAGCCCTTCTGCTCTCAAGTGCTGTTTGCCACTGAAGTCTCCATTCAGCCACTGGTTGGTCTGTTACCACTAATCAAGAAAGACTTGAGCTTATGCTTAACTTTGTGTTTCCCAAAGTGCTTAGAAAAGGTTAGCTGGAAGTATGGTGTAGTACTTTTATGAACTGGGGCAGAAAGAAGTTGTGGTGTCCTCTCTCCTTCACGAGCACCAGGCACATTGAATTTTAAGATATGTGAAGAATATATTAAAGTTTATTTTTTCATTTTTGATTATTTTTCTAGACTTCTCTCATAAACTGAAAATCCTTCTTTATTTCGCCTTAATAACTTTGTAATAGCTAGTCTTCTATGATTATTCAATATGTTACATTTATATTATTATCTAAATCATCAACCAGAAGACCTTACTGTAAAAATTTGACATCTATCAAATGTTCATATAAAATAGTAATGATGAAGAATCTTCATTAGAATAAGTCATACATACAAATCAAAGAGATTTTAATGACTTTGCATTTTGAAATGAGCACATGGACAATTTAGCTCTTTTAACAGGGCTGTTCCAGCACATGCTAGAACAAAATTCAATGAGCTGATAGGAATATATAGGAAGGAAAAGAGAGTAGTTTCTCAATTCCTTTGCTCCAGAGTTAGATCATCTTGACAAATGTTTACCTTTAATTAACCTTCAATTTTGGTGGGTTTATTTCTGTCATCTTTCCAGTAGCTCTTTGTCTTTACAATATTATTCCTGAAGCTGAACAGATTTCTAGAGTTGCAGCTCTTTCCACTAAGTGGAGTAGAAGAATTATTTCACACATCCTGCAGCAATACTCCTAGTTAGATATCTTGAAATAAACTTAGAAAAATATGCTTTGCTCAAAATATCCTTTGGTTTCATAGTACTAAATCCAGTAAATAGCATGGAGACAAACAGCTGGGGGGGGTTGTGGGGTTGTTCACAGCACTAAATTGATGAAATGTTTTTTTTTACACTATGCAGTTGCAAGCATACAGTTTTTGGTGATTGATAGCTCAATCCTTTGCGCCTAACTTGAGATGACATTTGAATTTAATTGGTGGTGGTAGTTTTGTGTTCTTTCAAATAGGGAAAGCTTCTTCTTTCCTGCTTCTGCCAGGTTTTTTGTTTCTTTTGTTGGTTTGTTTGTTTTTTAATTTCCTCTCTTGTTGCTTGCTTCTTTATGAAGGAAGAGAAAGAGAAAAGCTGATGCTTATGAAATAACCTGTAACAAAATAGCTTCAAAAGAAGAAAACAAATAGGACTAAACTCTTCTAGGCTATGCAGAGAGATTAAAAAAGATAAAAAGTTTTTAAAAGATTCATTGATTTAAATGGTCAGTTTTCTAAATGATAAAATTTCTGTGCTCCTGTTAATCCTTGTATCCTCATTGCCCATGGAATGGCTAACAGAGCAGAAGAATTGGAAGTGGTGCCTTTCCTATAGGGAAAAATGCACTTCTTTCTGCAGTAAACCTGTGGGAATTATGCCCTTTGCCTTCTCTCATGCTCAGACATGCAAACTTTTCCTCCTTGGTTACTGTGAGATATGGGAAAGAAACAATGATTGCAATAAGGAGTTGAATGGGGGGGCAAGGGGGAGGGTAAAACAGTTTAATTTGTGAAGTAGATTCCAACAATAATGCATAAATGGAAGAGAGAAAGTAAAAGATAATAAATGGAGATTAGAAATAAAATATTGTCGCTTTAGTAACAATAAGAGGCAAACCGCTGAAAGGAAGTCAATTTTCAGTCTCTTGACATTTTCACATATCTAAGAATCTTTCCAGAAGTGTCTTGATCGAATGAGTTGTATGAATCAAGGTCTTGATTGAATGAATTGTGGGACTTGTCACACAATAAAGTCAGCCAGCTGCAGATGAGGTAACATAGGTAGCTGACCAGCTAGACTGATGTCAGTGAGCAACAGCCTTCCCTGGTCACTGGTTGGCTTTGTCAACAGCTTCAAAGGTGAAACAAACAGCTAACAGAGGCTAACAGAGCATTTCCACTGGTCAACGTATCAGGATTCATCACATGATATAAGAGAGTTTGCAAACTCAAAATAATCATGGTGGAAGCTAATTGTTCCGGAGTTCTCTCCCTGTCTCAGACTCCATTCTCTCTGAAGATGTCAAGCCCCTCACAATGCCAGCTATGTCCTGGGCCATTGCAGTCAGCAGGTGTCCCCCAAGGTGTCCCTGTCCATGTAGTAGTCCTCATGATGTCCAGGCTTACGTCACACTGTAGGCCAATATAAGAAGCAATTGAAAGCTTTTCATATTCATGAAGTTCTTTAAACTTTTCTCCCTTATTATCCTACCTGCCAGTTCCAACAGCTATGGCTGTCTGTAGGCTAACTTTTAACATCAGCTTTAATTGCCTCATCTTTTTTCTTCTTTCTGTAAAATGCATTTGCCTAAACATTTTATTCTTTATTTTCTGTATGTATGTGAGGTCAGTTCTGGTCACTTAGAAATTTTGAATTACTAATTGTCATTTGAATGTACCATGTGGAGTTTAATATTAACTCTCAGTCTCCTAACAGGAATATGTGGATTAAAATGTTGAAAGCATTACAGAAATGTGTAATTTTAATCAACTTCTGGTCATTACCATCACATTAGCATCATGATGACTCTTAGCTTTAGATGATGGACTGTATCCCAGTTTTGCATTCTGTGGAAATGTAACAGCTTTTTGTTGGGCTTGAGTTTTGTTGTGTTGTGAATAAAAAAGCTCCGAAATGTTAAACAGAAGGATTTCATGAAAAGGAAAATCCTTTTCCCCAACTAAGGGTCAAATTCTGGTCTTTGTCACCTTGGTGAGGTATACTTGTCTTCTTGTCTTTTTTTGTAAGTGAAACTCAGCAACCATAAAGGATTGTGTATTTGATGATCTTATACACAAATATAAATTCCAGACAGACAGGCATCATGTCCATGACTTTTTCATTGCTACTTGAATTTGACAGCTATAGACCATACGTACTGGATTCTAAGCTACCTATCTTCACTGCTCTCCACTCTATCCAGTTCACTACATGTAAACGACCATCATACAGTCTAGGAAATGAAGCTGTGCTAATTTTATAACAGCAAAATATCTGGTCATCTAAGACTCTGGCCTCTGTCTGAGTACATGTGATGCTGCAAAGAGGTTATGTGATACACTGGGTAAAACTTATGGTCTATCTTGCCCATAGCTTGTCTCACACAGGGGTTCTAGTCCAGGTCAAACACCTGTGATACTTCCCCTTAATAGTCTCCTCAGCACTATATATTTTCAGCTGAGGAACTTCCCTAGCTGCATTTCTGTGAAGGTAATAAATCAGTGTCTTTTCTTCCATTAGTTAATCCGAAGACTCTTTAAAATCAAGTATTTCAGCACCTACAGAATTCTTTTAGGAGGACAGCCACAGATCTGCTGTAATATAGTGGATACAGAGCAGGAAAAAATGCAGAAAATATCACGCTGGCTTTCCTAAATTATGGTTAAATTATGGTGGATTCCCCAGCGCATTATATGCCATGTAGACAAGAGACTATCTCATCCCCAGAGCACTAGAATGAGATTAGAGAACAAGAAGGATGCAGATCAGAAATGAACACTTTAATTCATAATTATGTATAGGGAGAGTGTGCAGAAAGGCTGAAAAGAGTGCATTTTTTCTGTATTGCTTATAGCTCCCAAATGAGACATTTGATAAAATTACTGTTACTAGACCGTGGAATTTGCTGGAATTAGCAAAGAGGATTAAAAATCTATCTGAAGTTATCAGATGATAACAACTTTGGCAGGAATATTAAGCCTTTAATTCCAAGACTTAAGCTTATCTCTTGCCTACTCCAATTCATACCTTTCCCTGATGTGATGGAGAGGTTATTTCATATCAACGAGGTTCTCACAGCTTCTTCAGAAGCACCCATATCTCTGGCAGCTACTATTGGCTCCTCTCAAACAATGGGCTTTATAACTTTTGTTTGTTTGTTTGTTTGTTTGTTTGTTTGTTTTAATATTAAAACCTTCTAAAGCTGCTTAGGCTGGATATTAGGAAAAAGTTCTCTGGCACTGGTATAGGCTGCCCAGGGAGGTGGTGGTGTTACCGTCTCTGGAGAACTGTGGAGATGTGGCATTGAAAGGCATGGTTTTTGGGCATGGAGGTGATGGGTTGACAGTAGGACTGGGTGATCATAGAGGTCTTTTCCAACCTTAATGATTCTATTATTCTAAGCTGTATTTTAAGTATTTAAAAAATATTGCAAAGGAGTTTTCGGATATATGCATTTAAAATTTTGGCAAAAAAAGCTTATGAAGGGAAAATGCCAAAATTCCCCCAGCTACTTTACATTCATTACCAGCAGTGCAGAAAATATTTCTCCATTAATTCTCAGATCAGAAATACGTCTTGTAGTTATTCAAAATCAACATTAAGAATCCACCTTTTCATGTCACTATATATAACCTATGCTGCAGGATAACAATCTGGAAAACCTATTTAAAGACTATGATTGTACTATTGCTATTAGTACCTTCCTGCAGTTTTGAAAATTAAATTTGTGGCTACATTTACAAAAATATTTTTGAAACCAACAACAGAGGGAAAACCACCTGAACACTGTGATCTTGGATTTGCTAATTTTGCTATTCCATGTCATGTTAAGTGCACAGGACAAAGCACATCCTGGTGCATCCCTAATAATAGTGAGTAGCAGTGATAACAATTCCACTTGGATTAAGCATGGGATACTGCAGCCAGCAGACCAGGGGCTGAAAAGAAGAATCTTGTTTCCTAAATAGGGGTTTTAAATAAATTCACCTCCACTGAACTCCTCTTAACCCTGGTCACAGATATACAACAGGCACAGCGTTTGAGATCAAGAATACTTTTATTGTTATATCAGTTAAAGCTGTTTCCCAGCAAATTCAACTATCCACCTATGTATATTTGGTTGGGTTTTTTTTTTTTTTTTTTTTGTTTTTTTTTGAAACAGTACCTCCCTACTTTCTCTCCCAGGGAATTATTTCATGGTCCAGAAGAGCAGATCTGCTACATTTTTTTGCAAATGTCTTGCCATCTTCCCATTTGTATATATAAAGCATATGTATTTTAGCAGTATAAATATAAACTTCTACTTCGTGAAGAGTAAGCGGAGGGAAATTACAAGGAAGATAAATTTAGCAGAATGTATTCTTCAGCTTTATTGTGGAGAGTTATAAAGGCTTTGCACTGTGAAGCACAAAAGTGTTAATTTCTTTGCACTGATGGAGCTGCATCTTATTTACAGAGATGTAAAGGAAAAATAGAGTTAGCACTGGTTTCTACTGCAAGTATGAAAAATTAAGCCATGTCCTGCTATGATATAAATCAGGCTAAGTACAGATTTAGACCAATATGCAGCATCTGCAGAGCTATCTGAAGAGTATTTTTCCCCCATGCCTTTTAAATAAACAATTATTCTAAGACTTGAAGTTTCACTAAAAAGGTGCATTTATCTTCATTCTGAACTGTATCTAACAGCCTATTCCTCTTAATCATATTACAGGAAGACATACGAAGTTGAACTGTACCATTAATCACAACTAGGTACACAGTGTGCTAGTACAGAAGCTTTATTGCTCAGTCTAAGCTGGCATGTAATGCAAATAATTTTGACAACTTGAAAATATTCTTACTTGATCAATTAAAAGCTTACTGCCAGTGCAATCTCATGATAAGTATTGATCTAAGACTGATTTTACAGGAGTCATTTTTGCTTAAGTGAAAGCTTTCAGTTTTTTACAGGAAAGGCATTTAGTGTCTTTAGCATCAGATCATACAAAGTTAATTGTGATATCGAAGCTACCAATATACAGAAAAATGCGTGCAGAGAGCATCTGTTTGACTGACGGAAATCTGCTCATTGTCTCTCCTTCATTTCAGAGCAAGCAGAAGAGAGAATGAGATTTCCTGAATCACTGATTCAATTAAAAGCTTCAGGAGCCCTAGAAGGTGCTTTCTCTCCCCTCTGTTCTTTCTTTCCTTTGACATGATGCTGAGGAGAAGGCTATACCTTAGAAATAGCCTTTAATTTCAGGACCCAGAAAACTACCAGTTAGCTCCTCAGCATTTTTCTCATTGTCTATATATCGTGCATTAGGAACATGAACACGAAGCATGAGTGTGTTAATAAATACCAGTGCAAGAGATACAGATTTGTGCATGTGAACCAGAACTATGATTACTCAGTGAGTGATGCATGCAAATCACCAAGATAGAAAAGCGGTGATTTTAGTTCACCTAGAAAATGGATCTGGACTATTGACAAAGATTAAGTATAGATTTCAATATAAATTCAAACTTCCAGGTCTAGGAGTGTTCAAATTTAGTGGTTTAGATTGGGATAATCATATTTAGTGAGCAAAATTAATTTATCTGTCATTTTTTTAGTATTAATTCCAGAAAATGAAGGTCCTGCCATTCATAGATCAGAAACTGAAAAGAGTTCTTGGATTTTTCAGTATAAGTCTATTCTGCTAGAAAGTAGACATAATAAAAAATCAAAGAGTATAGCTGATACAAAAATGAATCCATTACCTTTACCCTTTTAATGGGACATAATGAGCAGGTCATACTGTGGAAGTAGAAAGCTAGATGCTGTTGGCACCAATTTGTAATCCAGTGGTTTTCATCAAATGCTTAACTTTCTAAAATGTGATAATCAGAGTACTTAAGAAATGCCATATATGAAGCAATTTTCTATTATCACGTCATGTGCTTTGAGGCAATTCTGTTGCCTACTATGTCCCTCCCATTATGAACAAAGTCTCTGAGCCCATTAGCCTCTGGATTTCTATAGGATAATCACATAAAGGATATTTCCATTCCTCGAAACAATTGTCATATTCCAGTTGTCTAAATCAACTATTTAAGCACCTCTCTTTGATTGTCTTACTGTGGTGCTGGATAATGTACCTTCCTTGGTGCAGCCAAGCGCTATCCAGGAGGCAGACCCCCAGGCCAGCAGGAAATGTGAGCACGTGGCTGAGTGCTTTGTTGGATATTGGCCATGAGTGAGAAAATGAAAAAAGGGTGTTTTGTTTCTCCCTTTGCTGAGGATCGTATGTAATAGATGGTCAACGATTTTCAAAAATTCATAGCTTAGTTCTATGCTGGATGAGCAAGCTGTATCTATTTCTAAAAATACGTCACGTCATTCGTATCCTGCCACAATAACAGGGCTAGAGAAAGTAATGCACAATATTATACAAGAAAACTAGTAAGTAAATGAAGTCTAAAGGTGGAATTGTTGATAAATTTCAGCTCTGTGATTTTATCTCCCATTACACAAAAAATCTGCCAAATAGATTCAGTATCTGATTAGTATGCGTGAACTGATGTCCTGGTCTGAAGTTGCTAATGCAGCCTAACTTCTGGTTGCTCTGAAAATAGATTTGACAAGGACAAAGGGATTAATTTGCTTCTGGTGTTACACCTGTGCAGACCTGTCAGTTCTATTGACCTAACAGGTTAGTGGTGCCATAATCAGGTTTTGAGGCTGGAAAATGCAATGAATCCATGTTTCAGGAGTGTAGGGGAACTGTTGAGTCATAGCCTGAACCACTGATTGATCACCTAAGGCAAGGACTGAGTCAGCTGTGGGAGCGCAGGTGAAGGCAATTCAGCTGTGTGACCGGAAAGGGTGGAGCCTGGCTGCACCTCTCCTAGACCCCATTTAAGGGCTGACTGCCAACAAGGAAGGATTTCTTTCTGGAGAGTTCTCCTTTTGGAGTTTTCTACTGTGAGCCTACGACAGGGGTGAGCATTTTGTTTTTGATTGTCTCTTTCCATCGTACTAATCTTTCTAATAATAAACCTGTAAAATAGCATCCTAACCACTCTACTCTTCTAACTGTACATTTATTAATTGTATAGAAGAGGTAGAACAAGTATATTTTTCAAGGACTGAAGACCAGGAGTTCATTTTTGCAAAACAGAGATATGTTTGTGCTACAGACTACCAGGTAATGCATAGCAGAGGGTTTCAGTGTGTGAACAAAGGAATCTGTGTAACACAGTTGAGAAAAGCCTTTTGTTTAGGTACTAAATTTATCTTCAGAGAAGGAAAGAGGAGGTACTGCTTTTAGAGAATTATAAGGAGTTTACAAGTTATGTAATACTGAAAGCCACTGGCTCAAACTCAACCTGAGTTGGTTTAGGAACCTGAGGCAATCTACTCATGATAATTCAGAGCTTTCCTTTATTGTGCATCAGGAAAAAGATAGTCATTAGGGAACTAGATTAACTGAAAGTCACTTAGAAGGAGAAAAGACTCTACCTAAAATATTAAAAACAAACAAACAAAAAAACTCACCCAAGGCAAAACTCTATATTTGTGCTTCCCAATGGTAGACAAACTGAATCTTCTACATGTAAAAACTGTCATAATTTCTTTAATGAAGCAAGGTTAATCACTGTGTGTGAAGCATATTCCCCCCCCCCCCCCCCTTTTTTTTTTTTTTTTTCCTTCAAGAACGATGCTGTATTTCCCAGGGCTTGGATTTTCAATCTTTCCCCTCCATAAATCAATCTTTTGTTTGAACTGCAGATTAGTTATTGTTTATTGGCTGGCAGAGCAGGAACACAGCATGTTTGAAAACATAACAGAAAAACTGGGAGCTTTTGCAGGAGCAAAGTAACCATCTCCAACATCTCCAGGAAAGATCTACATAAGAGGTGAGGTAAGAAGCAAATCCTTGTCCTGCGGGTGAGCCAGAATTGAAGGAGACAGGCAAGGAAATGCAAAAGATTGGCTTTCCTCACACCTCAACTGAGATCTGAAGATCTCTGCTTTCTCTCACTGGGAGGCTTTAGCAATGTCACACCAACGAGAGCTCCTCTGAGTCGTGACTCCTTGCATGCCCTGGGAACACTGCCTGACTGCACTCTTGTTTATTTGGAGTCTGGCTTGCTTTTGTAAAGATGATGTTTTTTTAAAAAACAGGAGAAATGAACTTTGAGTGGAGGCCAGCAAATATTCTGAACTAATTCACTCCAAAAAGCCTGTGCTTCAGGGGGGTAAAGATAAATCTATCCATAGCCTTTAGCAAACATTTTAAACAACTAGCAAAATTCAATCTATTCATCTGTTTTTGGATCCATATTCTCCTGTCCCTCCTACTTGTGTTCTGTACTTCTTTACTGCAGTTGCCCACCTCACCCTGAATTTGCATCTGATACACCTCAAAATGGGTTTCCGGTGGTCCTGACGATGTAAATGTGATGGAAAGGAGAGCTCTAAAAGCCAAAAGCCGCTCGTGGCACTTGTGGGTAGTTCTGCTGCGTGTTGCAGTGATAGCTCCGTTCTATGGCCACTTGAGGGAGCTGCTAGGAAGTGTGTGTAAGAGCTGGGTTGGATTTGACACTGCAAAGACATAGGGGATGAGAAGATATTTCCATTAGGATCCCACCTTGTGAATTTTTACAGATATTTATGATTTTTATACTACTCTCCATCCATTCGAATTACTCCAAAGTTGCACTTTTTTATCTGTATCATTCTGAATTACATCATTGCACGTACATCTATTCTACAAAACTTACGTAATGCTGATAGCAGGTTTGGTTATTATCAGAAGTGAAACAACTGTTTCAAATATCTGAGCAAACTACACCGAAGGGCTGACCCTTCTGGCCACAAAAATGAGAGATTTGTAATAGTACATGGTAAAGGATTTCTTTTAAACTTTCTTGCCATGCTATTCCACTTGCAAAAAGTAATCTCACCATATAATTTAAACATTAAACCATTCAGCATAACCTAAATCTGTGTCAATCAGGATGACTGCATACTCCAGTAGAAGTTTTAGATATCATAGCAAAAACTACCCTTTGGATCATTGAGGCTTGGAAAATGGTTATCAAATAGTGTGTAGGGCTCCAATTCTGAGGCAAATCTGCTTGTGCCCTAAGGCCCTGAACCCTAGGACATAAGAACTTTGCTATGTGGTCTGATCAAAAGGCAGATTACTCAGAAGTCTGGACAAAACTTGGGCCCAAGCACTCACATGATCAATGAATTGGGTGAAACAAGTCTGTGAAGAAGAATTTCTTGATATTTTCAACTTTTTTGGTTCGAGTTCCCAAACATTATTTTTGCCTGCAGAATCTCAGTGAAACTGAATTTAGCTGTTGGTGCTGGTAGAGATCTGTGTACTTGATCTCATAATATGCCTCTTTCTGTCACATTAAATTGAACCCTGTGAGCTGTCAATGTACTGCGGAACTAACCACCCAAGGAATCTGAGAGGTCTTTCTGACATATCAGGTTTTGTTGTCCTTTTCCTTCACAATATCAATCTTTAAGAATGTCAGTCTCTCAGAAGAAATGCTGTTTAATAAATATTCATACAATCCATACAAGTTTAGATTTCATTTTAGCTTTCCTAGCTTGCTTTTCTTTTTTCATCTCTCTGCAACTTTTCAGACTTTCTTCAGCTTTTGAAATGTAACTTGACAAAAATGCCAAGTCTGATTTCCAAACCTCTCCAACAATGTCTAATTTTGCACTGGAGAAAGAGGAAGAAAACTTTATAATTTAGTGAAAAAAATCTGGAGAATTATAAATTTCCAAATTGAAATCTGCAAAATATCAAAAACAATGTGCTTTTCAGAACTCCGAAAGAACAGTAGGTTACAGAGGGGACAGAACTGCTGTCAACTGTTCTTTCTGAGAGTCTCTTCAGAAATTCTCAAAAAGACATTTTTCTTATGAAGGATTTGATGAAAATTCATTTTTGACACATCTTTTTATTCTCGTTTTGTTCAACAGACGTTTTCTAGATGTGTCCATTTGCTGATAATTTTAGAATTATCAACTTGTGAGCCTCCAAACAGAAACTTGGCAGAGAAGATGGTGTTGTTCAGCAGCCAGAAATATTTTTTTTATACAATTATCCAGGGTAGATTGAATCCACCACTACACCCTATTTTCTACCCTCGAAGAGGCACAGGACAGAACTGAGAAAACTCACCTGTATGCACTGGGGTCACGCAACAGCTAGGGGAGCTCTGGGTGTAGACTGAAGGAAGAGATGGGCAGAAACTGAGCTACAGCTTTTCTGAGGCACTTCAGCAATTCTGTGTGAAAGTATAAACTGTTCTGAGCTGTGGCTTTTTGGTTGCAGATCTGGCTTTTATTTTTTTAATATTTTATTTTGTGCAAAGAAAATATCTTTGTGTGCTCAGCAAGCATTGAAAAAATAATAGCTGCAATTCTAATGACAGGTAGCCGTAATTCTTTTTTTCTGTAAACATGTTCCAGTAGTATGTTCACAAATGCTCCTGACTCCCACTAGGATATGTATGAAAATTAATATAAAACATTGCTATGATTGGAAATAAGAAAGTCACCTGTTGGCTGTTTTTGCCCATCTGTGGAGCAACCTGGTGCCTAGTTTAGTGGTCAGCAACCCTGCCCACGGCAGGGGGTTGGAACTCAATGTTCTTTGAGGTCCCTTCCAGCCTAAGCTATTCTATGTTTCATATGGGAGAGGCCAGTACTGATCTAGTGTCAAGACCAGCACCTGTGCACACTGTAGGCATGGTCATGATGGGGAAACACTAAGCTCTTATCCTTGCTGTCCATGTTCTGTGGATAAATGAGAGATTTCACGCTCAGCAGTCATCAAACCACAGGTATTATAGACATTTAACTTACTGTACAAAGCTACTTGTGATTTCTGCATTGCTTCTCCGTGGGGTATGCTTGGGTTTAATTAATACACCAGAGGATGGTTTGTTCTTCAAAAAATACGAGTCTGTTAGCGTCACTAAGAGCTCTGACATTGTAGAGATGTGAGTCACATCAGTGAAAGCTGCCTGAGGCTACATTTAACCTTGTGCACTCAAGCTGAAAAATAATTAATAAAATATTCCCAAGTGTTATGTTTTTCCCTCCCCCCCCAAATCAACATCTTAATTACAATGGAGTAGGTATGGAGAAAGCTACTCTATTTGTAGATTTATCTTGCCTTTCTTTGTGACCTTTCTCACTGAAAAATGCTTGTAGTCTCAGTGAAATACCAGTAGTGATAACACCAAATTAATTTCGGTACCTGTTTACATAAGAACTCTATTCTCTAAGCAGCAATCTTAGGGGGATTGCACCTTTCTGTGTATACGATGCCTGGCATATGTAGGACCCTGGCCGCAGATGGAGCCTTAGGCACTGTGGTAATACAGATAGCAATGTTGATAACATTATGCTTACTAGCTCCTTACGGAGTGTATTCAGGCTGGCTAAATTCTACCCAAGATCCTATGTCGAGTAAAAGGATAGAGCCAATCATCTGTAAAAGTGATTTGAAGGGTCTAAGTGAGATGACCGAAGGGAAATACTAGTCATGAAAGCAGAGATTGAATTCTAACTCTTTCATTCAGTCATTACTCTTGCAAGAGGGAAAAAAATCAAAATTTAAGAAGTTAGTATAAACTAAGGACATGAGACAAAAGGCAGAGTTTTTTTTAACTCAAGCACTAGAGAAATTGATATTTGTGCAATCATCAAATTTACTGAGTAATAATGGTTTCTACAAAGGATCAGTAAAAGGCCTTATTATTGCTGTTTAAAAAACCACCACTTTTCTGCCTCCAATAAAAAGAGAGAAAAAGAAATGAAGTAGTACAACCTGTCTTTAACTTCTCTCTTTTTAGCAGATCTGTTTACGAAATTGTTATAAAAAAGATAAAGCTAAAAAACAGTTTCATTGGACAAAGATGTTTAAAAAAAGTCTTTTTTTCATGGTAAAATTGCTTTATATAAAGGTACATTCTGATGAATTTTTCAGTTTAGAAAGGTTATGGAATAAATAGGAAAAAAAGCATTGAAAGGCAGTGCTTTACTTCTGAAATCATAATTCAGGGGTATGCAGTACTGAAATTTATTTTCTATTTGAAATTACCAAGGACATTTGCTGATGACTAAAATGTGCCTTCCCACATGGAACACCTTGTATTTTGTGAAGTTAGTCTGACATTTGGTACACTCGAATTTTCTTTGTATGGTCTCTATCTTAGATCCCCAAGTATGGAATCTCATCATTTGCTTGAAAGAGCCAAGAAAGGTTATCCAAACCTCTAAATGAGGTCTCTGTAACTCTTCGTGGATTACCTGGAAGCTCATTCTAAATCCTCACTTAGATTAGATTGCTGAAGTGACATGATGTCAATACTCTCCAGAGTTCAGCTACAAAGCAGATAGTTTGTTCTAAGTGTCAAGCAATTTCAGCCCAGCAAGGGGAGATGCCCTGATTTGTTAGAGAAAAGTGGTTGAGCTAATACTAAATAGCAGCTATCATTAATACTCACAAAAATAAGATGGACTGCTTTAATTTGTATGCCATCTCACCACGTGATGTCAGAAGCAGTGTTTGTGTTGACAAAGTAGTTAACATAAATAGAGGAGCAAAACAAGATTGGAAAGGCTATACAGTAAAACAAGCTAGAGTGAAAACCTGAAGCTCTGAAATGCAACCCTGGGGGACTTTTAGAGATTCCCAAACCTGAATTTCCCCTTCATCCTGTAATTCTTTTCCTTGAAGAAATCCTGAGGGATTTCATCCTGATTAGGAGTAATGGAAATCAGAGGTTGAGACATTTTGGAGAAAATATTTGTAATTTGACAGCCTTAGGTTTTAGATATGACATGGCATAAATAACAGAAAATTTTTCTGGTGCAGAAAAGTCTTCATAAGAGCGCTGGGAGGATATTCAGTACAGCTCTGTGCTCTCTTGATGTATTCTTCCATGGCCATGGGCTGTTGCCCAGTTTTGGAGGACCATGAGGACTTTGGCCCTACCCTGTAGGACTATTCCTATACTTTTGATGCAGAGGGAGGGGAAAATTCAATCCAAGAGATCAAGGACTGTAATTCAGTCAAATCTACTTCATAGCCCACTGTTTGCAAAATAAAGAAATCATGAAAAGTAGATATTTAGACAGAGGTCTGAGAATGTTTCCATTAGACAAAGGTATCAAAAGTGCCTGTTTAGAGAAGTTACTGCTTGTGCATGGAGTAAGGAGAAGCATTACCAGCAAGTAGCAGAAGGGGGAAGAGGAAAGCATGGACGATCTCTAGATTTGCTGTTGGGGTAAGATAAAGGATAGGAAGAGAAATGAGTGGGAGCAGAAGTGAAAGCAGGTCATGATCATTAAAAACAACTGAAATTGTGATTATTCTAGACAACACCAGAATGGTTTTAGCTACTACTAAATCCCTGAGATGTATCCTGGACAATGGTGAATGTCATATGTCTCTATGGTTGAAGCTATAAACAAACAAACCTGACAAGTGCTGAATAGCTCATCTGCTATTTGTGGTGGAACAAATAAAAGCAGAGTGATGCCTAAGGGTCTGGATTTGAAGGGAAAGTTGTTGAATACAAAAATCAGCATCACTTAGGAAGATAAAAGCAGGACTGAGAAATTCAGGACTGCTGAACAAATACTTAACTGGTGAAAAGAGGTGAATGTTTAAGCTAAGTTCACCTCCCTTCTTTTCTCTTCAATTACCAAAGAAAACAAATACTAAAAAGAGGTTTGTCTTTCTTTCTTTTTCATATTTTTCATATTACTAACATTTTCATTTCATTCATAACATTTTCATATTAATAACAATTCATATTAAAATGCATTGTGGAGTGTTCCCCATTAGGAGGAGCTGAGAGAAAAGCACTCATACCACAAAGAAAGCATTATCCACAACTGAAACTTAACTGAAAGATATGTAGTCTTAAGTCTGCAGTTGAATTGGCAGAGATTTTGCAAATGATTCTAGATACATGTGGTGGAAAATGTGTTGCCAACACAAGGGCAGAATTCTCTTGACTATAAAAGGAGTGGGGAGAATCAGCTCAAATGCAGATACTCTGTTGG
Source organism: Meleagris gallopavo (assembly GCF_905368555.1). Classification (NCBI taxonomy): domain Eukaryota; kingdom Metazoa; phylum Chordata; class Aves; order Galliformes; family Phasianidae; genus Meleagris; species Meleagris gallopavo. The sequence goes on along the minus strand of NC_139411.1, from coordinate 25,826,172 downwards.
CATGTAAAATTGGTTCAATGAAGCCTGACCTCTGTGTTTTGAAATAACGGTTATTATGTGTGAGGTCTTCAGCCTACTAAGCTTGGACTCTTTTTTGTGCTTGTTGTGGTTTCCATGCGCCTCAGGCTCACATGGATAACCTTTCCTCTGCCCCACATGGGGAATCTCATGCAAAATAAAAATCAGTCTTTTGTAATCACCTGAGGCCAAGAGATGGGGAAAGTATAAAAACACTTTGCTCAGACAAATGTTGAGAGTCTGCTTTGTGGCCACAAGACCTAACAGTGCTGAAATTTTGGCTTTGTTTCAGTTCCCCTCTGCTGCATATTCCTCTCTCACTTAACTCCCAAGCTTCATTCAGAGGTAACCTTAGGAGCAGCCGCATTTTACACGAGTGAATAAGAATGGCGTGCTGTCTTGTTCTCTCTCTTTCCCAACCCTACCTTCCACTGATTTATTAGTCCCCTGAGTCTTGATGACAAGTTGTTTTTTTCCCCGTGCTTCTCTGAAGGGGCATTTCTCATCCATAGATCACTGTTGAAATTGACTCATGCCTCTTGAGAGTTAGGTTTGGGTGCTTTCTTGCTCATATTTTTTCTTGTTTACAAATTATTCTGAAATAAACAGTACTCATGCATAAGCTTATTGACATGATTTTCATATTTTTTGTTTGTTTGTTTTCCCACTTCTTCTGTGAAGTGTTTTGTCGTGTTCTTGATGGGTATTGGTTGAGGTATGAGTCATAAAAACAAAACAGTATTAGTGCATTCTTCAGTGCTTTCAAACAGATCACACATAATAGAGCAATAATGCATTATGTCGCATGTTGTTCCATAGACCAATTACCTAATCAGATAATGTCAGGGAAGAAAACTTATAGCAGACATTAATTATCAATGCATGGACTGGTAGCAGATGGCAGAATTTGCAGTAGAGAATAAGCTGATGGTTCAGTGGATTAATTAAAGCTTACAGAATTTCATGCCCTCTGCTCAAAACTCAGTGTAATAGTAACTTTTTTTTTTAAGAAGAGAAAAACAATATTTAGCCATGTTTAACTGATCAGGTTTTCTACAAATAGTAACGGAGTGAAAGGAATAGTCAGTTTTACTGAAATAACTCTAGTGGTTGCCATGTGGCTCAGGAGCATTCAGTGTGGGGTTAAAAAGAAATGAGTACTTATTGTAAAGCTCATCAGTAGTTCTGGGAATGGGGACTATGCATAACTATTGGGCTAAGGAATCCTGCTTCACTTTTCTTTGTCTTTTGGCCAAATTACTGGACACTGTTTTCCCCTGCCTCTGCTTCTGGGCTACACAAGAACACTATGGCATCTATGAGATGTGAACCATCTCTGCACAAACAAATGGATGAAACTTTCCCCTAGACAAAATTGAAGTTAAAAATATTCTGATTCAGAACTCAGGGAAGAGCAGCTGTGTTGACCTCCCATCAGGAGAGCACTCTCAGCTGGGAAGATATTGACCTGCTAACCTGAATAATCCTTGATGTTTTAATTGTAAATACTGCTCAGCAGTGCTTTGCTCCAAGAAACTCGGCTTTCAGAAGGAGGAGAATATGCAGAGCCACAGCTCTTCCCAAGAGCATTTACCAAAGGCACAGCGAAGCCGTGAGTGAGACATGCACCAGCATGGAGGTCTGAGGGGAAGGGAACAATAGAGTAGTTTCCCAGACCAGAGAGTAGGCTATATGAGAAACAGATTGATAGGCATCTAGACTTAGTTAGGTAGCATGCTTCATTAGAAGCAAATGTTGAAAGGAAAAGGGTTATGGTAAAAATAAATAATAAAAAATAATAATAAAAAAAATCCTGTTTCTGTTATAACCAGGTTTGCTGTGATAAATTGTCTAGGAACTTAGGAGAGAGGCATGCTACCACATGGTCTATTCATGAAGGAAGAAAAAGCAATAACTGCTCCAACACTAATGAGGTATAAAATATCTCACCTGACAGCCACTGACACATATGGGTCTTGATTATTCTCTCGGCAATATGAGTTCAGTCTAGATTTTATTATCTCCTGCCTGCTGTAAACTTTGCAGAGGCTAAACCAAGAGTCTGTATGCTCCTTCTGTAAGTTATAAATAAGTTTAAAGATGCAACTTTTAAGTTTATTGTCAGTTTTTGAACTTTTGACTGTGAAAATCAGATTTAGTAAGCAATAAACTCACAGTATCTGGCACTTCTATGCACAAATCTCAGCTTTTGTCACTGCTACTTTTGTATAGATCACATCTGGAATCAAGTGCTTTCTGCAAGCCTCGTCCTCCTCCAGAGACAGCCAGATAAATCAAAAATAATTAATAATCAAGTAAAAGATTCCTACACACTGATTCAAATGACAGGATAATTTGCCTAAAATATATTTACATAAGCTGTGCCCCACTAAGCCCTATGCCTTATGAGCACGTGAGGAAATGTGCCCTTTCAAGTGGTTTTGTTAATATCTCCTTCCCCTAGGTGTGACCTGAGAAATGTAGTTATATTGCTGCATTCATGGATCTGTACAGGCTGTTTTCTGCAGTCCTAGAGAGGGACTGCAAACAGTTTCCAAGGAAGAAGTAGATGTGTTAGTGCACCATGCTGCTGTGTTGTACCTCGGGCAGTGAAGATAAATGTAAGTAGTTTCTTTACTGAAGGAATGACGTGGGGAAATAAGCATAAGGATGAAAAGGGAGCTTAGGGAGAAAGTAATGAGGTGAGAGGAAGAGAGGATGAACTTTACTGCTAATTCAGATGGAAAGAAGAAGAAGAGAAATTTTAAACATCTTCAGAGCTTAAAAAGGGGAAAAAAGTTGAAAAATAAAGGTTTGGTTTATATTTTTATTATTTGGCAATTTAATCAACCTGTAGTGAAAAGTCATGGAAAATTAAATCCGAACTATCAAAAATACATTTAAAGATGAGTATGATGCTTTATAAACATTTCTACTTCCCCTGGCATTAGCAATATTCAGCTTGGAAATTTTCTGTTTAGTTCTGTTTTCACCAGATTCATTTCCCATGCTTGGCCCAATCAGTGGAATTGAGGAACAGATAATAACTTTATTTTAACAATTAAAAAAAAGAGAAGTTATTATCCTGCTGTGTTTGGCCCTGTTTCAAATCTAATTTCTAGAAGAGAAGATTAGGGGTTATTGAGACAAGCAGGTCAAGCCCATTCAATTTTTAATCACTTACTGGTAATTGAGTTATCACAAGTTGGACAGACTTCTTGAACAAGCTCTGTAGTGTCTAAAAATTAAGCAGATACCTCACTATAGGTCACTTCAGCAGTCTGTGCATAAATCAAAGTACAGTCAGCTGCACACTCATCTAATCAAATGCCTTTGCTGCCAGGAGGAGCAGCATTCAGGCTGACTGCCTCATGTGTTCCAATATTATAGCAAAAGCTGCTGCTGTCACCCATCTGCACATCCAGATCTGTCCTTATATCTTCCAGCAAACTTCTGGGAAGTTGAATACTGCTGCACAACTAAAGGCTGGTGGAAAGCCTAAGGTTTGAAAGGGTACTTTAAAAGGAACAAAGTATTCATGGCTTGATGTGATGCATCTGTGGTGCTTGGACAGTATTTGCAAAGAATGCAGGAGTTACTACCATCATGTTCTCACTCTCCATTGTGTTGCACTCACTTCTGGGCAAAGCTCTCCAGCTGTGAGAGCACTGGTTTGATTAGCTGACTCTGCCTTTATTTTCCAACCCCTTGACACAGAGCTAGTAGTACAAAATCCACCCCAGCAAGATTCAGTGGCTTTCCTGCTGACTCCCTTATGTTTCACAGCTGCCTTGAGGCTACAGCCCTCTGAAGTGGCGAAAACCAGGGTTCAGCTTTAATTTTTAAGTATTGTTTCTCAGAAGTTCATTCAATATCTTTCTCATAGCTCTCGCCAGCCACAAAATATGTTTCCACAGTAACAAATAGAGAAAAGTAATTGCCACTGCACCCTTCCATAAATCTTTCGGGTGGTGATTTTTAAAATGTGCATAGCATGAAGACTTGGGCAACTTAGCTTTTTCAAAGAAAGCTTACAGACATCAGAGTGTTGGCCAAGAAATCTCCCACTGAGTATTGCTCAGCTGGAGACGTGAACATGTCTCCCAGATAACTCATATTTTTCTGTTGTTTTTGTTTATGTGTCTATCTTTCCTCTTATCTGCAATTGTACAAGTGGGTCAAGTGGAATCAGATGCAGGGAAGGACTTGCCAAGTTGTTGGTAATTATTCTTGTTGTTATGAGCCCCAGTAAGAGCAGGGGTCAGTCATAGAAGAGCAACTCTTTCCAGCTTTTGGAGCCTACCTGGTGGTCACAGCTTAAGGATAAGAAATCAATATAGCCTCACCAATCTCCTCCAGATGTTGTAATCTCCTCCAGTGATGCATGTTTCTGCTTAAAGAGATGTGTGAGTGATCCCTGAGGGTTTACCACAAACAGCCAGCAATAACGCTTAATCATTAAAGTCTTGGGAGAAAGGCTGGACAGACCCCTGAAAAGCCCCCAGGCTGTTTTTTTTTTTTCTTTTTTTCACCTTAGTACAACCTCCCTGTGACCTTCCCTCCCCATTACCAGTGCTTCAGATACCTGTGTCTAATCTGCGTGTATAGACCTCCAGATATGGAGAGACTTCAGCCTTTCTGGGTGTTTTTTTACAGCGTGTAAATGTAAGTTTAAAAAAAAAAGGGGTGGGGGGTTAGTGGTTTTTTGCTTATTTTGTGTTCCTTTTTCCCCAGTGACATCTAACATAAATCTCCTTTTCGCATTTGAAATAAAACCAGTGAGATGACAAACTATTTTGTGTATTCATGCCAAGGACAATGTGTGGTGCTGCCAGCATGCTGGGAAAAAAACAGGCAGTTCGGAACCAGCTTCCACAAGGCCCATTTCAACCTATGCCACTGAGCACCCATAACAACCCAGTTAAGATATGTAATGTTTGTGCACCTGTCTGCAGCAGTTGTTCAAGCAGGACAGAGGTACGTGAGAGTGATTTGCCCCATTTTAAAGACAGGAAGACAAGAAGGTTAGACTACATTTCTATAAGGTATCTGTACTATATCAAGGTGCTACAACTGCCTATCCTTCAAACCTCCTTTATGTGAAGAGGAAATGAACAAGCTGAGACAAGGTGCTCCATAGTAGGATTTGACACCAGTGTGATAATACATGTGGGGATGGCATTAAGTCTAATTTTTAGTACATTAACCTGTCTCCTGCCCTGATTACTAAAATTCTGAATCAGTAGAAATGTTTGTATCAAACAACTACATGAAAGGTACATAGAGTAACGAGAAATATATACTGGTAATCCATTTAAATGCAAATAGCTGGCTATTTGACCTAAGATAGAGAAGTTGAAATATGTTCAGTATTAAATTCCTAGATCTAAACTGTCAGCAACGGTAGTTTAAAAAAATAGATACGTATGCTTCCTTGAGAAAAGGAATATTTCAAATTTAAATTTTGTATATTGTATATTTTGGCAACTGCAAGGGGAAAACAGACTGTTTCTTTCTTATTAGATTTAACTAGTGCACAGTACTTAAGTACAAACAAACGTTGTCTCTATTTGAACCCTCAGCTTTTCATTTTACTTTGATATCATCATAGAATTGTTTGAGTTGGAAAGAACCTTTGAAGATGGTCTAGTCCAACTTCCTTGCAATGAATGGGGACACCTACAGATCGATCAGAGTCCTGTCCAGCATGACCCTAAATGTGTCCAAGGATGGGGCATCCACCACAGTTTTGGGTAACCTTTGTAAGGCCGTGCTGGTTGTCCTGTATCACCTCCCTCTCTTCGATGTGGCTTAGCGTAGCTTCCAGGAGGAACTTCTCTGTGATCTTCTCCAGCACAGAGGTGAAGCTGACAGGTCAGTAGTTCCCTGGGTCATCCTTTCTACCTTTCTTAAAAATTCTTTAAGTCAACTTTGACTGTTCAAATAATGACTGCATTTGAAATAAGCACAGTGCAGCTGGGTGTAAGGAAGACATTTGCTACATAACAGCTCAGAAGTAATTTTGTGCGTCTATTTGAAAGAAATTTTTTCAGCCTCCCTGCCATGTTCTGTCTGTGGTTATGCTGCCTATCTCTTGTAAATGATCAGCACTGTGAGCATCTAGGCTTAGCTTCTGGTGTTTTTTTCACTAGAATTTTGAGTTATGTTGCATCTTAGGGCCACAAATTTTCCAAATCTATGCAGTCTGAATTCTTTGAGAACAGTTTTGATGGGATTATTACTGTGTGCCCGCCAAAATTTGGGCACATTTCTCCATCACAGTCTCAACTACACCCCTCTCACAAACATTTAAAGTCCATTACTTCTCCCATCCTTCTAAAAATTGTAGTGGCTACTGACAGGAGGAAGTAAGGTTTGCGGAGATGCTTCCCAAAATCCATTTCTTAGACTTCCTTTGCTGCAAAGAATAAATCCGCACAAGAATTTCTTGAGTACATGAGCACATCTGGCCAAGACAATTAGTATATAATTCTTTTTCCACAGTTCTGTTTGTGTCTTTATGTTAAACAGTAGGAAGCTAGGTACAAGGGGAAAAAAATCAAGGCAAGTTTCTGTTATTGCAAACACAACTTGTCAGCAAGAAGTGCTCCTGAGGTTCTCCTGGGAACTGAATGGCAGCATAGGTATCCAGATGCCTTCCAATTTATAAACAAAATGCAATAAAACATTCTTAGCGTTAATGTCATTTCTGTATCCTTGGGGATAACGTGAATATCAATTTGTATTTTTATTGATTCATTATTTAAAGATCATTTTAAATTTTCATGGCAGACCTGAAACGCTCTGCTTGTCTACAGACCTCATTCACAATCTTTTCCCTATTGTTCATCTCTTTGTTCATTTTAAATGCATCTATTTGCTTTGAAAATAAGACCTTTTAATAAAGTAATCTCCTGATATAACCGGCAGTGGCTGAAGAACTGCTGAAGGCACCTTATTTGTAAAACTCCCTAGGTCTTGAGGGTAGTGTATTTGCCCCTGGATGAGGGCATGTGATGTCGAAAGTCATCAGCAGGGAGTTTGTGTGTGTTTCTTGATCGTGTGCAACTGGAAATTTTCATGCTGGAACTTCTTAAATTCTCTGCTTGCTTATGATAATGGAATATTTCATCTGCTCTTATGAAATAAGCCATGCTCCCACTTGCTATGCTTACAGCTCTATTTCCAAGGGCATGCAGTACATTTGGTTTGGAAAGCAGTATTATTCATCCACTGAGAAGCTTGTAGAGAAGTCTCTGCAACTCTGTTTACACCACTTCTGCTATACAAGATCGAGTCATTGCTCAGCTACATCTAACTTTTATTGTGTAAGGTAGGATGGTATTTTGTCTCCTCTTGTAATGGAAGATAAATTTTTACATTTGTTATTGTCAAATAACAAATCACTGTTCACAGCTCCTTGCATGAAGCTTTCTGTCCCTCTTCCCCATAGAGGCAGCATCTCTGAGGGTGGTTTCCTACTAAAGTAACTCCAGGGCCCATTAACTTCTGGAGTTTGAACTGGTTTGTAGGATGATTTAGTGGTGCAGTTTTTAAGGTGAAAGAGCAGCACTGTGGGGTCCTGTCTTTAGGAAATACGCTACTGGCTTGCTGAAGGCAGATGCTGAATTACAACAAATTTGTGGCTTTCAAAATGTTTTTTTTTACATCATTATGATTCAGTGTAGCACACTGCTCTCCACGCAGAGAAGAAATTCCTAGAACATGAAGAGCTTTCATAACTAATGACTTAATCATTGGTTTTGACTGGCTTTTTTTTATTAATGCAGACATTATGACTCTGGTCAGGTTGCTAGGTGTTTCTTTGGCCTTTGATTTGCATGAGTAACCCCTGACACTTTTTGAGCTTTCAATTCAAATTTTAATTTTGAGAAGGGGGGGTTGTGAGACAGTGACAGAGGGGAAGAGATGAGCATTTGATGAGCATTTCTTTGTACCCACAGCACTGCAGCTGTGCTCTTGGAGGCCCTCAGTTACCATAGGCATAGAGTAGGCATGATCCCTGCTGAGAGTACTACATGCAGGAACAGGTCTTTTCCAGCTCAGTAGACATAATGCTTGTCAGCTGTGTTATCTGTTTCTCTTTTACACTTTTCCTCCTCTTGTAGATAAAATAGCCTACAGAAGAAATTACTAAAGAGACCGGAGCCAAAAGTATGCCACTAATGTGAAGTAACTAGACTCAATTTACAGTGTGATTAGTCATTGCCACTTAGCCTGACAGCCTCCCAAATTGTTCCTCATACACTGATGGTTGTCTGCCTCTTTCTAGGTTGTGCAAGTGTATCTGCAAGTAAGGAGCAGTCTTTGTCTATGAATGCTGAAGTGAGAAAGGCTGAGAGCACTTCAGTCCTCCCTATGTCATCCATCACCATGCTGTCTTCCCATTCAGCACTTCCTGTGATGTTATCGTGCATTTTGAATATTTTCTTATAGCGCTGGATGTCTTCAGAGTTTTTTTCAGTCCTGCAGAAGCAGTGTTATCATATTCTTGGCCTTCTTTCTCTTCTTATATGCTGTCTTGCATTTAATTTCTGTGGTTTGTTAAAAAGTTCCTTATGTGGGCAAGTGGGCTTTCTGTAGAAATTCCCAATCTTCCTCCAGAGTGAAATGATTTTTTTCTTGATCTCCCACAATACATTTTCTGTTGAAGTCAGCCAGCAACTCCTTCCATCCCACAAGTTTCCAGCTAATTGCTGCTGTTAGTTTTCTAGATGAGCCCATCCCCTATCTATCCTAAGCTACTGAGTGACTTAACGTGGATCCTGGTTCTTCATCATTTTAGTGGGCTAACATAAAGCAGGAGCAGCAAGATAGTCACTGGCCATTGTGTTTCTCAGGTGCTTTCTTTCAAAGAGCAAACAGATATGGAAATCCTGGATACCTAATTAGGGTTTCATTAAGCTGATTTATATGAGATCTGTTACAAAAGCAAAAGATACTGGAGAAGTATAATATCTGCAAGTTTTCTAGCCTAGCTTGATCACGTTTATCAGAAAAGCCAGGGATGCCCAACCCACTGCCTGGCCCAACTGGATTGTTAATATGTGGCAGCTCAGCACCATGGAGCAGCCCAGGGCACTGCATGGAGAGGGCAGTAGTAACTCAAGTGATGGCAAGTAATTGTATGCATTTTGATATGTTGGCTAAACACAGGGCTCTGAACAGTGAAGAATCCACAGCCATGCTTTCTGTTTTGATAAGGGAGTTAAATAATAGGTTTCAGTTGCCAGAAAGTCATCAATTTACGTTTGTGACACAATTCTCAGTCGATATAAATACATTACCTGCAAATTTTCAAATGGAATATATAGAGCTCCAATCAGATATTCAACTCAAAATCTGATCATGTCTCTTTACCAGACTTTCATAAGCTCTCTCTTGCCAGAGAGAAATATTCTTTGCTTCATAACCACACCTATTCATATTATCGCTTTTTGGCAGTATGCACATTTGTGAACAGTTGTCAAGGATGAAGTACAGGAAGAGTAAAATTTCATCAGAAATCTCTGATAAACACCTTGAGACCTCACTAAGAATTGCAGCCGCTGCCATTGAGCCAGCATTCAGTGATGAGTTAGTTTCATTAAGAAAAGATCAAATATCCCAGTAGTTTCAGGTTTTTATTCCTCTCTTTTTTAAGGTTTTAAGAAAAAAATATTAACAATTTGAATGTTTTGTTACTTTTATGTTATCAATATTGAATATTTTACAAGGGTTGTTCCAAAAGTAATGCCTCCTATTGTATTATATTGGTAGAGGCTGAACCTTCCCATTGTTATCCCAGTACACTTTGTTGCCATGTGACAGGTTGTAGCAGGGGGGCAGTCTGACAAAATGGTGTCTGACTCGGAAGTGCATCTGAAGCAAAGGTACAGCACTGAAATCCTTCCTGAAGAAGAAATGGCACCCATTGACATTCATCAACGCTTGTTTATGAAGGCCAAGAAGTGGATGTCACCACAGTGAGGCAATGGTTTATGCATTTCAGCAGTGGAGACACTGGATAACCTCTGCTGGTGCACACTTGTATGAGCACAGCATGCAGGCTCTTACTCATCACTGGTGAAAATGCAGAGCTGATGGTGATGACTAGGCTGAAAAATAGTGTTTTGTAACTGATAATTTGCTCTATCAAATTGTTTTATTGCACTCAATGTATTGTAGTTTCCATGGAAATAAATCAGAGGCATTATTTTTGGAGCAACTATGTGGCCCAAAATAATTTGTCTTTGCCCAGTGTGACACAGGCAAGCCAAAATATTACACACCCATGAAATAAGCCAAGTAAACACATGTAAGCATGTGTTATACTATCATTTTATAAACAGCTTCTCCCAGCACATTAATTCCTACCAATTTGCAGTTCATACACAACTTGCATTATTGAAATTAATATACACTGTCTTTCAGAAGTTGTTTTTAGAAACAAGCTGCACAGAACAGGTATGCTAAATTTCAGCATGCCACAATGTGGTGAGCAGATCTCCAAGGCTTTGGACTAGAGCTTAAGGAGAGTGAAATTTTTTAAGGTTATGGTGGTTAAATATGGAGTTTTCAGAGAATAGGTGGTGTGTGATTTATTTTTTTTTTAAGCTTTATTTCTTGATCAGATTTGGACTATTTTCACAGGAATGACGAAAGATATTGGAAAGAGTTTCTTTTGTTCTCACATGTAAATGTCTTCTCCAGAGCAGAGGGAAAGGTCACTTTAGAGAAAAGAAGATCAGGATCCTTTACAATAAAGCCAGTGTAGTATGTTTTCTCTTCACCATGTTTTCAGCAATGACAAAAGAATCATTTTGGCTGAAACTATCCACAGTCTGTCAGTTTTGGAAGCCCAGGCAGACAGACCTAACATGTAAAAAATTTATCTCCAAATGGTGGCCAAAATTCTAAATAATTGATGATGGGAAATGAGTTTTCACAGCAAATCTAGCCTCCATGCTGTTAGCTGGGCTTGCAGTAAGTATGATCGTATACCAAACCATGAGAGAACCCTTAGCTCTCTGTGTCCTCAGTCAAGGTATTACACGAGTCAGAATACAGCAAAATTACCAAGAGCTCTGACTAGACAGTTAAACCATGTGTTGTTTTGTACAACAGAAAATCATACCTAAATCTTCATAGTAACTCGTGCTTGAATCATTTCTATTTCATTGCCACAGGGACTGAAAGCAAATTCTTTTGCCTCCTGGTCTACTGACATCTCTGTTTAATTAATAAGGTACTATGGTCTTTTGATCTCTTTTTTGATCTATTGCCTTATTTTTGCCACAGAAATGTCATGATGCTGATACAGCTTCAAAGGGCAATAATATCTGAGAGGAGAGCAGAGATTTGGGAATATTTTTAGATTAGAATTCACAAATGTCGATGAAATTTAATATGTTACATTAAAGAGATGAGGTTAATAATTTTCAACATGAAAATTGGTGAAATGAAATTGATATATTTTGGTGTGCAATTCTGGAACTAGATTTCCTTGAGTGACAGGAGTCCATTTACAGCAGACATCTGGCATACAAGGTTCTGTATGCTATAATACATGTTGGGCTGCAGAACAGTCCATCAGATCTACATCAACTTTTCTCACATTGGCATCACATCAGTGCTCATAGTCAGTCCCTGATTGACTTGTCTGTCAAGATATATTCACTTCAACGAGGCTTTCATCTGAAAAATTCCATTTTGTGTCAAAATTACAAATGATCTTGAGGCACCTTGCCTTCAATTTTACATGCCAGTTCTTTCAATAAGCTGATGTCCGCAGCCTGATTTTGGGGCACTAAACCTTTGCAGAATTTCTTATGCTTTGAAGGTACTTTTTACTTTGCTTTTCGTTTTAATTTTTTTTTTCAATTGATAAAATAGCCTTATAAAATTAGTCAAAATGTGATTTTTGGGGGGATTTTCAGTTTCTGGAAGTTTTTATGTTTTTTCAAGTCTTCTTTTAGAAGGAAGAGATAAGATTTCAATATCCTTTATGTTTTATTTGGGTAAGAATATGCTTTTCCTCTAACTTCTGATCTTATATTAAATATTGATCAGGGAAAGAAGAATAAACCAAAAGAAAGGAAATGTGTTTCCAGATTGTTTTGTTATGTAATGTGAGAATGACATCTCTTTACTCTTGGTTTCAGCAGGACTAGAGGATTATATTGCAACCATGGATTATAATGCACCATGGAAATGTCAACTCAGTCATGGATTCTGTATGCTTAAGAGCAGTACAGGCTGTTGGCAATTTGCTTGTGCAAACAGTGTGAGAGTGGTGATACACTGGAACAGATTGCCCAGGAAGGTTGTGGAAGCCCCCTCCATGGAGGTGTTCGAGACCAGGCTGCAGGGGGCTTTGAACAATCTGGTTAAGAGGGAGATATCCCTGCCTATAGCAGGAGGGTTGGAACTAGATGATCTTAAAGATCCCTTCCAACCCAAGCCCTATGAATCTGTGATTCTACAATTATTATTTTTTTCTATCTTTCAGTGCTCAAACATTCAGCAAGCACACACACTGCTTATGGTCTTGGTAAGGGCCACTCCCTTTTCCAGTGATGTGAGTCACTCAGTCTTCACGAGGTCAGTCCAATCTCAAATATCTCCACCTCCACTGCAGCAATCACTTCCTATTGTGTGGTCAGAACATGATGTCTCAATCTGTCCAATTTGTTGTCCGTGTAAAGGGTTGACCATAGCCCTGAAAAACAAGTGAAAGAAACAAGTCGACTGCTTTCAGCTGAAGGAATTAGATCTGGTTTGAAGTTTCTAACTCAGTCTTTCTAGTGGAATCTGTTGTTACTTTGAATTCTATCCAAGTCTGGCAGCTTCAAAGAGTGTCGGGGACACGCAGTGCAAAGCTACTTCTATGCATCTCAATGTACCATATAACATATCTGAGAGGAATATTGATTTTTCACAGAACATGAAAAACAGAAAAATAGAAAAACTCTTCAGAATGACCTTGACCATCTGCTTGAATAACCCAATGTCTATGCTTTAGCTTACTTTCCTTGTACCTGTCTGAAGTCCTTTGTGGAACTTTTCTAAAACAGTAATATTAGCTGCAAGATAGAAGTGATTTAGCAGCTCTCTGTAGATTTAGGTTGCTATTTCATTTTCATATAAGATTTTTTCCCAGATTAAAAGAGATGCATTCTGGAGCATTGAGAGATGTTTGTCTCCTACTTGAGTACTGTTTGTTTTGACATCTAGCTTAAGGGAGATTGGGAAAGAAGCAGAAAGGGCAGGAAGAGAGATGAGTTTGAAGAAAACGTGTCTGATAGTATGAGATATTTAGCACAGAACATGTGTACTGCTATCATTAGGTTCCTCAGGCTGCAGTTTTGTGATGATTTTAAGCTAATCTAAGTGTAGTCAACTGCTGTCCAACCCTGTTCACACTTTTGAGCCTATTGGAAGTCCTGGCATCAAAAACTAGCTGCTGGGTTGCAAGGAAACCTGCCTCACTGCTTCAGAAATCTGATATGAGAAATGGAGAATCTTTGGACAGCCTAAATGTCTGAAATGTAGAGCTATCTACTACTGGCTCAGAAAATTGCTGTCACTGAAAACATGCTATAGAGAAGTAGTTGCATTATTGAATCAGAGAAAAATTATCCTGCTCAGTTAGAGTTTAGAGTAATGCAGTGTTGTTTATACCTAATGTATCATCAGCATTACCCCAAGAGAAATTTCTGTTGTGTTCTTTTCATACACAGTTTCCGTATATTAGGCTGATAAATTCATTGTTAGAAATGGTTTTCAGTACAGAAAGACTGCTGTGAATATCACAACAGTTAACAATGTTGGTGAGTCCTGGAGAACCCTCCAGTATTCATAGAATCATAGAATGGCTTAGGTAGGAAGGAACCATAAAGCCTATCCAGTTCCAACCTCTGCTGTGGGCTGGGTGACCCCCACCAGATTAGTGCTCAGATCCCCAACCAACCTGGCCTTGCTCACCTCCAGGGATGGGGCACCCACTTCTCTTGATGAGAAACTGGAAGAGGTTGTCATCCTCTTACCAGAGTCATTTGTATTTGTCTTCATCGACAAGTCCAACTATTGTTAAAATGAATGAATTCATCATATCTGGACTTGGTACTATAGTGCTTCTGCTATATGGGATAAGGTACTACAGCATAACACCAGCACCCCACAGACATCCCCCAGAATTCAGAGAGAAAGACAGAGAACCTTAAGAACAGAACCACTTCAGATGCTGACGGAGCATTTAAGCTCTGCCTCATTCAGGCATCATTCATCTTCTGTTCTCTTCATTGCATCAGTGAGTGCAAAATAAAATACTGTCACAACATATAAAGGATTGAGATCTTGTATAAACTTGAATAAGATGAAATTCAGCACTAAGTTCTGGGACACTACATTGATTTTTTTCTATACAGAATTAATAGAAAATATATTTCTTCATGTGGACTTGTCTCTAGTGAGTATGGACATGGAAGACTAGTTAATTTAATGAAGGAGAGGATATGAATCTGGTGATCAATTCCTTCCGGATGCCAAATCAATAGCTCTAGTTGCACAAATTAAATGCATTGCATCACTTGGGTTTTCCGTTTTTTTTGTTGTTGTTGTTTTGTTTTGTTTTTTTGGTTTTTTTTTGTTTGTTTTTTAGCATAAAGAGAGTGTATAGAAAGAAATGAGGTTTAAAAAGGAAAATGTTCCTGAAAGAGTTTCAGAAGGAAATGTATCTGTTGTCAAAGTTGAATGTGCTATACAGACTTAATACACTATGTTTGCCAAGTTTTAAAAAAAACATGTTTTTGTTAAAGTATGCTTAAAATTAAAGATGGAAAAAGGGACAGAATCAAACGTTAAATCTGCTGGTACCATTTTATCACTCAGGCTCTACTGATAAATAATGGCAATCCCTGAACTAAACAGATGCATCATCAGAATGAATTTTGAGCTGAGTGAATGATGGAGAAAGCACCTCTGCTGAGATCTTTTTAATTTGTTGCTGAGATCAACAGAACAAATAGGCAGAAACAAATAACTTTCTCCACCTTTTCTGCCCTCCTTGCAAGCTTTGGATACTGCAGCACCCGCTGGAGTAGTACTCAATCTTTATTTCTCTGACCTTCTGAGAAACCCTGACCAAAGTGTGCCACAAAAATAAAACAAATGCTTCTCACCTGGAGCATAACTTATCTTCCCACAGCTACACACCTCTCTTTGTGTGCTCTTCCTTTTTCCAAGTCTTATTCCTTTCTTCCTTCTGTGCCTTTGGCTAACAAAAAGAACCCGGTTTCAACAAAATAGAATCTGTGAGGCAGCTATCTCCTAAGTACTCTGATAGCAGCATATCTTAGCCTGGCTCTAAGCAGCTGATAAGGATATGTGGAGAATCCATTTCCCACTTACACTTTAAGCAAAGACCATAAGTAACAGAAGCAGCATGTTTATCTTTGTTGCTCTTTCTTCCTCAGTCTCTAGGCATTTGTCTTGTTTTGCCTCCAAAAAACCTCTTTCATATTCATGAAATAGCAGCAGCAACAGCTTCAGCAGATCAATTTGGCTATCTTGAAAGAGGACAATCAGTGCCACCTTCCTTACAAAGGAAGACTGTCAAAAAGGGGCAGCATCACAAAAAAAAATTTATATACCCAAAGTTGAAAGGGAAGAACAACATCCCTTGTTACTTGAAGTTTCAAAGATTTCAAATATCGGGAGTTTTGTTAGTTTGCAGGGATGTACTGAGCATTCCATAAAGATTTGACCCTCTTGTGTTTATCGTTCTAGTGAAATTAATGCAATAGTTGACATCTCTGGATTGCAGTGGGTGTTTGGGATTTCAACTGCATTTAAACTGGTTTTGTATTGTCAGATGGATGCCTGCAGTTTAGAGTATTCGCTGATATAAAGCAGAACATCATCTTCAGAAGGGAAATTTTGCTTTTGCAACTACTGTCACTGTTTTTTAGTACCAACATGGCATCTCGAACAGCTATAAAGCAGCCATCTGGATTTCCTCAACAGTCTGCCTAACTGTTGTCTAACTAAAATTGCCCTCAAGTCAAAGAAATTTTAACAGCAAAGCAGTCATACAAGAGAGCTATATGATACCATTAACCAAAAGCCTATACTGTCTCCAGTCAAATTAATTAAACACCAAGAGAATCTAAAAGATAATTTGCAGCAGGGTGTCATCTGCTCCTTAAAATCCAAAGCCAATAGCAACAGGGCCAGATTTATTATGTCTCCAAATAATTCCCGTCATTAAAACTCTGTTCCAGGGACTGTAGCCACCCCTGGGAAGTTATCAGTGAGCTTTTCTTTGAGTTTTTTTAAACAAAGACTATTAATCTTTAGCTAGCATACTAATCACATATTTAAGAATTATTGTAATGGCTGCTAAGACTTAAAGATGAAGGATTTAAAATTAAAATCCTCATGCTGATTTTCTTGTCATAGACATTGCAACTTTGACATGCTCTTGACAGTCTCTGTGTGCTTCCTTTTTATTGTCACCTTCCTTTGTATTTTGTGTTATTCTCTAGTTAAAAATATCCACTGTGCAAAGATTTCAACCCCATGTTTCTTCTTTCATTCAACATGTCAGGTTGTGATAGATGTGTATGTTTCTAACCTGAGTCTCGAGGATGTGAAAGATTGAAGCAAATGGCCTTAATTACTTTCTTCCCATCGCAGCCAAAGTTCTAGATTATTCCTAAGATTAGAAATGAAAACTATAAAAATATCATATGATTTAATCTTCTATCTGGTGTTGTGGTTTGAATACATCAGATGAATCTTGTTTTTTCAAAGCACAGTCTGCACAGAGCTAAGATTTGGGAATTCAGTTGAGTAAATCAGCCAAGCACATTGCAAAGAGCCCAAAATGCAAAATCAAAAGAAATTAATGTGCTTGGGCTTAAACAATTATTACCATTTTACATTTTCACCAATATTTTTGCACTGAAAGCCCAGAAGAGAGCTTCAGAATCTAGGACTTTTTTTCCTGGTAGATATCTATTTTCTAATTATTTATAATGAATATCTGAAAAATTCCCTAAAATATGAATTTTATATATTAGGTTTTATTTCTGAGGACCTTCAGGATTCCGTACACTATTTTTTAAAAAAGTTAAAACATCATGTTCTAAATTATATGGGTTTTTTCTTACTATTAATGTCTGCCACTTAAAGCTCTGTATTTCTGCAGAGAGCTCTATATCACAGATTAGAGTAATCATGGGATGTTTTTGCTGGGCTTATGCTCTTTGTAAGCTCCATATGATTTCAATCAGTAGAGTGTTGCATTTGAACCAGTGAATACACATAAAGAATACATATAAGGAATACTGCAGAAGGACTGAGAAGTATTTACATTCGTAACATCTTGGCTTTTTTTTCTCTTACCTTACTGTACTGTTTCTCCTTCAATTTGCTTTTACTATGTTGTTAGTTTGTTCAGTTCCAAGGTTAGCTACCTGGGTACCTTAATGAGTTCAGCATCTGATAGCACAAATAAATGATTTCACTCCCTGACTGCAACAACCAGATACATAAATTTTTACAGTCAAGTGTAACATACGAAAGCACTTTGATTCAGTTCTCCTTTAACATAGTAGATAACACTCACTGCCATAGTAGTCAGTGCTGGACAAGCAAACAGAATATCTTGAAATATAGAGACAAGATTATAAAAATCTGATGTCAAGATTGTAGTTAAGGGTTTCATTGTCTGTTTTTTTTTTTGTTGTTTTGTTTTGTTTTTCTGTGACTATATTTACATAGATAACTTCAAAAGAGCTGAACTGAAGTAATACTGTACTGATGAGTACATTTAAAGTTGGATCAAAAGGCAAAGAATGCCTTGCAAGGGTACCTTTGCCGCCTGAGGACATTAGGTGTCCCCCAAGGAGGAATGCTCAAAAGATATTTTGTCACAGCTGCAACTGTGCGAACAAATGATCTGTGGAATAAAATTACCAGTGTCAGAAATACAAAGACTTCTGTGTAACAAAAAGGAAGCAAACGGCCCAGTTGGGCTTTAGCTACTTTTCTGTTCTCAGGGATATGATTTAGTGGTGGGTTGTTAGAGTTAGGGTAGTATGGTTAGGTTGTGATTGGACTTGATGATCGTGAAGGTCTTTTCCAAGCTGAGTAATTATATGATTCTGTGTTCATTTTATTTAGGTTGACTGATCTGGCAGTACTGCCAGAAGTGTGACTTATTTTATTCTGCACATACCTTGTCATGCTTGTCATACTATTATTTGAAAACCAAACACTCTAAAGAGGAACACTCTGAACAAGATGACTGCAGAACTCTAATGCTAAATTGTACATGTGTTTAGAAAAGAAAATGTTTTTCTGGAAAACCACAGCAGTTTCTTTTTCTCTATTTCTCAATTTTTTGAAGGTACATTAAGATGTCTTTCTTGATCAAGTATATTTGTACGCTGTTTGTTTCTTTTCAGAAAAAAATGTTATTTCTGGTGTTTTCATGTTTCTTCAGAGAAAAACACTAAAAAACTCTAATTGGCTTCCATCGCAAGAAAACATCTCTCTAGAAGAAAATAAATGGTGGCTGCTGTGTCTTTATATCACTTTTATGTTAGTTACATCAGCACAGTGAATGTGTTTGGTTCTCTTTTTTTGAGGGAGTGTATGGTTCCTGTCTGACTATTTTATTCATTATTGTTTATGGTAGAAAAGAAACAAAAAGAGGCAACTGCAAATATTTGATTTGGGGTTTATATTGTGTTTTGTTTCCATTGTTCTGAAATAAGTTGTTTTTGTAATGTTTCCTTTGTCTCCTCCAGTTTTTGTTCTCTTCACCAGCCACAAAAATATATGTTTTTTTTTTTTGAAATTTGGTAAACTGGTGTGAAAGTATCCTCGCTGCTGAGAATTTACACCAGGACCAGACTGATGTCTGTTCTTCCCTTGTACAGGAGTGCAGAGTCTATCAAAGAAAGGGAATTACTAAATGACAAGTAACACAGGTTTGTTTAATGTCTGAGCACTGGCAAGGTCACTTTCAGCAAAGGAAGATAAAAAATTGTGGATGTGTCACCATTTATTCCAATTGAAATAAAACTAACATGTCTGTCACTCTTTGGGCAGAGGAAGAACTTCTTCCTGAGTCCAGCTGGTGTTCACATCCCAAAGCATAAAATTTGATAACATTTTTAATTTTATCGCAACTAATTTAACTGCACCTATCCAATCCTTTTTTCTCTGCCATGACCTTTTCATATCATTATTCTCCCTGCCCTTCAAAGTTCAGATCTTCCTGTTCCAGATTTATGGCCACATAGAAACCTTGTGGCCGAGTGAATTATTGGATAGCACACCAGAATTTTTGTTCATTTCTCTAGAGGAAAAAATGCTTTGGTATAAAAAAAATGGGTCTATTGTTAAGTTTGATCTTCAATTCACTTAATAACAGAAACACCATGAAGTGAATTAAAGCTCTGCTACTTCTACTGATTTATGTAGGGTGAATAACAACATTCCAAGCCAATGAGAATGTTCTAATTACATGGGCACAAATTATCAGTCTTTTTGTGCATCAAAGATCAGAAGCATTAAAAAAATCAGAAGTTCTCAGCGTCATTCTGAGAAACAAAAAATTGTGCTGGACTTTTCTCATTCTGAAGGATAACAGTGAAAATGGAGTTGAAAATCAAATGAGGAACATTTAGGAGATCCTTGGGATATCACTTTAATCACTTAGAGCAAATCCACAGGCACATGCTGGTAAGATAGATAAGACTGATTATCATTGAAGAAGTGGATCACCAAGTGATTTTTCATAGGTCAGTCTGAAAAAAAACTGCAAAAATGTCATCACAGTGAAGAAAAAAACGGTATCACAATTAGAGTAGTAATAAGTTTAAGAAAATTCTGTTCAGTGCAGGCAAGCTCTGAATGGTAGGAGGCAAATTGAAGGGAATTCAGAACAGAGCCAGCTAAAATGATGAGGTGATTCACCTGCAATGAAAGATAAGAGAAAATGTAGACTTCTGAAGACCATGAGCTCAAAGAGAGGTAGGGAAGGTTATTGTGGAGTGCACCAGGAAACAGCTTGAAGCAAACAAATACAAAATATAGATAAGCAAACACAAGGAAACACTTTAACCCTGCTGACAGTGTAGCATTTGACACCAAATTAGCCTCCTCAGGTGACTGGATTTTATTTTAATGAGTTTAGGCAAAGAACGATTTTTAGATTAAGAAAGCGTATAACAAGAGTAAAAATAATGTTTTAATCTTTTTCAGGCAAATTCCTGCCTAACTTAATAATGGGGGGAAAAAAAACACAGTTCACATTCTTCCTCCTGTTTGGCAGGAAGCTTTTCCAAACAGCATTGTGAGTACTTTAAAGGCCTCATCAAGACAGTGGTAGAGGTGGTAAAAAATTCATGTGGTCTCCTGTGTCGTGCTCCTCCCCTAGATTTCCCCGTGTTTCTGTTCCTTTGGAGCTCTGCCAAAGCACACAAGCTGAGTTTGTCTCTCTGCATAAAGACTGAGAGATCCTCAGAAGGTTCCTCTCTCTGCATCTAATGGGTAGCATTTTTCAAGGAGATCTAAATGATTCAGGAGGCTGAGTCCTAACACTCTCTTGAATCACTTTGACACCTTTGAAAAATGTTCTGTTTTCTCAGTGTTCAGTTCCTCCATAGCAGACTCAATGGCCAGCAAAGCTTACAAAGCTTAATATCTAACTGTTTGTTACTCTGACAGAATATATTCCCTCTGTGAATAGGCTTTATCAAGGACTCAGGCTATCTGAACTTCACCAAGGAGCCATCTTACTCTGTGTGGAAGTAGATTTCCATCAGATTTTCACAGGGAGCTGCCTGCAAACCGGACAATTAGAATCATGTGAAAAACAAGAGTATACAACTTTGCCAGAATTACAAGGCAGTTAGAAGCAGTATTTGTTGAAGATCTTCAGTGGGGGGAAATGAGAGAAGGTATTGTTGAACTGGGAATTTACAGCAGCCTGATATTTGACATGGAGTAGACTCTTTCAAGCTGTTGATACAGTTTTTGGTCTGCATTACAGGATCAGTGAGGGTGTCGGCTGAGATCATCAACAATGCACAAGGTGCTGCACTGAAGGGGAACACTGATAGAAATCAGCACCTTGCTATAAAAAAAAAGGTGAGCAAATGATAGAAATATTGGCTTTCGTCACATCTTGGCAGGCTGTCCGCCAAGCACAGCCTCCAGCAAACTCATTCACTTTTACGAGAGAAACTTGACATAGTCAAAGATCAGCCTCTGAGTACCAGAGGAACCCAACTACCTGAGTATGCCCAATGTCAGGGCACAGTGTTTATAGCCACACTCTATGTGCACGTGGTTGGGGCAAGGATTATTTTAGGTTCCTCATTGTCATTATTACTTTCCAGAACAAGTAGTGCACGCTGGCAAGGCTGATCTTCACTTTTCATATGAACAAAGCCACTCAAGTTTTCTATCCATTCAGTTACATCTCCCAAACTCCCTTAGAAGGTGGTCAGATTATCCTCAAAACAAAAGAAACTGTAAACTGGAGTGAAAGTGTGCCAAAGAAACCTGCAGAAGAAGAGGGAGAGGAGTAAGGAGAGGAAGAAGATAAATTGAGATGAATGGCAGCTAGGGTTTGGAAAGGCAGAGGGAATGTCAACTCTGCTATTCTTTTTCTTTTTGCAACATTGAATATTCTGTTGTATGAATCAGAGTCACCTTCACCGTGGTCACTTGGGCATCAGCAAAACTGATGGCCACAGCAGCACTGGGAAACATTTAATCAAGCATCCTCTGAAGCATAGTAATGAATTAATTTGTTGAACACAAAAAATATAAAACCACAGAAATCTGTTCCCTTTTCTATCCTTTCTCTACCCCAGAAGGATTTTAGTATGTGAATTCTCATTGATATTCACTTCACTGTCAAATAGAAGAGTTACATACCTTGGCTGGAAAATATTCAAACGTTTGCATTGCTGTCCCACATCAGTGACTCTGCTTGCAGTCACTTAGCCCATTTGTATGTAAAGCACATACTTTGAAACTGAGGAAATAATGAGCCTGAGAAGTTCCCAAATGCTAGGCCAACACAGTGTGCTCTGACTCCATTCCTTTGGAGTGCTCTATCAATCATTTCTCACCTGACAAATGAAATACGGAGGTTAAGTGCCCCTCTTACATTCCTCTAAATTCAACTCAGTTCCTGGTGTGATGGAGGCATCAAGGAGAAAATAGGAAAGCTGTTCTCAGGGGTGTGTTTAATTGTCAGTGCCTACAGATACAGCCATATATTCCTGACCACTGAAACACTCAACCTCATAGATTTGCAGTAGTTTTTTCCCCACCTATGGGCTGGTACTTGACTGCCTTTCTACAGGAAATATGCCAGTCCTTCCACAGCAATGCTGTGCTGAATGTGCATCTGACTGGGTGTGTTATTCTACAGCTGGTAATGAGATGAGGTCAAAGAAAATCAGGAAAAAAAAGGAAAAAATCTGATTTTGCTTTCGGTCAGTCTCCCTGCTCCTAGAATGTTTCCAACAAAGTCTTCTTCTTGAGGAAAACAGTGAGACACTGACATAAATTTTTTTGCCCTTAAAAGAACTGTATCTCTATCTCAGATGTGTAATCTGTGCTTCCATATATATTTTCAATGTCAAAGAATAGTTTCATTTTTATTATTTACGGTGTATAGAACTCCAAGATAGTAGCTGGGTTTGCTCAATTTTAAACACCAGTAAAGCTAGGTGTCAGCTCCAGTGTGCTTCCACTCTACAGCCCTGGAACAGTGTGCTTCCACTCCACAGTTGCTGGAACAAGAGAAAGTAATCCCTGGATGATAGACAAGAATAACTAAATGGAGAAATGTAGGTAGAAAATGACCAGCTCAAGAGCTAGAAAAACTAAAGAAGGGCTTCAATAGGAATGAAAGTAATAGAGCTGTTCAGAGGTAGATGAGAGAAAAGATGAATAGTCATGTCACATTTTGAGTCAACTTAATGAGACAAAGTGGATGACTCCTAATACATCAGTCTTGCTGACTGACTTCTTTGAAATCAGTGCACAGCTTATTTAGTTGCTCCTCTTGCACGTAGGTTGCTCTATTGAAAAAGATGGCCTAGGTTTTTGAAACAGCCTTATCTCCTACTGAGTCACCATAATAAGTGGTGGTATTGGACACATATTAAATAACAAGATGTTTTCTTGAAACTCTGTTTAGTGCAGTTACAAAAGAAGCAGCAAAAATGCTGTTTCTGCTTCTGTGCTTGGAATGAATTCTCACTCTTTGGGAATGTGGCCCAATAAGTAGGCTGGCCAATTAGAGTTGAAAAATGTCAGAAACACTCAGATCTAAGACTATTCATAAGGAAAAGAGCTTTAGGGTTTTTTCTTCCAATAAAATCCTTGTAGTGAACTTTGTAGAAACAAAGGTGTTCTATTTTGTTTAGGGGAAAATTACCGAACTCTGGTTAACATTTATTGGTCTTGACCAGAATTCAGAATGTCATGAAGCTACCAAGCAGAGAGAAGCCTCACTTGTATAGATTTTTCTTCCTTAGTAAATATTCTCTCTTGTTGCACGTCAGGGTGCATAGGATGTGAACATGTGAGAGCAGAGAAACAGATTATTTCCTTAAAAAAGAGGAATTGAAAACTTACTGATTTCTTCACATTTAGCATGCAAGAACACTTTACAGCTTTAATGAATTACCACTACTAAGTATGCTGCTTCTTAACCTTTCCTTGCATGTGGGGCTACATTCATCTCCTTCACTTGTTATCCTTTCAAAAAAGTTGTCATTAAGCTTCTCACTTGGGTTTTCAAAGTCTGTATGGCTGAGTTTCTGTAGGGCACTTGTTCCAGGCTTGTCCTGATGTACCTTTCAGCCCTTGCCTGTTGTCCATGCCGCTGCTTCTGTTTTCACTGTTACCCACCGTCACGTAGTTGAAGACTTTGCATAAATCTCCTCTAGGCCACCCCTTCTCCAACCCATTTCCTTCCCAGCTTTGCACAGGCAAAAACAAAGATCCAAGCCATAACTTTAGGCCAGGTGTCCTGACAGGAAAACTCTTGCCAAATATATTCAGCAAGTCCGAGCCCTGAACAAACTCAACTGCTCTCCCCAGCAAGGCAGCATGACAGCCATGAACAAGATATTGTACTGTATAGCACCTGCCAAAGGTATCATTATCAAGGAAGATAAACACATAGTTCAGGCAAAAGAGTCTCACATGTTTTTCCACCCTTTGTTAGAGCCAAAATGATGTTTCATTCTTGTTAGCAGAATCTGCTACAGAGAATTTATGTCAGTGTCTCGCTGTTTTCCTCAAGAAGAAGACCTTGTTGGAAACATTCCAGGAGCAGGGAGACTGACCGAAAGCAAAATCAGATTTTATTGCTGAAGATCAGTCACAGCTCTGGTTGCATTTGCTGCTGTAATAAATGGCTTGAGTTTTATCCAGGTTTACAGTGCCAAAGCTGCTCCTTGCTATTTCAAATGACTGCTTCCACTGTTATTGTTCCCATGCAGGTAAGCAGGGTGCTGTGAAAAATGCCAGCATTTCAAACCTGGACTGCTCAGATAGTGCACATTACTGCTTGAGGGTCTTCTTATTGTCTGTCTTTTCAACCAGTTGGCTATGAGCTCTTCTTCCCATCCATAAAAAGCAGGTGGTGTACATACACCTGCACGGAGCAATTCAGCAACCACTTCCATGCCTTCCCTTTGTGCTGTTGCAGCTGCTGTGGTTATTATCGTGGCAAATCCTGACAGCTCTGTTCAAGGGACTGACCTGAGCCATCTCAGCTTCAGTAAATCCATCTGTATGAGGATTAATTTTATAAACATGAGGTTAGCATACTGTTGTCAAATTCTTTGTGTCAGTAGAGCATTGCTGAGCTGTTCTTGGTGTACTTTAACTGACCCACAGGTTTCTCTACATCACAATTCACAGTGAGAAGGGGCATCTTTGGATCAGGAACTGCTGACTTTTGGTGAAGAGAAAAATATAATTAGTAGGTTTACCCAGTGATAATATACTTCTTTAGGCATTTTCATCAGGCCTGTGTGACAGGCATGATCCCAAGCTAGTGAACTTTTAGTCTAAGTACTACTATTAGGTGCATTTTTCCTTGTGCAACGGTGCAACAGCACTAGGCAGCATCATGCCACGTAGGGCTGACACTTTGGCTCCTGCCAGAGGAGCTGGAGGGCTAACAAACACGTCAGGATGAATGCTGGATGCTGCAGCAGCACAGCCTGGCTCTCTGGAGATGCACACTGGTGGGCCTGTGGTTACCCACAGGGAAGTACTAAGGCACAAGGACCAAGTTCCATACTGCCCAGCGATGAGTTCAGCACCATGCAGACCTGGAACCCAATGACACCATTTCTTCAAATGCCTTTTTTTGTTAAAATTTCAGCCCTAAGAGAGGTGTATTTGTATCACTTTGTTGCATATATATCATTTTGTTGCATGGTAGCTGAGGTGCTCCCAGGATGCAGAAGAACAAGATCTGTGGGGCTGAGCCATGGGCTGCTCTTGGCTGTGCCATTTTCTCACTCCTTGCTCCAGTTTTTCCTTGATCAGAATGATAAAAAATTGTTTTGTTTGTAGCCAGCAAATGATGTGCTAACTGCAGCTGAACGACAGACATTTCTTCTTCCCTTTCTAGGGCCATGCAGAGGATGGGAGCTAGAGGCACATATTTCATCCACGTTTTCATCATGTTCAATTTGGAATTTCATTCCTCCTTGCAGAATTTTTCTGGCAGCCAGCATATGGTGCTGTAGTACCTCACAACTCGGCTGCTGTACGGGCTGCCTGGCAAAGCTGCTGCTGCTACGGCTGTCAGACACACTGTTTCTGCCCTTTAGCGTTAGGTTGTTTTAAAAACCTGACAGGCTGTCACCCAACAGCTGGTCTTTACACAGGTGCCAGAAAATTAACCTCCAGGGGGAGCCTCATCTTCACCAATGATTCTGTAACAAGCAACAGTTTAAAGCAACAAGACCCCATAGAGGGAGAGCTGCAGAGATGGATTGAGCATAGCCTGGGGCACGTGTGCAACACATCAGTGGTCACCAGCTTAAAGCAAACTTATCAGTCCTGATCTTGCTTAATTAAAACCCCAGTGTTGCAACTGTGTATTTACCCACATTATAACGTACAGTAATTAGGGCGCATAGCAGAAATGCTGGTATGTCTTTTTCCAATCAGAGCCTTGATTAGCATTACACAAACTTAGCAAGTATCATTGAGACTCCAGGACATGGAGGCATGGAACCAATCTGCAAGGAGTTCATAGAATAGAATCATAAAATCATTTGAGTTGAAAGAGACTTTTAAAGGCCATCTGGTCCCACTCCCCTGCATTCAACAGGGACCAGAGCCCCATCCAGCCTGACCTTGGATGTCTCCAGGGAATGAGACACCATCACCTCTCTGGAAACCTGAGCCAGTGCCTCACTGCTAGGTAGCAACTCACTGACCCTAAGTGAGTCAGCCTCATTGCAGGAATCTTCATGTACCCCAAGGCAGTGCAGAAATGAGTTAATTAGTTAATTATGCATTGCACTCCATTCTGACCACCAAGGAATGAAAAATCCTGAATACTGTTAATTAAGATTCTAATAAATATATGTTTTTGTAACTCCTTCAGCCTGTCTGGTAAACCAAGTTAACTAGTTAGAAGAAGAAAATAGCTCCTGTTCCTTCGTATCAGGGTCATCTTCAATTCTGTGTCTGTGTCATGATATAGGAGTGCATCTTCTTTGACCTAGTTTTATCACTGTCACAGGAGGTGTCATCATCACCCATAGCAATGGCTGCTTCCTTTAGCAATAGTTATGGCAAAGTGCCTCAGGGATTTGCTTTGAAAATGAAGTTGGAGTTTGAAAAACAAAACCAATTTATGCTCTCCTGCATACTCCCAGATTGAGAGCATTGTTATGAGATCACCCATAAGAGTTAGGAAACAGATCATTAGAGTAATTCACTCGAGATGGTTATGCCAAAGCTAATTCACTTTTCAGCCAAGTAATAAGATCCCATAGGGTCATTACTTCTTTGCTACATCACCAAAAATAATGAGATTCATTTTTCTCAGATTATGTGGAAATATACACTGTCTCTTATCATCCTCAGCTGAGTGGAAATGACTGCACAAGTTCCTTTCTTGAGATTTGCCGAAGGTGAAAAATCTTCATTTAAGATGTGAGATTTGAAGCATTAATACAAGAGGTTCAGATTGTCTTTTCCTGACAGCTGTGTCTTTTATCACCAGCAAGATGTATAGAGGAATGAGCAACTGTGATAATAAGATTTCTTGTATATTCTGAAGAAAAAAAAAAGGTATTTCTCAGAATCATTAATAATGGGATAACAGGATGCTCAGATGAAAATTGATTTTCACCATGTGTAATATAATTAAGTATGTTTTACTTATGTGCTTTACAAGCACTATCTCAAAACATGAATCAAGGCAGAAAGACCGTAACTTACTTGAAGGGTCTATCAGTTTAGGAAGGTGATTTGTTATGCTCTTGGTAATGATGCATGTGCAGGTGGTAATTCAGTTTCACCCATAGCAAAGTTCACTATTTCAGCAGAAATCCCATCATATAATAGATGTGTTAGGGCATATAGCTGAACAAAGACTTTCTCATAATCGTTTCAGGGACTTGTGCTAGCATAAACAAGAAGCTTTGGAGTTTTAGCTGATGGGACAGAAGATACAGTCATTTCATTCAGCTGGCTGCTGAACTTACTTTTTATCTATTTCTCCACTTTGCTGACCTTCTCTCTTTGTTTGCCCTCTCAGCTCCTATATTTACCTGAAAGGATGGACTTGCAAAACTCCCCTTGACTTTCACACAGCACCTCAGTGAAAAATTGGGAATTACTGGGAGAGAGGCACCACAGCAGCATTTATGCATTTACTCAAAGACTTATCTGAGGTGGAGGATGAAATAAATGCCGTATATTTCACCTTATGCAAGTACACGGGGCAACTTGTAATTTGAAGATATGATTTTCCCTGCCTTGTTCCTCACAGCAGGCTCACAGTAACACTTGCTAAGCTTATATTGGTTCATTGCTCACAAGTCTCAAGCTTACAGACACCTTGCAGCCTTGTCACATCTACCAGGTGTCTCACTGTCAGGCTACAGCCAGATCTCTAGTGCTACAGTTTTCTGCTGACAAGGTTTTGACAGTATTTCTGTTATAATCCCCTTGCATTTCAAATCAATTTGCAAGTCTTTATACAGAACACATTTAGTTGAACTGTGGAGCAGTTAGTAGCTGATTAGCTCCCTTCCAGCGCCATCTCTTCGAAGATGCTTAAATTATATTAGTCTAGCTACTGTGTGATTATTTTATTTGCCAGCACTGATTAGCTGATTCACTGAAAATGAAGAAACTGAAAAGTGCTGACATTTTCACTTCAGAAACATATCTGCTAAGTAATGTTTTTTTCTCATAATGACACCATTTTTTTATACCATTTCATATTGTGTGGTACCCAGGAACTGACAATTCAGCCTAAATGTGTATATAGTCTGAAATGAGTATTTATTTATGTCAGAGAAGTATCCTGAAATTCCAATCGGTAGGATTCCATTTTCACTTAAAACAGAAAGAGAAGATCATAGTGCAGAAAACACAGCCAACCCCTCTGTCCTTACAATCAAATAGGAATGGTGCAGGCTGTGAAAATAAATGAAAATACATAGAAGTTGTGTGTTTTGTCCAGCAAGGTCATAGCTCACATGTGGACAAAATCTTAGTTTCCTGGCTTTTATTTATTCTTAGTGTTTCAAGGTCTAGACCTGGGGCACAGCGGGCAGAAAGGCCACTGAAGGAGAAGCAATGAGAGCAACAGTGAAAATCAGAACTGCCTGAACAAAGGGAGGTGGTTTTACAGCCGTGGACTCGGGATACTCTTGTGAGGCTCCTCAGATGACCTTGCCCCCTCTCTGCCCACATGGGGAACCAAATTGTTGCTCTGGGAGGACCCTGTGGGTCCTGCACTCACCAAACCACATGATGCTGTATTAGCACGTGCTCAGAAGACTGGTAAATGATGTGTAATAATCTCTTCATTTCTGCTGTGGGCCCTGCAGGAGGAGTTCTCAAGGACAAGTACACATGGACACTACTATTGCTTGCTAGTAGCACTTTTAAAGGGCCTCCTTTTTACCCCTCAAATACCTAAAAGTTGCCTTCCTGTAATAGAAATCCGGGAGAAAAGCAGCTGGCAGCTCAGACCCCTTTGGGACAACCCATCACATTCCCAGAGAACACTACCTCTATTCATGCAGCTCAGCCTGCTCTTTCCGGCACTAATGACAAGCGTTTGTGCACCCAAGATTCCCATTAGCAGCAAGAAAACCTTATGCAAATTCCACTCCCATAGACATTTTTGTGACAGATTCGTGTTGCATGAGATTGCAGAAAAGGAGATCTGCATTTGAATGGCAAGTCTCCCCTGTGGTAAGTTTGCAAAGTCCTACAGATTTTCAGTATGGCTGTATCAGCTTGTGCTGGTTAAGAAGCATATTGTTTCCCTTTGCTTGGTACATTTCCTAGCCTAGACAATAGCTGAACATAAAATACACTCCTTGTATGTCATCTTAATTAGAAGTGACTAATTTAATAAACACACCATAATTAATGTCTATTATACCATGAAAGACCTTATTTCCACAAACTGGATAGATCTTTGTTTCTCCTGTTACTGTAGCAGCCTGATTGTATTTGATCAATGCAATAAAAGGTACAGTAGTATTATATTGTTTGCAGGCCTTCACTGGGAACCTTAATTGCCTATTTACTAGTGCTCAGTGCATTGGGCATGGGCATCCTTAACCAGAGTATTCAGCACAGTGTCTCAGCAGGGGTTTACACGATGTTCCAGTCTGAGGCCATTTTTCCACTCAGTTCTGAATTCAGATGATTCTTTGAAGTGAGAGGAAAGAATAGAAAGAACAGTAAGTACAGAGAGCTTGCAGTGCACTGAGGCCATTCAACCTTCCCCGCAGAAGGGCAAAGAAAGGTCTTTGTTTACAAATGCTTTCCAGTTTTGACCCGTGCTTTCAGAATAACTAAATTTGGACAATGCACAATGTGAGCAAAGCCACAAGGTGATGAGCCCAAATTCCTGTAGGGCTTATAAACCCTATCAGCAGCCTGTAGGTGTGGGATGTCTGAGGTAGTAGCTGGGACTACCGTTTTGAACTTTCAATTCTGGATTTTTCTCCAGATAGGACAGTACTGCTGTAGATCAAACTCAGTACAATGATTTCTTCTAAACTTTGTATCTGTGAAATCCAGTATCAATGGAGCAATGGAAAACCTGTTAGGAAATCCCCTTTCAAAGGCTGTGTTTCCTTGAAGAGTGAACTTCAGCTCTGTGATGCTGAACCTTTCTTTTAACAGAAAGATCTTGCAATAGACTCAGAATTTGGTCACACTTAAGGCCTGATTCTCATTTAAACTAGAGAAAAGAATGAATAGCTCTGCTGAAAATGAGGAAATGTCATTAACATAAATATACTTAAAGAATCAGATCTTGCTGTCTCCCAGTATTCCACCTCAATGAAAATGGTTCAAGTACACTACTGTCAGGAATGAAACATAGAACTAGAGTAAGATGAGAAACTCATTTTCAGTTGTTGAGATAAATGCAGTTGTGCTATTCAAGCAAATAATGAAGCATGTCCAAAGACTTCACAGTGAAGAAGTGCATTATACTAATGGATAATACAACTGAACGTAGTGAAGTATAAAAGGAATAAATATCCAGGTAAAAAATAATAAATAAAAAATAGTCACCCCAAGTGTTATTTTTTCAGCTAAAATAAATAAATAAATAAATAAATAAATAAATAAATAAATAAGCAAATATTTAAACATATATATAAATATTAATACTGTGGAAAAGCAAATATCCGAAGTTGTAAGTGCTAACACAGTCTGGATTCAGATAGCTCACTTGACTGTTAATTGTCTTAATTTCCAAAAGTATGATGATGTCTTTCACTATTTAAGGACAGCTTCTTTGCTGAACCTTGGCTGGATGTTCTTGGATGCATTCCTATCTTTTTTTGCTCACTTTAGGTATGCTCAATTTAGGATATCTTTGTATATTAGTAACAATTTATCATTAATATGTATAAGAAGGACATTTTGACATTTTTAATAGCATATAATAATAATCTCTAATGCCATTGTTATCCTTGTAGACATAGAACACAGCCTCAGATCTTGATTTTTATCAAGAGTTCCTACCACACTATCTGAGGCTCTATGCTTTCTTATAAATTTCTCAAAGCAGCATCAGAACCAGAATGGCTGTTAAAAATACTGCCAGTAATTTCAATGCAATTATGAATAAACTCTTTGTGAAATAATCTATTTACACCAAGCATGTGTTTGCAGTGCTCTGTATCTCCAAAGCAACTTCAGGTCTGATCAAAAACCACATAGTAAGGAAGCTTCTAATTTCTGTATGGACGTGGCATCTGTTTGATTCCATTTTCTAATCCATTTTCCCCTAGAGATAATAGCAAAAGTTGTATTAAATGCAATAGAATTAGATTTGGTCTTTTAAGTTTGTATGCCTTTTTATTAGAAGTTGTGAGGGCATGCTGTGGGAAAGACTTGTGGTAGGATATCACAAGAGTGTAAGATCCAAACCCCTTAAAGGATGCTATGAACAAAAGACAAATCCACTAAAACATGTCATAACTGAGTCATTCCTTTCACCAGTGAAGTCAGCTGACCCTTGTTATTCAATGTATTTCATGTTTTCTCACCTAAATGCACATACTTAACTTTGCAGCTATAGCTCGCTGTGTAGCAGAAATCCCATCAGAACTGAAATCTCAGTACCAGTCACCTGTTTCATTTATTTCTTGCTGTGAGCCTAATGAGAAAACAGCCAGAGCTACCTCTAGAAACTAAGAGGAAAAATAGCACTTTTCAAGAGTTATCAGGAAATTCAAACACTTTTGAACGTGGGAGCCAGGATGACCAGTTCAACTATCATGAAATATCATTAATAAATAATCACCTCATTCTCTGTGTGATGAGTTGAGGTTCTGTGTGTCAGAGCCACAGGAAGAAAACAGTGGAAATGGGCAGAAAACTTAGCCAAGGCCTGATGAAGAGAATTCAAGCTTGTCTAATGGTTTCAATGGAAATTGCAACGCGACACTTTTATGTCCTCTTTCCCTTGTGAACCAAATTCTCTCAGAATGCCCAAATAAAGTATGCCCTTAAGGTTTTTTACTAATTCCAAAATACACAGAACTGGTATCTTAAAGAGGAATAGTGCCACAAATGATAATCTTGACAGGAATGTCTGATGTATTCCAGTCTCATTTTTTCACCACCCTCTCTCATGTCTGAGTGCCTTTCATGTTAAGCCAACACCACAGCTATACCAATAAGAATGGCAATATTTCAGTAGTTTTAATAGTCAGAAGTATGTCAAATCACTTCTTTTTCCATGCCAATTTGGGATCAGAATGTGTATGTGTTTGTTTTGTTTTGTTTTGTTTGTTTTGTTTTGTTTTAAATGCTGTCAAAGAGTTATGTTATTACCCAGTTTTTTGCTAGTGATGTGGAGAGCCATTTTCATAGTTCCCACATGGGAAACCTTTCTCATTTCCTAATAATGCCATTGTTTCCATGTCAGCAGGCTAAGAATCATTGACCTTGATCAACGGCCAACTTACTGGTTAATCT
Source organism: Meleagris gallopavo (assembly GCF_905368555.1). NCBI lineage: Eukaryota > Metazoa > Chordata > Aves > Galliformes > Phasianidae > Meleagris > Meleagris gallopavo. The sequence goes on along the minus strand of NC_139411.1, from coordinate 25,793,379 downwards.
AAAAGCACAAAGAAAGACTTTCAGTTCTGCAGAATGCTCAGAATCACATTAGCAATAAGAGCTAGGATCTGTCTAATTAGACAGCATGAGGAAGTTCAGCGATGACATTATTATTTTTTTTTTTAATGTCTATGTCAAATGGCAAAGCAGATATAAAAAGTCAGGCGATTGCATTTGCCAGAAAAAAATATCTTATGACAAAAGGCATAATTAGCTATTCAGCTGCAAAGAAGAAGGAGTATATCTGAGAATGGGAATCCTCATGAAATCCCAGTCTGGCACTGCTCTCAGGCAGAGCAAGCTGTGTGGTCAGCTATGTAATTCAGAGATCATTATGCTCTGCTGTTACAAGACTGGCGGGCGATCAAATAACCCTATTGCTCCTCCCTTGCCTGCAATTTCACCTCAGCTAGCATGAAGTATTTCCTCTTTGCCCTTGTTACCTAAACTTTTGAGTCAGTAACAACTGGCATTCATCTGGGGAGGCTTCTTGCATCCCAGCTTCAAGGCACCATTTGGTTGTATTTCCACACACACTTCCCTTCAACCTGTGATGCACAGCTGCAGATGCATTCTGTCTTCACTAAAGCACTGAATCCATTCTGCAAACTCTTAGGTTTGGTGCCACAGACTCCTGAATACATGTAAAGATTCCTCTTTAGTACTGAACCAGGATGCAGTTAACACATCTTTGCTGAGCTGTGTAGATTTGAACTTACCTGTCAGGTTTCTAGGGAAGATTTATATTTCTTACCTTTGATTAAGTTTAAGAAGAAAGAAATTGCTCAAAGACGAAGTAAAAAACCTGGCCTGAATTATTTTGAGGCCTTTTATCATGTCTTTCTAGATAGTTTCTGATCCAGTAGGCTGCAGCCTCTAACACATAATCGGTGCTGAGTGGTACTTGATCACATTAGAATGACCAAACTACAGGGAGGGATAAGGACTTTTTACACTTGTGTCACACAGGAACAAAGCAAATAACATTTTTATTTCACTTTCACATGCTGTAGGATGTCAGGCCTTGCTTCATTTTGGGACTTTCAGTGAAAGAACTGAGCACAGAGGTAATGGTGTCTCAGTGGGAGATTGTCTCAGTGAAAGATGAATAAAAACTGACAGCAGACACCAGGGTGTATATCAGGGAGTCCAAGTGAGAGCTGTGATTGTGTGGAGATGAGGAAGGGGATGAGTTTTCTTTGTTCCCAGAAGCATTTTGTGTAGCCTGTCCTAAGACTCAGTCCCAGTAGTTCATCTCTATTCCTGGGACCATTAGAGGTATTCTGAGAATTTCCCCTAGCAGCTCTTCCATCAACACGCTCCATTAGATCTGGCGGAGTATCACTGCTGTCTGCTTCAAAAAAAAAAAAAGTTGAAAATATACTGGAGTTGATACATTTGTCAATGAATAAACAGGAAAATGCAAAAAAGATACTTGAGGTGAAGAGAGGTCCTACCTTCACCTGGGAACATCAGAGCACTGGGGTATCCTGGGGCATACTCACTAAAACAAGATTTTTCTTGTGCTACCAGAGCATTGCTGTGCTAACTGGTCTTGATGTAGCTGCCATGTGCCATTTCCTTCATTTTCCAAAGAAAATGAAAAGGTTTCTGGGAGGGACATAGATCAGAGTCATGCCCTGAACAGAAAACAAGTCCTGTCCTTCACCCTGAGTGGCTGAAGAGACAAATTCCATGCAGAGTTTGCCATGCTTCTATTATAGTATACGATATATTTAGTTTCTACTTCATCTAGTATCTCACTGCCAATTTCCATCATGGTGACATGAAAGTCAAGTCCCCAGACAGAGAATCTGGAAGCAATCTTTAAAAAGTAACAGTACTGTAAGTGATCGTGATGAAATTTTCTTTCTTTCTTTCCTTCTTTTTTCTTTTTGAAGGGATGCAGTTTCCATCCAGGAATTAGAATGTGCATTTAAAGTCCTCCTTAAGCATTCTGCTGCTTAGGGCAGGAAGGTCTCATGGTCCTCCCTTCCATGTGAAGGGCAGTGTAGGTTTTCAGTCCAGGTCTGCTGCTGAATACTTTTGTGCTCCTGCAGTCCTGCTCAGGGTCAGTCCCACAAGGAATGCAGTTCCCTCCAACTCCCTCCAACAACTTTGATTCTTCAGTCTCACACTGCACAGTCGTGAGCCTATCATCCCGCACTCTTGGCAGGGTTGGGCATCTAAAACCGAGGCTTGGAAATCTGAGTTCAATCCCAGGCTTCACCCATTGATCCTCCCAGATGCCTTGCAGACATCTCAACATGTGCTTGTGCTGTGTTTGGCATGCGTGAATCTCACTCTCTGCCTTGATGCCTCTTGAAAACACAGTGATAAACTTATACATAAAGTGCTTATTATTTCAAACTTTAGAGTCATCATAATTGACAGCTGATTTTCGACTGCTCTGTCCTCTCATTATAGGCAGATTTTGAGGTAAAAGAATGGATTTTCAAGCATTCAAACTGCAATTAATTTCTTAAAGCAAAATGGCTCATTTGACTTGCACAGGTCAAAGTCACATACAAAACAATAACAATCTGCTTTTTGAGGTGTCTTGTATTTTTGACAGCCTTAGCCCTCAGCCTTTGATTAGATAAAGGCCTTAATATTGCATTACAGCTGAATTACCTACATTATGGCAGCTGCTTGTTGCAATTGTGTTGACATGAGTAGCTTCTTGTGTGAATGTATTCTGGTCTTTCTAATCTCTTTAGCATCAGCAGCAGGACATTTTATTTGCAATTGATTTTTAAATTTAGGAGTAATTGAAGTTTAAGCGCAGTTACCTTCTTAGAACAAGGACAGGTTGATACTGTTTAAATCCTAATTATGCACTGATTAAAAGTGATTGCATTGCCAAAGTGAACAGGAGCTATAATTTGTTTCATTCTTAAAGGCTCAGCATAGAGAATTAATTGTATTTCCAGGAAAACAGATCAACATAAAGAGGAAGCAATTAAGATTTCATTGCTGAATCATAAATTTCCTTGCAATCTTTGGATGGTAGACGAGGTAGACCTAACATTGAAAGCAGATCTTGATGACAGCAGGGAGAAGCCATTTCCTAGTTTTGATATTTGATGGTACAAGCTTTGCTTGCAGTCAGTTATGATGAATTTTGGTTAAATGCATAAGGTAAAAATGGGTTTGCTTTCACTTGGGAACATTCAGTTTTGCAGTGTTCTGTTGTTTGCTTTCCTTTCAAATTTAATAATGAAATGACAGCCTGCAAATTATTCTCATATAATAAGTAGGATAAACAAAACCAGTCACACTTTTTGTATGAGAAGGAGTCATTTCATAAACACCATAAGAAATTAGAAAGCACAAGAGGGAAACCAGAGCAGAAAAGTACGTTTCTACATTAATGACAGTGAAAACCTGGGGTCTAAACAGGTTAGACCTGGGAGTTCTGGATCTGAGTTTTGTGGCTGTCACAAGCAATGTTTGAGTAAGGTCTGAATGATCCCAGGTTTAGGGAAACACTTAATAGAGACCTGCATCTGCTCAGTGTTACTTTTATTACTTCTTCATATGCAGGATATGTCTGTACAGTGGGCTCTGCTGTTGTTTCTGATCTTTCAGTGATGGAATATCAGGATTCCCCAAGATGTGTACAGAAAATTAATGCCACCCTTGTGCTGGAATTTTGAAGTTTATTTTAATTTTGATTATAGTTGTTTTTTGTTTTTTCTCTTTATCTGGAACAGTGTTTTTCTTATTACCTAACAGCCTGCTAACAGGACAAATCTCAGTTGCAGACAACAGGACTACAAAACTGAAGTTGCCACTGTGCTTTTAGGATCATATGAACCACTTGGTGCTGTACACACAAAGCAGCTAAAATAACCAGAAGCAGAGAAGTTGGTGAACAAGGGGTGATGCCATCTCTGAGACACAGAGTTATAACAGAGCAAGCTGACATTATAAAGTGGCTGGAGAAACCGTGTACTTCCTTCAGCAGTAGAGGAGCTTTAAGTGGTATGTGTAACTCTCGATTGCTTTGGCTTTCTCATTGTGGTTTCCTGCATGCTTTATTCAGACACAATGCCAGTTGAATACCACAGCAGCCCACCAAAGGTGTTGTTATTTTGAATTTCAGCAATCCTCCATCATTTTCGAGCAGAGTCTGCAAGCTGCGGAAGCAAACCGGTGCTGTGATTGCTGTCTGAAGGAGTATCCTTTGGTAGCTATTGATTCAATTGATTTCATTCTGTAGAATGGGTTGGAAAGGGCTGAGCTTTGTCTTCTGTCACAAGGATTGGGAATTAAATCATTCTGTTGCCTTGGGCTCTGATCCTGTTAACTCCGCAGCCTGCAGGCAAACATGGGGCATGGTGCCTGGCACAGTGGTGATCTGTGTTGTCATTCAGAAGATGAAACTGTGCGACATTCACTAGGAGCCAACTGAAAAGTCACTGGAGGCACCTTGTGGCCTTTTCTTTTGATGAATAAACAGATTTTACTGGAAAAGGAGAGAGTTGCCCAGTGCACCAGCTCAACTCTGCTTTTTCATATCACTGCTTGGTTGCTGAGGTTGGTCCCTGGCACAGGGCTCTCGAATTTTCGTCAGACTCCTAAGAATCCCTCCAGTATTTCAGTGAGAGCATTTAGGATACTAAGATATATGTGGTTTGCTTTGGTGTTTTTATCGTTTTTGCTGATTTTTTCCAATCTGTGGAATTGTCACTAGGAAACCACTGTGGTACAGAAACTATATGAATTCTGCATTCTTCTTCGTATCTCTTTATCAAGTGATAGATACAGCCTGTCCACTCCATTCTTTCCCTTTTTCCTATTCAGTGACAGCAAATAAAGACACCAGTTAAAGCCAGTTGTGGATATTAGGGCTGTTTTCAGCTCAACTTCTTAGCAAAGCAAGGCACACATGCTTACTCTGCATGTAATCTTAATGTCTTATGAACACTTCCAACCAACCTCTCCCAAACATACCAGAAGAGTTGAGTTACCAATATACTTTGTTCCTACATTTTCTTCCTGTTCAGTCAAAAGGAGCAGCCCAAAAAGTCATCAGCAGCATTTTTTTGCTGTAAGTGGGAAAGGTAGAAAAACAGCAGGAGAACTTTACATTTACACAAGGAGACAATATAAAATCTCAGTTTAAATTGCTTAGTATCCATTCACTGAGAGACGCACATCCACAAGAAAGGAGTTGTGCAGCAACCCGCGTTTTCTTATATGAATACTTGTCAACTAGCAGACAAATCAAAGAAGTCAGTTGGTTCTTTCCAGGCTTACACTTGTGACATTGAACTTAAATGCTCCCTATTTCTGAATTCTGGTCTTGAGTTTAGGTAATGATTTCTTTCTCAATAGTGACTTTCTGTACTGGTTGAAACATAAACTACTTAAATGACTGCACTCAATACTTATTTATTGTCTCTTGCAGAATAATTTTTCCCAAACCTTTCTTGAACTATAATGTTCATCTGGAGAGCTCTGAATGTAGTCCATCCTAGATGTCTGCTCCAGATATTACCAAAAAATTGAATTTTGCATAATTCTTTCCATACGTGCATGTTGGTTTCTCAGTTAAATGATTTATGGACTCTTTCAGGATCAATTTCTGCCTTTGAGAAGATACAGAAAAAATAGCAGCCCTAATGCAAGAGGAAGATGTGAGGAAAATAAAAAAGCTTGTGTTTCCAGAGCAGTAAAAAAATATCTCAAAATGCTTTTCTTAAGAAAGCAGTTTCTGTCATGACCAGGAAATTTTCAGCTCAACTTTCTTCTACCTTGTTTATACAGGTGATCATCAGTTTTCTTCAATTTCTGGTGTGTCAGTCTCAGAGGATATTTACAGATCACATAATATTGAATTAGAATCATAGAAGTGTTAATGTGCAATATATGCAACAGAAAAATCAACACTGGTGTTCAAGCCTTCAGAAAAAAATAATAGAAATATGCTACTCCTGAGATTTAATGCAAAGTGAATGAAAAGAAACAGTGACAGTACTTTTCCATGCTCTTAGAATTAAGAGGATTCTAACACTAATCAAAACCTTTCACACATTCTTTTTTCCCATGCTGAAAATGGATCAAAGTTTGAAAATACAACTCAGAGATTATTATGTTTGCATGAGTATTTTACAATCTATAAACAAGACCTTTACTAAGCAAGCAACTTCTGTATGGAAAAAGTTCAATTTCCCATAAAGAATTCACAGGAAGATCTGTATGTTCAAAATGTACTTTCTATTTATTTCACCCCAGAAACTCATCTGACCAATTTCCTTTTCAGGAAGGAGGATAAGTGAAAGCATATGCTTGGTCATTCTATATTTTTTTAACTTCTTGAATTTCAGTAATAAGGAGATTTACTTGACTCAACCTAAACTAGGGATGGATAAAGATTTTTGATACAGCTGTGAACTTTTCTGCTTCTTTTAGAGCTGAAGAAACACAGCAATAGAGCCATCTGCCACATCTGCTTCTGTTATGAAGCATCAAGTATACTAAGGAAGATGATCCATGGTCATGGTACATGTTAATATCACCTTCTGACAAAGCAGGGTTTTCTTCATTCAGTTACATACACTGACCTGGTATTGAGTGGAAGGATTAGTGCCCTTTTACAATCTTTTGAACTTGTTCAATAGCCTTTGTTTCTGTTTGGAGAACCCGTTTCTTGTTAAAAAGCTTGAGCAACCAAATCCATCCTCCTTGAGCATTGCTGCTCACACACCACAGAATCACAGAACTCTTGTGGGCTTTCCAAAGCCTTCCTTCCTGAGCTGATGGTGGTCTCCCATGATTTCCTTGAAAATCCACACAACTGTGATTAGCTAGATACCCTAGACTTAGAAGAACAGTGTTCATTAAGAGCCTTGAAATGTGAATACTCATTGCTGCTTTGAAATCAAGGCCAAAATAGCATTTTATTTTTACTTAGCAGTATTAGAGAGCTCTCCACTAAGCCTGTCCAGAACTTTTGTGTTTTTTGAGATGAAGTGAGGAGAGAAAGCTTCTTCTCTAGAAATTTTGTACTAGTGAGTCTTTTGTTCAGCTGAACCCAAAGGCAGAATTTGGATCAGATGCTTTATTGTAAAATCTCCATTATTTCTTATAGATTTTCCTACCACTGTACAACCCAGCTGAGCAGATGGTGATATTCATTTATTTTTTCCTTTGAACTGTGAATATAACTGTCGTCTTCTGTCAGTCTTATCTTCCTGTTTTTGCTGTTGTTTATTGTTTTTTGTTTGTTTGCTTGTTTGTTTTCCTAAAATATTTGGTGATCTGATCAAAAGGATACTGAGAAATTGTTATGTGTTACTACCCTGGGTAAATTGCCTTCCAAATCCTACAGGTGAATATCATATCTAATCAGATTCCTACTGCATGACATCAGCTGCATAGAATTCAAATCAATACAAAAGTTCTCTTGCAGGTTTGAGCTCTTTCTGAGGGATCAGCTATTTCATTTAGCTGTTGTGTGCCGATTGCTGGAAAATAGCTGGGATGGTCTGAACGACAGTCTTCATTTCTGGTTTGGTGAGTGCTGTGAAAAGTCTCTGTATTTTAGTGTGTTATATAATAGAAACTCTTCTCAAAGCTTTCAGTGACAATCTAGATTGTCTTAAAAATGTCTAATTCTCTGCCTTATGGGTGACAATGATGTAAGTGCTACAGTCTAAAAAAGCCAATGGATGTGCTGGCTTCTTGTTGCTTTTTGGTTTTTGTGGATAAGTGTGTCTCTTAAGCAGCTGTGGTGAGCGGTTGACTTGTGAGCTGCCAGAAACTGGAAAATGAAATTATGCCTTCAAAGATAGCACCAAATAGAATAATTCAGCTGGAAGGGTCTATCAAAGATAATCTAGTCTAGCTGCCTAATCTTTTCAGGATTAGCCAAAAGCTGATGTGTATTAATAAACGCATTGTCCAGATACCTCATTAACACTGTCAGGAAGGGGATATCAAATGCCTACCTAAGGAGCCTGCTCTAGTGTTTGATCACCCACCCAGGAAAGAAACTTTGCATACTTGAGTCTCAATCAACACCTCAGAGACAAGCTTGGTTTTGGTGTTTTCTAACAAAAGCTTGGATTTTGTAATGTTGCTGTTGGGATTGTAATGTTTTATATTGGGATTTGTGCCTGGAGTTATCCATTCACATGCTTTCTTTCAGAAATCAGCACAAACTCTTTCACAGCTTTTAGTTTCTATACATTCCTGACTACTGGCGTAAATTCAGGAAGAAGCAATCTCAGGACAGTGTGTTTTCTGTCTGTACGTTACATGGCAGGATAGAGTTTGGGAAAGAAAACATAAATAGCCATTCACTTGTTAAATCTTGGATATGCTTGCAGTATGTGATGATTGAGAGGCCGTAAGTTGCATCAGGGTGGTTCTGGTTGAATACTGGGAACAGTTTCTCCTCAGAAAGAGTGGTGAGACAGGCTGCATGGGCAGGTGGTGAAGTCACTGTCTGTGATGTTCAAGAACTGTGGAGATGCGATTAGTGGGCATGGTGGGGTGGACAGTTGTTGGACTAGATGATTCTAGTGATCTTGTCCAACCTTAATGTTTCTATGATGATTTTTCCAGGCCTAAAATCTTGCAATTATAACCTTGGCAAGTTGTTAGGAGTTTTCTTACTTTATTTGCTCATAATTTTAAGCAATTCAAGAAGCAAAACAATTTCACTGCTTAAAAAAAGACTTAATAGTACAAATCTCATAGGAAATGTTATTTTTAGACCAGCTTTGTTACTAAATACATAAAAAAAGAAACTCAAATATTTTGATTAATCAGCCTTTAAATTAATGTAGAAGTATAAACACAACTTTGTTTCAAATCACTTACGAAGAAATGCTAAGTTCAGAAGTAACAGTGTTGCTGCTCTTCATGCTTAACTTCTGGCACTCCTGCTTGAAATGAAAGCTTGATTGAAGTAAACAGGCAAAAATTCCTCTAAAACTTACATTCATTTAGATGTTTACAGGGGAATTTGGAGCAATGAGCTTATGAAATAAAGTTACTTTTTAGATAAGAGCTATCACAGAATATAACTACCTCCTCTATTATAGTCTTTGTCTCTTCGTGAAACTTCAACCACAGAATCACAGAATCACAAAATTGTAGGGGTTGGAAGGGATCTCTAGAGATCATCAAGACCAACCCCCTGCCAAAGCAGGTTCCCTACACCAGGTCGCACAGGTAGGCGTCCAGGCGAGACTTGAATATCTCCAGAGAAGGAGACTCCGCAACCTCCCTGGGCAGCCCGTTCCAGTGCTCCGTCACCCTCACCGTGAAGAAGCTCTTATGCACATTCGTGCAAAACTTCCTGTGCTGCAGCTTATGCCCGCTTCCCCTCGTCCTGTCTCCACGTACCACTGAAAAGAGACTGGCCTCACCACTATGGCTGCCACACCTCAGATATTTATAAACCTGGATCAAGTCCCCTCTCAGTCTTCTTTTCTCAAGGCTAAACAGACCCAGTTCACTCAGCCTTTCTTCATAGGGGAGATGCTCCAGGCCCTTCACCATCTTTGTGGCCCTCGGCTGGACTCTTTCCAAGAGATCCCTGTCTTTTGTACTGGGGAGCCCCAAACTGGACACAGTACTCCAGATGAGGCCTTACCAGGGCAGAGTAGAGGGGGAGGATCACCTCCCTCGACCTGCTGGACCATTCCTTGGCTTGCTTTGATCACACAGCAGTCTATTTATGGTCAAACTGAGAAGCTGAACAAAGGTTATTCTTCAGTAATTTAAATCACTTTACTGATTAAGTTTGACTTTTCATGTATAGTCTGATTTCAAAAGAAGAAAAATAAATCTCCTTTCTAAAATGTCAAGGAAGACAAACCCTGTAGTACAATGCAAATGCATCTATTCAAGTTTATCAACAGTTTCTAGATCAAGATGGTGTACATCTTTAACTACTTCTGTATCTGGTATCTTTTTGGTACATGAAGTGAGCTAACTCTAGAAATTGATGGAGAAATGTCTTCCCCACCAAAAATCACAATTTCAACTAGTGCATTTGTTAGTAATTTTTATGAAGGGCTTGGTGATTAATTTTTTAGGAATGCTTTTCTACTATTTTGAGCTTTTTCTCCCCATGGGGAATTCTGAACTGGTTGACCTAGTTGAATCCTGAAGACCTTTCGCACAGCTAGAGAGTCAGAATGGGGCCAGTCAGTTGACACAGAAGGTCAAAAGATGCTATTACATATGGAATTGATGTACTGGAGTCTTTTGTAGGAAAATATCATTTAACAACTTGACCGAAGATGGAATTTCTCACTGAAACAGAAGATGTGTCATAGAAAGTAAATAACCTCAGGATTACAGTATTAGCTTAAGAAATCACATTACAAGCCCATGATTCAGACCAAAAATATGAACTTGTGTTTTCTGAATCCTGGAAAAGTATTGTACTTAGAGCTAAGTTATCAATATTGAGTTTGCTTTGACACTTCTCATTAAAATACTCAATTCATAAATCAAGCAACAAACTCAAGAATACAGCCTTACCGTTATAGTTTTAGTTTTCAGTAGTCTGTACACTGATTCAAACCAATCCATTTTAGAAGTATCTCAGAATTTCTTTGTTACAAAAGTTGTTTATCTGTATAGATGCATCTTCCTGAAAGAAACTTTGGGATATTTCTTCATTTGCCTTGAAGTAAAAAAAAAAAAAAAAAAAAAAAAAAAAAAAAAAAAAGCTAATGCTGCTTCTTCACAGCATAGCCATGATAAGTCCAATTTGTGTGCTGATAACTCAGGATCTTTCCTAGATATAGAAAGCTTTCATGATATTTCAACTCCTACCCATTAAATACCAAAAACTAGAGAGGAAATCTCTCTTTCTCTGAAAGACTGTGGAAGCACTAGTGCAACTGTTTTTCTGTTGCAGTAGCTTTTAATCCCTTGTCTGAAAACACTACTTTTATAGTAAAAGCTTAGCTCTTTAGAGGATGTATTTGTAGCAGTGAAGGGGAGGTGGAAAGAGGGAGAAGTGGAGATCTAGGATCAAGAATTCCATCAATATGGAGCTGAACTGGATGGTTTCCTAGCAGCTTTTCTCAATAACAGCTTCATGCCTTAGAGTAGATAGAAATTAAATTAAAATCCCATCAGTCTTGCTCTGTGTTTATTACTGGTAATCTTTGACTTTTTTTTTTGAAGCCTTATGATTATACAATCTTCTAGGGGGAAAAAAATTCATAGTATTTGTGTTTACAGTGAAAAGCTGAAAGATAATTGAATGCTCAAAAGCCAGAAATTCTGAATTTTATAGTGCTCAAGTTAACTACAGTGGAAGAAAGGATGTTTGTGTGTTGCAGGTTTCTTTTTCTAGTTAGAATACTAGAGATAAATAGAAGAAATAGCTGATGATGTTTTCCGATGGGGGGGAAAATTAGGACAGTAAGACTAAGTTTCATGCTGGAGTTCTCAAGGAAATCCTGTGCCAGGGCAATGAGAAGAGAATTGCTCTTTAGAGCCAGGAAAGCTTATTGATTGCAAGCCTTCCTTTTCTCCTGTGTTGAGAGTGGATATATTTAGCAAACATAGGCCCAGCACCCTTCTCCTCTAATAAACACCCCTCAGTGTGAGCTTACCTGCTCTTGTATCTCCTATTACAGAGCTGTTTCATGCTTAAGAGGTGAATAGATCTTAAAATTCTGAAAGGTTTCTCTTAAACAGGAAAATTATATAGATATCTCAGGAATATTTGAGGATACCTCAAATATAAATGCTGCTCAAGCATTCTTAGATCTTCTGATGATGGTTTGACTATTTCTGATTAAGGTTTTGCTGTTTCAGTAGGGCTTCCTCTACTTCTTTTTCTCCCGCTCTTGCTCTACTTCCTGCCCATTTCGTCTTGAACAACTCATTCACCAATTTCTGTGTTCCTTTGCTGCCTTTCTTCAATGCTACAAAGTAAATTAGCCATCCCTGTGATCCTACTTTCTGTTTCTTTGTGTCTGCATTCACACATTGTACCACATCTTCCTTAAATCATTGTAGTCTAGAATAAAACAACTAGTTTTATTTTTGAAATTTTCTGTGAAATGTAGAAATAACTTTTTTTCTGCATTTAATACTACATCTTTGTGGGAAGTTCTTCAGTTCACATTGCCTAAGAAACGAGAACATATTTGTTATGATAAAATGAAGAAATTCTCTATTCTTTTTCTTCAAGTACTCACTGATTTTTATTTCTTTTCCTTTGGAGCAAAGGGCAGAAGTCTGCATTTCAGCACAAAGGGAATTTCAATGAAACCTGCTCCAAGCAATTCTTTGGTTATTACTTTTTAATGCCTACCTGTTAGCATACTTCCCTCTCTACTTTGACATTTAGCTTTAATCTGTGTATAGATATAAACATCGTTTCTGTGCTCAGATTTGAGTCTGCCCCAGTGCCCTTGAAACAACTTGCAGAGGTGAAGTGCATGAGAGGAACATGGCAACAATATTATTGTGTAATTGAAGAACAGATGTTAAAAAAGAACAAAATCACAATTATTTTATTTTCCATTTAAAGTACTAAGATCCAATCCCCAATTCCCCACATATGAGCCCAAGAGAATAAAAACCAGAAATAAATTCAATTGATACAACTTTTCCTTGTAATTACATGGGTAGAGATCTGTGTAGCAAGCTGTAAATGTCAAGAGTCCATTTGGCTTCTCATTCCCAGGGTAGCTGTACTGAACACAGGATTTATTTGAATTTTATTCTGAGTTAACTTACATCCTGATCCTCTCTAGGAGACAAAATCAAAAAAAATTTGGACTAGAATTGAACTCAAGAGCTCCTCTAATGAAATTCTCCTTGGTGTCAGACAGAATTGGCTGTTCTGGTAGCATTACTGTTTGATGCCCATCTAGCTTGCCCACAAAGATTTGAAGACTGGCAGCTTCACTACATGCTCTGAAAAAGGATAGCACACTTCTTTGTTACAGTCTATTGAATGCGTGGAGATCATCATTACGTTCCTTAAGCTTTTTTTTTTTTTTTTCTTTTTTTGTTTAAATCTTCACTTTCATCCAGCTACTCTCCATGTGTAGATCCCTGGAATATGGGTGGCCATAAGTATCACTTCTAAATGCTCTTCTGAAGATTTTTTTTCCAGCCTTAAAGATTCTAAGATCATCTAGTCTGACTGTCAACCCATTGCCCACTGACCATGTCCCTCAGTGCTACATCTCCATATTCCCTGGACATTTCAGGGGATGGTGACTCCCCCACCTCCCTGGACAGCCTGTGACAGTGCCCCTCCACTCCTTCAGAGGAGAAATTCTTCTTAATATCCCACCTGAACTTCTCTGGCAAAACATAATGCCATTATCTCTTGTCATCAAAACGGAAATATTGCAGGAGCAAAACAGGATCTGGACTCAAGAAGCCTACTGAAAAGTGGGAACAAAGATTACTGTTATCTAATATCTGCTACTTGAGGGGGAAAAAAATCAATGTTCTAATTTAAAAATGACCTCTCACTATAAATAGCAGGTAATGTAATGCAAGATAAACTGAACTTTTATGCAAATTTATTTTATGTAAATTAATGCATTCTGAAATTATTAAATCTCATCTAAAAACAATGTTTAGAAATTTTACAATTATGAAAACATTTTACTTCTGGAGGGGAAAAAAGGTCTGTAAATCAATCCAATATCTCATTCAGTACAAAACGTACTCTCAAGTTACAAAGTCTTCTAACAGATGTGCTCTATGTAACTCATGAAACTCAGTTTGGAGAATTTGTATCTGGTGGGAAACAGTTATGATGGAGAAGGGTCTTCCTGTTTCATTGTTAGATCTGTTGACATTGTTTAAAATGAGCCTCCAGTAGTATGCTTTGGGAGTAGTCCTAAATACTCTCCTTCACAGAAGTTTTACCATCTGGTCACACAGTGGAGCATCCTGTAGAAAAAAGACATTCCCTGAATCTCCTATAGGCAGAAGCAAGATGCGTTATCTTTGCTTAGACTGTGAATGTGACTTAAGGGCCAACTCAGATTCTGCTTGTATGAAGTGTTTAAAATATGCAAATTCCACAGTTCCTGAAGGGATTTCAAGATATCTAAAGACAGAGGAAGATGGTGCAGTCACTGTGGTCAGGACAGCTTCTTTAGCAGCTGTAGCCACCCACATTAGTTGTTAATTTTCTGCCAGGCCTTCCAAAGCATCCAAACTTAAATCAGAAGTTCCAGGCTTCAGTACAGTCATTCCTAAAGCAAAAACATAACGTCATGAAAATCAATTGGGCTGTTTGATCACACCAGTCACTTCTGCTCTGACTTAATGAACTCATGACTCAGCCTCTCAGCACAGATGTAGGAGACAGCTTAAGGCAGAGAAGATTTAGATTTTCTCCCTAGGACTTGGTAGAGGAACTCCTGTAGCTTGCAAATTTTCCTGTTAACTGCATTGCTTTTCCCTGTATGTGATCCAGTCCCTTTAGGACCACCTGCATATCCTTGGCTGGAAGCGCACAAGGAGTTCTACCATCTGCTGTCCAATTTCTTAAATGCTGATATTTAAGCAAACTTAAAGGAGTTGGATGTTTTATTTAGTTCTCAGTTATTTCATATATCAGGAGACTTTATCCTCATTATTACTGTTTTATGCTCCTCTGTCATGAAATTTAACCTGCAATCCTCACTGGAAGTCTTCATTGTGAAACCTTAGGGATTTTCTGGAAGCTGAGTCTTACTTTGGTGCTAATCTTTGCATATGTAGTGCTCTCTACTTGGATTTATCTATTCCTTCTTTCTTCTTCTTGTCTTTTAGGGAGAAAAAAAAATTGCTAGGTCCAAGGGAATACTATAAAGAGGAAAAAGATATCACATCTCCAAACAGTGATAAGAATAGTGTCAGAATTCTTTTCCTCAATCTCATATGCTTTGTTCCATGCAATAGGATGTTGTTACAGATGGGCAGTAATTGTGGTACTCCATGCATATACTTAATGTAGAAAACCAAGCTTTTAACTCTTCTAAAGAACAAAGAATAAGAGAGCCTTTGGGAGAACTGGTACTATAGGTCACAGCTTAACTGTAAAGACATCAGATGAGCCCTGTTGTACAGATGAACCAGTCTGCCTAATAATCAAGTGGCTCTGAAACCCTACTGCCCTGCTGGGTTTTGTTTTTTGTTGGTTTTGTTTGTTTTGTTTTCTGAATGGTTCCATCCTGCAGTAATCAAATATATACTGCCCAAGGAAAGAGAAATGATGTACTGTTGGACTGATAAATGCTTTTGTCATACTTAATTGGGTTTATTCGTTAGGCTCTTTCCACTATCCCTGCAGAGGTTAATCAGTGCATACATACATAAGGAACTAGAAGATGTTCTGAGCAGAAAATGTAAAATGTCTTTGAATTACAGCAGTTAAGGAGTCATCTGATTTATCATTTACATTCTCTTCACAGTACTTGAAGGACTTTGCTTTAAAATTACATTAAAACAAAAGCAGCCAGAGAGCTGTCTTATTCAAAATTTATAATTAAGACTCTGCTTTGTTTTTTATTGTTGGTTTTTTCCTCTTCATGCTTTAATATTTCAAATTCCATTTCTTTCTTGAAGAGTGTTTCCTACAATCCAAGGCAATTTCTGTTGCACCACGCTGCACATTATGTTGAAAACATTTCCTCCCCCACTCAGTGTCCCAGAATGAGAAGATGTTTGAGGATTTCAAAGCTGAAGTTTTCTTTTCATTTTCAGTATATTTCAATTCTATGCCATAGAACTGTATAATGTCGCTTCTATCTGGAGTATAGATATTAGTTCAGGTCCCCACGATGATATCTTGATTCTTTGAGTCCTTTCAGTTGTGTTTTTGTTTTTTTGTTTGTTTGTTTTTAGAGCAACAAACAGTCCTGCATAGCCATTTCTACTCTACTTTATGTAAACAGTTCAGTGTGCAATTTCTCTTTAACTGAGGTCATAACATATGCTATGATAGCAGCAGTACTGTTGGTGCTGAGAAGAGGGAATGGAGATGGACACATTCACAAAAGCGATGAACGTTGTAGACAACAGTGGGAGCTGTCTATCCAATGTTCTGTGGCTGCGCTTTCATGTCAAATGCTGCCATATCTTCACTTACATTCTCATCTGACCAGATAGATGTTCAGGTGCCTGTAGCCATGTTACTGTACTGGTATGCCTGGGTTAATAACTCCTAAGCCTCTGAGTTTCAGATTGATGTGGTAACTCAGTTTCAACACTGGCAGAGATGTGGATTGTAGCCTGTGATTTACAGGCACACAAGGTAGGTCTGGAGTGGCAAGCTGTCTGTTAGACATGTTCCCTTTGCCCCTGCTTCTAGAAGGTCCCAGAACTTGATAGCACTAATAGAACTTCTCCAGACCAGCACTTTCTCACAATACGCTTCTGTCCACAGTTCACCATTAATCACTCAAGTTGATAAGCTGAGACAAAATTTCTTGTCTGATTTGTGCTGTTTGAGGCCCTTTCCTGAGAAGGTGACATCTAAAAATATGTCCTCCCTCAGCATATATGCCATCTTTCATTGCACCAACTCAGTTATCCTGGCTGCTGCTGTGACTTACAGATCACCACCCTTGATGTTGTCTGATATATTCAGATGCTGTTCACATTTGATTAGTACAAAGTTCTATAAATATAAACTAAACTTTTCAAAGTAGCATCAAAATATCAAACATCCCACTACTGAGCACTGATGACCTCACTTCTGCCTTGTCCATAGAACTTTATGTTCTGGTCTTTGGCCACTGCAGGGCCGCACTGTATTGATTGCTTCTATAATTCATTTTTCCTATGAATGAGATATCGCTGCTTTACTGCCAAAGGAATGGAGCGAGATTCCTGGAACTGGTGCTTGAGGGATATCTTAAAGACTTGAATTCTCCTAACCAACAGATAATTAACTTCCTCTGCTGGTTTTCAAGAAACTCTGGCAGTAAAATATTGCTTTTGCTTTTTGATATTAAACATCTCCTCAGCAGTTTCATCAGTGGAAGAGTAGTATGTTAACTGAAATGGGAGGCTATAATACATTCTAAACATCATCTCAAAGATCAAGATGCTACAAAATAGCTGCAGGTTGTTAGTAAGTACTCATGGTTCAATCTTTTGATAATGTGCAGTTAGGATGAAGCTTTTCTATTTTTTTTCTCATAATCATTTTGCCAGGCACAGCTGTTTGTTTGCTATGTGACAGATTTTCAGAATGTTTTCTGCTGTATTTCAGTGAGAATGAGCCACACACCTTGGTACAAATGCTGATAAACTCAATCTCAGAAGCACAGGTAATTTTCAGTTCAAGTAAGAAACTGATCTTGCTTCATCTGTTCTGTAGTTAAGTAGTGCTCTAGAATTTCTCAGAAGGTTGGGTGGGCAGCAGCACTGCAGCTTGGAGGCTCTCTGGTGTGGGTGTTCTGCAAACCTGCTTGCACCTGTGTCGGAGCTCATACAAAGACACAGAGAATGCTCTGTGCTCTATAACAAAATCCATCTGAATCCTATATTCTACCTGAATCAAACAATTCAAAAATATCTCTAAATTATTTATTTTGATAGCAACTGATCTAGGTAACTTTCTAACTGGAAAACAAAAGAAAAATATCTTCTCAGTCCTCTGGTGAGATGGTTCTGCTCTTCAAAATACTTTTTCTTCCTTGGGTATTTTTGCCAATCAACATCTCAACACAAAATTTTGGGTTTTCTTAAAAGTAGGAATTCTGTACTGACTTGCAAAGCTGTAGATTTAACACTGCCATTCAGAATTCAAGCTCTGGGGTATTTACCATCATTCTTGAAAGGATAAGCATTCCTTCTGGGGACAGAAAGGAATAACTTTTCCTTCTGAGACACTACATTTAATAACTGAGTAATATCCCGGTTAAGTGTTGTTTTTTTTTCCTTGGGAGAAAAGCAGTTTTTGAAGGCAATATAAAAACTAAATAAGCACATCTTGCCACAAACTTCCTGTGTCACACTTTCTGAGTCATGTAATCTCCCACATACCTGTATGTCCGTATGTAAGAAATGAAAGTGGAAATGATGCTTCTGCTCAGCTGACGCAATCTCATTTCAGGAGAAGTTTAATCCAGCCGCAAGTCAGAGGTTAGTCACTAACCCTTCTCCATCAATTAGTTGCAGGCAGTCCTGAGTACAGTTGGTTAAAGCCAAATGTGTGACTGATTACACTGGGCTGTATAAAGTCTGTCTTGGCAGCTACCAGATTGGCCCCCTCAACAAGTACAAACACATTGGAACCCCTTCCCAGTCCAGAATGGTCTGGCACAGTTAATGTGGCTAGTGCTGACCTGGGGCAGAAGTTTCTTAAACCTACTGGTCAGAAGTAGCTCAGTCTCCACCTTTCTTTTGATCCACTCCTTTTTCTTGTCTGTGTCCTGCAAATGGCCAGCAGCCAGATATTTCTTTAATCTGTTGCAGGTTTGGGGTCAGCATTTACTGTAGTCAAATAAAATATCCCTCCTTTCACTTCTATGGATGTTGGATCAGACTTTGAAGAAGTGACACTTTTAAAAACAACAGAGAAATGAAGTCCCTGAGCTAATTAGATATGCTGGCATGTGTATTGCTCCTTCCATCTGCCAAGTTTCAGAGAGCTGTATGGCTAGGAACAATAATTCTTCACGTTCCAGATACGGAACGTGGCAGATACCGTATGGCTTCATTTCCTCTGGCCATGACTCCTAACAGTGTTGGACTTCAAGTTCCAGCATGCCGTAACATTATTGTTATATCTGATTTCATGTTAGCCATGCTTTACCTGTCATTTTTTTCATGTTGAAAAGTGGGCTGATTTTAATCTGCCTTTTCATTTCAAAGCAGCTGGCCAAAAAGTTACAAATCCAGCAAGCAAACAAGTTTCCTGGCAAAAGAGATGTAGGAAATATCATCATTACATAAACAATGTAATTAGAAAAAGACCCCAACTCCCTCAGGGAATTGATTCTTCTCTTCCTTCCTTCTTTAAATGTTCCAGTTATGGAACACTGACTTTGTTTTCTTGGATTAAGTTTGCACAATCAACGTGTGCTTCAAAGGATAATCCATAGAAATTATCAAAATATGCACAATTCAGAAGATAATGGCAAAACCTTAATACAGACATTCATGCAAAGTTTGGTCAGAGGTTTTAACTTCCAAGCCTCGGTTTCTTCATTAAGCTTTCGCTGAATACTTGGAGATTAGTGGGGGGGGACAACTGGAACAAATCTAGATCTAGAAGTCCAAAGCTGTGTGTTTTCCTGCTTAATTCTGGCAACCTTGCTAACATTTCCCTGCTTGCTTTTCTGACACTGATCAACCGGTATGTGGAGCCATAAAGTTATTCACCTTTGGGTGAGACATTTCAGGCAGCAATAAAGGATGAAAGAAAGCAGTAATAGGGCTATGTGGACCCCTAATAGACCTGCAGCTTCCTAGAAATGTGATCACAATCTGGTATTTTGATAGGAAAGAGTTTTGTTAAAGTTCCAGCTGGGGTGGGGAAGGAGAGGCTGGCAGAGGGCAGAGGCTGGCATAGAATGTGCTTGAGGAAGGCAGAGTAGAGTGCTTGGGATGGACACAAGGGTCTCTCAGGTGGGCTTTCTGTGGAAGGCTGCTTAAAGAAGGAAGCACAGACATGGGAAGAGTCTTTGTGTGAGCTCATAAAGATGTGATGGGAGAAAAGGGACATAGGTGATCATCTCAAAGGAAAGAGGAGATGCTTTGGTTCAGCCCCACCAGGCTGGGGTGTCCAGGGGAAGTGTGGATCTTGCCCTCTCAGCACTGTTGTACTCATACCTCAGGGCACTTGCAAGGTGGGAGGAGGATTTAGGCAGCTCCGGGGTGGTGTCAGTAGCAACAGTATGAACCTGTGTGAAAGTAACTCCCTATCCCACAGAGAGGGGTTAGTGGGCACACAGTAACCATGGCAGTGGCTACTGCAGCCTTCCCAGGCTGCAACATATCCTCTGCTGAAGTTTATAAGAAATAGGATCTTAAGGAAAAAACAAAACAGTTTGTCCTATTTCATTGAGATCCCTGGGGAAGAAGGCTCACCAGGGACCTGATTTTTCCTAATATTTCACCATCTCTTGCTGTCAGTGGAGTCTTTTTTTTTTTTTTTTCTTTGAAGTCTGATGATGATTCTAAGTAACTTATGTCAATTAGAAGTCCTTAATTTCTATTCCATGTGGAGAAGGTGTTGCAGGTGCTGGCACAGCTATTGTAGGGCTTTGATTTGTGGAGAGGAGTGAAAAGCAGTCTTTTATTTTGCTGAAGGATCTGAACAGCTTGCCAGTGAGATGCATGTTGATCTAGTTCATGCTGCAGTTTGGGCCAGGAAGGGATGTAATTCCATCTTAATGGATTATGATGGCTACAAGGACTTAGAAAAAGTCAGAGGCAAAGTGGGCATGCTGCTTCCCTGATTCCATCACCAGCTTCCCATACATTCCTGCAACACCTCCTCCCTGACAAAAGGCATTCATAATTAAACAGGAATGTCAGAGTGTTGTAAGAGTCTGTCTCTTATGTTGTCACTTGAAAAAGAAAAGTGATTGATTATATCACAGATTATATCCTTACTAGTGCTTTCCTTGGCACACATGCTGCTTGCAGCTAAGGATAACGTACTGCGACTGTCTCTACCTCAGCTCTGAAGCTCTTTTTCCTTCTCTTGATTTTTTTTTTTTCTTTTTCCCTCCATTTCATGATAAGGTTTCCTCCATTTCTAGACATTGGTTTATTTGCTCTGCTGCCTCTCGAGGAGAGGTAAACATTAGGAAGTAATTACCTTCAGGCCAGCTAGCAGAGGTTTTTTTGCTGTGAATAGAGGGCTTTAGAGGATCTTTCCTACGAGATGATGGGCTTGTAAATGTAATAAATGGGCCGTTTATGAAGAGACTTGTCTTGAGATTGCACAGTTAGAAGAGAAGGGACTGCTATGTAGAGACCCTCTTCACATTTCTGCCAGTTAGGCTGGAATCTGTCATATGGAATACCTTGGACGCTAGCTGCATCATTCCCAAAAAGCAGAAAAACAAGGCAAAAGTAAATACTCCTTCCTAAGTGACAGATGCTGACAGAGATTGTTGATTGGTTCAGAGCCTTTTCTCTATGCCTTTATTAAGATTAGAGATTAAAATTTATCATTTTTGTTTTCAGCCAGTAAATGAAATTTTCCAAAACTCTTTTATTGAACATTGAATGTCTTGTGTAACACTTATTTCCAGTCTGGTGCTTCACATCTTGGATGTCAGATAATGAATCATAGTAAACTCTTAAGGAGCCTTTTTCTTTGCTGCTTTTTTTTTTTTTTTTTAACTTGGGAGAATTCTAAGGTGCATGTCAAAGAACAGAGTGTATTTCACATTGCAGAAGTAGGTAAACAAAGTCAGAACTTGATAAGGTTTGTTGAGGAGAGCTGTAATGTAGGTACAGCTAGAAACAGAGACCAGTGGGCTGCTGATTGTATTTCATTGTTAGGCTCTTTTTACTTCTTGGATCTACAGGTTACTGAAGTAGTATCCAGTGATATTGACATTTATTGGCTTAGCTCCTAATAATGGCACAACCAGAGGTATTTGCTGCAGGACGGTAGAATTTAGACAAGTAAATGAGAAGAAAACTGACAGGTGGAGAGCAAAGTCCTTTTTAAACATCTCTGTCTACAAAGAATCTTTGAGCATTACTGCAGAACTATGGCACCAGTCTATGGTCATTACAATCTTTGTACTGAGAAATCACTAATAATAGCCTTGGAGTTTGTAACTACTCTCTCCTACAAAAGGAAAATAAATAGATAAAGCACCAAACCTCTTTCATTCAGTACTACAGCTGAACCACATGTAATTGAATAGATCAGAGAATCAGCAGGTCTTACGGTTTTGAAGTTTAGAAAACAAGGGCCATCAATTTCTTTTCCTATTGCTCCTGTTGAGACTAGTAGACTCAATTTTGCAAAAGTTTATCTTTTCAAATGGCATGTGGTGCTTAGAGGAGGATTTCAGAGACAAACAATCCAGCCCTGGAAGTTTTTTTTTTTTACTGTATTCAAAGCACAATTCTGATCTATCTTTTTAAACGTGTTCCAAATTTAATATTGAATTTCTGTTTTAAATTCAAATACTTTGGTTTTTATCTTCTGTATTTGAACTCTCACATCCGAAACACCGTTAGTTTAGCCAATGTAATTTTTCAGATTGCACTTACATATGTGTAAAGACTTGTGAACTTCTTTCAGGAATCTCAAGCTTGCAGTTGTCAGCCATTTAATCTTGCCGGAAAAGATCTTGAGATTTTTGCTTCTTCCAGGTAGGATATTTATGGCTGCTTATAATCTGACTCTAAAAATTAGCCAATCTATGAAGAGCTCTTCTTCCTTTCAATCCCTCTACAAAATTGCCACAGCTCACACCAGATTTTTTCGTTTACAAAGTTCGTTTAGAATTTATACCTTACTGGAGAAATATTCAGTTTTACATGTTTACCCACCTGTGACTGTATTGTTCACTTAATTTCTTTTGTTGACTGCTTGTTATCAGAAGAAAATCAAAGTTTTTTCCCTTTGGTGTCTGAGAGACTAGGTATTTGATTTGCACTTCAGTTATAGAAATAACGAAGAGTAAACAAGGCAGATATAAATGGTCCTGGTTGGAATCTGGATACATGGAGGGAACTATAAAGGCTCAGAGCCTATGTGTCTCCTAATTGTGGCTTTACATTCATGTAAGGTCGGCAACAACTAGAAGTCTTTGTTGATTGGACATTACGTTTTTAAAAATTGCTCTGATCTCATTCCAGTGTCTGTGTTGGTCAACAACATAAAATATCCCTAAATATGCACACTGGGTTATTGAATTTAACATTCGAGTATTTTTGTTACTGTGTTGGCTGTGTTTGTTCTATTGGAGAAAAATGGTTTATATAAAGGCTTAAAGTTAATATCACGCTTGCTCAGGAGGTCATCACAAGCTTGACCTATGAAATGAAAAAGGAAAAAACAAACAAACTAACTTTCATAGCTTTAAGTAGTAGTCAAACAATATGTTTACCCAAATACATATTCTGAGGGGAGGCCAGTCAGGGTACAGAAGGGTTTGGTGCACAATCTGTTTTTCCTGGGAATTTATTAGTATTTATGCTATTTGGTGATATTTGTAATGGAGATGTTCAGCACAAACAGCTTTGAAAGCCTGATCTACAAATTTAGACAAATTTTGCTTCTTCCTGTCACAGCTGATGCTAGTTCTAGATCAAACACTAAAACTGCTTTCTTCATGAATCTTCTATTTCATATAATCATAGAATTGAGTTGGAAGGGTCCCTTAAAGGTCATCGGGTCCAACCCCTCTTTAGTGAACAAGGACACCAGTTCTTTTGTCCACTGATGTAGTTCTAGAATCACAAAAAGTAACAGGCTGATCAAGCAGGACCTGCCTTTTGTGATTCTATGACTGGATGTGCTCTATTTCTAGGTTGTGATAGAAATGTGATAATTTCCATTTCCTCCTTTATGGAGGGAAATAAAAGAAGGGTTTCAGTGTCCTCTGTATCCCAGGCTGAATCTGAATCTCTTGTCTGGATGATCAGCCTGCCAAGAATTGATGGGCTTGATCAGTCATTATTTTTCTCCATTTTGTAACAGTTAATACACCAGATCTTATTTTGTTGTTTTTTTTCCACTTAATTTTTGGAAGAAAAAAAAGGTTTCTGTCTGTCCCAGTACTATTCTTCAATAACACTGATATTCTTAATAGGTTCTGAAGAAACAAATTTTTGGGAAAAGTCTGAAGTGATGATCAAAAAGATACAAACCTAAAAGTTTTTTATGAGCTTTTGTTACCTGTCATTTCAGCTATATTTCTCTCCTCTAATTAGAATAAATGACATAAAGTTTAAAAATTGATAAATAGAGCCCAAAACAAGAAGAGCTACAGAAGTCAGAAAATGAAAGAACTAGGAATTGCTAGTGCTAGCCAGACCGAATATATGGCAAAATCCAGTATTTTCCTACAGTTAGAGAGCTTATTTCTGAGAGAGCAGACCAGATCCTGCCTGTCTAGGGCAGAAGCCAAGCATGTCAGCACGTGTACAAGAAGCTTGGCAAAGAGCAGAGGGTAGCTGGAGTTGAGAAGCGAGTTTAAAGATCTAAGCTCCTTGAGCTTACAACTGTCAAATGGTGATAAAACATTACTTAGTACTGTGAGTTGTACAGCTTAGCAGGAAGCTGTGAGGTGTCATCGTCTAGGCTGCAAGAAATGAATGGCAATTTTTCTTTAGCCTGAAAGAGAGTTGATGAAATGTGTCAAGGGCAAGAGAGGAAAAAACTTTGTGTATGTCTCTACGTGTGATATTTTACTTTGGTGCGTGTTGCTTCAGTTCTTATGAGAGGTTCTGATTTGACAGCTCTAGTACCAGAATGGTTCGATTACTGCTGAACATGCTTAGTCCTGACAGCAGAAGGGCAAGTTTTGAAGTGCCTAGAAAGGCTACTCTCCAGCTCATCACTTCCACCCTACTGAAATTAGGATTTCAAGGGCTTTTACTCCCTTTTAGGCATTCAACTCAACATTTGGCATCAAGCACACCAAAAGCTTCTGAAATCTTTGCCAAATTGAGATCTGTGAGTCCCATTACCAATATTCTCACTGAAGCAGCTAATTTTTACCAGTCTTGGAAGTGGTTTCACTAATGTGTGAGCATTTAGCCTCAAGTAGCAAAGAGAGAAGAGCAGATGTGTTTTAATAAAGCTAGAGTACAGCCAAAATAGCCTTTCGAGTAGTTTCATTAAGATGGAAGTGACTGAAGACTTGCCCACAACTCTTTTCACAAATCTATCAATCTCAATTTCCTATTCATTGTCTGATTTCAACTGCAGGGTACAAAACTGCTGTTACACTGCGTGTGGTATCCATTTTCGTAAAGTGTATTAGCTCCAGTATCTATTCCCCTCTGCTCCCAAATCATTTTAATGCCCTTGTTCCATACACTGTTTGTATTTGAAAAAACAAAACAAAAACACACATTCTATTAAATAAACCTTTCTGGAACACTATTGCTTCTCGTAGATTGTTTCAGTAAGAGCTAGAATATGTGTGAAAGAGAGAACTTTTAAGATTTTTACAGAAGTGTTAAGGGAGAAGAAATCATAGAGGGGACATTTTTCCTTATTTTGTGCGAAAACCAAAGATTACTGAAGTCATAGCACATTTCTTGTCTGAAGTTGGAAATTTTGTTTCTTTCACAAAATCACAAAGTTTTGCAAGCCCTAATCAGAGAGAGAGAAAATCTGTGGCCTAAGAAAATAGGAATAAGTTTTATTGTTTTTTTTGTTGTTTTTTTTTTTAAATCAGTAGAAATAATTGAGTCTGACCATGAAGGATGATATTCCAGAAGCCACACTTAAAAACTGTATGAGGTCTAATGCTAAACCTGAAGAATCCAATCTCCTGCGCTTCCAAACATTTAACAGTCCTAATATCAGGATTATACTTGGGTTTAAAATATTAATCCCTACCTACTATTTGTCTGCTTTCCTGCCATTCATTCGTTATGGGACACTCAATCTCATCACCTTGTAATAATACCATTGTCATAGTTGTGGCATTATGGAGAGCAATGAATATGAAGAAGGATTCGACACAAACCCAGACAGATTACAATCAAATCCATTGTGTAGAATAGGATCTCATGTGGAATTCAAAATTAAGAAACAACAGCACAAATAACTTTGAGCCTGTGCTCTGCAAATTAGTCTTTCCTTACAAAGAAACAAGTTAATTGTGTAATCTGAAATGTTTGTTTTTCCACAGACCACATATATTCAAAATTGAATATACGATTATAATCTTTGTGAAGGATATTACAAATAGAAGTAAATATAACAAGTCCTAGTCTGAATCTCTGTCCCCAGTGGATAATGACGATCTCCCACTGATTCCATTTCGAGCTCTAGTTTTCATTATATAAATTACTGAACTCTACAGTCACAATCTGTGTTGAAACCTCTCTTGCAGCTACCCCAATGTCTGCTGATATGAAAAGTACCTAACATCCCAGTGTAGCACATAACATCCCTTTTTGTGTGCTTTAAAGTATTAGCACCAGGAGAGGGCAAGACAGAGTTGGCTGGAGGCGCAGTCTGAATTACTCCTATAAGAGTACAACTTTAAAAAACAGCCAGGCAGGAACTACAAAACTTAAATCTGGGGGTGCGTATCTACCGTTCCCTCAGTATCATAGCAGTTAATACTTACAAAATATATGCCCCAGAGTATGGTGTTAGAGATACACAGCAGTATACAACAGGAGAGATCCTCAGGGTAGTGGGAAGGATTGCATTCTCCTGACAAAGTCTTTTTGATGTGAAGATTAGACAAGAAAGCCAAAAGAAAATTTGTTTTGGTGCAGAAGTGTGCAAACACAACCTTCTGCAGAGCATATAGCTGGATTTTGGTAACTACATGGCTGGGTATCCTGTCTTTTCACACAATATTCCTGTGTCTGGCAGTGCTTAGGTCAGAAATTCACTGTTTACTACTTCTCTCTTTGGAGAAAAGTGATTATTTGATATATTATTTGACAAAGCTGGCAGCTAATTCTGGACACTAAAGGAGCTATTTGGAGCTAGAGATGTTTCAAAGTTATTTACATTTCTCTTTTATAATTAAATGTCACTATTTTAAACAAGAGATATAAATATTATTTTTTGGTTGGCCTAAGTGACTGTTAATATCTTCCAAATGACTCATGGGGGACTGCACTGGGGGCAAAGGAAACCCCTCCTCCTAGAACAACTCCACAGTTCACCCTTACTGCCCGCATGTTCTGTCTGCCCAGGTTTACTCTGGCACTTGGAATTAAGCATGGGACTTCTGCTGGAAGGCTGCCCCAGCAAGGAGTATGTTTGTTAAAGGTTAGGTGATGTTTGTGCTTTTTCATAAGAGGTTAAGGTGACAGTGACCTTAGTTTTCCAACTTTAAAACAAGAGGATTAACACCTGCCTATCTCATGTTATGCAGATAAGATACCGTGTTCTCTTTCCCTTATATATCCTTAAGTTCACCCAAAATTAGTGGTTGCAGTATCAATTCCCTGTTGATTCTTATGCTTTGTGCTAGATTTTATGTCTCTAGTAGTTTTAGCAAGTTAAAGATAGCTCAGATATTTTTTCCCAACTTGCAGCTGTTCCAGTGCAGATTCAGGCTCAATCACTTCAAGAATTCTTCCAATATGACTGATACAGGAGTGATTCAACTGGTAGTTCAGGCTGACCTGAAATCTTACAAATTAAGATAAAGCCAGATGACAGTGATAGATTCTCTAGGAAGGGTTTCTGTTAGGATTTTCTGTGGTTTTGTATTGTTTCTTAAAACAAACAAACAAAAAAACAACAGGAAACTTTTGTCCAGGTCTTAATAGTTAACAAACAAAATGGCTTTGTGAAGAGAAGAGAAACAGCTAACAGGAAAAACTCCCAGCAGAACTCTCCATAAATAACATGTTTCTCAAAGTGACTCACCAGCTTCTCTGAAAAATCTCACTTTTCTATCGATAAAAGGTTCAGAGATATTGAACTAGAGCGAAACTTGACATATGTATTAGCACACTGCCTGAAATGGTAGCCTGGCTCTGAGTGTTAAGAACAGCACAGTGTGTGAGGACAGGCTGGGATGAGGCTTTTCACCACTAATTAAGAGAGAGGCAGAGGGCTGGCAGGCTTTCAGTATCCCACGCAGCACTTGCTGACACAAAGGGTGTTATTTTTCACACCCTATGTTGGACATATCAACAAGGAAAGATATTTTAAATCCTATTGAGTGACCATCATTTGTACTCCTCGTTGTATCTCTCTAAAGCAGAACAGAACAAGATTTCAGTAACTAATCCTTGTTTATACTATATATATATATATATATATATATATATATATATATATATATATATATATATATATTTTTTAAGAATTGTTTTTCAGAAAATCCATTCTGATACCATGAAACATGCGGGGCAACGTGCAGTGAGCAAAATCTCTCAATGTCTTCCTGGAATTACCACTTTTTGAGGTTGTTCATATTCTGTGACTGATGATCCAGAACAGCTAAAAGCCAGCGAGATCTGCCATGACCTTATAGGAAAAGTTATTTCCTCTTCTGATCATAGAAGCTTGTTACATCCACAAACAAGAAATTCCATGCCTTGTTTCTCTTATGAGACACGTTGCTGCCAGGGGAGCATGGTGAGGAATGCAGTTGTTTATCAAGAACTTCTAAACATATTAGACTTCTTGGCTATGTTGTGAAAGAAGAAATGACCACGCAGCCTATCTTTAGCACTGCCCAAACAGGAATGCTCAGGGAACATTAAGAAGAGAAGAAGAATATAGATTAGAAAATATATGAAATTTTCCCTCAGTTTTCTTCTAATTTCTAAAGTTTCCATTTCTAAGCCTTCATGAATCAAACATAGTTTTTATAATTACAGTTACCTTCAATGATTTTCTTCTTGAACTCACTTAGTTGTTCTTGAATTCATCCTTTACATCCTGTTATTGTGGAATAAGTATAACTGAGTAGTGGGAGCTGCCTGTGGTCTCCTGTCCTGTGTGTTTTACCTGAGGGCTGAGCTTACCTGAAAAAATACAATACTCCAACCCCTCCAGAAAAAGGAGAACAACCTGACTGCTGGAAGTCAGGCAGCTCTCCTGATTCCCAACAAACCCATTTAATGCCTGAAAGCACTGCTGACAATTGAGTCAAAAGAGAGAATATCTGACAGATTTTGGGGGAACAAACTGTCATTACATAAATGCTTGCATACCAAGGTGAAGTTTGTCTGTGTATTTACTACATCTTCCAGCATGATACCTGCCTTGTTATTAATATTCATGTTCTCTGAGTTTTTGGATGTCATTTGTAATACAGGGCGAAAATTTTCACTTGCCAAGGCATTGTAATAATAAATAGAAATCAAACACACTAATCTGCTCAACTGTGGGGCTGACCTACAGATCAATGAAACTGTTGACTTTTTTCTCCCAAGAGCAACAGTAGTCAGAGTTGTACTCACATAGCTACAATCCACCTCAGATACCAATAGTGACTGAAAAAAAACTTGTGTTATCTGTTATTTGAATATTTGTGTACTTTCTGTGATAACTGCAATTCATAATTAAATTTAAAAATATATATATTCTTAAAGTTCTGTAAATGTTTGACCAGGAGATACCATATTACTGCAATTTGCTATCCTATGTTTATGGGATCATTCAATAAATAACAGCATCACAGCATGTTCTTACAATGCTGAAAAGTCTCACCTTCACTGTTGTTCAAATTACCACCTAGAAATGATGCTCACTGAGATAGTATTATTATTATTATTATTATTACTGCTCCACAGGGCTATTGATCATTTATACATCCCTTTTCTTTCATGTTATGCTGCTCTAATAGTTTTCTGCATGGATTCCTTGACTGTATGACTGAACACTAGATAAAGAAAGGCTGATTAGCTTCTTAGACGTTTAATGGTGATATTCAACATTCAGGAATTATTTTACGGTGGCCATTTTGAGGACTCCTTTCCAATCAAGTGACTTTTTTAAGAGAAGGATGCCAGTTCCATCCTCTCAAAGACAAGTAATGACCCGTAAATATGGTGCATGCCCAACCCACTAAAGCAGCACATACTCAGAGATTATCATCCTCTCAAAAACAGAATTTGTTTATGCCTCTCTTAAAACTGCACTTCTACCTTGTAGATGGCCTCCAGAGGTTATCAAATGTACAATATCAGCCTTTTCATGAATTTTATGGTGATTTCCAAGAGTAATTGGTGGTCATTAACGCTAAACTTCTACAAAAACATACTTTTGAGCCCATCATGAACTGGCAGGAGAGTTTGTTGGTTTCTGTTGTTGTTGTTTATTTATTTCTTTATGGGTCCTACGTGGCACAAAGTAGTAGTGGAAGAGAAAATAATGTAAGGGTCAAGTTCTTAGTGTTATTTTGTATCACAAGCCTGCACACACATTCAAGAAGAAGCTATAAATGGCAGCAGTATGGAATAAATAAAAAAAAAAAAAGAAAAAAAGAATTCCACCTCTTTTTATGACTTCATGTGCTGTTTCAGGCAAGAAGCTATAAATCAGCAGCAAGGTTGTAGCAGCAGGTCACAGAACAGGTCAGTCTAGCATAAACAGGATTTTACTCTGGTATGGACATGGGTTACTTTTGTTACTTCTGGTTTTGCTCAGTGTGGAACTGAGTACTCCAGATATCAGTGGCACTGAGGGTAGTGTGCACAGCACCAAAAAGACCATTGACTCTGAAGGTGTGGTCTCTCCCTCTTTTTCCTTCCCTCTTTGTTCCCTTTCTTCCAGGTGGCTCACAATTCATTACTGGTGGAAGGAAGAATGTTGAATGCATCTCTTCTTTCCCTCTTTCCTTCCCTCCCCTTCTTTCCCTTTCTTTTTGCCTTACTTCCCTGTTGTTTTTTTTTTTTTTCCCAAGCTTCAAAATCTAACCACTGCAACAGGATTTAGTCCAAGTGAACCTAACATCCATGTAGCATTCGATCACTTATAGTGGATCTTCACTTGAGTCCACAAGTTTGCTTACATAGAATTGCCTTGGGTATTCTGACCTAAAATACTTGAGGTCCTTTTTTAGCCTCTGATTACATAGTCTCCTGTGAAAAAAGGAAAAATGTTGCTGCCTTCTTTCCCTTATGCTGTAAGTTAACATGACCTGTGCTATTCTACTTTCTTTCTAATGCAGTTTTTATGGGGCATTATTATTACTTGCTTTCATAATGTTAATTAACGTCATGTATTTTGACAAGTGTTCTAACTCTACTTAACCTGTCTAGCATGGTGCATGCAACTTATTATTGATCCAAGCCCTTTGCTAGACCTTGAGATAATATTAGACAATTAGAGTGTGGAATGTGGCCTTTCTAAAAGCCATTTTCTTCAAAGGTTTTGTAGGGGTAACATTTCATTCTCTTTTCTGCAGGGAACTATCTTTCTCAATCTGTTGCTGAGAAGGAGGAAAGAAAGAAGAAAAAAAAAGAACTATAAAAAATATATATTCTCATTTTTACCACTGAAAAGAAAGAAAACATTGTCGTAAGGGAAAGAAGTAGAACTCTGCATAGGCTGCTAGGCAACAATCTGTGGGAGTAAATTTATTGGAACTCGTCAGATCTTGACCTACCGCATAAGTTCTAGCTATTCCCAAACACCATTTTCCATGTTCCTCAGGGTATATCATCCAAAGTTACAAAAGAGAATTGTCCTAGCTTCCTTTCTGCTTCTTGGGTCTCCTCCACTGGGAAACATTATGCTCATACTGATCTCCTTAATCTTGGTTGGGATGTCTGGACTTTTTTCTATATCATAAAGGAACTCTATGGTGTGTACTTATATAAATAAATTATCTGATGGTTAGGGACAGCTCCTTCTCGAGGTACTATGGAACATGTATACAACATGTCTGTGAAGGTGGCAAAATACTTCACCTTTTTGATTGGCCCTGCCTATGGCAGCAGGGTTGGAACTTGATGATCCTTGGGGTCCCTTCCAACTCAAGTCATTCTATAATTAGAGCTGGGAACTGGGTCATGAGACATTCTATCACTGCTATGAAGATATATCTGGCTCAGAATCATACACAGGCTTAGGACACATTAATTTCTTAAACAAACATGCAAGCTTTGTGTGTTGCAAATGTGGTGTAAGAATATAATTGAAATTAGCCAGTCATGCCATGTATCTTAGCAGCTGGTGTGGTTGTGTAGAAATGTTATGGTTACCCTGCAGGCAGCTACTTTTTTGAGAAAAGCTGATAAATAAAAAAATTAGAATTTCAAAAAATTCAAAGTTGTATCAGCACTGTCCATCACTGGATGTTCCAGAACAGACTATGCTTTGATTGCAGGTATCAGTGGACAGAAAATTCCAAAATTTCGAATGAGATGCAGCATACATCCCAGACACTTGGTTTCATGAAGATGCATTCAAAGTAAAACAGTTCCTAGTAGCTCTTTCTAGAAAGATGAGTAGACTGTCTCAAAAGACTGTAACATTTTGGCTTGTCTAGCCAAGCAAAGTGGAGATTGAAAAGAGTTAGATGATTATTGTCAGTGCACTAGAGACTGAAGTGAATACCAAGTAAAATAGATAGTAAAGCTAAGAGAAAAGTCCTAAAATGAGATGCGTGTGGGAAGTGATGAGTGAGAAAAAGCTGGCTATAAATTCATATATATATCATGTATATTGGAAGTTATAAAAATGTTTTCTTCCAGCAGAGATGTGCTTTTCTAGAAAAACCTTCCAACTGGGTCAGACAACTACATGTGGTTGAAGAATTTTTTGATGATGTCCTATGCAATGATTTCTTGAAGAAGCTGAAGTCTGGATTCCTAATTCTCTTTAGCAAGAGAGAAAACTAGAGACACAATTTATTATCGGTTTGGAGATAAACTTCTCTTTTGAACCAAGCATTATCCTGTAGCTGTTTCATAATTTGTGATTCAATTGCAAATTCTGACCTTGTTATAAAGATGTATATAGAATGAGTGCACACAAAAACATGGACCTAGACATATATCAGTTAGTTCTAGTGATATTGGGTTCACATAAGAGAAGTCTGAAGAAAAGCAGTGTTATGTGCAGCCTACTGGCTAGACTTCTAGTTGTGGGGGAAAGATTGGTTATAATCAGTCATGTTTTGATTATAGATGATGAGGTGATTATAAAACTGATTGAGCAATATGTATTTCTCCTTGAAAATATTTTATAAACATCATTTCTGTGGTTGCTTCAAATATTTCTTTCTCTCTTATTTTCCACTAGATTTTCAGAAAAGTAACAACCTGGTAATATTCGAAATTTAAAAAGCTAAAAAAAAACCTCACACATTTCACCATGCAGAGATTTAATTTATTTTTTATGAAAATCTTTGTGATATTTAAAGTCAAGTTTCAAACAAAGAGCAGTTACAAAGATCTTTATTTAGCACTTTCAACCAAGTTTTCTTTGGGAGAAAGAGTTATGCAGCCATATGCTACTTCACATCCGCAAGTTTTCAAAAGGTAATATACAAGGTTCAAGGGAACCCTGAACAACTCAAAATACAGAGATGTTCTGTGGTTGTGCTATAAAGGTAGGAAAAGAAAAGGTATACACATTCAATGTACACTGTGTTTGTGTGGATAGCATCTGCTGTACACATTCATCATCATACATAGAATTATGAACTACAGTGCAATTCTGTTTTTAGCACCTGGGCTCGCTTTAAAACAAAAGCTACACTTATTCCTTCTTTCTATCAGCCAATTGCTAGAACTTTTTTGTCCTCACTTCTTTCTTGTTCTTTTTGTCCTTTTCTGACAAATAATTTCTGCTTGAAATTAGCAGTCTAGCATGTTTCTTGCCTCATCAGAGTCAGACGTGTAGCACAATGGAGTGCTGTGGGAGTATCTAATACAGGAAAGTGAATTCTGGCATCACCCTTCATCGGCAGAGTGCAAACATTATTAGGATTATTTGATACAGTGCAATGTTAAGAATAGTTTAAGATTTAGGCAATAATTGAAGAGCAAGCCATTCTGAATTCCCTGAATGCATGAAAGGATGAAGTTCAGGGAAATCTGAGATTGTACAGGGAAATGAAGATGAACAACTGTTAGAACAGGGAATTATATTTCCTGTTCACTGCCTTACATAGCCAATCTTTTTAAAACTCTTTTCAAATAGTGGAACCGTAAGGTCGCTTGACTTGTGATTTGTAAGGATGATTTATATTAGGCTCTGTGGTAGATGGATCTTTGGTGTGAATCACTGCAGCTTCTTTGAGAAATAGATTATATAATAAAGAAATAGCTCAAAGAAAAGGATATTGGTGAAATACTGGCTTCTTTCTTCTTTCTATAGAAGAAGGACGGGTCTCACAAACAGCCTGAAGTTTCTGCTCCTTTGGTTAACATAGAAAACTTGTCATACATCAAGGGGATGTGATGATTACCATCCTTGCTTCAGCTGTCACTAGGGATTTAACTGATAGCTATGAGGTAGCAGTTCTTTAGCTGTTTTTTGGGGAGTGAACTTCTATACATTTAACATTTCTTTCTCCCAATATTGGTGCATTCCTTCTTACAGAAAGTAAACTTTTTAGATTCTATAAAGAAGCTGTAAAAGCCTGCACCTAGGAATTATTTATCCCAGCAATGTTTTTAGAAATAGTGTCAAATATTGTGGGATTTTACTCAGGGAAAGAAAGAAAGAAGTAAAGAAGTCAAAAAGTATTCTATAGAGGCAGTCAGGCTGTGCCGTTCTCATATATGAGAAATTTACAACTGTTTTTGGTAAGAAAAAAATAGTCCAAGAAAAGTGATTTAATCATACCTTTCAATTTTTATAAATGTCCTACTCTGTCTGGTTTGAAGGCACAAATTCTCTATTGTAGAAACCCTTAGGATGATTGGGTTTTCTGTGGTGAAGGTAAATTGCTAGTTTCAGAAGTACTTAAGTTCTGACTTAGCTTTCCAGCTTTCTCCCCAAACCATGCACTATGAGCTTGACAAAGAAATTGAAAATCCTGTAAAATATGTTTGTTATTCAGCTGATTTAAAAGAGTGAGAGTGACATCAAATCCCTTTACAGATTTAATCTGTCATCAGTTTATTTATTACTATGAAATCGGAACACTCGTGTATGGAAACTGGAGAGATGATGTGTGTTGTAAGTACAGCTGAGCTTCAAATGCACCGACAAAACTGTTCTAGTTCAAACAGAAATTAATTCAGATCCTTTGCACTCTGATCTACAGAGTATAGGCTGAATGATCACACCACATGTCTGGCTTCTTAACATATGAATTTGTTAATTTACTCTACTTTGTGTAATTACGAATGTATAAAATGTTTCAAATCCACATCTGTTTGTTAGTAGAACAGCAATAGTGGGTATCCTGATCTGTTTTGTTCCTTTCATTTTTCCAGAAATATAAGCAGAAATTGATCACAGGTGGCATTTAAGGAAGACAGTGTATGTAGAAAGCCCCAGCTGCATGTACATGCAATTCCTTATATCAACGGTGGGAAATATCTCATACCCTCCTACAGTACAAATCTTTTTTGATCCTACAGCCTGTACCCAATAATCATATTAAATAGGTGGTGTTGTATTCCCATAGTAATTGCATCCTTCCCTTCTTCCTGGATGCAGCTTGGAGGTAGAGGAAAAACAACTGTTTCCTGGGGGAGTTCTGGCTTGTTGTCACTGTGTGCAAACTGTGATATTCAAAATCAAGGCACAGTGTTGCATTAATTTGGACATGTTAGTAGGTTTTTTTCCTCCTATGATAACGCGTATGGCAGAAACAGAAGAAACAACTGGGGGAAGAGATGAGGAGGTAGAGATTTTCACACATAGTGAAGTGAAGATTATTTTCAAATGTCTCAGTTTAAGACATTTGTTGCTGTTGCTGCAGTTATTTTTGAGAACCGACTGTTTTTTCAGGAGTTGGCTTGAATTAGAACAGCTGAAAAGCAGCAATAGCAGCTTGCAGGTTTTTACGTACTCCTCTCACTAGTGAGCTCTTGCCATGAAAATACTGAAGGAAGGCTCTCTTGCTCATAGTGAATGACTGACAAATGGAGACTGATGTTGTCTTTCCTCCTTTGACTTCTCGTTTATGAAATGCCTGCTAAATAAATAACCAAATGTATTGATTTGTTACATCTTTTTTTCTGCTGAACATTTAATGTGATGGCTTTCAAGCTGATTGCTAGCTTTCACAGGAAGATTGAGATTGAGGAATGTGAATAGACTACGAAAATGTATGGAGCTGTCTTTCTTGCATCCATTGACCCTGCTCACCCTCACAGATACACTAGCATTTCAGCTAGTAAAGAACAGGAAAGTGAGATTCTTTTAAATGAAATTAATGCACTTGTGTTCTCCTCTGTGGAGACTAATGTTTGTTTGGACGTAGAGAGAAATAAATGTAATGGGTATGTTCTTTTACTTCCAAGATGAAAGATAATGGTCAGCGCCATTCCAGTGGAGACGTGTAAGCTTAAGCAAAAAAAAAAAACATGCCGTTATCCAACGAAGTATTTGCTGATTAAGTCAGTTAGTTTTGAACACTGCACTTGCCAAATGTCAGCAAAACCCGGCTAGGTGACTTTAAACATCCTCGTTTTAACAGGTCATTTTTAAAGTGCTCTTTTTTTGTCAGGTGTCTATTTACTAGAGTATTCCAACAAATGCTAATTTCCAGGCTTTCAGATTAGCAAAGACAATACTTCTATTTTATGATTTACAGACAATAACACTGAACTTCAACCTCTGCCTTTCTCACTACCATAAGCCTGCTGACATTCTCCCATCACAGCATACACTGACTTTCACCACCAACAGAAGCATGTCATACGTATGGCTCTGCTAATCAGCCAAGTACAAATTCAAATTGGACACGAGTTAGCGTCACATGTTGGCTTCTGAGAGTTCACTGCAGTCTATTAGTTCAGTCATAATCTGTGTGAATTGCACATGCAAGCAAAGCATCCTGTGAGTCCCTTTCCATAAATACCAGAATCAACTCAAGGCCACAGGCAAACCAGGCAACAGTTTTGTCTTTAGTGTGTGGCCGATCGTACTGCTCCACACAAAAAAGTGGACAATGAGATGAAGATTTCTTCTAGGGCAAACAGACATTTCTGAGCCCATGCCTCCTCCTACTCTTAAGCTCCACCAGCCCCCAGCTAGCTCTTCCCCAGCTTTCCTCAGGTGTCTGAGATGTGTTAAGTGAGTGTTGAGGACTCCCTTGATAGATAATTACATAAGACCAAAATGAGCGTTTATTCATAAGATGCAGTGGGCTTACATAATGCATATTCTCCCCTGCCAAATGTTTTTTTCCCCTAGGATTAATGCTATTAATGGCTGTGTTACAGGAATTAATTATCTCTAGTTCCTTTTGGTAATATTTTGCAATGAATTTCATGTCTGTTTCTTGCTTAAATAACAGTCATTAAGTAGGACGGTAACTTTTAGCTGCTGAATACTCAGTTTTCATGCTAGCCATATTTTAGGACATCTGCCAGGAGTATTGACAGACTTAAAGTTAAGCAAATGCTTAAGTGCTTTTTCTTAGGTGAGAACCACTGATTAGAATTTCACAGGACTGATTCATTAAGACACTAATGCATCACCAGAGAGGGAAACAGAATTTAACAACAGTAGTGGTGATGTCTAAATTACTTTCTAGATAAGATTCCTTCCTCATTAATAGTTATTTTCTCCTTTTTGAGTGGGTGTGAAATAATTAAACTTTAATCAACTCCAGAAGTGCTTTTATATGTATACACACACACACACACACACACACACACACATTTAGTAGGTGACTTGATGGGATCAATTAGTATTTACGAGCTTAGTCCTAATGTGTGTTTGCACGAATAAGGAAATTATTTACTTTACTGATGATAAGCATCTAAACCTAATCCTGACTAGTATTTGGATCAATAGCAAGCCATTGGGCAAAAATAAATGTTAATCAGCAATCTGTCTTAGAAGCAGGCAACATTAGTGTCTGGGAACCTTCATCATGTTTATCTTTCTCATTTTTGGTATAACTGGGGCTCAATAACAGCAATCCATCAACTTTCAAATTCAAATCCTTATGAGTTCAGGGGTACTCTAACTTGTCACTTCACTCTAAAATGTCAGAAACAGGGAGATAACAGGGGAGAGATGGAAGTGGTCTGTGAAATACGTACGATCAGATTAAATAGTTATCTCACATTTTGGGAATATTCACAGCTCAGGCTGTGGCTCCAATGACTTTTCAGTCTTTACAGGTTGGTCCCCCAAATTTATTCAGGCTGATCCTTTTCTCTCTATCTCTGAAACTCTCGGTTCTCTTTCACAGAAATAAAAAAAAGTCCAGATTTGGATCTCTCCTTGAAAATTGGCTTTAGTAAGCTGCAAGCCCACACTCTTTAAGCCACATTTTTCCTTCGCTTGGGACTCCCAGGAACACTCAGTGAGCTCCCAGCCCCTTCTTTTGGGGAACAAAGCTATACATGAATATAGATACTATTTATATTACTAACAGCTATAGATAGCAGTAGTTAACACAGAAAAGTATCATCATGGAATAGCTTGGGTTGGAAGGGACCTCAAGGATCATCAAGTTCCAATCCCTCTGCCAAAGGCAGGGCTGCCAGCTGCTAGATCAAGTTCTAGATCAGATTGCCCAGAGCCTCATCCATCCTGTCCTTAAACATCACGAAGGATGGGTCATCCACAACCTCTCTGGGCAGCCTGTTCCAATGCCTCACCACTCTCTCAGTGAAAAGCTTTCCCCTGAAATCTGATCTAAATCTTTCTCCCTTTAGTTTAAAACCATTCCCCTTTGTCCTATCACTATCTATCCATGTAAAAAGTTGATTATCCTCATGTTTATAAACTCCCCTTAAATATTGGAAGGCTGCAATGAGGTCACCCCACAGCCTTCTCTTTTCCAGGCTGAAATTCATTGACCAGCTTGTCTCTGCCTCTCTGGTCTTGTTGGAGGTGAAGAATCTCACATTAGGCTCCATCAGATCTTTTATTCACTGACTTCAGTTATCAATTCTGACCAGTGGCTGAGGATCTTTACTGAAGCATTGCTTGAAACATTGCTTCAGATTTAACTGTTCCCTGAAAAACCATCTCAGGAAGTTAAATTTTTTGTTCTTTGTGAATTTCTGCTCGTGAATCTTAGTACCATTCTCCTAAAACATTTATCACAAAAGAATAATTGTGTTTAAGAGTTATACTTAATAAGTATTAAGTTTTAATATAGGAAAAAAAAATGCATTAACAGCATTAAAACCTGGCCTTTTCCGTGTATTCCTACATCTATCTTTCCAGCTAGTGTCATTTTACAGGGAATGAAGTTTTAGAACTATAAGCTTCACCCAGTTTTGTGTAAATTCTGCCATGGATCATTCTCCATCATATATGGTAGCATCACATAGGACTGGTACACATTATATTGGCCAGAATCCAATGATAATGTTTATTTTAAATAATTGTGAAATATCTTATTTCTATTCTAAATACATACCTGGTGAATACTGGAAGATTATCATTTGCTCATTTATTTTGATCACATATACTCAAGCATTGTTGGCCTGTTTTTGTCCTTTATTTCTGCCTGCCTACCTTAGCACCAGAGCAACTAAAAGAAGAGAATGAGGAGTTGAATGTGAAGGTTTCAGATCTTATCTCACAGCACATAATTTGATAGAAAATATCCTCTTGACTTCAAAGAATATTGAATTCTACTGAATTGTATAAAATGTCTGTGGCAGATCTGGAAAATTAACCTACTCATGCTTAAAACCCTGTCCAATACCTTAATTACTCATTGAAAATGTATAAAAGCACCATCACTATTATATGTCCTCATAAAAACATGGGAACACCATCTATTATGATCACGACTTTCAAAGCAGTAAAACATTTCCTACCTAAAAGGAGCTTTTCTTCTAAGAGAGTCCCTGGATGCTTGCAATTTTGGTTCCCTTCCTTTCAGTTTTTAGCCAATTATTAGCCAAGATTCTCTTTAAGTATGTAGCCATTTAACCTAGCATCAATTTTGTGTAAACAGAACGCGCTGTTCATTAATCCTGCAGTAACTTCTGGGTTCTTCAGCAATGTACGAATGTTTGAAAAAAGACCAACTATGACAATTAAAATCATGTCCTTCATCAAAATAGAATGGTTGCAAAGAGCTCTTTCACTACTGTGTAGCTATCAATCAAAATTGTTGAATATGAGCTAATAAAGATGTCACTTTCTTTCTTGCTGCCTCTGGTGAGGAAGAATAATAGCTGACAAAGGGCAGGAATGGAAACACCTGGAGTAGATAATTGCATGCTGCTTACTGGGCTCTCTGGCTCTATTCTGAAGCTTGGTACAGTAATAAGGAATAATGCAGTAACTGCGTAATCTAGGGAAAAGAAGGATCAGCAGGGCAGATTATTTTCCCTTTTTCCAGGTCCATCTGCTCAGTTTTTGTATTTTGAACTTCACAGAAACGTCCCCAAAACAAGAGATGCAGCAGAAAGCTACAGGTAGAAGTGCTGGCTATCCTGCCCTTTGTGCCTTGGTCCTAGCTTTGAGACCTGCTTTGAAGGTTGTAACAAAAAACAGACTCTTCGTCATCAAAATATGAATTTTGACAGTATGACCACAGTAGCTGAAACTTTCATTGGAACAGGTTCCATCTTACAACCAGCACTGCTTGTCTCTCTCATGCAGGGGAGGGTCTGTAAGCTATGGAGGGACGTAACACTTATTTTAAGACTCTCTGAAAGAAGCTACAGGCAGCATTACCTGAGGAAATCAGGATAATGCTGGAGCTGGTGAATACCTGTGAGTTGCTTTGATGGAAAGCTAGGAGAGAGCTGGGACAAACCGATCCAGAAAGTTAAAAGTGTTCCTTGACACACTGTTAGGCAGAGTTTGGTTGTCACTGGGCTAGTGGGAAGCTGACACACAAATTTATGGAACTATTTTCCATGTACAGATAACAAAAAAATATTCCAAAGGTTTCAAAGAAGGAAAATCTGTGGACTTTAATTAAGAATCACTATCACATGGTTCTGGCTAAGCAGACTGTTATGGTTCTGGGTTCCATTTACCAAACTTGGGTGGGATTTTTTCCCACAGAGATCTCAGTCTTTAAATTAAGGTATTTTGGGGTATGTGACTGAGCTGGGGACTTCAGGAGAAGGAAGGATATCAGAAGGATATATTACGGAACAACTGACCCAATAAGACCTGCATGAGATACTGTTAATTGTGTGCTAGTTCCTATGCTGGCCAAGTGTGAAGTTACATGGGTGCAAAACATCATTGGAGTTCTCAGGAAAGTCCATGTCAGGGTGATATATGCTCAGTTACTTCCCCCAGCAGGAAAAGAGCGAAAACTTTGCCTTTTTTTTTTGTCACTCAAGATTTACTTCCCATTCCTATAGCCACCATTACAAGGTCTTTGATTTCCAGGAGTCAAGAAGGAGCGATTTAGGCTTTACAGCCTCTCTTAGAGCAAAGCCTTTGGATCAGCTGACTTATTGGGGAGTAGAAGGGTAAGACCCTATCACTCCACCTCTCAGCATACGCAGTTCTTATTTCTTCCCTTAAATGCTCAAGTAATTCACAGGCAATGAATATGTTGACTTGCATCTTATATGTAGCTTTTCCCATACTTGTATCTTTTCTGTGACACCCTGTATATGCTAGCTTGTCAGACTTGGTACGTGTTTAATGCTGCAAACCCTGGAAGTTTTAAAAATAAGCAATTAGAGACACTTTTTTCATTGGAGTAATGGCAACTAAAATGAGATGCTGACAAATTGATCAGCTCTCCTGTAGGTGAGGCAAACAAAGGGGAACAAATGAAAAAAAAACAACACACAAAAGTAAATAAAGCAGGTTCACCAGCCTTTCATGAAAGTAAATAGGAAAGTATTTGGCATGCTGATTGGCTCTCTATCAATCCTCTTTCTATGTACCTACCAAATCACAGCAAATATTTGCCTCCTGGTGACAAACAAACAGCAGGTCAATGCTGAGAAACAGATCGTGTTGGTTTTGAACTCAAAATTGAATACCTCTTGTTTTCTGGATGAAAAAAGTAGAAATAAGATTCAGGGAGGTCAAATAATAATTATCACAGTAATTTAGGGAGCTGAGATTGGACAAAACGTTTGCTGGGATAGAACTAACTCCTGAACAAAGTATATTTGTTATAATTTATATTATATATATATATAAAGTGTAATTTATATATTATATATATAAAGTATAATTAATGAAGAAATTTTATTTGTGTCAGGCAGGTAGTGTCTGCTTCGAGTTTAGTACAGGCTCTCCAGTTATCTGGGCTCTGATCTTCTGCCCATCGTACCTATAGACAGAGATGATGTGTTCCTATGCTGCGTCCTCTGTGCTGTGCTGAATGTCTATAGAGAGTACCATAGTCTATGTGGAGTTTTTGAGAGGACAAGAAGGTGCTCATTTATAAATTAAAAGGGAAGAAGGAGTTCTGGGTAGGACAACGGTACAGAAAATTGCAGAACACTTGGGATACTTTGCTAAAAAAATAAAAAAGGAGAAAGGAGACTTTCACCCCTTGTCAACTCTTCCTTTCCCTCCCTTCTTTCTTGAGCATATTAATATTCTATCACTTCTCGTTTACTTGGTGACCTGGC
Source organism: Meleagris gallopavo (assembly GCF_905368555.1). NCBI lineage: Eukaryota > Metazoa > Chordata > Aves > Galliformes > Phasianidae > Meleagris > Meleagris gallopavo. Next base: position 25,751,106 of record NC_139411.1, on the reverse strand, counting down.
TCACATGTTTTTGACACATTAGAAACAAAACTTTCCTCAGCTTAACAGAAACAGCTTTAGAGAAGTCTGGTAAGGCCAGAAAAGGAGCTTTGCTGTGATGGGGTATAGATGGAACTGGTGAAGAAAAACAGTGTGAATAATTCATGCGGCATATTCAGATGCTGTATGATCCTGAACTAGTGTGAACACACTATTTGCTTCGCATTCTTAATGTTTCATTAGCCACCACAGAGATGAGCAAAGCAAAGTCATTAGCTTAGCATAATGTTTTAACACCAATTCTTTGTTGTAATACCATGCAAAGACTTGACTACAAAGGACTTTGGTTACTTCCATGAGCGTTTGCTTTCAGAAATCACTTCCCACTCCAGGGAACGGTTGCTAGAGAGCAACTTAAATCTTCCATCTCCCAGCTCAGAAAATGTGATTGTGTCACCTGAGATTTCAGGGTAGAGGGATATCAAGTCCCTAGTGCTGAAGAGATCTTTTTCAAGTAAACACAATGCAGACCTCTCGTGCTGCCTTGCAAGAACTATGATGTTCAGATTGAACCAAGTTAGAAACAACAACAGCTCCTACCCATCCCTTTTAGAGGTGTCAATTGAAGTTATTACTGAGAGGTGCAACATGGTGAAGTGTGAAAGGCCGGGATCCCATTGTAGAAGGGAACTGAGCATGGCCCTGTGGGGCTTAACCTGCTACACAGAGAGAAAGCCTGGATGAAAAATTCTGGCAGAAAAAAAAAAAATCCAAATTTCAGATACGAATCTCACCCTAGCGCTGAATCATCCATTTCAACTTGGTTAACCTTGTCCATGGCAATGGGTTGGAACTAGATGATCTCTATGTACTTCTCCAATCTAAGCCATTCTATGTCTGTTGACACTACTTTTAAAGGTGAACATTTTTACCCAGAACTTTCTATCACCATTGTGAGAGATATATCTATAAACAACTGTGTTTTCTCCCATTCCCTTAGAGTTTATCCCACCTTTGTTTAGCAGCTAGTGTGTCTCCTAAGTTTTTTGTGACAATTTTAATTTTCAGTTGATCCTTAACACAGGATCCCATACTCCCTACTCTGTCTCTTTCTCTCTCTGAAATGAATTGTTTCATTTTGGTTTAAAGGGAAACATACAGGCTTGCATGAGATGCGGGCTTGAGTGAATTAAGAAAAAAAAAAAAACAACAAAAAAACACGTGCTGAGTTAAATAGTGCCTGTCAAAGAGAATCTCTGATTTCAGTGATGACTACAGGGTGAAAAGGACAGGTGATATTTATATCTCAGGAAAATCTGATCGAAGACTCTACCCCAGGTTGCACCTGCTATGATGTTCTTCCAGCTGTTTTAATTCTTGCTTCCCACTGGCTGAAGTGCAGGGTAGTTTGAGAGGGCTCTTACTGTCTGTGAGAATGAGCCTAGTGATTTTAGCTCCAGTCAGAGATAGTTAGAATTTTAGTCACAGAGTCAGTGAGTTCAGGCTCTATAGACTATTCTACCCAAAGCACACCGACACATGAGCCAACCTTGTGTCCTCAGTGGAGTATAAGGTGGACTGGACCAGGGCCTGGTTATTTTCTCTGTGTACAGTGCGCAATTAATATGAAAGGTCCCTGAAAAGTCATACCAGTTCTTGTAATCACTTTGCAGCATTGCTTCAATATTAACTATGTGAAATTTATGGCAATTCTGCTAGAAAAAAAAAATTGTATGGAAGTATCTGTTTTTTTCTTCAAGAGAAGTAAGCAATTTGTCTCAATCCATGCTCAGCTCCATTTCAACATTTAGCGAAACAGCTTAAAGCTAAATCACGTGTTTGAAGATTTCTGTCCTAATTCGGATTTAGGATCGTAGGAGAGGAATTCATTCCATGGAATATTTAAAGGGCAAACAGGTGTATAGAAAGTGGAGAATCATGGGCAACATACACACTAAGGAAGGCTGTTAACTCTCACATAGTCTGTTTCGTACCCAGAGATCTCAGAGAGGGGTATGTGAAGCTGTGAATAGGAGACTGATAAATGCTCGTTTGTTTTTTGTTGTTGTTTTTTCTTTGTGAATTACTGTCATGCAAACACATAAGATAAAATGTAGACCAATCAGTATACTGCTGTGGACATTATGATTTCTCGCTTATTGCTTTATGCTGTGCAAATAATATGGTCTTGTATGAAGTTGAAATCTAAAAGCAACACTGGATTTGGCAAGTTGGGCAATAAACAAGCACAACTGGAGTTCCCAATAGGTGAATAACAATCAAGTTATTTAGCATTAATATACAGTCAAGCCTGGATCGTAAACAGGCATTAATGATGACTGCAGAAAAGGAGATTAAGGTATAAGGTCTCCTAAGGTCTAAGTCTAACTCAGGTCAGTGAAAAACAGGTCATGACCAGGGATTGGTGATGGAAGGAGAGATATGACAGTGTGACCAACTCAGGGACATTGAAACCAGAAATCTGGGCTGTGTGGGAGTCATGATAGAGACAGAGCAATAGTTTGTGGCAGACATGGGAACAGAAATGATGTTTTGAACTGACCAAAGTAAGCTGAGCAATACTAAATATTTACTGTTGGATAACCAAACACTTCAGCACCTCAGGTCTTTGTGTAAATATTTTGGATTCTTCTCAATATATCCAGTAGCAAATACAATTTTGGTACAAAGGTGATGTCCAAACTGCCACAAGAAATTCTGTCTCCTCACATCACCAGTTTCTAAGACTATCTTTGAGGTCTTCCTGCCAACATTTATATCAGCCAAGTATCTACCTCAGAAAGTGGTCATTGCTTCTGTTCCTGAACCTTAGTGCTGTTATGTGCATTTCTAGGATTTTATTTATTTATTTTTTTTTTTTAAGATTGAACTGCAGGTGATTTGTTGTGTCTGTCATAATAACTTTGGGCCCAGCCATCTTCCATTTGAGGTCAATAATAAATTTCCATAAATTTAAGGATTCTACTCAAGTAACAGATGCATGTCTGCTTTGGAAAGACATAAACATCAGATCCCATGGGAAAAAAAAAAGAAAAAGAAAAAAGAAAGCTATATGGGAGGATCAGGTCTTGTACAATTGTTTATAGCAATAGACCTTTATTTTTTTTCTTCATCTGTGTCTGAGTGTTTCACACATTGAAGAAAGAGGCAGCTTTTTTGGTAAAAATAAGTTTGCTTTCCCAGTTTTACTCTTACAGTCCAAAGAGGAATCATATTGAAAACCATATTCCAGGAGTACTGACAGTTTATTTACCTCTGGAAATGGAAAACAGAGACGTATATCAAGCACCTCTTTAAACAATAATACCCTTCAAAATCTAGCTTGTTTTATGGATGGTGAAAAACTCCCTGGAGAGTTTTATGCGTTGTGTGACAACATGGAACAATGGGCAAATGGAAAAAATGCAAAACATGAGCAGAGCAGCACTTTTAATCTGTTGCCTGATATTTGGGTTTTCTTTCAGTAAAATTACTCAACTGCTTAAGATTCATAAACGTCTGAATTTTTAATCACCATTATTGCCATGAGCATTGCAACAGAAACAGCTCTACATCATCCCAGTCATTTCAGATAATATTGGACTTTGCAAGTTTAAAATTTGATCAGGAAGTGTCAACTCTGTATAAATTAGAGGAGGAGGTCTCTTTCCAAGTGCACTCATCAAAATACATTCATGATCCTGCTATTCTACATCCACTATTCCTCTAGCATAATCTCTCCCACATGGGTAAAATAAATACAATTAATTTCAAAAATTACACTCCAAAGATATCTGTTATTAAACAGATTTTAAACATCTTGTCCACACACAAATTCTTTATCAGCTGTCCTTCCACCCCAGGAATATCCTTTGTTGTCCCATATCTCTTGGAAAACTCTTTCTTTGCAATTCTGTCTGGACAGGTCCTATGAGAAACTGGAAGCCCTTTAATTCTCCTTTCCATTCCCAAAGCTGCATGTTCTTCTTCCTTTCTTAGTTCTTAAGGTAGGTGAATTCTAACTACAGAGAAAAGATGCACCAGTGCCATCTCTAAACAAAAGGAGACCATTTTGCACAAGAAGTGCTTCCTACAAATCCAACAACACTGGCAAATCTGGGATTATATTTGCCATAACTGATCAGTTTAGGGAAATCTCCATATAACAGGACTGGTTTATGTAGAAAATCTTCATTTTATTATAAAGATATCCAAGCTATCTTTGTATGAGTGATTTAAGTACTGGAAGCAGCCTAGGTATAACAACATAAATCTGAGTACCAACACTGATACCCTGATGTGTTTAGAGGGGAGAACTTATACTTAAGTAATGAAATTATGCCATTGTGAAAACAATGACAGAAGTTTTTACTCACTGAGGTGCTCAGTAATAACTCCTTTCAGCTTCATTATGTAAGAACAGTAGATTTGATGTTAGTGATACATTCACCTACTTCAGTCTCTTGGTTACAGCACGGGCCAATAGCAGATGCCTCTTGGAGAATTTAAAATAAGATGACTGTACAATGAAATTGTCTCAAAATACTCTCATATCCTCTGGGAAATTGTCAATGAGAGACATCCTGTACCAGAGGTGTATTTCTGCATTTAATAGCCCTCCATGGTTTTGTCAGCAGTGCCAAGGCTTACTCACTGAGTTATGGGAAGACATGGAATATATTCTTACAGGGGTTTTTAAAGAATTAAAATAACCAAGACATTCAATTGAGTATAATAAGGTCATCCCCTTTCTATACTTCCATGGATACTGTGTGAATTTCAGAAGGAGCATAGCAATCAGTTGCCACTTGGCTGGTTTGGGGATTACAATTGTCTGTCCAGTTCTGCTGTGGTCTCACCAATCACCATCAGGACTATCAGAAACAGAATAGCGTAAGCACAACTACAGTTGGCCAAGAGAGGTATTTCTAAGATGTGAGCTGTAACTGAATGAGACATATAGATGGTCAGAAATGCTCAGAGGAAATCAACACGTATATCTTGGATTTTACCTGGAGTCAGTGAGGGTTGGAATGAGGTGGGAATAGTGAAACATTATGGAAAGGAATACTGCAAACTCTGAAATTACAGTATTAAACTAATTTAATAATTGGGTAAGGTTGAAATTTTAAATGTGTTTTTATAAGTCAACCATAAGTTCAGAAAGAAATCTATATGTACTTATAAGGCAGCACAAAGTTAGGAATAGCAAACAAGTAATGAAATTTAGGAAATATATGTATTAGAATTATTATAATATATATAATATAAATACATGTAAATACATACGTATTAGAATTATTATAAGGATATTCAGGAATGATTTAACAAGTTAGGATATTTATGTTATATATTGATTTGTCTTTGTTTAGTTAGACAGGCCTCCTCAGGGATAAGAAAAAGCTTTGTTTGCCCTTTCCATGTGTTAGTTAGAATGCTCCTATCAGAACACTTCTCATGTCACCAAAGATGTAGACATGAGATTATCCTGATCTTATGGTTGAAGAGATAAAAGAGATGAGACCTTCAGTGAAGATCAATACAGCCAGTGGGAGCCTCATAATTCAAGGCTTTCTCTGTCTTTGATTCCAACTCAGTTTTTGTTATTTTAGGAATGATTGAACAAAAATCTTATTTCTCTGGTATTTACATGTAATTCCATGGTACTTCTGAACAACAATGCTGCATGCATCTGCTACATGGTTTTTGATCCACCTAACTTTCTGTAATTCACATACTTTTCCTCTTGTTTGAAAGATATGCAATATAGAGTTGTATTCATTATTAAGTTTATAGTACTAAAGAACTTATTTTGAATGTGATAGGCATTGCAATGTGTTTATTTTAATAGACCAGTGTATGTGGTCATATCCATTAAGAAAGTGTGATTCTTTTGTTCAACAGAAAATTCAGAGCTTGAGCAGTTAAATAACAGTTTAAAATTTTCTCTTGACATTCATCTAAATAAATTTTAAACAATTTTAATTAGCTTGGATTCAGTTGGAAATTGAATTGAAAGATACGCAATATAGAGTATAATTCATTCTAATTCATCCACTGGAACAGGTTGCCCAAAGAGGCTGTGGATGCCTCATCCCTGGAGGCATTCAAGGCCAGGCTGGATGTGGCTCTGGGCAGCCTGGTCTGGTGGTTGGCGACCCTGCACATAGCAGGGGGGTTGAAACTACGTGATCATTGTGGTCCTTTTCAACTCAGGCCATTTTATGATTCTATGATATGATTTTACTCCTAAAACAAGAATATTTTTTGTCTTTATGGAAGAACTACCCATCAGTCCTATCTTTTTGTTTGTTTGTTTTGCAAATATAATCTCCCTTTTTACGTTTACACCACATCCTGCATAGCAGGACTCTGAGGCTGTGGACAGAGTTGTAACCTACCACCTACTATGTGACTATGGTCCTATTACCTACTTTGTGACTTTCAGTGTGAGGATCAACTAAACCTATCTGTAGCTGACTTGGGTAGGTTTGGTTGTGTGGGTTGATAGCAACTACTGATAATTCTCCTTTGGACAGCAGAAATATCAATCTAGAAAGGTACTTTTTGTGGACAGACAGAATTTGAACCATTCTTTCACTCTGTTCTCTTTCCTCTGCACACTAGCTTCATCCTGGTCAGCATTTGGGTCACCATCTGCAGTAGCAAGTTGTGACCCTGGAGCAGCAAATGCCTTGAGCTGGCTGTGTTGATGCGTGGTCACTTCTGGAATTGCCTTCTCAGAAATTAGTGCTTTTCCCTTGTAAGAAACTTAATTTACATTCTGGTTTTTTTTTTGTTGCTTTTTTTTTTTTTTTTTTTTTTTAATATATTAAGTCACCTATCCGTCTTGAAGGCCGTATATGAAAGCTGAAAATTGACAATAATGTATGTTTGTCACTTTGGGGACTTGAAAAATAATTTGATATTAAACTGCCCATGAAAATACAATCTGAATCACGAGAGCAAACAAACAAAAATATATTAGATGTTTTCTAGTTTATGGTACGACATGTGTAATGAATAGTGAGGACTAAAACATAAAAGTATATATTGTGAGAGGGGAGAGGAAAACATTCGGCTTCTAACACAAATATGTTTTCAGAAAGTTGTTTCAGAGCTAGTACGTGAAATGTTCAGAAACAATCCAGTGTCTTTAGGCTACCCAAGTATCTCTAGGACACTACACTTGCATAATAAAAGCAAGATCTTAGGCGTACTGTAGTCTCATGTGCTCTCTGTCTGTCTGAGGCTTTGGTCTCCTTACCAACAGACTTTACTTTCTGTTCATGTCTCACTTTCCAGCAGCCAGGAGTGTTTTGTGGGCTGTTACTATAAGAAGGGTCTAATCCTCCAAGAAGCAGACAACTGCTCCCTGATTTCCCAAGTTGTGTTTTGTTTCTATAAAATGAAATCTACCAATTTGGAACTTCTCTTTAGATTAAGAAGCTGACAAATATTTTAACCTTTTTAAAGAGTAGAAAAGACCTGGCTTATTAAATAATTGCAAGTACTTCTACTCTTTTTAATGATGTTTGAATCAAGCTATAATTTTGGTTTGAGATGAGAAGCCTGATGATATCTAACTAGGGGTAGATTAAATTCCTTGTACTGCAAAATAGAGATTCTTGAGATGTTTTTAAATGTAATGAGTTAGGAAATAAAATAAATAAAAATAATAATAATAAAAAAAAAGGTTGTAATTAATGTCAATCAACATTGTTCCGTGGAAAAAAAAAAGCCCTTGTCACACAAAATTTAATTTTTTCTTTGACAAGGTTGCAAGATTGGATGATGAAAGTGTCTCTGAAACTGTAATGTTCTTAGAATGAGATATAGATACAACCAGTCCTGCCTTGGGTATGGGACAGAACTGGTTATGCTTTTATTTCCCCAAGCTATACTTTCTTTTAATCTATTATGTTACAATTCTTTGAGGTGTTTCAAATGGAATTGCCTCAAAGTTTCATTAAACGTCTAAAACAATCATAAATACAGAATATGGACAAAGAATTAACTAGCGAATCCTAAACAATATCTAGAAAATCATTAGCAAAGGTGTAACTCTCAAGTAGGTATTCTGGAAGTGATTTTACTTTGGGGCTACATTGTCATACATATTTCATCTAGGGGTAGCAGGGAAGTATGAAGTCTTTTCTGATTGTGGATGAATCATTTGGTTATTTGGCCTATACAAATGGCTTCAAGACTTCCAGCAGCAAAATGGTATGTTGTACATGGAAAACAAGGATTCTGAAAAAGGGTTTAGAAATCAGGAAACAAATTAGTATAACTGCTCAATAGGGTGATCTGATTATGGGAAGCTTCTTTAAGGATGAATTTTACAAATGCCTTTGGAATTACATAGGTTACATCCGAAAGTAATGTGAAAAGAACTACTTGAAACCCACTTATCCTTTTCTGTGATTCTTGGCTTCTATAAACAGAATAGAGTTCAGAAAACAGGAAATGCTTTTACAGTATGTAAGCTCAGCACTTCTAGCATGGTGAATTTAATCCTGTGTTTTGTACAGAAAATGGATTTGTGCTGTTCAACAGTGTCCTGAACTTATCTTACCTGCAGATTCAGATCACACATCAAAACATTTTACAGAGTCACAACATCAAGTCCCAGAAACAACAAAGAAGTCCTGTCTATAGGAGACAATCTCAGAGAAGTATTTTTACAGTTAAAGTACAGAAGTATACTGGGAAAGTCTTTAATCTGGAGAAGTATATCAAACCAGACATAGTCAAGTGAGAAATAAAGGGCAGTATTTTGTTAAGCTTTGAAGTTAATTAATCACATAATGAATTGCTTAGAGACGTGGTGACCTCCTTACATCTCGAGGTCTCAAAATCAAATTATGAGGCTGATACTGACTTATTGAGCAATGCTAAGACCTCTGGCATACCTCTGATTGGGAAGACTTGGCTAGTACACCCTTCTGGCCATAAATATGGACTGCATACAGCTCTTTTCAGTCTGAGCTCCCAGCATCGATTTGCTTGTGTTTCACAGGCTGATCCCTCAGCCTCTATGCATTCCAAAGCTCTTTGGGTCAAGGAGAGGAGGGCAGGCAGTACACAATGCTTCATGGCAAAGGCAGTGCAATGTGTATGGCATTGATTTCTAGATGTCATCTCATCTCATGAAGAATTTGATCTTTAAGTTGCACAAAGCACTTGAATGCTTTGAGGCAACCAGTAGAGCTGGTAGAGAAATGCTCTTTTTTTTTTTTTTTTTTTTTGGGGGGGGGGGGAGGGGGAAGGGGAGTATTGTCAAACTTTTGAAACACCAAAAAATATTTGGATTAAAGTGAGGGAAAACTGAATATTTTTTACTTGCTCCTGAAAACTCTATCTATTCTGAATATGTTTTGTGGAGAAAATAAGATATTTCTCATTAAAATTCATTCTAAGTCCATACTAGAAGAACTACGAGCATAATCTTTAAATATTCCATGAAAGTAGTGATTTATTTTAGAAATATAGCAAAATAAGACATTGCTTCCTCTCCATATGTGCATATGTGTGTATAAAGGAAGGAATGCGTATATATTTTATATGCAAGTTATGTATTCACATCCAAAACACACGCTCTGTGAGGCTGGCTTCCTGTAAGGTTCCCAAGGCTTTAGGATGTGTTCAGCAGGTGCAAAAACTACTCTTAGCCAGAGAAACTCAGCTCCATCACTGCGCGCTTGAGAGTAGCTCAGCCTTTTAGTAGCAGTGTTAAATGCAGTACAGACAGCTACATTGTAATTGCTTCTGTTGAGAGTGAGAGAGAGCACTATTTCATCTGGAAGCTTTTAGTTTATGGCTACGCTCGCACACGCTAAATCATCTGTTTGCCTGGTGATGAGCTACAGCAAGCAGCAGGAGCCTTCTGATAGCAGGGAGCTCAGGTAAGGTTGTATTTGGCACCATCCAATGGCACACAGTCCTGTAGGTCTTTACTCATTTCAGTTGTGAATGCCATGGCAAGATAAATTCAGCTTCGTTTGTTCCTGCGATGGGAATGGTATTTCACCATGCTGTTACCTACTCTCATGGAGCCTCACATGTGCTCAGAAAGGCAACAGATACTACAGCAGTTTCAAGATTTGCCTTCTGAAAATGTCCCATGTTCAAAATGAAAAGCACCACACCACCACAAATGTGGAAAGAACTGGAATCTAAAATTTCTTTTTTCATGGCACGACCCCTTGCATCTGTACATTTCGAATGACAAATGATTGGTTAATTTGGATAAAACACAAAGATCAGAACTAATAAATGTATTGGCAAGAACGTCCATGGAAACTAGTTTATTTAAGACATTATTGAAAAACATTTGCCAAGTGGGAATTTTAAATACATTGTCCGCAGATGCATGCAATGGGAAATCTGGATACCATTCAACCCCATAACGAGCAGATACATATTGTATCATTTAAGTGAACAGTCACAGCAATGAAATTTTGATTGCACAGTGTTCTCAAAGTGGTTATAAAGCGATCTTCTAAGCAGAAGTGATTCACAAGAACAAATCTAAGAAAACAGTACACTGATCCTAAGGATGACCAAAAAAAAAAAAAAAAGAAAAAAAAAAAAAACCAGAAAAAAATTACTGTGAGATATGCAGATGAATGTTGCTTAAGAGATAACAATGAATGCAGCAAAGTCAGAGCAAGCTGCCAGGCTGTGTCTGACTCTCAAAACCTCACAGCCTCAAAGTGGACATGGGTCTGCTCTTGAGGGGTCAGGGCAAACCTGAGGATGGCTCTTCGCCCTCAGAAATGGCTGTAGCAGCAAACACTGCCCTGGGGAAAGATAGGCAGGGAGTGAACTTAGGCTGCAAAGTGTAGAAAGTGTAAAAATATTTCTTGGTGTCTCAGAGACTTCTTGTTCTTTTATTTTTATCTTTGTTCCTGCTAGCTCTGACCCTAACTCGCCTTCTTGTCTGGACAGAAAGAATTAGCAGAGCTTTTTCCTCCAGCTCTTTACTGCATAGAAGCAATTCTGAGCCCTGACAAAAGTCATGGCTTCATTTTCTTTAATTTCTTCCCTGTCTTTTCCTGTGCTAGTATCCAAAAAGATGTGTTCTCAGCAAGGCATTCTACAGCACATCATCCCATTGATCCATACCTGGCAGCTCTCCTCTAATTTTCAGCTTTTCTTCCCCAGCCTTCTTAGGGAATGAAAGTGGGCAAATGACTGCTGCTCATCTTGCTGCAGCCACAGTCATCATACAGACCCAGTGGAGGGATACAGCAAATCGGCTCTGATTAGCAAAGGTAAGCAGGGACTCTGCCATGCTTGTACTCTACAGTGAGAAGATCAACAAGGTCAAGTTATATCCAAGAAATCAACCAACCATTTTTTGGAGTGCCAGCCAAAATCCTTATGTGACCTGATAAGAACTGAGGAGCATCAAAACCTCACTGCTTTTCTCTCTGTGTGTGAGGGACATTGGTTCTGACCTGCCATTTCCAATACAAACATAGTTCTTTGTGCATATTGTAAAAACACACAGAAAGAAGTGCTTCACTGCCCATTTGTCCCATGCTGGGAAGGAACAAATTGAACAAACAAATGGCATATGTTAGTCATATTGCTTTATACACTGCTGGAATGTGTTCAGATACTCTGGTGCCTTCTATTAAGTTCACTGTAAATTAAATATAAATGGTTTTTAAAGACTAAACTGTGACATCTGAAATGAAGTTTGAATTACATGAAGCCAGACAAATGTGATATCCATTAGAAAAAGCATTTTCTAGCCTTCATGAAGTACATGTATGTTGTGAAAATACTCATCTGGCTAAATTGAAAATGACTGAATAAGGTAATTCTGACTTTTTTTAGTGCTATTCCTATTATTTGAGTAAGCATGACTATAAAGTGGCTTTTTTCAGACACTGTGCATCGTCCTCTTGCACGAAGGGCAGATATAATAATTTTAAGCGGCATCATTGAAGCTGGGAAAACAAATTACAGCTGACAAAATTGAGTGGAAGTGTCGCAGGTTGGTCAAAATCTGCAAAAGTCTTTGTGAGAAAAAAAGTTCACGATTTCAAAATTCTTTTCCTTTTGAAAGCTTTGCACCTATTTCACTTTTAAGATTAATTTTCCATTGCTCCTGCTCTCAGTATTTTCCCTGAATATTTTACACAGTGGTTAAAGGGCATTCTTCAAGGATATCGATAGCGTCATCCATCCTTTCATTTCAAAATTCTCTGACAGGCATTATGGCATTTTGCAAATCCATCAGTTCTTTTAGGGGGATTAGGAAGGAACAGGACCAGAGTTTTTACAGTCGATTTCCTCTCGGTTCCCAGTAGTTTAACGATTGTAATCCTTTCTCAAACCAGAAGGTGGCAAGCACTCGTAAAGTATGAGGTGCACCATAACAAGAATGTCTCCTTTCCGATAAATCTCAGCCACCACTGTCATCTGCTCACTGTCCAGCCTTGGGTTTTCCAGCCAGAGATCTCTGTTTAACAGCATCCAGTAAATCATAGCAGGACAGGGCTAAAAAGGGAAACATGGAAGGGATTGAAACATTTCTTCTGTTATTGTTAAAAAAAAAAAAAAAAATCTGAGACAAATGTAAAAAATAATTGTGCAGAAAATAAAGCTGACCGGAAAAATGAAATTTCCGCTCTGGCAAAGGGAGGGCTCTGCAGGGATGGACTCACTGCAAGAGCTGACAGAAACACGGGGCACCTGGAGTGAGCCCTGTAGAAGCACTGCTCATGCAGATGGCCATTCAACTGCAAAATGCGGTGTGAAAATTTGCATGGATTTTCCCAGAAGGAAACTAGGCACTAACCTCATTTATTGGTTTTCAGCAGTGCCTAAGCTGTGCAATTTTCTGCTCATCTACCAGTCCTAGGAAATGGAGTAATTTATGTGTGCAAATAACAACAGGAGAAAGCCAATGTATTCTGGGTGTGCTGACAGGAATTTACTTCCTTTCTTTTCAAGAATTTTAAATTTCAATCTGTAACTTATCCAGGGGAAGAGATCCCTCAGGTCATCCTACACGGGGGAAACTGAAAGGTGAATTAACACAACTTCCAGATAAATGCCTTAGGAGGAAACAATATGCCTTCCACTTTTGAAATGTTTACTTTGTTAATTAATTTTAGCGCTTGGGCTAAAGACTTCATGTCAGTTGGATTCTTTTTATGACATCCTATGTTTTATAATACAGTGTGAATCAATTGGTGGAGAAGAAGGTTTTCAAGCAAAGGATTACATTTCTGAGCTTCTTTTTCAGAAGGCCTCCAAGCACCAGGAGGGCAACTCAGCTTTCACTGCCCATGAGAGCTGACAAGTGCTGATGACTTGAAGGCTGTGACCATACAGTCCTGCCTGACATTAATCTGAGGCTGGGAGTGAGAGCTGTTCCTGCCTCCTCGTGTCCTCCATTATCCACTGGGTGACTGACCACACACTGACAATCCATGCTCATCTACACCAGCCCACACCAGCCAATTAGCAAGAAGGTGAGCTCAGCCCCTTACACTTCTGCATGCAAGTATGAGAGAAATCAGATACAAGGACATGCTGGGGAGCGGGGAGAGCAATGCCTCTGTCTCTACAGTAGGGCATGGCATAGTTTCAGCTTTTAGGGCATGACACTGTCATGTTCTGAGGGGCAGGAGCTTGCTAGGAGTTTTCTGCTTTGTGGAGATATTGCAGTAAAGGTTTGGAAGTAAAGATTGGATCACAGATGGCTCTGAGGAAGGATGCTGATCTTACTTGCATTCAGTTTATACTGAGAATCCACATAAAACTTATTTATCATAGAATCATAGACTAATTTGTGTTGGAAGGGACCTTTAAGATCACCTGGTTCCAACCCCCCTGCTATAGGCAGGGATACCTCCCTCTAGACCACGTTGCTCCCAGCCCCATACAGCCCAAGGAGGGGGCATTCACATCCTCATTGGACAACCTGTTCCAGGGTCTCACCACCACCACCACCATCTCTGTCCAGTGTGCCCGTCCTGTAACTCTATTAACCAAACCTGCATCCAGTATCATAACCTTAAGCACACTTAGATTCATAGAAAGACCACTAAGATCATCTAGTCTAACAGCCAACCCACCACCACCATGCCATCTAACATGTCCCTCACTACTTCACAGGAAGCATCCCGGTGCAGAGGGCTTCATAGTCCTTCAGCTCACAGCTTTACCATGGGATTGGCTTTGCTCTGGAACAGAATAATCACAGCATATTTCACCTCTTGTCCTCTGGTTACCTCTCCCCAGGCTGCCAGCCCGGCACTGTTTGCACTTGTGACTCTGAGCTCAGTGGTGAAAAGCCCTGTGTTTACTGAGCCTGTAGGCTAAGAGAGCTCAGAATGCAAAATTCTGCTGCTCTCTGCAAACTCCACACCAATCTACTGAGCTGTAACCAATCCACCCACAGCAGGAGGAACAGTGTAGGTAACAGCTGAGATAAAGTCAAGAGATACACTGCGGTCACAGAAGAAAGCTGTGATGAGTACAGAGGAAGTTCAAAGCAAATAGATTTTAATTAGAGTATCATTTAGCCCTTTGGATATTTGCTGGATGCAAAGCCAGATTTGACAGGGCATTTCCTTCCCAATCACCATCTACGTTAAAGATGGGACAGAATGAACAATGAAAATCCTAAGCAGAGAGACATAAATAAGAGTTTAAAGGCTAAATTGTATTATTTGCCCTGCTTACAGGTATCTACTCAGGCAGAAAAATGTTATTGCCTACTCAACCCAGCTTCTGCTTAATTCTTCCAACTGGTAAAATGTTTATTATCCCACTTTTAATAGGTGTCACTGCAGACCTGGACAGCTAAATGGATGCCTTCTTCTGGATTGGACTCAAAGTAAGCACAAACCAAAGTACAGAAATAATCAAAACAAATTGCTATTGAATAGGATTTGCAAATGAGGATTCTTGCAAGCAGAAGGCTGAAGCTGAAAAGTGAAAGCTGCAAAGACTTTTTGACTTTTTAGGAGAAAAACACTGCCTCATCTTTTCTCCTGATACACACTGGTACCCTCTCTGCTCCTCCACACCTGCAGAAATGGATGGATGTTCCAAGTCTGCTCCTTTTCTGTGCTCAGCAGTCTGCAGGTGCCAGCCAGAGCATATCTTGCCAAGCAAAGGAGACTTCTTCATGCCTCTGAAGGAAAGTTCAGGGGCTGGTATTGCACTGGAGAACTTATCTACAACATAAAGACCTTCCTATTTAAGACAGACAAATCAGAATCCATACATCAAATACTGTTCCAGGGGATCTCAGCGAGTCCTCTCAGATGAATAAAAAATTCACATAAAAATGGATTTCGAAAAAAAACTGACAAGCTGGCTGGTGTGTCACATGGACTTTTTGCAGGTGGGTAACGGGTGAGAAGGGACAACCAGAAAGGACACAGACAATTCTTATGTCGTTCTCAAACTGCAACCATTCTGTTTTGTTTCTTTGCTTTCTAAATGGCATTTTTACCTCATTAAAATTAAAGTAGATTTTAATATTAAAGCAGGTGTTAAATAATGTGAAAACAGAATAAGTTCACATAGATTAAAAATGTATACACGTATCCTTTTTTTTCTTTGCTCCATTTCTCCAGATTCTTCCAGGTCAACTCAAACAAAATCCTTCCCTTACCTCTTGTCTGTCCATTACTAGACCATGATT
Source organism: Meleagris gallopavo (assembly GCF_905368555.1). Classification (NCBI taxonomy): domain Eukaryota; kingdom Metazoa; phylum Chordata; class Aves; order Galliformes; family Phasianidae; genus Meleagris; species Meleagris gallopavo. Next base: position 25,735,445 of record NC_139411.1, on the reverse strand, counting down.
TATTTAGCTCTAAGCCTGTGCTTAAAGGTGTATCCAGAGCTTTTTCCAACTGCTGATATCACAGTGCTGACACTGTGCTGTGACTCTCCTTTGCGACCCTCATGCTTTCAAACATCCTCTGCCTCAGACTTCCAAAGAATAAAGAAATAGCTGTGGTTAGTTTGCTAGGTCAAAAGCAGTCCAGCTGAAAACAGACTCTTACTTTCCCCATAGCTATGCCTGCAACTGAAAACGGGATTTTCTTTTCAAGTTTTGTCAGCTTTCCAACTCTTTCAAAAAAGAGATTGAAAGGGGAATGAAAGGAGAGAGGGATGTAAACCTTAACATGTGTACAGCTGTGGCGGGGAGCAAATGCAGGGAAAATTCATACTGCAGTTGGTGTGCCCTCCTGCAGCCCAGGCTGAAGCAGCCCCTGTGGCTGCTGTGCTGTTGGCGGGTGTTCAGTGGATCGCAGCTGAAGATGCTCATGTGAACCCATGGGAATCTGTTCTGTCAAGTTCCTCGTAGCTCTGCTCAGTTTGGTCTTATTTTTATTTAATGCTGTTCTCTTCCCTACTGCAGTTTGGTGCAGCTCCTCTCTGCAGCTTCCATGAAGATGCAGGGATGAGAAGTATTGCAGAGTTAAGAGAAGAGAAAATCTCTCCATCTCTCTGTCATCCTGCTCAGACACAAGATTTAGACAAGGAAGAATGGAAGGCTCACTTGAAGATGGCCTGGGAGTCTGCTGAGAAGGGATGTTCCACAGCAGAGGAGGTGATTGTCACTCAGTCCTAGCTTTTGCCCCTAGAGTAGGGACAAGTGAAATCCTGAAGTACAAGGCAGCAGTGTGTCTTTCAGGGGATTTTTCAGAACAAAGAGGTCACAAGAAATGGTTTACCCAGACTCTAAGATGCTCCAAGGTCTGCATTTTCACCTTACCTGTCTGTCCCTGTTTGGAAATGTGTGTTGTCGTTTATTGCAATACTCATTCACTATCCACACAGCTGCTGAGGCAGAATCAATGCCGCACTGAGTTCTCATTAACTTCTGGGTGAGATGTGCATGCTCCTGGCTCTGCTATGAAAATGGCTGTGATTGCCCCCCCTCCACAGATGTCCCTTTTGTCACTGCATTTGCAAACCTGACCCTGGAAGTCAGACTCCATTATAGCAACAATCACCAGACCAGAGGGTAATTAACCAAATAGTTGTGGTTTTTTTTTCCTTCAACACCAAAAAAGCAAACAGCAACAAAATGCATCTTGGCAAGGTAATTGAAAGAAACTCGTCACTTTTAATGAAAGTTGGAGTGATTGTATTCTAAGCCAGTTAATTACATCACTGTATTATTGCTGCCTGACAGATGAACTTAATTTACAGTCAGTGGGGAGTTAACCCAAACTAGAAGCTCATTGCAATGATTTTATTGATTTTTAATGGGCTTTAAACTGGATCTTTGAGCAGGTTTGCCTTCATGTTTCTATAGTGCTGATTCATGTAAAAATAGAGAATCAAAGTCTACACTTAGTGCAATTTTTTCAGGCAGAACTTCTTTAATGATCAGCAGTGATCACATTCATAATGTAAAGTAACTAGATTCTCTTCTGACAAAATATTCCAAGTAAAAAAAAAAAGTCTAAAATATGACTAAGTATTCCAAATATCCAACATATTGTTACTAGCATTATGTCTGCTTGAGGTGTTGTAATTACTTGTTGTGTTTGTTCCTACAAAAAAGATGTTGTTTTCTCTCTCCAAACATTACTATTTTGATATTCTGATTTTCAAAATGTCATTTTTTCATTATTTTTTCACATTAAAGTCTTCATAAAACCTGTATCACATAATAACTGAGAGTAGCACTTTCAAGTGCTACCTTTCTCATTTTAAGCACCACTCTCTCCTTTGGTGTAACAAATGAAGACACTACCTTCAAAAAGAAAGTAAATTGTCATTCATTTTCTGACTGTTTTTAAGCTTTATTAAGGAAGTGTTCTACAATTAAAGAAAGTAGGAAACGTTTCACTTTATCCTTTATTTTCCGAAGGCAAAAATGCTACTTTATATGAGGTAAGCTTGAAAGGGGACATTTTTCTACCAAAATCTCTTTGGGAAAATGTTCCTTCTCTGCAGGGTATTTGTTGCAGCTTTTTTCTTCTTCATAAGACATTGAACCCATACTCTTCCCAACCGAATGATGGATGCAATGCATTTACTGTCTTCATTTCACGATCCACACAATAGCTGCAATCTAGGTGCTGTCTTGAGACAGTTAGATCCATCTGTGTGCTTCTGCCAGATTTTCAGTTCCGCAGCTGCTCAGTAAAACCTAAGCTGCTTTCCAATTAAATCAGTGCTGTTTAATCTACAGTGTTTATACAATACTTGCTTTGAGTCACAGATGAAATTTGTACATCTAGAGACCATCTCTTATAAAAATATGTAAAGTAAGAATGAACACCAGAGACAGAATTATCCATATACAGAGATGGGATTTACAGAAGAGAGCTTTCTTGTGATGCTCAAACCATAAAAAATGCATCTGAAAGTTTATTGTGGCTTTCTGTAATATCCAGACAGGAGCCCATCCTGCTCTGCTCCTAATTTTTCAGGGCAAGTGTAAGAAGTAGAAAGTTTCTTCCTGTTGATAGTGTACTTGCTGGGAGAGTAAAAAAGTGAACTTCTGCTGTCTGTGCACTAACAGACAATAGCTAGCAGGGATGAACACCTGGTCTAAACTCCCTGGAATTTTAAGTTCCAGCCTCAAAAGCATCTGACTGATCCTTCACATGTTTACATAAAGAATGTCAAATATCACACAGATTAAATGTTCACTCCCTGAGACGGGCACAGGCTCAGCAAGGTTTAAAGTTCTCTTTTCAGCTGCTATAAAAAGCACTGCAGCTCACCATTCCCGGTGATGAGGGTTTGTCTCGTTGTTTCTAAATTGCCTTTTCATCGCACCTGCTCTGGTTCAGAGAGGCGCTGAGCAGGACTCTCTCCCTGCTCCACAACAGGCTCATTGCAGTTGCTAGTACTGAAGTGTTGAGCATACAGCTGCAAGGCATAGCCTCTCGCTAGAAGCCAGTCCTTTTACATTTCAATTTCACATTTTTGTTTTATACTGAAGGGATTCAGAGTTGAATCCTCTTATCAGCCCAAGCTTTGGCTCAGAGACTGAGGAGTGTTTGCTCCCTGATGCTAGATCTGCTATAAGGGAGGACTCGAGAATAAACATTTCAAGAAGGTGAAAAACTCAAAGGCAAACTTGGATGTAAAGTGGCAGCCAGTAAAAGGTGAAATGTTAGCAGGCAAGGGTAGCTCCAGCTCTGGGAAAGAAAAGCCCTGTTATGACCAGGAAGGTTCATCCGGGCTCTATGACAGGAGGAGCTGGTTAGCTCTCATTGTTCATTAGCCTATGGACTCTGGAGTACTGGGCAAGTCATTGGTGTCTAGGTTATCACTGAATTCACCCTGATCTGGGTAATTTCATGGGATTTCAACATTTTTATAGAGGTACAGAATAGCATACGCATGAAGAAAAAGAATGTAGGTTTGATGACTGGTCTGGAAAAGAGATGAATCGGGGGGGAGGTGTTGTATGATAGAAGTCTGCTAAATCTTGTGTGGTGTGGAAATGTCTTGCTTCTGGCAAAAAAAATAACTAAGAGACATAGTTTCGTAACAGAGGCAGGTTTAAAACAAAGGAAAGTATATACTTCACACAATGAAGAGTTCTGGACCTCCTTGCTGCAGGATATGTGTTTAGTGGGCAGTATCGCTTCAAAAAGGAACTAGACAAATGCATCATAGAGATGTCCCTTGGGAGCTATGGTCATCACTAACTCCACAAATAAACAAACTCAAAGCAACTGATGGTTGAGAAAGCAGTCTTCCCCAGACTGGGAAAATATTATGTTGCATTTTCTTTATTTTACTCTTCCATAGAAACAACATCCTGTGTAGGTGGAATGTTGGCCTTTTACATTGCAAGTTCACCCCACATTGCAAGTTTGAAATTCAAAGATTAATTTACTTCTATATAACAAGTCATAAAAGTCTATATAACAAGTCATAGATCCTCAGAAAATATGGCCTTCATTGATGGTCATAAGATTAGTTTGCTCAAATCCAATAGATCTGTTTTCAGTGACGGTCATTATTTTCAGATAATAAATGTTGTATCAGCAACTTTGATAGCCTTTTAATGCCTTTTCTTTTAGTACAATGCTACGTGGAGAATTGCTTAATGTACCAAGTTACAACAAATTTAAGCTACCAAAAAATGAATTTATAAGGCTGCTTAATGTATTCAGTGCATTGTCTTTTGCCAGGGAAATAGCACACTATAGGCAAAGAAAACAAGGCAGCATATTTTCTTTATAATGGAAATGCACTTGCCCTGAGACAAGAGTTAGCCAACTAAACTGACTCCCAATTCAAGAACTGATTCCAAGCCCAGTTCTCTGCCAGCTTCCTTTGTGTAACATTCATTTTTCACAAAAGATATTTGCAATTTCTGCTTGCAAGAATAATGAAAAAATACAAAATGTTTTCCCAGTCCAGGAGAACACAGTCATAGATCCAGATTCACTGGGAGTCAGGGACATGTTGCCATATTATAATATCTGAAAGGACTTTAATGTAATGCTTGGAAATCAACTATACTGTTAAGAGATTGTACAGTGTACCTGCAGAGATAATAAGCACAATATCTTACACAGAAATTAATTATGAAGCCAACCCCCTAACTATTTTCATGCAAATTAAAAACTGCTTCTTTAGATCACAGTAGAGTCTCCAGATAAAAATATTCCACTATATCTGTGTCCTGTGTCTCAGCAGATTTCCAGCTTGGATGCACGTTGTTGTTTAGTCGCAATGATTGGGTTTTTTTCTATTTTGCCTGGTTCATGTTGAACTCTAAAAAGTATTTTGGGTATAGAGGTTTTTGAAGACTGTAAAATGGCTCATAACTGAGATCCAGTATATCACAAGTGTGAAGAACTATATCATTAAACAGCCTTACAGAAGTTGTTTCTGCTTTTGCAGACGTAGTTAAAGTGAGGCATCCTTTCTTTTTTTTTCCTTTTGTGGCCATTGCACACCAGTGACTTCCCTGGGACTGCTCCCTGCCTGAAAACTTTCCTGCTTCAAAAGTTCTTCGTCCCTCCCTGTGCCATGTGCCAGTCACAGTTCCACGGGCTGCACATCTCTGTAATGACAACTGTATGAAATGATCCAATTTAAAGAGCCATTACAGAGCAACTGTAGCAAAGGAATTAAGGTGGGAAGTCACTAACTGACCAGCTGCCCAAGCAGCTGTAGTGTGGAATCAGTACCTGTGCCAGAGACATGCTTACACAGTAGGGTTAGCTACAACCGATGGTAGAATGGGTGCCAGTTTGTGGATAACCAACAAGAAGCAGGTGCTCAAAGGGGGATGCAGACAAACCACTCCACAAATAGGATTTTTGGTTACAAATCAGTGTTTGACTCTCAAGAACTTCACTCTTGTCTGTCACCATCCAGCTCTTCACCATCAGCACTTCATTCTGGTAATGATGATGACAGCCAGTGCAGCACAGAGCTGATCAGGAAGGAAATTCTATTCCTAGTAAATGATAGCAAAATCTCTGCTAATATGAATTTCAAAGGGCTGGTGTTACACATACTTCACTCATATTCACTCTGGTGCAAATAATTGGTACATGCTGATATGAGCTGAGTCACTTCATATTACATTACCTGAGGTAGCATCAGGAGTAGGAAAAGCAGCCTAACTCCACAATCCCTAAGAATACATAATCCTCTTATTTACTATGAAGGCTTAACCTCTAAGATTCACCCCATTCTTATGTTTTGAAAACTAATCATTTTTTAGATTGTAAATACACAGCTGCAGAGGTTTGATCTGATGTCTGTTGTTCGCTTCTATAGGGATATTTGGATGCCTGATGTCCAGCCTCATGAGATTAAGTACCTGTGTGGCCTGTTTCTAATGTAATGTAATAAGGAGCTTTATATTTATTTTTAGCCCTGTTTGTGCTCTCAAAACTTTACAGGGTGGCCTTAGCCCAAGAGAAAACGAGCTGCTTGTTTTCAAAGCCCTTTTCCTTTTGCTGTGTACTGTTGGGAAATCTTCTGTCACTGAAAATTATCCACCCCTACGGACAAACTCTCCACAGGCATTCACTCTCACTGACCTTTCCTGGCATGTGGGAGCAACTCTAGCCATGTTTTATGAGTAACAGTTCTTCATCCTTGATTTGAATTGTCCGAGGGGATTTCTGCTTTCGTAACCCTCTTCCTGCTTTTTTTTTTTTTTTTTTTTTTTTTTTTTTTTTTTTGGCAAGGAGGAGATTGAAGAAGGAAACAACAACCCTAGAGCAAGGAGGTGGGGAGTCAGCCAAACCTCTGGGAGCACAGAGGAGGACACAACAACGCTCTGTGTTCAGGAAAACTGATATACTTCTATTAGTAGTCTTGGGTCTCATCTGTGTTACCATGCATTACCAGTACTTAGATATATGTTTAAGAACACAGGTGACTGTGGTCTGAAAGCAACAAGATAGGTTTATCTGCCTATCTGCTCTACGTTTTCAAAGGGAAACTCTCCCCACTTTTCAGAATCTAAACCTAAGAATGTGGCTGGGAAAATGACAAAAAGATCAGACCAAAAGGCTGGAAAGATATAAAATAAAATAAAGTATGTCACAGCCTATTGTAAAAAAATTATTTCTAGCTAGGAAAAACTGACTTGCAGGACTAATTTGAGAATATATTTGTCATAAGCCAGCTAAGATGAGCCAAGATTTTTAAACCAGTCCATCCCTGCCTCCTTTGGCTAGTAGCAAGGAAAAAGAAACTGGGTGTGCAGCAGGAAGACTGATGCCAAGCTAATCGAATGTGCGTGCAGAGGGAGCAGCAGATGACAAAGACAGGATTGGCAGGATGTTGCCAGATTGTTTGATTAGCAATGGGATGGCTCAAGTGCTCCCTATCCTACCAGGAACTTGGCACAGATGCTGACACGTGACTCAGTCCCAAGCAGTTGTTCTCTGCAGTACTGTTTGAGAAAGGGCTCTGCTTCTCCAAAAATGGGAAGGGTATTAACAAAAACAAAAACAAGTATGAGAAAGAAAGGCTATGAGTCTGTCTATAAATGTTAGATTCTGGCTATTCTTTCTGTTAATACCATCCAAACTTCAGCTGAAATGAGATATTTGACTTGGGATAAAAATCAGATAGTCTGAAATTAAACCCAGCAAAAGTAATATGAGGGAGCATTGATGAGTGGGTATTTTCTTTCCCCTGCAGTTGATATCCATGTTATTGCTTTCTTTCTGTGTGTCCGTTTAGACCAAGCAGCCACAAAAAAAAATTATTATTTTTTTCCTAGGAGATAAATATGGTGAGAAAGGCAATGACACTATCTTCTAACACTAAAGTTGCAAATCTACTCTGGTGAAGCTAAGTGAAAAATGAAGCATACTGATTTCAGAGATGTATATATAGGCCTATGGAGAAGGCTCCAAACCTAAAAACCAGCTATCAGCACGAAACGTGGGTAGCAATTGCCTTTGATTACTAACAGCATGTTTTTCAGTCTACGGACAAAATACATATAGATTATGAGCAATTTTCTGAACCGTCTAAATCAGCATATTCAGATAGAGTCAAGTTTTTGATGCTATGGCATCACAGCTATGGTCCAAATTACATTGCACAGATGTACATGTAAATATCTTACTTACACTAAAGACAACTCAGAAAAATCAGGGAATCTGACACCTCCCCTGAGACTTTTAAGCTAGTTCAAATGATAAAATAAGTAAGTCTCTCAGAAACAAGATGGGCTTTGGTGATAGTTTGTACATTCAGCACATCAAATAATCAGCTGCTATGAATTTGGATAACCATGTTATAAGCCAACAGAACAGAAACAGTTTTTATCAAGTTACAGCTAGTCCAGAGAATATACATGAGACTGGTACATAACCATAGTGCAGATATACAGAGAAACTGTAATGCAGACAGCAGCTTTATAGTGGGCTCTCATATGCCTATATACTTCTAAACAGTATGTGTAACTACATTCTTGTCAGTTCTTCAGCATTTTCAGATGGATACATTACTTCTCTCTAACCTGTCAGTTTTCTGACTAACCTGTCATAACAATCTATGACACCATTTTCTAACAGCTTACCACTGCTTTACATGAAATGTGAGGGCTTTTTTGCAGTCACACATTGGAATCGTATTCTGAAATAAGAGTGTGGGGGAGATGACTATAAGTATAGATGTAAGCACATACGTATGTGTACGTAGACAGACTCACAGATCCAAAATATCTGCCTGTGAATCGTTAGAAATACAATCACACAGACTCAAGCAGCACAAGATGAGATATTTCTCCTGAGATGCACATCGTTTCTCAGCTTTGTGGAAAACTCCTTTTATGCTGTGACCACAAATGATGCTCTATAAGTGATACCACATTGCTGAGAAATGAACTGCTTGTTTGAATGGACTTTGCATTCGTTTTAGAAAAGGAACAACACCAGTTTCAGAAAGATTCACTTATTTACTTTGTGCCGTTTCCATGATTCATATTTCTTTTAATAAATCAAGCTAAAGAACATAACATCAAATCATAGAATCATGGAATCATCTGAGTTGGAAGGGATGCTTATAGGTCAAGGAGGTGCAAGGAGGTACAGGTTCTTGATTTGAGTCTCTGGAACAGCTGAAAACATAAGAATTGTTCAAAATATCATCTTTCCAAATTAATATGAGTTCTTGTTCTGTATTGTGCACAGCGACATGACACGATTCCTGGAATTTCCTGCTGATAGATGTTTCCAAAGATGATAAGAGATCCAAAACTATTGAACTGTAGTTGTTCAAATTCACAAGTCCTCAGCATAGATAATGATGCCCCAGTCTCACTTGCAGTTATTTCCATTAGATGAGTGTGGCTTATGGGTCAGAATGGGAAAACTCATGGGAAAAATGACAACTTAAAATCTAAAATATAATGTAGGAGGTTTTATCTGCGCTTCTGACAATACACAACTGTTATCTCTACTAATCTTGGCTTTTTCTAAGGACTGGCAGGGAGTTCAACATAACCAAATCTACTTTCTCTGAGGTGCAGGAACCTTCTGGAGCTTATAATAAAAGTTTGGATGCTCATGGAAATCAAAGCTACGTGCTCCTGCCCACAAAAGAGACAGGCAGCATTGCCACTGCCCTGCGGCCCCAGAAAAAGAAAGGAAATCTTTGAGGGACCTAAGAGAGGGGACAACAGAGAACACACAATCTGTGTTTACCGTAAACTTCTTCATTTTGCCTCCTTCCTACTTTCAAATGAAAACAGTCCCTGCTGTTCTGATATAGGGGAAAAATCTTTCCCTACACATAGCTTAAATTAAATTCTTGAAAGAGAAAGCAAACAGGTCCCAGAAAGGCTTATCTGCATCACAGAGAACACCGGTACCTCCTACCCCCTCTTTCCAGTTGAAACTTATCTTGGATGTTTCAGGAAAAAAAAGATGAAGAGAAACAGAAAAACAGCCAAGCATTACACAAAGAGAGTGTGAAACATGTTTCTGGCCTTTACTTTCATTTTATGCTACCATCTCAAAATCTTTCCCTTGTTTCTGGGCATCCTGTGTGACTCTTGTAATCACAATGAATGTCCCTCAGGCAACATTAACCCCTGCCCTGATCCATTTCTAACAATGATCGCATTAAACACTTCACTGTGTCTGCAGCTGTTTAATCGTTCATCACCTGGAAAATGGTATTGCTCTACTGCTCTGTGACACTGGCCATTAGTGGTGACAAGCAAGGTCTTCCTGAAATTAAGAATGTGACAATATGAACTGGCTTAGATTCGGCCTTTTACAGATACATCCAGTAATGAAAACTCCTTCACATTGGGACTGTCCAAAGCCCATTGACGTCAGTGGAGAGACCTGATCTCAGGGGGCTTTAAATCAGACTCTATAGCTAAGGTTTCCAAAGCAGCTGGGGGGATTCAGACACGTATCTTTCATTAAAGTGAGGATATATTAAAGCAAATGGAAGATATGTGTCTGAAATCCCCTAGACTGCTTTGAAAATCTAAAATACTGTGCAAGCTGTACAGCTTTCTCCATAATAATAGCTGCCAAATCTAGCTTTGGTAAAGGCAATAGAACTGCATTAAAAGATCCACAGAAAGTCCTGGTCCCTCTGATCCTTTAGGAAAACAGAGTGCTTTATTTTCAGCTTTAAACCCTTCCCACGTCAAAGACATTTGCTGGAGCAATTTGTGGGAATGGCATGCCTCATAGTAGCCAAAAGAAAAGAAATGCTACTGTTGCCTACTTAGAGTCACACCTATGTGGCTCATCAAGCTAGGATCAGGACTGCAACATCCCTCACGGACATTAAGGAATATTTGATGTGGGTTTCTCCATGAGCCTATGTGCAAGGCTGGTCTGGTTGCACATTTGTGATAATAAGGCTGAGCCCAGCACAGCACCACCATCATTCCAACAGCTCATCTCAGGAGAAGTCTTGGTAAAGACCCTTCTCCTCCTGTCCAGCTTTCTTGGGGACACTGCATTGTACAGCTCAGCCCCACGTAAGAACTCCTCCTATTTTCTGAGAAGCGGTGAGACAAGCCTTCTTTCCTATAGCCCACAGTGACAATCTACTTATTACTCAGACACAGCCTCACCTAATTACCTTGTTATTCTGTGGCAGGCTAGAACAAGGTAGCACCATTAAGTCAAGTGTCTTCATTTTAGCCATCCACTGCCTTCACACTCGATTTAGAAGGCAGTGGCAGAAGAGTGCTCTCAGACACACACATCCCATGCAGCTCAGATTGTCATGCCATTAGCTTACCCTGGTTATGTGTCTGCTTACAGACTTTTTTCTTTATTTCTAGCATTTTTGGACTACTAAGAACAAGTTACATTCTGCTAGAGTGACAAAGAGTAATTGCACTTTACATGTTATTTCTTGATGGTAGAGGTACTTCATACCTCAGATTGATTCCAGATTTCAAATATCAGAAAGTTTGATGCAGTCAGCTCAGGGTTTCCAATTCTGACCTGCCTCCTGTAAACACAATCAAAACCTTATTAGAAGACTCAGAGCTCAGACAAATGATAAGCTGAGTCCAGGGATCTGCCCATAGTTCATATTTTTAGTGCAGGAAGAATTGACTCAAAGGGAAAATTGATGTACAAGAAGATGTGATAAAGCTGACGTCCAGATAGCATGTGCTCTGCTGAGACGTTACAACCTGAGGAAGACAATTTGTGAAAGAGGTAATTGAGCATTTGAAAAGCGGCTGTTAATGATGGGTAAGATAACGACCCGATGAGCCACCTGTCAGAGCAGGTGATGAACTCTCCCTCTGATCTGTGTTTCTCACTACAGTTTTCTCCAGGGAAAATGGTAGCACACACTACCAGTTCATGATAAGAGAGGATTTAAATAAACAGAAGATTGATTTTCATGGAAGGTGAATTATTTGCATTTCTTATTTTTCTTTTATCACATAGCTGAAATGTTTTATCTACTTAGATTATGAGGAATGTAAATAAATTTATGTTAAATGTTAAATAAACATTTTCTTTCCTTTTTTCAATTTCCTTTTCTTTTTCTTTTTAATAAATCTTATTTGGGATGAGATTATGTTCATAAAGGCTACTCATGTAGGAGCAGAGGAGGAAACAGATGCAGTAACTTTTAAATAGAAGAGCTCATAAGCAGTACAAAAGAGATACTACTGGATACTACACAGTCACAAACGGCATTCCTGTTAAACCACTGGTATCAGAATGCTCTGGGATGAGAATTGAGTGCTCACGTGCAGCTCTGTAAATGGGCAGACAAAAGCAAAGCTGTGCATTCTGTGCCTGCAATGACGTGGCAAGAAGAGCTGCATTAAGAAACAGGCAGGGAAACAACAAGGAGCCAATGAGTTTGGAAGGAGCTGTCACCCATCAGGGCCTTGGAAACCACATCTGCTGCAAAAGGAGACAGTATTCTCTATTCAGCAGCCATTAGAGGAGTTGAGGATAGTATGGAAGGAGAGGAATTGGCCCCAGAAGTAAAGCAACTGTTATTGTGACACAGATTATATGATGATTGAAGATATTGACTAATACATACAGCATTAAGATATCTGTAATATCAGCAGCTGCAATAGTAATTCAGAGATATAGGCACTGATATAAATGGCTCACATGGGCTCACATAGGACAGTACGCAGTTTCATTTTCGTAGGTTAGAGGAAAGATGGAGCGATATTTTAGAAGACGTAGGAATCACATAAGAGAAATTTGTAGATCAGTTTGCTCTTAGCTCAGTGACATAAAGGATGTGGGGCAAAATTTGAGGGAAATTAAAGAACTTAGCATAAGACTAGAAGTGAGATGATCTTGGATCCCCATAATCTTCCAATAAGAAGACTAATAGGTTTATTATTCAATATGTTGTTTCCCTCTTTTGAATTTGTATGCAGCACTCAAGTACTAACAGTTAAAAATAATTCCTAAGTCTTTCCTTTCTCGTACCGAGATCAAGCTTGGCCATTTCTCTTCCACATACAGGACTAGAAACATCAGTCTTTGTTTTGAAGCACACATCTTATTTGGTTGGTTGATAGTTTCAGTCAACATTAGCAAGTTCCTATATGCCCTTCATGCTCTCAAATCGTCTTCACTGCCCCACAAGGAGATGATGACATCTCGACACCCCGCTTGCACTTAAAATTATCCCACTGCTATGTCATACTGAAACCTGAAGAGAAAAAGCTGCATCTCTCCCACCCAACAGAGCCACAGCTGCAGACTCCCGGTGGCAGAGAGCAGTGCCAGCCCACTTGCATCACCAAGTCATTATGCATCATTACAGTGCATCAGCGAATGGCAATGTCACCCCCACACATGAAAAAATAATGGTCTAACAGATGTGAAGTCATCACATTTTTGTCTCCTGGAAGATAAGCTAACAGCACAGAAGCAGATTTGTAGGGAAATTGTTCTGGCAAACCTTCTACAGAGAGCTCAATGCAGATCGGAAAGGATCGTGTGAGGTTTTGATTTGTTTGCTGTTCTTTTTATTACAATTTCTGTTTTGAGCTTTTAAGAGGCAACATTTCTGATTTGCACTCCAGCCGGTATTAATAAATATGTGCTGGGATCATGAGAGCTCCCAAATACACCACAGATTTCTCCCCTTTATATGGAGAACTAATACACATACCTGTGATAGTTCTGTGCCACATATATTTCCTTCAGCTAAAATAAAAAAAAATCATAAATGAAAGATCCCTTTATCTTTGCACTCTCAGGAACAACGCCTGCAATCAGTAGCAAATCCATGGATAACAGAGTACTACTGGGAGACATTGACACTAGCACTCATAATGGGAGACATTCACCATTAGCAGAAGGCTGTGTTTTATTCAGTGTCCCTAGTAAACACTTTAGTACTGGTCTGATAAAGCCCCAGTAACTTCTAATTAGAGAAGTCAGCCTAATAAAAAATCGTTCTTCATAGCAACCAATTTAGAGATTTTTATTTCTTTAAAATTTTGACATTTTGGGATGACTTGTGTCTTTATAGGAGATATCGGTCATTAGAAGAGGACTTTCAATCATAAAACATGATGTTTTTCAGGCAAATATGTTCTCCCAGGGACTTGATGACTGAGGCAATGCAGCTCAGGACCAGCCTGAGCCTTGAACCTGCTTTACGACCCAAAGAAAATCACACTTCTGTCCCCCATTTTTCCCCTACAGGGAAAACAATATGTAGAGAGTAATACTTTTTCTAGCTATTTGCAGGCTAGCCATAAGAATCCTTAAGAATATGAGAAACATACATTTGTAAGATCTGCATGTACATTCATATTTACATAAGCAGATAGAAATCAAAAACTCTGGCACTTCTGTCTTCCAGACCACTGGCTGCTCTTCTGGGCTGTATTTCAGCCAGTTAAAATTAATTCTGCAGAGCACATTCAAAACTAATTACAAAACAAAGCAAAGGAGTCCAGCGATACTCCCTCAGGCTGGCAGCAGACTCCCTGGGACCTCATTGTTTTTGTAGTCGTTGTTCATATGATGACAAGAAGCAACTTCTAGCCCTCACACAAGGCATAGCAAACACCATATCCAATAGTCTTCTGCATTAACACAGACAAATCAATACTATCTCAGTGCAGCTCACAGTTCTCTAAGTGAAGCCAGCATGTGCTGGTGGTGATTCATGCACTATTGTTAAAACATTAACTCACCCCTCACATTCTAACAGTGCTCAGGTGTATAATTATAGCCAGCCCCACGCTGACACACTGCTGCTCTTCACCCTTCTTCAGCTACTACATGCTTCGTGCAATGTTCTTTCTAATGAGGTGGGATACATCAGCCTATGGTTCAAGGAGAATCTGGCTAAAAAAGACCTAAAAAATTAGATGAGGGTTAACAGGCAGTAGGAGCTCACCATCCTACTGACTAAGTCTCATCTTTTCTGAAGGGCAGAAGTAAGCAAAAATTACCCAAGGGACCTACAGCCTACAAGGACAGACTGAGAGAGCTGGGGCTGAGACTGAGAGCCTGGAGAAGAGAAGGCTCCAGGGAGACCTGAGAGAAGCCTTTCAGTATCTAAAGGGGGCTGTAAAAAAGAAGGGGACAGACTCTTTAGCAGAATCTGTTGTGATAGGAAAAAGGAAAATGGCTTCAAACTAAAAGAAGGGAAGTTTAGACTGGATATAAGGAAAAAAGTACTTTACAGTAAGGGTAGTGAAGTACTGGTACAGGTTGCCTAATAATGTGGCAGTTTCCCATCTCTGGAGGCATCTAAGGTTAGGCAGGACAGGGTGCTGAGCAATCTGATCAAGCTGTAGGTGACCCTGTTCATTGCAGAGTTGCTGGACCAAATGGCCTTTAAAGGTCTCTTCCAACTCAAATGATTCTATGATCCTATCTCAAACAATTTGAGAAGAACAGAGATAGTGACTGAAACATGCTGATGGTTCTTTCCGGAAAGAATTCCAGGGGATGCTCTAGATTGTTAGCAAGCCTTTACTTTGAAATAAAGACAAGGTAGGTCATAGTATGCCACATAAAATTGTACCTCTAATAAATCCATGGCAACTTTAATTTTGTCTCCATGTTGTGGGCGGAATACCAATATCTGTGTGCTGGAAACCACCATGCAAAATGTGACCATTTTGATTTTCTTGATCCCAGAAGGGAAATAAATTAGATGGACTTTTCTGAGGAGATTTTCAGGATACATTCTAGCTTGGATCAGATCCAGCATATACAGCATTGCACCAAGGCTGAGCAGCAAGGTAATTCATCCTTTTGACAATCAGGAGAGATTCCAGCAGAGTTTGAAGGTGGAGAATGTCATTTATATTTTATCAGCGATGTATTTCTCTGTCCCATTACTCAATGATGCAGCAACAAGGAGAATTTTTAGGCACTTATCCTGTTAAATCATTTTAAAGTTATGAGCTATCTTCATCCCAGATAGCTGCCAAATTAAGTACTTTGATGGCTGAAATTACTTGGTGTCATGTCTTTATTGGGTAAGTTCATTCATACAGACATCCATGTTGCTATAATCAGACACTCATCAACACATATGGTACCATGGATATGAAAATAAGTTGTCTTCTTCAAAATTCAGAGAGGGTGTTGGGGCCTGAAGTTGAGGAATACATGGTGTGCCACAAACTACGTTTTGGATATTGGCCAGTGGCATGTCCCATCACAGTCACAAGTGCAGTCTCTGCATAGGCACTGCAGAGACTGGAATCTGGAAGAGAATGAAAAACATTTGAGAAAATCAAAATTAAGCATCTATAGAATCCTTACAAGTAACTTAATTCCCAGATGATGTCAACTTCTGGAATAAAGTCTTTTCTGTTTTCTAAGAAATAGTATTGCGTACTTATCTCCACTCTGTAACACCAAGAATGGGAATTCCATGGAAGAGAGGACTCATGAACTTCCCACTGCACACATTAGCAGAGAGACATCCAGCTCTCATAAATAGTTCTCTGCAAGATCCCAGTTCGCTCCATTAACTCAATAGAAGTCTATTACTGCTACTATTAAAATCTTCATTTAGGTACCTCATTTAGAATGTGATGGTATGAATAGTTTTCCTTATTATTCTTTATCACAGCATGCGTCAGTGTCTTTTTTTTCAGACTGGTCAAAATACGTTCGCTAGAACATTTTTGCACTACAACACTACTTTGCAGGTATATGTAAACATACATTCTTCCTAAGCTTCTGGGATATTAATTTTAATGGAAAAAAAAAAAAATCCAGAAGAAAATTTGATGAAAAGTGAAAGCAAATCTTTATTGAGGAAGATAAAGTTGAAACGTAAAGTTCAGAAAGAGCTCAAACCACAGAACACAAGCTCAGAGAAGAAGTTACATTTGATTGCACACCTCTTCAGAAAAGCCATGGACAAGGACAGAAATCTTTCAAGGACTGCAGGGTTTGGACACTGTTTATCTGGACAACTGGAACACTGAGGGGAAAAAAAAAAGAAAAAAAAAAAGAATGTTATGAAATCCTCGACAGAAAAAAATGAAAGGAGTACTTACTGTCTTATCCCACTCTATAGGTATGTAATTGAAATCCATTCTGTTTTGCACAAATTTTTCTGGAAACCATCAAGTGATCTTGAGCCTAGACATTTAAACCTCACCTCCACCTTTCCTCTTCCCCTTCTTCTTCCCCTCAGTTTCCTGTTTTCTCAGGTCTGCATTCACAAAATACTTTAACGCATGGAACAGAAGCTGCTAAACATCCAGACCCTTCTCTAACTTGACTGTTCTGAACCCTTTTATATACTGTAATACTGATAAGAACATGAGTCTCCTTTGCTGGTTAATAAACCTTTCCAGCTTGCTTTGATGTTCTGCAGAGTGAGACAAGCACGTTGCCCATGATCTCATTAGGAATATTACAGCTTCAGCAGGCCCTCAGCTGTGCACAGAGAATCTAAGCAAACAGCAATCCCCTCCTGGCGTGTCTCCAGGCAAGGGATTTGGGAAAACCCATCAGCACCATGCAGCATTTCCAAACCACTTCCTGAGTGTGTGTCAAAACACTTTATTTTCACAGGGAAGATGGCATGAGGGGAAAACACTCTCCCCTGAGCTGATACATGCCTGTGTCTGGGAGAGAGCAGAAAATATTTCTGGAGTTTGTACTAGCAGTGGTATCATTATGAGTCCTCACTGGCCAAAATATTCTCCCCAGTGTCAGTTGACAAGATTGTAATGAAAAATCTATTCCTATTTCTAATAAACTTGTGTTTATCCTGAAAACACAGTGGTCAGTGTTGCTACTTCACAATACTTCAGAAAAGGATGAATATGTTTTAGCCTGCTTTGCCAAGGAATCAAAATTAAATGTGTTACTGTGTATGCACATGTCTTCTTACAGAAAGCGTTTCTGTAAATATATATATAAAGATATACATATATAAATGTGTATGTATGGACACAGAGAGTAAAATAAGAAAAGATATAACAATAGAGATATGCTACTCTATTGTCTGCTCTTGTGGTTTAAATAACTTTTGTCAGATTGGCGAGATCTAATGAACACTACTTTCTAATAGATATTTGTTTTCAATGATAATGTAATTACTCCTCTTCTTTTTCCCCTAAGCAAATTCTTCAGGACTATTGAAAATAGAAAGATAAAACCACAAAATCAGTCTCAGCTGCCTAGTCTAACCCATAATGACAGATTTATATGAATCCTTTTGACAGAGGAGGAGGAATGAGAGCTCTATTATAAGAAGGCAGCATTTGCATGAAGGAGAGTCAATGTCCTCTTAGTCATTTCCTGGGCATTCCTATTCAGACTATTAACGGAAGTTCTCTTTATAGATTAATGGCAAGTCTCCATCATTCAGCACCAATCAGCTATGCAGTTCTCCATTCAGAACTCTGCTGGTTTCTCAGCTTGACAGCTTGAACTTTGGTAGCATTGCTTGGCTTTTTACATGAACTTTATTGGAAAAAGATAGGTCCTGGTTCTTTCTCATCTGTTAGTTTACACTTTCTATTTACCACCATCTCACAATGGTACCTGAGATAATCATTACAAAGTCATAACCCATGGTCATACAATTTTTTTGGCTACTATTCCATCAGCAGATGCTAAAAAAAAAAATCAGCCCCCAAACTCTTTGGAAACTCACAAATTACCTCTTGTGAGACATGCCATTTGGAAAATGTCACATTTGCAGAGAACAAAGCTCATCTCAACCATAGCTTAGACTTCTGTTTGTGCTTCAGAGTCAGAAGCAACATCAAATGTCTATTTTCTGAAAGAGCAGTTTGTTTCCCTAAATACAAATTTCTCTGGTCCTAGAGGATTTGAAAGCAATATTCAATAGATGAAGGTCATTTTAGTCATTTTGTTACACAAATGTAAATGACAATCTTGTCTTTGTCAGTATTGAAATCACAGAGGGGAAAAAGAAAGCACAGTTCAATTCTTAAACAACATATTATCCATTCTTTAGTTATTACCAAAACTTGGTTATACATTGATCTAAGACTCATTACTAGACACATTCTCCTAGAGGATACAATCATCTGTGGGCTGACATTCACAGCTAAGCTCCAGGTAGAGATTTGTAGTTCAGCTTTTCAAAAATCTCTGCCCTTCAATAAGCAGTTAGTGCAGGAACCTCTTTGGAAAATTTTTATCCTATCAGATTTCTTTTCCTAAAGAAAAAGAAATGTGTGGCATTATCAGAAATTTCTAGTAGTGTTTTCTTCAACATGGCTTGCAAATAATAATAGGAAATATACATTAAACTTAGGGCCAAAGAGCTTTAATGAAGATGCGGGGGGATAGCAAATGCAGGGGGAAGATAAGGGAGATGACCTGTGAATCTTTACAGCTGAGCCCAATAACAGAACAGCTGTATTTATTTATTTATTTGTTTATTTGTTCATTTATTCAACAAAGGGTAAGGGAACAGGTATATTGGAGAGGAGTATTTTTCTTTCTCTTTTACCCGGTAGTTTAGATATAGTGTAAAGATGAAGTTTGAGTCAGGAGTTATTTCTGAAATAATAATAGCTGTCTTCTAGAAAACACATCTCCTGTGCTGAGCTTTTCCTTCAGACTAAGGAGCTTAACTGTGGGAGAGGGAAGGAGCTTTCAAAAGCAGAATTTACACGGCATCAGAATTTGTCACTGCTATTCAAGAACAATGGGAGTTCTGGATGTTTTGTAGAGGTAATGGCTGCCAAAGCTTACTCTTGATTATTTTATTTAATTTGAAGATAAATGAAACAAAATTCTTCCTTACATTGAAAGAGGCAGCTGATGTGCTTTCATTTGATTCATTCCTGCTAATGTTATACCACCTATGTGCTTTTAGCATGGTCAAAGTAGTTGACAATATCTTTACAGAGGGTATCCAGAAACCTTGCTGGTTTCTTCAGCTGCAAATGTCATGATTGCAACTGTACTTGAGGTTCTCAGATGGAAAGCTGCCTATGTAGATTAGGTGCTGGGGAGCAGGGCATTATGCTCTCATGTAGATACCTTCTTGAGGGTATGGCTTGAGCCCAGCTTTTAGGCTCTGAAAGAGAATCACTGATGGCTGCTTAAGCACACAAGGATGCATGAAGCATTCAGACCTTTTAGCTGGTTGGAGCTGTCAGTGCACCTGCTGCACATCATCTGCCATTGTAACTCCTGCAGCAGCTCTTTTCTTTCCGTTGTGCTGTTTCTGATCTCTGTGTGACTCCCATCAGTGACAGGTAGCACCCAACTGCTAAGGGCACCAAAAGTTCATCTCCTGTTGATGCAGGAAAGGAAAAGGACTGTTAGAGGTTGTGCTGTATTTACTGATTGTGTCACAGAACTGCTTTCACAACAGTAACGCCATGACATCAACTTTATCTTGCCTTGCCCTAATCTTCCCTCCTGCCCAGAGCCACAAGACCATAGTCATAGTAGTGCTATAGATGCCTTTATCTACCTTCTATTGCTTTCAAGGTAGGCTGTGACTGTTTCTCAAGCAAGTGGTTATCTCTTTATCTGATTTCATTTTTCCCTGCATAGGATCAAGGCACCACGTGAGCCTCTGATAAAGAGCTCAGTAATTTGTGAAGAAGTAAAACGATTGTTTTACTATGTGCATCAAAAACAATAAAGCTAGGAGGACACTTTTTTTTTTTTTCCTCCAGAGATATGTGAAACTGAAAGCATTGTGTCTTGTTGAATGACTCTACATTAAGCATCCTTGTTTACATTTTGCTTTGTCTAAGGGTAGGGGAAAAAGAAGCAAACAAAAATAACCGTAATTGTTTTATAATCAGTTCTGAGCAGAGTCATGTGTACAAATTAGTAAAGTAGCTGTGCACTGTCCAGCATTTTACTGAGAAGTGAGACATGGAGAGCAAGAAATCGTACAGAGCAGCAGCAGATACTGGGCTCTCTGACAGCTTAAGCACTTTTGTATGTATAAATGAGTTGTCTCCAGGCTTGTGTGCAGACACAGCATATCAAGAGGACTACAAGACACATTTATTGTAAAGATAAGGGGGGTGATTTATTTCTCATGGCTCTTGGAAGGCGTAATCAGGACAGTGGATAGTTTAAGTGGTTGCATATGTATAATTTAATAAGGCGCAGTTAAGAGCAGTTTGTTCTTTGAGATACTATTCAATCTCTGACATTCTGAGCAATGCCTAGGAGACAATGTAAGACTAATGAAAAACTAACTTGTAGATGGAGGCTGTTTGGAATAAGATCCTCAGTGTTGAAAAATGAGTGGAGTTTATTTTTATACTTTTCATTAACTTCTCATTTGGCACAATTTATAGCACCCTAAAAATTAAAAGACTTGTTATCTATGTGTTGCTGTTCACACATTGCTAGGGTTATGTTAACGTTTTGACTGACAGTTCTAAGCAGTTTCATCTGTGTTTAAAGCATTCCTTTGTTTCCTCTTGGCTATCTGTTCCTATGCTTATTTCTTTGATGCAATTGGTAATGAACGTTGTTAGGTTTATCACGTCTTCTGCTGTTTTGAGAGAGATACCTAGATGCTGAGTTAATGTTCTAGATATTCAATTATGTTTTATTCTGTCCATTTTTCTTGGAGTTTTCACACGCTGCAGAAGATTAAACTAATGCTGCTAACGAGGTAACCATCCTTTCTCCTCTCTGAGGGTAGAAACCAAGTCCTTCAGGAAGCCCTGAAACTTCTGCCTTAATAAAGTGAATGTTTCCATTCCATTCTTTTTTTTTTTTTTTTTCATCTGTTTCCTTTCTACTTATTTCTACAAAACTTTCAGACATTTCTTTGCCTTCTGTGCTTGGCATGGATAATGTGTTGTCAGATTCAAAGATTTTAGCAATAGTTTTCAAGGTTGAATGCCTAAGGCTTAGTGCCTGAATTCAACAGAGACAAGTAAATAATTAAGTTGCTGGAGGTCTTCTTGCTGTTTGTTGCTATCCTCCCCAGCGGAGGTGAGAAAGTGAAACCTACCAGAGTACCTGCCAGAGCCCTTGACCTCTTTAGCTTCATTTTAGATCCTAGGGAGGTGTGACACATGCAAACATACATGTTGTAGGCTCTGGCATATTCTATCCAGCCTTTCAGTCATTACACTTAAATTTAAAATTAAAAAAAAAAAGCACATCCTAACAAGCACGTTTTCATCTACAGTACAAGAGTGCTTCCAGAACTGGCTACGATATGTGGAAGTTGCTGTTTATGTGGTGAATGTAAATAACTTGGCCACTAAATACAACAGAGTGGTGTGGACCCCAAACTTTAGCTTTGCTTTAAAAAAAAAAAAATGCTGCATCTGGACACGATGAGTTACTTACATGAATGACTTTGTTCTCAAGCTCATAGGGACCTTGTCCCTTTGATCTTGTGTGACCGAGAGGCAGGAAAAATGTATTCCTGTGAAAGAGGCAACTTGCTTGTATTTAGCCAGAATACTTGTCATCAAGTCTGAAGATAAATTCCAGTGAATGAGAGTATTACATTTGTTCTGAAAGTGAAGAAGGAAAAAGAAGAGAATATTAGGCTGCGGTTCATGGGGATAGAACAGGAGATTCAGAATTGAGCATAGTGGTGGATCATGAAGGAAATGCAAATGAGACATTATGTACGAAAGCAGTGAGCTGATGCAACTGAAGTACATAAAAGACTCTGTGAAGCAAAGGACCTCCTTCCAGGCTAGTGAGGCAATATCCATGCTAATAAAAGAGGACTGTGAGAGCATGAACATGCTACTGAAAGCTATTGGTTATGACTAAGAAGGAGGAACTGGCCTGGTTTTACGTTCAATGAGGAGCACCTCAGCTCTCACTGTTTGACAAGGGCAATGCAAACTAAATTTCAAGACACTAAAAGCTCTTCAAACACCTCTAAAGCCTCTAAAGCCAGTTATGAAGAGGAGATTTTTATGCAAAGCCACCTTATTTGGCAAATGTCAATCATTATGTAGTCACTTCGCTATTCTTGAGAGGCTCATTGTTCCTGTTTCAAAGGAAAGTGTAGTTTTGTTTTATTATTTATCATTTCAACAAAGATATTAAGAGAACTGGCCGCGTAAGCAGAGTAATTCTTTACGAGAACACTGACAAGATATAGCCCTGGGGATAGCACCCAGAATTGATTTTTCGTGGCCCAAATAACTCCTTTAGCAATTCCACAATTTCCATGACATCACAACTGTGATGTTATTCCAGGGCTCATAAAAATATTCTATAGCATCTTACTTCGACTTCTCTCTGGAACTCCACAGTCATGGAAAGTTTCCATCAAAATCCATCTCAAACTAATACACACTTCTTGCAGGTGTACTTTGTCAATTCAAACCACTTCTCCCATCACTGTGCACATGAAGCAAAGGGCTCTTCTTCCCAACCCAGACTATCATCCCACATTTGATTTGCGTGTTTGATTTGCACGAAATTTTTTATTTGAACAGCTGTTTGTTCACTCATTCTGCTGCTAATGAGTTTCATCATCAAACCACCTGTTTTCTTTTTCCATGCTTGGTGGAAAAACTCTGAAAATTTAATCCTGATGACTACCAGTTTTAAGTAATGTGCTTATTAGGAAACATTGAATATAACGTGTTCTGCTGCTTGGAAGCTTTGGCCAGGAAGGTTTTTGTAATACAGAGGTAAAATAGGAGAATTTTAAATAGGATTACTGTCCCTACTGATGTTGGTGTCACTGATGTGGGATTACAGCATCTGCATCTCCAGCTACCGAGGTCAAGAAAGATTGTGGAGCTGTGAAAGTAAATGAAGGGACCCAATACTGCCTTGGCTCATTAAAAGTTAGTCCTTTAAGATGACAGAGGAAATGAGAGGCTTTGACTTGTGATGAGCTGTGTCAATAACAGGTCTGTTAATCCAGTGGGAAAACGTGCACATCCAATAAATGGAAGCTGAAACAGGACAAATCCAAGTGATAATTAAGGTATTTTTATTGTTTAGATGGTTAATGGAATTTTTTAGAGTGATCTGCAAGCTAGAATAAATTAGGAAAGTTCAGTGTCCTTTTTCTTCATCAGATTAGAATCTTATGATGATAGTTCCTATTGGCATTTAAATTATAATCATAAATTGTGTGCCTATTAATACCATGGAAGTAATCTTAGAATAATATTCTGATATTCTTTCCTTTCACGAGGCAATCATTTGCAGTCTTTGCATTCCAATTCTGAAGGAATAATGACCTTTTTCATAGATATATGTTTATGGAGAATACACTGGACTTTCCTGTATTCACAGATCTCTTGCATATTATTCCTCATAGCAAAAAGGTTAATTGTCACTTATGCATAGGAAAGAGAAAAGTTGGAGACAAAAATAGTTCCTATGGAATTACTGGTATTGCATCCCTTCCACAACATGGACTTTCTTGGAAGCTTTACATGCATGAACCAACTTAGTACGACCTTGCTCTGTCTGAGCAATCTAATGAGATCACAGCTGGAGGTGGTATAGTTATGAACATTCGGTTATGGGAAAGTCTGTGGAACTATTTTTAACAAACAAGAGTGGTAAGTTTGCAAAGGCATGACGTGAACAATGTGTTTTCAGTACTTGAAGTTCCCTTCTCATAAACATGTGGAAATTCTAGGCATATAGTATCAAGATCTTTGTTCATTTCTCTTCCCAGACTGCATGCTGCGAAGCTTTTTTTCTATACAAGAAGCTAATGCTTCCAAGGTCATGGAAAGCAAGGGGAAAAACGTTTGTCTGGGTACACTTCAGTGTCTCGTTTTTGGATTTGGTTTACTTCTGTAGAAAATTTCAAATATCAAAGAAGGGAAGCTGATACAGTGATTGTGTCGGGAAACAAGCTTTCTGTTCTCTGCACGTTTCCAAAATAATCATAAGCATGGATGAATACATTGTAATCTGTAAAGGAGAAAAAGAAAAACATTCAGCAAAGTGTGTGTTTCCCTTTGAAGAATGAAAAACAAAACTAAAGGAGAAGCTATGTGTTATGGCAGATTGAAAGTACTAACTTACAATTTCCAATAGAGAAGGAAATCAGTTTGTAATTCATAAACCTGGTTGGTTTCAGGGGTTAATGGGCAAAATTTGAGTGCAATCATATAATCAATGAACTTTATGGTACCAGCTATATCAAACAGAGAAGAAAAAAAACCTGACTATAGGTCAGTTTTGGTCTCCTTGACACAGGGTGCCTGGTCTGTTGCCTCCATATTGGGAAAAAAGAGCTCTAAAAGAAATTGAGTTCTGAGACTTTCCACAGTGATGTAAAAAGGTCACTTTTTAGTCAGAGAAAAGCACTCCTTGCAATTGCCAAAAAGGGGGGGGGGGGGCGGAGGAACCTCAGAGAGACCTTTTTTTTTGTTTGAATTATAGATTTATTGTTTGTGAAGTGCCTGTAAATTGAGTGGTATTCTGAGACAGTTTTCATCTCATTCATCCTCTCAAGACTTCTGCAAAGAAGCCACATACCTGGAGCTAAGGGCAGAACTAGAACACTGTATGCGCCCTTTCATTCTCAAAAATAAATAAATAAATAAATAAATAAATAAAAAGTTTTAGACAAAACATTGCCTGAGGTTGGAAGATCAAGGTCTGAGTCTGAGAAAAGTCTCATGAAAAGCAATTACATCTCTAAAGTGTATATCTCTAAAAACAAAAACCCAGAAACATGGGATAATTATTCCACTGCTAATGACTGAAGTTCTGTATCTCAACGTATCAAATTCTCATTATTTTGCACGAAAAGATGGAAAATAATAGTCATTTATAGACTGGGCCTCCTAATGCAGTTTACTTGTGCATCTATGTGTATTTTATTTTTTTCATGTTATGTACTTACAAGAAACAATTATTTTTAATAGTTACCTTACCTTTACCCTTCAGCTAAGCCACACCTGCAGACCCACAAGGCTTTCAACTTGTTTTACATTATTCCTGTGAGGGGAAACAAACTTGGTATTACATGGAGTTACTGAGTGTACTGATAAATTTAGTCAAAACACATTAGATCAGCCACAGACACACCAGCATACAGTAAGACTTTGAATTTGTATAAAATATCGGTTTGTATGCTGCTCTGGTTGAATTTTAAAAAGACACCACAAATATCCTTTGTTTAGGGTTAGAGCTCTGTCTCTGTTCTTCAATAAGGTAATGAGACCATATGGCAGCTTTTGTCTGTGTAATAAATTCATGTGAGCTGGCTCACCAGTCTGAGTAAGGCTGTAGTCAGTATGCAAGGTATATAAGTTAACAGGCAGGATATTTAAATGTCTGTTTGGTAGACTAAAACACTGTCTTTGAAGGATCTATGGAAGGTCAAAATTCACATTGGAATTATGGAGTTAACAGAGTAACTACACACTGCAAAACCTTCTATCTCTCAGGTTCTTACTGCAAGCGTATCATCTTGTACCAGGTCAGAGTCACCTTATTCCCAGCCTGTAGCAAGGAGGAAAATTGCTTTTTCCCTTTTCAGGTTAGAACATTCCTGTAACTTCATCATCCTGGAGGCTGGACTGGGAGCAGGTCATCAATGACATGTGGGACTGATAGCTTTTCTAAGATGCATTTTAATTAACCATTGGGGAAAAGTACTGGAGAACAAGGATTTGAACAAACAGGAATATTTCATTTCTGCTCTGATGGTGCAATGCAAGCTAAATTAAACTGCCTTTCCTCCTAAACCACAAAAATAACACAAAACTTGCTGTCATCGTTTTAGGAAGCCTGAACTGGACTCTGCAGTTTCAGGAAATTTTTCAGTGTGTGGAGAGCCAGAGTGGGAGAGAAACTGACTTATTTTTATGAACCTAGTTATGGCATTGTTAGTAGCACAGAAGGAGAATCTGCCTTCTCTCTCGGGCAGGTTTGTTTCGGTTGGGTGTTACACAACAGGAATGTAGTTCTGTTGACTGTCACAGTGAGCAGCACTGAAACCACCTTCTCTGTCCACATCCAAGATGTTTATAAATGCAAAGAGAAGAAGTGGATTGATAATAAGCCACCAGATGAATAGCTTTGCCAAAACATCTCC
Source organism: Meleagris gallopavo (assembly GCF_905368555.1). NCBI lineage: Eukaryota > Metazoa > Chordata > Aves > Galliformes > Phasianidae > Meleagris > Meleagris gallopavo. The sequence continues at coordinate 25,708,848 of NC_139411.1, read as the reverse complement.
TCATTTTCACGTTGCCTGAGAATAATTTTTATTTGAATAAATTTAAATGACAGTTTTTTCACAAAGTATGCTTTTCAGTGAGAGATATCTATGGACATTAATGCTTGCATGTGCAAATATCCAGCACAGAATTTGTTTGATTAGTTGGGCAATAAACAAATACCGATCTTCTTAGTGAGACTGGAATTCGATGTTATATGTGGAATGGGCTGCATACTATAGAAATGGCTCTGGATATTTCCACATAGCAGTATGCTTATACTCCTGGTTCATCCCCTTGGGTACCACGGAGACACTGTGTGAGAGAGAAATGGGAACAGCTGGATTCTTCTGGTAATGTCCCTTCAGCAAATTGTTTTATCAGGTTATTCTTCTCTTTGGAATATCATATCACATTATCAAGAAACTTGATATTCCCTGAAGCTGCACAAGATTCATAGCACCTGGATATTGCAAAAACATACTATACGAATTTTTATTTTTCCAGCTGTCAAGTTATTTCTGACTTCTACATACAGGAGTTGAGACACTGGTTCTCATTCAGAGAATCACAGAATCATTTGAGTAGGAACAGATTCTTAAACGTCATCTGGTTCAACTCCTCTCAATGATTAGGGACACCTACAGCTCAGTGAGTACTCACAGCCCAGTCCAGCCTGACCTTGAAAGCCCCATCTCTGGAGACATCCATGTGTTCAACCCAGATGAAAACACCTGTCAGCATTATTGGCTGGCACAGAGCTAAGCACCTCCAGGCAAGCAGAAAAAGAAGAGAGCTTAGGTATTTTGTCAATTGATCCCATATGAATCTGTGTTTGCCATTACATTTGCTACCCCAAATAATCTTGGAAAGTGTTACAATAAAAGAGCTTTAATGCCACAGAGCTGATATTTCGGTGTTACAGGGCTGTGATGTGTTTCCTGCCAGCAGATCCCTGGGGAATTCTTTGGCTGCTTTCCCAATTTGGCTGCTAAATAGTTGATTCATTTAAAGAGACAAGAACATTGTGTGTCCCCAGGAGTGAGACATTCTTTGGAAGACATGTCTAAAAACCTCCTCCATTTCTCCTGAGGGTGTATTGGATTAATTACAGAGAATGAAAAGAGTACACCAATACTGGTATTCTGCTGTGAAAATGCTGAGTGCATCAGAGCTGCAAGAGCAGAGAGATGGCGAATGTAAGGGGTGCTCGAAGGGATGGTACATGTGCTCATGGCTGAATTACCATCCCAGAAAAAGACTGGGGTAGATTAGATTTAGCCATACAGACAATTCTGTGAATAAGCAGAATTTCTAACCCTTTTTTTGTGGTCTTTGTTTCGTTTGTGGTTTTGTTGATGGGCTCTGATAGAAGTTTCTTTATGGTTGTGGCATTTATAGTCACTCCCTCTGACCACACTGATAACTAATGTCATTGATCTGCAATCTTTCTGTGAGGGAGAGCTTTAATTGTGTTGGGTTTTTTCTCTTCTGTATCTAGGCAATTGTTCTCAAAAAATATGTAGAAACCCTTCAAAACTGCTGCCAGTCTGCCACATTTATTTTATCAACTAATGAGGGAACTGGCAGCAGATCACCTCAGTTCTGTGTTTCGGTTAAACCCTGAAGAAGTAACATCTGTGATTTATTATTTGGATAATGGTTAATCTGAACTGAGGTTATAAACATTGTTGTTTTGCAGACCGCAGGCAAAAGTCCAGGTAGTGACAGCATTATCCTCAGGTTACATGAATAAATGTTGCACACTCACTTGGGAAAGGAAAGATTTCTGTTTATGAACAAATTGTTACAGGCTTCACATGCACAGAAAGATGATTACACCATTATTGTCATTTGCAATCAGCAAAGAACAGTCTCCAAAAATTTGTCTGATCACTTTGTGCCCTCTCAAAGAGTTTGCAAAGCCATTTTGTTCAATTCTACTCTCAGCGTCCAGCCGGGTGTAGGACCTGGACTCTGCTCTGACCAAGCAGTGAACGCTTAGCAAGATCATTATAATGAGCATCTGCATTAAGAGCTCATCAGCTCAGTGAGGGCTTTATCTTGTACCCTGCAGTCTCCCTGGTCTCAGAGGCAATACTAGCACAGGAAATGTGCACAAGAAATGTGTTTGGTATTGTCGTGCAAGCAATACAGCTATATGAAGCACTGTGATGGTTTTACACAAAATCCCAAAATAGGGAGCTAACAGGGGGAGCATCAGACTACAGCTATAAAAAGAGCAGGCTGTGGGAAAAGGTAGTCTGGGGGAGAAAAAAATACTTTTCTACACATTTCCCATGTTTTTTCTCCTTTCAAAAAACCTCACGAAACACATGCACTTTCTGTTATCTCAGTTCTTAGGAGATGTGTATGAAGGGTAGGTGTGGCACTGAGGTACATGGTTAGCAGTACGCTGAGGACGGGTTGATGGATGGGCTAGATGATCTTAGCTGTCTTTTCCAACCATTATGATTCTATGAAAACATGCCGGTGACCACGTTGCTACTATACTCCTTAGTGTTTGCCATCTTACTGCTGTGGCAGATGCCTATGGGTATGACACAGGATCTGATCTGCTGATTAGTGGAACTTTGTAGATATTATTTATTGTTGCGACATTGTCCAGAGAATGGAATAGGAGTCAGAGGCCCAACACCCTGAGTGCAAAGTAGGCTCTCAGTTTTACAGTGAAGAACTTCCTCAGCAGAAATCTCCTTGTCCATCAGCACCCATAAGCAAAGGATCCACAGGCTAAGGAGAAAGCAGTAAAAAGCATCTCTCCTTCTCCAGTGAGTAAAATTAAATTTCACCAGTTTTCAAAACTGAGTTTCTGTTAGGAGAGACAAATTTCTAAAGAGCCAGGGGAAAACACTTCCACGAAGGGATATAACTGAGATAATGTAAGAGTCCAGTAACTGAATGAGGACAAAAAAATCTATTTTCATGCCATATTTGTTTTTTCTCAGGCTACATAACTTTCAAGTAACTTTTTGCAATCTACTGATTCTTACAAATGTTTGTATTTGATACCAGATATGAGTATGAAAGTGTAATATCTTCATTATGGATGTACTCTCCTTTGCAAGGAGGTCTTGGGGGATGCAGTTGATTACAAGGCTAGAAAAGCCTTAAGGGTTTTTCTTTTTGTTTTGGTGATTCCATTCTTTATGTGAAGTGGTTGCAGGGGAGAGAATATTAGAAATTAATTGAAGCAAATGTAGGACTCAGAATCATAGTTTATGCTTCTGAAAAGGAAATTAACTGTGAAAAGTGCATCATTAATATCAAGTCCTTTTAATGACTGTTAATGAAAATGAGTGTCTTCAATGCCATACAGAGAAGAAAGCCCTTCAGGCTCTGTCTTAATGGCTTTCATAGCCTACATGGGTTTTAAATATCTTAAATATCTTAAATATGTATTTGTTTCAAATATCACAATGCAAAGAAAAAGATTTGCTCTGGTTTTGAAGGCCCCCAAATGTTCCTGAAGTTAAGGCAAGATCTAAAAACATTTCATGCTTAAATAGGGCATCATCAATGTCAAATATTTCACGTTATACCATATTCCTTTCCTGTGTAGCATCACAGATTTTACTTAACTTTACATTGTGATTTACTTGCCAAGCCTGAAAAGAAATCCTGACAATGCCAGAACTGAAGGTTTCTTCTGTAGCTCATTGCCTTTGTACAAAGAGTTCTTCTTTACATCATCTTTATTGTGTATGAGCTGGTCTGAGTTAAGGTAAACTATTTAAATAGAGGGAAACTTTCCTTCAATCCTTTTTCCATGTCCCAGCTTGTCTATTTAAATGTCGTCTTTGGTTATACTGCACAGTTCTTTATTATATCTTGGGGAATTCCATATTCTTTAATCAGAAAAAAAAAAAACAAAAACCTTTAAACCTAATAAGGATGCTGAAGGCATCCATAGATGGTTCCATAGAGCTGTCATATTAGAAATTCTTAATAATAAATTATAATTCATATTTTTCTTCCTGGTTACACTGACATTTTATAAGCTTTATAGTAGCAATATACACATAGAAATACTTTTATCCCTTTACAGCCATAACAGTAGTCAAATTTGGGTCAGGAAAATAAACTAGTCTTGAACAAAATATCACTGCAGTCATTCGTCTTATCAAAGGTAATACGACTTTTTGCTTTCATGATCATAGAAGAAAAGTTAAGCAAGAGCCTGACTCCTTCCTCTAATCCAAACTCATTTTCATCTATCATTTAAGCTCCAAACTTTTACTAAATATTTTTACAGAATAAAATCCCAGTGTTTCTTCTCACTACTCTCTGTCACTATTTTGCAGTTCTGTGCTGATCAGAGCCACCTTTTAACACTAGTAGAAAAAACCTCAGACTTGCAACCTACACATGGGGAGAGACTCCCTGGGTTTACTGGAGACATCCTCAGTGTGTTTGTTGGAAACGCTTCTTTTAGGATCCATTTTCATAGACAATATCTAATTTGTTTCTCTATAGCACCCCTGGCTGCTATAACCTCAGTTTCTAAAAGCTCAATCCACTGCTGTCAAGGATTCCTAGAGTCTTTGATTGGAGAAGCCAAGCTGTTTCACCCTCTACATTCTTATCTATCAGTCCGCTCCAAAGATTCTCAATTTCTTTTGTTTCATACAGGTATTCTGTTAGGAAAAAGTTATTCGCCAGATGCATACACATTTGTACATTACTTTTCATTTTCAGTGCAGCAAGCTCTTCATGTAACAGACAATAGGTTGACAATAAGCTCTGAATTAAGTCCTATACGTATTATTTTTCAACTGAAAACATCTGTTGTTAATGCTTTACCGTTACATGTTATCATTACCATTCAGTTTTAGACCTAGTCTTTCAGTCCATCTGACACAAACTACAAAGGACTATATTCTTCCTTTGGCAAATGGCATCTTTGATGCATTCCTATGAATGATAAGTCTCATCATCCATTCAAAAGATAAAAATGTCATCTTCTGAGTTACTGTGTAAAAACCCTAGGGAAATGCCAACATCTACCAAATGCAATCTATGACATATTCTCTTCAGATTAATAAAATGCCTCATAGCTTTTCAGCAGTTGCCAGCTAACAAAATAATGTATCTAATAAGCATTTCCAGGGAAAAAATTATTTACAACATCAAAAGCACTGCTTTCTACTTCTGTGCATCTTAGAACACAAGCTCTCGTGCTGGTTCCTGTATCAACAAATCTCTGGGTTCTCTGAGGCAACCTCATATATCCAGTCCATCAGCATTAACTTGCAAACTGGCAAATATTCCTGCTACAAAGATTCATGCATCTTCTGAAGCATTTCTTTTTCTGTTCCTTTTTTTTTTTTTTTTTGCTGTTTAATATTCAATATTTTATCTCACTATCTAAAATAATTTTAATCAGCATATTTTTCTACAGTATTATGTATAATAATTTATTCAAACAAAACAAAAAAATCAGATAGGGCCTGAGGAAATACTTATGAAGCTGCATTAGGGAAGGATCAGGGTGGATTAGGATTAGGAAAAGGCTCTGCACAAAAAGGTGGTGGGTAAGGAACGAGTTCCCCAGAGTGATGGTCATGGCAGTGGTCATGGTATCAAGCTGCTGGAGTTCAAGAAATATTTGGATGATGCTCTCAGAAGTATGTTTTGATTTTTGGTGATGAGCCAGAATTAGCTGATTTTTGTGGTTCCATCCACAATGAGATACTCTACAACACTGACTTCACTGGTACTTAGTAAATAAAGCTTTCATACTAAACCAGTAATATTTGTTCTGAATTTCTAATGGGAAAGTTTGTTACTGAGAATGAGACATTTCCTTGTAAGATCTGTCCAAGAAATATCAAAGACCTTTCAAGTTGTAAACAGATCTAACCTCGTGTGTCTTTACAGTCTTTACAAGACAAAATACACAACTCCAGCAGAGTATCTTATGAAAGGTGATGAAATCTCCAGCCTTAGAAAGTTTCAGAATTCAATTGAATACAGCCTCAACCACCTGATCTGACTTTGAAGACAGCTCTGCTTTGAGCAGGAGGTAGGACCTCCAGAGGTCTCTTCCAGCCTACGCATTTCTGTGATTTCATGATTGTTTCTACTCTTCAATCTCTCATATCACTTCCTGTTTACTTCTGCCCACTTTGAACAATGCATGCCTTTTAGTTACTCCATGCAAGACACAACTGCTTGTCCAGACTTGTTATTCTTACCACATAACTCCTTTAATTTTCTACATTAATCAGTTTAGTTCCTTCTGCTTTGCTGCCTGGTTCCTTTGCAGTGTGATATAGCAACCTATCACCTGTATAACTTCTCTTAATTCATTCAATTGAATTCTTTCATTTAAAGCTATAGTCCAAATAAATGTTCCTTCTGTGCTAGCATTTCATTTCTGTAGGTTATACTTTCTTCTCTTCTGTTTCTTCAGTATGTCCTTTCTATCAACCTGTTGTTTCTGTTCTATTAGTTCAACTCCCTTATGCTCTGCCTTATTGCCCTGGTCTCACTCTTTCTGGATACCAATCATTTGTCCTTTTTCTTTTTCTGTAAAACATCTTTTCAAATCTGTGGACCTTGAATTATCTCCTTAACCTCATTATGTGTCAAAACTCAGGGTTGTCACCATAGCCATCCTTATTCTTCATGCCTTGTATTCCATTACTCTACTGCTATTTCCACTCAGAAATCACTTGAGTAATAATTATTCTGTAGTTCTGCATCCACAGCACCTTTCTACCTTCTTGATCTTGGCATTCAGATCTGATACTCAATATGCCCTCTTCTGACAATGACATAAGGTATCGTGCACAGAATTTAGGGCTTTGTGTAATACATAAACAGAAAAAATAGTCAGTTATCCTAATAATAACATTGGGGTTACTAAGAGTCAGAGGTTCATATCTATAACAGATATGTTATAAATTGAAAGAACTTTGGCAAATCAATATATGTTATCAATAAAGAAGGAGTAAAGCCATGATTATTCACCTGCTTTTTAACTCAGGCCTCATATGTCACATTGAATTTCTACAGCTATTCTTTTCTGAGGAGCTAGTATTGCTCATCTATTGATGTTATTTTTCCAAAAAAATTGAAAATTTTAAGCAAACTGCCTTCTCAGGTGATAAAGAGGAAAAAAATAGAATTGAAGATATACTAACAAGTATGTTTACTAGGTTTACAACTAAATGCCTTGAAATATTTTTAATTGTCATTAAACTTTTCTTTATTGAGGAAAGTGATATTCCAGAGCTACATTTCAGTGATTATTTTGTGTTTGTAATAAAATGGGAGATAATAGTATATTTTCTCCAATAGACAGAGATGCAACGAGAAGAAATTATTCCCTGATGTGCTTGAGAAAAGGAAGTGAGTAGGAAATTTTTCAAACATACACATTCCCCCACCAGCAATCCAAGTAATCCCACCAGGATATTAAGAGAGTTTCAATTCCTACTCATTAATATATGCACTCTGATTCACAGGGTATTAAGAGCAAGTGTGCAATAGATCTTCTGCCTGGCAGCTGCTTTATTGTGTCTAATATCTCACATTTTTAATGTAAATTGTACAAGCAATGATTTAGCATAACACATTACTTGCTGGTTCTGTTTTGACTTTTTACTGCTGGGACCTTGTCCTGTTTCCTCTGAAATCAGTGCTTGAAATTCTTTTATTTTGTCACAATTAACATGGAGATATTCTGTATTCCACAAACCTGATGCTGGAGCCATGACCAAGAGCATAGCTGAAAGGAAATTGTTATTACAATATTTTCAGAGCTGAAGAAAACATTCGCCAGATATGCATATTGGATATGCTCAGCACCAGTGTTCATAGCTTAGGAGGATATAGACTACGGATTCAGTGTTATTAGACTGGAGACTACCTAAACAAGGGCCATCACCAAGACTGAACTGTAAGGGCAAAATTAAACACAAGTTCTTGGGGTATTTTCTGAAATAACTTTGCTGCCTGAACCTGGAAACTTCAGTTGTGCTTCTAATTAGAGTTCTTCCTATTGAGAAATTTAATGAATTAAATGCAATGATAACTAAATGCAATCTGTAGTCCAGCTGTTAGTTATTTCGTTACTAAATTCCTACTTAGAGAGGTATGGGATTTGTCAGATAAGGGAAGCTGGATCAGTTTTCATCTTCATTCACAAGCTAACAGGATCTCAGAACCTGTGACACAACAGGTCACTACTTTGCAAACTCATGTTGATCACTCTCAATCACTTTTTTGTAATCAATACATTTGAAAGTAGTTTCCAGAGATAATGGTGAGGTTTACCAGACTGTAGTTCTTTGCATCTTTTTTCTCTTCTTGATAAGACTGACACTTGCTGTTTTGGAGTCCTCACAAACTTTGCCCAATTAACGTGACCTTTTAGGGATAATGAAGAGTGGCCTCCCAGTGACTTCAGCCAGCTGCTTTAGCACTCATGGGTGCACCCGTGCGATCATGTTGGAGTAAACCAGGAGCAGCTCTGCTGAAATGTGTGAGCTTAAGTGACATTAAACATAGTATGAGTGGAAGAAAATTCCAGCTGAAAATCTGAGCTGAAAAGAATGGAAGAATGAAGGGTTGATTATTCTTCATTTTTATAGACTGTTATCTTTCCCTCTGCTACGCATAGGGCTTGTGAATGTGGGCACCCGGTGCACTTAATATGACTCAGAAATGTCAGCCTGGATGAATAGTGAATTAAGAATGTTTTTCCTTATTTTTATTCCAAGAATTGAAATTACAGAATCACAGAATCACAGAATCGTAGAGGTTGGAAGGGACCTCCAGAGATCATCGAGTCCAACTCCCCTGCCAAAGCAGGTTCCCTACACCAGGGAACACATTATTTCTAAGTTTCTAATGTGAACAGTCTAGGAGACAATTATATTTCATTACCTAAAAGCTATGCATGACAGTAACTTCTGTTTAAATGTAGAAATACTGCTACTACAACAATCATTTCATTTAACCAAAGAATACATGATAATATAGTTTGATGAGTACAAGACAAAACTTAGACAAATTTAAAGACATTGATTTGTATTCCAGGCACAATTGGGGTAGGATCTCCTAAGGGAAGGAAATTTCATGGCCATTCTGGATGCTTTATATTGATTCTCTTCCAATCTTTGTCCCACTAGTTGCCACTATATTCCCCATATCATTCTGTTAGTAAATAAATCAAACTTCCCTTATTTATAGACAAAGTTATGCTTTAAGAGGTGGACATAAACTGTGAAACTCAGTCCCAGCTGCTAGAATAGTTACAGCTTAGGTTTAGAGCTCTACTTCTAGGAGTTTTACTTTTGCCTAAGCAAAGACAGGAGATATCCTCTGCAGTGAAGTCAGAACTTCCTTTGCCAAGGATCTGAACTGTTTGTAAACAGTTGTCTTGCACTGGCAGACTCACCCGAGCTAGAGTGGCCACTTGAGGTTGTCTGGTATGCTTGTCTTGGGAAGCTGCGGTGCCACTGTTTTAATTTTGTCATCCTAGGCAGATTCTATATTGGGCGTTGGATATTATGCACATTCAACCCCTTAAAAGAGCAAAAAGGCTGTTCTCTTCTTTCTTACTGCTGCTCATGTAACGTGTCCATGGGCTGTAAAGTAGTTCACCTCCTGTACCAGAGAACTAATTGTACTTTGATTGTCAGTGAAGTAACTCCAGAATAAAGATCACAGTCTCTTAAAATACTTGGCTTTAACATAGTGTGATAGTGCATAGAATACACACCTTACAGATAGGAATATTACATGTTTATAGGTCGCTCTCAGGGCATATGTAACAGACTGTCTTTGATGGTCTGCAGCTTGTTGACTAGTTGAATTCTATAACAAAGCATTTATTAAAATATTAACACTTTGGAAATGTCTTCAAACCTATTTTGCCATATAAGGTGGACATTTAAAAGGGTATGGCTTATGTTGATTGATGAGATACTGGAATGCACAGGAAATAACTGAGCTGTGTTTTGGTTATACTGAATTTCCCTCAGGAAATAAAACAGAAATTCCCTGGCTGCTGTTTAGGGGAACTAGGAAAAATATGAGACAGATGTGGCCAAACTCTGGCTATCAAGCCAAGTGCAAAAGCTGAATACTTGAATTGCGCTGGTCTCAAACTGGCAACAGGACTGTACTGGCATGGGAAACATCGGTTAATTGAAATCCCTGTCAACAAGATGAAATAAAACAGCAAGTACTGCTGAAACTGACAATGCTCTCTGGGACCAATCCTCACATCCAGCCTCTGCAGCCAAAGAGGCAGCAATGGAGGCCATACTCCAAGGCAATCCAGTTCTAGGCGCTCTAAGTCTTTGGCTGTTGACAACACAACAATTTTGTTACAGAGCTCACAACTGCAGAACTTTGGGTCATCTGTTCTTGGCCTGTGCATACTATAAAGCAGGAGACTATTTGCTTTTACCTCTACCATACAGTCAGATAATGGCATCATCCAGCACATATACTCCTCTGTAACCTGCGCAGTGACCTCTCTGAGACATCATTCCCTTTTCTGGCAATAAGCTGTGACCCTTGAGTGGATGGCACATGTTGAGTGCTGGCAGCATGAACTGAATTGCATCCACGGCCAATCCATCCTCATTTACAGGTTGACTTTTCTCATTTAATAGCCTGCTCAGATAAGCTGCATAAGGTTGTGTATGAGAAAGGCTAGAAGCTGATGTGTGTCTGCCAATGAACTTCCAGCTGGCAAGAGACCTGAGTAATTACATAAACTACATAAGATGAGCTTAGAATACATTTCCTGCTGCTGTGCCTCTGAAAAGGGAAATAGCTGTTTCATTACTCAGGAGTGCTGCATGCCATTCAAGGGCTATAGAGTGGCATGTATATTTGGTTAGAATCACATGAGGCAATGAAAAGGTTCTTATGCACATGGGCATAAAAGCCACATACACTGCTACAGGCAATCTAGTTGCAGCAAATTAAAACCAAATAAGCAAGCTGTTTCCTAACAGCAACTTACTGTCCTGGCTGATGTCTCAGGCTTTTTACCAACATATGCTGTCACTTTCTGAAGTTGCAAAAGCCAAAGATCTATGAGATCTGGGCTAATAGCTCAGTCACATTCCTTTCCTCCTCTCATGTTTGTGCTGCTCAAAGGCAATGACAAACACTGGCAAGCCAGGAACTGAATTTAAAGTGCAGCTCAGAAACTTGGTGTAAATGTCTCTATCAGCACTAAAAATCTCTTCAAATCCTCAGTTTTCCATTATATCTTCAAAGCCATTTGACTGAACGCAGAATTTTTTCTTCCTGCAGCTGAGATGCTCTGTATTCGAACTGTCAAAGAACAATGACATCATCACACCTACAACCTTCAATCAGAAGCAAGAACTAGAACACTGTCAAATTAATGGCTAGAGCAAAATAAAGGTCAGTTTATTGCCCCTGGGTTTTTATTGTCTCTTTTGCCTCAGGAGAACAATACTGCCCTGAAGCAGAGAAGGCCTTCCCATATGCCAGTTTTCCTTCCTTCATTACAGAACTCAATGGTTTTTTCCACACTTCAGAAATATTCACAATCAGTAATGAAAAGAAAGAAATGCTTAGTTCTCAGCACCACAAACTTTCTTTCCTTTCTTGTCATTTTTTCTGTAAAGATCTTAACAGTCAGAATAAAAAAGAATGTCTGTCAACTATCATAAAACTCGTCATTTTGTATAGGGACCACTATGGGGGCATTTGCAGACATCTAAAATACAAGTTCCTAAATTTCAGGTCAGCAATAATGGCAAAAAAGAAAAAGGTCTGAAAGTACTTATATTTAGAGCATCAGTTTGGAAAATTTTCCATTTAAGTATGAGTTGCTGGCAACTCTATCAGATTCCTACAGAAAAGCAAACAAACAACACAGTAATGAAAAGGCTCCTTCTGGCCTCTAAAATTTGTATATAAGCAAACAACATTAATCACCATAACATATCTTCATCTCCCACCTATGGGTATCATAGGTTCTGTGAAGTCTCTATGATACAGGATTACTAAATGAGCTGCTTGGATGAGCCAATACTCTGGTATCTCTATCTAGCTCCCACAGCAAGTGAATTCTGAATGTTCCTTATGCTCCTTTATCCCAGCTGAATAATGCAGTCTGTATAAAACATTTTTTTCTGAAATACTGTTGCTCTACAGATCACTAAAAATACCCTATATTATCACAGTAGGGTTTGTACAATAATATAAGCAAGGAAAATACGGACTGTCTCTCTTTTGAATTGCATAAAATCAATTGGCATCTAAACTACTTGGTTTTGAACTATGAGGAAATTTGATCTGACTTAGTTTTTAAATAAAGAATATTGATATCAGATCCATTTCTGCCATGAACTAAGGAAAAATATATTTGCATTTCAATAAATACCACAAAGTTCCCAATACAGAAGTTTTCTCTTCAGAGTTACATTGTAATGTTAGGTCATCCATCCTACCATGAAGTTCAGAATTCATCTTTATAATTGTATGAATAGATTCTCACTTATGAAAATTGCTGCTGCAGAAAGCTCTGAAACATCGTTGAGAAATTCACATGCTGAGCTGAAACCACAGTACTGGGTTTCCTCTGTTTTGTGGGAAGCTGTGCCATGCAATGGCCTTTCGTATTGCCATAGAGGCAGAACCTGCTCCAGCTCAACCAGATGACAATGCTGTTGGAGGCTTTCTATTTTTCCTAAGTGAAACATTGAATATTTAAGAAAGTATCAGTGATAATCAGAGTTTCCAGAAAGGAATAACAAAGATGTGCTCGTTCTTTGTAATACAGTAGGACACAGTTGTGATGTTAGTTCTTTGTTGTTGTAAATGCTGGTGAAACACGGACAGAGAAAGCTTAATGGAAGACCTGCTAGTCACTTAAACAGAGAAGACAAGAAAACAATGAAAGAAAAGATAAAGAAAACATTTAAAAAGTGTGTAAGACACATAAAATTCAATCAGCACTTCAGTGTTTTGTGGGTTGCAGAATTCTATGTGAAATTTATTCTGTATGTTTACTGCACAATGGAACTGTATTAATGTTGTAACTCATCAGATGGAACAGAACTATGCCCAGCTAGAATTTGGTTACAGGAATGACAGAAGTATTAAATTAAATATGCACATGTCTCATAAGTAATGAGCTCCAGTAAAGAAAGCAAGGAAAAGGAAACTTTTTACTTCATAATATTGCATGAGCAGAAAAGTAAGTTAAATTTATTACATATACATTCTGTGAATAATGACTCATTCTCTTCTGGAGTAAAGCAGACTTGCAGTGCACTCAAACATTACACTAAGAATATTGCTTTACCATCTACACTCTGTCAAACAGAAATATTTCAGAAATATTTATTGAAAATCTTTTAAAACATTGACTCGTATTCTTATTCAGTTCACCAAACAAATAGGTTCCAACTACTTTCAAAGACAAACAGCTGCATGGAGGTCATAATGTTTAAGCCTTAGATAGCCATAACATTAGGTTGCCATACATTCCTCTTAATTTGATTTTAATTCTGTTTTGTGCATTACGCTTAACCTAATTCTTCCAATCAACCACAGAAGATCAGCATGGAGGGATGGAGCATGTTGAAGTCGATATAGCCTTGCATAAGCTAGGCATCAGAACTTCCTGTATTGGTAAATGTCCGTATCATAGACTCTATAACCAAAGGCTACTTGATTTGGTGACATGCTGGGTTGTGCTCTGTGTTTGTGTATGCAAACCTGATTGTCTTTCTCCAATAACACTGGAATGATAAAACTGAAGTCAAGTGATTTAGAAGAAAGTGACTTGTCTCAAAGGTAAGAAGTTCCTCCTAGCCCTGTGAAAATAAAAGCCCAAAGAAAGGTACGAGAGAAGGTCCAACCATCAACTCACTCCTTACTTAAAATGATTAAGGCCACAAAGGTGAACATTTGTGAGGAAAAAATTGGTCCAAAGCCCAATCCTCTTAATTCTACTTTTCATGGCATTCTTTCAAACCATGACAGATATTGATTTGATAACATCTTGTCCCCTGAAAACATTTTCCGCCCTGTTTTTTTTTCTTGTCAAAGAAATGCCCACTTAACCAAATGAAAACACCGTTTAAAGCCCATGTAGTTCAGCTGTTTGAATGTTAACAGACCCTTGGCATTTTCCCTCAGCCAGCTTGGCATGTTTATTTATGTGATGCTCAGGGACATGATTTAGCAGAGGGTTGTTAGGGTAGTATAGTTAGTTGTGATTGGACTTGATGATCTTTAAGGTCTTTTCCAACCTGAGCGATTCTATTATTCTATGATTTCAAGAAATTCTGGATAGCCAAAGTCTGGGTCTGCTCTGTTAGGGACACTGCTTGAGTGAGCAGCCAATGGTCCATGGTCTGTGGCAACCCAAAATTCTTGAGAAACCTGAAGGGTTCCAGGCAGAAGGAGGGCTCTTCCGTGGCAGTACTGACTAGTAGCCACGTGCTCAGTCCAGGCAGCCGGAAGCTCTCCAGGGTCAATAAGGAACAAGAAACTTAAAATCTTCAGGAGATAGCTGGCCTAAATATTTTCAACTCACCTTTAAAGAGAAAAAAAAAAAAAAAAAAAAAAAAGAAAAAAAAAAGATTAGAAAGCTTGATTTTAAAAGATGTTTCAATTATGCTCATTTAAAAGAATAAATCTTTCATTGTTTTCTATGAGAATTCAAATTTTTGTTTTGCTATCCAACATTATTTTTCTCTTCAAAATAATGGATTTTCTAGCTATGCAGGAGTTACAATTAACCAGGCACTGGAACAGACTTCTCAGGATAGTGGTGATGGCCCCAAGCTGCTGGAGTTTAAAATGCATTTGCACAACAGTCTCAGATATAGGGGTTGGATTTGGGATGGTTCTCTGTGGAGCGAGGAAATTGGAGTCACTGATTCTGCATGGTTTCATTCAACTTGAGGTATTCTATGATTCTTCAGATTCTTTCAGAGGACTAAAAGCCATTATGGTTTGACTGGTGCTAGGGGAAGACAGAGAGTGCACTCAGTCCAGGCTCTATTTGCATAAAAGCACTGAATTCTGTTCGTGGTGTTTTGCAAACAGGAAGTACGGGATCTGTTTATAATTTTGCAGTGTTTTGATTTCGAAAACTACAGAAGAAGTCAAAGACCTGATAAAGACTCTTTTATGCTACCATATTTGGCCAAATGATGGTTGCATGTATACTACGTGTGAATATTAGAAACTTATTTTTAGATGACAAGTGAGACTTAGGTAGTTCAAAAATAGCCAGGGATAAGGACCATGCTGTCTTTTTTAGAAGACAAAGTACAGCTGTTGCATGAGCAAACAAAAACAAGACTTTCCCTCAGAAAAACTGAATTCCAGAAGAATGTCAACAAGGTCATAAAAACAGACTGGATAAGAAAAATTATTCTGATTTAAGTATGTGTGTCACCAAACTCACTGACTATTCTTATTCAGCATGGTACCAATGAGAAAAGAAAGGCATCTGGCAGCACTGTTGGCTTGTTTCAGTTCTGTGAATTTTGTTTAAGAATTTCTCCTCTTCTTGGCAGAAATAAAGTGGGAAAGCAGGAGAACAGAGAGGCACTGCAGCAAGGGCAGGTCCAGAAACCAGTCAGCCACTGGTGGGAGAGAGCTGATCTGTATAGAAACATCTACTGAAGAAAGGATGGTTTGGTTTTGATCTTACGGGGAATGAACAGCTGATGACGTGAAGCATGTGCTGATTGCTATAGAAAGGTTTTTATTTTAGCAATTGTACTTGCATTAGTTAAAGAAGAATCTATGTTTACAAAAACAGTAGCGCAAGAAACCAGAATCTGCTAGCATCGACGGTAGCAAGCTTTCTGAATGACCTATCTTTTATATAAAAATACATGAGTTTTGATAATCAGATTGTATGTACCTTCCAACCAGCCAGTCACTACTGCAGCACATTTAGACTAACCAGAAAGAAAGTCACTTTGATGTGCAAAAGTGATGTTTCAAGAGACAAAGTGTTTGACTTCTAAATTATTTGCAATTACAATTTTATGCTATTGTGATGTAAATGTATAGGAGGTCAAGTTGACTAATGGGAGATGGCACCTGAGTCATGGAGTCATGAACTAATGAGGAAGTAATTACATGGGCTTTAATTAGCTCTTTTGGGGATATGAAAAAGGCTAAAAAAAAGGGAGGGGCAGGGAGACTTTTTAGAGCTATTTAACAAGAGATCATTTTGATCTTTGTAATTTCTGAAATCCCAGGGTTTTGAGTAAGAAAGAAATTGTTTCTTGTTGGAAATGATTTTTTATTTTAGTGCTAAGGTTAATCAACTTACTTGAGGAGGGAGAATTACTAGGGAAACACAACTCAACAATAATTTCATGTGGGTTTTTTTGGAGCAGCACAAGGCACCTTATTGAAACTAACACACTCATTAGAAACTTAGCTAAGCTATTATAAAGAATGATGAAAATAGTATCAGAAAAGCAGTGCAAGATGGAACTCAAGCCTATTGGGATTTTAAATAAATACAAAGGACCGGGATTGCTTTAACATAAAGTTAGCACTATCAAAGCTAATTGCCCTCATACACGTCTGTACAACCAAAAGAAATCCATCTCCAATCAAACTATAAGCCTCACAGCCAGTAGAATTCTGATGCCCAAAGGAAAGGTTTATGTCTCTGAAACACCAGCTGCTGCAGCATTGATGTGTAGCTTAAAGTTCATCGATGACAGAGCACACATTGCTAGCCAAACTTTTCCTTGTCTCAAACTCACAAATTCTGTTTTTTAGATTGTAGGAAGTGAGTGATGCTCCTTCAAAAAATATAAGTAAACCATTTCGACTTCCAGACTATAGATTCTATAGCCAGTGAAGTTGTCAGTGACCAAAACAGGTGCTTCTGATAAATGACCATTCTCAACAAAGTTTATTGTACTTCTTGGCTACAAAATGTTATTTGTGATGCTCATAGAAAGTTTCAGTGAGAGACGGTAGGCCCAGCCCCGCTGGGCAAAGAAAAATGTAGACATGAGTTCTTTGTCTCAGATAAAAGAGAAAAGCTATTTGCATTTGCCTGCACGAGAGGGAATTGGTCTTCGGGTCTAACAGGCCTCTATTTTTCATAAACTATTTAGTTCAGTGTGGGCATGAAATAGTTTTTAGTACTAAGTGATTATTTTGGTGCTAACAGCATGCCTCGATGTCTTTTCTCTTGGGAATACTACATTTTTAATAGGTAGTCTTTTTCAGAAGCAAAATGAGTAGTAGCATTTGTAGTTCCAAACAAATATGAGTTTTAATTAAGAGCCCTATCTCCCCATGCCTTTCTCTGACATCCACAAAGCTGGTTTCACTTGAAGTTGTCATGTTCATTATAAATCTGCAAAATGAACACTCACAAGACAAATGAGAGGAAAATACTCATAGGGTACATGTAATTAGCACACAACTTATTATGAATTGTGATGATCTCCCTGATAATTAATCAGCCTTACAGATGATGTCTGGAGATGGTCCAGCCAGGAGACATTTCAACAAATAAGACCAAATTCCTCTGGGAACAGAGGAAGACGTGCTAAAAAATAGGGAGGCAAAAACTACTGGCCTAGAAGAAACATTTGATAGGCTCTATCCTCAGCTAATCAAAGCTGGAATCTCAGGGTTCTGTTGAGAGGACAACCATGGGCATCTTTATGGTTACAGAGAACATGCAGTGGAGCAGCTCTCCTGGTATACTGATTTGCCTCCAGAATAAAATGGTTGCAACACACTACCTGTACAGCAACAGAGAGGACTTACCTGTGAAGGAACGAAAATGAGATGCTGTAATAAGGACTTGTGTCTTTCCCCCATAGTCCAGAGTAGGAGAAAGCCCCAGAGCCTATATGTAAGGACAGAGTCACTCTGCAGAAAGGGGTCTTAGGCAAAAGAAGATGCTGAGGGCAAAGCTCTGCATTAGCATGCCTCTGTTCACCTGAGTCTAAGTTGCTGTGTTAGCCCTGAATTTTTTCCCAAAAACTGTTTGCCCTTCTTGGTTTCTGTGCTCTGCTTTAAAATGTAGCTGAAGTAATGTTCAGAAGACTTCTCAGTAACGTGCTGAAGCCCTTACCCAGGAGAAATGGGCTGAGACAGTTATGGACCCACTTGCACCCAGCCACCAGAGTGCCCACAGTGGGACACGTATCTCTGGGAGCTCGGCTGCCACAAAGAGAGACCTCCAGTCACCTTGTTGCCTCCAGCCACCTCCAACCGCTTGCAACATTTGGTCTGGGGAACAGAACAACTCAAGATTGGCCTGAAAGGTATTTCAGCTCATAATTAATTTTCTGGTATTCAGCACACATTGCGCCTTTCCATTGGCATCCACTGTGGAGGAAATTTGGCCATACATGGTTTTAAGTTGATGTGTTCCTTTATTTGGCCTCTGCATGCTACCAGTTAACACCACAAGTGTCGTCAGCACTGATGGTAATACGAGATCCAGGTCATTTAGGAACAGCTAAGTGATCTCAGTCTGTGCCCATGCTTAAGAGTGCCTGTGATTAAGAGTAACTGGAACTGACTTTAATTTATTAGTTTTATCTCTCCTCCTACCACACTCTTAAGCACCTGCCTCATAAAATTTCTGCTTGATAGATTAAACACACAAGGCCCTTTAAGCTACAAGAATGCTGCAAGATGACAAAGAGGGAGTAACAGTTCGTGTGCTGTCAAACAATCTTCCATCTGGGGGGCACATGTACAGATGAAAGGGGTGACCATCTGTCACTAGCAAATACCCAAACATTATCCAATGGTGCAGTAAAGCTTTCTATGTCTTTCATCTGTGATATTCATCAGTTATTCCCATTCCATTTATTCTGTACAATACATTTTGCATGTATACGTTGCACTGTGATGCTGAGTCCATAGAAACCAGCCAACCTTTGCTTCATCTCTCACAAAACATAACAACATTTCTCTGTATTATGGCTTATTTATCATTACTGCTTTGTGCATGTGTGGCCAACACTGAAGTGTTTTTCTCAAGCTTCCCTGTAGAAAAGTAGACTTCTGGTGACTTGTTTCTCTCACTTTGCAAAGTCATTATGACAAAATGTCCACTTCTTCAATATTTCGCTAATAAATTTGCAATTCGTTACCACATCAGTGCAGCTAAAGATATGCTACAATTCAACCTGCACACACACACAAAAAAGGAATGTGAGATATTGCAAGTTGTTGCATTGATTGATGCTTTACACCTGGAGAGGGAACGATGCTGAAATTTCATTCCAATTGTATTTCCTGCCATTGTCACATCAAACTGGTAAGCACTTCAAACATGTCCAGAGGACATCAGCCTGATAAAGCTTGGCACAGCTACACATAGCTGCTCCCACTGAAATGATGCGACTGTGTAGTCTGCACAGCACTAATGTTTAGTCTGCACAGCACTAATGTTTAGTCTGCCACAGTCACGTACCCTGCTTGCTGAAGATTTTACTGTTACCTCTGTAGTAAAGAAGAGGGGAGGACCTTATGAATCACTCCAGACTTGAGGTCATGCCTCTGTGTCTGGCTACTGCAAAAGCACCTGATGGAGCTGTTGGACAACCAGTAAATGAATTCAATAAAGCGTAAGTCAGCTTACCAAAAAAAATTATTGCTGTGCCTCTTGTCAGAGCTGTTCATATGCTTAATGTACGTGTAGTGGAGTGATTTCTCTTTGGTTCTACTGGGGACAAACAGCATCTCAGGGCAGCAGAGGCTTGGCAGCAAGCACAGGCTATGAATTATGATACTCCAGCCCTGAGAGGAGGACAGCAGACCACACAGAGCAGTCAGGGACAGGCAGAAGGAGGGAACCCTGAGGTCTTTCAGAAATACAGGTCCAGCTCCCTGTCCTTCTACCCAATGCCTCTTGCTCCTTGCTAGGGAAAGTCATGCAGCTCTTTGCACTTCAGGCCACTACGTTCTTATAGAACAGCCAATGAAAGTGTACGGGGCACACTGGTAATGAGGCCCAACTGTCTCCACACATGATACTCTTCCTTAGCAAATGTTGCCTCTGCAATAGGCTCAAAGAATGGTGAAGGCTGGCAGGCATCTCAGGTGCATCTACTCCAGCCCCAATTAGAGCAGGATCAGCTGCAGCAGGTGGTTCATTACATTGTCCAATTAGGCTTTGAATAGTCCTATAGGAGACTTCACAGATAGAGATTCCAGTGCTACTTAGGAACCCTGCTAGCACTACCCTTAGGTTGGTACCTGGATATTTCATGTGAGTAGTATGTTTTTACATATTCTTTATGGATATACCCAATGTTCGCTCCTCCTGGGGGAAAAAGAAGAAAAAAGAGAATGAGAGAAATGTTTGATTTAAAGATTGTAGGAAGAGGAAAGTAAGATTTGGCAAATGGCTTTTTAGAAATGAGTAGACAACTGTTCTCCTTAATATTTGTTGGATTTTTTAATATCCAGTTACAGTTGGATGTGGTTATTTCTCTGTCTTGACTTTTCTTTGTCATTTTCCCAATTATTAAAAAAAAAAAAGCAGAAATAACAATTGAAAGAGTTACTACACAACTTTTAACTTCAGATACTTCAGCTAGCTTTGAAAAGCCAAACTTAAAATGCAATTCTAATGTTTGAAAAAGTACAAAAGCTTTAAAAAGCTATGGAGAAACAGGACTAGAAAACATTTAGGGGCAGAAAGAGGAGAAATAGAAAAATTGTAAGAAAAGCAATTTGCTCAATTTCCTGGTGATCTAAAATTATTTTTTTTGTTATATTTTGAACAAGCTGAGCAATCTCTTCCATTGGAAGATGGAAAGTTATGTTCACAGTGCCTGCCTCTCTGCAAAATCCTTAAGAGACTAATGCACACATTTTATTTGAATATCAGCACCAGGCAGTGGAGTTTTCCTTCCGCATACTGATGGAGGAGATGGTGAGAAAAGTTGTCTTAGTTTCTGGGACAATGGAGGCAAGTAAGGCCTTCAAATCCCACACAGTATTTGATGACCATATCCAAGAGGTAATTATGTAGTGAGCAAGGTGGATAGTGTCAACTGAACCACGTCCAAAGTGATGAGAGTAAAAAAAGGTGGAAAGTTACAAAGACACAACAAGACTTACTATCTCATTCCCTCCTTGAATGAGGTGTTTGTGAGGGAGCAGGCAGTAAAGTTAATTAACTGCACATGAGATGGATGGTCTTTGTGGTGCAGTTTTCCAATTGTCAGGAGAAGTCACCCTGCTCTGCATTTTTTTTCAACTAATTGCAATTAAGAAGCAAGTGATCCTTCTCACCAATTGATTAGGCTTCCTTAATGTCAAGGGTATGAAGGCTACCTGACTTTCCTTGTTTTTTCCCCTTTGCTTTGCTGATAGTTATCCACCATCTACCAGTTATTTGTAGTCATTGTGTTACACTCCCATCCTTCCAGTCAGTAACAAAATCTCCTTGGGCTTTGCCACACTCTAGGAAACAATTAGCTGTTAGCAAGTTGTTGTCCAGTGTCAGTAAACAAAGCACTGGAGAAGCTAGAAGCAGTGATTAGTGAGATTATCCTGCCTCGTGGGCCCTGTAGGGCTGCCTGAATTGCTTACATCCATGTCCCTAGTTACAAGAGGCCAAAGCAAAGCTAAGTAGTTCAGAAGAGTGCACTGAACTTAATATTTTAAATGTATTTAGGATTTGAAAAATGCGAAGTTTAGCCTCCTCAAGAGTATAGAAGTATATAACAAACAACTTGTGTGGACTCAAGGCAAAGAACAGGCAACCTGAGCAGTGTTGTGAACCCCTATACTGACTGAGGAAGTTTTTTGACTAGCCACTGGGAGAAATAGTGGAGAAGATTCATAGTGAGGAAACTGACACCATAACAGCATGTATTCTCTCTTCTGCAGAGTGTGTTTTTGCCCATTAAAGATGAGAATGGTTTATAGATTAAGCTGACAATTCCTTTACAACATTAATGACTCCCTTAATTACAAGCTGGTAATCCAAAAGCATATACCACTGCTAGCATCAAGTATTGTACACTCTGTCTTGTGCCTTCTGAGGAGAACTGAGGGGGATGTTTCCACACATTGCTCTTTATGACTGTAAGTAGACATGTAAAGCCAGCTTTGATTAAAAAAAAAAAAAAAAAAAAAAAAAAAAGCTTTATTGTATGCCCTAAAACAGTTTGTCACAGCAACTGTAAATACTAGAACATGGTATAAATCATTTTATGGTACCAGAAGCATTGTACTTAAAAGAGTAATAGGTGCCTAGCTCCAGATGTTCTAAAATATTCTGTTAAACCGTACCTCTGAAACTTGTTAATTCAGGCAGGTTTCATCTTTACTGAAGTGGCCACTTGTTAATGATCTTCAAAAAAAAAAAAAAAAAAAAAAAAAAATTTCTGAGTCAGGAATTAAATGAAAAAAATATTTTTCTCATTTGTTACATGCAGTCATTGTGTTCCCCCCCTTCATATTATTCTCACACATAAAGTCATCATGCCTCCTCTGTCTATATATAACTTATGATCTTAAGTACATAATAAATAAGATATTTTTAATCCTTTCTTTCAGGAGCCTACACTTTCTGACAAAAGTTCCTCAAATTCTCATGATTCCCAGCTCACGATCTGGAGATCTCAATACAAAGCAGCAGGTAACTATAAAATCTAGTACTGTCATACCCTATATAACAATCTATGTAATCTGTTGCACACTTCACGCTTCAGTTCTTAACACAGGAATTAGATGATTCCTTTCCATTCAGCTAGTCCACTTCAATAAACCTCTATAATATGTTTCACACATTGTCAAATCCATTTCATTACAACGCTTTCCATTTAAGGAAAAAATGCCTTTGCTCATTTCAAGTCTTAAAGCAGAGTATTTTCACAGGATGTGGTAAGCAGTAATGATGAACTAGGAGACGCATGAGGACTGGGTTCTGTCTTTCAGAAAGAATGTTCTGTCTTCATTCCTGTCCTGTTCCCCTGCCAGTCCATTCACCACTCTGCCACTGAATGTGCCTCAGCCCAGAAACTCTCACTTACTGTAGCAAATGAGCCAATAAATCTAATATGTCATAATCTCAAAGCCAAGCAAAAAATATGGGACTGAATCTGTCACCAGAGTAAATCTGCTCAGCTAGAGAATATGCTCTGTACAGTTTTGATTATTATCAGGTGAGGATATGACCAAACTAGTGCAGATCTTACCACTGAAGCTTTATTGTGCAATTCATATAGGTTTGTGTGTGCTGATAGCTTGGGAGCACTGGTCATAGTGCGTATAAAAACTGGGATGATGCCTTCTTTTCTTCTTCCTGTAAAAGTCAACTTATTGCTTGTGTGCCTCTTCAGCACAGAATAAACGTCAGGGGTTTTCCATGGCTGGGAGAACCTACTGCATCAGCCTGGATCAGAATCCAGTTAACTGCCAAGAGGAAATCTTATACGAATGAATATATGTCTTGGGAAGTAATTTTCTTGCCATGAGTAAAGAGGGAAGTAAAATATTCTCGATATGGGCAGATCTACCCACCATATCCCTCCCAAACATCTTTGTCCCAGTCATACAGGACTAGTGTCCCAAGTCATCAGTTTGATGATAGAATCATTTAAGCTAGAAGGTCATTTAGTCCAACTCCCCTGCAGTGAACAGCTAGATCTTGCTTTTCTACCTGAGGGCAGAAGTAGCACAACACAAGCCATCACAGCAGGACAGATGGCTCCACAGACTCTTTATCTCTACATATGATCAAACTCTGATTGAAGTAGCCAAGAGAACGTGAAAAATATTGTCATAAATCCTCAGGGAAGGAAGGAATTGATTTCTTCAGATTTCCATCTCTGAGTAAAGTCTATACCGTGGTCCTGTCTTTCACCCTGTGATTTGCCTTCTGGAATTTCTTTACATCCTGGAGATACACTGTCAGCACATCCAAAAATGCTAGCTTTTTCTCTACAAGACTTTGCTGTAGTTGCTTCTTGCCTTCATGCTAGCTACCATATGCAATCAGGCTGCATTGAGGATGAAAGGTATTTTTAAAAACGGAGAACCTAAAACTCTATTGAAGCTCTCTACTAATCTCTCCACAGTTGTGTTACAGCTGTGCAATAATTTCTTAGACTCATTATAACTGAAGCATTTTATGACCATATTATGCAGTCCAGTAGTTGCCAATGTTTGAGTCTTCATTCACTTGTAAATGATACATCATCTGCATTTCCACATGCATAAGAAAATGATTCTATTAATATGATTACACTTCTGATGTTTCCTAACCAAGGCAGTCTGTCAGAGCATCTGCAAATCCCAGGAAAAAAAGAACAGTTTTCCCTTCATTTTCTTCCATTTTAACTTCAT
The DNA here is from genome assembly GCF_905368555.1 of Meleagris gallopavo. Taxonomy (NCBI): domain Eukaryota; kingdom Metazoa; phylum Chordata; class Aves; order Galliformes; family Phasianidae; genus Meleagris; species Meleagris gallopavo. The sequence continues at coordinate 25,684,508 of NC_139411.1, read as the reverse complement.
TGTTTGTGTTCCAACTTCCAGGGAGGAGAGCTGTGTCGAGTAAGAGATGAGAAGATGACTGTAGTAGCACCTGTATCCCATCAAATGAAGAGCAAATGTGGTTGACCGTAGAAACTTCATGAGGGAACAGAGAGGAAAAGCTTGAGGACATCTTTCTCCTGGTATTTTGCCTCAGTTTCCAGTGGAAACACAGATTTTGTGTGTTAGAAAAAGCATATGTTCAGTACAACTTAGCAGCTGTAGTAAAACATTTCTTCCACTGAACATCCCATTTATTTAGAGCCCAGGCCTTTTGATTTCCTTTTCCTGGAAAAGACATAGCCTTTTTCTCCAGTCAAAGAGACTAAAACCTTTGATATTGATATGATATCTATGAATGTCCTTCTCTTTTTTTTGTTAGTACTATTTCTTCCTTTCTGAGATAAAGGGACTGTTAAATACCATAATGAAGATTCTCCAGATTCTTTCTTTCATTGGTTGTGGGTGTTTTTTTCTAATACTTCATACTACTCTTTTTGTTGTTGTTGTTAACAATCAGGCTGACCATCTATAATTTGTTCTTTTTACCATTTCTATAAATTATCTGGATGCAGGACTTGAAGTCTATCAAGTAAGTTTGCAGATGTTAAGTTAGGAGGAGCTCCCTGAAGGGTGGCAAGTTCTTGCAGAGAGTTCTTGACTGACTAGAGCAATCAGCAATCAAATTAAGTGTAATAAGAGCAAGTGCTGGATTCTGCACTTGGGACAGGGCGACTTTGGATATGTGTACTGACTGGGGCACGAGAGTCTGGAGAGCAGCCCCAAAGAAAGGGATCTAGGGGTTCTGGTTGATGGCAAATTGAATATGAGTAAGCAGTGTGCCAAAGCAGATTTGGTGAAAGTTCTGGAGGATAGGACATGCCATGAGTGGCTGAGGCCACTTGGTTTGTTCAGCCTAAAGAAGAGGAGACTGGGGGGAATTTCAACACTTGAGAGAATGAGGATGGCTGCTAGAACTGAGAACATGCATAGGACTGTAAAAAGTTTCTTGGACATGTTTCCAACATCTGTTCTGCCTTTGAAACTGCATGGTATGTTTTGAGCAGCGTGTTGAGATGTCTGGGAGCTTTGACATTTCAAGGACATTAGAAACTGTTTAGAAACCATCCTTAATAGCAAATAACTAAACAGAAACTTGATTCATTTTATTCAGCTCCGTGCAATGAGGAAGTGGGCAAGCAAAATAATAACATTTCATAGGACTAAAGCAGAAGTCCCAGGGCCCAGAAACTCTACTACAGTGTGGCACGTGGCAGTGTAAGGTCCTTTTACACTGCAGTCTCTGTTGTCCTGTACCTTGGAATTCTTCAGGCAATGAGGGTGTATAGTGTTACTCTACTTTAGTCATGGTTTTGCTCTGAAGCAATCATTTTATTTTCCTGATTTGTCTGCAAAGAAGAGAAGGGCAAAAATGTCAATACTGCTTTGTTTCAGAACTGCTCTCTTGCTTGTCCTTTGTACTCCCTGCTCTCTGTTGGTTTGTGTTTTTTGTTTTTGGTTTTTTGGTTTTTTGGTTTTTGTTTTTCCCCTCAACATCTCATCTGACTGCTTATTCCCTGAAGCGAAAATGCAAACCAGGCCCTTGTTCACCTTCCAACCTTCTTGGCATTTCTCTCTTTTTCTACAAATCCATACCAGCATTAAGTGTTCTATCTTAATATTCCTTTGTGTCTACCTCAATGCTGCTCAACCTCTTACTGTTGAATTGCGCAAATGGCTGTTTTACCTTTACCTTCTTTCCTCTGTTTCTATTTCTCAAGAACTCGCTGTTCTCTTTTCCTTTCCTACTCACTATTGTAGTTATTTTTTTCCAATTGGTCATTATTTGCCAGTATCAACAAATTTGTCACAAAGCACCACCTGCTTTCTTCTCTGTGCCCTTTATAAAACCTATACAAACCACAGAGAACTGAGTCAGAAATTCCTGAAAACCTCACAAACCATTAAGTAGGAAGGTTTAAACAGGCAATAATAGCTGGAGATTTAAAATATTCATTGACTTATTCATTATGAGGATGGAGTCATGAGGGCTCTAAGTGGCAAAAGCCAAACAGTAGAGGGTAAAGATGGAGAATTATTTATCAGGCTATGAGTGAGGTAATGAATAGCACATTTGACTTTCTTTCTCTACCAGAAATCAGATACCAGCTCTATATAAGCTACCTAACATCAGTCTGCACCATGTTTATTCCTGCTTCTATGTTCTGCTCCTCACTTTGGTGGGCTACGCACAGTCGTAGCTGGAGCTATATGAGAAACGCTTTTTGCAGCTGAAAGCTGCTTTTGAGACTTCCTTATGCAAAAACATGTTGCTTAGGATGGACCAGTGCAGGCAAAATCCTACTAAACTCTAATTCTTGAAGAAAGCACTGCTGGGAAGAAAGAAACTCAGACAATCGCACAATATTTTCATGTGGAATTGAAAGGTCTGATGAAGTCAGGATGAAGACTGGTCCAAAGTTACTTGTATCTAACAAGTAATTGCTGAAGCCATTAAATGGTCATTGTGGTTACATTCATTTCATTCTTACAGTTTAATTTGTTTATTATATACTCAGAGTTTCAATCTATGTTCCATAAAGTCTTGAGGGACTTGGACCTCTAGAGACTTTAAATACAGGCAGCATAACTCTCCAAAGATTTCCACACACAAAAAAAAAAACATTGTCTTAAATCAGCAAGGATTTTTTCCCTTAGAGAAGGCAGCACTGGTAAAATCAACATTAATCCTGCCTTGCTACTCTCCGTTCTCAGTAGAGAAGTCCCACTGAGTTATATTATGAAGCCAATCTTCATTTTATCTTGTTTTAATATCTGCTGGGAAATTGTGAAGACAAAGTTACCTTTCTTTTCTAGCTAAGAAAAAAAGAGTTAATAATTTACAGGAAGTTAATGGAGCCTATTCCACCTGGCATATTAAATGAAAGAAGAAGCATCCTAACCATCTTAGCGTTCTTGCTTTACTGCTCTGTCAGAGAGTCCTTGGCCAAATGCTGCTCTGCACTGTCCTGTAGGTATCAGGTCTGTATCAGTGGAAGATCTGCCTACGTACCAAGGCCACTTTCAATATATACAGAGCTCCAATACTACGAAAATGTCTTCACTGGGCAAAAGCTGAGATTGACTCAGCTGGAAGTTTTATTACTGGGATCATTATGGTTGCGCATTACCAAGCCTGGTAAATCCTTGGTAAAATTAATACACAGCAGAGAGATGTTTCCTACTGGGCTGTGTTTTCTATATATTTGGTGTCAAATGGAAATGGGTTGTTTTGCTCTTCTCTCAATTGAATGCCAGCATTCCACAACAGATGCTGCAAACCTGTGTATTGACTATTTTCTCCTTCATAAACTGACAACAGATCTCTGAGCGATGCTGGACGGCCCCAGAGATGAATACTGGGCAGCCTGAGAGTTAAATGGGCTCTCTGAGGTGATTTTTCGGAGATTACCTTCTCTGTTTCACTCCCACACCCTGTACCCAAACAATGAAGTTGCTTCAAGACACTACATGCTAAGAAAGAAACATTGTTTTCTTGGAAGCAAAAAATAAATACAGCGCTTCTCCTGTAACAACCTCTTCAGTCCCTTGCCCAGCTGCTAGTAATAAGCTCTGCAAAGCAAGTATTGGGGCTTGAATGTGAAATGACAAGAAAGAAAGGAATGGAGCCTTTGAGGTTACTTGCCCCCAGAGTGATTTGCATTTGTTTTCTGTGCTGGGAACAAGCAGGAAAATCCAGTGAAGTCAGCAAATATGTTGTAACCCCTGTGTCAATTTTCTTTGGGGGTTAAATCTAGTACTGTTTTTTTCGACTTCCTGATGATAGAAAGATACATTCACCGCTCTCTTTCTGAGAGTGGATTTTTAGGTTTTTTGGATGATCTGTGATTTCTAGTTCCCTGAATAACTCATAATTATTGTAGAACCCCAGTTTCCCATTTCACGGGTGGTACACAGCACAGCTGGACACATGGGGATCAGTACGTTGACCAGCACATCTCGATATTGCTATCGAGACTTCAGTCTCAGTACCCCTCAGTAGCCTTGGTTAATATACAACACCATGTGGCCCTGCAGCTCTGTCCCTGTAGCAAACAGAGGTGCTTCAGTCCTGGACTCCATCACAGCATTCAGGTGGGGCTCACAGCCCCACGTCACCTCTCCTTGTGTCACCTTCTGCCTTGAGCCTGTAGATATTGTGTCCTTCTGCAACACACCAGCATTTCAGGCAAACTCAGAGCCGTCAGCATCAAACACTTCATCCTGGAGGGGCTCCAGCTCAATGCAGACTGAGCTCCCACCCCAACAGAGCCAAGGTCTTCAGTGCTAGTGCCAAGGGCACAGCAGCAAGGGGCATCTTGGAGGTGGTTGGTCCAGGCAGGCAAAGCAGGCTGAGCATGGGGGAAACTAGAAGGTAAATGCTCTAATTCTGTCCCCTCTCCCCCTTCACTCTGCTCTTGCCTGCTTGACTTTCAGGATGTTGCATTATAAAAGCAAATACCTGGAAGTCAGCATGAAACAAATCACCTTTCTGGTGTACGTGATCGCTAGCACAAGCTCAGAGCAGGCTGTTAAAACAGAAATTTTCTCAGACGGAGCTCCTAGTCTGTTTTTTGCTCTACTTTTCTACAACATCCTCATGTATTAGGTTGTAATTGTCCCCCACAAGAACACCACTACTTCCTGCACCAGATCTGAGTTCATTTTTTCCTCCCTTACATTGCAAATGATACCCACTGAGCTCTGCAAAGAGAAGCATAATGGACTGCTGTTAGGCTTCGTTCTAGAGATAAACAGAAATGGGGAATATGCCAAAAGGAACAACCTTGAATTGGCTGAATTGGCCACATTACAAAAGAGTCATTTTCAGGAAAGTCTGTCCTTCAGGGCCTGGCTGAGTTCACGCTCTGCAATTCACAGAACTAGTGTCATTAAGGGAAAGCATTCCTGCTCTGCCTGCACTCAGGAGTCAGCAGCAGATTGCTGTCCTCACAAGGCTCCCAGGGGATAGGCTACAAGCCACTACTTCAGGTGGTTTATCAGACTTCTGCTCTGAGATAAAATGACAGAGTGAAAAAGAGCATGCTCTTATTTCATGTTCCTCCTGGATCACTGGAACCGTTTCTTTCCTTACACACAATTAAATGCTATTTCCAAAATCTGTTGTAGTTGCTATAGGACGCTAACAATAAAACAAACTTAATTTGTTTAAAGAAAAAATAAATTCCAGTATGTGATCCCCAGAAATACTGTATAAAGATTTCTCTTCTAGCTTTTATAGCTTCTATTTAACTCTAGATCCAGGGTGTTCATTTATAATTCACAAACTTCTCTTATCTGATTAGTTTAGTTCCACCAAGCAAAACTGCAATTTCAGAGGACGCAAACAAAAGTACAGAGTTGGAATTTTTAAAACTCCTTTCTTCTCTCTATCAGAATTCATACTTTCAAAATGTAAGGAGTTGGTTTTCCTTTTTTTTCTCTTTTTCTTTTTTTTTTTTTCTCTCTTTTTTTGTGTGTTAAAGGATTTAGTCGTGATTTTGTAAAACTCAAAATTCAGGGAATAATTCAGGTTAGATCTTTGACGACGCATGGCATGTTAGAAAACAAACGCTCACTGAAGCTCAGTCTTCTGCCAACATGCTGCCACATGACAAATGCTGTCTTCCAACATCATTAATCTCGCTTATATAAAAATATTCTACAACACTTCTTTACAGGCTCAGACACTCACTTTAGTGTTATTTTGTGGGAGAACATTTAGAAACTGCAAGGAAGCCATAAAAGAATGTAACTAGGATCCAGCTTCTGAAAGCTAGAAAAATGACTAGATTGATTTCAAGACTAGAAAGCTTCTAAAGTAATGGAGAAAAAGTGGCTAAGAAAAAGTGCTCCTGAGGCAAAAAGGCAAAGGAAGAAAAAGTAAGGGCTCTTTTGCCATGATCTGCTTGCTCTTCTTGGTCTCCTGAAGGGCTGTCACTTGAATCAGGCCAAAGGACAGATTGATATCTGTTGCTACCACAGAGCTGAGGTGAGGATGGCCACCCAGGAAGCCCAGTTGCTGTTCTCCTGCTGCTGAGCCTGGTGAGATCACACACTGTAGCAGAAAGAGGTATAAACCAATATATTTTACCTCCCATTTGCTGTGGAAATTTGCCTGCCACAGGTTTACTGAAGGCGGTAACACACTAAGTCACAGACTCAGTCACGCGTTTAATTCTGAAGTGTGGTGGGATTTGATTCAGTCCATATGAAGACATTAAGCAACACCCACTGGCAAACTCATCATCTGCAACCTGGAACAGGTCCTGCACAGCAGCTTCCTCCTCATGCGTGGAAGTGATTCCTCCCATCCAGCACATGCTTGGAGGCACATCTTAAGTATGATTAAGTGCTTAAGTACGTTTCCATGCTAACAGTCCTGTCTCTGAAAGAAAGCTGCTTTGGAAAAAGTGTCTCTGAGGGAATTGTAAGGAGATGGTGACCCTAAACTGTACCTTAGCAAAATACAAATGCTACAGCACAGTCCTGATCAGACCTCATCTTGCAAACATATGACTTTGAGCAGGTTTGCAAATGACTTGGCTACCTTGAGCAAGTCTATTTTAATGTCAACAGGAGACCAGCCACACACTCACTCATGCTACACCTCCAGGTACATGACTTCAAGAACTTCATCTTCCAGATAAAATAAAAGTGTCTGCTCTGAATCAGAAAATCTCCTCTACATCACTGCTAATAGTGGATTGCTCATTTAATCTACCTCTGATTTCCCCACCACTGATAGCAATAGATCTCAGAAAATTAGGTGTGATTTAGGCAGTCAGCCAGCTCTAGAAATTGCAGGTCTTCAACTGCTTCAGCTGCTGAGCCTTTTGGAACAGCTCGAGCTGTAAATAAGTGTTCAATGCTTTTGCATTTTTTATGATATGCTGATGCAGTTTTTTTGCGTCCTCGCTAATTTGCCAATAAAACATGGCACACAGAATTCATGTGTTGTGCTGGGGACAAACTGTTTAGAAGACAATATCAGAAAACTACGGATTAAAATGTTTCCAGGTGGAAAAAGCATAACAATTGGAAGCAAGATGACTTGATAATCTGTTGTCCTGAGAGGGTCTTCTGATTTAAAAAATAAATAAATAAATAAAAATAAAAATGAATGGTTTGCTTTTATCAGTTCCAAAGCCATTTAAAGGAAAATGTTCATTACTTTATAATCTTATGTTTAAGGGCAATTTGCATATTTCAGAAGGAAACTTGACTCTCCATAATTCAGATTGTTGGACTGGGACTTCAAAAACAGAACAGCAAATTGGTCATTGCTTTTGGTACAACACCATCTGTTAGTATGGATTTTTTTCAAAAACAGCTTGTCCTGGATTTCACCCTTCATCTGTTCTTCTTTAGTGCTGCTCACCTTCAGTCCAAGAACTTCAGAGCACTGAATATACACTACTTAAGCTTCCCCACTAGCAATACTCAAGTAAGAATGCAACAGGCATATGAGGAGCAGTTGACAATCCCAGGTCTGCCCTGGCTGACTTTTAGAGTTCCTCCCAGTTGTTCTCTCAACCAAAGCTCCATCTTTTCTTCTCTGTCACTGTACAAAATGCCATTCTTGCCTGGCAGTGGAAGTGTATGGTCAATACTCCTCTTTCCCCACTCCAGTGAAGACATTGTACTTGTAACAAACGAAAAACTTTTTGTGTCTTTCTTTCTTTTCCCTGACACAACATAATGTAACTGCATTCAGACAGCCACTATTGGTTCCTGTTGGACATTTCCCCACCAACCGCATGTCAGGTCTCTAATTTCCTCAGAGCAGGCATTAATATTCTCCCATTTTTTTGACAAACAGCAGTCACAAGTAATTGAACAAATCTTCCCGGACAGTTGACCAAACTGAGGGAACAGAAAACAACTCATTCCTCATCTGCAGAGTCAAGAACTTTTCCCGAAAGGGTTTTGATTTTGGCTTTAAAAATGTAACAAGATATCTTTGTTTTTACTTTTTCCAGGGCAAGGATATTCACTCTAATAAAAATAGACATGAAAGTAGAACACAGCTGATGTCCTTAAGAAATCAACAGTCACATCAAAACGTATGGCTATCTGCTCTTGATTAATGCCACATGAAACACTCCATAGCTATGAGCTCTGGGCAAAAGCTGAAAACTTTCTTGAGGTGTTGCCAGCTGTTTTGTAAAAGCCAGAAAGAGTGCTTTTCACGGAGGAGGCTGCAGTATATTTGCTAGTCACACAAGTGCTTACAATTCAGCAGCACCTATTTATGCTGCTTTGTGACTAACTGCGCTATATGTACCTTAAAGGGACCAGGCAGCAGCTCCATGCCATCATCTCTCTGGTAAATCACTATGATCAGAAATGAACAGCCCTATTCCTACCATTTCTTTCTTTAACTGAAGTTGTTTTTTGAGGCAAGAACAAAATTCTAAGCGAGACAGAGTTGAAGTAAAGATGTAAAGGTCTGGAGACACAGGCTCAGCCAGCTCACAGCAAAACCCAGCTGCTGACTCTAGAGGAAAAAATGCCAGTTTGCTCAGGCTAAAGAGTCTGTTTCACTGAGGCCACCCAAGCCAAGTGATGTTCCAGTAGCATCAAGTGTCCTCATGCTAACGTCAATGAAAGCCCCCACTGAAAGTCAAGGTTTAGAATACCCATTCTGGCACTCTCTCCGCATCACCTGCAGATGCTGGAAGCTCGAGGCACTGCACTTTTACAAAATACTAAAATTTTAGAAAAGGACCAGAAAGACAATAAGGATAACTGTAGAAGAGGGAGAAAAAAATAAAAGGAAAAAAAAAGGAAAAAAAAGTAGAATTTCCTTTTTACTTTTTTTTTTTTTTCCCCTCAGACTATCCATTTGCAGAACTATGTCAGGGCTGTGGGATTACGCAGGGATCTGTGTGTGAAAGCCTTCTGCGGTCTCTGTCCTAGAAGCCTCTTCTTTTCTGAAAATAGGCCAATGGGCCTCTTTCTGCTTTGCACAGCATGGGGAGGATTGTGACCAGGCCACACCAGCCCCCAGGTGAGTCCATGAGCATTTCCCTCAAGGAGAACTGGTATAGTTCAGCTGCAGCAGTGAGCTCTGTGAGCACACTTCCACCAGCAGCAGTCCCTAACTATTTCAGTTGATTCACAACCTGACGCCTCTGACCCCAGCTTGCAGGCACTGTGAGTGCTTCAGATAACACATGAAAAATTATCAGACTACAGGGAGAGACTGCTGCATTATTTCTTATACTGAAAACCCATGGCTAGCTTTGGCATGAAGAAAAAGTGGCTGCTTCCTCCCAGATGTCCTACCCCATTTTTCTGTGTTTGTGGTCCTTCATTTTTTCCCCTATGGGTAAAAAAGGACCTTATTTCTTTGCACTAAACATTAATGATTCATGTCTCCGAGGGCTGAACTGGAAAATTTCCTAGATTATACACCTGCCTGTTCTAGGAGTACTAAATGTACTAGTAGTGGGTGGACTTACTCAGGCTCCCATTAAGCAACATCTGTGGGTGGATTTTTAGTCCAGCTGTTAACACGTGATTTATTCTGCAGTCAGATCAACCATGCCAATGGAAAGAGTAGGCTTCAAGCCTGCTACTGAAGGGACTGATTACAGTAATTACTGTCACCATGAAACATCTTGTAAATGTTGGCAGATAGGCTCATAGTCCCACATGCCAGCTGAATAAATGAGATCTCGTTACTTGCAGGTTGTCAAGTCAAATGATGCAAAGCAGTTTAGGGCAGGCATTCACAGCGTGGAGATACCTACCAAGATACTGGCCACAGTCACAATGACCACATCCTGCTACTTCTCTGGAGTGTCACCACTCTAGAGAACCAGAATCATAGAATCATAGAATGATTACAGTTCAAAAAGATTTCTAGGATCATCTAGTCCAACCATCCACCTACCACCAATATTGCTCACTAAAGCATGTCCCTAAATACCACATCTCCATATTTCTTGAACACCTTCAGGGACAGAAGCCCATTTTGGTGCATGACCACTCTTTCTGAGAAGCTTTTCCTAGTATGCAGCCAAGAGTCCATGTTATCTGTCCGTGTTACAGGAGGATCTAGGAAAGTCATGTTCTGTGGCTGGAAATTGGTCTCTACCATAGGGTACAAAACTTGTTTCCATTTTATGATAGAATCATAAAATATCCCAAGTTGGAAGGGTCCCATAAAGAACATCAAGTCCAACTCCTAGCTCCATGCAGGACATGGAATTGGAATGCATAAATTAAAGAGTCCAGGGCTAATTTGTCAGTGACAAAACAGGTTGGGCAGATGTAGGGCAGTACTGACCTCCCTGATAAGAGGTAGCAGCACTGTGCTTCTGGTTTCATTCTGACCCCAGCACTCCATGAGGGCAGAGGCAGGCAGATGGCTGTGGTCACCTCTGCACTTGGAGGTCACACAGCACAGCTGGCAGAGCCATCACACACTGAGTCAGGCTAAGCACATGTTCCTCTCCAGTTGGGAACAAGAACAAACCAGATAAGTATGGCCATGAATCAATCTAGCCAGAATTTTAGGAAAGTTTGCAGTTATCAGACAAAAGAGAGGAACCAGAAAAATACATTAATCAGTGAGAGTGAACTCACCAACCAGACCTAAAGTTTAATACATTTTAATAGATGTTACTTCTAATTAATGGATTAATGTAATTATAGTGATTATAAGTTATGTAACCAATTCTTGATCAATTAATCTTTAATTAACTCACTTTTAAGTACTCCCATTTTAATTAATCGATCTGTACTTTGTTTGTGTATCTCAGCACTGCACTCCATGACCCAGGAGATCTCTTCTTGTCACTCTCTTACAGTCTCGTTTTTCCTGCCCTGCTTGCCATTAATTTCCCATTAACATTAACTTCTTTCCTACCCCTCCTCAACTCTTCCCCACAGCATGGAGTAGCCAAAGATGAGGATGTCATGCTTCCCTCGAGGCGGGGAGATGATGGACTGAGGTGATGGGCCCAGTCTACTCAGGGCCAACTTCAGAGTAGAAAAACTGCTACTCAAAAATGCACTCATAAATGCTAATTCTCCCTCTCAGACCTCTCAAATGCAGAGCAAACAAGGCTCAGATTGGCACAGCCAAAGCAAAACCTCTCCTCTCCTCTTTGCTTTCTCTCAGCACCTTGAGCTGAAGCCACTCTGATTCTCATACTGATGCTGTGCTAACTGCTTTCCTGTGGCTTTCCTGCTCATCAGCCACAGAACTTACCTGCTGCTCAGGAGGCAGCTGCAGCTTTGGGGACAGCTCTTTGTCACACTCACTGATTTTTGCTTTTCCAAAACAGTATTGTGCTCTGAAAGGATGTTGCCCTCACTCCCCAGACTCCTGGCTGTGTTTTGTGTGAAAAGACCAGCATAAAGGCCGGACTAGCAAGAAAAAGCAGTTGAAAAGATTGATTTGCTAGGAAGCAAGTCTGAAGATGAGTCCTTGAGATGCAACATGTTGTATTCAAGGATCATAGAATCATAGAATCATTAAGGTTGGAAAAAACCTCTAAGACCATCTAGTCCAACCATCCAGCCGCTGCCAATACTGCCCACTAACCATAGATGCCTCAAAAAGTCACATTGTTCTAGAAAGTAGAAGTATTTTCCAAACTATACAAATTCTATTCTATCTATATCTTACTTTTGAAATCAATACTCACGCTTTTGTATTTTAATTGCAGACATTGCAATGTATGGACAGTCGGAAGCACCAATTTGAATAAATATTTTAAGTTGTTTTGTTAAAATTTAGTACAATGCCAAGTGGATACTGCTACTAAGAAACAGTCATTGAATTTCATTTTAGCCTACTTTACGTAAAAAGTATTTTGTTTGGGGGAGCAGAGCCGTTCCACTGCACATACTCCTAAGGGGTCATAGTCTTAATACTTGGATTTGTTCACTGTATCTGAGTATCAGAGTTTACCTCTGAGTAAAAATTAATTGGATCCTAGTCTAGGAAAGGGAGAGGTGATGATCTGTTCCTATGTCCAGCAGAATAGATAGTGGCAGGCAAACCTACAGGCATTTCTTGTCCTCAGTGACAGGTTTTCTCCTCAAATCCCTCTAGGATAAATCAGTTTAACCTCTTTGCTATTGAGTGGCAAGAGAGAAACAGCTCACCGTATGGCCCAGAGGGTGACAGTGCTATAGCCAGAGACATACCAAGATTTCAATGGATGCATTTTTTTCTGAATGGAGGAATTCAATTCCACACCTTTTCCTCATCCAGATTTCCATGTCAGATGCCATTCTGCTAGACCACTCCTCCGCTGCTATCTGTCACTCAACAACAAAAAGTAATGGAATATTGGTGGGAAGGTCCAACCTCTACTGCCGTTGCACCAACATCAGCCTCTGTTGTTCAGTCAACGTAACAAAATAGGAGGCATTACTTTTGGAGCAGCTGTAGTTTTATTTGGATTTAAAAATTGCTGACAGAAACTGAATATGTAATAACAGTTTTGCTATAGTCATTCTTGTTCTCATAACAATCACTCCTTCCAGAAGCACTAAAGAAAATTAAGTGCTGCAGCAAATGAACCATGCAAAATTATTTTACTACCATCAGTGATGACAGAAATCATTTACAACAGTTTTAAATGGTTTATTGCATGGGTGTAATTGCACATGGGGCAGTAGTTCCAGACTGAGTGCACACTGTGGAACTATTATTTATTATTATTTAAAGATTTGGGGAGTATCTCTTGCTGCAGCAGTTAGTTGCTTATTTACTCATTAAAGTTGGTGAATTACATGCACACAGAAATACCTACCCACAATGACTGCAATTATGAACCCTGTAATTTCATCAAATTGGATAGAAAAGTGCAGAAAGGCAATTATCAGACAAAGCCTAAACCTCAGCATCTTATCCACAGCTTAAAACCCTGATGGCCTCAGACAGTGGCAGAGAACTCCAGTGACTTCAGTTCACTGGAAGCTGTACTCAGCTACTAGTCTTGGAGCTGAACAGGTAGAAATTTCAGTGTCTTAAATAACAAGAGGTCCAGTCACAGAGACTTTTTCTTACACTACTACTTGCTAGTGATTACAGGGAACTCCACTGGGTCTAACACGGTTATGGGCAGAAAGCCAGCTGTCCTCCCACCACCCAGTGAAGCTCATAGTTGGATATGGTTTACATAAACCCATAGGACACCCAACTTCTGCTATCTCCAACCCTAAAGGCCTCAGTGAGGATGCTGGGAGCCTACTGAGAACACTTTGAGCCATTCTACCCACGCACCAGAAATGCAGATTTAAGACATAAGGAACACCGGGTCAAGTATAGAGTTGCTTGGTCACTTCCATGAGACAGATGAAGGCTCCTTTGAGAATATCATAAAGAAGAACATATATTCGAAGTATTTCTCTGTGGAAAACCAAATGAGCAGCTCCAGAACCAACCCAGAAGGCCACACAGCAGACAAGTGATGAATTTGGCCTCAAGCCACACAACCACCCTTACGTGACAGGCTGTGCAGAAATGTTAACTCTTCTTTTCTATTTGAACTGGATCTACTCAGAAGAAAATCTCTTAAAGATTCATTAAGCTACAAAGTACACAGAAGAGACAGGCTAACAATCAGGAAGCTCACCTGGGACTGAAAAATCCTTAGTAGCACACCATTCTTCAAGGTCCTTCGAAAGCAATTCCTTAAGCAACTCAGTCTGAGGCTATTCAGGGTCTTGGGTCTACAAAAGATTTATTAATGCTAAAGCTGTCAAAACATGATGATGGAAATGAACACTAAGTAAATAATTCAATGCATACATTTTACAGCTAATTAAAGATTATAATCAAAAGTGGTAATGATTTTTGCAATCATGAGTTAAGTGTGTGGAAGGGAAAAGAAGCCGCAAAGGGATTTTTTTAGAATCAGTTCTGGGTTGTTGAAATAAGCCTGAAAGAACCAGCATATAAACAAGTGTTAATTAATCAGGCATGCTGATAGCTCAGTATCTGCATTTTCATAAACTTCCAGACAGCTCTGTCATACGCTGTATAAGACCTCCCTCACACACTTTGCCCCCAACCAGTAAACACTGTCTCATTTGATGAAAATTTCCTAAGCTGGGTAAGGTTCTGTTCATAAATAAGATGTTCAAAGCCAGTGATTTTTTTCCACAGCAATGTAGTTTAACATCAAGATAAATAGAAGATTTCTTTGATTGTCTGGACTGGTTGTCTAGCTATAAAAGCAAAGCACTTCTCTATTGTTTTTGTTAGACATACCACCATCCTTCAAATGGCTTTGTAAAGGAGGGGTGGGTTTGGAGGAAGACTGAAAAGAAAAAAACATGTCAAAATAATCCTGGTGCACTTTACAGGTTATGATCCTTAGTATTTTTGGATTTCAAAAAATGAGTGAAAGTACTTTATCTACACATACTTCTAGACTCCATCCAATGTAAAAAGGTCATCACACAGAAGAGAATATCAATACATATGTACACAGGGATATCAGAATTCTTCCAAGGAGTACAAACTCTTCTCGCTCAAGCTTTGAGGTTCCTTAATCTACCCATGTAATAAAATGTCCAAAGAGTGCTGCACATTCAACCACTGCACAGAACTCCTTACGCATGTAGATACCAACCAGTGAAAGGCAGCTGCATTGTGCAAATGACAGTTCTCCAAAACACTTGTACCTACAGATGAGAGGAAATTATACGTATCCAGAGTGTTACCCAACTGATCTTTGGAATACAATCCCAAATAGTGGTTTCAGCTACCCATACTTGCACCTTCACACTTCTCTATACAGTTGCACCAGTCTCCATATTCAACAGTAGAGTTTCATATACACAGACCCAGAACCACGGCTCAATTAATCCATTCTTGGGAAACCCTTTCCTGTTATTTAATTCCTCTCCAAAAATCTCGCAGACTTGTCTTCAGGTCACTGATCCCATTTACAAAAACACTTTCTAACAAGAACACTTCTTACTCCACATGAGTGTTATGAACAGTTCTAGGGTCATACAATTTATTTCATCTTGGCTGTACTACGAATTTTTGTAGTCAAGGCTCATGATAGAAATGCCAAGAGCCTGCAAACAAAGAAGAAAAAAGCCACATAAAGAAAACCAAAAACGAGATAGTTTGCTTGTTCTGAGTCATTACTACTGTTTGATATCATATCAAACGTATCAACATATAATTTTTTCTACTGTTCACAAGTGGAAATGTTTTAAAGAATTTTTAAGGTCAGCTCGTTAACAGATTAACAGCTTATGAGGAATTTGTATACAATTTGATTTTTTTTTCTGTTTATATAAAATGTTAATGAAAGTTAATCCTAAAATATCATTTGGTCAGACAGAATATGGGAAAAAATGTGACAGATCTTCAGTGGATTTTGCTGGGTTTCTGTTGTTAAAGAGAAAAATAACTTTACACAAAGGAACTGATGATTTACTCTTCTCCAAAAGTATTTCTTCTTAGTCATTCAAGATTAATTTTAATTGAAATGCTATGAAAAATGGAGGAAGAAAGAATTTAAATGGAAGAATAAAAATAACATTGAGCTATATGGAGAATATTTTAGTGAATGTTTTCAGCTTACTCATCAACTAGCTTCTAGATCCAGAATATATTAAATATGAGGTTTACTCATTAAAAATCTGCAAAGCAGTATGCATAACATCAAAGTCAGATGATTTCAGGTGTTTGAACATCTTGAGTCCTAGTAGCCAAAAAATGAACCTGATCTGAATGCAAGATGGCCTGACTTCTACTGCAAGAAGATGGTGTATTCATTTCCACCCATGCAAAAGGAATGCAAATTACTGCTGATCCAAGAGAACAGCTTTTCAGAGTGTTTTAGGAGAAAACTATTTTGGAAGGGATCTCACCTGGTCTTTCTTTCTACCTAAGACAAGATCAACTCTACTGGAATCGCTTCTTGCTGGCGTTTGTCCTATTTAAAAAAGGTTCTTAATAACATTGCGTGAGGGAGTGAGGGAGTCAGCCAGTCATAATGGCAAAAGAATAGAGAAAAGTTAAAAATGATTACTTATTTGTTTTGAAATGTTAACAATTTTGTCTTTTCCTCCTTTTTTTCTCAGTCTACACATACAGCACTTTGTCAACAAGTTAACAACCTGTAATTGTGAAGAGTAAGATGCACCTAGAGAATTTCTAGAGGACATTAACTGTGTTTTCATTGCACTGTTGTAATGGCCTGCAGTACCACATTTACAACACTGAAAACTCAATCTATTTTGTCATTACTCATCATCCTCCTGGTGATATTAAAGGCACAGCATGGTGGTTGACCAAGGAACAGTCACTCTTGCAATCAGTCTCAATTCAAAGTAGAGACAGAAGAACCACAATCACCCACAAAATCTTGAGACGTAAGAACCTGTAACTATGACAGCTGCATCCTACAAATGCTACAGAAGACAATAACACCAATTCCTCCCTGCAAAGCCTGTGCTGACTCAGTTTCCTTTGTACACACTGGCAGCCCCATCTAAGTGCAGTGTCAATACCACCACCAAACAGTTTTTAAGGTATGCTGTCATCAAAACAACACTGTTGTCCCTTCCCTCTTTTCATGGGGAAATATAGCAAGTGTTTTCATTGATGTGGATCCCTGAGGCACTGAACATGTGAACTTTCCATGGCTGGGTTATTTTATCTCAACTAAGGGTCAATATTTGAAACTAAAAAGGGTATGATTTAGCGTCCTCTAGTAAGAATGGAGGATTGAAAAATACAGTCAATAAAGGGAAGATAGTTGTCCTGGTTTAGTTGACAGTTACACAGACCTGCTGTAGTGGAAATGTCACGGCCTGTAACAGTGATTGAGCACCTGGTGGGAAGGCAGGGCCAATCCAGGGGAGCTCAGGTGCAAGCAATGCATCTGAGTGACCAGAAGGGGTGGAGCCAGGATACACCCCTTCCCAGGCCTCATTTAAGGGTAGGCAGTGGAGGTAAGGGTATCTTTTGTTGGAGGTCTCTCTCTGGAGGAGGTCTTCTACAGGTAAGCAGTTTTTCTTTCCTTGTTTCTGCATATATGGCCATTGCTTTTGAGCTTGTTTTTATTTGTTGCAGCCTACGATTGTGCTATCCTGCTATTATTACTGTACTTTCCATTGCATCATAGTATTAAGCTTGCTTACTAAGATTTACTATGATGTTTACCTCTTCTAGGATTCTATGAGTTCCGATTCTATGAGTTCCTTATGCTTTGTATACAGCTAACAAAGCATACAATAAAGACAGAAATAATTACTGGTGGTAGAGTGAAACAGTATATTTCAGAAACAGTATATTTCAAAGTCACTGTTCTAGTTAAGATGTGCTATGGGATGGGAAAGTAGTCTGTAGTATAAAACTAACTGCAAGGGTTGAGGCTGAACTCTATAAATAAAGTCAGTACTGTTACCACTCATTTCAACTGATAATATAAACCCATTGTTTATGGACAAATGTTGGGTGAGCTAAGACGTACTCAGAATTACTATAGGGAACTTAGACATTCCCTATGTGCTTTAGTAATACTATGGTGGTGGTTGGGTTATTGTCTAATGTGTGCACAGATACAGTTATGCTACTATTTATCTTCACCTTGGTAAATATATTTAAAGTGGTTTTGGATATCTTAAATTGCTTTTTTCTGAGAAATTGCTTTTAGGATCTTATAAAAGGCACATTTCCTTGACTGAATAGCAGATGCTTCTCTAACTTTCTTTCAGAGAAGAAGTTTACTACCTGCTCTGTTCTTATCACAGAAGCACTGTCCATTAGATTGTTAGGATGTATTCTTTGAGGCTGGTAATATTTTGCTTTCTCAAAAGCAAGAGCTAATCAAATTCTTTTGTCAAATGCACTCCTGGTTAACTCTTGTTCACTCTCTCTGTGTCAGACCTTTTAGCCAGGGTAATCCACTTTCTTCAGACACAAGTCATTATCTATAAAACATAGTTTTAGCTTTTTTTTTTTTCTCCCACTGTTCTGTTAGAAGAAAGTTCAAGGCAGGTGTTTCAGGACAGCATAGAAGGACTGGGTGAGGAAAAGCTGCAGCTTGCAATCAGGATTAACTTTCTTGGAGAGGACAGGGCAGGAAAATCTTACCACTTGATCTTTCCACAGCATGTGTGGAGACATTGTGGTGAGACCTACAGGAAGATGCTGCACTCCCCACTCAGGAAATGGGCAGCCACAGTGATGCACAGACAGGCACAGAGTTGGCTTTCACAGCCTCAAAACAGTTTTTCTGAAATGATTTTTCTCTAATGAATAATGTTTTACTTAAGGTAGTTGTCCAGTCTTTCATTACCTCTTTCATTACTTCCAAGGGAACTAACTACAAGCCAAATAGCATTCATTGCATATAAATTGCTTAGGTCTGAGAGGCTTTCTCTCTGGGCTGTTTTGAGGTCTGGTGCTTGCAGTGGAAGGGATCCTGTAAGAAAAGAGTGGGCTTGCTTCCCAGAAAGTGTGTCTTGTGATTAGTGTAGCTCTTCTGCATTTGATCCTTCTGTGAAGAAAACAATTGAATTTTGCTTGTGTGTGTGTGTCTACTTTCAGAGTACAACTTACAGCTTGTAACTAGATGTTCTGTTCTGCTTCTACGAAAACATCTGAATCTTCACTCTCTCCTCAACTACATACTTAAGTTACTGTTGACTTAAAATGACACTAGTGTGAGCATTCCTCCCCTTCTGCATGGCAAGTGCTTGGATCTTGGCTTTGAACTCAGTGACTCCTGAAAGTAGAGAGAGCAGAGTTCAAACGCAGACACAGAAGCTTGGAGGGTAGATCAGTCTCGTGGTACTGAAATGATGAAACCGAGAATATAGAAACAAATCAGCTTCTCAACCCTTCCAGCATCTTGTGTTAAATGCAGACTGAGCTCTCTGCAGCAAGGGCTTTTTTAAAACTACCTATTTGTAAAGCAGCTAACATGATGGGCTGCTGATGGGACACCATGATAATCAGTTGCTCTTTTTGCTAAGAAGGCACTGTGTAATGCTGGTCCCACTACAGTTGTAGGTACTGAGCATGGCTCAGGGAGGAGGCACAGCTTCATTCCCTTTGTTTTTCTCCAATTTCCTTGTACATGAGTCAAGTATGACCAACTTGTCTTGCTTGGCTGAGCAGAACAATTCAGACCTAGTATTGAAGCCAATTAGGCAGCAAACTCTACAAACACAACACTACTGACAGAAATGCATGTTTTCTCAGATGGCAGCTATTGCCATGCACTGCCAGAGGTAGTGCTTAGCCAGCCAAAAACTCCAGAGGAGAATGGAGTAGAAGATCCAATTCCTTTGTGCAACTTCAACTCTACTGGACACATTTACGTAGGTAATAGACACAAACAAAAGCGAGCATTCTTCACTTGCAAGATGAAGAGAGGTTTGTAGTAGGCTTACCTTTTGAATTCTAGATATTAGGTGTATTCTCAAATATTTTTATACTTCTGCTTTGGAGGCTAGGCTTAGGACTAACACTGCCCTTATAGAGGAAGTAGCATGCTGGGTTCCCACTGCTTTGGTTACAGGCTTCCCTTCTCTGAACTGGGAGAAATGGTGCCTCATCTCAGTGGAAGTTCAGTTCTGCTAGGGGCAGGGAGGAGGACACATTGAAGCTGTGTCCATTCTCTCTTTACTGCACAGGTGGTGGGGAAAAAAAGTGCCTGGAAAAGGCTCGACTTGCCTTTCAGTGATGTGACCTCAGTATGGAGTGGAGGATTCAGTGAGAGGTACTGACTCTTTCAATAAGTAAAATGAAGCTATGGCTCTTGAGACCTGTGAAAACATCCTTGATGATCTTATAAGAAAAGCATGTGAAAAATAAATAAGAAGTGTTGCTGCCTGAGAACCTTTCAGACACCAACCCCAGCTGCTTAGTCTCATGCCAAGCCATTAACATGGAAAGATTGCAATGTACTCTGTGGCATTCCACTAGCAGAAAGCAGCTTTCCAGCAGTGGAACTCATGCAGCCATGGACCACCTCTGCGATTTTTATTTTTTTTTTTTGTGAGCAAGCAAACATCACCAACCCAGCAGGAATGCTTTCTGAAGGATGTGAGAGTAGCAGGGACTCTAAACTGCAGCAAGGCTAGTATCATATAGAACACTTCATCAGTGGAAGGCATATGATCTGTCTGTCGGTGGGCTGAGATGCCCACATGCGTTTTGTTTTCCCTATGTCAGTGAAACAGCAGTGGATTCTGGAGCAGAGCTGATCCTCCTTGCATGACGCACACAGGTCACCTTTGGTTTGATTTAATTTTTGAAGATACCTTTCTCACTAGGAGAACTTTGGGTGTTAAATCCAGTTCTTGCTCATTTCAGGACTGCATTTCTGGGCGCAGGCAAGGAATAAAAAGAACTTTGGCACATTAACACTGCCACTGATCAGCGGTAAATCATGATAAGAAGCTGACGTGACCCTTGTTCACTGGGTCTGAAACAATGCATTAAACACTTCAGTAATCTGCTTCCTTGCTTTAACAACAGCAAAGGAGAATGGGGAGGCTGGAAGTTAACAACAGCTGAACTTTTTATTAAGTGATAAAGTGTATAGACCCAGACCTGCAGTGATTTAGTCACTTAACAGTGAAAATTCTGTGGTAAAAGCCCTGATCTGTAGAGTCATGTTAGCATGTCTGACACAGAATCTCACACCTTTCCATATGTAAACTGAGTGCCATGCTAGGGAATAAGTAGTGATATCATGAGGTAAAATGGTAGTAAAGGAGATCAGTGCCAAGGCAACCCACAGATCCAAATAATTGCTCACCACAGGTCAAAACTAACCTTGAAAGGACTTCAGACTGAATTAGGGCTTATTTTAAAAATTGAGTTGTGAAGTATATTTATTCCCTGTAACCTAAGACTAGAGAGATTGCAAATACTGTCACACGCTCTCTTAAGAGGAGATGGATCTCAAAATCTTCAGGTCTGGTTCCCAAAAGTATGACGTGGTTAGTTTCCCTGAACACAAGCCAAGACAGAAATCTGAACTGCCACTGAGAGAAGAAATTGCTTCAGAGGAATTAAAAGTGTTAGGAGATCTTTCTGGCCTTCAAGAACTGTGATGGGGAAGCAAAGACAGGAGAGAAAACGGAGCATAGATGTTCCTACGTACACACTGCCACCAAAAGGAAGGTGCCTGACTTCTGGATGATATGCTACCATTGACCCCTAAATAAGGCAAAGGTGAAAGGTGCTACCTACCCACAGAAAGTAACACGCAGGTGGTGCTGTGAATATACATGCCCCAGATATCAAGATCTGATCACACCAGCAAGAACCAACTCTGGACGACACATCCCAAATCAGGAAAGCAATTAACTCTTTATCTGCAGAGGACACCTGCAGCTTTAACATCACACTACTGGAGATAGGGATTTGATTTTTTTTTAATTTAAATCTGTTTCAGAGGGAAGACTGCCAACTCTGTGGCCAAATAGACTGTGTTTTCTGACAAACTGAAGTTGTCATTTTTGTTTTTAGCCTCTGAAATGTCAGGGAGAGAGTTAAGGGGAAGGCTGGCTTGTTTACAGACATTTTAACACAATTCTGGAGAGCAGCCAGAGTAAGGAAGTTCATCTTTCCCACCCACTGTCACATCCCATGATCAAAATTGGAGTAAACTAGACTCACCTTCAGGTGGATATGCAAAGTTCTGTAAAATAAGAAGTGTTATTCTTTTGCTCACGACAGCAAAAATCATGAAGAGTGTAGGTGCTTTGAGCACATCCAACAGAGATGTTGCTTTCAGTCTTCATGTCATCTGCATGCTGTACCCCAATCTTAGATAAAGTAACTGAATAAATATCACCCATCCTGTGCTCAAGAAGGATGGCCTGTCCCAGCTCCTAGGGAAAAATAATGACATAGGACTCTAACCCAAGCTATGTTCTTCTTGAGAAGTAGGAGTGGGAGAGGAGACTGGCAAACAGATTGAAAGCCTCATTAACTCCTTCTTTAGAAATGCACTCCATCTGAACCACTTGCAGGGATAAAAACACCCTCAGAAGTTACTTTTTTAAGTCACTTAAAGGAAGAAGCTGCAAGGGAAAACCAAGGCTGAAAATGCTGTATTGTTCTGAAGGTATACTGGTTGGTTTTGATGAAAGCATTTGGTTCATTAGTGCCTTTTATTTTGAAGGACTACAGAGTTAAGACACGATAGGTCTGTGAGCAAGGATCCTTTTACCTGCCAACTAAACACAGAAGTTTAATTGCACTCTTCTACTGCAAGTAAGGCTTCAGGACTGAAAGCAAGGAAAACTATTAGGCATGATGAAAACTGGAGGAAAAAAAGAGGGTATACTGTCACCTAATACTTCAGATTTAGGAACTGAACTGATCCATCAGAGGAAATTTACTAATTAGCAAGTGTTTTTGACCATTAATTGACATTAGCCACTCAAACACTTATGCTCCAGGGAATAGGGGGAGTGCAAATATGTTTTCTGTGAATTGGTCTCTGCTGACATCTCCTTAACCTAAACAGATTCCTATGTATCTAATATAACAAATACCAGAAAAAATGTCTAAAATCGTAACAGAGCAGAAAGTCTCCCTCCTAACTCAAGGGTTGTCAATTTCTCATCTTACAAGACTCCAGAGAGGCACCATCAGTTCTCTTCTAGGGCTTATCTTTTGTAGGAAGCAAAAACTCAGAACAATAAAAGGGGGGAGGGGGGAGAACTAAGAAGATAATGTAATTCAATGACCATCATAGCCTATATATTTTCTAGTAGCAGCTAGACATGTATCTATTTCATCTCTTCTGTCTGGACATGGGGTTTCCAAGCTGGTGCCCATGGACTTCACCCTCCCAGTGTTGATGTTACAGCAAACCAGGGGCACCTGGCTGTGAGACATTACTATTATGTGTTCCAAAATTATTAAGATACTGCTACCAGACAAAAGAAATGTTGTCTTTTGAACCATAACAGCTCAGGCTGTTTAACTTCCATTCTGAACTCCTCCTGGAGGTCTGCCAGCAGCTCTTTATATTGCAGTTGCTCAAAACATTTGCACAGAGAAAAAGATACTGGAGCCTGATACAGAAATTCTTGCTTACAAAACATGTATTTCGTATTGTAAGCAAGAATGGTTTCCTCATGATATTTAAACAATGAAATGTTGCAAATACAAACATTACATATTTTACAGACTAAGACATTCTGGATTCACTGTATTTCATGCACTCATTTTTGTGACATGGGTTGTTTGTTTTGTTGTTGTTTTTTTTGGGGGGTTTTTTTTTTTTTTTGCAACACCCTCACAGAGACATTCTTTGTTGTAGTTGAAGCAGCACTTACCATAGTTCGGGGTAGTAGATCAGTAGTTGCAGATTACTGCATCATTTCAACAAAGAGAATTGAAAGACACAGACTTCCATGTGGTCTCTTCTCTCTCTCTTTGTACTGTCCTTGTTAGACTGGAGCAATAACTACTGAATTAGGGAAGTTGGAGTAATTCCTCTCAACATATGATATTGTCCTTGTCCTACCTTCCAGCAATGCCTCTGTGTTACGGTAACTTGATTGTCTTGATACTTACAGTCAGTTTTTTATGTAACATGCTTTTCATTTTTGTAGATAAAGATTTTCACAGGTCTGAAAGTTAGGCATTCAAAATCCTTATTGGGCATATTTGCTTGCACCAACTGCATCTTGGGTACTTTGCTATATATCTCAAATATATACATCGGTACCTTTGCAGTCTCAGTCCAGTTAGGTTATTCCCTGGTCCTACTTGATAAGCTGCCATGGAACAAAATACAGAGCATGGCAGAAGCAGCTCTTTGGTCTGCAGGGAATGATTTTAAAAAAAAAAAAAAAAAACAATAATAATAACAGAGAAGGATTCATCTGTGTTACCAAGAGCGACATCTTAAATTTGCAGTCTTTCAGCTTTTGACCATTGATACAGTACAGTACCAGCCCCTCACATATCTTGCACAGACCATAAAGCTAACTCTGCAACATACTCATCACAACACAGGTGTAGGCAGAAGGAAGCTTATTTCCTTGATAACTATCAGTCTGCTTCCACCACCAAGACAGAGAGCTGATCTCTGCACAAGAAACATGGGGTTTTGAAGTATTATGGTTTGCTTGATTGTTTTTATTTCTTTTTTTTCTTTTTAAAATGAAAGCGTAATCAGAAAAGAGCAAAGCCTGGGACAGCCAGAAAGTAAGGGCTTGGTTGATATTCAGCTTTCTCTGAGCCGTGTCCACCATACAAGTTTTTTGAGCAGTGCTCAAAAAAGAGAACCAACTAAAACCTAACAGGCCCTCTGGTTAGTTATGATGTTCGCACAGAACCCAGTGGCCTGTTGTCTTGCTGGGTTTGGAATCTGGCCTTAGGAAGTCTACCAAGATTAATTGGCAACTCAGTTTATAGAAGGAATGCAGAGCAGCAGCCTCTGTCCCTGGTTCTTGATCCTCTGGGAGGACTTTGGAAACAATGCTGTTGACGTCTGTTGGAGTGGGATCATGTCTTCTGACCTTACCAAGTTTCCTTTGCTCCTCATTCTCTTGACTTGCTTAAAAGCTGCTTATGAGAGTTTATTGAAACTTTCCAAATAATTTTACTTTTGAATGTAGCCAGTCCTGGGAAATTTTCTTTATAATGCAAGGTTTGGGGAAGTCAAGTGTGTGTGAAACAAAAATACAAAAGGGCATAATGCAAGATCTTATAAGCCTGCACTGTAGTGGCTTCCATTAGCAACTGTTGCAAAGACAAAACCAAGGATATACTGGAAGGAGTTACTTGGAAGTTTGGAACCAGAGCATAACAAGGATGTCATTCACATGGCTTGAGTTTGTGATTTGCATAGCAAGTAGCATAGACTTGCTAGACTACAGGGAAACACTGTGACTGGCTGCAAGGAAAATACGTATGTACAGAGAATGGCTCACTGGTAAGAGGTGGAACTGAAGTCAGTGGCAAGAGAGGTATCTTACCTAAATAGGCATTGCTAGAGCACTGGGTAACTCATCATTGGTTAGACATGAGTCAAAACTAAGGCCTCGCATCTGATCTTCAAATGCAAAGATGTTTAGGTTCTTTGGGTCAACTCTTTTGGATCAACACTGACTAATACAAATAGTCTTGGTGAGAAGAGTCAGTGTTTCATCTCTGGGGAAGCTCAGTGGTTACTTGAAAAGCTCTTTTATTTTGCTTTTCTTTAGGGAGAAGGACTTAATTCTGCTGCAGAGTTTGTTTAATATAATTCAGTGTAGCTTCTTGTAGTTTTGGGGTTTGCTTGAGATTTTGAAATGTTAAAGAAAACAGAGTAGAGTTCTTCATTCTCTTTATTAGCACAAGAAGAAAAATAACTCATTTTAGAACTCTAAATGAGAAGAAAGGAGAAAACAGGCCCTGAGTATAAAGAAAAGAAATGCTTGAGTTCTTGGAAGGACTGGAAAAAACTAAAATTGTTCTTCATACACAAATGTTTAGGGCATTAGGAACTGATTTTTTTTAAATGTTCATCTGAGTTGAATCTAAGCTTTCATATTCCAACCCAGGGTCACTTGAATTTCTTAGCTAACTGTATCTAAACAAAAAAAATCCCCTTTTTATATACTCTTAAACTGATGAGAATGTGCAATTGCAAATTCTTTTGACCCTGAAGGTCTTCAACTGTTTTTACAACTAATCTAGCAAATACTTTTTTCCCAAAAAGTAGTACAATGTATGGTGAAGAGAATGACAGGATCTCCAGCAACAATAGTTTTAAATAGCAAGAAAAAACTCATAACATCAAACTAGAACTTCCTTTTCCACTGAGGCTACATAGAATGAAAGAAACTGGGGTTATTATTCTGACCCTGTAAGCCCACTTTCTCTATGATGGCTGGAGAGAAACATGCACACTGACTGCAGAGCAGAGAAAGGCCAAATGGAAGAGAACTCAAGGGACCCCTCTTGGACTCTTCTGCTCCCCCACTGCAACTGTAGATAAAGCTGAGGTGTGGGGGACAGCAAGTACTAACGCCTACTTTCACATAGCACTACTTACGTAGGCTACTCTGTTCACAAACAATCAAATTAGGTCCTCTAAAGAGGTCCTCTAAAGCGGTCTCTTCCGTCTGTGCCCTCAAAGCTTCTCATCTTCCCATCTCAAAATAACATACTTTAACATGTTGAAGCACTGTGTCAAACATCTGGAGGCCAGAAAAGGCCTGTTCATAATCTCACTGTGATTGGTTCAGTCTAACATCAGCCTGAACAATTCTGTGCAGGAGGAAAGGTTTAGGATGGGGTTTCCAGAGATGCTGTGCCTACTAAATATTGACTACCAGCGTCTTTACTCCTTCAGTCCTGTAGTTCTTCATAGTACCACTGCCAAAATCAAGTACTCAGAAGTTCAAGTACAGGGAAAGAAGACACGATGTCTGAAGGAGGTATTCTTGAGCGATGCAGAGCTTCATCTACTGGTGAAATGCAGAAAACATACAAGCAAAATAATATTTTGCTGCCACTTTTCTGTACCATTCAGAGCAGTTACAGGATAGACAACTTTTCCCATGGAAGATGCCAACTAAAGCAATGAATTGGGAGTCTGTACTGAGAACATTTCCAGAGGGAGTTGCAAATCAGCAGCAGCTGGTTTGGACTCAGAAGGAATGGTGATTTTTTGATGGGGTTATAGCTGGATTCAATTTTTTTTTTTGTTATATATATCTGATATTTTCTTAAATACCGAGAGGTCCACTGACTCCCACTACTCCTAAACCTTTTCAATATGCTTTTGCTCAGATATAGGAAGTGTCAGGCAGTACAAATGCAAGGGAGTTTTTTCAGTACTTTTTCTAGTATATTGCAACACTCAAGACCAGCTGACAAACAAATTACATATAAATGTACAACCTGACATATTCCCTTTGTTTCAATGAATGGTATCAATTTTGAATTTATTATCATTGTAATATATGCTTGCTTAGAGGATTCTTTGCAGTCATCTTGTATCTTGCTTCTTAAAAGCTTTCAAAGTACATTTCAAAGAAATGCCTTGAAACAAATTTCATTTTCTCCTTCAAAACATATGAAAAAAGCTTTAAGGATATAACAGATACTTGATCCTTCTTATAGATTTAACTGCATTCTTGTTTTGTTGATTAAAAATGTATTAAAATTAAAAATTAAATTAAAAACATATTAATAGTCATATAGGTGTGCTTTTAGTTCCATGGAGGTAGAACATTAAAAACTAGCAAACCTGAACTTATTTTAGCTGCTATTTTATATGTGAATACAAAATATCCTCAGTGAAAGGGTGTAAGAAAGTAGACGTACCTACTGTGATTCTGTCTCTGGCATTTCATCCCCAGAGTTTGGACTGCAGCTCCCTATGGGAATATATGCCAGAGAGATGCATGAATCTCCACTTTAATCTGTCATCCGCTGGGAAAAGCTTTTCATTAATTTATATTCTCTAAAGGGTTCAGAGAACTGAAAGGAAGGCAACATCCTTGGAGGGATTTTCTCAAAGGCAATGCATAGTTACTTAATCACACCATGGTCTGCATGCTGACTTAAGTTTGAATTGGTATCACTAGCTATCTCTTAGATTGCAGGGTTCATCACACTGAATCAGGGTGGTGGTTGTTGTTGTTTAAAACTTCATCAACCTTCTGTCAAGTAGAGATCTTTTGCCTCAGTCCTATAAAGGCTGTGGTACTGTTGTTTCTTTTTAACACAAGATCATTTTAAAAGAAAATGAGATGGGCTTGGTTTACAGAAAAATTGATTTTCTTTTAAGCATAAAGCACAAATTGAAATGAAAGTCTTTCAAAACTTAAGAATTCCAAAAATACTACTGAAGAAGTAAGAGCAACTTACCTTTAAGCAATTAGGAAGAAGCCATACTTTAAAAATAGATATTATACATGAAAGTTCCAAGCAAAACATATTAGTCAACAAAATACTAATGCAAAATAGCAGAACAGCTGCTAATATAGTAAGGATTACTGTGATATTTCTTCAGTATAAGGTGGCATAGTTTGATCCAATCTGTATTTATGGATGGACTAATTAAAGGCACTGACAGAAAATGCCTGACATTCAAATAGAAAATAAGAAAGTAAAGCAAGAAAAGTGCCTAAGCAGGAGATGCTGAATAATTAACTGTCTTGAGATTAACCTAAAATCCTTCTTATTTTGTCAGCTTTATTATTTTTAGCACTTACCATTCAAATTTTCCTAAATCCATGCACAAAGTATTATGACGGGAAGTCCACTTCAGGATGGAATGAACAAATTCATGGGGTTGTCATTGTTGAGAGCACAGATGACTAGCTAGAGCCTTCAATACATCCAGTTCCCTATGTCTCCAAATCTAACGGGACTGTAGGTCTTTGCTACTTTGTCAGCTACACCTGGAAAAGCCCAATAATAGCACATACAAATCCTGCACATGCAGGAAATAGGCACAGTAACTGCAAGCAAAGTTGACATCTGGGCAACTCTTGCTGTGCAAGCTTGAGGATGTTACTCATTTGGGTAAGTGTGATGAGGAAGTGCAGGTGCACTTGAGAACAGCTGTTGAATGAAGTGCATGATGTCAGACTAGATGTACAGAGACATGTAAGCACTGAGGACTCTCAAGACAACTCTGAGATGCTGTCTAACCAAAAGGTCTCTTTTTCCTGTGTGTTCAAAGGGGTCTCTACTTACAGATATTTCACTAATTTCACACTTGCAATGCTTTATAAGTACCAGAAATTATTTGCCTCGGATGGCTTTGGGATAAGAGCTCTGGATTTCATCCAAACCCTGCCTCTAATCACAGCACTTTCCTGTACTGACTCTGAGCTCATCGCTGGAGCCAAAAATCTGTGCTTGTCAAGGTCCCCAGGCTGCCTTGTTAAGCCAAGATCCTTGCAAGACCCATTCAGAAAGAGTTCAAGCAGTGGCCTCGGAAAGAATCACATTTCGAGAGCTTTAATTCATCCTTCGTAAAACAGCAGTGCTCAATAACACTTAACGTCCAAGGAAGTTCTCCATGTTGATTTGCACTTTGAAAATCAAGTGTCCTTCAATGGAATTATATTTAAAAATGGAAGCACAGCAAGACCATTTGCCTTAGGAACTAATTTCTTATCTTCGTAACTTAGAAGCACCACTACTTCAGTAGCCACTGGGTTAGATAATTGGAAATAAGGATTCTTTCACAGAAAACCTATAAAAAGGCTGACTCAGCTTGGCTTTCCACTCTGTGTGTTCATTTTCAAACTGGAAAAGAGACTTGAAGCATTTTCAACCCTTAATCAGAGGAAGTAATTCATTGCTGTGTCCATCCTGAGAAGAAATCTACTCCAAGAGTACAAAGAGGTAGACAACCATATTTCGAATGGTCCTGTTCATAGGCTATCTCTAGGTAGTGGAAGGCTGCAATGAGGTCACCCTGCAGCCTTCTTTTCTCCAGACTGAGCAAGCCCAGTTCTCTCAGCCTGTCTTTGTATGGGAGATGTTCCAGCCCCTGATCATCTTCATGGCTCTCCTCTGGACCCTCTCCAACAGCTCCCTGACTGTCTAGTAGTGGGGGCTCCAAACCTGGACACAGTACTCCAGATGGAGCCTCATAAGAGTAGAGAAGAGAGGGACGATCACCTCCTTGTCTCTGCTGGCCACCCCTCTTCTGATGGAGCCCAGGATAGCATTTGCTTTCTGAGCTGCGAGAGTGCAATGCTGGCTCATGTTAAGCTTTTCATCTATCAAGACCCCAAGAGTCCATACTGAATTATGGAATTAAAAAGTTAAAGTGATCCTGAAGGGAAAATAGCAATATCAGAATCAAATCATTTAAGCCTTGAGGAAAAAAAAAAAAAGCAGAGTTCAGCCTTTTATTTTGCAAGGAAGTAAGTGCTTTTTAAAAAAAAAAAGTCACACTTATAACTAAAATTTCATATCAGATGCATCATTGTTGCATCTCAATAGAAAAGCTCTCATTAAGTATGAAGGGCCAGATACCTTAATAATAGCGTGTTTTGAAGAGCTAAATGAGTTGAAGTACTCAGCATGCCATCTCCTAATCAGGAATGAAGGTTTTAATGCAAGGCTTCCTGACAATCTCACTTCTGTAGTGCTTACATAAATGAATCTGTAGGTATGCGTATGTTTTTTTAATTTATTGTGTGGGTGAAGGAATGCATTTCCTAGTGATACAAAATAAGATCTGACTACAAATGTAACCAGGGCTATCTGCTTAGGTGATAAACATTAGGTGATCACCTCACAAAGCTCCCTGTTTAGAGAAACACTGTGGGAATGATTTATCCCTCCAAAGACACAGATGAGAAGGGTTTGCCTTGAATACTGCTTACAATTATCTATGGATACACCAAGTCAGCACCCAATAAAATAGCCGAGGTCCAGTTTGAGCTATTAGAGAGAGAGAGCTCATGTAAATAGCCTGGATTTGAGGTTCCCATTAAGCTTGTCAGTTCTCTCAGTTTCTCTCACCTTTAAATAAGTCCACATCTCATTCTACAACTGACTCCACTGTTTCTGCCATCTCTGCATATTCACTACAATCTTTATAACTGCCCTCCTTTTTATTCGCTCATGCAGCTAAATCCTTACATAGCTTCACCTTAACGTTGTGTGGAAAAGATACATTCTTTCAGTTCTTTGGACTGCAAAATTACAGTCTCTTTCTCTCCCTATCTCCATTGAAAGCCATCCAAAAACCTGTTGCAAAGACAACAGCTGAAACAAAACCTGATTTGTAGATCTTTTCTCTTACACCGCTGCAATGTCAGGTCAATAAAACTTTCAGTGAAGTAGCTAAGGAAAAAGTGTTTATTGCTATGTTTGGGCTAATGGAAAAAAACAGGAAGAATGAGGAACATATGGCAGATATTGCAGCACTCAAAAGTATTTCCAACCTTAGTTCGTATTAGGCTGAGCCAAGTTCTTTCTGGCTTTCCGTAAGTCCTATCAGGTTTAGCTAACTAATCTTCTGGAACTCTTGTAAGGACGAAGGAACACGCGGTGTGGTCAGTCTGTTAAAGTAACTCAGGAAAAATCAGCAGCAGCTTCACAATGTTCCTCCTGGTTAATGATTGGTCGGGACAAGAAGGCTGACTGCAGGGTCTTTGATCCATGAATGTATCTGTAATAACTAGGGTCATGGTACTTCCTGTAGTGCATTTTGAAAGTCCAAAGTCAGTAACCCCTGAGTAATTGGGACTGTTATTGAGCAAATGACATGCTTTAAAGCAATGACATTATGTTAATTACCTGGGGGAAAATCGAGGGGTGAAAGTTTGTAGCAACAACACAGAGCCAGAAATTAAACTTGGGACAATCCATCATAAATTCAGTCCAAAATCCTATGTTTGGTCAGTTTATGGTTCATTGCTAATTTGAGCTCTGGAATGAGTCCCTGGAGAAATAACTTCTGATGGTTCCCAGCCCTGGAGTTGTGGAGTGGCACCACTTCTGCTAAGAGGAGAGGGGGAAGAGAGGGCTGCCAACCTCAACCCCTCTGATGGGGCACATGGATGTTTGCAGTGACACAGTAGTAGTGGTACAGGCTGCCCAGGGAAGTGGTGGAATCGCCAATCCTGGAGGTTTTCAAGAAAAGGGTAGATGTAGCATTGAGGAATGTGGTTTATTGGAGGTTGTGGGAATGGGGTGACAGCTGGACTTGGTGATATTAGTGGCTTTTCCAAACCTTAATGATTCTATGACTGTATTAATCAGGAGGAGTGGAGGAGATGGGGACAGCTTTGGGTCAGCACTACACCAAGCTAACACTTTCTGCTAGATCGTGATCTCCACTCTGAGCCTCTGCTGCTCCAAAAGAGCAGATGCTGGAGCAACCACAACAAGGCATGCAGCGCTAGTGATTTACCTTCACTTTGCTGCTGGGGGATATGACGCATGCCAGAGATGGGAAATAATCCAGACTTTAAATCAATTCTCTGAAAGACCTACTAGGTGTCTAAGAACAAGAACGTAGTATTTAAAAAAAATCTATGCATTCCCATTAAGAAATTTAGTCAAACCAGCCAAATCAACATTATAATATCAATATGAAACGGCATAAGCGCTCATCCCCAGATCTCATTTTCTTAAATTTTTGTAGAGTGAGAGATGAAATGGTACCTGAGCTACTTTGACAGATCATAAAAAAAAAAATAAAATCTGGAGACACCTTTTTTCAAGGATTAATTATTCACTATAGTGAGGAAAGACTACAGCAGCTTTTCATAGTGAAGATGATACTACATGGAAATTTAACTTGTATGATAATAAACACACGCTATCTCCAATATATCCAATACCCTTAGGATACAGCACAACGTTGGCTCAGATACAGGCCACACCATCCCCCTTTTACATCTGCACAACAGTCACAATGCTTTTACAGTGCTACACAGATATAGCTCTACTCTCAGTTCACTAGAAACCACTAGTTAGATGAAAGAGGAGCACTGTTTCCCCACTTTCCTTAGTTTGAAAGTAGTGAAAAGGGATGTCTGAATACTTAATATTCAGAAGAGGTTTAGTCCTCTTTCAACAACCTTGAATAAATGACAGAGAACAAGATAACACCTTAGTGGCAGCTTATTCTAATGATCAAATTGGTCCATCCATCACTGGGGAATAAATGTTCTACCTAAGCAAAAAACATTGTTAATCCTTAAAGAAATGGGTCACCTAGAAGGAAAATTTACTTAAAATTGTCCTACTATCTTTGTTAAAAATAAAGAAGGCGGTTTGTATTGTTATCACAGACTTTTGCGGTGTACTTGGCTGAAGCAGCTTGTGTGAAAACTGGGAATCAACATTGGTTTCTGCAGTTTGAATATCTATGAGGCTTTTTCCCCACACCACAATACAGCAGTGAATAAACTCTGAGAATTCTGCACTGCAAGCTTGTTTCCTCTGAAATGACACATAAGAAAAGAACTGACCTTGTTTCGATTTACATAGAAGATTAATCCATCTTCTCCGCTTCATATCATTTGTGTTTTGATCTTCTAACCCAAATAGATCATTTTTACATTAATCAATCCTTCTAATTCTCCTCTGGCTCTGCAGTGAGGTTGCTTCTCACCTTTCTGAGAAGTGAAACATACGAAAGAGCTCACCTTTTCACGTCCACGTCCGCCTATTTAGGAGTGGCACCTGGAAATGTCCCATTTCTCTATTTATGGTTATGACTGCAGCACTTCCCATCAGAGCCATTTCTCCTTCTATCTCGTTATTTGCTTTAGTGAGGCAGTGCACCTTTTTTTTTTTTTTTTCCCCCTCATAGCCCCAGTTTTGTGAAGGAAAAGGTTCTGCTACAGAAAAGAAAAATCAGGAAAATATTTTATATATATATTATTTATTTTATATATATTTAATATATACTTTATGCGTGTACAATAAATAATATATCTCTATATAAATAAAATATCTGAGATGCCCAGTACAGATTCCTAATCACTTGCAAAATCAAAGAAAAAAATAAAGGACAGTTCTGGATTTTAAGCCTTATTTATTGGGACTGAACTAGACCCAATTAAGTTTATACAAACTGCAGAATGATGTGCAGATGAGAAACAGTTAAAGCTCTGACTTGAGGATGGCCTTAGCCAGAATTTCTTTTATATAGCAGGCGAATGGATGGATAGATGGTTGGTTGAACAATATCATGCAAATGCTATGTTTCTGAAACTGTCAAAAAAAAAAAAAAAAAAAGGCAGACCTCTCTTACTATCATGTAATCCATGTTCAACTTGGCAGAAGTACAAAGTAAAATCCACGCAGCCAGAACTTGATCTTCTGTTCTTTTAGTCTGTAGGGAATTACCCGTAGCAATGCACTATAGGACTGAATTATCAAGTGAATTAAGGACAAAGTGAAATTATCAGTAGTGTAGGTGTACAGAATTTCCATTGTACAGAAGATATAATGCATAGTTCTTCACTACTCATTTTCTAGTCTAACCAAGAAGATGCCACAATATTAATTTGAACTTACCTGATTTATGTTTATTGTTCCTAATCCTGATGCACTGCATTTCTCTAGGAAGAAAAGATAGAAAGAGATGAGCTGATACCCATGAGAACAAAGATAAAGATAAATTACTGAGAATAAATTATCCAGTTTAATGTATCAAAGTCTATTGGAAGTAATAGAAAGAACACTTATCAGAAGGTTGGGAGAACGTGATCCTCGATTGTCAGGCTCTACTCATTCGAAGATGTATCATTCTCTGGGGGATTCATGCATTTTATGGGGACTTGAACGGTTAGTCATTAGTCATCATATCGTTGTATATCATTGATCTTAAATCAACCATAAATTTAAGAATAAACTTTTAAATTATACACATAAGGGTTTTGATTCATAGAGCAACCAGGGGATGTGCCATAGTTTGTTGATTTAGTAAGATTGCTTATCTACCCGATTAAGTATAATCATCTTTCTGAAAGTCAGCTATACCTTTGAATTTTATTACGTAAAGCAAGGTGGATCCAAAGACTCAATGAAGTTACCTGTTTCTTTTCACTGAGCTTAATGTCCATGTCTGCTGCCTTCAGTACAGCAAGTGGTGATGCCAACCATCTCACAGGCTGCTCTGTAGCCCTAGAGAAAGCAGAATGGATGATTATGGTATGTGGAGAAGACAAATGACACAGGGACTGTCCAGTTTGGAAAATAATTAGATTTGACATTGTTGAAGATCCTTCCCTGGCCCCTCATCAGACAAAATATGGAGATAGATGGATCCACTGACCCTTGTCTGTACATCTGTACCCAGCATTCCTGAAGAAATCCACACATCTCCTTCTGTACTGACTCAGGAATTACCCAAGAAACTCTCTGCTTTTGAGCAGGCTTCTCAACTGTTTGTAATAAATTTTTAAGACCAATGGGAAAAAGATGTTGCGCTCTTTATTTATGCATTTCCAGTATTATTTCTCTATTTTTACATATTTTCAAAATGCAAGGTGTATTTCCTATGAATGTCTGTCATCACACTGTCATTATCTTCCCTGATGCTCACCCTTAGCAAACAGAAAATAAATTAAACTTGCTATAAAAATGATATAATCATTGCTGAAGATAAATGAGGAAATTGTTCACTGCTATACGTGGATAAAAGGTCCCTACTCTAATTAGTTAGCAGTGCATAAGAGAAGGAAAAAATAGCAAAAATACAGCAGAGGGGCTCAGAAATGAACAAGAGCATGTAATGATGTTTACATGCCAAGGTCTTTGCATAAGGGATTTTTCTGGGCAGAGAGAAGAGAATTGTGCACTCCTGCATCTTGTCTGGGGATGCCTGTGAAAAGTCAATCCATCTGTTCATTTTCCATTCTTACTGATTTATGAGCAGAAAAATACAGGCGTCAGTAATGTGCATCTCTGTTGGAAGATGCAGCTAGGAAGCAGTGCACCCACAAAATTAAACTTGATATAGTGCTTGTAGAAACTTGAAGCTTGTTTTCATGTCAAAACTAATTCTCAGCCAAGCAGCTTGCAGTTCTCTGACATTCTGGATTTGGCATACCTGTCCTTGCCAGGCCAATGCAAGTTAGAAGCACTTCTCAGAAAACTTCTGATTGCCTTTTTTCCAAACCACACCTGGCAGAGCTGTATTCCTGGGCAATAAGGCAACAAAGGGATAGGAATTCCTCTCCTTTGGAATATTTTCTAAAAATCTAATGCACATGAACTGAATTCTCCGCAAAAAACAGCTATTTGAAATTCTCCCAATGTGCTCTGGATCCTGTCTGATTAAACGTGGAAAATCCAAGGGTTTCAATTTTGTACAAGTAACTGTCCTTATTATTTTGAGTGTTATTCATAGAATCATAGATTTATTGTTATTGTTCTGCTTGATCATAACTGCAGCAGACATGCCATTTAGTAGCCTTACTGGCATTACAAATAGCCATCCTTTGGATTGCTTTTTTGATTAATTACATTTATGCTGACATCTAAAGCTTGTTAAAGCTCTTCTAAGAAAACGCATCCTTCTGTCAGAAAATGTGCCAAATTACATTATTTTCATGGGAACACATTGTTTTCAGTAAAAATGAGAATAAGAAATGGAAATGAAGCACAGTAAATTTTCCAGTAATAAACCAAATGATGCAAAATGTACATTTAAAGATAATATTGAAAAAGCTGAGATCTAAATGTAATAGATTTTCAAAAATGCTGCTCTTGGTGAAATCTTGAAATCTGAAAGTCTGCTGTGATTCAAGAATAAAAAGATGCTGATATTTCAAAACTATTCATGAAGTAGATATCTATTCTGGTTTTTTAATTCTCTTGTCTGTAGAGTTTATCAAGTTTATCAATGCCAGTAGAGTCCTGCATCCAGTACCACCTTCACATCACTTGGGGCTGTAGGATAAGAACTACTACTGCAGAAAAAACTGATAACGCTGGAGTGAGCCACATACATGCATGCACTGGACTCTTAGAAATCATATAGCTTCAAGTCAGACATATGGGAAATAGACTAAATTATGTAAAATATCTCCGCAGCATCTCTCCAGTTATACCTCCCTTGGTCCATTTTGAGATTTAGATCCATATTTAATAAATATTTAAGCATCTGCTTTACTTAAGCACAAGTAATAGCACAAACATCTACTCATGGGCTCAAAGTCACGCATACGTTTACCTAATTAACACAGAAAGTCTTGACTAAGTGGTTGTTTTATAGTGTATTTATAGAGTTCCCAGAATATCCAAGTTCCCATCTCAGTGGGAGGGAAAAGAAAACTACAGGTGATACAGCATGATTTGTTTAAAAATCTCAGAGCAGAGATTTTTGTTTTTTGTTTTTTTTTTTTTAACCCTCTAACATTCCTTTGTGAAGACAAAAAACGCAGATACAGTTTTCTGTGTTCTTGTGAGCTTCTGATGTTATTTAAATTTCCGTGTTTTCCACTAACCTTGGATTAAACAGGAATCATTTCTCCCTATCCAAAGTCCTCCTCGTGACAGCTTTACTGCCTAAGTTTTGTTCCTGTAGTCACTCTCTCTGTGCTAAGCTGCTGACAGCTACAGGAAAGGAAAAGGCTCAGATCTGCAAAAGACAGCTATTTGAAATCCTTAACTTTCTCTTTCTCATAACCCTATTACACTGCTGTCAATTTCTAGCCAGCCTTTACTATAGTTTATTTCCAAGCAAATGCTATTTTCAAGGAATGTACCCAACTGGCAAATTCGGAACATGAAACTCTGTTCAAAGGACAAGGTCAGTGGTGTTACAAGTCTTAGACATTTGCATCAGCTAGCAATCTGCAGCTAGCCATGATGGCCTCTCCAGACCAGGACAGGGTGAACCTTTGGAGATTTTCCATTCTTGACTGCCGTGAAAGGAGTGACCAACAATACATTTTCCACTTCTGTCTGGTCCTTCTGCACCTGGGCAGATTTCTCTTCACAGGTAACCAGAACACTGCTAACCTAGTTCCGAAAGCACTTAGCAAGCAATTCCATGAGGCGCAGGAACTGAATTCACGCAAGACAGCACTTGGAACATCCATCACATCTATTCTCTTGAGCAAGCCAAGTACTATATCTTCAATCACACAAAATATTTGGCAGTTCTTCTCCATAGTATGCTTAACAAAAAGGCCACAATAGCACAAGTCATCCTAACTGTGACTCTGGTTTGGCCACATAGCAGATCTGCTTCCAATTCAAGATGAAGGAAATTATAGAAGTTATGAAAACAAGTACTTGTGCTTAAGAAGTAACAAAAAATGTAAGCAACATTTCTCCAACTCATAAGAAAGTTGGTTTTTACTGGAATTGTATCTTTTGTCTTTTTTTTTTAATCTGCAAATTTTACGATTGAGAATTTTTTTCCTGATCAAATTGTATAATTTTTGCATCTTCAGCTTCATTTATAACACCTCTGCAGTATTTGCTACTATACTCTACTCAACTTGATAGCTTCTTCCCACAGAATCAGTTAGGCCTTCATACATTTAGGAGAAGAAGGAGCTGGCTTTTGGGGTGTAAAGTAGTCTGCACAACAACTATATTTCCACTTAAGTTATTTCTTCCAGTTAAAGTTTAAGTACAAGTGGAAAGTTCTACCTGCAACTGATGGGCTGCTGTTGTATCTTTGCATTGCTAAAACTATCTAGTACATACTACCCCATGTGCAATAAAATATTCTGACACCTGAAATTTTAGCACAGACACATACAGAATATAAACGTGTTAGAAGAGGACAGGTAACATCTCTGATCTGTCCCCTAGGCACTAGGGATTTTCCTAGGAGCAGTGTCTTTTCACTGCCAGCTAAGGGCACAGGAGCCTGTTACAGATAAGCTGACTTTATGGCTTTTGTGCCAGCCAGAAGCTATGCTCTTTTTCCCTCCTCCAAACAAAGAAGTTCTAGCTCTGGTGCACATTTGGCCTTGTCGACCATG
Source organism: Meleagris gallopavo (assembly GCF_905368555.1). NCBI lineage: Eukaryota > Metazoa > Chordata > Aves > Galliformes > Phasianidae > Meleagris > Meleagris gallopavo. The sequence goes on along the minus strand of NC_139411.1, from coordinate 25,646,018 downwards.
GCCTACAACTACTGAGAAGAGGCAATCCAGAGGTTAAGTAATAAGCTATCTGCTCTCATAGCTATAGCTGGCTATGGACCAAGGTAATCTCCAACAGAGTTTGAATATTGAATATTAATGCACAGCCATCTTTTGAGATGGATGACTGTTGTTAAAAGCAACATAAAACAAAAACTCTTGTGACGTACCTCCTCCATACAGAGCAGCTGCTCCCATTCCTGTTTGGTTCTTCATTAGAAGCGTGGATTTCACAGAGGGAAATGTGAGAACTCAGATGAAGTGCCAAGGTTTTTTCTGCAAACATATTCTTCCTCATAACAATGACTTGAAAACAATCAAACACCTTGAGGACATACAGAACCATAGCAGTCAGAATACATAGCAGACATTACCTTACAAATGTTACTGTTTGCTAAAAGTCACCCCCCCCTCAGAAAGATCTGAGTTTCCCTGTTTTGAATGAGGAAAGCCAAAAGGAAGGGACTGAAGCAGCCTTGACCCTTTCCTGTTTCGTCATAGGAATGAATTTTCATCCATCTGGGATCCAACTGTCCACCCACCCAGACAGAGGGACGAACAGCTCAGCTTTTAACTCTGCAGCCTTTCAGCAGGGAGACAACTGCATGCATTTGCATCGTGTGGGGAAGCTGAGCATAGGATGGGAGATAGAAGACATGTTTGTACATTCTAGATGTTTAGGGAATAATACACCAGAAATCTTACCAGCCAGAAAACAGCAATAAAAACATCTTCAACTTTTTGATCTCTCCCCTTATTTTTCAGTTTTCTACTCTGGATTTCTTGGTTAGAGCGGCAAAGTCCTTCATCGCGCAGCCTCTGCTGGTCATAAAGGGTAAGGGATAGATTATGAGTAGCAGAAAGCAAAAATGCTCATTTTGAAAGTTTATTTTAGATAAAAATGACACTTCAGGTCTGGGTACAACTAACCCTGCTTAGTAAGAGAGACTGCAGTCAGGGACCTCTCAATATCCCTTTAACAGTCCAGCCCTGGCTGATCTTTTGTATTTGAGGGCAGTGCTGCCTAAATCTGATAAAGTTGCCCCTCAAAACCTTTCTACCAACATAAAAGAAAGACAGTTCAGCAGCAGACAGAAAAAAGCCTAAGGCTGCAGTGGTGGGATTGCTACTGGGGATGTGCTTGTGGAGATGCAGAAAGCAGAATATCCATTTTTGTAGTCAGGTAAGGACATACAAGGAAAAAAAACAAATCAGAACTCATGGGTTGAAATAAAAACTAAGTACAAAGAAAGAAAAAAAAACAGGAAAAAAATGTAATAGTAATAATAATATAATATATAAAAAACATATGCAAAACTAGCGATGCACAAGGAATTGCTCACCACTCACTAACTGATGCCCAGCCAGTCCCCAAACAGCAGCTGCCACCTGGCAACTCCCCACCATTTTTTGATCTTTTTTCTAACATTTTCATCCCTCTTTCTTCCACTTAGGTATTGATTTGCATGTGACAGTACGTACTGCTGTTTTTCTCGTGCAAGCCTGGGGGTTTGCCCCTAAGAAATACAAACCATAGGGACACAATGGCTGCATATATCCCTTGGTAGATCTTACAATCACAACTCAGCAAAGATCTTCAAAGTATAATTTTCTTCATGCTTTATAAATTCCTGTATCTTAAAATGTGCACGATTTTGCTGTCTCTGAGGTTTATTTCACCTGTTCTACAAGAAGTTAAGAGGTCAACAGTGAAAGAGCCTGCTAAGAAGTGGGAAGAGTCAAGGCTTTCCTGTGCAAGTAGAGCCTAGTCTCTAGGATCCACTGAGATCCATTTTAAGTCCCTTTCTTACCAGTATCTTTGCCAATCAACCTATTCTGCGTAGCAAAATTTGAACCTTTCATCAAATACCCCTGAGGAAAAAATGTTCTACCAAACCTGTTCAATGAATTACAGACAACAGCCTTGGTTTCAAAACAGGATCTCACATACAGTTCAGCCACCAGAGACAGGTACTATATTTTGAGTCTATTTTGGCTGCAGTTTGTGTGTGCTTTTGTGTATTTAAGGTTATAATCCTTGGCCAAAACATTTCATCAGATATCTTAAGGATCTAATCCCTCCCTTACTGAATGGTGGCAGAACTCCCACCGACACTATGAAAACAGGATCAAGATCTTTATCTTTTATGCAAAGCATAATTGTATGTTTTTCAACTCTTGAACCTCAAACACCACCCATATCACTGCATTTTTTTGCTTTATATTGTTTAGTATTTGCCCAATGTTGAGTTTGCTACAGCTTGCCTATAACTCCCTGAGAAAGAAAGAGAAAAAACAGAGGGAGAGGATCTGTAGAACACAGATTTAAAAAAAAAAAAAAAATCTGCGAAGAAATTTAGAGGCCAGCATGAGAAGTTTCACAGAAAAGAAAGAAGGACAACAGTGTGTTAAAGGAAAAGAATAGGTAAATTGACCCAAGTTCAACTGACTTCAGTGAAATTATAACCGTTTTGGCCCATCCACTGAGTGTTCAACCTGTGAACAGCAATGGTATTTTAACATATTGCATTTCACTAGTGGTGTTTACACAGATATTGTCCAGATTTTGAAATCTAATGATAATGTAATTCATACCTAGTCTATCCAAACCGTCAACAAGTCAGCATGAATACTAAACTCAGTCTGAAGTAAAAAGTTGAAAAAGATATTGCATGCTTTAAGAAGTCTCTTGGAATGAGATGTAGCAAATATGCCTTAACAGAAAATAGAAATTTAGGTTGGATTATGTATTCCATTATAAATCTTGAGTAATATCAATTAAATCATTTTAGAGTTTCAACTTGAAGTCTTTTGCTGGGCTTCCCAATGCATTAGAAGCAAAGCAGCTTTGGTTTTGTTTGTTTGGTGTGTTTTTTAATTTTTATTTTTTTTTTTTTTATCTACATCTATGAAAACCTAGGAAATTGGGACTGATAGCAAATAGACAAATTGAGATGATTTTTCTTTCTAAAAGTAGCATATTTCATAATAGCTGATGTTCAAATTACTCACCAAATAGTATTTATTTTCCTTGCTGAATTTTGTTCAGAATTTTCAGTTTAACACATCAAGCACCGATTGACATTCCCTGGCAAAGGATAGAAACCCATCACAGCATATAAGAAACCCATCCCAGCTGCCTTGGAGTGATATCTGCTTGGTAGCATATGGACCCATCCTATGGCACTTACAGTCTTCTCACATTTATGGCAACAGAGACAGTCAGAAATACCCAAGGAAACAGAATTTGCCAGATTAGTAACTTTAAAAAGTTGTACGAGGACATTTGGAAGAGCAGCCAAATGAAAGACAGGAAAATACCCACCATATGGCTGCAGCTGGCAGCGCACTGGGAGTGCCCAGATGTCGTGTACCACACCTCCGCATCACACCATGCTGGGGCTCAACTTCCCCTGACAGATGAGTTATGAGTTTTCATCCCTGTCCTCTGTGAAGTGGGCTTTCTGTCTTAATTCCACAGCTTGGCTCTGATTTTCAGCTAGGATAACTGCCCATAGATCTCGCGCGCAGTGCTGGCAATGCTGTACAGAAAGAGATATAAAATAAAAATTATGTCTTGTTATCATTCAGGAAGTACTCCATAAACCTCAGTACCATGAGCATTGATAATGATTTACCTAGGAAACTAAATCTGTGCAATCCCTCTCCAGCTGTCACAGGCTTATTTCATCTACCATAGAGAAAAGTCACCCTAGGTACACCAGGTGCCTCTGTGAGAACTCCTGTCAGATGAACTGACTGCAATTGGTCCTGCATCCTGTCAAGCCCCAGGAGTGGGACACAAGGTCGGTGTCTCCTCCTGCTGTACCAGCTGCCACCTTACCTCTTCAGAGGACCTTTACCTACAGCATTGTGGAAGCCATCACATCTGCCTATTTTCTCAGCATAAACAAAGCCCTTGTCTGGAAACTGCTCTTTCTTCTCTCTTTCATTATATTTTGTGGATAGGTCACGTCCATGCTGTGGCTTTTGAAATCCCAACTGCTGAGACTTTAATCAAGCACCTGGTTCTGTTCAAACTGAAAATCATAAAAACAGTTCTTAGGTGTCTCTTCCGACTCTTAAAAAATGATTCTTTAAGTCTCTGAATACTCTTTCAGAGCTTTTTGCATCCATACAGAAGGGAGATCCCCTGATCACGCCATGGATGCAGAGGGAAACTTGGGACATGTTTGCCTGATGTCTGATCACCAAAGTCAGCTCTTTTGAAAAGGAAGTAAAAGAACACAGCTGAAACCATTCTATATGTGACACCGTGGTCAGTACTTGTCCCTCTTATGTGTAAAATGGCAGTGTTGCTGTCTGACTCTGTGATGATCACAGGGATTTCCCTAAAGTCACCACTATTGCCTTGGAATAAAATTATCAGGGAGAGCGAACAAAGCCTGCAGTGTGCTTTGAAAAGGGAAATCACAGCTTTGTTTTGATTTTAGCTGCTATAATAATTCACCCATAGCTCAGTAAATACTCCTACCTTAGTTTATAGAAAAGCACAGAAGACCCAGGATTTGCACCTGTTCAGCTGCAGAGCCATCAGGCTGGGTTCAAAGAGGTTTCATTGCTCTCTTCCTTGCATGGATCCTCCTGGTGACACCAGCATTCCCTCTGAGAATGAAGACATTGGAAGCACATGGCTGCCCTTGGCAGGACAGCAGAGTTTATTTCTTTCCTTGTTTGTCTTACGGAGGCTGTTTCCTGAGGCTTGGATTTAATGCTGAGATCCAGTGTCCTTGGGGTATTTTCTTACTTACTGGAAAGGGAAGTTTATGTGTATTTTGGGAAAACGTGTTTTGATTTAGTTTGCTTGTCGTTTCTCTTTTAGGATCTATTTTTTTTCCAAGCAGCAGAAAACTAAAATTATGGGCTTCAAAGGGTTCTGCAACTGTACCAAACATGATCCAGATGCAAGAGTGAAGAAAACATTTACAATATGATCCAGCTATGGTTCAACCAGCCACAACCGCCTTCTCAGTTGTCCTCTGTCACAGATGAATAAAGTGCCTGTGGGAAATGATTTGCTGATAAAGTAATAGTAATTATTCTTTTTCTTCTTTCCAAAATATGTTTGGCAATACAGAAGGCTATTCTGATCACTGCACTCAGGTTGCTCCCAGCATTAAAAAATAGCTAGAAGCAGAAGCTTTTAAGCAGGAACTGGCACAGTGCTCACTACAAGCAGAAAGCAGCCACAATGGTGAAAGGAACACTGTGAGGCTTACCCTGGGAGCTGCATGGCACAGTGCTCAAGGGTCCTGCCCCAGTCTCCCTCTGCATAGTGATTAAAGAGAGGTCATAGATTCCATCACCTTAAGCAGAAGCACAAGAACATCTGACAAGCAGAGTGCTTGGGAAAGATACCAAGCAACATCCCCGTGGCACTTAGTTGTGCACCCTTCATCTAGAAATGTCCTGGGGTTGTTTTGCTTCATCCCATGCTTCCAAAAAGCTGAGATCTTGATAGCATCCACTCTGCTTATTTACTGAGATGAAAGGATGAAAAGTAGAGTTCATTGTGTACAGCCTTCCCTGCCTCCAGCTGCAAGCTCAGCAACACCAAGTCTTCAAGCTCAACAAAGCTCCGTGTTGCAGCTGTGCCCTGCAATGTAGGAAAGCATTTCCACTAACTTTTCCTGTCAGCCTCAGCACTTAGACTGCTGCTGCTCCTCTCCCCAGGAGGGCAGAGCTCCCACTTTACTGAAGCCACCTGCTCTCCCTCAGCAAGTTGCCCATCTTCTGTAATGTATCTCCCCTTACAGAGGAGGTTTGGTCCCCCAGCCCTTGCACACCCATGTCAGTTTGCATTGTCAGGACAATGAGCTGCATTTCATGATGGTCTTCCCTCCAGACAGACTCAAAACATTTTGTAAACAATCATGTAATTAAGCAAACCAAACTGAGGAGGAAAGGCAAGTTCCTGTACAGCAAATTCTATTTGGATGTTGACAAGCAGATATTTTACCATCAGCCCAGCAGGAGAAATGAACTCTTGGTAAGGAAACTCAGAGTGGAAAGGAAATATCTGCATGACCCACAGGTACCAAGTCAGATGATTTACAGTTCCATCTAAACAACAAGCAACTTACAAGACAGGCCGGTTCTCTTTCTCTACTGCTCCCAGGGAGAGATTGCTGCAGAGTCTCACTGAGCTGCTGGAGATGAATGACCAGTTTCTTGCCTCCATCTGTTTGCCACCACATGAGATCAACCTCACACTACAGTGGTACATCTCTTGTGAACTGCTGCTGAGACAGAATAGCCAACAGGGGATAAATCAAAATAAGTTACTAAAATGGCTTTCTTGTTTTCCAGTTTTTAATGTTCCTTGCAGTCTGCCTTTTCTCCCGTAGGTTAAAAGTTACTTCTTCAGGGTTCTCACCTCTAGATTTTCAGGCATTGATGGGAGCCAAAACCTCTACATCCTACACAAGATTTTAGGAGAGGAAAAATATTTGCAAATAAAAAGCATTCTTGCTCTATTGGCTTTTCTCATGGCATGGGAGTCATAGAACAGCTTGTTTTCTTAGATCCTCTTCTGAATAATTCTTTGACTCTACTGGTGGTGAATAAGACCCATGTTCATCAAACACTTCTGTTACTCAATGTAATCACATGGACAAAGCCTGCCTGGATGCATGTTCTCATTCAGTCAAATCTAGGGATCCACTACACAAAAAAAACTGAATGACAGCAAAAGTACTGGAAGACTGAATACAGAGGTCAGCTTCCCTTATAACACTGAGGAAGCCCTCATCCAAACTGCTCCAACCCAAAAATTGACAATGTGGGGGTAGATCGGGAAGAATGATAGCATTTAGTTCATTTCATATCCTGGCCAACAAAGGTTAACTAGGGAGATAACCAAAACTGTTTTATCTGTGGCATGAGGTGAAGGACAAATGGAAGTTACTGCAATTTCCCTGTCTGGGGGAGTTACAACACAGAGAGTGCCAAAGTGAAACAAGGATCTTTTCAAGCCAGGATAGTGCTTAACTTATCACGCTTGTTTCCGATTGTGTTTCACTTCACGTTTCCAGGCACACTAAAAATACATGACTAAATAGGTAACTTCAGTGTGGAAATTTCCATTTTAAACTAGCATCCTACCAAAAAAAAAAAAAAAAAAGAAAAAAGAAAACATGGAAAAATAGACAGCTGCCCAAAGGCTATCTTATTTGCATAATGAGTGCTCCCCATCAAAAAGAAAAATTAAAGCCCTTTTAGTTCAAATTTAACGTTAGCAACATTCTTGAAAACTGCCCCAGGGTGCAGAAATATGCATAAGTGTTTCTACTCTGGTGCCAGGAGTGATTGTACCTTCAGGAAAGGCTTTTTAAACCGTTTCACACTCTCACTCAAACTATTTAAATACCTGCTTGCAGCTCCCATGCTGGTTTTTGTTACAGACTCCATCATAAATGCTGAATCCCAAGCACCTCTCAAGCTACATCCTTGGGAAAGCATGGGAAGTCACACAGGGAAAGGGATGCTCATTTCCAAAAGGATCTGTCACAATTCATAGACCTACTACTCATATCTGATGGCTTTCTGAAGTCCCCTCTCACATAATAGTGGCATTGTAAATCAGATGCCTGGGATGCTTGAAGAATGGTTTGAAGCTTTTGTGTCTTCTTAAGTTTCAAATTTTTCCTTTATACAATGCTTTCCTCAAGCTTTGTATAAATATAAGTTAAGAAAGCTGTTGTTCACATTTCATTATTTTCCCACTGAGAAACCACAATAAGTTTTCTCTCTCTTCAAGCAACAGCCTACGACACAAGTCTGTTATTTCTACATAGTTCCTATTCTTACAGAACACTTTCAAATGGCCACATAAAACACCAAATTTTAGAATAAGTCATTATGATATACAATTAAAAAAAAAATCTCTCCTGTCTTATTTCACCGCAGTATTTTTTTCAAGTAAATAAATATGCACCAAAAACAAACAAACAAAAAAAACATAGCTCTGATTCCAATGAAAATCAAAATAAAAATAAAAAAATAAAAAACTAGTGGTAAGAATAATGAGCAAAGCAAATGGGTGGGCTGTCTGTTGATGTTTTCTAGTAAAGGCAGGAGTCCATCTTGAAGCTCTGTTTTCAATAAAGACATGAGCTGCTGGACTCCAAACAGGACAATCAAAAGAAATTCTGTGGTTAACACTATAAAGATCTTAAAGGTCCATTTCACAGAATCACAGAATTGTAGGGGTTGGAAGGGACCTCTAGAGATCATCAAGACCAACCCCCCTGCCAAAGCAGGTTCCCTACACCAGGTCGCACAGGTAGGCATCCAGGCGAGACTTGAATATCTCCAGAGAAGGAGACTCCACAACCTCCCTGGGCAGCCTGTTCCAGTGCTCCGTCACCCTCACCGTGAAGAAGTTCTTACGCACATTTGTGCGAAACTTCCTGTGCTGCAGCTTATGTCTGTTTCCCCTCGTCCTGTCTCCACGTACCACTGAAAAGAGACTGGCCTCACCGTTATGGCCGCCACACCTCAGATATTTATAAACCTGGATCAGGTCCCCTCTCAGTCTTCTTTTCTCAAGGCTAAACAGACCCAGTTCACTTAGCCTTTCTTCATAGGGGAGATGCTCCAGGCCCTTCACCATCTTTGTGGCCCTCCGCTGGACTCTTTCCAAGAGATCCCTGTCTTTTTTGTACTGGGGAGCCCAGAACTGGACACAGTACTCCAGATGAGGCCTTACCAGGGCAGAGTAGAGGGGGAGGATCACCTCCCTCGACCTGCTGGACACGCTCTTCTTAATGCACCCCAGAATGCCATTGGCCTTTTTGGCCACGAGGGCACACTGCTGGCTCATGGCCAACCTGTCGTCCACCAGGACGCCCAGGTCCCTCTCTGCAGAGCTCCTCTCCAGCAGCTCATCCCCCAGCCTGTATTGGTGCATGCAATTATTCCTCCCTAGGTGTAAGACCCTACACTTGCTTTTGTTGAACCTCATCCGGTTTCTTACTGCCCAGCTCTCCAGCCTGTCCAGGTCTCGCTGAATAGCAGCACAGCCTTCAGGCGTGTCAGCCAATCCTCCCAACTTCGTATCATCAGCAAACTTGCTGAGGGTGGCCACTATCCCCTCATCAAGGTCACTGATTTTGACCTGAAGATCTGCACTTGATGCCTACACTGCTGTGTTAGCTCAGGACTGTGCTCAGATTCAAGTTCTGTGGTTCACATGATGACTCCAGTCTGAAATACACCACGTATCTCATCTGATGGTCAACATCTGCATGAAAGAGATAGGACTGAGCTGAATTTGCCCTCTAGCTGGGATGCACGTACAGTACAATAGATGTAGACATTATGGTGAAGATCACAGTTTAAAAAAGACAGAAAGTTTGCCTGCATTTCATAATCAGCTCTGCTCCAAATAGACTGTACTGTTAATTGATATTCCTTATCCCTCACAGTTAACATTTCTGTCACTTGACAGGAGCACATTTACTGTCCTGTGGACTAGGCAACCTGTCACATACCAAGAAAACAGCTGAGAAATGGGAGCAGTTAAAAGGTTAGCAACTATTTCACTTATTTCTAGGATATATTATATAATTATGTGCACCAAACAGACATGGAAAACAACAGCCGGAGCACAGAGAATTTGTGGACAGAAAAAAATGACTGTATTTACAAGGCATATTGTTAGCGATGCCTAATGTAATCTGTCAGAGTAACACTATGAGGGACTAATTAAAGCAAAACCAGAACAATAACTTGTGCTCAAGAAAAACATTGGGGAAAGCATGGACAAACTTCAGCAATTTGCAAAGAACTGATGTCTGCCAGCGTGAAGTGTTCTGAGGTAGTACGTTTTACCTTCTTTAAAGCAAAGCCTTTTCCACGAGGATAGCTTTCAATATCTAACTCTGAAGCTGAAAGATTTCAAAAGGATTCAAGAAGTATAAATGTATGTTTTGTTTTGTTTTTTTTTTTTTATGTACTCTTGAACCCTGCCCAAAATTTCATTTTTATCACATGTATTTACATGTTCTGGTAGCACAGACACAGGGGTGCTGATCAGATCAGGCAGGCCGCATCAATGGACCCACAAAGGAGAAAGGCAATCCTGCTGCACATCAAGCAGAGAGAGCGCTGCACTGCTGAGGCTGTCACGTGTCAAGCTCTGGGAATTTCAGTAAATTAGATGCATTCTCACCAGAGGCTGAGATTCTGAAGATGCCCTAAAAAGGCCTGATTTAAAATTCACTGGAGTTACGGTATTTCAATACTGCCCGTTACAGTAGGAGTTCATCTAGTTACCAGGCTTCTGTCCACAGATCCATTTCTGACCACTGTCATGCTTGTTCTCATTGTTTCTGGCTGGAGCCAGGTTCTGTGGAATGACTGTACAGTGCTCAGAGTGGTCTGCAGAGAATATGAACTTGCAATTGCACACTTTCAGTGGCTAAAATTACTTCACTTTTGCTATCACCAGTTGGCATGCAGAACCTACAAAGCCAGGCAGCAAACCCAGGATGTATCCCAACACCCACCACTTTGTCCCATTGATCAATTATTGATTGCCCCCAGTACGGAGCAGTGCAGCAGTGATTATAGTTCCAGCTGGGAAGAGTGAGACTCTGGCAGGGATGGCTTTATCCTTTCCTGTGGACAGACCACCTGAATGGCAGAAAATAGGCCTGATGTGCTGGTTCGTGTTAGGCTCTTTTCAGATCCAGTTTTTATTCATCTTGAGCTGGCTTCCACAGGGGCAGGAGGAAAGCCATCTTTGAAGATTAGTCAGAGGCTGCTGTGCAACTGTGCAATACCACCCTCAGTCAGATAAATCACTTTTGAGGGAAAAGTTTCATAACAATCCCAGATATGCATAATGCTTATGGTTTCTCTGCAAGTCTCTGGTCAAAGCCTGAGACTGTAAATGAATTCATTACACAAAATTATTTGTACTGCTGCAGTGCTTGATGAAATGACATCTTGCTTTCATAAAATGGCTCAGGTTGGAGGGGATCTCGAAGATCACTGAGTTCCAACCCCCTGCCATGGGCAAGGTTGCCAACCAACAGATCAGGCAGCTCATCCAAGCTGGTCTCGAATGCCTCCACCGTTGGGGCATCCACAACCTGTTTGGGCAGCCTGCTCCAGTGCCTTACCACCATAGGAGTAAAAAATGTCTTCCTAACATCTAATCTAAATCTCCTTTTTCTGAGCAAAGCTCTGCCTGAAGTATTCGTCATTCCAACAGAAAGGACCCTGGGGCTGCAAGAGGTTTGGGGCCAGCTGAGAGAAGAGGTTTTGCAGTACCACATAAAGCAGGTAACTTGCTAAGCTTTATTTTTATCATTGTCATTATTAAATACATTACCAGAGCCCTCTCCAGCACTGTAAAGCATGATAATCTCCTCAAGCTATGCTTCAAGATGCATATTATACCCCCCACCAAACTTATTGATTTAAGTAAAGAATGCGTGCTATATTTATTTACGGTTTTCAAGGCTCATGAATGCTATTGTAATTGTTTTCATAACACAGATCAATAAGTACAGTCAAAACAGGCCCTGTCTGCCTCAGGGGACAGCCATTAAGAGTGACTGGGTAACAGCTATTGCAAGAGATCTTTCTGCCCAGCAAACAAAAGAAACTTGCTTTAAGCTCTCCTTGGGAAAAAGCCTCAATTTGCAACTCAGTCCTTGAACTGTTTTCTAAGCAAAGGCGGCAAGAGCTTTCACTCAGAATTAAGGAATTGAGTTTACCTGGCAGTAATTTCTTTTTTAATGTTCTAAATCTTAAAGCATTTGAGAATTATCCATATTTAAAAACACCCCACTCTGTCATTCTTGTTGAGGTTCATGTACCGCCGGGATGCAGAGATCTGCCAGATAATCTCCAAAGTTTTTCATGCAGGAAAAACTTGTGAACACTACACTAGTGGACCATTTGAAGTAAAAAAAGATGCCAAATGCTAATAAAATAAAGGAAAAAATCCTCCTGTCTTGCTATATTAGGGAATCTTTGACTGTGCTTGTTGCTCACTGCAAGATTAAATATGCCTTCCTATTTATGCAGCACACTAGCATATTTCTAAAGAAATAAATAAAAATATCAAGGTAAAATACCGAGTTTATCAGCATAGTTATTAAGAACTCTTTCCACTTAGCAACCTAAAGCATACACAGAGTAATTTGTAATCAACACTTCTCAAATTCTGAATAATCCATTCCTTCAGCAACCTCTCCTGCTTCCTTGAAAACATCTTTCATGGCTTCAAACCTTCAACAAGGGAAGCCAAATTCAATAAAAGAACTTCTCAGCTGTGCTTTTTTCCTCTCCCCCTCATTCCTTCACATCTCCTGTTCTTCACTGAGTTAATTATTCTGAAAGACCACCAGAGCAGGACCAGGCACAGCACTGGGAGAAGATCTCACACAGATGGGATCCAGCTGGGTAAGGGACCAGCATGGCACAGGGATGTGACCACTGGCACAGCAGCAGAACTGCCAACACTTGTTCCCTCTTTCTGGTTACACCTGTTCCTCTGGCCAGGGATCTCCTCCTTCTCTATGCATCTCCTCTCTCACCCAGGCTGCACTCCCCATTTCTCTCTGACATTGAATCTCTCACCTCCTCTCATCTCCTTCTGCTCTGCTGATCACAGCAGTACTTGTGAACCTTCTCCCCCCTCACTAGTTCTTTCTTATATTTCTGCTGCTAGCTAGCATGTATGAGATATGTTGTGCTCATTAAGACTTGAACATGCACCAGCTAGTTCAGGTTAATATATTCTCTTAACTACATTGCTGACAGGCTTCAATACGTAATTTTAAATCAAACTAGCAACACACAGTTGCTACGGATAACTACAGATATATCATAGCAAATAAACGGACCTACAATTTTTTGTGATGATCATGCAAGTGAGACACCTTCTGGCAAGGGTACCACGGAACAGAGGGAGACTCACAAATAACAGGGTTGTTTGGGTTTTTTGTTTTTTGTTTTTTGTTTTTTTTTTTTTTTTAAGTAATCCATGCAAACATATTTGATACAAAGATGAGTGCCACCACAGAAGCAAAATTCATGTTCAGATAGAAATCCTGAAAATCTGTGCCATTTCTACAGACCTACCTTTCCTCTGAAGCTCACCACATGAGAAGTTCAGATTCTTTCCCCCTCCATTGGAATGACGCTTCTCTCTTTTTCTGCACTTTCCTTAAGTTCACCTCAAATTCAAAAGGTAAAGAATATGTAAGCATCTGAAACACCCACAGGAGAGCTTCCACGATGGCTACAACACCATCTGCCACAACAAGATGTTCTGTGACCTCTTCTGTTAGATTTTCATTTGCTCCTTCTCGATGTTGTTTCCACTAATCTCGAATAAATAATATTAGACTGAGAGCATATGGTGAATCTAAGAACCTAATACAGACAGCCAATTCAATTACAGTCAGTAGAATGGGTGGCTTTACAAGACAGAGAGGTAATCAGTAAACAATGAGATATTAACAGTAGCTACTGTGGGCTAGAGCAAAGACCCATCTCTCACCATAAGGCATAACTAGATCTATACCAGAGACTGCTCTGGGCTACACCTTTTTTTAATCTTGACTCAACAATGCAACACCAAAAAAGTCACACTGCAACACATCACTATTCCGATTGTTTTTCAAAACCTGTAAGCTTTCCAGCTTTTATGAATACACATTCTGAGAAGGAGGAAGAAAGAAATGCAAGAGTTTTGTTTTTTTTTTTAAATCAGAACAATTTTCTAAGCATTATTTTCCGAATTTGCAATGAGTAAAAATACATTCATGAATTAAGTTTGATTCTGACAGGAAGATCTTGAAAAATAATAAGAATTCCAATCCAAATATTTTGATAGGATGCTAATGAAAAAGCTCAAGTTAAAAGTATGATCAGTATAAACTAAAGGCGCTGCTAAAACAGGTCCTCATTTTTGCATTTATATTGCCAGTACAGATCAAATAAGATCATGCTGATTGCAATATGGGTGCAGGACGGGAGGAGGAATATCATAAAAATCCAATCCTAAGCAGCCAAAATGCAGAATACATTGTTCCAATAGAAACTGACACATACATAGCACCATCATAGGAATCATTTTACTTCATTTGACAACATCTTGAATTATTAGAACAGGGTAGTTTGTTGGATAGGAAGTTCCAGAACACACATCTACCTCCTAACCTCCTCCTAGCCTTCTGAATACATTACATATACTGGAAGATTCCATTTGTCAGGTTATAAATAGGAAAAGAACAGATTCTGACACACAGCTGACACTCATGGACATGACTGAAACAAGAGCTCCCTTACACTGTAGTTAGACAATTGAGTCATATTACTTGTCTGGATTCTTGAGCTCTTGGAGACCACAGAATCTGAATGAAAGAAAGAATGTTACTCCTGTTAAGACAGATTAATTACAATGTAATGCAGACACAGCAAAGGACAACACTTACTTTTTTTTTTTATCAGTAGGGGACATCTTCTCAGAAGTATTTTCTCCCATTTTTTCCTCCATTGTAGTTTTAAAGCATTATTAGCTTTGATGACATCTTTTTACCTTGTGGGTGGTACCTGCTGGAGATTAATGCCTACGTAATAGAAGACATTACACATCAGAGAGCAAATCATGATGATTTAATAGTCATTCTAGCTTCACATTTTCTGAAACCGTTAAAAAGAGGAAGAAGTATACCTGTGACATCATGAAGTCCTGTAATCTTTTACACCGACCAGGATTCCCAGACACTTTTTTACAATGGTTGATGAATGACAGAAGAAAACAGTACTCTGCGTCTGGGAACTCCACTGGAGCAGGACTCCTGGTTCTTCAAACATCCTCCGGTCTGAGGTGGCTTCCCTTAAGGAGATACTGTAGTGAAGGGGGTTATTTGCAGCCTTAAAGAGATTTAGGTGTTTTGCAGATGAAGGACAAAAGCTTAGAGCACTACAGAAGGGAATAAATATGACTCCTACTTTATGAAAGAAAAAGGTGGTTGGTAAAACCTTCTTTCCTCTTCTCTACTCACCGTTTTTCTTTTTGTAACCAAGATTGCAAAGGTCGGTACAGAAAGCATTGGGTGGAACAGTCCATTGTGGCTCTAATATTGCCCAAAGAAAAGCTGCCTGAACTTTTAGACTGCAGAGATCTGACAGTTCAGCCAAAGGGTGTTTTTTCCTTTCCTTTCACAAAAAAAAAAAAAAAAAAAAAAAAAAAAAAAAAAAAGTTCGTTTTCCTCAGGAAAAAAAATAACATCAGCAAGATTTCTGTAAGTAAACTGACACTTCATAGACTTCTTTTGGCTGAAGCAATGTTACTGAGGTTTGGACCTCTTCTCGCAAGAAGGCAAAATATGTTCGTAAATATGTTCATGGAAATCAACAAATTAATAACAGATAACACAAGGCGCAGAGCTTCAGTGCAAATCTCCCAGCGTACAGCTCTCTGGAAGGTGAGCTGAACAAGGGGAACTCAGATCATTCCATTCCTCTCATTCTTGTCTTCTAGGAACACCCACAGGCTGAGAACTGTGCAGGAAAAGAAAGAAATACATAACAATAAATAAATAAATAAAAATTAAATTAAATTTTAAAAAAGTAAAAGCTAAGTGATGTTTTACTCTCTTTAGTCTCATGAAAGACAGCTCTCATGGCTGGTCTGCAGCCCCACAGACAACACCAGAGGGCTCTGTGGCTGCACTCCGGCAGCCCCACCACACGGCACTGTGCTCAGCAATGGATTGCTCTTGGCCTGCTTCTTCTGAACCCTCTTGCTCGTGGCACTCCTTTTACCTAGGCCCAGCCTGGCAACGAGATCTCCCTTCTTCTGCTGCCACTGGCTGCTCTGTTTCTCCACGCAGCTTATCTGGAGAACTGGAGTGCCCCTCTGCTGCAATGGTGGGGCAAACGAGCTGGTGGGGAACTGCAGACATGCCCAGGGGGCTGACGTCTCACAGATGCCACGTTTTAAGTGCTTGCCTTGTCTTCTGAGTCCTGCTTGCTTCTTTCTAAAGAACTTCAGAGCAGGCAAAGCTCTCGGTTTCATTTTATTTTCTATTCTGAGTTCACTGATGCTTCAGCTGCAGGCAGAGCCTGCTATGTATGGAAGTCTGCAGTGTCTGACGAGGAGCTATTCCCACCTGGGTCTGATCCTTGTACCCAGCTGCCCCTGCTGTTCCCATCCCATCACAATCCCAGGTGCTGTAATCACCAATTCTGCTGCAGGAGCTGCAGCCTGAGCAGCAACCTTTGGCTTTCTACCATCAAGGCTTAGCTGATTTTTCTCATATCTTTTCATAGAACTTGGTTCCCAGGGAGCTTTGTTAAAAAGAAGTTTATAGTAGGATCACTCACACCATGTCCTGGCCAAGGAGAGGTGCTCTGCCTGAAATCCGAGCACTTCCATGAAGGGGGCTGGGCACACAACTTGCCCTACCTGTCACATGGAACTGGACATCAGCCAGGGCTTTGTTTCACTGTTTCTGTTTCTTGGCTAGTCCACTCTCTTCCTTTTAACCCGTTTTGTGGTTCCAGGAATATGCAAAGAGGGGAAATACCACACTGAGTTCATCTACCCCATCTCTCTCAGAGTCTCCAGAAGAGCTAGCCACATCTTGAGGTTTGAGTTGATTTTTGGCGGCTGGAAGGTCAGACAGCATGTGCCCTGGAGCACATCCTCATGGGTAAAGAAAAGAGTTTGTCCTCTCCTGGGGCAGCACAGGGGTGAATTGGCTCATTTTCACATTGACCCCTTCTATATTGTGCTTGAGGTGATTTTATTTCTAGAAAAAAAGAGTAGTCCATGGTAAATCTCCTCTACCCATCTCAGTGGAATTTATTCCAGTCAGAACAATCTTCCCTGCTCATTGAGGAGCTCTGACAATCATCAAGGGGCATATACAGCCCCACGTATGTCAGGCACCTACTGGCAGGTCCTGCCTGCCTGCCACTCCATCCTACCAATGCATGAGCCATTTTCCTGGTCTTTCTCCATAAAGTCACTTAAATCTCTGCACTGCAAGTCTTGGAAGAGGATCGCTGGAGTCTGCTGCACTGCTTGGACAAGTACATCCTTCTTGTGGTCCACAACACCAACTGCAGGTGGGTCCAACATGTTCCTGATGAATGGGTCAGGTGTATTTTTTCCCCATGGCCAGTGCAGAGATAGGCACAGCCAGAGGAAGCGCAAGCCTGTCCCCTTTTCAGACACACATTCCCAGTTGGCTGAGTCTCCAGGTGGCAGATCAGAGGAGCCAGCTGCAGTGATGTAAGTTAGACCTGTTTTCTGGCTCTCACATACAAATACAAGCAACAGATGAAAGAAGACATGCTGGAAGCTGCTATTTATGAGGAACAGTTTAACGCAAGTGATTTATAGACCAAGGTTAGGCTGAGATCCCAGATAAGAGGAGCATAGGGCAGTCATTGATTTCTAGACTTACATCTCAATGCATTCTGAGGAGAAAAATGCTGAGGTCAGCTCAGATCTACAAGGAGCAGAGGCAGCATTGAAGTGTCTCCCTCCATGTCTGGAAATAGCCTTCTGTGGGACAACAAGGAGAGATATGAGACTGCAGTGAGGGACCAAGGAATCTCCTGTTATGAACCTGTTACCAAAAAGTCAAACATTTTGCCATTGCCTTAGCTCCAGCTCAGCCAAAATCCTTACAAGTGCCTGGGAGGGGAAAGAGGTTTGTGCAAAGCCAGATGGGAAAAGCTAAGGGAGGTTGTCCTCATGAACGTAGTTGAGTGCAGGTCCTTGCCACCCCTGGGCCTTCTCAAGAGTGGAGGTGGTGAACCAGAAAAAGCTGACAAGAAGCAGCAGGTCCTTGTACACATGTGGAGAGAGCAGCAATGGAGTTCCCTTTCCAGAGCAAAAGCAGACGGGAAATCCATGCTCCAAGGAGCTCAGAGGCCCCCCAGCCTGTCCTCCCCACAGGCACAGCCTCCACAGCTCCCAACGTCGCATCCGTGACCGAGCTCTGCCTGCAAGAGACAATTCCATTTCAGTGCAACAGATTCAAACTCTAATTGAGTTTTGTCATTTAAACCAGGGCAGGAGCAGCTCTGCCAGCCTGCAGCCATGAGGGCTATTTTTGAAGAGAATTGTCAAACGGGCCAGGAAGTCAAATATGACATTTTAAAACCATTCTTAAGTGTGCGCCTGCACGTGTGTGTGTATTTCCCTCTGCAAGCAAGAAACAATAACTTCCCATGCACAGAAGGAGCCCAGGTTGCTTTAATTGTGTGGATGCTGAGATGGCTTCTTTGTGACAGCTGAAAGAGAAAGGAAAAAATCCTCAGCTTCTGTGTGCTTTCTTGCTTTACATGACTCACTGCAATGGAAAAAAAAAAAAACCTCTTTCTTCTTCTCTTCACCCCATCTCATCCCAGACACCATCTATCTTCATGCCAGTCCACTGCTGCTTGCACAGTGCAGTCCACTCCTTTATGTTCCTTAATTCAAGTGCATAGTGCAGAGGTAATTTGGAATATAGTTTTTCCCCTTCTCTTTATAAAACAAGGAAAGACTGTTTTAGCATGAGGACATCAGATTAAGACTCAGATCCAGCTTTCATATACAGTACTGATTCAGATTTCTGGTGTGACTCAGTTATTCATCTTCTCTCTAGGCAAAAGTGCAATAAAACTCTGTCTTGCATCCTGTTCTCTCTCCAGGCAGAGTCCAAAGCTTTTTCTCCTCAACAGGATTTAGTACAATGAGCCCCCAATTACACTTCCATTACAAATTACATTGTAAATCTCTATTTGCTATCATTTTCTTATGTCTTCTAAGTACCATATACTTTTATAGAGCTAAGTGAGCAGCTTGGTAGATGCTTTGATCTCTGTTTTACCAGTCCTTTGCAGTTAAATCAGTGTTAGGAATGAAAGTCAATACACACATACTTACGTAGTTACAATTTCATCAATTTTTTTTATTAAGGAAATATAGTCGTGAGGATATTTTGCTGTTTTTTACTGTCATATAGGTAGAGTAACTGGTATGTTTTGAAGATCCAAATACTTCCTCAAAACAAGTATTTCCTCAAAAAATATTGAGGAATATTGTTTGTATAAAAGCTTGAATTTTAGTGGAGAAAAATTAACACATGCCAGGATTTATCAGTTCCTAATGACCTTTACAGAATACCCAAAATTACATAATGTACTTCCAGGCCTTCTGTTCAGCCTGTTTCTCCCCATAACACTTTCCACTTACCTGCCTTATCCTTCGTCAGTTTGCCCATGAGGAAATATCAGTGGACAGTGTTGAAAGTCACCTCTTAAAGTCACAATGAACAAACGCAGAGCTCTCTTCTCATGCACCAAGACAGCCCTCTAGTTGCAAAGACTATCACCCCTCTGTACAGTGAGGAGCAGCAAGGTCTCAAATTCAAGGTTATGGCACAAAAAAGGCCAGTTTTGTTTTCCCAGTGCTTGAAATCGTTATTCCTGGGATGAAGGATGTTATTCCACCTTCTGACGGAAGAAAGGTAGATGTGATTCCTTCATTTCTATTTCATATTAGTAAATCTTCTTTACCCTAGATTTCAGACATTTAAATGCATTGCAATACTCTGAGTTTAAAATTGCACTGCGACCTTTAGAAGAGAAAAGGATTCTGAGGCTAAAATATCAGTTGTGCCTTTCCAAAGGCAGCTCATTTCCCCATGCAGAGCTCTTGGTGTTGTTAACAAGAAGTGTGGTTTTTATGCTGTGCCGCATGAAAACAGAAGTCCCATTGTGTGGTTCTCTCTCCTTGAGGTAGCTGAAATGTGAAATTGGCCCATGTTTTACACCAAATGCAATTGATAGCTTAGTTGAAAATCGGATTGTCTTTAGAACAGAAAGCAAAGTGTGCAAAAGTCAATGGAAATATACTTTTTGGCATCCCTGGGCTTGGAGTAGCTCTTCGAAGATGGATTCTTCATGAGGAGAGCTGTAATGGTGAACTAGGTCCTGAAATTACTTCCTTAGTCTAAACTCTTAAATATTTTACAGTTACATTAAAAAGGAAGACTCTGTCTGCCACATTTAGCCCTTCAAAGCCATTTCTCTGCGGAGATACAAAATAACAGAGTATATTGATACAGTCTGATTTGGAGATCTGGAAGAAAACTATGCCTATTCCTGGATCTGGCTAGAAGTGTTCAGTTATACCACAGGTTATCACAGATTACCAGACCGGTGTGTGTGCCACCTGAGTCACAGCAAATGTGCACACTCATACCTGATGGGACCAACAAGATGCAACATGGTTTGCTGACATCCTGTGGGAGAGCCCAGACGAAGTCTGTCAGCACGGACTGGAGCACATTCTGAATGTAGAGAGGCTGAAAGCACTGGGGGTGTTCAGATTAAAGCTGAGAAAGCTGATGAAGAATTGTATCGTTCTCTTCTGCTACCTGAAAGGAGATTACAGAAAAGGCAGCCATGCTCCTCCTGTAGAAGCACAGTTAAAAGATGAGGGACAATAATCACAAGGACATGAGAAAAAAAGCTCTTCACTAGGATTAAGCACTGAAACAAAGAACCAGAAAGTCTGTGGACTCTGCATACTCAGCCCAAAGCCCTGAGAACCTGACCTGCATTTGGTATTGATCCCACCTCGGGAGGGAGGGAGGGAAGTTGGAATGAATAACTCCAGAGGTGCCTTCCAGCCATGGGTCAGTAGCTCAAGAGGGAGTCAGCATAACTCGCATTACTTCAGACCAACACTGTGTGCCCAAAAACTTACAGAGGCTTAGAGATGCACAGAAACTCACAAAGCTGAGAAAAGAGCCTGAAAACATTCTTTTAGCTGGCACTGAAGTTTCAACAACATTTTTGAACAAACTATGTAACTAATTATCTGCAGTACTCTTATTAATGATATATGAACATTCAGGCATTTTTAAATGAGCAGAACATTTATGTCTCTGTAGTTAACTTGACAGTTTCTCTGATAGCAAAGCTATGCTTCCTAAATATGCAGGGCTTTCTTCACAGAAGTGAAGTGTAGATACACTGATATATTTTTCTCTTGGGAGATATTTTTAACAGACATGTATATTGGTTAAGGAAATACTTGGAGATAAAATGCTAATTTTTTCTCAGTAGTTTGTAGTATCACATGAAGGAACAAACACCAGACGAGCAGTGGATTTATTTCTGAAAAGAGAATATAAAAAGTATATAGATCAGTGCTATTGCAAAGATTTGAAAAGCTTCTCAGATACAGAGCACTCATCCTTTGCATCTGCTGCTGCTTTGTCAATAATTTATCTGTAACTAATTATTGAGATACTATTTTTAAAAAATATAAGTAAAATCTTGACAGCACAAAACTCAGAATCGTGAATTCAGTGTTGAACTGCTCAAGCAGAGACTGAGTAGAAAGGAAGATGAATTCTTATTAGCATACAAATAGATGAAATAATGTAAAAGGGAATATGCTGCTCAGGAAACATTTACAAATGTTATTTTTCAAGTGCTCTGCAGGATGGAAGTCCCCATTTAATAATGACATTTAAAAACTGTAATTAAGGCCTTAATCCTTTAATGTGCCCTGTGTGGGTTACTGCTGTCCAGATGCTGACTGAGATCGAGAGAGGAGGTGGGCTTCAGTGAGGAATTGCAGTACCTCTGCTGAGTATCACATTGATTTACAGGCTTACAAATCCTTCCTGCCCCAAACCCCAGAGACCACAGAGATCTTCAACCAAGTGCAACATGAGGAATCCAGAAAAATGAATGGGGAAAAAAAAAAATCTCAGTGGCATTTCTTTCAGCAACAATTCAGATTTCTAAGGATTTTGTAACAGTAGTTAGCAAAGGGAAGGTCGCAGGTACCAAGTAACCAACAAGCATTTTTTTACATCAATATATATTGAATTTATACTAATACATATTTAAAGAACTTACCTATCCTTAGCTGAACTGCAGAAATTGAAAGTTGCCACGCTTCCAGCATCTTGTAATGCAAAATAAAAAGGGATATCTTAAACAACATTTGCTGGAAATGGTCTGCACAAATGTATGCAGGAAATTGACTCCTCTCACCTGGGAGATGATAATTGCAAGCAATGAAATTATCTGACCGTAACTTTAAGGAAATCCTTGTGGACTTCAAAAGAAAGCTTGCACTGCACTTTTGTGCAGGTGATAGAACTTGAACATGGAAAATCCTCATTAAAATACTCATTACAAGGGAAGTGCTGCAAATTCCATCTGATATCCTATATACTTGGCCCGGTCTAATCAGCATGGCCAGTATCTTAATCCCAGGAAATACGTGATGTCTGTGGATGAATGTCACATTGGCAATAACATAAAAGAGTTAATCACTTTGCAGGATATTAGTTGGGTTTTTTGTTTCTCTAGATATAAATTAAGTGCTTGAAGTGAAGCACTGAAATTTGTTGTAATGGAGTTCAGCAAGGTTTATTTCAAGCACAAAAAGGTTATATTATAGTTGCTGTGCTCAGCATTAAAAAAAAGATAAAAGTATATCTCAAGGACCTAAGCTCTATATAGCCTTTGGAGCAGTAAATTTTTGACAGTATTTCATAAAGAATTCTTCATGTGGAAGACCAACAATTGTACTGCTATAAGTCACAAAGTTACAAGTCACAGTTAAATTATCAGATTCCAGCAGACACAAACATCAAATCAAGCAAGTAAGCTTCCAAGAGGAGACGTGCATATGATGCTCATCCTACAAGTAGGGTGATTCACTCACAAATATTCTTATGTCTGATAATTACCTCTTTCTCCAAAGAGATGATATTTGCAACTAGGACATTCATTGCTGAGATTTTGGTTGGAAAATGAAAAGAAAATTGGGACTAATGGAGGGTTCAGCAAAATAAGTATTGTATGTCACTGACCTGATATATAACACTAATCTACTTCTGCGATGCAGTGAATAAAACGCATAGACTCATGAGCACCTGATCCTACCTCTGGTTTTATCATTAACACCTTTACAGTTACCAGGCAGTATAACCTGGGCGTGTAAGTACCAACAGTTGAAATATTGTGCTGTTTTACGTGCCAATGCTGCTTTACAGTTGGTATCGATATAAGAAATGCAACCTGATAGACGTAGACCAAACCACCTGAAAAGTGAGAAAGAAAAGGAAGCTGAGAATCTGCTGGAAACCAGAAAGGGAAGTTATTTCTGTGTTGCTGGATGATTCAGAGCTGGGGTATTCAAAGCCATGTTTCTGTGTACAAAAAAGATCTCTACCATTCCTGTTCCAATTCTCACCTTTATGTTGAAAGATTTCTTGAGCTCAACCTACCTCCTGAAATATGGGGAAAAAAATAAAGCTGATATTGAAGTTAATCATCTGTTCTCCCTCTGTCAATGGAAAGACATCCTTAGTATGTCTCTCCATGGCAATCTGGAGACAAACTGGCAACATGATGCTGAAACACTGTTTTTCACGCTTATCACTGGTGACAGGTGCTGTGCAGTGGACAGATTCAGGGTCGATAACAAAGGAAGACACCAGATACACAGCCCTGGTGCCCCACAAAGCAACAGTGCAACAAGACATCCACTAAAACAGCCTGAGACCAGTGCTCGATTGAAAAGGATAAAGTAGGATGAAGTAACAAGGGAAATTTTTTAATTTTTTAAGGGAAGGAGATGGAGAAAGAGAAAAGGAACTCAGCAGAACTTCTGAGCCTGAGTCATTCTTTTAATAAAACTTTCTGTAAAGTCCAAAAACTCAACTACATTTTTATCTCTGAGCCTGAAAAGATGAAAGCAGCAAGGAGCAGAAGGTTGTAACTTTCATGTTTATACACAAATACTCCGAAAGAACCTGCCTCCGCCAAACACCTTCATTCAGTACTTAGAAGTACAAACACAAATTAAGCAGAGTCTTTGAAGTCCTCAGCTATGCAGAAGCTTCAACAGAACAAAGAGTTCTGAGCTGAGGCAGAGGAAGAAAGGTGTATACGATGTTGGAGAAGGATTACGAGAAGCAAGGAGACACAGACAGGTGTGTATTTTAGCCCTCTGAATTTTCATTCTTTGAGGAGCCACATCTAATGTATTGAGGAATTTGGCATGGAAGGCCATAAGAGTCCCTGTCCTGATTTGGCAGTGTGTCACAAGTCTCTCTGACAGTTACTGTTTACCTCATGCTCAGATCAAGCCCACTTGTTGGGGACCAGGGATGAAAGGCTGAAGGTAGATGTGGCAAGTAGCAAGATGCTCATCATCAATGCTGCCACTCACAGAGGAAATGTGGCTGCAGTTTAAGAGCCAGTGGCAGCAGCTGCTCAGCTGATGGTTCCAGACACTCTCCACAAAAGCTCTTCCTGGGCAAGGTGCCAGAGGCCTAGCAATCATCCCATAAACCCACACCTTCAGCAGCTAGACTCCATGGTGCCCCCAAAAGACCTCCAAACAACAAAGCTCAAAATACATGGGATTTGATGCACTCTGTCAATTCCTCAACTGTCTCCACGCACCACTGCCCATCCTATCCTTACATTAGCCCCTCTGGCCATGAAGTGCTCTCTTTCTCAATTAACAAGTTTGACTTATCAGCTATAGTACACCACAGCTCCAGTCCTGTGTTGTCTAGACAGACATCATTGATAGTTGTAATGATCTCTCAGTGAGTGTAAACCCAAGAGAACCAGAGGACAAGAAGTTAACCTCTGATCAGTGGAGAAATGCTACAAATATCCAAGTAGGTAGAAAACGTTGAAGAGAAAGTCAAATGCCAGTAGTGCTGCTGTTCATGCAAGAATCAGAACATTATATCCCAGAAGGAAAGCTAAAACAAATACCTGCAGAAAGGGAGTTTTTGTACTTGTTTTTGGAGCCTGAGGGCTCCTTGTTTTGTGTACAGAAAGGCAATATTGACTTTGGCAATACAGTGTACACCCTGCAGGGCTTTGAGCTTGTTCCTGCTGCCCTTAGTTTGCTTCTTCCATAAATTCCTCTTAGCAATGACGGACCTTTATTAAAAAAAAAAAAAATCTATTTAATGAGTTTTCTCACATATGTCCAAGAGCAAAAAGCAAATGCTTAACCTCTGACATCAAGGCTGAATTACCACATGGTAAGTAATGAACAGCCACTGCTTACTGTTTGCTTTCAGAAAAGTAACCAAGTCAACATTTCAGAGAACAATTAGTGCTCCAGCTGGTTTCAGCGCTGAAGTATTTTTTCTTGGAGGAATCAAATAGTTAAGGTTGTTTTATTTTTCCCCTCAGGTTTACAGAAAAATTCTGCAAATGCAGGTCCACAAACTCTGTTGAGAACCTAGATGTTGCTGTTAAAATACATGGCTATATATATATATATATATAACCATATATATAACATTTAGCATTTTTTTATATACATATATATATGTAATATATGCACACATACATATATATATATACAAGAGTATATCTCAGTCTAAGTGTATATGAAAGAATACATGGATTGTGTTTTTCTACCCAAAAACAATTATTTGTTTTTACGTTGGCTGCCTTCTTGTGGTACCCATCTCTGGAGCATATGAACAATTTAGCACCATGTTTATCCAGTTTCTCAGCTCCTAGAAGGAGACGTGCTTTGTATTTTCCATTTTTAACTCATGAGGCCTGCCATGAAAAGCTTGTTACCTTGTTTCTAATAGATTAATAAGCTTCAGAGAGGAATACTGGGCCCAATTACAACAGTTAAATACCCCTACAGTCAACATTTCTCTGGAAGACTTTAATCTCTGAAATGAAATTCTACCACATTGCTCAGAATGACAGACTTTTTTTACAAAAAGTTTTTCCTCCTCTCACTGGTGAGCTTTTTGGTCCTCATAACTGTCTCTAAGTCAAAATTAGATGAAGAGAAAACTTTCCTAAGCTTGGCATGAGAAATGTTGTGTCCCAAGTTACAGAGAAATATTAATGAATCTGCTAATGGATAGAATAAGGAGCTTTAATGACTTACATCCAGCTGGCTGGAGCTGTACAGTCTATGAAGGACTGAAAGAAGGCTCCCAGAGGGTCTTGTGATGTGCTGATTCTCAGATAAATCCTTGGATGTGTTTCCTGGGAGCGCTCACAAACTTAGTAGATTCAGGCACCAATTCAAGAAAACTGTCTTATTCACTTTTTGCCACTGCCAGATATTCAGAAGTTTTCAGCACCCAGCAGCCTGAGAAACAGAACTTCCAATTTCTAACAGTTTTACAAGGTACTTAGTTGTAAAGAGAGATTTGAAAACTTTGGAATAGGCTATTTTCTAAGTGCTTTCCAGGGTTACACAGTTGCATCTACATTATCAAGTGAAATCCAGATTTTTGCTATTCCAAGCAGGAAAAGACTCCAGGTCCATGTGAGATCTACAAAGAGCTTTGTCACACAAACTGCATTTTATGTCTGTGTAAAGTCCATTTCAGTTTTAGATGCTTTGTAGATGCCAAATCAGATTAATGGTTGCCTTACTCTGCTATTGACTTCTTTAATTTTATTGCCCTCTGGCAGTTAATGCATCTGCTTAACCACAACAGAAAAGAAAGTTGCCAGAAGTTTTTCAAAGACCTAAATACATAAACAACCCTAGAAGAGATCAAGTTCATTGGACAAATGAAAGCCCTAAGGAAACAGTCGTGTTACCACTGTAAGATGGTTCCAGCCATTGCTGGTTTCTTGAAAGTTTCACACTGTCATCATATTGCTATAGATCTGTCACTGCATTTTATATCGGCGTGCCACAAAATACACTCTAATTATTTTACTCATATAATATTCTGACAGAATATGTGAGATGACATCATTAAATGAAGTCTCCCAGATTCTTAATATTGGATAATATTACTTTGGGGAAGTATCACCTTCTGATGCTCTGAGGCAGTCTGGACAGTAGAGCAGCAGCAAATAGCAGAAAGCCCAGTTCTGTCTCCACCACCTACTCCAAGCAGATGTCTCCAGATGAAGGGTGTGTCTGCATCCCTGCTGAGCAGACATGGCCCTCAGCATTGTTGCAGCCACCCCTGCTGCTGGACCAGTGATTATGCATCACTGGAAGCCTGCAGACATCCAAAACCATGAGGCACGCCTCATTGCACAGCCAGATGTAGCCACTAGAACATGGCAACAGCTCAGGATAATGTCACAGTGATGTGAGAATATCTCCCAAGGAACCTCTATAATTTTCCCGTGTGATAAATGTGAAAACATATCAAGTAGTAGGAGTTCTCAAAGCCCTAGGGTGTACATTAGCTAGTTTTTCCTCTCGGTTATGCTGCTTGCCTGCAGCCCATTCATGCAACTATGATCTTCCCTTGCTGGTTGGTTGGCTAGTGCAGGCCACTGCAAGATCTAGATGGATCAGCATGGTGGCAAACATTTAAATGCCCCATTGCACAGTAGGTCCAAATTCCAATACACACAGAAAAGCTGCACAGAGGTTTCAAACTAAAGCCTTCTCATTGTTTCTGTAAAGGTTTGGGGTTGTGTTTGTTTTTTTTTCTTTTGTTTTGTTGAGCTGATGCTTATTTCTGAAAAACCAGAACAGACCCTAAAATATTTCACAGTTTGTCTATTTAAATCAGGTCAGGCCTGATCCCCTCTCAGGTTGTCTCTCTGATTGGCTATCTGTTATTATCATTTTTTAACTCAGACTTTAACACTTCCTGTCCTAACAAGATATTAAATTCAAAGGGAATAGATGTCATTGGTGATTTTGACCTCTCTGCAACGCACCAAGCAACTTAGATGTCTTAATATTTCTCTGTCCTTGTCCCAAAAACAACAGGTATAAGCAACCTGTTCCTACTACCATGTTAGAGATGATCCACCTGCGCACTGAGAGGCATAGTTTCATCTTCCTTAGATCTAGAGCAATGTCCATTACAGTAGAGGAGGAGTCGCAGCTTTACATTATGTTTTTAAAGATTTTTATGCTTCATCTTGGGATCTAAACTGATTTGAATCCTTTCATTGGCCTTCACAATAAATAAATAAATAAAACTAAAATCTCTTGAGTTCCTATAAGAAAGCAAGCCTAATGTGATACTTGAAGGTAGAAAGCCAGGTAGTCCCAAATGTATTCTTGCAGTGAGTGGGAAGAAACAAATTATGCAGCTGAAAGGAAACCAAGATAATCTTCCTGTGGTTTAAAGAATCAGAAGTCTGGCGCCAACTGTAAGAGATCAGTACAATCAATGGCATTATTGGCCTATCCAAATGGAGAGGAGATTTTCATAATGCTACATAATACATATACATAAGACTGGTTGACAGTTGGATTTGTCACCACTTGTGGTTTCATGTAATGAAGAATATAAGAAATACCTCAGCATTTTCAGCAACAGCATTCCAGGTCCTAGCAGACAGCAATAGAGCTAATTATGTGAAAGGTCCAAATGAATGAATTAGTCTCCTCCAAAGCTTTTCTCAGTTAGGAATTCTTGTATCATGAAGTAGGACAAACAAGCAAATTTTGCTACCTCAAGGCTTTCTGCTGACTAGTACCCTTGTGTCCCTTGAATAGTCTGAGTCTGCAGATCTGTTAGAGGGCCAAGTCAGCCTTCAGCTCCACTTCACAGCCTTCCTAAAGCACTTTCTTTAGCAAAATAAAGGCATCGCTCACTATGAGAAAACTTCAGCATGTAGCCATTATTGCAGCTTTGCTGCTATTCCAGCACCTGGTTGGTTTGTCCATTTCTGGAGATCAGATTTTCACAGGTTCTGGGAGAGTCAGTGGAAAGCTCAGCCTCAGGTCTCCCCTTATTCCTTCTCTTTACCCACATGGAGATTGAATGAGCTCCTCAAGCTTCACTCTTTGGTTTCTGTTAACCCCTTGGATCCTCTGAAATCAATCCATGCCAGAGAAGGGCTCTCAGCTTGATTTTCAATCAACAGTTGAAATATCCTTGTGTCTTTCTCCATATCCCGAGGGACCTGATACTATTTACCAACCCTGATGTATCGTTCTGAGGTGAAAATATCTCGGAATTATTCTCTATTGCCTACAATGAGATATTTAATATATTTAATATTTTCCTTTTCTCCCTGGAGGCAGCAGACTAAAAGATGAGGAAACACTGACAGGTGCAATAAAATAATAATAATAATTAAAAAAAAACTAAACAAACAACAGAAGGTACTTACCTCCACGAGGTGGAATCTGTTTTTTTTTTTTTTTTTTTCAGGTTTGCACAGTTTGCAGAAAGCAATGATCTTCAGCTATAACCGAGCTCCTACATGCACAGACTATACAAATAATAATGAGTGCAGAAAGACCGTAGCTGCTCACTGACCAACCCATCTCCGTAGCTGCAGTTTAGGGACTGAGGATATGACTCATTCTGTTAAGGCTGTGCTCCATTTAATTTTAATGCTGCACAGTGGGTTTTGTTCTACCTGTGCTTGGTCTCTGATGTTACATACGTATCTCCAGTGGATGCCGTTCTCTTGCTTTATTCTGTGTTTGTGATATTTTACAGGGCATAATGTACGCAATGTAGAAAAGTTTGGATTAAGTCATCTCAGAAGTAGCATTTCTACACCATCAAAGCACTCTAAAGCGACTTTAGACCATATCAGAAAACTATCGTGGCTCTAAGCCTCCGGCATATCAGCTTAAAAGCATTTCCTGTGGTCTCCTCATTTCTTTTGAGAATATCCTGTAAGTGATGTACAACGAGGGAACAAATACAATTTCTCAGAGTGCTTAGTTTTCACTTTGGCACAATCTGTAGTGGTTATGTTCCAAAATCCTCATGGGAATTGAATTATCCCAAGTCTTACTGTCCTGGACCCCTTCATCTGATTTAGCTACTGGCTAGTACACTCAGAAGTACAAGCTACACACACACAGAGAATGTGACTGTACAAATTCTGCTGAGCAAAGCAGCTGTAAGTTTTCAAATTCAAGCACAAATTGATATTTATATTAGCATGAATTCCTAATGCTAGCTGTGTTAGTTTTCTGCGGGTCCCCTGCACAGATTGTCTCAGTGTCATAACCCTTTTTCATTTTTCTTTCCTTTTCCCTTTCATTTTTTTCTTATCTTTTCACCAGAATGCCCTACATCTTCCTGGAATTCCTTTTTGTGACTAAGATCTACGGCTAGGGAAATCTGTTATAGAAGAACAGTCTCTCCCTCTGTGCTTCCTTAGTAGTTGTCACTGGCATGAGGGGTGAGCAACCCCATCCTTTGGATCAAGGTGCAGTACAACCTGAATGTGTTTATTCCAGCATTTAATGCTGTTAATTATTAGAGATTGTTAGTGTGAACCATCTTCATCCCTCTCAACCCTTGCTAATGTGTCACTTCTCATTGGAAGGTCCCTATATTATCCCTATAGAAACAACCAGGGCATAAAACAATATGCATACAAAATGGAATAACTTTCTGAAAGCTTCTTATGAGGATGGGAAATGCTTGGGTTGTTGGAAAAAGCTCTACTACTAAAATGAAGTTCCACCTTTCCCAGACAATATTTTTCCTTATTTTTCCTGGCTCTGCTAATCACCAGGATATTACAAAATATGTCTGAAACAGCTTTGGTTCATCTGCGGGCATCTCACTCTGTGTTTTTTTAAGAAATGGCCAATCTCAATAGCACTCATTTGTTCAGATGAATTCCATTATGGAACTACATATACAAATTGAGTCTCATGCTTAATACCTGTGAAATTCTAAGAAAAAAGGCAAGACAGAGAAAACTCAATTTCATAAAGCAAAATTTCATAGCTTCCTTGCCCACTAAGCATTTATTCCTCAAATCTAATAGAAAAAAAAAAAAAACAGGGAAAAAAAAAAAAAAACAACTACTTTGATTTCACCTCATTGTTCAGAATTGATCTGAATTAAAGCCTGGACAATACAGCAAATTGGTCTGGTGAGAAAGTAGTTCAGATTTTAACCCCATAACACATACCTGGTGGCACGTTGTGGACTACACATAAACACTACTGCCAGTCTTCGTGAACTGATGGTAGGATAAAGGCCTTAAATTTACTTGTAATGGTTCTGAAGGCTCAGGAAAGGTGTGGGAGTTTAAAAGATAGATGTTTTTTTGTAAGAAGTACATCATTGTTGTTTATTTCACCAGCTGCAGGAAAAAGGAAAATTTCATAGAAACACAACAGAGATGATAGTTTAATGGTCTGATAGGGTGTGTATTACAAGAAAACAAAAACACGAGGCATATTTAAAAATGGAATGATGAATATGTCCTTGACTTACTTGGGAAGAGTCAATACAGCTACATCCTGATGCCAAATATAAATTACAGCAAGGCAAGGTGTGCAGTGAATGGTTTAATTTGGCTTCACTGGATCCAGATTTGGAAAGTAAAGCAGCGCATGGACTTCAGATGGTGAGGAGGCCTTGACCCATCTCTGAAAAATAAAAACAAAAACCAAAGACAATAATATTTCTTTCCCAAAACCTTTTTTTTCATGATATCTTTAGATGCATAAAGATTAATAGCTATGTTTTTGTTGCTCTCTTCCTACCACTTAATTTCAGTAGTATCTTTATAGCATTTGTAATAAGTCTGGCTATTCCAAAAGGACCTGAAGATGTTTATCAGAGGAAATTCATATGCATTTACTTGTTTGACAATTTTAAAGAGGTTTTTCTTGCTCTTATTCCTTATATCAAAAAAATACGCTGGATTTGGCTTGCTGGTTTAAGAGTTGTGGGAAATTTTGTACAGGTGATTGGAGCCATTAAAATGAGCATTTTTCATCTTTAATATCTAGGGGACAAGCAGAGGCAATCTGATAAAATATCACATCAAAGAAAACTATTCAAAATTCAGCTCAGTTTCCCTCCACTGCTATACCTGCAGTGTACTCTATCTGCAGTACTCTACTGAGTACAAACTCAGTAAAACACAACCACATATGCATCCCTAAACAAAGAAACAATAAAAGTGAATTTGAAGGAAGATATCGCAGAGAAAGAGGGGCTAATGTTCATTTCTGCTAAACTCCAAAAAATGCCCAGTTTCACTCTTTCATCAGCAGGAGGGTATATCAGAGAGGTAGGTCACAAAAGCACTATGATTGCCAAGTTTAATCTACCCACAGCTCCTCCACATTACTGCATTACAATTTCTTCAGCATATCCAAAAGTCTGACTGAATAATTTTTTTTTTCTTTTTTCTTCTTTCTTCTTTTTTTAATTTTTAAGGAAAGCCATTAATCTTGGAGGATTCAAAGTGACATTAGTACGTCCAGTGATAGGGTGAGATCTATAACCAGGCAAAATATGTGCTGACTCTAGAGATGTGAATGAAAAGCTGCTTAAGACTCATTTGTGATTTATGTATGGACAGAAGTACACAAACTTAGATTCTGTCCATCACCTACCCGATGTCTTTCACGGTATTCTTCAGCATGGTACAAGCATAAGGCTTAGGTTAGCGCTCCTACCCTGGATGCATTTATTCTTTAAAACAAAGCTCACATTCATATCTGTCTGAAACTGTGCCAGAGATATAGAATGCAACAGGCAGATTAGGCATATGTAAAAAATTCCTTACAAACCTGCAAATGCATGTGGTCTGCTCAGGTTTTCTTCCCTGGCAGGAAGAAAAAGAAAATTAAGACATTTGTGAAAGAATATGCTCAGGCATCAGGGAACAAGCAGTTTCTTAGGATCTAATGTCAGGTCAGGGTTTTGAGAGATCTCCGAATCAGACAAGACATAGTAATTGCCATTTGAAAGACAAGTGCCCTGAAAATTCCTGAACAGAAGACGTTTAGATACTATCAGGAGACACACACAAAAATCCTGCCACCAGAAAGTCAGGGAAATTTCTTAATTGAAATGTTCAGAATGATACCATAAGCTAAGACATATGAGGGAACAGAATGATAGGCAGCGCAGAGCCAAAGATAAGTGATGACTCTCTAACCACCCAGCTGCAGCTGAATAGCTGAGTACAGAAAATCACACCATATACAGTGAAAATAATGCTTCCTGATGTGCAGGAAAAATCTCTCTCCAGTGCTCTTCTGCATGTCCGGATCTCAGATGAATTCAGGTCAAATGCCCATTTCATACTACAGTCACTCCAGATCCATTCAAAGATGCTGCCCATGTGAGGGTTATTATTCAGAGAATAGCAAAGTCTGTTCCCCTAAAATGTTCCAGTACTGAGGGCTACTTGTGTTCTTTGCCTGATTCCTGGCAGAGGCCTATAGCCTCAGTATTTGGTAGAAGCTGCGATGGTGGCTTTCTGACAAAAGTTCCTACTGCTCTGCTACTGCAGGAAGGAATGGTAACACAGACACTTCTCTGGGAAGGGAGAAAATCTCACACATTCTTACTGCTAAGCTGTATATGCTGTAGCAAATTGAACTTGACACGGCCTCCTATAAATCCAACATGAAGTTCTTATCTCAGTGCATCCAGCTAGGCAATGGAATAGCTAAATGCAGAGCTGATCTTCAACTTCCTAGGGATCTGGTAGCTTAGCTGGAGAAGTAAAAGGGGAGAGCATGTGCTGTACAACGCACACATGCAATCTCCATGGCCTTTGGTCAGTACAGAAGTTTTCAGCACATTCTCTTGAGCAAAAAGTTCATGCCTATGGGGGTTCAAATACTTCAGTTTAAAGGAAGCTATATAAAGAAAACACTTGATCTCTGAAAATAATATAATCTCAACCGTTTTTGACTTAAAGGAAAAATAAAAGGGGATGGGATGGGATGGGATGGGATGGGATGGGATGGGATGGGATGGGATGGGATGGGATGGGATGGGATGGGATGGGAGAATTGCTGCCCTTCTCTCTGTTGTAAAATTCATGTATGTGGAGGGTTACACCCCACTTTTACTCCAGAGTGGCCCTTGGCCTTAGGAACAAAACTGCCTAGAAACCATGATCTTGTTGCCACAGTTTGCAGTACAGTGGTAAATGTAAATGATGAGATCTCGAGTGCTCTCTGGTGCTGAGAGACAGCTTATCTTGCTGTCCTTATCTAGTGACCCAAAAAAAAAAGAAGAAAAATAGATGTGCTGGTGGTTGTTTCATTCAGTGCAAATATTCTTGCTTGCATTTCCCTCACCTTTAAAGCATTTTATAGGCATACAAAAATCAGAAGTATTATGTCTGGATTGGGTAGACTGTTTAGGTGCTTCAACACTGTTTATATTGGACTCAGATCTTCAGCTAAAGCTCCTCATATCCTGGATGACCCAGAGAATATTATATTCCAGTTCACATTGCACAGTTGAGGAGATTGACAACAGTAATCTTTGCTCTGACCCGTACCCGTACACGGTAACCCTGATTTTTGAAGTTTCTGATTATTGTAGCTCCTCTCCTATGAAGAACAATTTGCCCTTGGAAGCATTTCAGACCACCCTCAAAAAAAGTTACTGCAAGACTAATATATACAGATACAAGGATTTTATTTGCTGCTGCACAATTTTATGAGTGTGTACCGCAGAGCCTAACTTTGTGGCAAGAAGATTTATGGTGTAATTACCTTAGTATATTATTGTACAATTTGCAACTAATGGAAAATAAATTTACCGGCTACACTTCAACTGTCAGAAAGTCTGTCTGCAGAATATTATGAGAGTGGAAGGAATAAGTGCTTCTCTTCATGAGTGGGAATGCTAAATGACAGACATCACTTAACCTGCTCAAACATTTTAAACTTGATCAGTTACCCATACCCAAATAAGCAAAGTTTGATGCAAAGAAAATTAATTATGGCTCATAAAAGAATTAGAAGCATTTGATCTTAAGAAGCAAATAAAAAACTGCCCAGAACACCCACACTCAGGAGAGTTAAGACGAGTCAATCACCTTTCAAGCCAAGTGTAAGAATTAAGAGTTCCATATCCTCTTTTAATTGCTTTAATTGACAGTGTTTCCCAGTGGACTGATGTTTCACTTGGCCTTTTCTTTTTCCAAGTCGAAAAAAATGCATCTGATAAATAATCATGTAATTAGATTTCCAGTTCACTGATTGATGTCTAACATTCAGTACTTAAGAAGAGCGAAAGCAGAGAACTTGTCTTCAATTTTGACATAAGACCTTTTGATGGAGAAAACTTCATTCCTATCGAATGTTTTGCAAATGCATTTCTCAGCAACTTGCCAGATCAGTTCAACTTAGATGTCTGGTGGTAAGCATCCCTTCCATTAGAAACAGAGAAATTAGAAGCAAGAAGTTGAATGGAGAAGGATGGAAGAGTTCAGTAATGGTTTTCAGAAGCACTAACACTTTAGCACCTTAATTAAGTAGGAACCCTAGCTCAAGTTCCTTGGAAAGCAAATGAAAGTTTCCTGTTGCAGTGGAGACGCATAAGCTGCTACAATCTGTTGGGCACCTGAGTGAATTTAATGCGTTAAAAATCAGAATGAATGTGATTTTTTTTGTTGTTTATTTTTTGAAAGGACGGATGGACTGAAACAGAGCAGACAACTCAGACTGTGCCAGTTCCTTCCCACAATTTCTACCCATAGTTCACTGTGTTTGGGCAATCCTAGTTAATAGCTCTGGAATCCTACCACACTGTTGCTAAATAATTGGTAATACAATACATCTACACCATAAAAACTTCCTCCCACCTAATAAAATTGTATCTATTAAGAAATAAAAACACAGAACAACCTATGTTCCATACTGAAAATGCAATGAAATGAAAGTAGACTTGGAAAAATGCTAAGTCAGACTCTCGTGCAGGATCATGCATAGTATTAGCATTCTCTACTTTATAGATAATACACTATACATAATAGACTAATAATAAAATGATGCTGTATCTCATATCAGTAAGACCAGTGGCAAGTTTTTCCATCCTAAATATCTAAAAAAAAAAAACATATTCAGGTCACTTTAAGTAATCAGCTATCATCTCACCCCGTGTTCAGCAAATAGAAGATAAACACTTCATATGCTAATACATCTTGAATTCAAGTGTAACGGTGACTGTCTGTTCTTTGAGAAAGTCATCACCCTATACAACAGGAATATTTGCATTGCCTTCAGTAAGTTTTCAATAAAGACCCTTCTAAAGGCAGTAAAGCATTTACCTTGGTTTCTCATTACTTGCTTACCTCTCCAGGCTTCTCAGCTCTTCATGCATGCGGACTATTAAGCAGCAATCACAGATCACAGAGCTGTAGGGGTTGGAAGAGAACTCTAGAGATTATCAAGTCCAATCCCACAGTCCTTTACCCTTACCCTAATATGAAGCGTCCCTGCATGGGATCAGCGGCAATCCTAAATACTCATCGAAGAATTCAGATATGAAATTCCCAAGCAAAACAAATTGTTATTGGATGATGATGATAGTAATAATAATCATAATAATAGTAGCAGCAACATGACTTCTATTTGTCTCTGGGCAATAGTTTGTGTATTCCTTTATTGTATCTTGTAGGTACATTTTAGTGGGATATACATAGATGACAACGCTTTTACAACTTCTTGTCTCCTCTCACTAAGTTACTTCAATTTCATGACATTTTTCGGAGAAGGGATCGTAACTCATACAGAAGAAAGCACAGCACTAAGTTCCATTACCCTGCAGTCTGAGACATGCTGGATACTAAAGCATATTTTAGCATGCACGGTATGTTACAGGGGTGCAGGAGCCTGTGACCTGAGACATTTCAAAGCTGTGTAAGACAGCCTGTTCTCTCATGCTTGGTCCTACTTCTCTGCAGCCAGAGAACTCCAGGGTGCCCAGAACATCAGTATCCAAGGCCACATCTGCCAGCATACACATCTCTCTCATTGCTACCCTACCAGAAACAAAAATAAATTATTAACCTCTTCCTTGTCTGAGTTTCCTTTCTGTTGAAAAAAGCAATGGCTTCTTGATGTCTCTTCTAAAATAAGTTTTCCATTCAAGTGTGTGCACAAAAAGAAAGGCCTTTTGTGGTAAAAATGGAAAATATTTTAGAGAGAAGGATCTTCCCTTCTGTAAGCTTATTGATGGTGATTACATCAAACACATTTTATCTATCAAGGCAACCAAAAATTACATGAGCCTAGTGCCTGAAACAGCAAGCCAACCATTTTCTAACTGATTTTTAACAGTTTTAACTGAGTTTTAACAGTTTTAGCAACAGTTACTTAAGAAAGATATTTAAGGATATGTTATAAGTCCCCATGGTTCTATAAACTTAACTATGACGAGCATGTATAAATACACGAAATTCTTGGAAGAAATAGGATTGTTAATGTGGGCACAGAGATAAAAACACACATTCAAGTTGTGAGACTTTTATGTGCTGCTTTTCTCTGAGTTAGCTTTCACAAAGTAAAGTACTTGAGTTGGGTTTCAGAGAGGGAGTGGGTCTCTTTTGTGCTCCACTGAGCTGGAGGCAAAGAAATGAAAAACAAGTGATACCTCCCAAAGGGTTAATTTCTTTTAAACTGCAGGTTGCTGTGAGGCAGCCTTTCATAAAGCAGTCTTCTCTGCTTCCTATGAATTTAAATATGGGTCTTAAAAATAAAGTGATTTTGGGGGTGAATAGATCTAAATAATCTTGCATTGCTGAAATTATTCACATAAAATTAGTCCATTCCTGAGTGTGATACTAACAAGCATCATGCTCAGATAGGGAATATTTATGTGTGCAATATTGACTTGCATGCCAAATATCTGAGCCTCCTGCTTTAACAAGCTGTACCCTAAATGAGTGCTATTATAATAATTATGTCAAATAAACCAAAGCTGACTTTGAAGATCTGATTACGAAATGAGAGCATAGAACATAAGAATTGATGAATTCTGCTGCTGCGCAGAAGCTTATTCTGTGTTAAACCCTTGTAACCATTTTATTTCTGTATTGCTTATGGGATATTGCAAATGACAAAAAATTCTGTGCTTCTTTCACAATGCAGAGCACTCCTGGCTAGGAGGTGGTCAGCTCAGTTGTAGAAATGGGGAAGCAGGTAAGAGAAAAGCTCTGCATCCTGATGTGGCTTCTGACTCAGATTTCAAGGGGACACCAACGTCTTCCCCTTTGCCCACACTTATTTTAGTGTACCATGTGTAGGTCTCCACATCCGTGCAGTGAAGAGCTCCAAAGAGCATTTCTGTATTTGCTGCCTCTTGGGCTAACCTGAGTTATAAGACTCAGTAGGGGCTTTTTCTTCCTCAGGAGAAGAAGTAAGATCCCTTTCTGCTTGAGTTTCTTCATGAGCAAGCTTGCTTGTGGAGTCCATGCAGCCCACATACAAGCTCCACGAAACGAAGCCTGGAAAGATGGAGAGTTAATAATCTCTTGACAAAAATAGCTGTATCTCTTTTGTCTAGCTATAACCCAGTAGACAATGCTGTGATCTGTGGAGATTTTATTCTGCCCAATCCCTGATCCAGACTGACTTGCTAGCTAAGGAATAAATCAGATTCACACTCAGAAAATGTTGCCTTTTTGAAGATCCCACTCAGTTCTCTCTGTATCAAATAGAAACACAGCCCAACATCACTAATCTGCATTGACAAATTTTGGCAAGAACTCTTCCACAAGCAGTGGACCTCTAGAAGACCCTTTTGTTTACTGTTATATAAATTCAAGTAATGATCCAGACTTACTGTTGCTGTGAAGGACAGTGACAGTGCCCAGTAAAGACACTAGCACTCACTCCTGCTTATGCCCTTGAAGGTGTATAATGCACTAAAGATTCCCATCTGCAGCCCTCTCCTACCCACTTCTTTGTTCTTGAAGAAGTTGCTTGCTTTGATTGCTTTTAAGGCTCACATCTTTCATTACAAAAGGGTGACCATCAGTTTTCAGTCCTGTAAATCAGTGATCGTCAGTCTTTCCTAGAACCCATAACTCAAGCTGAAGAAGCACCTCCACAAGAGCTGTCCTTGCCACCCAGTAGCTGTAAGGCAGCATTATGTAACCAGCCTGGTCTCTTGCAGGAGTGAGGAATGAAGACAAAGCACCCCTCAGAATTGTACTGGGGTGACTGAAGTAATTCACACATCAAAAAATGGGGGGTGCCAGAGAAAGACCGTGTGCTTTCTCATCCTATGTGCATCTGTATTTTCATTTCCCATCCATTATTTAATCAAGTGACTCCAGGGCAGTACATATATGCTATCCAGGAAATTCAGTTTCCCCATTAGGTGGCTGTGGCTTTACAAACAAAGGCTGTCAACTAAAAATTATCACTTTAATCCCTTTTTTATTATCATTATTTTGTTTTCCAGATTGCAATACTAAATTCCCTGCTGTTGCCTTTCTATTTTATCGGCCCAGAGTGAGTCTGGTTTACTGCAGACAGCTTTTCTCTTTCATCTCATTCATGTTAGGCAGACGCCAGTAAGTAGCAAAGGAAATTCTCGCTTTGGACAAATGCAAACCAGATCTGACTGGCTGTCTTCCATGAAGTTCCCCATGCAGATTTCTTCTCCATTACCAGCACGATAATAGGGGATGACCTACATCTCATGCACTGGAAGTTTGCTAATAGCTGGAGGGACAGCACCTCAGTAATCCGAAATAAAAATTAAAACTGCCCAAGTCTTTTGCCCAGTGTAAAAATCTGGCCTCAGAGATCTAATCAAATCACGCTTGTTATATTTCAATGGACTTTTTTTTCATCAGTATTCTCTCCTTGGTCTTCCACTCCTCCCTCAGCTGAGCATTCCTCATATTGTCAGGGCCCTGTCTGGCAGTGATCCATCAATACCTACTCTCTGTTGAGGTCAATACACCCGAGCCACACTAAACCAACAAGTTTATATTACTTGAAATGAAATCCCAAAGCCATCCTCTCCCACTTCCTTCGGGCTTATGTAAATTCCCAAAAATATTAATTAGGCTTTTTTTTAATGGATTAGTGAAACCGTACTAACAACTTGTATGAATGTTTCTGTTCAGAATCAACATACTTTTCATGCACTGAAAATATTGTTTTGGGAATGGCAGAAGCGAAGCCAAATTCAGATCTGCATAGATCTAAATTACTCAGAATTTGCATTTGCAGTCCTTTGCTTCTGCTGTAGATCAGACTCTTAATTCCCTTTCAGTTATTTTGCTGCTTTCCAAAAGAAATAGGAGCTACATGATTTTGTGCATTACCTGTACTCAGGAGAATATGATGCACTGGAATGCAAGTTAAAGTAAAGCAGAAGGAATGTTTGACTGATACTTCATCCCTTCTCTTTTATATATATATTGCTTCAATTGCAAGTCTGGATACTGCCCACTGGACTGTTAGCAGGATCCTTCCAGATTTTGCACTCTTAATTGACAGATATCTAAACAGAAAAAGAAAATATTAAACAATATGTCATTTTTCCCCAGGCCTCATACTCAGAGAAGTTATATGCCAGAGCCCAAACTGAAAATGAAGTCCTCCAAATTCCACGGTCGCTGGGTATCTGACAGCCCTTTTGCAGGAGATTACTAAGCCCTGGGGAGTGGCTGTACTCTCATTACATGCTCTCTGCTAATATCTCCCCCCTGCCAGCATCCAACAGATGCTACACTCCTCTAGCTCCAAAGAGTTGCTTCATTTGCTGTGCTCCATTAAACAGGTGCAGTCTTCCACCCCAGAACCCGCTGTATTCAGTGAATAAAGTGATCCTTGTTGATAAGCTGCAGTTCGTAAAGTCCTTTGAGAAAGCAAGATGCTACAGAGATATGACTACGTCCCCCAGTAATACAGCAGGGCTTCATGATCTCCAACTTTCTCTCTTGTTTCTGAGTCACTCCTATCCTAAATTTTTAACACCCATAAAGACCTTCTTTTTCCATAGAAAAAAACACTACCAGACACTATTATATCTTGACAAAAACATCCCCAAAACTCTCATCTCCCTCAAAATCCAAGGGTGAATGCCATCTCTTAATGAAATGAATCCTGTGATTTGTTCTTGACAAGGTAAAAAGGTCCATGACTCATCTGTTGCACGTCACCTCTTCCCACATCCTACCAAGCCATTCCTCCAAGTTACTTGAAAAGCCTGTCCCAGGAAAAGGATCACAGAGCTGCCAGAGAGGCATGAAATTGGTTTTCCAATTAAAGCGATGACTCCATGACAACTTAGCTGAAGGTCTGCTCTGGTATGTTTGCACAGCACTCTGCACAGCAGAACATGACATATTTTAACACTAGATACTAATGGGATCAAAGGGATAAGCAATAAGAGTCAAAATTACTGGTGTTGGTCCATAAGGTTTTCAGCCTGGAAATATAATCATTATCACAAGAAATCCTTTTCCTTTCTACTGGTTCCAAACTTATATGTTAAAAGTATCAGCGATATTGATTATAGCATTGCTATGAGGCATAAAGCAGGTCTTTAGCATGACACTCACCAGAAAATAGGAAAGATCTTTTTCCCAGTTCCTCTTTCCTCCAGCCTAGGTCAATTTGCATTGCTCTCTCTGATTTATTCATCATTTATTCATTGCCTTTCCATGAAACATCCCAAATGAAATTGAATTGCAACTCCTGCAAGAAGGAAAAAAGAAAAAACAGGAAGAAAAAACAAACAAACAAACAAAAAAGAAAAATAAACCTCTGGCTTTGTTCCTGCACTCACTCTACTTAATGTTACTACAGCTCCAAGACAAGATCCTTCTTCACATTGCCATGCCAATAGTTGCTCTCAGCCAAAGTCCTGTCTGCACTGAGTGGCCAACGCTGAAAGTCTCAGAAAAGGTTACAAAATTGCCATAATTGTGTAATAATTCCCCCTAAGGGAAGTCTGTTCCTAGTTACAGGATGTTAGTAGTCAGCTTAATCATTCACGTACAGGGCTAATGGAAGTAAGGACAAGAACACCCATCCGCAGTGTTTAAGTGAAGGAATCAAAGAGATGCTTAAAAAGCATCTTGCATCCCAGACACATTTTCTTGTTTTTAAGCATTCATTCTGTTCCTCTCAATAATTCATGCCAAGGTGATCAGGGTCTTCAGAATTTGCACAGCCAGAAGGCAGAAAAGCTGTGGTATGTACAATCTTAACAGCACGATGCAAGTTTGTGTTTTCTGGACCCTTATGTCCCCATAAAAGACCACGCTTTTCCCTTCCTGAAGGCATAGCTTTCTTCCAAAGAGTGATTTTTACATTGCCAGCAAAGGCTCACCCAGGTCCTCCACTTGGGAATGTCAAGGGCTCTAGACAATGCCATTGCAATCGCACTGAAGAATGAAGATACCAGTAGGCTGGTGGTTCGTTCTGAAACCAGCAATGTCTGATGAGGTGGAATCATGCTTATATTTTTTTTATCATGGATTGCAGGTTTGTCAGTAAGCCCTCAGAGTAAGCCCTCAGTG
Source organism: Meleagris gallopavo (assembly GCF_905368555.1). Taxonomy (NCBI): domain Eukaryota; kingdom Metazoa; phylum Chordata; class Aves; order Galliformes; family Phasianidae; genus Meleagris; species Meleagris gallopavo. The sequence goes on along the minus strand of NC_139411.1, from coordinate 25,603,739 downwards.
TAACTCCACGTTAGCCTAGAGTTCTTTCCAACTGCATCACAGAAAGTACAAACGAAAGCTGCCATATCCTGTTCCCTGGCCTGTCATATAGCATAGAAAATGAGCACAGCTGAACTGGGCTGGACAAGCAGTTCATCAATCGCATTGCCTGTCACCAATAGGCAGAGCCTCCAGCTGTTTGTGTCCTGCGTGCACACTGACTTCACCCAACAGCACCTTGCAGCAGGGAGTCCGACAGCAAACATGCCCTGAACTACATGACCTTTGCTTAAGGTGATGGTAAGTAACTAAGACTTCCAAGGGAAATCTGAAAGGCTCAGATTACACACAAACTATAAAATGAGTAATATGCACTTATGCATCTTAATGGGACTGCCAGTGGCCAATTTGGTGCACTTTAGACCCCTATTAATAGCCGGACTCCACAGACAGATGAATAAAACACACTTCTCTGGAGTAATAAAACAGCAAGGGAAGACTGACTGGGGATGGATCCTGTTCATCTGTGTTGCTCAGTAACACGTAACTACTCCATAAACATTGTTGTTGCTTTATCAGCTCCTTCTGGTGTTATCTGTGGCACAGAATGTTAAACATATTGACCAGGTGGTGCCTTTTGTGATACATCTATTAGTACATGTCCTTGAACTAACACCATGTTTTGCAGGTACCTCCCAAGTAAGTGACTGAAGGAGCACTTCATCAGGGAACGGGGTGGCAGGAGAGCAAGGGAGGGAGAACAGAAGGGAGGGAGGCTGAGTCTCAGTGCAGATAAGGAGCTGCAGTTCTCATACACAAAGAGTAGGAACAGAAGTGGCTCACCTTGAAGCCAATATGGTTGGACAGACTTCACCCTTCGAAACTGGGCTGGAGTTGGATCCCATTTCAAAATCTGCCTTTTCTTCCCAGGTGGACCCAGGCCTGCTCCAAGACCTGCAAAGCTCCCTCTGAGTCAGCGCTTTCTTCACCCTCTTACTCAGGTCAGACTGCCTTTCTCTCAGACCTGACTTCTTCAGCAACCCCATATGGCTTCCTCGGTTCTCTTTTCCCTGTGCTGCAAATGTAAGGGTTGTAAGGGAAACCTCAAACAGTCCCAAGAGTCATCTTTGAACTTACATTGCTGCTTTGTTGCAGAATTAGAAAACACCTTCTATTAAAAAAAAAAAACAAACATTCTCATCAGACACATATTTTAGAGGTCACTGCAATGCATCTGTAAATTGTAAATGATGTTGTCTGCACGCATAGAGACAGCTAGCAACCAGAGTGATTCGCCCCATCCATTTTCTTACTCCTTTTCCCCTTCCCAATTGCCCTCAGCAAGCCTCCTCACCCACCTCCGCTCCCATCCTTCATCAGTGTGAGGGCTCAGCTTCACATTTTTCCAGCAGAAATTAACGCTGAGCTTACACAGAGCTGCTCAGCTGGGAAACACTCTACTTCTGGTTTTGTGGCAGCTGGTGCTGTTAGAAAATGGACACAGTGACCATCAGCTCGTTTCCCATCAATCACTAAGCATCTTGATAGAAAAACAGCCTTCCCCAGCAAGTGCTCTGGAACGTGCTTTCAGCCCCTGAATGCAATCAGGGCTGAAGTTTTATGCTTATTATAAACCTAGAGCAATTAGCACACAGCAGTCATATCTGTGATCCTGCAGCATCAATATCTCCCCCGCTTTCCTTTAGTTTCTATTTTCTCTCTTCCTCCCCCTCAACACTGCTTTCCTTCCACTTCCTTCCCTTCGCCCTAGGGAAGACCCTGTTTTGTTTTTCTTTCTAGTCTTTACAAAGGATTTGCCCTCCTCCTATCAATTCTCTTCCCTGACTTCAACATGCTAGCCAAGAAATTCCTGACAGCTGCTCTCCCCATCTTGTGTTTTGCTGTAGTTGTCATTTTGTTTGTGTGCACACGAGTGTGAGAGAGAAACAGTGCCACAAGCCAGCGACATGGTTTGAATCTGACACTAACTGGAGGCAGAATGAAGCTCTCCATCTCCCCTTGCAGCAGCTGCTTCCCTGAAAGCCAGTGGCAGAGAGCAGGTTCACAGTGCTGGGAGCACCTGGGAGAGCCCTGAGCTGTGCTGTGACACATAACTCACCGCTGGATTTAGTGATGCCGTACACCTGCAATTCTATCTGCATGGCTCTGCTGTTGATCTGTGCTGGTTTTTCACCTTTGCAGTGGATTTAATGAAACTGTTGAAATTTTTCCACTTTTGCCTTTATTCCCTCTCCAGATCCACAGCACATCTCTCCCCACTACACGTACTGGTGTATGTTGCAGCTTATCTCCCTCTTGCCCTAAGATGTACAACAGCAGCTGCACAGCTGGTACAGTGCCAGGGCCAGAAGCTCTCCCACATTGACTAGAAATTTTAGGTGACAGCGATCTTAGGAAAACAAAGATGGTCATTGACATAAATCACCCGTTTTTTAATAAAAATAACTACTGAATCTTACAAACTTTATCCATAATCCATTACCTCTGAAACATCCCTCTCCTTCTTTATGACTCAGCATCTGGTAGACAGCTGAATCCAAGCTCCTATAGTATCACATTAAACCCTTCACCCAAATGATTTCTTCATGCATTTCCTAGCACTGAACAAAACCACAAAGAGTAGTTGAGTAAAAAAGGCCATAATTCAGAGTATCATAGCAACAATGGTAAAATATGTGCTTCCTGCTTGTTCATTTTCATTAAGAAAATTATTCAGAAGGCATCAGATGTTTGGAAAGAAATCCATCTTGTGGTTTGTTAATCGGAAGAACAATACACTCCAGACCATCGAGAGAAGTAGCTTTCAAAGCTGAAAGGCACTGCCAATTGCTTTCCATAGGAAGCTGATAAGACTTACAAGCACTTGTCAGCCTGACATTTCACACTGCCTATCAGTTAGTACTCACATCCAGAAAGGTCTTTAAGTATGCACTTAATTTTAAGCATGTAAGCACTAAATTTAAGATGAGTACATTGGCCTTCAAGATGAGTGCGTTTGTAATACTTTTAATATTTTTAATTGCTTTCAATTGTGGAAATCCAGCTTAGATAAGTAACAACGTGCTTACAGGTTTAGCAGACAAAGGAGGTCCATTGCCTCCCCTCAGTATCTCCCCTCTCACCACCTTGCTCTGCACCCCCACACAACCCACCCTGAGACCACCACCATCCCGTCCCTCTTTGGGCTCCTGTGCTGCTCCCACCAACTTCACAGTATTTTTTGAGATCCTACCTTCCCGTGCAGCCATCTCCCCTTAGCTCCATGTCCTTGGGTTCACTCCCATGCATCAGCACCTTGAAATGCCTCAGGAATTGTGCTTAGAAGTTTTGTATTGACTCTTGCACGTGCAGATGACATCTCAGTTGAGGAAAGGCTGCATTTTAGCTGTCTTTGCATAGTTTATCAACCTGATGTTACTCTGGGTTTCCTGGTAAAGTTGCCCCATCGATGTTAATTGTTAATAATCTAGTATAAATTACTGTTTGCACAAGAGTATCACACGTGGCAGATGTTGCTAGCTCTGCTAGCTGTCCATTTTAGCACAACAATCAGCTCAAAGCATTAAAGGCAAGTATGTTCCCGTCCTACTGCATGGCTTGATCAGAATGAGGCAGGTGCCTTTTTTCAGTATGCCTTTCTTTGGGAAACAAGACAGTTAAGGACAGGACGCAGTCATATGGGGAGGGTGAGCAGATCAGCTCAGTCTTGTTCATCGCTCAGGAGAGAGAATAACTTCAGTTCTTCTCCCAGCTTCTGGGAGATCCAGTACTGTTAGAAGGACGCATGTCTTATAAATCAGGAATGGCAGATAGAAAGCAATTGAATTAGATCCCCAAAGCTTTACTAAGATAGATGATCCCTGAAAGTACAGCTAGGATATTAAACGTAGTGAGAGTATAATTCTTAATTTCTAGGCATCTGTGAGAATAGTTACCAGCCTTTGGGGAGTATTGTAGTGACTGTAGCTGGTAGATCTCTAAATGAGACAATATTTCCTTCTGATATTGCATCATTAAGATAACTGATTCCTATACGAAGCCAAATGTTTCATATAACTCTTTCCTCCCCTTTCTTAATGTGTGCAATTGTGAAAGAGCAGCACTGGAGGGATTTAGTGGTTCTATCTCTTTATGAGTCTGAACTGTGACACGGAGAACTCAGTGAGTTTATTGATTTTAATTTCTTATATTTGGGATTTATCCTCTCAGTTTTTATTTAATGGCTGAAAATAATCACAGGGTTGATATAGGACATTGGTTACCCAAGGGCAAATTTCAGAACCTCATTTCTTCACCTGCATTTGTTTGTTTGCTTCTGGAGGATATCAGTTGCTGGGCTTTGATCCAGGCTTTGATCAAGAGTGGCTAAAGGGTGCACTGTGAGAGAGCAGTCCTCTCTCAGCCTCAATAGCCAGAGCTGAGAGTAGCAGGGCCCTTAAGTGGATTTCCCTGAGCATCAGAGTGAAAGATCAGGCATTCCCTTTGAAGATCCTTTGTTATTGAAATCTAGATTCTGATCCTTGATTTGGTCTGAAGACCCTGAGCCACAAGACACACAGTAGGGTCTCCTAGAGTGTGGAGGGATTTGAGAGACTAGGTTTGCTATCTGTGGGTGGTTGGGTATTTTCTTTTTTCTTCCCTAGGAAAACAGTTGGAATGGCCCTGAATGCAAAGAATAAAAAAGCGTGGTGAGGAAATCCACTTTCTTGGGTTGTTACAAAAATACCAGCATCCTTCCTTGTAGTAGTGAGAAAAAGCTTACAGAGTTATTGGTCTAAACCAGAGTCAGCATTTCTTGGGCTATTTCAGTGTAGTAGGGATTGCTCAGCCAGGTTGTTTCCTTCCTGGAGCATTTAAGGACTGAGCTAATAAAGTGCTTTATGACTGAGAGTTCCTGTGGCAACACAGGGAGGATGAGCTATGAAACAAGAGATGGAGAGTATCTGTCATCCTTGGAAGAAGTGTTTTCTCCTGTGGATGCAGCACTGAACTTTGGTGCCAAGAGGATTCATCTCTGCCAACAATTTGTTGTTTCCCCTTTCCCACTTAACTGTTTTCTTTCCTGTGGCACTGTTTTCATCTTCTTCAATTTTCTTAACATCTATAAGGCAAGTATTTGTACCCTGCTATGTCTCTTCTCTGCATTCCAGCATGCAGAGCTGTAGCCACAAGCTGGACACTGCTGTAAGGTATTGCTGGCAGAGAGAATTAATTGCCATAGGTTGCTAGGAGTAAGAATTCTCATAATGATTTTTGCACTTGACTGTGTTGTTCCAGTAATACAGGGATTGATGTAAATCTTTCTTTAAAGACTGCTCTCCTTCTGCCCTTCCTTGTTTCTTTGTCTTTCTATCCTCTCTTCCTTTCCCTTCTTTCTTCCTGCACCCACAGAGAGGCTTTTACAGCTTCCTCCATCTTCTTCTTAGAGACGAGATCAAAAATAGCCACTTGAAGGGCAGGGCTATGTCCAGTGCCCATTTTCAGTTTCCCCACACATGTGAAGGGCCAGCATACATTCACGAACTCATTTCTTCTTGCTGTGAGACTTCCTTGTTCGAGCACTCTGTTTTCCTTGGCTCGGGGCATAAGACAAGAAGGAATCTTTACATGGAAATCTCTCACCACATATCCTAGCAAGAGATCTACTGCATCCATAATTGCAGTCAGAACTTGGAATGTGGTGACAAATCCACATTTCATGACCAAACATAGCCTTTGCCATTGCGGAAGGATAAAGTAGACTCTAACAGCATTAAACTATGGTCTCTTATCTACTGCTTTTATCAAGCTGTCCATTTGTATGCACCTAAAGAAAAGTTGCGTTGTCTGCTTCTCATGATGCCAAGTTTCCTGGCGAAGGAGTTTGGGTGTATTTGTGGCACTTCTGCTCTTAGCCTTCCAGCTTATAATTCAGGCAGCAGCAAGTCAGTCTTTTGCTCTTTGGTTCTCAGCTTCACAGCTTTTTTAATCTTGGAGAAGACCTTCCTAAAACCCAGAGATGTCTATTGCACACTGATCCACAAGTGCTCAGTGCTTAAGCTTTGCTTTCTTCCAAGAACCATTTAAATGAAGACAAGGCACAGACTTGTCCAACGGCAGGATAATGCACATGGGGACAGTTCTGCCACATTGTCTTCCAGCCCAGATGTCACACCTGAGACCTGTGTCACCTTAAGCATCTTGTCAAAAGTGCCAGAATACTCTCTTCGAGCAGTAGCTTTGGATTAATCCTAGTATTAATTAATCCTGAAATCAACCACAGCATATTTTAATTAAACAAAGCACAAGCAGAGTAGGAGGGGAAGCGATGAGTATGATTTCATCCATCCATGTCAAATGCAGGCTATGACAGGTGGAGAAATCATGGGGAATACTAATGAAATGGGAAAGGATGAGATTGGTTCCTTCACTGCCCGGAATGCCTGACCACTTGGTTATCCTTCACCCCAGGTAGCTTTCAGGCTGTTCAACAGCACTCACTTGCTTTTGCAGCCACGACCTCAAGCAGCTCCTCCCACAAACTGGTTGCATGCTGGCTCCTATCCAGCTCAGCACTTCTCACACATTAGGATTTCCTCGGACAAAGCTGCTCTAAGTCTTCCTGCCCCTAAAAAAAATACTTCTATTTCCAGTATCAGAGTGAACATACTCATTGCCCATGGACTGAACTGTATAACTACAGTGAATACTACCTGCTTTTAAATGCAGATGTAAAGTATCCTTTTTGCTCTAGGACTACAAAAATTGCAATTATAAAACAAGAGCCTTCTCTTCACTCTTTTTTTTTTTTTTTTTTTTTTTTTTTTTTCCTTAAGACTTGTCTCTGCTGATCTGTTTCTAGTAGGGGTAAATTACCTTTAGCAGCCCCATGGTAGCTCAGCTAAACTGCTTATTGTGCTGACTAAATTCACTTACGCTTAGTTTGATAGGTCTCCGCTACACTGTGCAATGTAGATATAATTCAAGACAATGGAGCATCATTAGCCTTTATGATTGCACTTGAATCAGATCGTAGGTGGGTTCATGGGCTGAAGTCCAGGAAAAGCTGTTTGCTCCAGGTATCTCTGCAGAAAGATAAAGCAGGCAGCTGGATAGGGCAGTAGAGACACATCATTCTGGGAGGGTTCTCAGAGGGGCTTCAGGTAGAACAAAAGAAGAGGTTTGGTAGCAGAGAGGAGAAACAGCTGAGGACTGAACAAAGAGGAAACAATCACTGTCAGAAACATTCTCATGGTCCAGAAGTCAGACATCCTTCTCGCATCAAGCCCCAGTACCCTATGCCACACTTTCATGGAATCATAAAACCATGGAATGGCTTGGGTTGGAAGGGACCTCAAAGACGATTTAGTTCCAACCCCCCTGCCACGGGCAGTGTGGCCAACCACTAATTCAGGCACTAGATGAGGTGGTTGCCCAGGGAACAACCTGCTCACAAGACACACTTGAGAGAAGCAGCTGTACATGTGTACCAACAGAGATGCTTCCTTAATGTGGTCCTGCTGGAACATGCCCAGCCCTGACTCCTCCACAGGGGTTAAGCCCCACAAGAAGGCTGGGGCAGCCCAGAGCAGGCTGCAGGGAAGACATTTCCCTGCACCACCAGACCAGATCAGACCAGACCAGGCCAGCAGTTATGCAGCAAGTGTATTTCAAATGCTAAGCACTGACAAATAATTGCTTAAAGGAAAAAAAAAGAAGGAAAAAAAAAACAGATCTAGGAGATACAAATCTAAGGAGAAACAAACAGCTCCTTAGTGCATAACATGACAGAGTCAGATGCTATCAGATGCATAAAAATAACCAATTCCTTTATTTGACCACTGTTCTCTCCCCAGTATTTACAGCCGTACATTTCATTCACCTCCCAAGCAGCCTGCAGCCCAGCTCCACATCATGCTGGGAAAGAAATATTCTTCCTGTGCAAAGAAAACCAGGAGTTCTGCACGTGAACTCAGCTGAAAACTAACCACATTTTTCTTTCTGCTATGGTTGATTTTTTGGCAGATTAGTGAGTTGAATCAGCATAAAGGGAGTCCTACAGGTGCCAGAACTTGCACTGATAACTGGCAGCATATTACCAGCCACTTTAAAGATGAGGGATCAGTGAGCAGTAGTCAGCAAGAAGATGATCTTAACTCATTTTATGGCACCTTTGGCTTATAAACCTAGTAAGACAGTGGCAATACTTCAGCATTTCTTGATCTGAACCTTCATATATAGCAAACAGAATTTATACATTAGCTGTAATAAATTATGATCTATGAGACGTACAATACAGTTTCTACATAAAGGAGCACAATATAATCTATATATGTGTATAATATGCAATATATTGTATAATTGTATATATATAACCTACTGTATATTATGTATGTGTGTGTGTGAAGCAGCACATGGCCACATGGCTGATCGCATCATGAAACCCAGCCAGCAGTCCCCACGGTGCCATTAGCCCTGCTAATTAAGGAGTGAGTCACAGCCTCGGCCATGGCTTCTCTCTCTTCCAGAGAGCCCCAGTGTGGAAGTTCGATGCTTGCTCTCTGGATTCTTGGAGATTTTCTCCCTTTCTTAGTCTTTTCTTCTTTTTAACTATGCAGAGAACCATATGGTGCAACGCCATCTGATTAGCTAACAGCTTTGGAGCCTGTGGGAATTACTGTATCCAATGCTTTTATAGCAAGTGTTTGCACTACTTTGACCTGCCACTCTTCACATTGATTAATTCCTGCCCTCAGGATTTTATTTACTTTACCTTTATAAATAAATTTTTATTTACTTTTTTTCTTTTTTTTTAACTTTCAATTAACTCTACCTCCTGGATACGTGTCAGCAAGAGAAGTGTGGATTGTGTTGTGTTTTCTTTCACTTTTATTATATATTAAAAGAAGATTGATAATAATGGCTGTTTAAAATGGGGTGGTACAGCAAGAGGACTTACAGTTCACTTAAGATAACGTACTTAAGGCTACTCCCGTCATATTCTGCATTTGCTTGCTTGTTTTCTTGTCATTTTTTCCCTTCAGCAATATATCTTTCTGAAGAAGACTGCTGGGCAGCAGCTCTGGAACCTGCAGGATGATGTCTGCAGACCAGCTCTCCCTCACTTACCTCTCAGAAAGTATCCCTGCAGGAAAGCGACTGCTGACGAGTGCTATCCTGAGGAAGAAGGCAGGGTGCCTCCCCCAGGCCCTTACAATTCCTCCCACACATAGTGTCCTAAAACTTGGTCAAAACTTAGTCACCAAGAACTTGGTGACTTTACTCCAAGCCTGCTTCTCAATACTTTCTAATACTGAAATGCGTAAATTTCTCTTCAACTTTTAAAAACACTGATAAGCACAGTCATTACTACTTGGCCACTCACCATTCTAGGCAGAATGTTGCTCAGGAAGGAAGATTTAAGCATTGCAATCATGCTGGCAGGAGACATTTGTCCAAGGCGTAGGCCTTCCTGAAGCCAACAGCAATACATCTGGGATAAACTCATCTGTTGGACAAAGACTTTAACAGCCCTAGCAGGCTCTGGCAGGGAGCTCCCAAGGACTCAGCGCTGACCTAATTTTTTTCCTCTTGGTATGAGTGGCAGTAGGTTCACCAAGCATGAAGTGGGAAAGAAAGCTTTGTAAAATACCATGCCCTCCTCAAGCGGAAACATGGAAAATTGCTGGCCTGGATTCATTTCAGAATGTGTGCAAAAATCTGGTGTAAGCAAGATTTCAAATTTTGATGAGAAGCAGAATAAGCCAAAACAAAACAAAACAAAACAAAAACAAAAAAGAAAAAAAAAACAGTAAAAATAGCCTAATTTTAAAACTACATGTAAAATGTATATATGCTTAAAATTGAAGTCTTGCAGATATAGTATCTTCCAAGCCAGTTATTGCAAATAAGCTGAGTGTAATTGCCTGCGGAGTATCCAGGATATGTTGTTTTATTTGTTGATGTTAAAGAAAAAAAATCCAACAAATTGAGAGCATGGTGCAGGGAGAAACTTCCTGGGTCATAATGTCCAGACTTCTAGTATCCCAGGCACCACATAATTGACTCCTTTTCATCTGAGTTATCTCCGGTCTACTAGATGGATGTGGAAAAAATATAAAACAAGTGAAGTAATACTAGCAGTCAGAAAATAAAAAATGACATGTTCTAGTTTTGTTTTTCTTTTCTGTATCATAAACAAAGCAACATTGGCAGTGCAGAGCAGCTGTAAACACAGCAATCTGTATGGTTCCAGTAGATAAGACAAGGACTAAAGGATCGTGAAGGATCTGATTAATTTTTAAACAAGTGGTTGTAGTCCTAACTACACCTCTTTTACAGGAGGGTCTGACGGTCCCCAGGACAGAGGCACTGATGAACAGGGCTGTGGCTGGGGACTGCTGTGGTCAGGGTTTTCTATCTCCTGCCTGATACTATGTGAACATGATCTTGTGTTCAACCTACAGTGATAAAATTCCAAGTGCAATGCAACCAGAGTTACATTAATACAAATGGGAACACAGCTGTGTCCTGCAGGGTTCAACATATCTGACTTTCTGACTTATAAAGCCTTTCCAGACCTATGCTCAGGACAAGACTATTTTTAAATATACAGAATTGTTAAACAGATACTTGCCTGGAAGAAACTGAGTTTTGGAAATCATTGTTTAACTGTGGCCTGCTAGCAAGAGCATTGCTTTAGGCATTAGGAAAGCTAGAGCCCAGCCTCTCTGCAACAAACTTTCCAGGTTATCTTTGGCAAATAGAGTCATTATCGCTTTCTCTGACCCAAATATGTTGATGTGGGCACATAATGAGTGCATAGCAGAAAAATAAGGAAGGGCACTGATTTCCCTCTTCCTTAATCTGAGCTTAGTTGCATTCTCCTCACTCTGTGTGCACTGCTTGGGGCTTTTGATGAGTATTCATTTCCATAAGTTGCTCCTGTTAAGCAGGTGGGTTCACATGGGAGCTGGCTGTGTCTCTTTTCCAGCCCACGGGGGAGATGAGAATCGGCCCCATTTATTTTACAGGAAGGGAAAAGAAAGGAGAAGCAAACTGCACGAGTCAGAGAGAATTGATTGCAACCAACCAGATATAATTACATTGTGGAGGACATTTAATGTTTCATCTTGATCACTGCTGTATCAGGAGAGGAAAGAAAATCACAATATGAGGGAGAGAGGCTGCAACTTCTCTTGATTTGAATTGTAAATTCCCACAAGCAAACCCATGAGTTACTTTCAGACAATCTGAACAGAATGTATGTGACCCAGATTGCAGGGAGAATCAGAAAGCTACTCCACCTGCTTGGAGACAACGGTGGCACTAAGCCATGATGGCAGGTCCCCAGCACAGCAGGTATTTAATCCAATCATACTAATGAATTTCTCTCCTCCCTTCACTCCTGGATAGCTGCAGTCATGCTGGCATAAGGCTCTTTGGTTAACCACTGCAAGGAGGAGAGAGCTTTATATCCCACAATCTTAAATAGCTCTTTCCTCAAAGCCAGACCTTTTAAAAAGCACAGCATGGTTTTTGGTAATGATCGGTGTAATTGAGGTACACACACATATATGAAGAGACTGCCAAAAAAAAAATTTAGTGTTGAAAGGAAAAGATGGCCCAGAGGTTCTGGCCAAGGCTTTACTGAGATTTACTACACATCAGAGCAGCCCCTTATAACTCTGACCAGACCAGCTTGTCTCAAGCAGCTCAGACATCCACCTCAATCCAGACCTCATAGCAAGAAGGGAAAAATTATCCCAGCTGCTCCATGTGTTTATCCTCCTAGCCTTAAGGTGCCAAACAGCTCTCAGTTTGCCTTGATCGCTTCCACCCTCAGCCAACTGTGATCTGGCTCTACATATTAATTATCATTAAAAAAGTGGAAGATTTGCTCATTGCTCCAGATGATTAATCAGCTATTCAGACATAACACCTCCCATGCTATTGTGATTGCAGTCAAATAATGATGTTATACACGCTGTAATCATAACCACCATCAAACACCAGAGGAGTCTGGTAATACAAGCAACTTGGTCTCTTCACAGCCCATACAACTAGAAATGATCTGCAGTCAGGAACAAGGACTTAAGGACAGCTCATGAGGTGTGTCCTGCATTATTTAACAGAATTTTCCTGTTTTGCTTTACATATACACAATAAGCAAAGGCACTGTCTACCCATTAGCCTCAAACCCTCTCAGCCTCCAAGGCTGCTTTCACAGAATCATAAAGGCTGGAAGAGATCACTAAGACCACCAAGTCCAACCCCAACCCACCCCCCCTTGCCCACTAACCCCTCAGTGCCACATCTCCATGGCTGAACACCTCTGGGGATGGTGACTCTCCTCCTCCCTGGGCAGCCTGTGTCAGTACCTCACTGTTCTTTTAGAGACTAAACTTCTCAAAATATCCAACCTTAAAACACTCTGTGAACTTGTGGAAAGATTTTACACACACTGTAAGTTTGATCCAAGCCTTTGGGCTTGAACTCACCACTCAAGACCGGCTAGACAAAAAACATTTGGCTATCAGCCTCATAGTGCTAATTCCCACCTCCTAGCACTGAAGCCAAAAATGATGCGGCCAGAGCCCAGAAGAAAGGATTTAACATAGAAGCAGCATGAGAACTTACAGTCATTATGTCAGCTGTAAAAAAAGTCTTGCTTTGTTGGTTTTTTTTCCAGGATTTTACTCGATGTGGGTGATGTTCACTTGTTGAGCAGCTCTTTAGCAGCCTGTGGGAAGCTGATCAGTCTTCTCAGTGGGGCAGTTTTGGTTCAGAAGGGATAATTTAAGACAAAGGCTATCAGCCTGTTGTCTGTCCTGGGAAAAGTGGCTGAACCCTCCCAGGGGCTGCCTTCCAGTGGAATGAGGAGCTGCTTGACATAGGGATCTTTTCTCAGGTAAGTAATGAGCTATATTGATTTTCCTCAAAAAGAAAATTGGACTTTTACAAACAACGCAACGAGCTGCTTGAGTTGCTGGAGTGATCTTGTGACCACCACGGGCTCCTGTGCTTGACATGAAAGAGAAGAAAAAAAGTCAGCAGGGTTTATCTAGTGAGGGCAGGTTTCTCCAATAAAAAACACCTCCCCCTTCAGATACATTTAGCAAATATGGGACCAACGTGCCCTACAGAGGCAATAGACCCAATTGGAAAACAGCTGCACAGAAAACCCGTGTACTTGTTCTTGTGGCTGGAGGTCTGAAGTCTGCAGCAGGAGCCAACATCTCTTTCCACGTGGATTCTTTGAGGGGATCAAAGGGATGGTCTCACTGCCACCAGATGCCATTTCAGCAAGGTGCTCTAAGCTGTCCTTTGGCTACCCAAGGGCACCTGGTAGCTCACTGCTGTCACCCAGGGCAAAACAACCACAGGGCAGTCCTTCAAAATGACTCTCCTCAATCCCAATCTGACCTCCTGAGAAAGTCTCATCATGTGGCAGAGCCTTTGGGTTCTCCTGTGGGTTCTCCACTGCAGAGCTGTGGATCAAGCTCTTCAGATCTGCTTGGCAGAGGTTTAGTTCCTATGTCCTAACCCTTAAAATGATGAGATATAACCTCCATCTCAATTCCCGTACCTGCTGCACATTCTTGAAGTTGATCTGAGAGGAGAAAAATATTCAGCCTATTTCTAAGCTCTCAGTAGAATGCGATTCCTTCCCTGACACCTCTCCAGAGGTCCTGAAGTTTGGCTTTGCTGTAACTGGCTTGGAAAAGCTTCAGTCCTACCTGTCCCAGTGCAGTGGCAGAAGGACACAGCTCCTTCAGAATCTCTCACCCTGCTCTTCAAGAAGAGGAGCCTCCAGAAGCCAGGTCTAGCACCCTCACTGGCAAGGATGAGTTAACAGCAAAGGCAAATTTCCATTGTGTGGTCAAAAATGGACCATAGCAGAGCTGTGAAAGAAAGAAACCTAACCATGATGTCCCCAGAAACCCAGCCCTAGCACAGTCTGTGCTAGGTCCCAGCCCCCTGGGGGAAACCACCTCCCCAGGCAGCAGCATCATTCCCAGCTACACACTGCAAATCCCACCCGGAGCCCCACCAGCATCACAGCGGGCCCAGTGCTGGAGGGATTGCTCCCTTGATGCACCACCCCCAAGTCTTCTCCGTGCCCCAAAAGGCAGCTGACACCCACATTACCACCAGATCTCCAGCAAAGCAAGAGCATCCCAGACCTTGGACTCCAATATCCAAGAGTCTGACTGCTAAATGCTATAGCACCCCATTACTCTTGATTACTCAATTCAGAGATCAAAAGATCTGTCTCTATTTTCAGTGAGATTATGGACTCTGGTACTAAGCAGTTATGGGCAATAATTTCTCTAATCAGACATGGGCACCAGTAGGAATGCACCATGCTAGAACTCTAGCTACTGTTTGCAAAATTAGAAAACTGAAAGAAAAAAAAAATCAACAGCAGTAAGCTCAGCAGGGACAAGGGGTGTTAATTTTGTGTTGGTAAATGGGAATTATCAGAAATGGAAAATAAATAAAAATGCAAATTGAAAGTAATAAAAAAAACGCACAATTAAAAAAAGCAGCCAACATAGTTTTTTGAATCAGAAAGAAATGCAATTACAATCACAGAACAGGATTTTCTAATATTTTTCATATCAGTCATTTCTGTGTTTATTTAGTGCATTATAAAAGCAGGAGAAATATGACAATCTCTCCAGTAAGCCAATGTTTCATTATTTAACTTAAAGAGTGGTGAGGCACTGGCACAGGTTGCCCGGAAAGGTGCTGATGCCCCATCCCTGGAGACACCCAGGGTCAGACTGGAGGGGCTCTGAGCACTGATGGAGCTGTAGGTGTCCCTGTTCAGTGCAGGGGGTTGGACTTGATGGCCTTCAAAGGTCCCTTCTAAATCGAAGGATTCTATGATTTAATGATATATCTGAACTAGGTTTACACAAAATAGATTTGGGGATGAGTGTAAGAAAGAGGGGCACTCAAAGTTGCTCAGCTGACCCCAGTAAATCAGCCGGAAGTAAAGCAGCACTGAGTGAGCAAAGTGCATGCCAAGGGTAAGACTTCTGTGGCAGATAATAGGAGCAGAGAGCCTTGTTCTTTCCCTCCCAGATCCCTCAGCCCCTCAGGGGCAGGTCTGCTAGGGTCAGGGATCCCTCTCTGCATTCCCCACAGCATCTGAGATTGGCATCACTGCAAACTGCCTTGTCCAGAAAAAAAAAAAAAAGGAAAAAAAAACATCAGTGACAAATTTTACTCTGCTTGAGATCACTACCGTCACCCAGCCATGTTCACACAACATCCGACCTCCTTCCTGAAGGGGGATAAAATAAGAAAAATCTCTTCTTTTTCCCCTGCTCTCATCCCTTTAATAATTTGACAGAATTAAGCTGAATGTGCTGATTATTTTCCACGTGCATTAATCATGGGCAAATCATGTTAGAGAAGAAAAATGCACAGCCTGCTGTTCCCTCTCAGCACCCTCCTCTCACCCTGCTCCCAGAATAGCCTTCAGCCTGGAGGGCATCCTGCCGGTGCAATTAGCAGTGTGAAATGGGGAAGAGAAGATGGGAAGATGCAGGAAAAGGAACTTTTTTCAGAACTCAGACATGGCTTTTGGCTTATCAGAGCAAGCAAGAAAAAACTGGAGAGCATAACATACTTGCACACTAGAGCTCATGAAAATCCAGAGAAGTGATAAGCAATTGCTGTCATCTTCTGTGGTTTCATTCTAGTCCCTGGCCAGAGCTCCACTCCTGACCGCTCCCCCCAAAGCTGGCCAGGAGGTTCCCTTCACCACCTGCCAACACTGAGTGCTCCAAGTGATTCAGCCTGCCTTCCTGCTGACAGCTAAGGCTGAATCCCTCAAGCCCGGGATCAACCCATCACGTCACTGAGGAGGTTTCTTGCAAGAGCATCATCCACTTGGCCTGGATTCTGGAGGCAAGGTGAAACTGCATGTGTCTAATTTAGAGCTGTGAATGTCACATTTCAGGCTTGATTTGGCCATCACCAGAGGGAGGCAGCTTGTGCTACCAAGCATGGGCAGAAGCACAAGCTCTGATCTTCAGCCTACAGACTCCTCCAGAGAGAAGCCCTGCTGCTAGGGAGCTCTCCTCCCTAGCAGCTGCTACATCACAAGAAAGGATTCTGCCAGGAAGATTTTTCCTTTCCCTTTTTTTTTTTTTTTTTTTTTTTTTTTTTGTGCCAAAATCCATGAGGCTACTGTCACTTTAAAAAAAATTTCCTCCAGAAGAAAGCAGATACAAAGCAGAAATAACTTGGCAGAAGGGATTTGGTGACAAGGCCAGGAAGCAAACAGAGTTGGGCTGTTTCCAGATGCATCGTGGCCATGCCATACATTAATAATCTGTGACATGCATAAAGATGGGTGAGTATTTGCTTCTGAAGCCAGCTGCTTCATGCATAGATACAGCCATTGAGAACCTCAGGAGCATGTTTCTAGCCCCTGCCTTCGCAGAACAGAACCAGGAGAGGGGAAACCCAAAGCTCAAATAAGAAACCCCCCAAGGGTCTTACTGCAGCTGAGCACATACATTCCATATGAAAGGGCAAAAGGGTTAAGATGTCAGCACATGAGAACTGAGTACACAGCACCTACGTCCTTCCCAGGTAAGTGCAGAAGCCTCTCCTCCTGCAGGCAGTCTGAGAAAGGCCAGGCCCTGGGGATGTTTCTGCTGAAGGATGTTTCTACTCCTCCCACCTGGAAATCCATACCTCATAAGGATCAGGCCAGTATCAGGTAAGCAACAAGACCTGACATCTCAGACCTGCAGCTTTGGTTTTCTGGGCAAACAGAAGCATGCAGCAATCTGCTGTGACAGCAGGTGGCTCGAAGAGTATTTACTGAAAGATGGATTTTCCTCCCCGTCATGGCCCAAACAAGGCAGTCAGGCACAACAAAGCAATCACAAAAATTACACCCAGTGACAGGACCAAAACACGTCACAAGAAAAACGTCTTCTGGTGCTGTTTTGTTGGTTTTGTGAGGGGCAGCCCAGCTGGGCTCTGAGAGTCTCCCAGCACTCCCATTAGTTATTCAATCTGTTTAAAATGGCTTAAAGGAATATTGCAGCTTTTTCCCTATGATCAGGTGTGGTTTTGGCTGAAATGACTCTTCTCCTCAGGAATGAGATTTTCTCTGAGGACATCCAGCTCACAGGACATGGGATGTTCCAGGGTCTACTTAAGTCCCATAAAGGTGCTCCTGGGCCCGTCACCTGGGCGCCAGTACACCAGGCAATTGCACAGAGCGTGCTCTGAGCTGCCAAATGAGAACATGCTTTGCTCACCGCCCTCAGCCCAAGGAACTGAGTAGATATGGCAGTCCAACCCTCCCCATTCCACCTTACTTCTCTCTTGCTCTGATGCATGATACCAAAGGATTTGTGTAATGGTCTAACCAAGGTGAGACCCCGATAAAGCCCCTTGGGAAATACAGGTGACAACTACCGACCTCCTCCATTAGATCATGTATTACTGACTCTTGATGCCATCTGGACCTCTTGGTCCCATCATGACATCATCTACGTTCTTACACAGGCAGAAGCAGATGAACTGATTTCCATCAATCAGGACTAAGAGAACATTTTCCCTGTGGAGCCATACTCTGCTCCAAGTCACTTAGGAAAGCCCCCAGTGCCATGATGAGTGTGCTCTGTGGGCTGGTAACCTCATTTCCTCCTCGTCACCACATTCTCCTGAGGTAAAGGCAGCAGGCAGGACTTTCCTTGACACACAGAAGATGAAATGGAGCCATCAGACAGGAATGAAGAAGTGTGCACTTCGTAGGACGTGTTTTTCTGTGCTGCTTAGAGTGCTCAGTATGTTTCAAATAAAACATACTCACATTTGTCAACTCCAAAGGAAAAAAAAATCCCCTGTAAGATTTTAGGAGACCCACAGGACTTCTGGATCACTGCTTGGAAAGGGCAAAACTGTAGCAGAGATTAATATTGTATTAGTGAGAACTTCAGACAGAAGACAATCCAAACCCACTTGTACACTCTCTGAGTTAATACCAAAGGGTACCCTGCAGGTTTCAATCATTCGCAGGGCTTTAGCACCAGCATCTACGTTTGCAACCTGAATTCACTTTGAACACGGTGTTGGCAGCATTGCTGCAGCTACCGGCTTAGGAAGGAAATTGCTTGGGAAGCTAAGGCAAAGAAATATGTGAAAAGGATGAAAAAAACCCACCTTGTTGCTTCTGCGAGTCTCAGGCAGGGCACAGAGAGGGAAGGATTGCAAAAAGGAGATGAGTGGTTTGCAGAAGGACAGCTTTGCTCTCGCCTCTCTTGCAAGGATCATTCCTTCTTCTTCCGCATCCACTGATATTGCCTCTGCTTTAAAAGTAATAATAATAATAAATAAACAGAATGAACAGTGTGACTCCTCTTTTTGAGTAAGCAGACACCACTGCCTATGCGAACTCATAGCTATCCACATGCCATTCTCCTTATTCTGAGACACTCTTACATACTCCAGATGGTTCCAACTCACCAAAGTGGGAACCTGCCCTTCTGCTGCACGTAGGCAATCCCTGCTTGCCAGCATCCCTGTTTCTCTCTGAAGCTAGCAGCTATGGACTGTGCCCAGCCATGGCTCTGGGTACCCATAAGAACATCTCCTGCCACAGTGAGGTCCCCATCTCCTCCTCTTCTGAAGTGGCAGCTGTGTTAGACTGTTCGGAATCACATTTGGTTCAGTAGCAGACATTCTCTAGCAGACATTCAAGATAATATTTTTAGAAGAAGCTATACTGGTATTTGCAAAAAATAGCCTTCTTTGCTTTTATCCCGAATGGGGTCTTTTCCAACTTTCTTTTCCCACTTTAGTCATAGTTCTAAAACTGTTTGCATCAGACAACCCAATCCTGGAAGAGCATTAATCAGACTGTCCTTGGGCTCCTGTTGCACAGGGGTCAGACGGCAAAAACACAGTCAGCTCAGCCACAGCCTTCTTCTCTTACAGAGCAGATGGAGCCCCAAGCTGAGGGCCACTTATGGGTGATAGTGATCCCTTCATGGTGCCACTGAAGTCCGTGCAACAAGAGGAGCTGCCCAGTACTGCAGGGAGCCCTACCTGTCCTTTGCAGTTAAACATGGATTGACAACCTAACATGAGAAGGAAAAGTGAGCTGCAGCGCCAGGTTGTGACCTGTCCTCCTGGCTGTGTCATTCCAGGGGCACTCACAAATCTGCTTTGGGAACCATTTTCTCTGCCTGGCTGGAAGCCTGGCGGGGTGAGGTAGAAGAGAACTCTGGCGGCTATTGGGGCTCTGTTGCCTGCTGGCAACTGAACTGGAGGAGGCCCTGCAGCACGGAGGTGATCGATGGAAACAAAGACAAGGTTGGGTATTTTTTATCAGATCCCTGGAAAAAGGGCCTAGGTTTAATAAGGTGCTGCAGCAGCATCCCGCTGCAAGGGAGAAATCAGAAGAAGGGAGTTTGGCTTCTTCCCTGCATCCCTAAAGGTGCACACACACATGCTGCAGTGTGGAGATGCCTACAGGCCCATCAACTCCTCTGGTGATGTTGTAAGCCTTGGGGACATCCCTGCCAACCCAGGATGGCATTCAAAGTCCTCTTAGGAGCTCAAACAGCTCCCACAGGCTGTGCACATCCTATTACTTCTGTGCCTTGCACACTCTTTTAACATCAATCTGTGAGGATCACCGGCTATGGCATGTAAAGGGACACTTCCATGTGACATGTGATGAGGAATGAGACCTCAAAGACATCATCCAGCAAAAGGTAGGGGTGACCATTGGACATAAAACCTATATATCTTCCTCTATGTTCCAGATGGCTGAAGAGAGGCCATGGCTGCCCATCTAGCATGCTCTAACTTGCATGAAAAATTCTAAATAATTTAACTAAGTACCCTTGTGCTAACAAACGAAACCATATCTACTCCTGCAGGAACAGAATGGATTTGTCACTCTAGGTTATAAAGCAATGCCAGGCTCTTACAGATAAAGCAAGGTGTTGCAATATTTATAAGATATTTGAATTTGGTGTATGTGGAGTGTGACATGAATTCCTCTCTATTCTACAGGGAACTTCAGTCAGCATGCAGGTGGGCAGCACCTTCAGCTCCATGCAGATCTTTGGTTTGACCAAACGACGGGCTCTCTGTCAGCCTACTCTCACCAGCAGGTATATTTTGGCTTCCCTGAAGGCCTAGCAGCTGATTTCTGATAGCGGCATAGAGACCTGGGCAGGGTGAATGTAGAGGTCACAGTCCTAATCCTTCCAAAGGCAATAAAGCACTCACAGCACAAGTCAATAAATAAATAACCCAACCAGCACCAACAAACCAGCACAAAAGGTACAAGGGCACTCTCCAAGGGGCCCACGTCTAATTTACAAGACCATTCACACAGATCATAATGAATTTCCAGATACTCTGGTTTACCACTGGCCTTTTCAAACTGTGCTGCAAACAGAAAGCCAAGGGCTGAGAGCTTGGTTTTGCTGCGGTTTTCTTTCTCAGGTCTGAGAAAGAGGGAAATGCCAACTGCATTAAGTTTTATTGTTTTCTTCCCCAATTAAGCCACAGCCACCCACGCAGGGCCATTCCTGGGGACCTGCTGGCTGGCAGCAGTGCCTCCAAGAGCAGTGCAGCTGTTCACATGGCCACACTTACAGTCCTGCACTGAGACCAGTAGCCGCAGGGGGAAAAAAAGCACAGTGCATGTTGCAGGATTTTCTATCACAGGGAGAAAGCCCGTCCCCACCACAAAGCCTCTCAGCTGGTTCGAAAGGGACGTGGCAGAAGAGCAGAGAGACAGCCACTCATGTGGGATCTGAGGTCCCAGTGGGACAGACCTCCATAATAAGGAGGGTCATATTCTCATGCAGACTGATAAGGATCCCAGAGCAATGTAATTCCCATCTGCAGGTGATGCTCCCTTGCAGCTTGGGTCTTTAACACTCCCTGATGCTCAGAAGATGCCCACACAAACATCCACTGAGGCTGCAGTCCTGGGGGGAAGAGGGAGCTAAATATTTAATTTCAGGCTCTTTCATCAAATATTTAATCTATTTAATATTAATTAAATCTCGGTCTGAATAAACAACAGCTAAAAACTCACCTCTTCCTCCAAACATTTGATAACTTGAACATGACAGCTTACACCATCCCAACTGAGATGGCAATGAATAAGGGTTTTTTTTCCACCTTTAACGTCTTAACAGCAATGGCAGATAGCTGACCTCCTTGTTGGCCTCCTCCAGCCCTTTAAGACAGAATCTTTTGTGTCAATATACAGTAACATCATCTGGTTTACACCAACATTTGCACACCCTGCTTGGTAACCTCTCATCTTTGAAGGACTTCATTTGTACTCCCCACAAATGCACACACCCAGGCAATGCAGCAGGAATCCATGAAGCTCAGCTGGAGGAAGGGGAATTTCAGGGTGAGGTGGTGGTGAGGGAGGGCTAAAATAGGAACAGATCATTTCTACCCCAAAGGATTTAATCCACTAAACGCCAGGCCGTGAAGTCAGCTGCCACCATTGCACTTGCAGCCACTACTGCCCTATATTACTGAAGGAAAGCCTATTTGGATCAAGGTCCATTCACACCAGTCGCACCAACCAGAACTCATTTTCTAATTAACCCTGGTAGAGCAGTCAGCAATGAAGGATTGCCTTGCACACAGCACTGCTTACCTTGCTTTCCTCAGTGCACGGCCCGTTGAGCAGAGCAGCTTTGAGCTTCTTTTCCTCTCTGCTGCGCTGCCTTAAAGCCATCCCACTCAAATGATAGGAAACAGCAATGAAAACAATTATACTGCTGTTCAAGATGGAATGGATGCATCTCCAACTGTCCTGAGACAGCAATGCTGAAGGCCCCGATCCCAGTGGAGATAAAGCCTCCAATGTAAGCAAGTCAGGTTATTCTGCCAGTCATTTTAACTCCTCTGGCCCCACAAAATCTGAGGCTTAAAAGTCATTGAAAATAATAAGTGCAGGATTGGTTTTAAATAGCTGAATGCTTTGCAGCAACTCAGTGCATGCACATGGAAGGCAAGGCAGCCTCCAGCAGGCGTTGCTTTCTCAGAGATGGTTGTGGTGGAGAGCTCTTTCCTTTTTTTCTTGTAGAGAGTAATTGAAAAGCAAACAGGAAAAAGGCCATAAAGTCACGGCCCAGCAAATCACCACTATTTCAATCAGCAAAGGAGCAATCAATTCTCCATGTAGCACTTGATTAAAAACAAAAGTTTCTCATCTCTGGGAGCAAACTCTACAGCAAGCGAGTCTCAGAGCTCTGAAGGACTGCAGGGCTCCTCCTGCCAATGCCATGTCCCAGCTGTGCCCGAGCCAATGCAGGTCAGATGCTGCAAGAATGGCAAATGGGGAAGGAGGGATGTTTAGGTTAACTCACCTCCCAACGAGTCCCGCTTCCACTGTTACTTTTGTATTTGACTTAAAACACATTTTTGAGAGCTTTTCCTCCTGATTGGAGCAATGCTGAAGGGAAACACATGTCAGTGGAATTTCTACCTTAGCACTTCCTGGCCCCAGGAAGTCCCTGAACACCCAGCAGCTCCCGAGCTTCCTGGCAGGGGTCCTTGTTGCTCTGTGTTCCCTGACATCAAAGCCATGCAGGACTTCAGAGCCCTCCCATGAACACAGTGTCCCTTCACCTGATCAATATGGAGTTGACCACCACATGGACAAACCCATTGCCAGTTTAAGCCCTTTGAAGCCAGTAAAAGCCAGCAAGTTTATGCCTTTGCTGACAAAACCTATGCCTCTGCTCAAGTAGTGGAAAGGTCTTCTTGTTCCATTTCCAGTTTATCCTCACACTGCTTTGTAGAGTTTGGGTACCACACCCCACTCAGCTCAGCAGCCCCTGGTGTGAGATGCTGGCTTCACACACTGGTGGTCCCGTGTGGGAAATCAGCACTGCTGGGGGACTGCTCAAATGCCCAAAAAGGTCCCCTCAGAAGAAAAGGATGTTGAACAACCAGCTCACGTGTCAGCATCTCCATTCAACATCTCCTGGC
The DNA here is from genome assembly GCF_905368555.1 of Meleagris gallopavo. Lineage (NCBI taxonomy): Eukaryota > Metazoa > Chordata > Aves > Galliformes > Phasianidae > Meleagris > Meleagris gallopavo. The sequence continues at coordinate 25,580,738 of NC_139411.1, read as the reverse complement.
ATCTCCTGCCCCAAGCAGAGGTTGAGACCTGCTGCCATGAAACAAACTCAACAACAACTCAAACTTGTTCAAGCCAAGGCAGATCTGAAAAGCTGGGCATGGCACAAAGTGGGAGAAAACCCAGAAGCCATCTCTGCATTAGCAGGACACAGGATGGCAGAAGTAAAGTGCCTGGGCCCAGCTCCCTCCCCACTCAGAGAAGCCCAAAATTGGGGCTGTGCTGGGCCCCATAGCCACCTGCTGCACAGGTCCATTGGACCCTAGGACCAGCCAGGCTCAGAAGCCGCAGCCCAACCCAAGGAAGGTGTGATTAAAGGTGCTTCCCACAACTGTAAACTCATCTGTACTTCTGAGACTCAGCCCGCTGCCCTTGCAGTTCACAGAGCAGTCAGCATCTGCTCCATTTGTGAGCTGAGCTCTCTGCTGACCTGGCAGTAAGGCTCAGCAGCTGCACAGACCTGGCAACTCACAGAGCATCACCACAAACCAGCTGCACAGCAAGGTCTGCAGCAGGAGCGGTGCCACATCTGCCAGGGCACTGCCTGTAACCCAGATGCAATCTCTGTAGACTTTGAACTTTTCCAGCAGTGAAAAAGCAAGGAATATTCAGAAATAAAATAACACAAAGAGCCACAAGAAGAGCTTCCCAGGCTGCCTCCCAGCCACCCGACCCAAGAGGAACAGCATGGGGCACCAGCACCAGTGAGCCCTGGAATAGGAGATACTGTGTGGGGAGGGGCACTTCTGGCACAGCGTGGTTGAGGGACATGGGCTGAAACCCACAGGAACTTTCTCAGGCCTGAAAAATGCATGATTTGTGAGTGGAGTGACTGGGACCAAGTCCAGCTCTCCTTGGGTCACTGTGGAAAGGTTCCTCAATATGACCAGCCCCTTGTGCCTCAGCAAATAGGGGCAAAACCCCACAGCAGTAAGTGTGAGTGCCAGCAGAAAGGGGTCAGAGACAAGCTCTGGGCAGGCTGTCAGCTGGCTCTGCAGAAAAAACCTGCAGCTCACCCATAGGGACATCTTGGAGCTGAGCCTTGCCAGCTCCAATGCCTCAGACCACTCCTCATCCACCACAGCATCTTCATGACACAGCCTGCGGGGCCCTGCAGCTTGGACACATCCCCCCAGCCAACAAAAAGGGCTCAAGACAGATCTGAAAACAAATGTCCAGCAGCTCAGGGAAATGCAACACAAAAGAATCAGCAGGCAGCAGGCAAAGGCAGCAGGATGGTGGAAATTGAGACACCAGCCACAGGGATGGACAGACAGCTCTGCATGGCAGATGAAAAAGTCACTGCCTGCACCCACCACAGCTCCTGGGGCATTTTATTTGGCTGGGCTGAACCACAAGGGGTCAGGAAGAACATAACCCCAAAAGCACCTTGCTTTTGCATTTGATGGAAAACTGGGAGCAAGCTGCCATATTTAAGATGTGCACAGTGACAGCCCATCAAAGCCCTTGCCCCAAACCCACCAGAACACCAAATGTGCTAGAGACTTGGCCAGGAGGCCAGCAGGCAGAAGGATGGGGATGCGTTACTGATGGCCACTCAATTGCCAACTCCTACATCTCCCCTGGGGTCTGCTTGGGAAAACCTGCCAAAGCCAACAGGTATACCTGCAGCCAGAGGGGACAGCAGGTTACCTGCCTCCACCACACCCTCCAGGCCTGCAAAACACTCTGGCTACGTGGGCACTCCTGCATATATGCAGGAATATCTCCTTCCAGCCCAATCACTTCTAATCCCATCTGCGACCTAATTATTACAAACCTTCTCAACCAATCAGCTATAAAGCAGCCACAGCTGGGCAGCCCCAGTGAGAGGCAAAACCAGGGCCAGGCTGCATTTCTGAGGAATAAATCACACCTAAGCTCTTTTCTCTAAGAAACACATGAATGCTCTTACCATGCCATGAAAGGAGGTGGGAAGAACAAGAAACACCAAGGACTCATTTGTTGCTCTGCCCCTGCGCAATGAAGCGAGCCATTGTTCCCTACCTGCTGTCACAAAGCCTTTCAGAAAGCACCACTGCTTTTCCCAACGTGTTCTTGTAGCAGTGTCAAAAGCAAAGCTGCCTGAGAATCGGTGAGCAGCTGGAAAAAATACAACACAGCTAAACAGATTATTCAGAAGGCTTTCACGCTTGATCTGTAAACACTCCTTTATTTATTAAAAATAATCATCCATTGTAGCAACCTCTGCTTGTGATTTCTGCTTTGTTTTTACAGTCAAGCACAGTTTATTTGCTTTCCTCACCTTTTGAGGATTCAACTCTGAAAACGCAAGTGAACGTAAACACTGCTCACCAGGTCCCAGGGTGCGTCCAGGCACCCTCTGAGTGAATACAAAGTCAGAAGGGAGCAAAATCAACACAACACAACCAAAAGTAAAAAGGTGCTGCTTTAAAGTCTCTTCCTGTGCACCACACAACCCTACAGAAGGCAAATCCGTCCTATACGTAAACTTTGCTTTCTCCAAACAGTTCCTACGATCTGTCATCGCTGAAGAGCTGAATGGGTGGCATTAGGGAGGCTTGCAGACTTGTTTATTAAGAGAGATCAGGAAGTTTTTCCTTTCAGCATTCTCCAGAAATTTCTCTATGGCAGAAGGATGTGACATTTGTTCTCTTCGTGTTTTTAATTTTGAGCAGAAAAAGCTGAAAGACGTTTCAAGAGAGGAGCGTAAAGGCAGCATTAACTCCCTCTCTTGCTCCAACCTCACAATATTTACACTTTGTGTTTTTTTTTGTTTTTTTTTTTAATTAAAAAAAAAAGCTCACACTATAAAGTACAGGGGAACCTGCCGGGAAGTTCCCCCTTTCAGAGCTTTGCCATATGTAAGACTGCAAGAGGGATGCTCCAGCATTTCCTAGGGTGGATGAGAGCAGCAGATTGCAAACTTAACTCTCCCTCACTCAGGAAACACAGTGGGAGTTAAAACAGCAGAAAATCAATAGAAACAAGACAGCGTGATATACGGAGCGCTGACGTTTGCTTTGAAATGTTATCTATTTACAGTCGGGGGTGGGGGAACCGAGTTAGCATTGAACACGCTTGGTGCTTCAATAGGTGTAAAATCAGCCGAGGGGAAGTTGCTGGGAGCTTGGCTGGGTCCCAAGCTCTGCACGGCGTGAGAAAGAGCCCTCAGCAGCCCTTGGGTGCCCGCCTGCACGGCAACCGCCCCGCAGCTCTGCTCCAGCTGTAGGGACATGGAAGTTATAGCTCAGCCTTATCATACCGCGGGCAGCACCGACTTCAACAGAACCAGGTAGGACAGAGAGAAAAGGAAAAAAGAAAATAGAAAAATGAAACAAACAAACAAACAAACAAAAACTAGTCTGTTGGGGAGTGTGATCCTCAGCTCTATAGCCAAAAAAAAGAAAAAAAAAATAGAAAAAAGAATAGCAGGACATTGGAAATGCTGGTAATATTATCCACCTGTCAGGCAGGGGAAATTGCTCTAACTCTTTGTTGGTTTTGAGTAAGGAGGATTTCACGGAATGGGAAGAGAAGGAGTTTTCAAGTGTCAAACACAATTAAAGCATTCACAGTTTCAAAGCTGCTTGCCTTACAGAAATTAAGACATTCAAATGCAGAGATACAATACTGTATTTTACAAGGGGGTTAAAATTAATTACATATACAACAGGAGGGAGGGGAGGGAGGGGAAGATACAACAAAATAAAAAGCCAACACCTCTGAAGGGGCATACTCCCTCTTTGCTGTTCATCTGTTCATCTCACGGAGCTGTGCGTCATTTGTCTTTAAAGAGTCAAACTGAGCAGTCATGAAAATATCCACTGAGAGACTCTGTGGCAAAAGAAAAAAACCTCACAAAGTAAACCGAGCGAATCGAAAGTCATCCTCCCCTGGGAGCTGAGTGCCAGGCTCAGACCACCACTTGCCTGCCGCTCCTTGCTGCCGCTGTTGGGCATTTCAGTGGGCTCATCTCAGGTTTGGAAGGCTTCCTGATCACGAGCTGAAGGAAACCATCCCATGCAAGCACAGCCCAAGAAGCCCATGCCTTACTCTCTTGCAAAGTCTTGAATTATTAGTTCTGCCCACAGGTCCTTCAAACGATTCTTTTCCTCTCTATCCTGCAGAGGATCCTTTTGAAGGCCCGTCTGAAGTCGTGGTTGAAAATGGTGTAGATGACGGGGTTTAAGGAGCTATTGCAGTAACCGAACCAGAAGAAGAACTTGAAGAGGGTGGCAGGCACAGAGCAGCTCTTGCAGACTGCAGTCAGCGTGTAGGTAAAGAAGAATGGGAACCAGCAGATGACGAAGACCCCAATCACCACCGCCAGCACGAAGGTGAAACGCTTCTCCCGGTTCTGCCTGCCCCTCCACCGGGACCCTTTGGTGTTCCTCTCCTCCTCCGTCTTCCTGGGCAAAGCGTCCCCAGGTTTAATCTGGCTCAGCTTAGTCTTGGTCTTCCCCCGCAGGGGTCTCTCCGACTTCTTGGGCTGGTTGTTCTCCTGGTGCTCAGAGGAGGAGGTTTCCTCCATATCTATGCCGTTGACCTCTCCCTCCTGCCCATCTCCAGCTCCGGCCGCTTTCTCCCCATTGAGCTGGGCTGAAGCTGGCAGGTCCTCCTTGTCAGCCAAGCCGTTCTGCTTTTTCTCCGGGCGCTCCGCCCTCTTGTTCAGCGGGACCCTGGTTCGCCTCTTGGCTATCTGATAGATGCGCACGTAGACCAGGATCATGATGAGGCATGGGGTGAAGAAGGAGCCGATGCTCGACGAGATGATGTACCACTTCTCGTCATTGATCTTGCACCCTGCCGGCCACTGGTCCACCTTCTGCCCGCTCTTCTTTTCTATGGAGATGAGCGGTGGGAAGGAGATGACGGCCGAGATGACCCAGACGATGAAGATGATGCACTTGATGCGGCGCGGGGTGCGCTTGAGGTTGTACTCGATGGCTTGCGTGATGGACCAGTAGCGGTCCAGGCTGATGGCACACAAATGCACGATGGAGGAGGTGCAGAACAGCACGTCCAAGGCCAGGTAGATCTCGCACCAGACTTTGCCGAAGTACCAGTAGCCCATCACCTCGTTCGCCAGGGAGAAGGGGATGACCAGCGTGGCCACCAGGATGTCGGCCGAGGCTAAGGACACCAGGAAGAGGTTCTGGGGGGCCTTGAGCGCCCGGCTGGTGAAGACGGCAATGATGACCAGGACGTTGCCGAAGACGGTGAAGAGCATGAGCAAGCCCGCCAGGCTGATGAGGGTGACGGTGGTGTGCAGGGGGTACGGCATGCTCCATCCCAGCCCGGCCCCGCTGTCGTTGAAAGTTCCGTTGGCGCCGGGAGGGGGGTAGCCCTCCTCCTCCTCCAGCTGCCGCTGGTACTCCATGGAGGAGAAGTGGCCCCTCTCCGTGAACGGGCGCTCCGGGTTAAACATCAACTCCGCTACGCGGCCACCCCCGCCCTTCGCCCCCTGCCCCACCCGCGCCGCTCCCGGCTCTCCGCGGGGCTCCGCGCTCCTACAGCGGCGCCTCCCGGGCGGGGGCTGAGCGGCGGCGGCCGGGGGGGCGCGGACGGGCGCGGCTCATGCCGGGCGCGAAGCGGAGCGGAGCCGGGGCTGCAGCCGGCGGAGGCTGCTCTGCTTCGCTCGCCGCGGAGCCGTTTTATAGCCCCGGATCAGGCCGGGGCTGCCGCGTCAGCCCCACGTGGGGAGCTGCCCCCGGTGCGCGCACACGCACACACACACACACACACGGACGCGGGCAGACGCGCTGCGCACACACACACAGACGCACATGCACACACAGACACACACACAGACCCCGCAGCTTAGCCTCCAGCGCCGACGGGCTCAACCCGTCCTCGCCCTGCACGCTGCCCCCGGCACCCGCAGCCCCTCTCCCACCCGCAGCCCTGACTACGACCCCTCCCCCCTCCCCCCCGAACATCGCAACCTCGCGGCGCGGTGCCAACCCATCCCGCACGGGCTCCGGGCCCCGCACGGCTCCCTACCTCCTCCCCCTCCCTCCCCCCTCCCCGCACACGCGGCCGTGGGGCTGCTTCGGGCCGCCGCGAGTGGGGATAACGCGAGGCGGGGGGAAGCAGCCGGGCGGCGGCCCCAGGCAGCGCGGGGGGGCAGTGGCACCTGCTGGCCGTCGCACCGCACTGCACGCAGCGGCCCTCGTGGCCGCAGCACCCACGCGAGGTCCCGACCCGCGGCACCCGAACGCCAGCACCCGCAACCGGCCCCGGGGGCTTCCTCCTGCCTCACCCCAGCTCCCCGCAGGCTCTCGCAGTCCCCCCTCCACGCAGGAGGATGGAGGCGGGCGGCAGCCCCGTGTCTGCACCACGGAGGGGAGCAGCCTCAGATCTCCCGTGTGCTGGCTTTGCCCCCCTGGGTTGCAGCAGCATCACAGAGCTGCGTTAGCAGCAAAGAGCAGTGGTGGCACACCTGGTGGCCGCCAGGTCTCAGCACGCACAGAATGCTGACCCGTACAGCCCCAGCTTTTACACTCATGAGCTCTCTGCTCTCACTTTTAGATGTCTCTAAGGATGATCAGGGTTCAGGCAGCTCTCTGTTAATCACCATGCCAGGTGCTTGAGCCAATAAAGGTATTTCCTGTGCAGGAGGGAGAAAGCCCTGTTCCCTCATCCCCACACTGTGCTATAAGCAGTGACACAAAGTACAGCCTGGAATGTGGGAGCTGCTGGGCACAGCCTGCAGGGCTGACACGGGTGAGAAGGCAGTGGGGGAGATGCCCATTTTGCAGATGCCAGCTGCAGAGAGTGCCTTCAAGTCTGTAAAGTGAAGCCACAGTGACACACACACACACACTTTCCTGTGTTCACTGACCTCCATCAGAGTAGGTGCGATCTGTAAAATCTGACCTCACACCACGGGGCACATGGAGACAGAGGGTGCAGGGACTTACCTGGGGCTGCAGCGAGGCTGGGAGTGCTGTGCTGGGACCTCATGCCTTTCTGGAGCACACATCGCATCCTCATGAGCCAAATTCCTCAACCTGGGCAGAATGTAGATGTAAATGATGAAACCACAACAGCTGCTTCAATTTTCTCTCTCCTTTTGTAGCTGGAAACCCCTCAGTCCCCCCTGAAGCTCAACCCAGCCACATCCACTCTGAACCGTGTCATCGAGAAAGCAGAGTTGGAGCCCCAGCAGCACCTGTAAGCAGCTCAGTAGCATCACATCTCCCTTTCAGCCTCTGTCCAGGTCATCTCACAGCTCTGCCACGATGGTGGGAAGCACCAGGGCTGGTGCAGACCCCCAGGATAGCCCCCAAGCACACCCACTCCTGCAGGAGGGCTGTGGTAGGAGTTCATCCCACGTTATGGTAATTATAACCTCCTCAGCACTCGGAGTCCTGGGATTTGGTGCATTTGTAGTCTGTGGAAGACTGTAGAGAAAAAGCTTAGGGAGGGGGGGAGGGAGAGGGGGGATAACAGTAAATAAAATTTTGATGTCAGTCCCCCGACATCCAGCTGCTCAGCGTTTGGATACATGCTGCTAACAAGGCTGATGAGAGCAGGCAGGGCTCTGCAACCCTGACTCCGTCAGCATGTGCCAGTGGGACAGCCCAGGAAGCTGTTCAAGCACCGAGAGCTGCAGACTCAGGGCACAGCAGAGCCATGCCAGAACGAACACTGTTTTTCCCTTTTTCTTTTGCTCTTATACCTCAGAAGGTGCTGTGGAAGAGGCACAGACCTCCAGCACTCAGACCTGGCCCCAATAGGTGTATTGTTGCCCAACAGCACCATCAGCCAAAGCACTGCCCATTTCCAGGAGGGCGGTGTGAGTGCTGTGATTCATCTTCTTTCAAAGGAAAAACAGAACACACTTCAAAATGAAAAAATCATCACAAGTGCGGCAGGCCTGGCCACCCCCTGTTCATCCCTACCAGCTGCTCGGGCACTTTGCCCTGCACACACGTACAGCCCCACAGTCCTCCCCTTCCCCACCCACTGCTATGCCGCAGATGTGCATTTTGCTTCTTTCCCTCCACCTCCCAGCAGTGCCTTCTGCAGAGCTTTGCAACAGGGTTTGCTCAGCCTTGGCTGTTGGCTGTGTTTCCCTGAGTTATTTGAACAAATGTATATGGAAGGAGCCGCAGGGACGGCACCCTGCTGCTGGCTGTGCAGAGCAGTACGCTGAGTATCACCAACCGTGGCAGATCCTCACAGCTAGCTCACAGCGTGAGACAGTCCCCATGCAACCACCAGCTCCTTCCATACTGTTTTGCAAACAGCTTTAAAGCCTTGCTCGTGTTTCCCCATGGGCCACACTCAGGTTGCCAGCCCTGTCGGGCAGGATTCTAAGCAGCAGGTTGGGTTGCGCAGCCCAATGCTGACAGCCAAGACAAACACTGCCGTGCTACCAGCTGCAGCGTGGTGGAGCTTGGGGCACAGGCACAGCGCTCATGTGAGCGTCACGTTTGTCCACTGCTTTACCTCCCTGTAAAGTGCCACTCAGGCACTTCATGCTGAGTGGGGAAAGTGAAGAAGAGAGGCTGGGTGCTGCCAGCTTTCCCTGCAGCCTTCCCTCAATGGGAGCAATCCCGTCCCAGCAGGTCACCTTCCACCAGCAGAGCCAGCCCGTGTTTCAGGCAACATTGAGGCTTCCTCTCTATAAAGCTTTTTGTTTCACACCTGGGACAGGTTAGCATTCAATTACTCAGCTGAGAAGCCATAACTCATTCCATCAAGTTGCTCTCCCTTGGGTCCCAGCCACATCTTTACCCTTTCCCTCCCTGCTCTTCACCATCTCCATCCAAAGCCATGTCAGCCATGCTCTAAGGCTGCAGCCAGCAGCACCCCGAGGCTGCATTGCCAACCTGGCAGGTCCCTGTCTCTGGTTGCTGTGGGGAGGGAACTGCATCCTCCACCCCTTCACACCCCAGGCGAGAGTTCAGCACCAGCGTTCCGTGCACGCCCACAGCAGGCAGGTTTGCTCAGTTTAACCCAGCTTGGCCAAAATGAACCCAGCATGGCAGTGCTGCAGGCGGGGATCAAAGCACTCCGGGTGGCAGCAGCACTTCTCGAAGGCTGAGCTGCACTGAGCATAATTGCCTGGAATTGCCGGGTTCCCAGAAAGCAGAGCACATTGGCGCAGCTCCACGAGGAGGGAGGCCACCAGGGAACACGGCGAGACTTGAGGTGCTTTCGTTTATTACTTATTTCACCATCTAGTGGCAAAAGCAAATAGCGCTGAGATATCATGCAGGAGCTGCAGCTGGACCTGCAGGGAAGCATCTCTCTGCGCCCCTGTCTGTCTCCCACCCTCCTGTAGCAGAGGATGGGGACGAGGATGCAGGGCAGCATCCAGAGCTGTATCGTTCCCCCAGTCCTAAACCACAGCCCTGCACAAGGCCCCTCTGACAGCCACCCCAGGACACGGTTCGGTGGGCACAGTGGTGATGGGCTGATGGTTGGACTAGATGATCTCAGTGGGCTTAACCAACCCCGACTCTTCTCTCCAGAGGTGGGGCTTCCATCCTTGTGCTTGGTTTGCAGATCCTGCGTGCAGGAGGGGAATCCATCATCCTTACTGAGCCTGTTTCCTCCTTGGCTACAATACAATTAACCCTGTACAGATTGCAAGGTACAACATTTTTTTCCTGTGAGGCTCAAATTAAGTTTAAACACCAGCATGTGATTTATTTGCTTATTCAGTACTATGACCTGCTTTTCAGCTACACGAAATCTCTCTCTCCCCAGGAAACATTTATCCTACCTGGGAACTGTATACTGAGGGCAATAATGTGTAACCAGGATAAAGCTCTCAGAGAAGGCAGGCTGGTACACAAGATACTGAGAGAAGAGGTATAGTGCATCCACACTTGTGCCTTTTTGATTCCAGTTTTCTTTTTCCCCACGAACACCAAAGGCAGCAAGGTAAGCTGCCACACAGAACGAAAGAGCAAAATAATCCATGTCTTGCTCTGAAGCATCACAGGAAACTAAGCGCATACACGCAAACATGAATCTCTGCTGCTACAAACACTCTTCCCTGCTTCGCTGAGAAGACAGAGCAAAGGGGAGAGGGAAAAGAGACATGAGCCGTTCAGCCTTCAGCACGAATTAATGAAGGGCAGGGTCATAGAAACAGAATACCCCGAGTTGGAAGGGACCCAACAAGGAACATCAAAAGTCCAACACTCGGCCCCACACAGGACCACCCAAAAATCAGACCATACGCCTGAGAGTGTTGCCCAGATGCCTCCTGAACTCCAGCAGCTCAGTGCCACGACCATTTCCTTGGGGAGCCTGTCCTGTGCCCACCTGATACTCAACCTGACCCTCCTCATCACAGCTTCATGCCACTGGATAGAAAGGGAAAACAAATTTGAAGAGATGCTCGATCTCTCAAGAGATGGGGAATACCAAACTTTCCTAACTCCAGTTTCCTTTCATTAAGCCCAAGCAGTTTGCTGGTTCACACCCACAAAGAAGTAGAAATTGCCACACAGTGCCTGAGCATTACATGAGGCATATCCCAACTGCACTGACAGGAAAACTGCAACCGGAATCAGGACTTCACCTCACCCTTCCAGTTCAGCCAGGTTAGAGGCAGCCCCCAAAACCCCAGAAAGCTCACAGTACATTTCAGCCGCTTTAACCAACAGCCCTGCAAACCTTTCTTGGCCTCACAGCCAGGAACTGAGCCTGGGCCACCCCAGAAAGCTCTCAGGTCTCCGAGCACCTCGCCAGCACAGCCCAGCAGGCCTCAGCAGCTAAAAACCACCTCTGATCCATCGGTACCACCTGGTGTGAATTGTCCTTCAGCTGAGCTAGGAACACGAGTGATAAGCAATGCTTTCATACATATCTTGAGAAAATCTAATTTTTGAAAAATAAATATTTATGGAGAATTAAATGTCTCTATGAAATGAGAATGACATTTTCTCATTAATATTTCACTAACCATTTAATTGTGGGAGCATGTGGGTTTTCCCAAAGCAAAAGCGATGAGCTTTAAGCATCACACATATTCCAGACCTCCGAGTACTGCTTAGTGCTGTGTCATCTCATGAACTAAGCCATTCTTCCTAAAAGGTTTGGACCACAGAATTTCTGAATTCAAACACATTCCTATCTGAGCTTCAATAGACAAACCATCCATCCTGTAGGTGTTCATGCACCAAAACCTTCCAACACACGGCACAGGGGAGGGCTGGCTGCACGGACCCACTCACCACTTGGCCCAACTTTTTTCTAGGAGATTTCCTCCAGCTACCCCTTCTAGGCAAACTTCCAGCTGCCTGAGGCCACTGGGAAGTGCACTGGTCCCCACACCAGCACCATGTGGGACTCCACATCCTGGCAGGCTGGCACAGCTCAGCAGACCCAAAAAGCGCTTTACTTGCAGACTAAGCCTGACATCAGAGCTGCCTCTTACCAGCAGCTCCCTGCCCAGCTGAACTTCTTGCCCTTTGCTTTGCTTGCTGGCAAGGGCAGATGACTCAAACTTCTTAGTTGTAACTCCCCACCCAGTTAAAATACTTGGCAAGGACAAAAAATGAAAATAAATTGAAGGGCATCTAACAAAGCTTAGGTCATAAAGAGGGAAGAGTTTTGCAGTGCTGTTCGTACCATGCTGCTTTCAAGCAGTGTTTTGAGATTTTCTTGAAAAAAAGACGTTTCCATTAAAATCGCACATGCTAAGTTTGGAAATCACTTCACATAGCCAGCTGTAACAACACAGGACAAAAAGCAAAGCAGCCAATGGGTCAACTAAAGAAACTATCAAAGGACAGCAAATTAAGGATTCGTTATGAGCTTTAACAAAGAAATACTTTACCAACAGAAAGAAAAGGATGGTGTTGTGGAAAGAGCTTTTAAAACGGAACACTTGTGTGCAATTTTGCAGATAGCATCTTACTCAGAGGGAGTGGGGTAGATTGATCTCTAAAGACTCTTAAAAGGTTTTGCAGTGGAAAAATAGTTGCAAGGCATACAGTCAGATAATTAACTGTGCAGCCCAGGCTGCCAGCTGCTCACTCAAATACTCCAGATGGCTCCTCCTCTAAAACATCATCATTTGATCTTGGTAATCAAATTATCTCCCACTCTTACAATCCTAAGTGAGGCAAGGCTCGTATAAAGAGATGATATATTTTATTTGACTGAGACGGTTTGCAAAAGCAATATAAATGAGCTTTCAAGGCACTCTGTCTCTTCTAATTGTATCAAAGCTCACCATCTCCAGCCCTTTAACACCTTTTCTCTTCCTGGCATAGGCTGCTGTTGCCACCACATCCAACCCAAAAGCACTGTCTGTGCTTGCACACCAAACACCAAGGCACAGAAATCCATAACTTCCCAGTGGGAGATGGGACATGCCACCGGACAGCAGCACTGGGAGACTCAGTATCCTCAAGCATGTAGGCTGGATTCATTACACCAAAACGCAATCCATTTGTCTCAGCAGAGTTGCCCAAAGTGACCGCCTGCGTGCTTTTTGAGGCCTTAATACAAACCTTAGGATACAGCGTGCCAGAAACAGAAATTTTCTTCTCTTTTCACTCATCTGGAGCTCTTCTGAGGCCAGGCTCATCTGTAGATGCATTTGAATAGAAACTGATCATGGCTGGCAAGGTCTCATCCTGGGAAAATGGAACCCAACCAGTGCAGTGCCAATCTACAACTGAAAAGGAAAATTAAACAACGATACCAGAAATTTCTCAATGCTTTCAGAAAACGTTGAGCTTGGACAGTTTAAAAAAGCCAGCTGAAACACTCAAAGTCACATCTTCCCAAACCATGCACTCTTGCTGCTATGAATACAGTTTTAAACTCTGGCAATATTTAAATCAACATCCTCGCATAAAGTTTGGTATCAATTTTGCTTCTCAAACCTACTCACAAGAGACGATAAAATCAGCGCTACCGCTGATCAGAGGAAACCATTTATTATTGCAGTGGGTGGTTGGCATCTGAAATCTAAACCCCAATCGGATCATTCTGTAGTAGGATTATTCCCCACCGAAATTTTGCACTAAACTTTATCACCCACTCAATTCCAGTTTTTCGTAACAGCTGCACTTTCATGTTACAGACTGGAGTGCAAAGAACAAAGCAGCTTGCTAAAGACTATGAATGGGGAAAAGGAGTCGGACCTGGGCTGGAAAACTATGGAGAAAATTAACAAGAATTATCCCAGAATGGATGAGTGTTTGTTTGAGCATTAAAAAACCTAGAACATGGCTTGATGGAAAGCCACTCTCCTTCATGAAAAATTGTGAAGAACAGTAAAAAAGCAAATGAAGAAGAAAGATCCTTCATAAATTTCTCACAATACAAGAACTGGGGATTCTCCAGATGAAATCAGGTGGTGTGGTTTGAAACAAACAGAAGGAAGCACTTTTTCACCCAGCATATAATTATATTGTACCATTATTAGACACAGGATGTTGTAGAGGCTAGAAGTAAATAGATTTAGGGAAAAGAAAAAAAAAAAAAAGAAAAAAGCACTTCTGTGAATTTGCCAAATTTATCAAGGGCTACTGGAGCTGATTCACTCTTGGCAAGCTCAACAGGCTCTGGCTGGCAAGATCTCAGTGGTATTCTAGAGGTGCAAGAGAGTGCCCTCACAGACCTAACCACCACCCAGTGTTGTTAGATGGGGAGAGGTGGGACACGGCCATCACCATGGCACAGGACAGCCACTGCTGGGGTGCACTAGGGAGCCCTCTGGATTCACCGAGCTCAGATCCCTACATCACAGCAAGAGGGATGTCCTCCACTTGGACACGGACTGCTGGGCAGCTGGATCTGATTCCATGCTACCATAGCAAGTACTTTGGTGTACAAGTACAAGTACTTTGGTGTCGTCCTCATCAAGGCCACATCTAAAAAGCTGAAGCCTTTATACTCTGATTTCAAAAGATGACAACCTATTTCTTTGTTCACAGGACATGACATAACCATGGCCTTCTTGAAACAGCACCTATCTCAGTGAGTTGTACGGAGCAAAAAAAATGCATTTCAGGTCTCTGTCATGTCATCTTTGACATACCTCCTTTTATTAAGCCAGAAGTTTAAATGCAGGTGGCTGCCTTGTAGGCAGCAATTTTACACTTACCTCAATTTTGTCATTGCTCAAGTGCATTTTGCACTAAAACCTGAGATTTATTTCCCTTTTCAGAGAAAGTTCTGTAGTTATTTTGCTTTATGCCTTCCTGTACTGTAGAAGAGTAAAAGATTCTACCAACATCTGCTTTATAAGGGTGTGTAATTTATCTCTTATGAATAGTTACTGTGAAGCAATCCATTAAGTTTCCTCTAATTGCTATGCACGAAAAAAAAAAAAAAAACCTCTATTATATTTGAAAAACCATCTTGTGAAGAGTTACCAGTATATAATGAGGAAGCATTTCTTGATCACTTGGGGCACTGCAAAAAGACAACATCCATCCAGCTCACGTTGGACTAGAAATACTAGAAAACTTCCAAAAGACTCAGCAGCAGCTCATTTACAAATATACTATTTATAATGAATGCATTGATACAGAATGACTCTTATAAAAAAGCAAGGCAATCTTTTATATAGACATAACAATCAACATTACAATAATTCAGATTAAAAGTACATTTTTGTAGACTGTTTACACTCTTGTTTAGCTTTTTAACCACAAAATTAGCGTGGTCTGGTATTTTTCCACAGTAAAAGTCCTGTGCAGTCCTGGTTAAGACCTAAACATCAGAATATTAAACATCATTTTCTGACCTTCGTCAGCATAAAAACAAAAACGACTTGTAGATACTATCGGTTGTTTGTAATTGTCCTCACCGTGCCTTGAAGTTTGTGTTGTGCAAATTACTGCCAACTGCACATCTAATTAGAAGCTATTCTCAGCATGCCAATTGGATACAACTGAGGTGTGATTTGACCATACGAAAGTTCTTAGTTGAATCCAGATATGAAGATTCTCCAGCTAAGTCTGTACTGATTCAGAAATTTAAATTCAAAACAAAACAAAACAAAAAACACTCTGATAAAGCTCTGTGATTTTTAAATAAAAGCTATTTTTCCAACTCCCAGGATCAGAGATGATACTTGAATTTCACGTGATACAACGGGTTTAAGTGCTAACCAGCCAGACAGTTTGAGTACTACTTTACTAAATCATGTACAAACACGACCTTCAAGAAGTCTGAACATGCACTTTCTCACACAACATCAGCAAAAGATGGACAAACTGCAGGGAAAACCTAAACCAAAAAGAGGCACTGAAGCAAATATTTTACAGCATAAATCTCTTTCCAAAAAGAGGCGTATGAATTTAGAAGTCTCCAATAGCATCTGACAAACTACAAAGTGCCAATCATACAGCTTCGTGGCCCAGCTTTACACGCAGCCCTTCTGCTGCATTTAGACTAGAAAATTTGTTTAGGAAGTTAAATACGGGACAAGAAGAGACAGAACTGTAATGGTTCTATGTAATACTATCTGAACTTAAAGAAAACATTTTTGCAGGGAATAACAGCTTTCTATTTAGCAAATTTAAATGCAATGCAACCAAAATGAGTCATAATGGCAATAAAACCCTCTCTTTGTTATTTAACACATCCCTAATCTGTTTTATGCCTTACCAAATTTCCATAACACTGTGTAGTCTGTAAGTACAGCAATTCAGCTTCTGCTATGTCAAGGCATGATTCAGGACAGTGTCTTTATAGAGCATATGTATATGCACATATTTTTATGTACATTGCAGGGAGACATTCAAAACAGATATAAAGGTCATTATTTTCACCCAAAGCAAAGATTGTCACGTTTTACCCCTGTAAATTATTTGGGAGATAACAGTAGGACAAGGCAGACAAAAATATGAGTATTTGGGAATGACCTGTTTCTGCGTTCTGCTTTGGAAGAAGCCCTAAGAGTTCATTTCACCACTCTGTCAATGCTTTCACACAAACATAGATACATATATACATGTATGTATGCATACATACACTTGTCAGGATGAAGTTATTTCCGTTCATATTTTAATTGATTAGGCCCAACAAAATATTTAAACACGTTGAAATAAACCAGCATGTGCCCAGTGTCATCAGGCATTAAATGCCATTTAGAAACCACACCAGTTAACAAGCCAGCATCGTGGCAAATGTAGAAGTCTGTTATGATCAGAACAGCTGGATCTGTATGGCTCTATCAATAGATCTGGAAATAAATCCATGTGTGCACATATGGAGACTTATGTGTGCCTACTCCCAATCCATTCCATATGGTTAATGTTTAAACTTTGGGACAATTTTAAAGAACATTTCAAATTTTCCCTTCAGAATGCATAAAATTAAACTTCTAAAACAGGGCTCGGGATTATCTGGCGTTGCAACAACCATACTGATACAAAGAGTTTGAAAAAATATCCTGTTTTTAATATAGTAATGAATTAAAACATAGCTTTATTTATCCCTATAAGTGTAATGAAAAGAATACTTTGTTTTTAAGCGAGTGTAACGAGCACTATTTCGGTAGCCAACCCATCCACAAGAATTTATGTGAAAGAGGGTGAGCTGCAATCATACAGTCATGAACCATGTACCTTAACAAGGTGAATAACTGACGTATTTACAAACTAAGCAAATTTAATCCTGTCAGCTCTTATAAAAATGAGATTGAGGAGCAGACATGGAATGAGACCAAGATGCCTGACAACACAAGGGGTCGCCACTTTTGTTTCAAAGAACCATATTCATCAATCCATTTTCCCCCAGTGACCCGAGGGCACAAATGTGGGTTTAGAAGTATATTCCAAAGTTAGATTACAGTCTTGAAATTATGCATCTCGCAGCATCTTCATATTTTAACACCTTAATGCTGAGAAAGATTAACTTCAGGCAGAACTGTACGAAAATAGCCTTTTATAAACTAAATTCTAAACTGAAAAGCTACAGTAGATGTAAAAAAGAAACAAGGGGGAAGAGGGGAAGAGGTGGGGGCAGAGAGTGATTGTGTGAGAAAGAAAAGAATATTACTTAGTAAAATCCAGTGACATCTACAATAGTTTTACAGCACATTTAAGCCCTCTAAGGTTTTATATCTCCACCTGCCTTCCATTTAAAACTTACTCCTTGTTAATGAAAAGACATAAGACAAAACAGAATGCAGTGCTGGGGAAAAAAAAAAAAAAAAAAAAGCAAAACTAGATCAAGGCAATACATGTAAGTAAGCATGCCTGAAAGCCAGAAATAACATTCCCCCAAGCTTCTGCGCATGAAATACATTTCTCATAGCATCAGCTGATTTGATTTTGTTCAAAGTCCTCTAAACCACACTACCCCAGCAGCAACTCCAGCGAGTACGAACTGGACAGCTCTTTACTAAACGTGGAATGGTGGAATGCAACCGCCTCGAGCTCCTGCCCTCCTGGAAAAGGGCAACTGGCCCTGCAAGTGCAGCAACAGCATACGTTTCCCTGAAGTGTCTTCTGCCCTGTGAGCAACCAAGGAAGTTGCAGTAAAACTGAATGTCTACTACTCACAGTGTTTCTCTCGAGCTATCGACAGCGATGCACAAATGAAAAAGGTGCCTCTTTTTTAATAGATCGGTTTAATACTGAAACAGATAGGATGAAGTTAAAAAAAAAAAAAAAAAAAAAAGAATCATCAAGATACTGAACTGAATATTTTGAAGCAAGTGCCCCAGCTGTGGGGAAAAGTGCATTTAGTTCAGCAGCAAAACAGCACAGTGTGAAGATATTGTGCTTGGACACAGAAGTTCCATAATGGAAGGAGGTACAAGGCAAGTCAAGATATAAAACCATAGTACATTGTTACCAACTTTAAAACTTACATATATTGCAGTGTTCAAAAGTAAGACACATTCATTTATTGTACAAGGACTATAAGGAATCCTTAAAATTGCCTGTTGTAGTTTATGACTCAACACTGTAATAAAAGTGTACATATATATTATTTTTGCCACTTAACTGTACTGTTAGACCTCGTGGAGTCGTTACTTCACAAAAAAGAAAACCGCTTCTCGCTGAGTACACTCCGTGTTTTCACCAATCTGAAAAGGTTTACTTGTGCTAGAAAAGACCAATCGCAAAAGGCTCAGTTCAGATATGTTATGCCTGCAACTGATAATTCAGGGAAGCAAGACTTAAAAGAATTCAAGCTTTTTTTTTTTTTTTTTTTTTTTCTCCTTTTGTTTTGACTGCATCCTTTTCACCTGCCAGTTGTTCTGATGAGTATGTCTTTACTATACAAACCGGTTGATAAAAATTCATCAGCAGAGGCATATAAATTCTAGATATGATTGATTAAAACAGAGCAAATCAAAATAAAACAAAATCCAGTGATTTACTCTGACTGTAAACAATATAAAAACACCATTTGCTTCAAATCTCAAAATAAGTTAAAAGAAAATCCCAACCTCAGGACACGTGACCCTTTCAGGTTTTGACACACACAAAAAAAAAAAGAGGGATTAAAACAGAAAAGTTCATTATATAAAGGTTATATGTTTCTCTTAACTGAAAGTAAATCTAAGCAAAACTATCTTTGTCCCTTAAATTTAACTTTGAGTTCATTGGCAATTGCTTTAAATGAACTGGCATGTCCAGGTTACTCAACTTCCATCAAATTCAGCAAAGAAAACTTAGACAAGCATTTTTACAGATAAAAAAAAAAATCTAAATGGCTATGATTCCTCTATTAGCAGAAACACATAATGCAGTCTTAAATTTGCCGTTTTATATTATTTATATATTTATATATATATAATATAATATAAACCACATATATTATATTATATATACATATGCAGACAATTAAAACATTAATGCAGTTTGTATTTTTGTACAGTGTATTGGACAATCCGATTAGCATCAGACCATGGCACGGTATGGTCCCTGCATCTTTAGGAACTGAATGATGAAAGAGGGTCCTCCTGCAACAATCTGAGGCGGAAGGTGGCTGAGTGGGCAGTTCTCAATACTCATTATTGACAGTTTGCTGCAAAGAGCCAGCTCAAAGGGGAGGCTGTGCAGATTGGGGTTGTCATTCAAATACAGTTCTTCCAGATTCTCCAGTGTACCTGGTTAAAATAAAATAATACAGAGAAGAATGTTTTGGTTCACGCACTGTTAGAAGCTTTAAGTCCACTTGGAAACTTCACAATGTAAAATCTAGAGTCAGTTACTCATCTAAAGTCCTATTTTCAAGCCCAGTAAGTTCTCTGTTCGCAAGCATTCGAACGAGAGCCATATCTGCTTTAGTTTTCCTGTGAAAAGGGCCATTAAAATATCTCCTGTAGACAGCAATTGAAAATATGCAGAGTAACAGAGCAGATAGGGATTTTTACCTTAACTGTTCAGCCCAGCACTTTGCAAATGCAGGCAATGGTGAAGAGCTACCAAATTAGAAGGGTCTAGAAAACATTCATACTACATAGTAGCTACCATTGCTAATAAAATATCTATATCATAGCTATCACATTTATTAGAAGCTTAAGATATAATTGTGATGTGCCACAGGAAGAAAGCAGGAGAGATCACAGCAGTAGATTTACTAAATGCAAGAAACCCATGTGTGAAATTCCTTCTGAATCCAAATTTTACAACATCTCTACTACAGATACTGTAATACAGATTAACCAGATGTTTGAACATGGAGTAAAGTTTCTGAAGATTTCAATTACCACCACGGCAATCGATTATAAAAATAAACATACAACTTTGAAGTACACTGCAAACATACAAGTTTGCACACACACAATCCTCCCCCCATCTTACACCTATCACACCATATATGTCTTCTATGCCCTGATAATCTATTTCATTTCCCATAAGAGAAAGAGCAGAAGCCAGGGCTTGATGGCTGACTGAATAAAACAATCCCGTTTCTCCCCTTCTTTCCTTAGATCTCTTCCATTCCTACTCTTATCTCCTCAAGACAAAAAAAAAAGCAGTATGATGCTTTACAAACAGAATTATGTGCAGAGAGACTATCAGCAGAAATGTTTGCTTCAGTTGTCTACAACTTGCACAAGATTTTTGTCTAAACCACAGATTTAGAATATGACTTATACATTTCTTTTTAACGCTGACTTCTTTCCAAGAATAAGAGTAGGCCTTTGACGTGATCAATACTATGTAGAAAAATGGCATCTCACCATTCCAAGTTAGGTGTGTGTTTGGCAGCTCTTTGCGGAGCAGCTGAAAAAAGCTAGACCATTTATTTCAGTACAGTTCAGAGAGATAAAGATCACACATTTATAGTGCTGTTTCAGTGGCACATATTTCATGTCAGGTTGTGTATATCTGGAAGTTTCACATGAATTTTGCGGTCTCTACTTGTGAGTACAATAGATGTCTATCTTCTGTGTTAGTAACTGCTTTGGTTCAGCCACACTACACAAAAAGAAAAGGAACATTATTAAAGAAGAAAAAAAAAAAAAAACTTACCAATTTCCTCAGGAAGGTGTGTGAGAAGATTCTCTCCAAGCCCAAGGTGAGTCAGATTGGTAAGGTGACCGATACCTCTGGGAAGGGTGGTCAACTGATTATTAGTCAGAACCAATTTCTAAGGGAAAAAAACCCACATTTAAAAAAATTAACTTAACTTGTGTCTTCAAATAACAGCAAATAACAAGATATATAGCTTATCAAGTGACGAATTCTACCCTCCTGCATTTGAACCAAAAAAATCTTCTGCTCTGCAACATTTCAAACCTTTACTAAACATAAAAATAAAATAGTGCACAGTAAAACATACGCCTTCTATCTTAAATATGAAAGGTTCATGAACATGACTGAAACCACAGAAGCTATTCCTGTGGTAGAAGTGTACTCATAGGTTAAGCTCTTGAAAATTTGTTTGTTCAAAATTAACGGATTAATCTGTGGAAAGAATTAGTGGGGACAGACTGCAGAGGAAGTCACACAAGATTCTTAACTCTTGGTTCTATATCCAGTCCCATATAGTTTCCCTCATTAAACTAGCTGTAATTAAGTTAGTATGGTGTAAACTAAGGACATAAAATGTTAATCTCTGTCAATTATTGTTTCACCTGCAGATCCTTGAGGTAAGCTATTTCATTTGGCAAGGATTCCAGTTTGTTTTCCTCTAGGTCTAGCTCTCGGAGTTTCCGGAGATTTCCAATTCCATGGGGAAGTTTTTTTAGGAGATTATTTGACAATATAAGAACCTTAAAAAAGAGACAGAATTTCAGCAATGCAATAAGTAAATAAGAAGTCAGGATGTGTAACAAGATAGGATCTTTCTGAATTTTCAAGTAGTGAAGTCCAAGACTAGCCTACACTCAAATTATGTAAAAGATGTAAATACACACACACACACTTTTTAAATCTTACTGTTACAAATACATAATTCTATTATATA
The DNA here is from genome assembly GCF_905368555.1 of Meleagris gallopavo. Taxonomy (NCBI): domain Eukaryota; kingdom Metazoa; phylum Chordata; class Aves; order Galliformes; family Phasianidae; genus Meleagris; species Meleagris gallopavo. The sequence continues at coordinate 25,559,389 of NC_139411.1, read as the reverse complement.
ATTATTACAAATATTATTTTACATAACAATAATAAATGTAAGCCAAAAACAAAGCACACCTTATTTGTTCAAGGAAAGTAAAACTACTTTTTCCTGTACTTCCCTATCACTTTGATACCCTTTCTCACAGCTATTTCAAAGCCATACTTTACACACTTTGTTGTAATTTCCAGGTCCTCCTTGAAAAGCAACATGCTTCCTTTTTTTCCCTGCGTCTCTTTGGGTTGGAATAGCAGCAAGTAAATGCAAGGATCAGAGCACCTGAGCAGCACATTGCAAAGATATTCACTGGTCTGCTACTACACACTCACTTTTCCCTAAGTGTTATCTTCTTTTATTTCTCCTTTCTAAATTGGAAATCCTGCATTCAGGAAATGTATTCTTATTTGCAATGTCAATTAACAGAGTTACTCATTAAGCCACAACTCATACTAGTGTATTGTTTTTCACCAAAGAAGTCCAGTAGTCCTTAGAAGAAAAAAAAAAAAATCAAGCTTCATAACAACACAGCAAGAAGAAATGTAATCAATCACTGTCTAAACAATAGTATTATCTAGTGATTTAACAAGGCACACCAAGACACCAGTGTGTGAAAGTGCACCAGTGCAGACACTCATCCTGGCTAAGCCAGCCAGGGTTACAGATGCTGAGGATCTAACTATCCCAGTTTTCACTACTTCATGGAGACTGGAAAAACTGAGGGCAGGAAAGAATAAAAAACAAGGCCAAAATGAAAGTGAAAATCAAAGTGAATAAAAATAAAAAATTTAGCATTAGCACGAGCAGTGTTATGGTGGCTTTCCTTTATGTGCTAAGACACATAATGGTTAGAATAATAATGCTATATTCGCAAATCAAGAAACAAAGGCAGGAACAAAAAATATTACCTACATGCAGCACAGCTGACTTAGCACTGCTGTGGGAACCTTAACTTTAGAGTAAACACTGCCTAAATAGCTTTTCGCATTTATTCCTTAATTACAGAGAAAGCTAGCAGTAATGGCTTTGTGGACAGCCCAGCTCTCCAGCTTCAGCAGCCGGCAGAGCACTTGCAAATCCAGCTGTCAGGTGTTAACACCTTCCCCATCAAATCAGCCAGAGCCTTAAAGAAAGCTGAACTGCTTAATAGCTACTGCTCTGTCATATCCTTTTGCCACGACTCTGGGAATTATTAATCACTCAGAGCAGCCATCGCACTGGAAATCATTGTTTTCAAACATGATATTTGCTACTGTCCTTTAACAGACTTTTTCCAGTGACTCTCAGAGGCTGTGAAGTCACCTAATGACATGTCAGAGCTACCTGAACAAGGACCTCTGTCCTTACATCCCTCCAAGATGATTATGTTTGACTGTCTCTGCTGATGTTACCTTGGGAAACAGGACTAAGAGACAAGACAGGTCTAGTTCATGACTTCCAAGCTCTTCTCCCTTCAGGGTTGAGGCGATTTCCCACCCAGCTGCTTACAGGGTTCACAGTGCAGCCATCTCTGACTGCAGACCATTTCACTACGTTTTTCTGACCCCTTTGTTTCCATGCTGGTGTCCCCAGGAATCAAACCCAGCCCAGTGCCATTTCATTTCCAGCACTTTCTGTTGAAAATATTTTTCTTTCCACACAGTTGAAAATACATCTGCACTTAACCCTTTGTGCACATTCACCTAGAGCCTGAAGAAGAACATTCAAAAAGCCATACACAACAACCACAGACAGATTAAAAACAGCTATTCAAATTATTCAAATAGCATACCTGTACATACTTATTTGGTCTTATTTGACCAAAAAAAAAAAAACAAAAAAAAAAAAACATTACTTAAACCTGGAGTAGAAAATGTCTATTGGTAGGGATTCAAGTAGTCGTTCATATTCTTCTCACCTCAAGAGAAACAAGCCCAGACACATCCTCAGGGATCTTTGTGAGTTGGTTGGTTGCTAAGTTCAGTTCTACCATACTAGTCCAAGTCCCAAAGTCCAAGGGGAGAGAGGTCAGCTGATTGTCCTGAGATTTAACACAGCGAACAATTAAGGTCTGCATTTGCAAGAGACCAACAAGGCATTTGAGTCATTAAACTTCAAAAGAAAATAGCAGCTAATTACATTAGAATAAAATGGTAACAATTGGTCAAATAACTTTTAATTCCTCAGAATGTAATAAGCAGTCCGAATTTACAGTTGCAGAATTGATTGTGTGTTACCAACAAGAACTGAAATGGAAAACTTAGAAGTACATAATTCAAAACATTTCATGCTCCAGTAGTTAAAACATTTTTCATTTTGTTACAGAATACAATGGAGAGAAAAAAGAACTGCAAATTCACCGTAATGTACAAAGCTGTTATCAGCAATGCTGAAATACAAAGAATACACAGAGCTTGCTAGGAAAAAAAAAATTACAAAAAGTCCTCCTCTTTCAATCTGTTCAAAAAATAAGAAGTCGATAAACAACATAAGCAAAAACATTACTCAAGGCTCTGACTTGGCTGAGCTGGGGCACAAGGAGCAGCCAGCAATGCTTCATAGCTCAGTCTGGAAACAATAGATACATGGGGCTTAGGAGAGTAAAGAGAGAGGGGAGTAAAGAGAAAAAAAAAACACAGGGGAAATATACCTTAATGGCTCAGAATAAAAGCATCTTAAACTAAACATCTTTGTGCTCAAAATGCTGCTATATTTGATCTACATCAGACACCATGAAGTAATATATCTGCATGTATGTATGTATATATGTATGTCATACAAAGTACTGGTAAATGTGAAATTACAGATGGCTAAATGATTTAAAAAATGGTAATAAGGCAAATTGAGAATCCATGTGTGCCAAAAAATATTTAAAAAAAATAGTTGCTGAGCATAACTACTGCTCAAACATACCTTTTTAATAAGTTGTTTTAAAAACTTAAAACAAGCCCATTCATTGAAAGATGTCACCTCTTTTCCCAGGTTCTCATCACTCTGTGTGTACATAGCATACACATAAAGGTCCTCTTTCCTATGTGCTCTACAGCTACTGCCAAAATTCTCCGAATTTAGACTTTGAAATAAAATATTCCAAAGATATTTTACGTAATTTTGTTTTTAGCCTGAACTGCAACAGTGCAGAGAGGAGGAAAGAAGTGTGTTACTCTGCATGCTCATGCCCTATTTGAACATTAAAGAACTTTGCAGCCCACTTCATTGCTGTTCATATTCCTGCAAACATGATAACCGTGTAAGCAACAAAAATGAAGACAGATCAATAACAGTGTGACAGTACATTTTTTAAACTAATCCAGAATTGCTTCTATATCTAAGGGCAGCAGTATCTACTCAATCATGATAAATTCATTCCTTAAATCATTATGCTTGCCAGAATTAATGGAATAGGAAACAGTGCTCCTCATTGATTTTACAAACTGTAGCATGTTTCTGTGCCTCACCTTCATGTTCAGCTTACTTAATACTTTAGCTCTAGAGAAAATTCCAAAGGGGATTTTATTGATGCGGTTGTGCTCCATGTTGAGAGAGTAGATTGTGGAGAACTGGGACGGGCCACCCACAGGATAGGACTGGAAGCAGTTCCTGGCCAGCGTTAAACTAGTCAGCTTGACAAGGCTGGATAAAAGACCCTGTAGAGAGAAGAAAACCACCCAGGATCTTAGGACAGATTTATTTGAATACATCTCTTTTTCCTCATGGGTCTAACTAGAAATGCTATCCCCCAAGTCTAAATGAGCATTGCAACACTCAAACCACTGTTAAATCTGATAAAACTTCCAAGAGCAGCAAACTCCCCTTGCAGTTGTTAGCCTTCACCTTGTTTCCTCTGTTCTGCTTATATACTTCCATATATAAAAAAAGCAAACATATCACACCTGAAAGCTCAGGAGGTTTTGTAACTTTCTTGTCCTCCAAACGGAATTTTCTAATAACACACTGCTACCTCTTGGGCATCTCTGGCAGCGGTGTGCCCATCCTCATGTCCGGGCTCTGAAGGAGCGCGGCCTACACTGCCGAGCTGAGCTTCCCTTAACCTTGCTCACAGATGACGGCGAGGCCCAAAGAACCACCAAATCCAAGCACGACTTCTCAAAGGTGTATTTGATACTTCGAATTCCAACCTTTGTAATTTAATAACAACTCATACTGTGAATGCAGTATGGGCTGAGATAGAGGTTTCTTTTTAGGCCACAGCAGTTTCAGATACCTGGACAGACCAGAGAAGAATGCAAAGCTTTTGGAAATTCCCTTTTTTTTTTTTTTTTTCTTTCCTGTTTCAAAAATATCCCTAAATAGTTATTGCTCCACCTGTCTTGTCTTCAAAAATAAAAGCAAAACCCCAGAGCCAATTTGGTAGCAATGGTTGCCCAATGAGTCCACAGGCTCATTGTGCCCCTTCATAATCCAAGCACACTCTGAAATTTCAGCAGCAAAGATCAGAGTTTATGTTAGATACGTGCCAAGCACGCTGCTGGAACCATAGGGATGAATAATGAGAGCTAAATTACTGCTGAAGTGTCACCTTGGCTTATTACTATGCCAATTTGAATTCAGCTCCATTTGCTTAAGTATTACAGAAATTGGAGATTTATGCATGGCATTACATACCATAAATAATGCAACATCTGCAATCAGGAAAGAGCGGTAACAAGATAATGATTCCAACCCTATTTCCAATATCAGTATTTCTGAACTGCTCTACGTGCACTGTAAGAACTTTAAGAATATGGTTTTGTTGCCTTGATCAGGGAAGACTGGGTAATTTTTCTGTTCTAAGTTTATTAACATTACTGTTAGTAAAACGGGATTTAATAGGAATTTTCTACATGTCATGGCTAAAACATTTTAGCACTGAAATATAATTCTGGGGGCATCTCAGTAAGTGTCAATGAAGCAGTTCTGCCCCAAAGACAAAATAAACGATTGTTAAATCAGTATTAGTCATTCAAATCTAATAATTAACAACTACAATCTTTGATTAGGAAATACTCCTTCCAGCTGTACTTTCTTAATTAACTGATATTCTTTGTCCTAGGATTAAGCAGTCCCTGAGCTCCGTCACAAAAACACTTTATGGCTTCAGATGGATCTTGGCATTTCCAGAAGCCATTTTTTAAAGCCTGCATCCATGCAAAAAATATTAGAAATATGTTAGCTAATACACTCTAACAGCCTAGAGTAATTAACCACATTTGAAGGAAAGTAAGAAAGCTTTGGCAGTGCAAAAAGACAATGCTCTTATGTCTACGAAATCTGTAGCAATGCTGCCTTCTCCCAGTCCATCCTTTTAAGATAAAATATTTATTAGGCGTTTTGTCAGCAACCTCAGTTATGTTTGGAAATTCCAAAGTTTCTTTTACAAACGCAGTTCTTTATATTATAAGCAAGGAATGTTTTATTTTAAACAGATTACAGTATGAATTATACACTTCTGCAAGTTAGCAGCTTAAATGTTAACATATTGTTGGCAAATATGTGAAGAAGGCAGCATAGTCTCTAAGAGTTTTGTATTAGGATTGAACACATTTCAAAGCAAGTAATCACTCCCACATTATCTTTCTGTGATTACACTGTAGTTGCTTTTATAGTATGTATGGGTGGGATGGGCTAGCTTAGCTCTGATATTGAAAGCAGCCTGGTGGCTCTCACTTATTTGCATTTTACTAAATGACAGATATATCCAAACACTTATTAAATTCTCTGTTTCTTAGGGCTGTGTTTCAGGGAATTCCTGAGGAATAAAGAGGAACAAAGATGCACTCTCCACCTCAGAGTAAATGTGTTGCCTGAACGGACAGAAAATGTGGCTCCACAACCTCTAAATCTATGGTCTTTTTCTTTGCTCATGCACTAAAGCAAGAGAATAGGTAAAATAACCAAGGACAGCAATCATGAAACGAAAAGCACAAAAACTGATTCTCTTCCCCTTTCTCCTGAGATCCTTGCAGAGTCACTGCAAACTGTAAAAAAAAAAAAAAAAAAAAAAAAAAAAAAAAACACCACCACAAAAAAATACCTGTACAATTTTTTTATTTTTCATAGCTCATTAAATGAGCATCAGTTAGTTGCTGGATGATATCAGATGCATGTCAACAGCATACTTTTTTTCCAGGTTAAATGAGAATGCTAAGGCAAAGTATCTTTAGCAGGTTTTATCCATTCTTTCAAAGGTCATTCTTGACTTAACTAGATGCTGATAGAGATATCCCTTTTACTTTATTCTGCATCTTCCCCACCTCCATGAAACACTTTGTATCCATGATGGGAAGCTCTGCTCCTTATTTAAGGTTTCCTGAAGAGACTCAGGACAGCAAATACAATCACACATGCTAGTCCCACTTCTGACAGAAGCTGTGTAACATATATTCTTCCACAAAAGTTAGATATATCTAACGTGTACAGAATTGTTTTTTTTCATGTAACACATGTAGATTTAGGTGGAAGTTTTTCCACACAGAGGGTGGTGAAGTACTGGAACAGGTTGCCCAAGGAAGTCGTGGATGCCTCATCCCTGGCTGCATTCAAGGCCAGGTTGGATGTGGCTCTGGGCAGCCTGGTCTGATGGTTGGCGACCCTACTCAGGGCAGGGGGATAGAAACTAGATCATCATCATTATGGTCATTTTCAACCCAGGCCATTTTACGATTCTATGATTAAAACACATGGTGTTCCTCAGAATTGCAAGGAAAGATGAAATTATTTTATACGTTCCAATGTCTCTAAAAACAAAGACCCCTTCCAATACATTCTCTCCCAAATCCACTGCATCTCTCACCTCTGGTAAAGTAGAAATATTGTTGTTCTCCAGGTTCAGTTCATCAAGTTCACTGCATTTTGCTAAAGACTTCGGAATTGCTGACAGCCTATTGTACCTCAGGCCAAGACGACTTAAACTGGATAGATTTCCTACAGGGAGGAAGTAGTGATTAATACATTAATACATTAACACCAAAGAACAGAACAAGGTTTGATTTCTGATTCTTCTGTTGTCTCACACTCCACACTTCGCAGCTTTTCAAAAGGTGTAATGGGGCTATCATTCCCAAACAGGATGCACTTTAAAAAGTGATAGGAAAAAAAATTCTTCCAAGTTTTTCAAATCATTTAAGGAAAAGTCTGGAGGATGTCCTCGAATATCTGGACAATAGGACATTTTTTTAAATATATTTTTTGAATATTGCCAGGCCTGCAGTTCCTGTTGACATATATGTGAGTTAAAAAAAAAAAAAAAATCTAAAGAAGCTTTCAACTTAAGGATGTCTTCAGCCTTTCTAGCACTGGAGCATTTGGTACTCTTCTGCAGGTAAGAAGGTAATGAATTTCACTGAAATGTCAACTAGTACATAGTATGAAGAACAATGCAAAGTTTTCTGACTCAGTCATATATTTAGAAAGCATTTGTACACAAGTGCATGTTTGAGTAGCAGAAGGTTCTAAACAAATCCACATAATCAGTCCTTGCAAAACATTCCCTTTTATATTTTTACAGCCACTCATGGAACAATGTATTTCTTCCACAGACTGAAATACCAGAAAGATAATATTAGGAAAGAAATAGAAGGTTTAACAGCAGCAAGAATAATCAGAAGATTTTTTGCAAAAATGTGAAGGGAGCTTTATATGTATAGTTTAAGTAGTTATGCATTAACTGAAGGATAAATTAACATCCATACTTGTGTACTTGTACAGAGGTTACTGGAACACAGCAAAGAAACAAATGTAGTGTATCAAACTTGGAAGCAGCACATTAAACTAACTATATGGGGAATAGAGAATGAAAAGTAATACAAATGATGTGATGAGGTCCACTAGACAAGGGAAGAATCTCAGCAAAGGAACTGGCAAAATATCTTTCCTGAACTTCTGTGGACCGGTCAAACTATACTGTAAAAACGACCCTGCATCACTGAGTAGCTACATTGGGTGCATACCTAATAAGAACTGAACTTTGGGAGTTTGATGGTTTCAGAGCTACTAAAATGGAGATTCACAAGAACAGTGGAAAGGAAAAAAACATCAAAAAAAAAACCTCCAGGTCTTACAAATCAAGAGAGAAGAGAGGATAAGTTTTCAGTACATATCTGATAGCAACCTAACAAGCTTAGCAACAAATTTCACTTGCTATTGTCAATAATGAAACCAAAACTCAAACAGGTACCACATGAGCTGCTTACCCAGTTCTATCTCCCACTGGGATTTTTATTTTTAAGTGCTTTCTTTCCAAGTAAGTACGTAATTTGCTTTTGCAGAAGCAGCAAAGTATTCCCTTAATCAAAAAAGGCATTTAAAATCTAAGGCTATCAATATTGCTCTCCAGTACACAAATATTCATCTTCTGATGTTAAATCCTAGAGTACATACACATACAAGAGTAATTAAGAGCTGCTTTGATCCTATAATTCACCAATATCGATACGCGTATTTGTATGTAAAGTGGGATATTTCATGCCATATTCAGTACAATCTGTTTGCATAGGAACCTGTCCTCACCTCGAGAGATTCACATTCTATTGTAAGGAATGGAGAGCACCAGGATTCACTGATCTAGGGATGAACAAAGCATACCCTGACTGCACTCCTCTGAATTAGCATCTAACACACACTTCTCTTAGTAAACAAGTGACAAGCTTTACACAAATAAGATAATAATTTATTCTTTTTCAGCACATAAACCTTGAGCTAGGCTCCTGTATTGATTTTTCAGGCTCCCCCCAGGAGCACAAGCAGGGCACGGCTCTAGCAGTCAGCATGCTGCCAACTGTTGCTTAGCAATACGACGTCGCTGTGCCGACTCCAGATTGCGAGCACAGGTTGCATGGCTACAGCTCTGCTCTGTTCCTACAGCAATGTGGCATTTCAGAAAAATGCAACGAGGCAGCCATCGTGGAGTCAGACCCTTCACTCCTCACTGGGAACATACCACAGTGAGCAATCCTTTCATTGCCAGGCATTCACTTTTGCTGCCCAAAATTGCACTGTTGCTAGAAGGGGCCCCAGAGGAGCTGAAGAATGCTGCCACGTCCCTCAGCCAGCCCTGCAGTCACCTCATTGCCCCTCTGCCTTCTCCAGTTTGGTTACTGATGCCTTATACGGAGCCACATTAAGCTTTCCACTGACACGCAGTCAAGTTGCATATTCTGCAGGGTTGGTAACAGCTGATCATGATCCGTTCAGTCAGATGAGGATCTTCTGCAGTTGCGTTTTTGCTGCTGAAATTGTACCTCAGTGGTTGCTCTTCAGCAAGGTGGCAGGTAGGGTGACTCAGAAGAAGCAGAACTAGATGTTCACAAATGTGACAGTCTGATAACCACTTTTTTTTTTCCAGCCACTGGCAGAAAAAAATGCAACTAAAATCTCTTCCAATTTGTTTTTTTAGGAAACCCACTTAGAAAAAAGCTCTTCTAAATTGAATTGCCCCATGAAAAGATACTTCTAAAGTATCATGCTATAGACTAACTAGACCCTAAAATCAAGCCAGGCATAAGCAAGTATAAACAGCTGCCCTTGGGAGTCCCATTTCACATCACCACCTCTGCAGCAGCTCTGTTGGACTTGATCACAATTAAGGCACACAACATCCAGCAGCAGGCCTTGCATCACCCAGCACAACTCCTTGCCTCTCAGTGTTCAGCTCTGTCATTTCATTCGAGAGAAGACTAAATTGAAGCAGAACACCATGCTTATCCACACACTTTTTAGAAAGACCACCCAAAGCAGTTTCCTAATTAGGAGCAACACATCTCTTTCTTGAATATTTCAGAATCAAAGAGAAATGGGCTGTGTTGGATCAAATAAGATAAAGAAATCCAAATTCCTATTCCCAAATCCTACTACCACCTTTAAAGGAGTTGAAACATGCTCTCTTATTTGAAATTCATCATTCTTCTCTTCCTCCCTTATTTAAAATAATCCTTCAGATCCCCTGTCCTCAGATAAAGGGTCACTACTTAGTGCAAAATACTACTGCACCATTACTGAAAGATGGAGCCATTACTCTGATTTATGCAACTTAGTTTGCATCAAGCTAACTTGCTAGTTGCTTTTGCCCAAACATACAGATCAATTTAAAACCTGTTCAATAGAAAAAAAACACATTTTGCAGGTAACATTAACACACAGATTGGACTGACAAGAGCTTGCACCTCAAAAACCCTTAAGATTATGATAAAAGGCATACACAAAGTTCTTCATGGAGCAGATATTCACAAGAACATACTACAAACATGACATTAGTAAGTACTTTTCTACTCTGATAAATATTCTTAGATTTTTATTTGACTAAACCCCGCAAACAGCAGGTAACCACCTGAGAAAGATCTTACTTTCTATTACTACCTATCATTTCATAGGGCTCAGTTCACTTGATTCCTTGAGGAGTTTTTCTTCTCGGGAAAATGAATTCTCTTGCATACAAAAGGTACCAGATGTCACTGATTAACCTTAAAACATCACATTGAATTAATTTTGCATAAAATAACTACAATGGCAGTACAGAAGAAAAAGCCACAAGAGGTTCAGTGAGCACGTTAAAAATTATTGTAATACCCAAAGCAGGTGGGAACAAGGGCCATAGAAGAACTGAAAACTTCACAGGAGAGATTGGGCAAGCTAGAGATGGCCAACTAAAGACAGAGATTAAACACTGTGTTCAAATGTTTCAGCAGTGTTTGGAATCTAAAATAGATGCAAGACAGGCTAGAAGATGCCTGTGTCACATGTATTAGTTTTTCCAGATGTCAGCCATACTCCACAACAAATGTTGAACAGTTTCACAGATTTTTAAGTGAAAGGAGCTGTTGACATGTTTAATCTAATCTCTTGTCAAAAAGCAAAACATTTCTCCTGATAGCTACAGAGTAAAATAAAAGGCTACAGCTAAAACATTTCAATCTCCACTTTACTCCACAAGCAAAGGCTATGCCACTCAATGTCCAGCACTGCTCCAGCAAGAAGCTGGGCAGGCATGATGCCCTGGATGCGAGCTCAGTAAGCTCACTGCAGAGGAACGCAGAACACAACCCCATAGTTGTTCTCATCTGATCTGTGGGCAACTCCTCCCTAAACCAAAGCCCATAGATCTGTATGAATGTAGACGCACTTTACCCAAGAAAGGTCAAATCCTTTCTCTAACCTGCAGGGTTGGAACGTTCCTCACGTTTAAGATATCTTCTGCCTAATTATTGGTGCTTTAAGAAAACTGCAGATGGGCAACAAAAGTGATTTAAAGGGTGGGGACGTTAGGGTAGCAGTAGAACCCTTCCTAACCACTGCTACCAACTATCAAAGCCAAAGCAAGAAATATAGATGCATTTTTCAAAATGAAAAGGTACAGTGAGTTTAAGACCACTGAACAACACACAGTTTGACTTACAGACTCTGGATTTTACTGCCTTGATAGCAACATGATTTCAATGTATTGCTATTTTTCTTTCTGGCCACCAATGCCTCGTGATGCACGAGGACAGTGTAGGAGGCAGATTCAGGCTTCCAACTTATAAAGTCGACAAGGTCCACTGTTTCTTGTTCTGTTCAAACCAAAGCTTATTATCCTATTTACAGGAAGCCTAGAAATTCTCTAAAAAAACATCCATCTATTAAAAAACTACCTAACATCACTTTAAAATGCATCTCTACCATCCTTATCGAGTTAAATGCCATTTGGAGAGAGCAAAGAGATTCCTGCCTACTTTCAATCTGACAGTATCAACCAAAGACAAGTCTCCTCATTATTTCAAAAGTAAGACAAAAGCACGATCACATCACCAGATGTTTTTAAACTGTGATTCAATACCATAATCATTGCAAACTGCTTGTGTGAAAATGCTGGCAAGAATCAAGTGACAAAGGCTGAAGTACTGACATGTACCATACACAGCACCAGTGTAAGGCAGAAGAGCACAAATTTAGTGATGTGCTTCTGAAAATTCAGCTTTCTTAGCACGTGTTCAAAATGCACTTAGCTAATAGACCTGCTTGTCTCTGTTCTGATACGTTCCTTTGAAGCACTATTCCCTCACGCCTGCTTCTTACATATAAGATTATGGGCTTTTTTTCCCTACACTATACAAATCACTCTGAAAATGCTGAGCTGCAGTTATAACCCATCTCTGCATACTGGTTTCTGCATCTAGCTGCTGTGTGATGGCACATGCATTCACCAAAATAAGCAGTCTCATCCTAGTCCTAACAGAAAATCTAAAATACAATAAGAAACATTTTCATAAATATAGATCAAATCTATAATCTCAGAATTAATAAGCCAAAAGAAGCAAGTTTTTTTTTTTTAAACAGAATAGTATGTATGTATTCAACTGTATCTTTGTAACTTATCTCTAATTTCACGAAAAACGAAGATCACCAAGAACAATTTATACCCAGATCACAAATATCTTCTCTCTTAGAAAGAAGTACCCAACAGCCAACGCCAACAGAAGCAGCTGAGGAAAGGGAAAGCACCTCCTGACAGCGCTGCAGGAGCCTGGGACGATTCAGCAGCACGTGGCTCGATGACTGCCTGCATTTAGCAGCAACTGATACAGTTTTCTTCTGCAGAATTGTCAAGCTGTCCTTCGAGCTTTGGCATCCACCCCAAGCTGTGCAAACACTGATGCCCAGGCATTACCTGCGCTGCATTAAGGGAGCCTTAATGCCCAAACAAAGACGTTTGGAGGCTGCCAACTCCCGGCTCTGCCCCGTACCCTCTGGCTGTGCTGTGAGAGGACGCAGTGAGCTGTCACGTCCCACCTACCACCTCAGTGCTACCCAGGATTTTCTGAGCAGTTTCACTACTTTTTATTGACTAAACCTAGAAGCGAAGCTAACAAGAACCAGAAGCTCCATTCTCTTCATGAGAACGCTATGAAATCCAAAAAAGACATACAACAACTCAAAAACTAGAACAAAAGAGTGGGAGCCATTGCTTTCAAGGAGGTAAAGAAGGGGCAAAAAGGTTACTGTGATTGCCAAATAGTAACAGGATCCAATTAAAAATACATTAACAGCACAGCACAAGAAGAGTGAAATCTGACCAGACCTCTCATTCTGAGACTGGAAACAGGCTTGATCCTACAGAGCACCAAATGCTCAGACCTCGCCTGAGCGAAGCACCAGGTCAACACGCTTATATTTTAAGAACACAAACACTGCCATCAAAGCTGGAGTCTATACACGGCTCCATCGGGTTTTCATTAAGACCAGCACGTTTTTCTGAAAATTCAGAGCAAGACCTCTCAAGCTTTTGCTAAGCCTGCTATGCTTAAAAGCCCATTTACAAGTAGTTCCACTTTCTACAGAAAAATCTTTACGAGGACTTGTGGGGACTTTAAGCTTTCAGCAACAGTTTGTATAACCTAAGCTGTGCGAGTCACTGATGTCCAGCCCTGCTCAAAAGGGTTCCCATTTTATCAAGTATATGGCATAGAACTGCAACGGTGCTCTGAAAGGTGAATGAAGCTAAAGCAGCCAGCAGCACAGTTTGTGGTGCAATGTCGACCAACGCAAATGGCAAAGCTTCCCCAGAGAACATTTGCTTTCATGCAAGTTGTCATTTCAGTTTCTGAGCTCTTCAGTTGAAGCGAAGGGCATGAATTGTAGGCTCTGAATGTGCCTCTCATTTTCCTAACCATCTTTTAGGAACGGTGCCATGGCAGATACTGGAAAGCGCGTCCAGTGACAGAATTTTTTGTGCTTTTAAAGCATCATTTTGGAACATTTACAACTGACTATTCTTTTTCTTATTAAAACGTCTGTTGCCTTAAATGTCTACGAATATGCCACATTTGACTATAATCAAGCTGCAGACGTAAACACACAGAAGTGGAAAATTACAAAATAGGTGAAGAATCTGATTTTTTTAAAGTCGAAGTTCTGTTTTTGTTGAACTTCTCTCTCAAAAAAATCACTGCTGAGCTTTTAAATAAGAAATTACAAACACATTTATAGAGAGTGCTAAAATAAAATTTTCAAACGAGAGAGCACTCAACGTGCAATTTGCAGCACATTTTCTAAGCTAGCTTGTGATCCAATGAGCAGTTAACAGAAACACTTTACTCCACCCAAAATTTCCTCTCTTTCAGAAGTCCAATTACTAATTTTAATAATTTATCTCCTTTTATATATCTTCTGGATTTTTCCTCTTATTAGTGTCCCAGGTAAGCATATAGAGATAAGACACCAAAAACACAAGCGTACCGTAATTCACACACACACAGCAATCTGCAATGACACCACTGAGAAGTTAAGATCCCACTACGATTTTGATTCTAGACCTGAGACTCTTGGAATGTACTAAGCTGTTCCACAAAGCTCATTTTTCTTACAGGAAGTGACCTAATATACAAAGTACTTCACGGTTTTCAATCAAGAGAAATACAGATATGAATGCATTAAGCCAATATCTATAAAGCAAGACATGAGGTCACTTCCTGACAACTAATATCTAAAATTGACATTTGTTACTGCAAGAAGGCGTGCTTATGAAGTGTTAGTTGAAACAAGAACTTTGTATTTTTACAGAGTGAATATGTTGGCTGTGCTACCTCTGTAATCATTGCTGATGCATAATCCCTTCCCTGCCACTCCCCTGCATGTCACCCGCCAACGTCCCTGCCTTCCAATGCCACCTCGTTCCAGTACAGAGCTGGGAATTAGAAAACAAGGTTTAAAAAAAAAAAAAAAAAAAAAAACCTTAAAAGAATATTGGCACATTCAGAAATCTTTCAGTGGGAAAACCAAAACTTAATTAGACAGCGCAGCAGTAAATTTAAGCATCCTGCAAGTTTGGGTGCTTTTTTTTTTTTTTTTTTTTTTTTCCTTCCATCAGTTGGGAAGGAAGGAGCTGCTGGGTTTTCACAGCACTGTGACAAAACCCCCTTCACAAGCTGAAGCTGGCCTCCAGCAAAGGTATTGGTGCAGGAGGAGGGACAGCTCTGGCGGTAATGGAAAGTCTTCTCCATTGCAGGAGGCTCATAGGCTCAGAGTATTAAATATTTACAACGTGCAAAAGAGTTTGGTCTTTTTTGTAACAAGCGTGCAACCTCCACAGCACTTTCAGTAAACTGGTGAAACACTGATAGAGCTTCTACATGCAGCACTGTGAAAACTGACAGTGCTAAGTGTAGTGAGCAACGCCGAGCGCCAGGCCCATCTCGGTAAGGAAAGGAAAGGCCAAAACCTTTGGGAGTGTGAGGCTGGAAGACATGCCAGCCCAGCCCAGCCCCACACAGCAGCAGCACCCATGCCCTGGGTGTTTTTCTCAGTGCTCGCATTCTCTCACTGAACAATCGTAACCACAAAGTAAGCTGTAATACAGAAATCAAGCCACAACTTGCTTTAATGTTGAACCAAAACTGTGATGACTAAGAAATAAAGCCAACGTTGCTGAACTGGCTACAGCTGCCTTTTCTGTAAGAGGCAGAAATGTAGGTTGATCGTTATCATTTACGCTGGAGTTGAACATTTTTCCCTTTAAGTTTCCAAGTCTGGCTGCTCGGGAGCTATTTGTGGCACAAGTACTGATTTCTGACTTTAAGATTTACACTACAGTGTTCAGCTCCTAGACACGTTCCTCAGTGCAATAGGGGTTCTCCAGTGGCACACACTTAGCCGGTGCGCAGAGACAGGAGAGTGTGCTGTAATTATTCATCTGCCTTCGGTAGCTTGCTGAGCTGCACAGCAGTGATGTTCAGCTCTGATAAGCAACGTAAAGAGACAGTGTATACATTTAAAAATAATTGACTTCAAAACCTTATGAAAACACTGTGATGAGAAAATAAAACAAAGAAAACATGCAGAAATCCAGTTTGACTAGGTACAAACTCAACTCAGTGCAAACAATCTAGGCTTACAGTAACTTCCTAGAGAAACAGAAGAGTCCAAACTTGAGAGTCAGCAATCTCCTATGTATCACAAACAGCTCAACTGCTTAAGTAACTCTGTCTCTCTTACCCAGAAATCCTTCCTGTAAGCACAGTCACACAGCACATTATAAGTAAGATCTTTCAAGTCCTCTGAAAAGCTCAGTGACTGCTAGTACTGGCAGCTGGGTACATCTTCCTACTAAGAAGCAACAACAGTGGTCTATAAGCACTGATGATGGAAATCAACTTGCTCACAGAATTTTTTCCCATAATTAGCACTTTATCCAGAGAACTCTATTCCTAAATATGAAACTGATAATACACACAAGTGTTTTTAAAACAGTTTTCAGTAAGATTTACAAAATTGATACAAAAATAAAGGCTGTGCTTACAAAGTATGTAAGTTAAATGCAAACTCCAGATGGAATAAGACCTCCAGAGAATAAAAATATCATCAAACCAGGAAGGAAATCTAGCTACATTGGATAGTTCATCAATGTAAGTTCTGGTCAGGTCAAACTTTCTAAACCAGAAACCAGATCAACTCCACACCAAAATTTCTATACATAAAAGAAAACATTCAACAAAATTCAATATTAAATATTGTCTAAGTGATAAGGTACATTCTTTTGAGTATGCTGTGACAAATAAGGGCTTAAAATTGTAACTGTTTTGGTTTTTGTCTTTTCAAAACCACAACCTACATGAGATTCTGAAAATGACCAGGAAAGCAATTATTTCAGTCTGTTACTCCCAACCTATGTTGCAAACACTCTACTGTATTGCAGCAGGATTACTTTATGGATCAGGAGGGTTTTTAATTGTTTTAAAGTAAGATTGTTTAAAGACGCAAGCCTTCTTTGCAATTTCAAGCGTGAAGGCGCCTTGAGCAGAACGCCAGTCATTCGACAGCCACCAATCAACTTCTTATTCTTAAATTTATTCCTCTTACCAGACATTTTGAATAAGTCATCTATTTTCCCTTCCCCAACCTCTTGACATACCTATGGTTTCTGGCAGGTCCAAGAGCTCATTGTGCTGCAAGTCAAGGTTGGTGATCTGCGTGCAACTTCCAATCTCTTCTGGAAGATGTTCAAGCTGATTGTGCGCTACATCCAGCGTTATGAGGTTACACAGCTCACCTGAAAGCACACAGGAAAATCCAAACATCAAGATCTCCAACATACAGGCCTAGTTTCATACATGAATTGATAGTAGCAGAAGGATTTCATTATAATAATAAAAAAAAAAAAATCACCTATTGCTACCATAAATTTATAAAATAAGGCCTTAGGGAGTTGTAATTTTATCAGTCAGCTCTAAAACCTGATTAGCAATTTTTAAAAACTTGGATAAAGCTTTTCTTAGTCTCTGAAGAAACTTTATTTACTGGTTTTCTTTAGACAGTTCAAGCTGTAGAATATAGGAATATAAAATCTATACTGCACACCTGTTTCACGCTGACCAGAAATGTAGAACCTCAGAGTAAGTGGCTGTACTGAATTACAAGAAATCAAGATCTGCTTGTACAGCATATATTACTTTCAGACAGAAAATCAATACTTAAGAGATAGCAAAATTATTTGGCTGACATTTTTCATCATTTCTGGTCATCAGAAAAGGCAACAGTAAAACCGACCATGTAGATAATTACACAACATATATGTAAGCATAGGTATAGCTGGTGAAAGTTTGAAACAAAAGACATCTGTTAAGCCTTAAAAAGGACTGGACTTGCTTAGAGCTCAGAGCTGCTTCACACTGAACTGTTTCACCTCTGACTTTTACATACCAATCTAAAAGTACAACTAAGCACAGCTCCCAAAGCACAGTATTTCCACCTGTTTTAATGACAAACACACTGCGTTCTGAGCAACTGTTTGTTGGCTTTAAGAAAATGTGTACATGCACGAACAAAGGTGCAGACATCTGTATTTTCTGGAGCTGACAGATGTGAAATTAATGGAAATGGTTTGAATGACTTCAACTTTATCCAGTAAAGACCAGGTCACTGTTTCTGCGTTCTAGAGCATCACTCAGACAGTAGCAAACTTGGAAGAGCAGTAAATTCCTTTTGAGGGGCCAATGTCTATTTTTAAGTTTGATATCTTTAGCACAATCCTCTAAGGATTTTCCCACAAGCCTGCAAGTCCTGATGCATGGACTGTTCACCCAATAGGTCAGTGTGGGATCACAAACATTGATTTATTAAACCATAACAGATTTACGAACTCAGACTCTGTTTCTGAGCTGCAAGTGGCATTTATCCACAATACTTATTATGTATCTTAGAACAGTTGTTAAAGGCCAGCCAAAAAAAATTTTTTGCATAAACTGATCCTATTTCCTGTATTTATTGATCCAAACTGAAACATTTTTTCTAGAAGTCAGGCACATGGAAATGTAAAGGTGACACTTAACTGCCACCTCCATCACTGCTTGTGCTCACCTCTCAGGTGAGCATTCAAGTGGATTTCAGGTCAGCCATAGAGTCAAAAGTCAATCCTGCTGCACCCACAAATATGCAAATATAAGAAAAAGGCTGAGCAAGATTTAACATTCTGTGGTAGCAGCATCTGCTTGATAGTCATGAAAACAAGTGGGCAAAGCGTAGAAGGAGGAGAAAAAACTAGAGGAAGACTTTAACTCCTCTTTACACAAACCAAAAAGAACCCATACATCTTTAATAACATAACCCAAACATTTTCAAAGCACATTCAGGCAGTAGCTTCCACATCACGACTGCTGAATTTCAGTCCCGGTGATACTGGTTTCATTTGTTTTCACTGCAAATCTAAAGTAATGATGTCAAACTCAAGATGTGACACAAACTTCATTTCATCACACCGATTTCTCATTTACTTGACTCTTCCCACTCTACATCTGTTGAAGAAAGACGTGGATTTTTGCAGCACCATTTGCTGCACTTCCCTTTGGCACTTGCTGAAAACTTTGACAGTGAGATACGCATTGCCACAAACATCTCATAGCTAATGTTGGGAAGGAGGAAAAAGAAGTAAAGAGACACCTGTGGTTATTTAGTCAGCTACGGGTCAGCTAGTATTTTGGCTTGATTTGGACAGGCACACTTTACTGTTTCCATATTGAAGATGTAGGCATGGCAAACATATTTAATAAAAGTATTAAATGTTAAAATAGTTTGGAGATTGCCCAACAAATTTTAGATTTTAAAACGGAAACCAGGCAAAAGTTGAGGCCAGATCACATTCAAGTGATATTGTACTATTCAGCTTTTACTTCACAATGCTCTGTAAGGAATCTTGCTCTTGGACGCAGTGATATTTGTGGTTTGACAGCATCTCACCAAAATGTCCTTCTTAGCCTACAGGCAGGAGAGTAGGGAGGAAGCAAAATTCTTAACAATACTTTATCTGAGATTGCTGAGACAAAACTGATAATGTACAAGATAATAGAAAGCATGCAAAGTGAATGTACCCCGTGATATGAGTTCTTACATCAGATATGCTTCTCTTAGCAAGGGTAAAAATATTTAGGCAATGTGCTAGAGGCTCACCTGCATACATAAAGGCACATAGAGCTCCAGCACTGGAGGGGGAACCCTCGTGGTGCTCTGACACTTACCATGGATGCAAGGAAGAGCACCTGGGGACTGCAAGACTTACCGTGAGATCTCTAGGGGTGGGAAAAGGGAGGAGTCAGTCTGGGAAAAGTAAGAGTGGGAAAGAAGAAGGATAAGGAAAAAGGATTCACTCCTTTATAAACCAACACCAGCCATGCCCTCCACCCAACAAGGAGAACCTGGCCTGCCTTCTTGCTAACTTTGCTTCACTCTCTAGTTATGTCAGGAATCAAAACTAAAGTTTTACTAAGAAAAGATTGCACAGGGACAAAAAAAAAAAAAAAGAAAACAAAAATTGCTAATGAGAAGGGCACTCAAGACCTCATTCATATTAAGAGAACCAAAAAATTGTTCCATTCTACTTTACAACACTGATAAACTTTGCTGAAACATGTTTGTCTCTCAACTCAGTTAAGAAAAGAAGTGCACTGCCCACAACTGGAAAGAAGCCTCACCTTACCCATTCCCTGCCCCACTGCAAGTAATATCCAAAATACATGGATTTTAACATAAGAGTAGTAAGAAAGGATTCTCTATTGACCACTTGCAACTACATTGTAGAATTGGGAAACAAGCTAGACACAGTGTTGGGGTTGGACTGTTTGTTTTTAAGTACTAGACTTTGGTGCAATTGACTTGAAAAAAAGAAAAGCTATCTAAATAAAGTCTGCCAAGACAGCAGGCAGAAACTGCACGTACTAGTTGGTTTAGTAATGAGAAGTTTTAAATTAGGAGTAATGCCCATGTGAAACACATAAAAGAGATTGCCCATAAATAGTCTTCACAGAATGGTTAATTACACCACATTCTGTAGTTCTTAAAATCTTACAAATGGCAGACAATTCACACGCACTTTTAAGAGAACGTTTTTGTAGTCTTCCAACTAACTTCTGGTTAAAAACATGCCTAAAAATACAGCTAAGTGTGCAGCTCAAAAAAACCCTCAGCAAGGTGTTATGAGCAATCACCTCACTACTACTGAGAGGTACACAGAGACGAAATGTTACAGCATGACACAGCTAAATATACCTCCTGGAAAAACACAGCCTGATGAAGAGACAGCCTGGTGTTTTCCACCCAGTGAGGCAGAACAGCAGCCCCATAACACGGCCAGCCTCAAAAGCCTGTTGTGACAAGAGGACCAAGCTACTTGCCCTGCCTTACGTAACCCAGTGCTCCTCACAGCCATTTAAAACCAGCGTAAAGCTGCATTAAAAAAAATATCAAAGAACTCACAAATTAATAATAACGTAGGCAGGCAGTATAGGGCAATATCAAACAGGCTTCGGTGCCTCCAACCACCAACTCACCCAGTAGGCAATTCTCCTGGATGGCAAACGCAATTTGTAACAGAACCTGTTTTCCAGAGGATTAACTCCATGCCTGCCCATGCTTAAGCAGATTGAAAATTGTGAAATCCTTCGCAACATGACAAATCCTGGGCCAGACAGCAAGAGGATAAAGACTTGCAGAAAGCGCGAGGAAGAGGAGGATGCGGGCAGTAATGGAGGTGCACGCTGGTGTGCCGGTGCTCTGCCTGCAAGCTGGTCTGGAAGGGCAATCATCTGCAATCAGCTGCACTGTGAACTAATTTCAAATATTTCCCATTGCTGTGATAATCGTTCATCTCTCACTAGGCTCCCTGATCTGGGCAAAAAAGCAAAAGATTTTCTTAGCCTGTCTATAAATCTATTTGAAGGGTTCTGATTTTAGAAACAAAAGGATTACAATTTCAGAGCTTTCTGCCTCACTACAAGGGTTGAGTGCATCATTATAACTGACAGAATGGATTTTTTGCTGCACACAACCAACTGCCCAACAGTTAGGAAGTCACAGTTATTTTGAATTATTATTGACAACATATATCTTACAAGGAGGAATTAGGGAGTAGACAGAATGAAATCTTAACAAGGTCAGAAATCACATATCAAAGTTAAAATACTCATATAAATCAGTAATAAGTACGGTGCAATATTTACAATTTGCAGAATGCGTAACAGAATCTCGCTGTAGGAATCAAACAGACAGAAGCTAAGCTGAACCCAAGAGAAACCCTATAAATCTGGTTTAAAACAAGCCCTGACAAGACAACAGCAAAACCACTTCTTATTACTTTCAGTTATAAATAAAGAAATACAAACGAAAACGTGTTCAAACACCATTATGAGCGCATGAAACACGCAAGAGGGCTACAGATGGGCTTTGGGATGGGCAGTGTGGAGCAGCCCAGGATGCTCAGAACAGCCCCAGCCCTGCAAAGCAGAGCAGCCATGGAGGAGCCGGGGTCCCACGGAGGCTGAGCCCTGGGGTGTTGGGCATTCAGAGCGAGGAGCAGCAGGGTGCTCTGACATTTGGTAAGGGCTAACCACGTAGCACTGCAATAGCAAGGGCAGGCACAGAGAAGTTGAATGTTCCCCCTCTGGTCGGCACTTAAGAAGCATTCAAGAAGTTTAAATAATTGCAGCACTGATATTAAAAAATTGCTGGACTTCTAACAAGCTATTAGCGTTCACTGGAATAACATCCAGGGCATCGACCCAGTAAAGATCAAAGAGGCAGGACTACTTAATCATTATCATAAAGCCAGTCCAAAAATAAAAATAAATAAATAAAAAATAAAAAATAAAAAAAATGGCAAGGACAAATCTGACCAGCTGACAACACAACACCAAGGCCCCACAAGGGTCTGACAGGAATTGGAACCCAGACTCTAAAGCTGAAGCTAGCCAAAAGCAAGTGGTTCACCATTCCTGCAGCTCAAGAAAGCAACCAGAACCGCATCAGTCATTTTCTGACTCCTTGGGTACACGTAGCAGTGCCTCTATTTATTACACTCCAGTTCACAGCTCCAGGCTTTAACCACATTAGAATACAAACATATGAAAACACTCTCAACCACTGTGTTTGCAGGTATTAGCATGGCAGGCAAACCCAGGAACACAGCTGGGCATCTTTCAAATTGCTGAAACCAAAGAAGGGGCTTTTAGATAAAACCACAATAATTTTTTCTCAATATTGTTAGATCTGCTAAAAAAAAAAAAGGGAAATGAAATTAAAAGCATCACTGAGAAGCTTTGCAACTAACCAGCCATTGAATAAGGTAGCACTACTCTCAGTGTGAGATAAATACGAAGTAATGCAACTGCACACATCTGGTTTGCTTCCTATGCTACTGAGAACAGGTGCAAGTCTTGTGAAAACGTTTCAAAGTAGGGAAGAAACCACAAATGATCTAAATAATCGGTAGATGGGGGAAGGGAAGAACAGAAGAGAGCCTTAAGAGACATTCCAAGTCTGGTGTAGGCAGATTCCCTGAATTACAATCTAAAAATATTTCCCTTGCAGAACAGCCCTGGCCAGATTCTCCATAGAATAAAAGTTGCATTCACAGGCAGAAAACACAATATTTAGAGTGTTAAGAAACTTCCAGAAGCTGTGTAGATGCATTTCAACTGTGTCGACAACAGTAATTTTATTTGATTTCTACGTAAAAAAAGGAAAAAAAAAGTCAAACACTTGTACAAGATGCAACGGTCTTTGCAAAGAAAATATCAACTTGATTATGCAAAACAAGTCTTTCAATATAGCGTGGGGGAATGCAATAAAATCTAGATACAAGAAATGCAAAAGGGAAGCTGAAGTAACAGCCTGCAGATTGAAGCATTTGCTTGGCTTCAGCCCAAAGCAGTTCCTCTGGCTTTCATCCTTCTCATGCTCACTGCCTGACTCACAATAGCATTCACATTCTTCCATTCTAAACTTCAACTTTTGATCTCCCTGGAAAGGACAATTTACCAGATATGGTGATGAAGGCAGAGTCCACCTTGTGACCTCACTTCCACATTTATTCTTGGAGATTGTTTTGGCAAAGCTTCCACGTGGAATCCTTCCTGTTAACACTTTTTCCTATGGATGCGACCAGAGATTCAACAGCAAAGTGAACAGGTAAGTTCTTTTGCACTTGGAACATACACATGTTCAACAAGTGTAAGGCTGAGCAGCAGAGTTAATACCAAATTATTCAAGACTATAAGGACAAGCGCAAGGTCAAACACTTTAGAACTTCAAAAGACAAAGTCACTGAGCAACAAAATGACATACTGCTTTAGCAGGGGGCTCCAGAGGTCCCTTCCAACCCCTACAAATTCTGTGATTCTGTGAATTCAACCAACGTGACATGAAGTGATGCATATGGGGGACCAGGAGAAAGACAAATTTAGCTTCACGCGTGGAGTGATCAGCTTCAAACAATCCATTCATGGTCAGAAGCAGAACTTGGAAGGCCGATTTACACACTGTAAATGGCATGGAGATAAGGATGACAGCTGAGCACCTCTGAATGCAAGAGCTGGAGTTCATTAAATGTAGCAATCAAAAGCTGTGTCCAAAGCAAACTCGTGGACTTTGCCAAGGATGAGAAGAGTTTAAAGGAAAAAACGGTCAAGCCCCTGGACAAGGAGTCTATTGAGAATTCCTAAATAGAAAAGCTGCACCAGACTCAGGAAATCCCCAATATGAAAATAGTTTGGATCCGGGAAAGGGGTCAGGTTAAGTCTTGTATGTACAGTTGTCCTGGTTTTATGCAGACATTTTATTAGAGCCACAATTGGAGCAGGATGCACTCTTACAAGAATAAATAGGTACACAAAGAGAAAGGTAGAGCAGCTTTGCCATTAATAAACTTGCGTAAATAAATTCTCATTGCTAAGAACAAAAAAATATAAAAACACAAACACAACAAAAATTCCTTCAGGAAGGTGAAGTATAGCTATTGCTACCAGGACTCCTAGTGTCACACAGGATTTTCTGGACAGCAGGGATGAAAAGGAGAAGATTCTGAAATGATAAACTGGTGCATTTTCAATGGTTCTGTAGGCAGTAACTCATCTTTCCTCAAGCCACGTGCAGTGCATTTCACCTGCTGTCATCTAACCCGTGCAATCCTACCTGTAAGATTTCCCAAGCTGATCTAGCAGCTGAGTGCCAACAACAGCAGTGGTCCTGCTCTCCTGCTCCATGCCACTGGCCCTCTGCTCCTACACTAGTTCCACTTTGAGTAAAAACTTCCTTGTACTCAGCTAACTAAAGCAACAGAAAATAAAAGTAGAGAAATCACAAATGTTTCTGTTGGTTTAGTGAGATAAATCAGCTGACAAGGGAATCGTTCAGATGAAAGAGGCAGGATTGAGCATTGGTTCAGTCGCTCTTCAACACAGCTTTTAGCTAAACCTGCAAAACAGAATGAGTTAAAAAGGATGTTCCAAATGCTTTCAGTCAAACTCATTTTTAAGCATTTTTAGCTCTCATTCAAACAAATCCATTTATATTTTAAAGATAAAACGGTGCATATCAAGACCTCAGTTACCATGCAGCCTACTTAAAATCGCTTGCTTTAAAAACGTGGAGGCAATATATATGTTGCTGGAAAAGTGGTAAGGGAAGTCCAACAAATAACTGGTAGCAATGACTCGCTATGTACCTAGAGCCTGAATTTGCTGAGTTAAAAAAAAAAATCTTTTTCCAAATTACAGAGAATATTTTTACCATTTACTGGTTTACTGTGTGAGTGAGTACAGTAAGCTATTATTTGGAGTTAAGAAATCTTCTGAATACTGGAAAGACTGGAAAACCTAAATCATCATCCTCTCTATTACAAAGCAATTGGATGCAAGGGACCAAGCTGGTACTACATTCTGAACAGAAAAAAAGACCAGAAATGCACACATTTGTACACTAACTATAGATAATAACAATTCCTCTTTCATATAAAGACATTCTGAATGCAAAGCAACTTTTCCGCCTGCTGGAGTCACCTCATCTGAGTTTGTACTGCCTAATAACTAAGGACACCTTGAAGTCCCAAACAGAACCAAATACTAGATTGTACCCCAACAGCTCCATTTTTGAAGGTTCATCCCTTATAGATCCTTATCAAAACACTACTACACTAACAAACAATTGTTTCATAGCAGAGTCCACTTCAAATCTGATGGATTACATGCTTTACGAACGTTTTATAAAATATTTTACCTTCACTCGAGCTTTTAAGAAATGCTTTAGCATTATCTTTAGGTTTCCCTGAAAAGAATCTCCTAACAAATACTAGCACTTGCCAGCAGATAAGCATTTTTAGAACCTTATTTTGAAATCACACAACCAGCAGCACACTGTCAACGAGACATTTATCAAAGAAGGAACGCTACCGTAAGATCAAAGAGAAGATCAATTCAAAGTTTAAGAAAGGAGAAAAAACAAGAGGAGATTCTGAAGGGCACCTGAGTGCTATGCAGAGCATTGAGCCTCAGCTCTCTGAAAGCACTTCTCACTACCGAACAGTCACAGCAGGCCTCAACCTTGGGCTTTTTTTTTTTTTTTCCCCCCCAGAGCAACCTTTTGCATCAGATCTACCAGCAAAAGCAAACCATGGGTTCTTTGCACACTTGCCCACCAGGGTTGCTAAACCAGCACATCACAGCTAGGTGCTGCAAGACTTTTTGCAGAATCACAGAATGGCCCAGGTTGGAAGAGACCTCAAAGATCATGAATCTCCAACCCCCGACAAGTCAGCAGGTCACATAATCTGTGAGTTTTCAAAAACACAAAGAAGTGGACGAGCTTACCATCAGATATGTGAGCCTCAGGCCATAGAACAATGGGGTATTTTTGAAAAGAATTGGAAATGTTCCTCGTGATATTGCTTTATAAAAGATAATGGCCTCATTTTACTTCCTGCTTTGGAGCAATGAGAATTTCTGTGTTATTTACAAGTTGATAACACAAGAATGTTTACTGTTAAGTTCAGCTTGGCATGTAATATTTAGGCACTGTGCTATAAATGTAGAGATCAACATTGTTGGGACCAAAAAGACCAGCAGCTTTTAAAGCATTCACACAAAATGTAGAGAACTAAGAAGCATTTAAGGAAACAGAGAAATTCCATTGGAAAGTAAGAAATACATTTCTCAGCTGTGTCCAACTCAAACATTTCATCTTTGTACCAGAACAAAGACACATGAAAGCGAAAATCATAGAAGTGAAACCATCTTATCTGTTTTCACCACTTGAGGTTTTCAAACAGTTATTTTGTATGTTTGGCAACTGTAACTGTGTTACTTAAGCTTAACAATTCTTTAATTTTTCAACCAGTTTAATTACAGGCAACCTCATCAGAGAAGTGTGCTCTGCATCAAGTCTGCAGTTGAACATGGGAGCACCCCACTGAAGCTTAGCAGAGTGACAGCCTCCTTGTATTTGTGCTTCTAAAACACCTTCCATGCTGAGCTGCTGACCTGTAGCAATAAAAAGTAACACAGACATGCATTCATGGTTCACTTATCTAAGTTTCTCCACAAAATTGTTACATATCACCTCTTTCAAGACTCCTGTGAACAAGTACATACAAAAAGGACATACCTAAATGGAAACTTAACAGATAAACTCAGCAAACAAAACAGCTGAGAGACAAAGCACTCCCAGCAGCAACAATATCTGCAGTATCAAACACACCTACAAAAGGTTTTCAGAGGGCAACACCAAGCACTGGAATGCATCATAGAAAGGCTTTTTCCTCACACACTGCTAATTTAAACTTCTGCAGAACTATCCCCAGCTGAACTTCACAGCTGACTCTTTGCTGGATTTAATAACTGAGCCACAAAATAGAGATGGGTAAAACACTGACAAATGCATAACATAACTTAAGAAGCTAAGTCAGTCACAGTTTCTCCAATGGATGTAAGAACACACAGCATGTTTTGGTTGCAAACAGCAGCTCCATGGTTTCCAGTATGATTCTTCAATTAGTGAAAGATTCAGAGGCCGTGAGGTTTAAAGTGAAGTGTCAAATAATAGGTCAAAATTACCATTCCTTAGTTCTCTCAGGGGGAATTCCTAAAACTGCTGAAATGCCAGTGCCAACTGAGAAATCATTTCATCAGAAAACATAACACATTAACTATTTAATTTCTGCTTAGTAAAATCCTGCTTCTGTGGCTATGATAGAATCCATTCCAACAGCACCTGCAGGGAGCCAAAGACTGACTCCAGCAACATTACACTTCTTCCTTCATGCTGTACACGTTGTCTGTAGTGCACATAGCTGTAATTTGACAGGTGTTTAAGAAGTTCCAGGAGTTCCCACTATCCAGAAGAAGTGATATCCTCCAGATCAAAGTGCAGGAGGAGACAAATACTGCTGGCTTGAAAAAGATCAAAACAAAAACATTTCCCAACCTTTGTAAAAGTTGGTAAACATAGCAACCAACTTCAGTAACGTGTACCCAAGCCAGTGCAGAAGTGTTAACAGGAAGAAGTCCCACACCCACTTTAGAAATAAATAAACAAATAATGGTACAGGAATTTACTCGCATTGTTACAAGGGCTAAGCATATTGCAGGAGTTTTTTCTACCCACTTAAAGCTGCTTCAACTTTCTTCCATGCATGAAGTTCTGTGCCCCCTCCCTAACAGCACTAACCAGTGCTTGTATTGTAAAAACTGGAGCCACACAAGAAAAAAAAGAAAAAAAAAAAAAGCTTATCATACACTCTCCCTTTTATGAAGCACTTAAGATACTGAAATACTGCTTGAAAACAGTCTGATGAAGAGACGTATCCCACAGATCTGAAGCTATTAGGAACAATTTAGCAGTTATTGAAATACAGCCATTCCAGCACACTTTCTGTCATGGACTATTTAAATCAATACACCACTTGTATATCATTTCACGTAGCCATCTCTCATCGTTCTGTAACAACATTTGGAAAAAGCAAATATCATCCATTAAAAAGTCATAAGAATCAACAACCATGCATACAACATTTGGCCGTATTATACTGAGCTTCCACACATTAATATATTCAGAACTTGGAGAAAGGAGAGGCTTTCACAAATCATTAACCTGCATTATTAACTGTTATGGCATCCAACAGCTTGCTCATAGTAATAGCATGTGGCACCTTTTCTACCTTCTCTTACCATGGTCATATCCCTCTGTAACATGCCCATAATGTGTTTATAACTTGCAACAGCTCATAAATGATTTATAAAGAAATCTGAAAGTAAGATGTGCCCTTGTATCTTCTCTTTTTCTTTCAAACCATCTGGGCTCCAAAGACACAATATGTGGAAGCACAAGGCAAAGATGAAAACAAGATCTAGCTGGTTTTAAGATGATAGATGTAGAAAAAGGACGGTTGCTTTGTATGAAAAATTGTGTGCAGGATATTGATTACTCTCACTATAAGCCAACATTGCGACAGTATGATCAAGACAACAATTTTATGTACACTTTCAATGGAGCAGAGCACCTGAAAAAGGGGTAGTTTCCATATACCTAACTGAACTGCAAGATCAACTTCAGCACGGAATTAAGCCTTTAATCAGTGCAATCACTTACCAATTTCAGCAGGTAGTTGCTTGATTTTGTTCTCTCGTATGCTAAGCATGGTGAGTTTTGACAAGTTTTTGATATCCTTTTCCACAGTAGTTATACGATTAAAGCGTAGGTAAAGAGTGGCGAGAGAAGTCAGTCTGTACACCACCGAAGGAATCTCTCTCAGTTTGTTATGCCGCAGGTCAAGCATGCGCAGTTTCTTCAAGTTATCAAGAGAGTCAGGCAAACTGGTGAGTGAATTCTCACTCAGGGCCAGTGTCATCAGGTTCACAAGACAGCCCACCTCTGCCGGTAGAGACTGCAGTTTGTTACTGTATAAATAAAGTTCTGTTAACTGCGTTAACTCTTTGACAGCTGATGGAAGCATGTGTATAGACCTCTTGGACAAGTCCAAGCGCATTGAATTCTCTTCCCGGCATTTATTTAGCTCTTTGATCACTTCAGCATTGCTGGATTTTTTGCGGGTACCTGTGGCTGGATTAGGTCTTTTTATCGTATTGTCCACTGAAAAAGCCACCCCAGGCTGCGTGCTACTGGAGTCTTTCTTTCCATCTTTGGCATCTTTCCCTTTGGTCTTGGGCTCCTTCTCTTTGCTTTCTTTCCCAAATCCTCCAGAGGCTTTGGCCTCCTTCTCCCTTTCTTTTGACGACGGGACTTTTGGATCCTTCTCTTTACAGTCCTTTTCTTTTCCTAGATTACTACTCATGGTGATTCAACACTTAGCAAGCACCACATGAAATCCACTTCTGAAGTTAACAAGAGCAATTCACTGTTGTGGCTACAAGGATCCTTAAAACATGCAAGTGTTGAACCAAGGGAGGAGCTTCAGAGGTGCGATACCCATTTGCTACATATTGGTTCCGAAGGCACTCTTTTCCTAATCCTGGTCTCAGGAGATTCAGCTGCTAGAGATTAGAAGGTCAAGCGCTCCGTATTAGTACTTCTGTAACACAGGAGAGAAAAGAAGCCAAAGTTAGCATAAATATAAAATCTCTTCCAGTTAAGAGTTGAATGTTTCTACTTCAAGCCAGAGCTTTTTCAGGTTAATATTTGTCCATCACTTAAAGATCAGCAAAAAAACTGAAAAGCTCAGTGTTAATATAAAAATACTACATCCATGGCTCTGAAGACCCACTGCAGAAGACCTATAGTAATTAGTATACGTGAAAAAAAAAAACAAAACAACATAATTCTTAAACATAATACAGCCTTATGTATTTGTGTACAGTAGTACATTTCACTCATGAGCCACCCTCTGACGTCATCGCTAGTTCTCAACACAACACCCTGGTCATAAACATGAATGTTCTTTATTGACCTGATGGAAGAGAGATCTGCATTAATTTTAAGCACCTGTCTCTTCAAACAAACCTATGCAGCCTCATTCTTTCAGCACAAGAGAGCCTCGATTCAATCCGCAGTGAAATCTAACGCCGCGCTGCAACGCAGCACTGTGCTTTGAGATCTGCCTTCCGACCTGCTGAGCCACGAGCTGTGCTCTGCTTCCAGCACGGGACAGCATGCGGTCAGCACTCACCTGCAGAGCTGGAACATTGGAAAAAAAACAAAAAACAAAAAAAAACCTGAAGTTCATTTTCAAATAAACCTACTGAGAAGTCAACTGAGAGCTCTGCAGGAATAGATCATGTTATCCTTCCAGACAAGCAAAATTAGGAAGGAATTTCTCATAAGGATAGGTTATAGCACGTCTTTTAATGGTACCTTGACCTTTTCCACCAATGGCTATAATGCAGACTAACTGAAGAGATGTCTGAAACCTGCAGAGCTCCTTTTACCTTTCTACAAAATCATCATCACGTGTCACAGACAGTAGCACAGACTCACGTATGAATTCAGAACACCAGGCACCCCCCAAGGGCTTCACAATTCTGAATACTCCCAAGAGGTTTTTGAATTTATCTCCATGGAAGAAAATAAAAGGACAATCAACAGCAGCAAGAATTTCATGTTCCCACATCAGCCCACCATTTAACCTGGAAATAACTTTTCTTTGCAGGGCAGCATTCACTGACAGAGTTCTGCTGGCAATCCCCTTGCTTTTCCCAGGCACAGGAGCTGCTAGAATCTCCTTAAGGCCACTACAGGAGCTCTGCCTCTTCCCTGACATTCCATCCTCTGCATAAGTTCATAAAGCTGATAACCAAAATCAATTAAAGAATATTTTGCATGCTTGAACCATTAGCAAGAACTAGAACTACAAAACCTTTCCCAGCCCTCCACCCTCATTCATTCCTGTGGCAGCATCACAGACTGTGCTACAAAGCCCACAGCAAAACCCTGCTGCTCCCAGTGACCATATTCTGGAGCACTCTGCTGTAAAGGGCTACAGCAACCTGGGAGCAGCAGCTTTTAACTTCTCTCTAGCATGGAGATCCCCAAAGCAGAGGAAGCTGGTTCCTTACTACATACTTAAGATTTTATACCCAGCTTTTAAACCAGCCATTAACCTGTCCTAATCTCGAGATTACCAGCCTCACTACATTCTATTTTAAAACTTCTCTGTGCTGTATAATCTACATGCTTGCAAACCTCCAGCAATAGGAAATGCAATGGCTACATGCAAAAACCCAGCTGGCAGCAGGGTAAGAGCCTCCAGTGGCTGTCAGCTGGTCTTCAGCAATAACACACTCTGTTTCTAAATGTTTGTAAACTCGGCTCATGTAGCAGTGATCAACAGCTACAACACAGATCAGTGTTGTAAAGTGACAAAAAAAAAAAAAAAAAAAAAAAAAGAGAATATTTTTAAAGATAAAAAATAAACTTTAAAAAGGCTGCTGTTTTCAGTTCAATTGAATCTAAGAGACAACAGCGGAGACTCACAGTGAATGTCTCACGGGCAATGCAGAGCAGGTTTTGAAGGAGACTGAGAAAGGAGAGAGCTGGAGATAGGTGCTGGTGCAAGGAGCTCAGTGGAGCAAACAGGTCGCAGCATTTCACTGCCTTTACCAGCAAGGACATGTAGTTGTATCTGGGGAAAAAAAGCATGTGTGGTGCTCCCTGTTACAACATGCTGGCTTAATGTTTCATTTTCTATTAGAAAACAAACACTTTTGCCTATACAAAAGCATAAAAATTGAGAAAGAAGGATTGAAATCATCATCCAGAAGACGAAGACAATTCCTGGCACAAAATGGCAGCCATACAAAGACAGCTCAACCTTCCCTCCACATTCAGGATGCCAGGAGGCAGCTCGCAAGCAAGCAGCAGGCAGCTGTGGCTCTGTAGCAGAACCAGGAGCAGCGTGCAGAGTGCAGCACACCTCCAAAGCACCATGCCAAAGCCATGGCAGCAGGCTGACAGCTAAATGGACTGCACCTGCAGCATTTCTCTTCCTTTTCCAAGGATTCCAACTATCACCTAAGACCACAGAACACATCCCAAAACTTTCTGGATGGTCACATGTGGAGGCAGGAGATGAACTCGATGATGCTCTCAGGTCCCTTCCATCTCAGGGTATTCACACAGGCATCACCACACAACTTCACTGCTGCTGCCAACCCCTCAAGCCCATAGAGTGACACGTGCACCGAAGGTAAGCACCTATGTAAGGTGCTATGTAAGCTTACCCATGTGAGCTCCTGGAGGACACGAGCACAGCCATGAACTGCACAGAGGAAGCCGAGTGTTTTTCAAAAGGTTATTCATATTTTTCAAGCCCTTTTCATTAAAGGACAAGAGTCACCATCAATTCCAAACTACAGCCAAACAAGCACTCATTGTATTGCCAAAGGAGGGCTTCTTTTAAAGATATTTTTAGCAAAAGGAAACTCAGTGAAATTAGCCAGTTCTGCCAACCACTTCCATTTTCCAATGTTGCTCAAACTGACTTCCTGTCAATATTAATTGACATAAAGCCATTCAATTGACATAAAGCCATTCAACTATGATGCGCTGGAGAACTTGGAAAATGGAGTAAGGCTCCTGCGTGGTGCAGCACATAAAGGAAAATGCAGCTTTTAGAGAATATAATCCCTTTCCTGTCCCGAATATCTTTTTTTACTGTACAAATCTTTGTAAACAGATACAAATAACCAGCCCCAGAATTTTGATTCATCCCTTCTGGGGCCGGGCACACAGAACCAAAGTGCTCCTATTCTCCTGACAGCTGTAACTGCTGAAGTTACAGAAACAACTGATTGTAGCCTAAACTGCATCACCCTCCTCAGCTGCCTGAAACAGTAACACATCTGCCTTGCACATACTGAAATATGCAACTAACTGAAACAGATTTCTGTATCCCTGAAAAACACAACTTGAAACATTCAAGCAATAATTGATTTATAAGAAGCACACTGAAGGAGGAACAGTAACATTTGCAACCTTAGGAAGACTAAATCTGCAATCACCTGCAACCTGGTAAATAAATACTGTTTCCTGGATGTTATCTCATACAATATGATGCCTGAGCTAAAGGATCTCATCCAGCTGCTATTCAGAGAAGGCTGTAGAACTGTGTCCTACCTGCCACTGCAGAGCAATTTTACCTCCCTACCCACACCAGTATATACATATACATACATACATACATATATGTATGTATGTATGTATACACTGCTAATATCACCTCCCAGGTCAGCAAAGATTTCCCTCCATCTTTTAAATTTGTCTTTATGTGAATAACGAAAAGGAATTTCTAGTTTTAACAAGGTATTTAAAAGCAAAGCTCTGGTCCTAAAAGCTAACAGCAGACCTCTCACCAATTCCTTAGGTTTTCCCAGATCTCTAGTAGGCTTCATTCATACAGTATGAAAGCCAAGACTTCCAGAGGAAGAAATAGAGAGAAGTGAGAATATATATATATATATATATAAATAAGAGAAATTATTCTCATTGTAATAATGAATTTATCTCATGGAACAGGAATGATTTTTCTTTGTTCCAGCTGTACTCAACCAAACCCAACGAGGCACACGCCACAGCTCTGGCTTTTCAATCCAAATCTCAAAGATCACCAAATATTAAACGTGCCAAAGAAATAAGGAAACAGCAAACAGAGTTGGCAAACAGTGACTGCATTACACAGCAATTAAAAAAGAAATAAAAAATAAATTTGAGGTGGCAACTCTGCTCTAGGAAATGTTGATCAGCCAGAATGCGTGGCTTTTACCAACAAGGCAGAGTTCCCATGCTACTGAGTTATTGCAGCAACACCTGCTAACTCGCAAAGCATTGAAGAAAACCTATTTCTTCAGGTACTTTTTCTCTTAGAAAGCATATCAGAAACATTGCATCGCGTGCTACGCCACAAGCACAAATAAGCCATGGATGAAACTTCAAGTTTAGCCAAAGTGGCTACAAAGACTTTCCATTCCCCACACCGCATATGCAAAAAATGATGGCCACTACTTTCATTTCTAAACCCCAAAAGCCGAAGCCAACTGGTCCCTTGCAAACAAAGCAAATTCCCTCCTATGATTTATGAGCTTCAAACATCTGACCTACAGAGTTTTCATCTGTGTCAGTGCATTTGAGCTCTGCTGCTGCAGCCGCACAGATCAGCCGGGAGCAAAGTGCTGACTCAGTCAGCAAGCGGTTGCACTGCTCCTTGCACACAAAACCTCATTTCGAGGTACACAGACAGCAGAACAACGAGCCAGCATGCAGCCACAGATCAGAGAGCAGCCCAATCCGTATCGACGAAAGGAGCGCTCTTGAGAGATGCTGGCCAGACACTGCTTTGTTTTTCTTCTTCAGATAGAAATCTCCTTTATGTCAGAGCACGGGACTGTCAACAGCAGCAGCACAACACTGCAATGGTTGCCTTATCCTACAGAGAAAGGAAACTATTAAACTCGCCTCCATCCTGTAAGCAAACAGCTAGCAGATGGTAGCTTGCTGCCTATCCGTCTCTCCTGCTTTCAGTACACCTGCAGGTGATCCCACGTCCCCCCCAGTCCCTTCCACAGGCAGCCCAGGGACAGGCACGGACCACAGCTGCCCACCAAGCCCTTTGGGATATCCTAACTGCTAAAGGACCACAGCCAAGTCCATTCTGCCTGCCTGCACCTTCCATGCACACGGAGCAGCTGAGCAAACTTGAGTTTGCACTTGAAAAAAACCTGCAGGTATGGGGGAATAACCACACCAGCGTCACGGCAGAGCAGGGACGACAGACCATTTACAAAGGTTTCCTTATATCTTACTCATGGTTCTTAAATCTGTATATAAATCTGTAACCGTGGGCACATAATCACAAATCAATTTGCAATTAGAGCCAAAGGTACTGTGAATGAGCGACTCAGCTTCGCCAGGTGCTCAGATGCCAATCGCTTTGTACTGCAAGAAGGAGGCACATCTCCCAGGACATCCCACCCCAGAGTCTTACCCAGCCCAGCTCTGCAGCAAGCACCCAGGCACACGGATGGTGGTGTCGCTTACAAAGCTCCTGAGCTCACCTGCTCACTCACTGTGTGCTTGCACTCAGTGCCATGTCACATACCAAAGTCCAGATCTACCACAACAAAAAAAGCCACCTGCTAACAGATCAAAAAACCATCCACACCTTATGTTCCCAGGGATAATTTTTTGTGCCCTGCCTTTGAACACATCTAACTAGTACAAAAATATACATACCGTGATTCATGCTGCATGCTCCAACACTACTTTTAATGAAGCATTTGCTCTTTTTCTCCTTTACAGGAAAGAAAAAAAACCACTAGTTGTTAGCCAAGTTATAAAACGCCATTTCATGTTTGCAGAAATAGATTCCAAGAACA
The DNA here is from genome assembly GCF_905368555.1 of Meleagris gallopavo. Classification (NCBI taxonomy): domain Eukaryota; kingdom Metazoa; phylum Chordata; class Aves; order Galliformes; family Phasianidae; genus Meleagris; species Meleagris gallopavo. The sequence goes on along the minus strand of NC_139411.1, from coordinate 25,523,825 downwards.
AGTACAAAGCATTCTGCTAACGCCATGAAGCAGCTTATTTTAAAAAGCAAAGAGTGCCAGTTCCCCCTCACAGACCTTTGGGGCTGCATGTCCCATTTTCAGGGGAACTCGTGGTGCCAGCAGGCAGTGCAACCCTGCATAGGATGTAGAATATGAACGTCTGAACTTGCTCAATAAAGCACGCTTCCTGGTCTTAGCACATGCCCTGAAAACTAGACGTGCCTAAAAAGTTATCCAAAATGGTCATCAGACTAGGAAAATCCAGAGAGCAAAACAGGAATGAATTCAGTTAATATAAACTAGGACTGAGATATGTGTAAGAATAAGCAATAAGCAGCATCTCCTTTACCTGCAGGTTATTTCATTTCTGCACCTATGATCACACACTACCTTCCATAAAAGCGAATGGTACAATCCGCCCACTACACTCATTTGATCAAAGGTTACTTTGTTGTGGCAAGAGCCAACATCTCCCCACAAAAAGCTCTGCTGTCACCATCACGCAGCACACAGATGCTATCGTTTCTCATCGGCAATTGGTGGTCCTTAGAAGGCAGAAGAGGTCCATCGCAGCTCCTCATCAAGTCCTACAAACAGGACAAAGTCACTCACTGCTTCGTTACAAACAGCACAGAAAATGTCATTGGTGTCTCCAGAGAGGACGGTGCAAGCTTTAAGCCAGCATCAAGGATCTTCTTTCCTATTCATCATCTCCTCTTTGCAATCAAGACAACACATCAAAATAAAACCAAACAGGAGACAAAACAAGAATGATGGGCAGCAGAGAAAGTAAACACATGATGCAACAATGGAGTGATGTATGAACTTACATTACGTTATCTTACAGAAATAGGAAGAAACCACAAATCTCAGCTCAGCTAAGTCAGCATTTCTCTATTACTACCTAGGGTAGCATCCTACCCAACTTTCTACCAGCAACACAATTACCTTACAAAAAAGCTAAATTATTGGTTTTGTTACCATTTCTCCTCATTTCTTTGCCTCTGAATTTGATCCAGTAAGTTTGCTCATCTTTTTCAACATGCTTTTATGTAATAATTATGACCATTTTGCAAAGTTCAGTGCTGGATGACTCTCAGTCCTTGCATTTTCTGACCATAATTAGTGACTGTGCAAGTCACAAGATCCCTTTGCAGAGGGTTACCATGCTAGGAAAAGAGCCTATCTGAAAATCTACTTAAAAGGCGCTTTTAACGTAATCCTGAAGATGAAAAGGAATGAAGTCTGCAAGAACACAGAACATGAAAAGCCAAAGCCACAATAAGTACATATGGCAGTTTGTTACTGCACACTGTCTGGCCCTCGTTAAATTTTTTTCCAGCTAAGATAATTTGCAGTTCTTGATGTTCAACTAAGAGAAAAGCCTGGATTTGTTTGAACACCTTGTATAAATATAACTCGGGTAGAGAAAAGGACATACGCAGTACGATTCACTTTCCAACCAACATACATGAGTTTGGAAGACAAGCAAGTCTCTGGTAGAGTCCAAAAAGTACATATTTACCTACAAGTTTCCAATTATAAATCTCCTTGCTTTTAAAAGTCAGTAGCACATTTTGCAGCTAACTTGCTCTCAGAAAATAGAACTCTTTGAAAAGATCTGCATTCTTGCCATAGAAAAGGGAACAACCATAACTGGAAACAAATTCACTCCCATTTAAATGTACATTTCCACTTCATTTACAACCAAATGAAATAAAAATTATTTGAAAACTGCTTAATCATGAGCTGGAGTTGTTTCCTTCAGAATGACATTTTTCAAAAGTTCATGCTATTTAAAACCACGGGGAAAAAAAAAAAAAGTAGAAAAAGTTTAAATGAAAAAGATCTACCCATATTCCCCCACTCCTGTTTAACCAATGTCTTTGCAGTGAGATTTTTCTGGTTGTTTTTGTTATCTGACCATGTCAGACAAATGCATTGGTCAAAGCAAAGTGATTCAGGCTAACTATTGTACTCTCCTATCTACATTGTAAGAGAGTGCTGTGCCTCAAACATCATTTGTAATACTCTCCTCTCTTTTTCCGGCAAACACTCGCCCTGCCATGATATGAGGGACCACTTCTACTTTCCAAGTATTCACACTGAGATGTAAGAACCACTGATGCCAAAAAGAGACATGGCATTTTTTCCCTGTTGTACGTGTGCCTGCTCCAGCTAAGTTGTCACTTGCTCTCTGTATTTCCATCACTTGTATTCTGCTCACCTGGACTCCCCACAGCCTCAGCCGGATGCTGCACTATGCCCCTCCTGTCCTCACCCCATGCTGCACAGCTCCAGGACTACAGGACTTCCACATTCCAAGGGACAGCCTGGCATCCTGTGACACCTCTGGGAATGGAACTCAGCCACAGCTGCAGAAACACAGCAACTCTAAGATACCTTGGGGAACCTGGTAAATTAGCAGCACCACACAAACGTAGGCTCATTATACACCATGATAAGGTGACGCAGAATAAAATTGCTCCCAAGGCTTTTCCAAAGCTTTCAAATGTTTCCCTCCCCCCAAGAGCAAAGCAAAATTAAATATAATGGCATAAAGCAGTGAAAGACTATTTAAGCAAATTGATGTATATCATAGGTGGTTCAGGTAGCACTGTGTGGAGCTACACACAGCAGTGCTCTCTGTGGTGAAAGCTCTTTTAAGTGTACTGACCTTCTTTAGACTTCACTCCTCAAAGCAGATGCTTACCTGTAGCTGCCTGCCAATCCTTGAGGCTTTAGGCTGATTGTTTTACAGTTTTTTTCACTGTTTGGAGGAAAAGACAGCAGTGGGACATTACTCGGTTCAGGGGGTTATGAGACCAAGGGCTGCTAAAAGCATGGTGTTCATATTGAACATAATGTTAAAATGATTTCACAAAACCCTATGGCGTACTCTTGTTTTACACCAGAGACTGGCAATCTGCTAAGAAGTCGCCTTGTGCAGTGCTGAATTTCACCACGTTCACTTCGGGCCACCTCAAAACCTGTAATAAGAAAGCTGCAAGGAATTCCTCTGGCAACAAAGGACTGAATATTTCATAAACCTCGAGCCTGTTTCACCTCCTCAACTCCTACACACCTATTTCTTTTGATATAAGGCATTCCCACAGAGCAAGTCAAAGGCACAGTGGCTGAACAGACCCTTCCTATATGGCTGAGAAGTGCTCTCCTACAGCCCTCCAGGCTTCCTGTGGGGTCACAGCAGCTGCGTCAAGGAAAAAAGCACCAACAACTTGCCTGGAGAGGCAGAACGAAAGGTAACAGCCTTAAGCTGAGACAGGGGAGGTTCAGGTTGGATATTAGGAACAATTTATTCTCAGAAAGAGCAGTGAGGCACTGTCAGAGGCTGCCCAGGGAAGGGGGGAGTCATCATTCCTGGGGCTCTTCAAGAACTGCAGGGATGTGACACTGAGGGACGTGAGCTAGTGGGCACGATGGGGGTGGGCTGATGGTTGGACTGGATGACCTTAGTGGTCTTTTCCAACCCTAATGATTCTCTGACTCTGCGGAGCAGGAGCATGCTGTAAAATATAGGCCTGGAAGCAGCACATGGGGCAGGAACGGGAACGGGGCATGGAAGGGACCAGAAACCATACCTAGGAGGGTATCACAAATGTAAAATTATCAAGACAGCAACCATCCCACAAGTGTCAATCCTGCACAACACTCAATGAAGGGGTCTTACAGAAGGCAGGTGCATGCAGTAACTGAAGAGCATTAAACAGTCCAACAAGCTCAGGCACCTAAAGCACCATCGTGCTCACACCTGGCTAATTTTAAGTGTACTTCACACTGCCAACCTAACTGTCATAATTTCTGTCATAACAATAATTTTATTCAGTTTTTACTTAAAAAAAAAAAAATCAACACTTAACACTAGCATCATAAAAACAAAGACAACATCTGAATTTCTTATATATGTATATACTTCATACAAAGTATAAAGTGGGTTTCCCAAGACTTAGGTTTTAGCTGCTATTTTTTGCCTGATGATCAGGACATCTATCAGCTAATGAGCTGAATGCTGTTTTTCTCATAACAAGCAGCCTGATTAAAAGATTATTTCATGCACTATCAATTCTGGAAAACATGATAAATTGGGTATCTTCACAGGAACAAGATGTTTTCCTTCAAAAGGAAACAAAAAAGAAAGAAAGGGAGAGAGGAGTAAACCATTGCAATCCCTTCCAAACAGATTCTTCAAAATCTGTTCAGATGAGGCATCCTTTCTTTTTTTTTTTTTAAATGACATTTTTATTAGAAATAGTGAAAAACATGATTTCTGCTTGCCAGAAATCAACTGCATGACACTGTCTTTAGCATGCTTGAAAGCTCTGTCTACTGCAAAAGCAGAAAGTAGCAGCAATGTTCATCTAAAAAAAGTCATGGGAAAAAAAAGCCAGACAAACTGAATTCATACTACAGGTATTATGCAATAATAAGCTTCATCACTTTCTAATGAATTAAATAAAATAACGGAAATTAGAAAAACTGATGAAAAGACAGCCAGGCTGAGAGCTGCATGGAAACTGAGAGCTGCTACAGCAGAACAGAAAGCACAAACCTTGTTCTGCATGCCTATTTATACCAGATAACATCCTTGCACCTTATTGCCCTTCATAATAGCAAACAGATGTCATTGACAGAGGTCTAAATAACTCACCAAGGAATCACCTGATCTGTCTGTGAGCATCTTAAAGTTGTAAAGCAAAGGAGTAAGGCAAATGCAACCTTTACAGCTCCTCAGGCACAACGCAGCATCCCCAAACATGCTTGTCTCTGCCATCCACATCCCAGGAACACAATGAGGATGCAAGCAGAACACCTGGAGATGCGAAAAAGAGCTCCTTGACAGAAAGACAAAGGACCTGAACCTCAATATATATTAATTATATTGATTGATTTTAACAAATACTTGATGTCTGCGTGTTCTTTTTTTACTTAACCATTCCTCAAATAGTGGGAACAGAAGAGGAAAGGACACAGAATGCCACTTCCAAGGAAGGAGAGAACAGGTCCCTATGGCAAGAAAGATACTTATCTGGGTTTCCCCACTGGAATCAGAAGTAATTGCAAATAGTAATTGTGTTTGATTACTGTTGGGGGACCCAATTTCAGGTGCTGAATGAAAGGGCGGAGAAAATGAGCAACTTAACAAATAGTGATTACTTGAGTGTAGTGACAATAAGGTAAAACAGAAGTGCAACATTTGAGTATTTCATGGAAGTTACACAGCACCTTTTTCCAAGATCAAAAATGCGTGTGCATCCTTGCACTCAAATGAAAAGCAAGCACAAAGCAGTCTGAGCTCTTTAACTGAACTTCAGTAGGAAGAACAGCCATTCACCATGGTTAATTCCAAGAAAAAAAATACTGAAGTCTGAGAATACTGCAAGAAAATGCAATTGTGCTTGGTTAAGGGGTTATTTCAAGCCACGAAATGCTGTGATTTAACTGAAATTTAACTATTAATAATCTAGTAGCTACAACATTTTCTAAGGAAAACTAAAGCAAGTAGAAGCTGCAGCCATAACCCAACACCTACCCAACATCCCCTGGAGCTTCCTTTTCATTTTTCAAGCACCTGGACGACAGCAGAGTGCTTAGCTTAAGGGATGGATTAAGCACAGAGCAAAACTGAGCGGAACTAAAAAAATGCCTTTTGTTTCAACTATAATTTCCCTTCTTAGAAGCTTTCGTTTCATTAGTCGTTATTTCCAGATATTTCTTCAAATATTAAAAGACCTGCTTAAAAGGCACCTTACTTCTTCAGAAATCACTATGTTCCACCATTAAAGAAATCAGGAAGCAACCCACAAGTGAATTCGACAGGCATCACAGCCCAGCACGTTGCAAAATCACCTTCTTTCCTCCCCTCCTTGTCTTTCTTTTTTAATTACGACAGCGTCAGCATACGAGAACACCTCACACTAAAGAACAAACCTTACAGACAAATGAAAAGCTGATTTGAAAGAACCAAATCAAACTCCTAATAACTCCGCCCTGTGATCACATGGTTAAGACTGAAAAAAATTCTATTATTTTTCAAGGTTAGGCATTTTATTTACACCAGGCTGTGAGCACTACACAGTGCTTCAAACTGTGTACTGCTAACACCCAAAGCCAGACAGTACTCTCAGATATACAGTGCCCTGAACACAGCAGATGAAGGATCACACAGCTTCCCCTTGATCTGATTGATAAAAGAATGCAGAGCTCAGGAGCTGCTACTTACTTTGACAGCAAGAAAAATCAGAGTTTGAATGAATGCTACATGTTGGAGCTGAGGAATTACCATTCAATTATGGTAAACCTCTTATGAGAGCAGCCACCTTAAAAAATCTGAGCAAAAAGGAACGTTTCCAGTGTTAAACTCTGACCATTTGCTTCTGGTAAGTGCAAACCAGCACATTTGTAGTGAATGAACACATACACACACCTGCAGCACACATGGAACAGCCAACAAAGCGCAACTGCAAAAATGTAAACTTGTTAACAAGTTCTGTAGTCTCTCATCTAGTCCATAAAACAGTTTATACAACACCAAGTTTAAATTAAAATCATAACAAAAATAGATAGGCAAGGCTGTCACCCTCCCCATCCCGCACTGCTTGAACAACGTGCTCAGATGGTAAGCATCCTGCTGACAGGGACACAAAGGTCTGAGCGCTCACTTTGCACTCCGTGCCGAAACAGGCAGCAACCTGAAAGTCAGCCCTTGAACTCCTTCAGCCACACACAGCCTGTGCACAACTCCGCAGCATCCTTGCTCGCCACCTCCGACTGTGGCAAAGTCACAGCTTTGCCGGTGAAAGAGCATGAAAGAGAAGCTCACATCGTTACTTAATGCCTTCTCTAAACAGCAGGCTAATTAATCAGCAGTATTTTGAAGCTAGAATTGGAGCACAAACCCTCTCCTTACTTCTGTTTGAAAACTCTACCCGCCCAATAGGCTCACAGACAACAACTTCATGGCTGAAGGCTCCAGCACTCCAGTTACCTGCAGAAAGTGGGAGCACACAACCACTCACTCCTGGTCAAGGTGCACACAGGCTGCACGCCTCGTGTTGTCCTGAGACATGGGAACACAGACAAGCAGCTGCAACTGCTTTCCTGCTCTAAATTCACACCGTCTGATCTTGCATTAACTCATCATAAGATCAGACATTTTCAACAAAGATTACACCAATTTGCTTTGGAGCATTTCTTATTTGTTGGAACTCTGTCTGCTGTATTTAAACTGTTGGTTAAGGGTCTTTAGAAACAAAGAGAGGCCAGAAATGAAAATGAACAAAACACAGTGGGAAGGTCAGTGGATACAACATAAAGCGTGCCTTAAATCAGCACAGCACACAACTGAATATATTCCATATTTCTGAAACTAACATGAAACACTTTTGTGTTAAGAAAAAAAAAAAAAATTCCATAGAAATTGAATTCACAGGGGTGAGAGCTGAGACAGGTTTCTGATTATGAGACTTTACAGATTGAGAACAACACAGATATGTCAGCCTAGAGACAGGAGTTGTACGTCCACATACAAATACATGTTTATGTACACTTTTAAACTGAGATGCCAGCTGATTCTTAGAGCACTTTTAAAAGAGGATTATCCCCTCAGATTCAAGCAGTTAGGAAGAAAAAAAATACTTCCAAAGAAGATGAGGTGGGTCGTGTTTGAGGGCAGCCAATCTTGGCAGGAAGCATTCTGGGCTACGATGAGAGTGAAGTACAAGAAACAGAAAGAGCCTTTCCCAGACACGCTAAAGGAACAAGAGGTCACTTACACACACGCACTACAACCACTTCAGGATCCTTGCAGCCAACACGACCACTTGTTATCCACACCACGCGCTGGGAGAGCCAGCACGTCACTGCATGGCTTTAATTGCTGATAAGATTTGGCAGCAGTAACTGCTGTGCACCCACCAGCTTTGCTCTGAGGCCGCAGCAGGAGCTGGGGGCAACCCGCCTTCGCTCCCTGCTCACCAGGACACAGCTGCACCCCGGCACTCGGCTCCACCAGCTCTCAGCAGGGAAACCACAGCATCCCATCTCCATTTCTGCCTGGCAGAAGCTTCCCTCTGATTGCCGTGCCTTCTTAGCGCCAGAGGGACAGCACGTATCACCAAAGGGCCAGAAGGTTAAGTCAAAGCTCTGAAAGTCTACAAGATGCCTTCGAATCTATAACAGCAAGTTTAGAAAGTACTTTGATATTTTTAGTGCCTTTGACACAGAAGGCTTCACCAAAACAAGTGTGTATCTTGAGAGATGAGAGAAGCTGCTACAGAAAAAAACAAACCAGTTCCTTATTCTCATCTCTTTTTCTTTCTTATTTTTACACGACGTGATTTTGAGCAAAGCCTTCGTGCTTTCATTGCCACAGGAGGGCAGGAGCATGGAATGCAGCTCCCGATTTCTCTGAGCAGAGCAAACAGCGGCAGCACGAGCGCAGGAAGAGCCAAGGCAGAGCGGAACACAGGGAGCCGCAGCCCCAGCAGCAGGGCAAACTGCTCACTAACGAAGGCGTGTGCACCCCATCTGCTTGCTGCAGAGGAGCTGGAATTGGTTCAGAAACATTCCAACAGAGGCATGCCTTCAGATGGGCGATGCAAGCGTGTGATCTGCGCTCAGAAGCGTACCCCGATGGCTTCATGAGAACCGGGCGCACGTACGGCGCGGCTGCGGGATGCGAGCCGTATCCCTGTCACACGCTGTCACTGTCTGTTAAGAGAAACCATTCCAGTCTAATTTGTTTATCCATTAACTCTGATTTCAGGAGAAAGTTCTGGCCTGCACCCAGCAGGTTAATTGGTTCAATACAGAGAATCTTGGTTTAGAAGAAGAAAGCCTGCAGTCGGAGCGTGCGGCTGAAACCCCTCTGCCTGCTGGGATGGGAGCAGGGCTGCTCCCAAGAGCCAGACACAGAACTGCACTTCTGAGAGGGAAGGCAGCAGACAGCCTGAGTGCAGGGAATGGCTCTGATACTTCTGTGAAGACTTCTTTTAGGGATGGGCTGAGAAATTGCTGTTGTAAAGATGTACTTAATAACAGCCTAAAGCACAGAAAATAAATTCGTGGATGAAGTCATGAAAAAAAATAAATAGGTCGTTGTATCTAGTATGTGAATTTCAACTCATGGTTCTAATATTTAAACTTCTGTTTCCTTCCTAACAAGGCCTGCCATACACAATATGCTGTCAAGAAAGCTGCCAAACAATTGTTTGAATATTCCAAAAAAGCAAACATGGAGCTCACCACAGCAAAACAAATCCGATAGCCTGAGATCTGCCCCAAGCTGCACTGCACAGGAGTTCAAAGGCGTCGGGGGGGACTTACCAGAACAAAACTCTGCTGCACAACCACAAGTTCCCATGCATCATAATTCGTATTTTTGAGCAATAAATTTCCCTCTTTAGGAAAACCGACCGCCAAACATCTTAAATTCACTGTAATCCATGTGACTGACGGTGTTAAAAAAGTCTCTTTAATAAGAAATGGTTTAGGTTTTGCAAACACTGTGCAATACGCATAGCCATTAGAATGTTTAAATTTATTAGGAAGGTAATTGCCACGGATGAAGTCTGTTAACATTTGAGCTAAGGCTTCCTTTAACCCATTCATCCCTTCAACAAGAAAACTACGCAGATCACTTCAAGCTATGCATAGGATTTTTTCTTGGCTTTAAAGCCTCTGATTGTACCATCACTGGTACAAGGAACCATGAAGACAGAAACCCCACATCCTAACTGCAGTGTCAGAAGCAAGCAACAGCAGGATGGGTTCCCATTACAAGTCCTTCATATTTCGCCACTATCAGCACTTTGCAGGACTACACAGATGGATTCTCCAGTTGACTTCCTCGATTAGGAGATCACTTCTTTGCACTGTTTCTTTTTGTAAGGACCCATGTCAGATCATTGTGTAATTGTGTTTACACATTCAGCCACCTGATGCCTCCAGGAGTTTGCCTGCAGTCATTTTCTCTCTGCTACACTCAGTGACTCCATGCAACTCAACACTTCTGAACAGAAGTCAGCATTTACAGAATACTGAAGAAGAATCCTCTGCATGGTTATCACTTAGAATTAAAAGAAAGGCACAGTTCTGCTTTTCTGCAGCAGCTGACTCAAGGCAGGGGGCAGGGAATACAAGAGCACCATCCAGAAAGCACACAACTACCATTGCAAGTTCAGAAATACAACTGTTCATCAAATGAGGAGAGCAAGGATTATTCACCCACTGCTGAGCTGGGGAGAGAGGAGGGACAGTTTACAGGCTTAGAGTTTTTATTATTACTTTGTTTTAAATGAAGATGAAATAAACTCCAGTATTTCAGGCTGGACCAGGCTCTGAGCAATCTGATGGGGTTGTAGCTGACCCTGCTCCTTACAGGGGAGCTGGATCAGATGACCTTTAAAGGTCACTTCCAACTCAAATGATTCTGTGATAGCAATGCAATAGATACAATATGATAATAAAGCAGGACCGGAGCTCAGAGAAGAATCTGAATGTTCCCACAGCACAGCACACCACTTGGTACCTCCAGCTGCACTGTATGCCAACTATTGACAAATTTACTAAGACTTTCGCTGTGGTGCTATACAAACTTTAAACCATAGCGACATACTGAATCTTCCTCTTTTGTTCAACTATATATGTATGTATATATGCATATACACACATATAAACACACATGTAATAGTTAAAGCAGAGAATATTTGTTTTTGCTTCAAATGTTTTGATACAACACGAATATTTCCACTCGAGACAATGATCAATAAACACAATGAATGCTGTGTACTACAAAACAGATCATAACCAAACTTTCAGCAACAAAAAAAGCACAGCAGCGACCGTCTCATTACCCAGCAGACCAGACAGCTCACGTGCTGTGGCACACAGGCTGCCATCAGTGCCAGGCACTGCAGAGAAGCCTTGCAGAGAGCCAAACCCTGCCTGCCAACGCCGAGACGACAGGACACAGATGAGAGGAAGGAAAAGGAAAAAGTTTGAGTCTCCATGACCACTGCTGCACCTTGCGTATGAATAAATATCAGGCCTCAGTCTTCTTGGCTGCCAGTCAAGTAATTCTTCACAAAAGTAATAAATATGCTTATTTTTGCTTCCTCATCAACACGCGACATCCCGATGGCTTCTTCTGGCCATTTAAGCAGTCATGAACCACCCCTTCAATTTCTTGGTTTATTACTAATTCCTATTAGAATGGAGACAGTGGAAGTGTAGATCTAAACTCACATCTGCATAATACTTCTAAACTTGAAGCAGACAAAGCACGAGCTCTTGGCGGTGTGTTAAAATTGCCGTGTTGCAGTAATGCTGTTTGCAGCACTACGTAGTGACACCTAAGAAGTGGAGGAGATCTGTGGTTTCTTGCAATAATATCACTGCTTCAGAAAACTGCATTTTCTTAACTATAGTTCCAACAAGGTCACTCATCATATCATTGCTGCTTCATTATGTGCTAACTGGAAACAAACTAACATCAGAGCCACACACACACACAAGGCACAACCACGTCTGATTTGAACACATCTCACTGCAGTTATCACAAACTACATCACACCAGGTAGCTGTCACTGGTTCACTCTGGCTAGCCAAAGACACAAACAGTAGCATAAAACTCTGCCCTTCCCTACATTTGACACCTAATGCATTAACAACCAGGTGGTAGAGACACAAAGTGAATCTGAACCTTTACAAGATGGTGTTGAACAAGGATAACAACATCTCTAGGCAACTACTGATCAGTAGGAGTTAGGTAAGTGTCACTAATCACTGCCCTGTTTAACAACTCTGTAAGGCAAAGTCATGAGGGAGAGGTGATGGCAATTTGCCACCAGTTCCCAAAACCAGACTCTGGTTGCAGTCACATCACTCTGTCGACACTTTCCAAGGAAATTCGGACTGGTTTTGGTGAAGTTACTCATAAGCCACCGAATGTTTCAGCACCAAAACAACGATGGCACAACATTTTGTATTCCTTACACGTAAAATATTCCCACAGACATCCAGAGGAGTTCTGCAGATAGAACACACGCAAAACCAAGTCTCAAGCAAGCGTGCTTTGTAACCCCAAATACAGTCCGTTTAGAAATAGTTGGTGAAAAGCGGCTCAACTGCTCGAGGTTACGCTTTGTTGGCAGTGGGTTTTTGCCTCCCAGTGCCTGTCCCAGCCTGCGGGCTGCACGAGTGGGAGACCAGAACACGAGCAAGTGAAAACCGCATCTCATCGCAAACGCATTTCGGCATTTAGGAAAGATGCGCTTCGGAACCTCTCTGCAAAGCAATCCCAGCCACAAACAAGATCCAGGCTCCAGAAAGAGCCTATTTTAAACCCCAGCAGTCAAAGCAGAGAGCGAACCGAGACGTGCTGCAGTACTTACGCAGCCATTCTAATGCAAATACGGAAGGTATTAGAAAGGCCATTTGCATTGGTGCCCAGCCCTTCAGCGCAGCACAACGCCAACAGAAGAACAATTAGGATGCATGCCTAACACAAAGCCTCCGACCACAGGGGAGGCAGGTCCGGATACAGTATCTACGGCATCACCGGGCTCCATTCCTCCCCCCCACACACACACCGTTAGGTTCAAGTCCCTCAAGTCTTCTTGGTTTATTTTATACGACCACCTCAACAGCAAAGCAGCACTAACGGAACCAAGAACAAACACGTGTCAGGTTGGTTTAAGAAGTTCTCTGGCCTCTCATAGCAGCGTGTGCCTGCACCAACCCACAGCCCCTCACCACACCACTATCAGCGCGGCCACCGTCTGTCACACTCCGTATTTCTCCTGTACAGCAACACAGACCAAGGGCTTCAGCTGCACAGAGCTTCGAACATGCCAACATCAACCACGTGCTACTGAACTATTAGAAAAGAAATCAACACTGCACAATTACAAAGCGTATCCATTACCTAGAGGTTAAGGATGGAAAAATTTGTAGTAATTAAAGTCCCCTTTCTACCAGGGGATCATTGTTTCACTGTACCCAAACTGCCTTTACTGAACAAAACTTTGTGTCAGGCAACGCTCAGATTTAATAGCACATTATTTGCATTTCACAATACAGTCAAGCCCAAGCAATGCAGCAAAAACAAAAGCCAAACAAATTAAGGTCAATGGCTAATACTGCAAACATTACTTTCTTGCTATACGTTTTATCTGGGTGGGTTTTGTAACATACCAGAACTACTGTATCAAACAAACTAAAATATGTCAGCAGTAGGATTTTAGTGTAAACAAGGGCTCTTCTTATCTCCACAATCTAGCTACAACTGGCTGCTTAATCTTCACTGCTGTGTCCTCCCCAGCCCTCTCTCATACAAACAAACCCACCAGGGAAAAAAAAAGAAAAGAAAAAAAAAAGGCAGAAATATCTCCGCCAATATGCAGAGCTGCATTCAATACAAATAAACAAGAGATATTACAGCAACAGAGGAGAACACGAAGCACTTCCATTAAAAGAGTATCTAAAAAGCTCTGCCATAAAAAAATACGTAGATATATATAAATATATATAATAATAAAAAGCAAGGAATGAGCCTCGGAGCACTGTGAGTGGAAGGGAAAGCTGAGCAGTGGGGCTAGCCACGGGCTGGGGGGCTGCCTGAGCACCAGCCCTCACCGGCGGAACTTCAGCCCACCCGAAGCCCACTGGGGAGCTCACAGTGATCCCCGAGTGCTGGAGGCAGAGCTGGGCCCAGGAGCACAGCACAGTGCCTGAGCTGAGGGCGAGCTGCAGGGCAGAGCGGGGCGAGGCAGCTCCTGTCCTCCGTGCACACTGCAATATAGGAGTTTTCTTCTTCAGACACCACTGGAAGAAAAAAGTGGCTTGTGTTTAGCACCTACCCAAATTCCGTACAGCGACGCGATAGAAACACGTGAAATCGTTTCGTTCAGTTTCATCTCCTCATCGCCCAGCAAAATCCTCCCAAAAGGGAGTGCAGTTATTTCCACAGCTTCCTCAGCCTTGTCAAGTGCAGATCACTCCGATCCCTCGCAGCAGAACAAACAGGGGATACTTTTACACAATTAACATGCACGAGCATTACGTATGCATCAAAGCACATGCATCCACCTATTTCACTGGCACTACACGGCACTGGGAGCAGCTGGCCACGGTGACAAGCAACGATCACTATGCAGAAACACACATTTCTAGAAAGCCACAGCCAAGGAACAATGAATCCAAGGCTTTCCTAAAAGGAACACACACAGGAATCTTCAGAGGAAATCATTTCTGTGTATGAACTAGGAGCACGTGAAGAGAAAACATCCATAGGCTGAAGGAATCCCCTGTGCCACGCACAATTCCTTGAGCAGAATGCGCTGTCAGGGCGATCTCTGTGTCACACAACAAAGAACGTCCCCTCCTGCATCTCCCGCCCCAGACGAGGCACACGGGGAAGGGAAGCTCCCAGCAGACTCTGCCTGCATCACCCCAGGATCACTCTGTGTTTCCAGAAAGAGCAGAAGAGGGACACAGCAGAAGGCAGCATCCTCACTGGGGATGTGTTCCTCAAAGGCTGCTGGTACAAGGAGAGCTTTGTCTGGAAGCATCGTGCTGTGCTACAAGGTTAGATAACAAATTAGTTCTGCCTGATGTACACGTTTTGCCTTGCCACAAGTACTCAAGTGCTGATGGCCGGCAAATATTAGCCTAAAATTTAAAAGGTAACCAGCCTCACGTTACGAAAATAGCCTTCCACTCTCCTTACCCAGAACAAAGAATAATCGCACAGAAAACCAAAATAGTCAAGCTCAAATCATTCAAAAGGAACTAAGAGGATAAGGGTACTACTAAATTTAAAACGTATGCACAACAGCGTATTAATAAATTCATAGCATACAGCAAATCTTCCCCAAAACCAGCCTAGGATTATATCGAGATCACCATACAACATATGTCTGAGATACGGCTGTAAATAAGTGTGACTTAATTTGAACACTTCCTACTTTAAGATCTCGATTTTATAAATAGAAGCATCCAATAATGCCTAGTGATTTAAAAGAAAACAGTTCAGAAGGCAAAAAGAAAACAGTAAGTAGAAAGTCAAACGTGAAAACAAGTAGACAGGGGAAAACCGAGAGCCTGAATCTAATTATTAAAGGCAACAGTCCAAAAAACGAAGACTGAGTGCCGCAGCAATGACACCACACATAATCACAACTCCTTATCAGCAACGCTCTGCCTTAGAAGTGCCTTTGTGTACGCACATGTGCACGCTGCACACCACGCAGAGCTTCCACAGCCCCATCCCAAACACATCCATCAAAAAATCACCGCTGACACTCCGGCATTCGGTGACGGCTTTGTCACACGCCGCGATTTTCGTTTCATTCCCACACCTACTGCTCCATCAGCAGCACTCGGCGGAACTTCAGCCCAGCGGATCTCCGCACCGCACCGCCGGGCGCTGCCACGGCCCTTCGCCTTCCCCGAGGCTCCCGCAGCTCCGCGCCCGCGTCGCACAGAGCCGCCGGGCAAAAACGCGCTCCGAACGCCGCGGAAAGCCGTCGGCGCGCCCTCGGTGCCAGCCGTACGTAGTGCGCTGTGCGCGCCGCCCGGCCACACGGGAGGGCGAGGACTTCAGAGGGACGCCGGCCGGCCGGAGCCGCCACGAGCAACAGCCGAGCGCGTGAAGCACGAGGAGAACCCCGCGCCCGTCCTGGGGCGGCACCCGGCCCGAAGCCCCGAGTTCCTCCCTGCCCGCAGCCCCCGGTACCGAGCAGGAGCAGAGGTGAGGCTGCGGAGCTTGGCTTCCTCCTTTCTTTCTTCTTTCTATGCCGCCTTTGGGGCGATGCCACCCCTCGGCGGCACGGCACGGCGCGGCGGAGCACCTCCTGCCCAACACCCCTTGCCCAACACCCCCAGGCTGCCCGCCCCCGCCCGGCCCGGTACCCGCCGCCCGGGCCCTCCCTCCCCGCCTTTGTGCCCGCGGCCTCCCGCCGCCAGGCCCGCCCCGCCCGCTGTCAGCCCCCACCGCCTCGGCGCGGCCCCACGGCCCCGCCGCGAGAGCCCCGGCCCCGCCGCCCGCCTACCGTGCGGCTCCGCCATCCTCCTAGCGGCTCGCTCGCTCGTTCGCTCGGCCCCCCCCTCCCCGCCCGACCCGGCCGCCCCTGCCGGCCACCGTCTGTGCGCACCGAGCCGTCACGGGACTCCCCGCCCACGGCCCTCCCGCGGCACCGTGGAGGCGGGCCCGCTGAGGCACGGGGCGCCCATCTACTTCCGGGTCGCGACGCCGCCGCCATCTTGGCCGCGGGCGGAAGTGGTCCCGTCGCCCCTGGCGACGCTGAGGCGCTGGCGGCCATCCGGTGGCTCCTTGAACCGCGCCCCGAGCCGGCCCGGTGCCTCACGGAGCGTTCCCGTTCCCGGGGAGCTCCGGCTGTGTTTTACCTGCGGGACCAGAGAGGTGGAGTTCGGGCGCCGTGCCCGCAGCACACAGCCCCGGCCCGCCCGGGCTCAGCAGGGCTGTGCACCCGGCTTACCTGCGGTCTGCCCGCTCCCCTCGGCTCGTTTCTCAGTTCAGTATGCGTGCACGCTCTTTTACTAATAAATGCTGGGCAGAGTTAGAAGCAGGATTGGCCCTTCTGTATCATGGGGCACAGGGCTGAAAACAGGTGAAACGTAAAACTGAAAATCTGAAATAAAGCGTGGCAGGACAACGGTCAGCCGGCAGGGAATCAGCCAACAAATGTACACTGTTAGCTCCACCCTTCTGCTGCAATTCCTTAAATATGTACTATGAGATTAGACTGATACTACAGTACTGCTTGTGCCAACAATCAAAACTAACAGATATTTCTGCAAAGGCAGAGTTCGTACACGCAAGATTTGTTTTTAATCTGCACAAATGGAGTAGTTAATTTTATACCCTCCCACTGGATGCTGGGTAGCTGAGCTCCAGCTCAATTTCAGCCTCTAGCAGCACCATTTCTTCCCAAATCTTCATTGACGCAGACATGAGCCAGGGGAGAAAACGAGTAGGGGAGGTCAGCATCCTAAGCAGTGTTAATTAGTCCCTTAGCATCAGATTACACCAGCTGGCCCATATTTTGAATCTCGTAGTGTTTACCTCTGAGTACCTCTCTGTAAGACAGATCCACAGACAGCAAGTCAAAGACTGCTCAGTCTCCATTTCTATAGGAAAAACCTATAGAACTGGGAGAGGCTCTTGAATTACTGCCATTCATGCTGAAATGAACAGCATGGCAAATATAATTAACAAGCATTTCATAACTGCATGTGTACACAGACTGAATTAAGGTTTCAGAGGCATTTCATTTGGACATTGCCTAACTTGTAAATGCCTGACTTTGCAACCATAATAATGTTCTTTTAAAGCATGTAGCATTCCCCATGTTCCTAAAAGGACTGCTGTGGTGCAGATCACACAGCATCACGGCACTTCCCTGGATACCCAGCAGTGCTGGTACCTCCTCATGTCTGACACAGACCTCTGCCCCCCCGCCTCAAAAAGAAGCAGATGACAGTGACTGTTATCCTATATCTAGATCAGCAGTGGAGGGGGAGGGTGCTGGAATTTGGATTATTCTGTGGATTCATAAGACCATTCCTAAGGCTATTTAGTATTTACACAGTTGTCTCAAGCATGTTTCTACAAAGCACTGTGATTTATTAGCTAGCTCTTACACAATGAACTAAAATACTGTAATTAATTTGTTAAGCTTGCTTAAGCTGACCACAAGATCAATCCAGCAACTTCAGAATCATCTTTGACTGAATTCAGATACCTCTGATATTATAGACCCCCCGCTGCCTTTTCTTAATTTAGTGGCTGTCGGGACTGATGAATCGACCTTTTCTCTCTTGTTCATGTGGCCTTTTCACTACCTCCTCCCAACTGTAATTTTATTTTTTCATCTAACTACAAGCAAGTCCTCTCCTCCCCCAGCAGGCAGCTGCTGTCGCCTCATCCCAGGACACTAAATTCTCGCTGTCTGGGGCAAACCAACAAGAGGCAAATTCTTCGCTGGCTGAGCCACAGTGAAGGCCAGCCTCGGGTAAGCTGTTTGGCTGCCAGCCTGGAGAGCAGAGATGGCCCAACAAGCACATCCCCCCATCCCGCAGCCTTCCCCGCTGCCCAGCCCGCAGCTCTCCCCAGTACTCCACTCCCTTCCCCTCTGCCTGTGCCCAGCTAACACCTTCAGATGTCCACCACCCGCCTCTCCTTTCTTAGCATCCAACAGCGCTTCCAGCTTCAGTTCCCTATGCCAGCTCTTCACTCAATCTCTTCTGTCCAGTTCTTCTTCTAACTTCTATCCCCTGTGACTTTCTCTGCACCGACAAACAATTCTGCTGACTGCTGACCCTCCCCTGCTACTGGTTCCTTGCACAGATGGTCTCAGCATAAAACTCCTCAAATTTCTGATTACACTTTCTTTGTGAATTTCAGCCTCCCTCCATCTCATCTCAAACCTCCAACTTCCCAGTTTAAGGTTTTACCTTCCTCTCATCTACACCTCACTCTGCCCAGACCTTCCCATCCTATCCTATTCCTATTCCTTTTCCTGAATTGTCAGTTTATGAGAAATTTGGCCTCAGTCTTTCAGCCGAGAGTTGCAGCGTGTTCATTTGTTCTGTGGGAAAGAAGAAAGCTTTGAAGGCTGATGGCACAACAACCACCTTTTCATTTTTGTGAGCATCACATCCATCATGAAAATAGCATAAGCCTTCATCATGGTTTTCCTGTCTTCACCTTAGATGTAATCCTGGCTGTACAGCCATGGTCATGGATATACAGAAAGTGGGGAGGCTGGGAGAGCTGGCACAGCCTAAAGGGGGAGAGAGGCAGAGTATGAGGCACAGAAAACGTACCTGGGGGATGCACATACAAATCCAGAACCACTGGCAATGCTAGGAACCAGCACTGGGACGAGATCCACCACACTGAAGAGAAAGACTGCCCACCAGAGCGAAAGCTTCTGTTGCAATATAAAAGACACAAAGAAGGGGAACCTCAAAATGTGGTTCTCTGCTGAGGGACGAGTACAGCAAGATGTTACTATTTTTTACCCTGTTCCTTCTCTGTGCTCAGTCAGGTCTGCTCAATTGAGAGACAAGAAATTCTTTCTATTTTTTCTTGCTGATGGTTCTACAAAGCAAACACATAAGAAAAAAAGGATGGAGTTTGTTCAACATGCCTGTGCCCTCAAAACCAAGCTTCATGGTTTGGGGTTGCAAAACTTCCACGTAAAAACAGTTCTGGGCCTGTCAGCTTCAACTTTAAACTCGTTAGCACTTATGTATGTTTGTCAGTTTCAGACACACATTCTAGGTCCTACAGGGGTTCTTCCAAATGGATCAATCCTGAAGCATCCAGGATGTCATGCATGAGATTATTTTCTCTGATTTACTAGTAAAAGTGACAATTTTTTTCAAGTATGTGCTGTGTCCTAACTGCCCCAGGACTGGCAGTTCTGCAGCTTATTTAGTGCAAGGGGAAACTGCAGATCCATCAGGCTACCAAGCAAGCTAATCTTCAGTTACACAAATGGAGAGTCAACCAGTTCAAACAATTTATCTTTCAAAGTCAACACTACAAATGAGAGAAACGAGCAAGAGCTTTTTCATTCATAATAGACAATACATTGTATATTTTTTTAGCATAGATTTTCTAGGTGGGATAGTATCAGCTGACAGAAACTTCTAATTTTCTCTACAGTAAAAGACAGGGCAAATTAAAGGCTTCGGTTGTCTGTACTTTGAAAAGGGAAAAAGGCTGGAATGAAAACTCATTTAAACTGAAACAGATGCTGATTATTCCAGCCCAGTCGGGCTATCCAGAAAGAAACCAACATTTCCTGACTCATTTCATTTCCCTGGTACCTGCTAACCTATTCCAGGATAAGCCAAAAGAATGAAGCAAGATGCAAAAGGACACGCTGTGCACTGGTAGACAAGCTTCTCTCAGCTTGGGTCTGCAGCACCTCAACCACAGTAAGCAATGTGCCTACCAGGGACAGCATAACTCTCAAAGCTAAGGAGGAGGAGGAGTTTGGTACTCACAAAAGTGGCTTTAAAACTACAGAGGTTAAATTTGCCTAAATTTGACTCCATAGTCAAAATGATAAGCATTTGTCAAGGCATTCTGGAACATATTCTGATTAAATCACTTTTTCCACTGATCTCATAGGGACCCTAGGGAGTTGAGCTTTTCAAGGGAAAAGCCACTTCCTCCCAAGGAAAGTGCATTCAAGTCGAATGTGGCCTTGGGTTCACCAGCTTCTTGCATGCCACACATTGCGGTTGGACTTGGATGCTGTAGCAGCACTGCAGATCTACATGCCTGCAGGTGATACATGGCATCTCCTGCCACGGTACCTGCTCCACCTGACTCTCACGTCAGACTACTAAAGTTGGCTGGCACCAGTGCTCTGGTGCAGCAAGGCTTAGATTTCATTCACACTGCATGTTGTTTCTTGCCTTCAAAGGTCCAGGAACATTAGTACTAGGCTGACTGGTATGGCACGGTGTGCAGCCCAACTTTTTCTTTGCTGAACTTCATAAAAGGCTGTATTCCTGCCCCTGCACTGTGTACAAGAGGGAACAGCCTTCCATCTCCCCCTCGTCCTTTGTGATCTTCCATTCCTCAGTAGGCACAAGCATAGCCTGTCCTGCAAAAAAGAAAGCCTGAAGCCAACCAATTCTGTAGTTTATCATTTCTAGCTGATAAAGGTCAGCAAAGCCAAAGGAAAGAAGCTATTGCAGAAGCCAAAAGGGGGAAAGGTCTCTGGGAGTGGTGGCCCCAGGAAGGCTGAACAGTTTTATTACATGTTTTTCTTAAGATTAATGGGTACAGTAATCTCAAGAAAAACAACTCGACTGTGTCCTAAAAGTTACTGGGAGTGGCAGCACATCCATGCTGAGTTGTGTGAAAAGCCAGTTGCCCCATGCCCAGGCAAGCACCATTGCCAACAGGTTAACCAAGGCCAGAAGTAGCAGCAGCTTTCCTTGGGATAACATCCTGTCACTGCTGAGCCTGCTGCCTGAAATGTGGAAGATGGAGATCAGCAAGAACAGGAGAGTCCTATGAAATAACATCGACAACAAACCATCACCACCAAAACAACCCCCCGCCCCCTCCCAAAAAAACACCAGTACCCACAACCTTCCTTCACGTTCTCTCAAACAAAAATATTTTCTTCAAAAGGCATTTGGGAATGGAAAATTGAGTTGGAATAAAACATGTGCCTGTTGGTCTTAATAGCTGCAGCTCTGCTATCTATTTTCTCTCCCCCTTTCAGACTGTCAGCAGGGACTGAGTGTTCTTCTGGAGCCAGAGATGGATTTCCTGAACGGTGACAAATAGCAGTAAAGCCTGAAGTCAATTCCACAGTGAAATCATTATATAAATTGCTCTTTCCTGCAGGAAAGAGATGGATGAAAAATAAAACAAATCAAAAAATAGTATGAAATGAATAATCTTACAGTTACGGGAAGCCGGAAAGTACAACCCCAAAAATGATGCTGGCTCAATCAAGGAGCCGAGCATTATAAGGAGCACACCTGCAAATGAAAATCTCAGTTGAGGATTTATGAAAAAATAAAATAGGATCCTGAAAGCTAGATCTGTTCAGATGTACAGTGATCTTCCAGGAGGACGTCATGAAACTCCTGCCAGGAGAGAGGCAAACTAGGCCAGAGTGAGTGCCAGCAACCCTAATATTTTGTGTTGGTGTAGGAGCACACAGCTGCCTTGATACTGATCTGGTGTGCTAGGTGCTGCACAAAGTGTTGTTCTGGCTCAGGGACTGAAAGCTGAACTGAAGACCAGAAAAACAATGTGCATTTGTCACTGACACAGGGAAGGGGAGAAAAGAAAAGCAGCCGACACACTGCCAAGTCTTTTACAGGCCAGACAGACAAGGAGAGTGTTGGAGAGATCTCAGAAAGATTTTTTTCTACACATTAATATTTGGTTAGTTGCAAGCTTGGTATAGAAGCATAGAGCTGTCTGAAATGGTGGTGGAACTGCCATGGGGGTGTTGCAGGGTGATCTTGGGACGGAACTGACATCTGGTACAGCACTAAAACAGATCCATAGGAATGGGCTGGGGAAAGAAGGCTTCTGGAGCTGAATGCATTCAATGTGGAAGAAAACAGAGCTGAGAGACAGAAAAGGAAGAAGTGGCACAGACAAAGCGACAGACTGAGAACAGTCCTGCACTGTGAGGACAAGGGCTTGGTTATTCGAGAGTTTTCTTTCCCTTTCTTGTTTCTCAGGGGCAGAGCCAAGTTTCAAAGGATAATAATACAATCATTGGACTGTGTTAAGAGCTTTATGGCCAGAGTTTACCATATGTTAAAATATTGATTCTATTTCTAACATACGCTTTTGACATGGACGTTATTTTTTCTGTATAGAAGACTGACTTCTGCATACAAAAGCTGGGACTTCAAAGCAGGATCCAGTGATGCTGGATAAATACAAAGTGACGTAAGTGAAGCACAAGTCTCAGACTTTTTCCACTCAATTAAATAAAGATAGCAGGAGAGACACTAAGCAGTGCGTGGCGGTGAGAAGCTGGAATAATTAAACAATGATATGACAGAAGGTGCGTTTACGGGCAATTACAGCATGTCTCTGCTGGCACTTCAAGGCACAAGGCCAAAGACTTAAGCGATTGAAACCTCACAAGTGGAGCAGTAACCTCCTAGAAATGCCATTCTGGAGCACCTAGCCTGGGAGCCCAGAGCGGGACTCTTACACAGCCACAGGACAGCAGTTAGCCTCTGCTTTCCCTGGATGTTATTGGTAGGGATAGAACAGAGAGAGCAGCTGGTCAGAAAGCTGTCTGTGCACCCTGAGGAGCGTATGGCCAGGCACTTGTACTTGCATCCATAGCAGGGAGAGACAGAACCTTTGAGCTGAGGAAGGATGTCTCCTCCTTGTCTTGATGTGTACAGCTTGAGAACAGCGCTGCAACAAACAGCAACGAATTTAAAATGAGTATATTCAGCAGCCTGAACTAGAAGAAATCATTTATACGTTAACAGCATTCCAAAAACAAGCATAGGATTAAACATCAGGCTACCAAGCTTAAGGCCTTGAAGGCATTTATGATTTCCTCAGGGAATCACAGAGGTTTTCTGCTCCTCCCAGGATGCCAGCCCACCTCCTCCTGCTGCCCTGAGGACGGCTCTGCACCCTCCCTACTGCTCAGCAGCTTAAGGGAACAACTGCATGAAATCTGTGCATGCATTTCTGAAAGCATTTGTATGCATTATTCAACACACGTTAGTCATGCTGGTACACTACGTTTCTGACTTCATCAGCACATATAGAGGTGAAACAAGCTCTAAATGTTCATAAAAGTAGGAAAGAGACCTCCCTGAAAAGCAAACAGAGATAGGTGTTGTTAAAAGCTTCTTAAACTGTCAACAAAGTATTTACTTAAATTACTTAAACTCAGAGCTGAAAACTGCTCTCAAGGTGAGCAATTCTCATCTTGAGTGTTTTTTTTTTTAAAACACCCTTTGTCTGGGGTTGCATGGTTATATGGGACGCTCAACCAGATTTTCCTTTTTAAAGGACTCAATCCAGACTTTCTTGTTGCATGGAAAGAAAAAAAAAAGAAAAAAAAAAGGAAAACACGATCTTGAAAGGCTCAAAAAATCAGAATACAAATGAAAAGCATTTAAAATGTATGAAGGCAAAAACCAAGACTTGTAAACAAATGGGACTGGCTTCACCTAAATGCTTTTTTCTTCTACTTAGAATGTTTCTCAGTACTTAAAATAAATGTTGTCTTATGTATGCAGTGGCACATGCAGCAAGTGACTGCCACATTATGAAACTCTGTATTCCAGCAATGCACATCTCTGCTGTCTGTCGCACTCAGAATATCTGGGTAGAGGAGGAGGAAAACAAGCTTATCATTTATACAATAATTGCTGGTTTTGTGGTCGTGAGGCTTTCTGCAGAGTACAAGAATAACTTGTTTGCAACACCAGTAAAAAAGGATGGAACCTAGAGTGCGTTGTCTCCCTCTGGAAGCCTACTCACGCAGTGTCAGACACCATCTGGCTTCACCCCAAGGCCAGCTCTCAGCACATAGTGAGGGCACAACTTCAGACCTGGGTGCCCCCCAAGGTCACAACCGATCGTGCCATCCCACTGCAAGCACGTCTTGCTACCATAAGAAAAAGAGTATGTATCAGAGTACAACAACCCCCAGATCCATAGGAAATGGAATAAACAAACTTAAACCAATATAACTATGCTTTCCTTAGCAGAACAAAAACAGAGTCCTTCATATATAACTGGAATATCGGTTAATTGCAGCTAATATCACTCTAGTGGATGAACACTAGTGTTATTCAAAGCAAAAACCATCACTGCTTTTCAGGCACCTTGAAAAATATGACCCTGAGCACCCAGCAATGCCCGTGCCTCTCTCTCATGCAGTTCTTCCAATCCTGAAGAACTGCATTTTCCTTAAAGAAAGAAGTTTCTTAAAAGCAGACTTACCAGAGACCGCCGAAAACAATCCTCATAATCACTCTGTCTCAGTGCTACCAGCTTTCCAGACAGGCTGCCAAGTCGGCATTTGACTAAGAAAATAGGTTTAGCACAAATCTAGATTCCTCTTCTCAAGCACTAAAATGCTTAAGTAGCACATCGAGTTGACCATTGTTTCTTATCACCAAGCAAACAAACCTCGTTGGCAGGAAAACTGCATTTACAAAGCGACTCCCTGCACGACTGAGATGGGCTCTGGTTGCTACAGATGCCGATCCTCATGGTCATCCGCAACGTCAAAAAACCTATCCCACAATTTGATTTCAACGTCTTGCTTTCAGTTCGTTTTCTGTTTCTCCACAGACCATATTTGTTACCACAGGAGTAACTGTTGGTTTCACAGCACACAATTTTCATTCATAACAGGCTGTCTTTTCCACTCATTTTTAACCAGAGTTAAGATGTTAGATGGATCTGTTAAAGCAAACTACCAAGTCACTGATCTACAAATTGTATGTGATGTGCAAAACGGCGTGGGCTGCAAACATTCACAATTTTCATAAATTAGACCCCAGTCCCTCATCCTTTCCCTTCCAATCAGTAGGAAATACTAATTGGCACACCAGAGAGCCTGCTTTTCCCACTGAAATCAGTGAGAACACTTCTGCGCACTTCAAAGGGTACAGAAGGATGTCCAAAGCAAGCACATCCATTTTGCAGTCTCACCAATGCCAATCTTTTGACCTGCAAGTGGAACGCATGAATCACAACAGAAGCGGCCCGCTTCTGGGCCGTCTGAAACCAAACCAAAAGTGTTATCTTTGGCTGACTCCACAAAAGCCAGGAAGTCGGGGACCCATTTTCAGCCTCTGCAGGTTGCTCTGCTGGCCCCAAATGCAACGAGCAGGCAAGACTTCAAGAGAAGTGAAAGCTGGCTACCTGAGGGACCGTCAGTTTCCTACTGTAGGTTGCCTTAGAGGAAAAAGGAAATAGTTCTGGAACAATGCAGACAGGCTTTAAATAACTGTCAGAGAATTCTGCTTACTGGAAGTTAAAGGTTTATCCCAGGTCTTACCGTAGACCCTAGAGTGCCTTAGGTTCCATAGCAGACAGCAGAGGGAAGCACACGGCCAGCACAGAAATCATCACAGAATCGTAAGAAGCTGGATTTGGAAGGGAGCTTTAAAGGCCATCGGGTCCAGCCCCCTGCACTGAACAGGGACACCTACAGCTCCATCAGTGCACAGAGCCCCATCCAGCCCGACCCTGGCCGTCTGCACGGGTGGGACACGCCGCCTCTTCGGGCAACCTGTGCCACTGCCTCACCGCCTTAATTGTGAAAACTTTGTTACCTGCAGACCCTCGAGGTAACCCACGGCCAACACAAACAGCGCGTGTGGGAACACAGGCAACCTCACTAGCGAGAGCTGGGGTACAGCAGCTCCGGAAGGTGGGCCGGGCCCGTCCGGCTGTGAGCCGAACGGCTGTGCGCCGAGCTGCTGCAGAGCAGCGGGAGGGAGCCTCGGAAATGCAAATCCGCGCTCTGCTGGGGGATCCCGGCGCACCGGCCGGGCTGGTTTGGCTGCATTTATGCCCTCAACCTTCGAGGCTTTTACCGGCGTTTACCTTCTAACCAGCAGCATGATTCACCCCACGAACCCTGAGGCGCTGCCCGGAGACGAACTCGGGAACGCGTCAGACCGGACAGAGCCCACCCGTCGATCGGTACCCGCTGGCTTTTTATGAAAAGCAGCGATCCCCGTGCCTCGCGGCCACGCCAAGTGCACGCACTCAGGCAGGCCGGCCGCAGCCGAGCCAGCCGGCATGGCGCCGCACTGCAGAACCACCTGCTTCCCCCTCCAGCGCCCACCGCGGAGGTGGGCGGCCGACGCCTTTCTCTCCCCTGTAAGAACTACAAGCCCCAGCATGCCCTGCGTGCGGGCGCGGCGCATGACGGGATTTGTGGCTTTCCGGGCAGCCCGGCGCATGTGCGGGCGGGCGGAAGCCGCCATGCCGGAGGGTAAGGGCCCGTTCCGGGAGGTGCTGCCCAAACAAGGTACGGCCGGCGGGCGGGATGCGGCCACGGGCACCGCCGCGAGGCGGCTGACGCGCTGCTCTGTCTCCTTCGCAGGGCAGCTGTCGGTGGAGGACACGGCCGGCATGGTGCTGTGCAAGCCGAAGGTGCTGCCCCTCAAATCGGTGTCGCTGGAGAGGCTGGAGCAGCTGCAGCGCGCGGCCATGGAGGCGTCGCGGCCGCCCGAGGGCACTGCGGGCCCCCAGCCGCAGCCCTAGGCGGGGCGCCAGGTACCGGCCGAGCGGCCCGGAGCCTCCTTTCGTCTCGTTCTTCCCTCACGGTTGCACTGCGAACGGACGCGCGGGGCCCGAGGAGGCGGCTTTCCTCCCGCAGAGGCGCAGCTGCGCCCCGGCGGCTTCAACGGCCTGAGGCCGCGGTGCAGCACCGAGAGGGAACAGCGGCACTGCGATAAAAGGCTTGTTAATAGCGCACCGTACGTTCGTACCGTTAGTTTAACTACTTCAGCCTTCAGCTGCTCCCAGGGAGCGGAGGGGCAGCGCCGAGCTCTGCTGCTCTGCGACGGCAGCGACAGAGCCCCAGGGAACGGCACAGAGCTGCGGCCGGGCAGGGGCGGGTAGAGAGAGGCTCTGCCTCCAGGGCAGCGGGCACGGCATGGCACAGCACGGAGCTGCTCTTAGAAACGCGGCTTGAACGTGGCGTGATCGCCTGCAGAGCCAGCAGTCGGACTCACCTTGTGGTCCCCCTCAGGACTGTCCGTCATTCTGTACTCACTACCTATTGTAATATACAAAAGGTTGGTGATAGAAGTGCTGTGCAGTGCACACACTTCAGAGATTTGAACACAGTAAAAGCAAAAGGCAGGAAGGAGAGCTTCACAAAAAATATTTTTAATATGTTTTTACCAGAATTTTTCACTTTTCCAGTTACATAGAAAAAAGGACTGGTTTGGTACGTGCTGGCTGGAACACCTAAAACCGACCAGTGGAACAGGTGAACTTGTCCAATGACCCAGCTCTCTTTTCTTGGGCTCTTTAAGACAAAGAAACAGCTATTTTTCCTCCCAAAGCACAATATTTCAGCAGCAGCAACGAAGGGGATCACAGCGGCTTAACCTGACCCTTCTAGAAAGCTCTGTATAAATCAGGGATTTTACAATGAAAACACTGTCCTTGAAAGAAACAGCGGCAGTCAGACGTGGATGCAAACATGGAATGATAGGTCATAAACATGGCACTTACAAAAAGATAGCTTATCTGAAGGCACCACCACAACAGAGTGGCCAGTTGGTCTACTGGATGCCCAAAGAAAGAACTTTTCTTTCTGAAATTTATAAAACTATTTTTAAAAAAAATGATCTGTACCCAAAACACGTGCTCTTAAAAAAATATGAACTGTGCTAAGCAACTCTTAGAAATTTGGTATATAATATATGCATATACATACATACATGCACACGTGCCAAAGAGGCCTGTGTGTTTGTATATATATATATAGATACCTATCTTTTTTCCCTTTCAACTTCTAAGGCTTCAGCAGTTGGTTCCAACATTCAGTAGCTTTCTAGTTTAAGCTGGCCTCCATCTCCTTCACTCACAAAACGCTTCCTGCCCCTGTAAAAAAAGTAGAAAGTATTTTTTCAGCAAGTGTACAGTAGCATCACCTCTTTTGCTCATCTGTCATTGTGAAGTCATCTGTCATCTTCTCTTGGTCCTGAGAGTCAAGTGTGAGGTGTATAAGATTGAGCAAAATGACAGTCTTGATCACTAGTAAACTAAGGCATCTGAATCCTACATCTAAAGTTATCAGGCTTTTCAAATTTCTATTTCCCTTACCTTTTAACGTTTAACATTACCATTCACACTTCCAAAAGCTGCTAGCTTGAAAGCCTGCAAATGACATTTTTCTTCCCCAAACTGAAATACAAGCTCAAAATACCTCAATATATTGATGAAAGTTGCAGTATAATCCAGTTTTTGTCGCAGCAACGACTTTCAGCCCTACCAAACCCTGCTGATAGTGAGGTACAGACAAACTGGAAAATATCTGACAGCATTTCTGATCCGTGAAATCATGAATAGTTTTAGCATCAAGTTTAAACTTTTACAAATTCCCCATAAGAAATGAAACTTACAGGTTTTATTCTGACTGAAAATACAGAATACTGATTAGTTACAGTAAAACAATAATAAAGCAGAGAACACTACAGTATGTGTGCATCTCATGGTTGTCTTTTTTTCTTTCTTTTAAATTGGGTATGTAGAGATTTTGCCACATAAATGCCTTGTTGCTTTGTGACAAAAACATTACAATTGGTTGTCTAATCCTGGAACTCAATTCAGTTTACAGTGTTTAAACTGTTTTAAAACGTTTGTTTTTTTTCCCCTCCAGGTTTGTCTGCATGGATCATTAAAACACCTGCATCTTCCAGCTCAGTACTGCGCTGACCTCTGCCAAGCAAATGAGCAAAACTGAGAGCAGAGGCAGGCCTTCATCTGCTGCAGCACATAAGCACACTGCCGGGGATTCCAGCAGAGGCTTACTTCCCTCAGATACGTATCCACCCTGCTCTTTTTATTCCTCCACCTTCCCTAGTCTCTGTACCAGCCTGTCATACCCAGGTTGTAAGATCCTGCTTTCAAACTGAGTGCCAGCACCTCTTTGTAATAAAACAAGTACCTTGAAGGACAGACGTCTCTCAGTGGTTTGGAGATGATTCCAGCCTGAAAACATTCCTCTACAAACCGCTCAAGCACAGAATAGGAGTGTGGCACATCCAGGTTAATGTCTGGTATTTCACAGTAAACTCGTTCATAGCCCTGTAGTTTAAGAATGCAAATAACGATTTGGTTGGTCTAGAATTACAATTTTCTAAACATCTTTTTGCATGTTTAGATGACTTCTTTTTAATGCAATTTCATGTATTCTTTAAGCAGTTTCAACAAACTGAAAGCAGAATACCTGCAAATTAGTGGCAAAGCAAGGTGTAATACCAGCCAGTTCCAAGAGCTGGTGTTACACAACGACGTATCTATATGAATACGCTAGCTGAGTATTTCAGCTTCTGAAAAAGTCAGAAATCCAGACAGTGCAGACTGCATACGATAGCCTAGCTGCTAGTAACACGAGGAAGAAGGATTAATTGCTCTGCCCTGTAGACAGAGTGAAGGCCACACATCTCAATGAGAGATGCAATAAATTACAAATAGCATTTAAAAGAAAATAGAAGCTACTTGAAGATCTTGCCCAGCGTTCTTTAAATGCCATTCTTACTCTTTTCATTTGGTCCATAGTAATGACAGAAGACCTCGAGAGAGATTTCAGCAAATCCAGCATCATTTTAAAGGTCTTTTCTCCAGTTGACTCCAAAACCATCACAATTGCCTAAAACAAATAATGCAAGGTTTTTTAACTAAAAAGAAAATAGTGGTACGAGTACATGTTGTGTAAGCACACCAAAGTGCAAAAAAGAGTGAATGCAATACTGTGTGTTTTCTGGGAGAAAGCCCATTTGCTACAAGCAGTCCCAATTCCAGGATATTATTATTTGAAAGGAAAGCCTGATAAAAAGTTATTTGCATAAAGATAAAAGGTATGAAAAAAGAGAAAGGACTAGACAGTAAAGAGCACTGCCTAGTTTGAGGGGTATATAGCTGTATCTGCATGGTTGCTGCAGCACTGATGACAATTAATTTTGTATCTAGGATTTTAGAAAAAGGACTCCTAAGTTTAAAATGTACCAGTCTCCACAAACCCCATCAACAAAAGGTGTCTGCTTTCTATTCTAGAATACTTTCTATCCTAGAATAAGGAGTCAATTTATTGAAAAGATAATTTTATAGACTTTGAGTGTTTGGCTTTCTTGGTAAACAACCATTTCAACTACTAGATACAGCAGAGTTCTTTCTCATATAGTGTGGTTCTGAATTATCTCAACCTTCTACATGTACTTAGATGGAACAGTTCCACACTGAAAAGGAAACTATAACTTATCAAAAACAGGTAACACCTGTTAGCATACCCAGATGTCTGAAATCTGTTGTAATGTGTATTTAAAAGGAAATAAACTCCAATACAACCTGGGGCTTTTGCTGGTATTCCTCAGCAGAAAGCAAGCTAGGCTCTTATTTGTCAGATGTCTGTCTGAACCCAACAAAGAAAAAGTAATTCTGGATCTTCCCAGAGGGACCAGCAGCTTGTTGCACTACGCACAAGTGAGCACATAAACTTTACATGAAACAATTTATTTAAATAACATCAAAACTTGCAACGGAGCTTCAAATTCCAGCTGCATGCATACCCACATCAAAACAAAACCTGTTGGTGTTACTGGCAGTCATTAAAGGGACTCGTTTCTCCTTACCTCATATACAAGTTCGTGGTGAAAATGGGGTACTTCCAGTTCCTGAAGGCAACGTTCAGCTTCCAGCAGGTCTCCAGAAAGCAAGTACTCTTTCAGCAGCATATCAATCTATTGCATTTTAAAACAAACAAAAAACCCATCACTAGTTAGGTACAAGATTTAAAAGCTGTCAACTGGTTTGGTGATCTGTGATCAACCTAGTAGCAAGCCAGCTCCTGAAACCTGCAGCTAGAGTTCTAGTAAATGTAATTAAGTTGAGGCATGAACAGCAACCTGAAACACAATGTAAGCCAAATACCTCTCTCTGTAGCATAATATAGATGTGCTAGCACTAAAAACTTTGCTGTAAGTGATGTCAGTTTATCTTAATGCCTGAATTCTTTATCATCTGCTACACTCACAAAAGAGATTACATCATGACTATTTTAAACCTTCCGCCTACTTCATAGAACAAATCTCTAAGTGTTCACAATCCTTCCAGCCTCGTTTATTTTCAAGTCATTGGTGCTTTTTGTCACTGACACCAAAAAATATACTTATTTTGTAATCTAAAATTACCTCACCATTTTGTACTATAAACTCTAATAAACCAAGAATAGCTGTGCACTTGCAATGCAGAATATGAGCCAGTATGTTTCCACCACTGGTCACTAAGGATAGCCACGTCTACCTACAAAATGATCATCAATTTTCAAAACCTACTTTGTATAAAACAAACTGAAATAAGAACATTTTTTTAATAAATGACACCAAACATCATTTAGCTGCAGGATATGTGTATTTCTCTGCTCCATCCCAAACAAGATAAGCTTTAAGAATAAACTCTGGAGAGAAGAGATTTGTAGAAGTCAGCTACCTCTTTAACAAGGTGTTTCACAGACTGCTGGCCACCTCCTGAGCCCCACACGTTGTCTATGCGATTTCCACCCTTTGTCACACTCAGCAACACGGTAGCTCGGTCCAGTGCAGCTCTAGAAAGTAAAGGTAGTGTTTTAGGAAGTTAGGAAACTTCAGTGAAAGACACCTGTAACATCCACAGCAACCCCCCCCCCACCACATCTATCACTTCTCTTCAGTCAAAGTGATCCTGTCTGGGAAGAGGTCACACCACCTTTACACTGTTGGTTATACTGAACTCAGGACAGCGGAGAATCCTGCAAAGGCAGTAAGGCTGAATCATGAATGCAGAACCTGAAGTGCTCCAAAGGAAAGAACAGTTTCTTTTCCAGAGATGAATTGTAGCTGGACTGCTCCAAGGATGCAGCTTGGCAGCTACATCTCAAAACAGAAGTGACTTTCATGCTGAAATGGATTTGCTATCTATGAAATTGTGGAACTTTAGAGTTCAAGCCAAAACAGTACTTCAGAAGGCAAATATGTAGTTGCAAAGAGATGAAAAACTAAAGTAGGTGAGCAAAAGAAGAAATGGCAGATCCAGTTAAGCACTATCCAGCTAAAGAAGGTCCAGTTATCTCCCAATGCTCATATTAATGCTAGTGAAAAAACAGCTATTCACTGAGATTTAACAGGCAGCAAAGACTGGCCAAAAAATGGCAGTGGCAGCAAAACATCCCAGATGT
The DNA here is from genome assembly GCF_905368555.1 of Meleagris gallopavo. Lineage (NCBI taxonomy): Eukaryota > Metazoa > Chordata > Aves > Galliformes > Phasianidae > Meleagris > Meleagris gallopavo. The sequence continues at coordinate 25,491,333 of NC_139411.1, read as the reverse complement.
GGAATATACAGGCTAAAATCCTTCATGCCACAAGAGAAACTTGTGTAACATGTATCAATTTTCACAACTTTAACCCCCAAATTAGGCAACTCAGCACTGGCCTTCTTCCTAGAAGTATGCAGCATAACAAATGGAACTTTTCTAAGTTTTAGGAGCTCAGCACCTCATTATCCAAGTCTGAAACACTTATGGGAGAACAAACAATAAAAAAAAAACCATGGTTAATTATTACAGCGTCTCTACTCTCTGATGTTCCTTGAAACATCTCACCCTGGAACTGAAAACATTTATTGATGAATAAAGTGCCACATTCTAGGAAAACATACTGCACAAACTTGAAACCTTTATGAGGCAAAACACTTCATCCCTTGTGTGTTTCACAACATCTTTAAAGCAGCTGCGCTGACGCTGTGACTCATTAGCCACATTAAAACTTTTCCTAAAGGCAAAACCTTTTATAACCACTTCTTGTTTCAGCTCAGGCTCCCCATTCAAACTTCAGTGGGACAACAAACCCAACAAACTGACCTAAAACGTATCAATAAGTTTTCAAGGCGCTTCCAGCGTTTCTTAGCTGACCTGAGCAAATCTGGGCTTTGTTGTTATTGCAGACTGTGCGTTTTTGATCGCTTAAAATTAGAAATGAACTCTGAGAACCAAATGGTTTGTCCCCAAGTCCCAAATTCCTGATTTTCTTAGGCACTTGAAATAGAAAACCACAGCTATAGACCTCAAGAAACTTACCGAGCTTGGATGCAATCCACAGTGCCTTTGTAGCCATCTATGTAAGTACTGCTCAGAATCCCATCTCCAACAGCTCTAGCAATAAACTGGCCCACCAACTACAACAAAACAGAAGCATTTTTAAGTAAAAGTTGAACCTGAAAACAGTTTTAAGTAGACAAGTGTAATATGCTTGGTTTTCAGATTTTATTTATTTTTATCTCAAAGCATAGCCTGGGAAACTGGATACAGGGATTACAAACTGGAAGATTCTCCATAGCTATGTTTCAAAATACAGTCTTACTTCATTTTGCTTGATTAATTTTAGGACAATTTAAAAAGAAAAACTTTTGATGACCAACATAAAAATCTGTCAATATACCTGTGGTGCCCTGGGAGAATCCAACACTAATTCAGGCAGATCTTTAAGCAGTCTGTCAAATGACTTTTCCACATCAGTTTTGCTTACTACTGTCCCACAAAGGTCGGAGATAAGCTTAGATGTCATCTCCCTGTGACTGGCCTTCCCCTCTAGTGCCAAGGAAACAGCCAGCACTGGCACACTGTATTTCATTTCACCGAGGTTTAAATCCTTCAGCATCTCCTAAAATAAAATTTGTAAAACAGAACAGATTAAGATCTCACCATTATAGAAATGTACGTTATTAACAGATATTTCCACAATTACATACGTGCTTCTACCTATGTAATGAATTAACTGCTAAGGCATTCCTATGCACTTTTCTGGCAAACATTCATTTACAGCTAGCACTCGGGACTCACTTGTGCACTGTGAGTTTGCCCCTTAAAATAAGTGTAAAGCACATGACATACCGAAACCTCATTAGTATCTCCATGTTCAAAATATTCCTGTATGATCGGTGTTAAAGTTTTTTCAAATGCTCTTTCATCCAGAGGTAAAACTACTGTTTCATAGACACAATTCTCCTATTTCAAAAGGAAACAAAAACAAAGATTTTTATAAAGTGCTAACAGCATCAAAACACAATCTACACCTCTAATGCTTTAGTCCTCATAGCCAGTGTTCCACCAGAAAATATCAGATTATGTCTCTATGGTTGAAGTGTGGACAATGCTGGCTAAAAGTCATACTTCTTGTACTTTGAGTTTAGTGTTAACTGAATTCACTGTTAAATGACAGTAAATACTCCACAATCTGTTCCTAGCATTCTTCTGACACCATGTGAACACAGAATCAAGTACTCTGGTACTCAAGGGAGGGTGACAGAAACTCCTACCCCAGCCCCACAGGTATCAGGTCCACAAGATTAAACTTCTGGCAACCCTCCCTGCAACTGACACTTCTGTCCCTGCCAGCCTGCTTGTTTGCCCTCTTCCCCAGAGGGCCTTCGTGATCAGACAGGTGATAGCATGGTACAGATCTGGCAGACAGAGAAAAGCACTTCCAGAACATCTATAAGTCAAGTTATTCCCTAAGAGGAAAATGTTATGCAGCAACAGGTCCTGAAGAGTTCTAGCACTGCCAGGACTCCCCACTATGATTCAGTTCCTCACAGACTACAGAACATTCAGAGCAATATTACAGATTGCTGACGTTTCAAAGAAATTTCCAACTGATACTTAAGAAATATTCTAGGACCAAGAATTACAGCAGAAATCCAAAAGCCTACTCTTCTATCATATCATTTGTTTACAATCTTAGAAAAGCTAAGCAGGAGTTTAATGCAATTCTCAATTTTCATACAAATTTATTTTATGCAATCATCAACTTCATTTTCAATAGCTACCAGCTCATCTGTGATGAATTGGTGGAAGAAGTGATTCTAACATACCCACAGAGCATCTCAGCAGTTACGGCTACAGCAAAAAGCTACAGCTCAAAGTTCACCACCATCACTCTGCTGTTGTTACACAGGCTTTATTTATGGTCTCACAAATGCATCTGTCACAGAGACATCACTAATCTGTGCCTGTAATCTCAGAGATTTAATCTGATAAAAAAATTAGTGAGGAAATTGCTTTCTTTTTGTTGGTGTTTACATAGCTGTAAAGCAGAATCTTCCACAACATATCCTAAATAAATATATGTAAATAAACAGAAAATCCAGGTCCTCAACTTCACACTCCTTTAAGTGTTTGTACCAAGAAGATACAAGATATTGTATCCCCAGTGTTGGAGATACAAAGAAGAGAGAAATCCCTAGAAAATAACATCATGAGCTAAACTCCCAGCTGCAGTCCGTGTTGCACTTTAACACAGTGCCTGCTTGCAACTCGGAGCAGCACTGCAACATTCACCTCCATGAAAACCTGCAAGAGAAGAACACACCTGGGAAAAACACACTGTCTAGTCAGGCACAGAAGGAGGGTTTGGGTGTAAGATCTGTGCATACTAAATACTGCAACACTTCTACACCAGTCTTCTTTAAGTCAATAATCCATTCTCAAACAAACAAACAAACAAGAGTATTAAGCCAGCCAAACATCCATATAACTTAGGAGGTTAAGCATTTATTAATATGAGCATCACAGTAATTTTAATTAATATAAAATCAAAACAAGCACTGAGCAAAGAAGTTTGTTTGCCTACCTGGTCATCATCGTAATTAGGATCCTTAATATCTACTTCTTCCACATCATACACTTGACCTGGTGTTCCCCAGACTCCCTTACCACCTGCTCCACCTGGCAAAATGCAGAACAGTAAGAAATGAAGCCAGGACAGACAGTTTACAAACAAGACTTGGAACACAACCCAACATTCTTTCACTCACAGGTGTGCTTGTAGCCATTGACTCTGGCAACATATGCTGAAAGTGGCAGAAGCATTTGTATGACATGTTCAGCAACTAGTCTTTTCATTACTTTCCACTAAGATATTAAAAGCAGTGCACACAGAAGTGCACAAGAATTACTGAAGGTTGAAACAACCGTACTTTTAAATACGGTCAAGCCCTCAGTTTACACTGTTAACAGTTCTGTGAACCACTTGACCACAACAGTATTCAGTTTACTAATAAAAGATACTTAAAGTCTGAAGTTATTTAACAATACACACATTTTTTTCCTGGTAAGATTCCACCTACAACTAACTCCTATTGCCACTACCTAACAAAGAACCAAGTGCCTGCACAAAGACCGTGTGTTCTGAATACAATTCTCAATAAAACCACCACCACTACATTCTGGACAGAATCTTTATCCTGGTACTCTCATCAACAAACCACACCAACCTTTCTTTGGAAGACCTCTTCCTTTCCCAGAGCGGGAGCGTCTGTCCAGCACTTTCCCCTTAGGGCTTGTTGGTACAACCAGCCCAGCCTTCTGCGTCTCTCCATTCTCACTAACAGAGTCTCCTCTCCCAGAATCTCTTGAAGAATTCTTCCTCAACCGCCTCTTTGCTTTAGCATTTATTTTGGCTTCAGTAATTGAAGTTGCAGGAATCCAATTGCCATTGATTTCAGTCTTTCGTTCCTCAGACCCACCATTTTCTTCATCACCGGAGAACAGAGCATCACTCAGATTCTCCACTTCTTAAAAAGAAAACAAAGTGAAAAATCTGTTATTGTTTAGAACTGGTTTATGTTAAGATACCATAACACGCTGCATTTAAAATGGACTACATCATTATATAGTACTCTTACTTCCAACAGATAAATGGTGATGTTTTATTTAGACGTGTCCACACATCACAGTAATAAAGAGTTCCTTATCCCCCTACACTACCCACAATCTAAACAGAGCTTGTGTTAATAGCTGGAAAGCAAACGAATAAACCATTTATAAATAGATAAACCACAGAAAACTCCACCCTTGTTAAACTATTTATCAGAATTCCACAGTGCATAAGATCTATGTGACTGGTTATCACTCCACCCACTCAGTGCTTGTTTTGGAAAAAAACAACTGTCCATGCAGTGAATTTTGTAAGAACTCAGTGCCATTAACTGAATGGCCACCACAAATCATCAACCAACATTCCTCTCATTCGAGGAACTTCAAACATAGCTCACCGTCTGCAAAATCAATGACAGACACACAAGAGCCTGTGTATGAGACTGCTTTAATTTCTGTTTTTGAAGAAAGAAAAAAAAGCAGTTTAATACAAAACTTGGAGAGTTTGAAAACAAAGACTCCGAATAAATGTTCTGAAACAGCATGATCTCACTTCCCTAGAGATTGTTCCTTATTGTCTGCTAAGTGAAGACTGTTTCTAAAAGTCACCATGTTTTATTCCTCACTGCAGTCATATGTAACAGTTAACTAACTAGCTTGGTCTCCTTTTAAAACACCCTCTGTAGAATGAAAAAATCCCTCTTACAACACCCATAAATGTTTCAGAGCAACTGAAGTGCAATAATGTCACTCCTTTGTGAAGTCAGATCCAAATTTTATACGTGTATTAAGGTCTTAATTCACAAAGAATCTTCCCACACAAACTCTATGGATCAGTAGAACGTTTTAAGTGCCAAAGTCTTTGTAATTTCTTCATCTTCCTCAACTCATGAAGATGAATAATACATAATAATAAAGAAAAGCAATTGAAGACCTGCTTTATATTCCAGTGTGAATTAGAAGACACACACAAAGGCAACAACCTAAGCTGTTACGCAGCCTCCTTTTCTTGCAATCAGAAGACTCACAGATATAACTTCCAGCCACAGCCCAAGGATGCACACTGATGAGGCACACAGGAGCTGCTTTTCCAGCTGCGCCAAACCTGCTTCACAGAAACGTTCACAGCCATAAACCCACAATATGGAGAATATTTTAAACTGTGATTTGAACGTAGCTGAATATATTATTTTACCATTCCAATCCATTCTAATTAAAAATGTCCACTTGACAATAGCTCCAGAATTCTATTTTCTCATTTCAAAATAGGCTCATGACAATGGATTTTGAAAGCAAAGTACACTAATAAAATACTTCTAAGCTCAGAGTGCATATCCATATCAAAGAGGATGCTGCACTACAAAATGATGACAGCGTGATGCAACTGCCTCCTTCACGAGCAAAGAACCACCGCTCAGGAGCACACAGCTGTGAATGCTACAGCCGAACAGTAATGCAGGCACTCTTGTATAAGCTTCTACTCCCACCAAGTATTCCCTTTAAGCTTGCAGCAAGCTAAAAAGAGAAAAACCACGCACCCTGTACAGAAAAACATTCCCACAACAAGCATTCTCAGTTTGTCTCATATTTTAATACTACAATGAGAGATTTGCATAAAGCTAGCACAGGGCAAAAAAGCAAAACTGAAGAGAACAGGTTTCCTTCCGTGAATTCCCCAGGGAGCCCTCCTCAGAACCAGCTCATCTCAGATAATTGAACCGTAAACCCAGCCCAGCCTCCCATTCCTTTCTCCGGTTTAGACCCCACGCTTCACTGATCACTTCATTCTCCCTCAGTTTTCAAAGGAAATGGTCACCAATTAATGAAAACAAGTCACTCCTTGCTCTGACTCCTAAGGAAAGAAGTGAGGCTACAGGACAGTCTCCACACACCCTCCTGATCTCACATTTGAGACTAAATGCAATCCTTTGCAGCCTACGTGACTTAAAATTGCACACTGTATTATATTTCTTATTTAATATAGCAGTATACAACTTGGAGCTGCAGCCTCTTTCTCTACAACACTGTGACCTACTGCCCCTCACTATTAGTTACCTCATTACTCTGGAGAAAACAGATTAAACTTATACTAATTTTGAATACTTTTATTTTTAAAAAATCATTTTTTATAAAATGTATACATCAAATGATGTGCATTTTTTCAACTTCTCATTGTGGCATGATATCATCTATACACAGACATACAAGCAACAACATGTCCTGCACACTTTAAGGCTTTGCTTGCCATGTACTAAAAAGTTATCCAAATTGTTCTTGTTAATCTGCTATTAAACCATTTAAAATCTGAGGTACTCTGCAGCAAGAAGTATCAAAAAGAACACTCAGCAAATATTTCCCTACCCACAAGTTTCATCTGACCAAATTAGATCAGTTCAGATATCTCACAGCTTCTTCTCTACCACCCAAATATAATTCTAAAATGCTGAAAAGCAACCTACTACAGCGAACTGATTCTGGTTTAAAGTAGGAGTTCATAGGAAAAACGATGCAACTTCAGCTGTGTCACATATCATCTTAACCTATATGTATTTTTTTCTAAAAATCATTTAAAACCTACAAAAACTCATTGGTATAGAAAGATCAGTGCAGATCATCACAACTTGAAATTGCATTAATTGGACTAAGCATAATATAGCACTTTTTATATGGACAAAGTCATCAATTTCAAGACAGAGTAACATGCGTTCAGTAACGTTTTCCCACTGCAGCTCACTTTAGCCAAGCCTTTCTTCTAATCTTAAGCTAGACAGAAAGGTAAGGCTGAACCTGCACCTCTTAAATGTACCTTCATATTGCACATTTGAATTTACTTTTGTCTTCAAATTTGCACGACTGAAATATCATACAAGTAGTCCAGAGTCACTATCCAGCAACTTATTAGAGATATGTTAAATGTCTGATTGCTTTTAAAGAAGGTTCAAAATGAACATCATCAAGCAGGATATTGTAATACACAGGTGAAATAACAGTTCTGTAAATATGTGATGAAGATATATATATATAAGTAGTATTATTAAAAAATTAACAAGAAATGCAATTTACAACAGAGAACAGCTCAGATCAGATAAGCAATTTTAGGTAGAAAGAATACTGAATACATTACTTACCTACTGTGCTAACGTAAGCATGCTGCTTTTCTATTTCCATAGCTGCTGAACAGAACTGGCAATGAAATGTAGTCTTAACGATTTCCCTTCAAGGCCTAAGCAAAAATGGAGAAGCTTAGGGGGAAGAAAAGCACTAGACTAACTTCTGAAGGAATAAAGAGCTGCGAAAGCTTCACCTACAAAAATAAATGTTTTTTAAGTTATAATTAACTACCAGTATCCACTGAAAAATTCCTGGGAAGGTAGAAGATGTAACATGAGAAAGCACCACCCTTAAACACGTCTATTTAAGCCTTGATGTCTTAGCACTTGTCAGTTCTGCTGCTTACAGAGGTGGAACCAGGATAAAAGCCATTACGTTTAGGATAAAAACCCTCCATATGCAGCTTTCTTAAGTTGATAAGTCATCTCTATCAACTCGAGACTGTTCACTTCTGCAGAGCAGTTATCTATATTAGCATACAACATTAATGTTGTAATTGCATCTATAAGACAAACAGACCCCAGGTTGAAGTACAGTGATAAAATGATACCACTTTATCAAGTTCAGACAAACCTTTAGAAAACAAGACATTTTTAATTGCTCCTTTCAGGAACACAGTTTTCACATTTTACACTATGTTGATGTACAGCTATCAAATTTTCACAAGCTTCTGTGCCAATCAGCAAGGGATGCAGCCCAACACTTCTCTTTTTTCTGTTACTCTCTCTTCCTAGCAGCTGCTATTCAACAAATCACCACAGGTAACTGTGAAAAGGATCACCATCCATCTTTACATACACAAAATTAGTGAATCCCCACACACCTTTTTACCTGCAAGATTTTCACTAATCACCATTTAGCACTGCAAATAGCATTGGCACGTGTCCATCTCCCAAGAATTCAGATGCACTTCTTTCCCTTTCTTACCTTTTGCTACCCTAAAAACTGCTTACAGTTGAGCCATCAGAATGTGACACCAAATGACATCCCTCCCTTCCGCTTTTCTTTCCTTGTTTTCCCCCTCGTGCCCACTTTCCTACCACAGAACTATTAACTGCTCATGATTCAGCCCAGACCGTTGAAAATAAAGTAACCGTTTTAGAGCACAGCGCTGAGCTCTTGTGATCTGGTTATTTCTCAACATCTGTCTCAACAGTTATCAACTTAATGGACTATGAAGTCCTCCCCAGCCCACAGTTTTTTAAGTAAATACGCTCCCAACTTACCTCAGTTGATCACTCAGGAGTTCCCAGCGTTCCCAGTCACTGCTGACCGCAAGCCTCCTTGAGCAGACTTCAATCTAACCGGAGCAAATTACCTCGTAAGAACAGTTTTGTCCCTCCTAGTGGAATGTTCCATCTGTTGGTCCACCTCTTGTAAAAAGCAGACAAGACACAAAGCCTGCATTAAACAACCATCAAGAGGAAGGCATTCACCGTTAGTAACAACGCTCTACCTTCGAGGCAGAGGCATACTTTTTCCTCACGGAGCCCTAACTGAAATCCTCCCCATATGGTAGCATAACAGTCAGCATAGCCCCCGTACGCCGTGCCGCCGGGACGCAGCACCCCGCTTTGTCTGTAACTAGGACGTGGAATAACCGAGCTCCACCATCCCCGTTGCCATGCCGACCGCCCTCAGCCCCGCAACGCCTCCTCCCAGCCCGGGCTCTGTCCCGCTCCAATTTCAGCACGTCGGTTTTATCACCGTACGGATAAAATCCGTCTGTATCTCGCCGCGTTACGCCACGCGGAGCTGCTCAGCACCTCCCTCCCGCGCAAACCGCCCTCACAGCACTCACAGCCTCCGGCCGCTGCCGGACCGCCCCGCGCCGCAGGCCCAGCGCCGCCTCACGGCCTCCCGCCGCCCCCTTAGCGAGGGGTTACCTCAGTGGGGAGCCGCTCCTCACCGCGGCACCGGATACCCGGCGGGCAGCCTGCCGAGCCCCCTCACGCCGAGGAGGAACCGTTACCGCCAGCGGCTCGGCTCGGTTCGGCGGCACTCGGCTCGGCTCGGCTCGGCTCGGCCCGGCCCCGCCCCCAGGCCGCGCGCGCCCCGTCTCTACTTGTTTTTGTTTTCTTCCCCCCAGCGACACGGCGGAGAGCGGCGCCGCCGATTGGCTGACTCCCGCCCGCCGCCGCAGCCAATCGGCGAGCAGAAAAGGAGGCGAGTGGGTGGAGCATCGGCACACTGGAAAGGAAACGGACGGCGCGCGGGGGGAGCCATCTCGGCCGCGTCGGTGTGGGGGCGGGAAGGGAAGGGCCGCTCGTATGGAGAGCGGGATGGGGGGGGTGTGCTCAGCGGGGTTCCCTGTGCAACTGCCCTGCTTGCACAGAGCTTAGCCGCTCGGTAGCGTGTGCTCCTACTGTGAAAAATCAATATTTGCTAAATTTTAAACAAAACCACGAGAAAATCGGTGTATCGCCTCGTCTCCGGGTTGCTAACGGGGGAGGGGGAAGATTCGGGCCCTTTCCAGTCACACAGCACCTCTCTGCCCATCCTCTATGCGGGCGTCACAGGGGCTGCCCAGGAGCACCACGGCTGCCCCAGAGCCGATGGCTTTTTTGTGGGATCTGTCAGGAAAAGCTGCTAACACACGCTGATAACCAAACCGTGCGTACCATCCACCGCTCACAGATTTTCTACCTCAGATTAATTTGCAGTAACCTTCTTTATTCTATACACAGTGCCTAAGGCAAGGCACCTGATTACAGGTGACAGCCTGTTTTATTATCAAGTGCTCTTTATTGCCTCTGCTCGGCCCCTCCTAACGACTCCGTCAGCCGTTGTTCTCCCTTTGCAGTCCTGGGAGCCCTGAGCAGCCATTCTCCCTCAGTGCACAACACCACAGGGTTCTTCAGCTGCCAGCGAGGGAATTGCAACATTACGATTTGACTTTTGTTGGTTTTGGTGGTTTTTTTTTTTTTTTTAACATATCATTCCAATGTATTTCTACCCCAAATCAGTCTGAACTGCAGCCAAACTTCCCTTGTGTAAGAGCTGCTGAGTTCACTTATTGGCCCCGCTCGGCATGAATCATCAGAAGGAAGTTTAAGAACCAAAACAACAGTGATCTTTTAAAGGACTGTGCAGCATGATTGCTGTATTTTTAGTGATAAACACTTCCCCCACCAGACATGATAGAAAGAAAATCTTTCTTGTTCATGATAACTCTGGGTTCCAGCCATGTTCCAGGCAGGACAGTTTGGCATGCTCACATAAGCCTTTCTTCATATAAGGGGCAGCCTGAAAATATATTGTTTCTCTCATCAATCAAAAAATAATTCCTACTTTTCTCTTTGCACATTCGCTGCCTAGCGGGTGATGCTACAGCATCATCATTGAGATGTGGAAAATAGAATCTATCCATTAACAAAGATAGTGGAATTCAGCTTCCCCACAGCAAGACAGCAGATGAACTGAAAGATTCTGCAGCCAGGAGAGATGACAGAGAGATGATACTGTAACAGGAACCCGCGCAAGAGAAGATGCCACAAAATAACACTTCAGTGCATCCTGCCCGTTGCTACTACCTGTTTTAAAGCATTCAGTAAAATTGCAGGAGGATTTTCTTGTAATATTTAGGGCTGGATCACTTCCAAAGGCCCCAAAGCTATTTGATTAAATCAAAAGAGGAAAACTCCTGAACCAACCAGCACTTTTCCAGACAAGGAAACAGCGTTTTTCCTTTCTTCTGCTGCATGTCTCTATTAGCAGCCTGGTTATCAAACACTAAAAATCTTGTCTAGTTTTGACAGTACGAACTTTCTGATTTCTAAAACACTATGACCTGAAAAAGGACTGATGTGCATGCAAGATTACTTGCATCTTCCTGTTGTATCAAGCAGACTACTCGAAGATATCTCCATTTTGCCTTTTTTGCCTCAAAACCTTACTATTTAAAAGACATAGTCCATTGCATACTAATCTCCAGGCTGTCGGGAGCAGCTTGCTCCTTCCCTGCTTCCCTCCCTGGTGGTATGAGCAGCACTCAATGCCCATAAAAACAAGAGGCAGAATCCCACTCCCCCCTTTCCCATCTATCACTCAAACTCAGGGAAAAAAAAAAAAAAAAGAAAGAAAGAAAAAGAAAAAAAAAAACAAAACGAAAAAACCAAACCAGACCCAGTTCCTGACCAGTGCTGAGCTCCCACACAAGCTGTGGTGTGTCCGCCTGCAGCCCACGTTTACCTGAACTGCGAGCTCCACTGTGCCACGCCGTGCCTCGCCACGCAGGAACTGCAGGGATTCCTTCCCCTCCTGCCCTCCCACCTGGAGCAAACTGCTGGGAGAGAGGCGAGCAGGTCACTTCCCAGCTCTCTTCCTCCCTTAGCGCTGGCTGGGTTGTTTTCAAACTCTCCCCTCCCTTTCTCACATGTTGGCCAAGCCCTCCCAGAACACCCAGGGGAGGGATCCGTTGGCTGCAGTTCCTCAAAACACGTGGAGAACCCTTCCGCCAGCCCGGGGTCGGGGGCACACACACCCTGCATCCGCCTGCTGCCAGCCTTTGCTTTTCAGCCCACTTCAGCAAGATTCACGCTGTTTATCTGCCCTCCAGCACCCAGAGAGCAGTGAAAAGCAGAGAGGCTGTGTTTACTTAAAAACATCACCCAGCATTTTCTTTGTACTCCTCAATGTGGGTTTTTTCAGAGTTTTGCTTTCTGTTTTGGTTGTTTTCAAAAGCCAGCACCTGTGATGTTGACACCTCAGCAGTTCTGTTTCATTACAATCTACTCTGCTGCAGTGACAGAATATAGATTTCCACACAAAATGCAGACAGCAAATGCACACCAAGTCTGCTAAATCCATCTGCTCTGTTCACTTGCCTGTCTCTTGGCCTTCTGGTTTCTTTTCCCTCTTTGCACTTTCATTTGCATCTTTTGCACTGGCTTCAAGGTGCCTTCTTCAAACGAACTGCAAACACAGCAATCCCATTCCTCACCAGTCAGCATCAGCTTCAGGTTGAAAGGATACTGAAACACACCTTCGCTTTTTTAATGCTCATTAATTAGAGTTGCTTCTGAACATCCTCCTACAGCTCTATACATGAGGTGGCAACAGTGCTGCAGCTGCATCCTGCGTCTGCAGCCCCTGCCCAGGATGGGCAAACAGGGGAAATGCAGGTCATATCTGTCTGGATGTGGAAGCTCAAGTGTCACTTGCTGAGATGTTTCTGGACAAATGTTTTCATGAAACAGACTATCTCTGCCGTGGCTTTCCAGGACTTGCCCCTGACATTGCACAAAAACCTTTTCCCCTTTGTGTTTCTGAGTGCACCTCCCTGTCAGGCAATTTGGACTTGGGTTTGCTCTTTAAAACCGTTTCAGGCATGTCTCCTCTGTGTTACATTTGTCATCTGTTTATTCTTGCCTTAACAAAGACAATCATGCCTCTGAAAAGACATTTTACTGGGAAGGGCTGAATTTGTGAAATGTGCAAAGAAATGGAGCATTTGATTGGCCGTTAAGTGTTCCAGATAGTGAGTACAAGCTAGCAACAAGAAACATGTAATAGTGTAATACTTCAGAATAATTGTCCTTTTCTTACTGGTTTACTGTGGGAGAAAATCTTCAGGAGCCACTTGTAACAAACAAGCTGTGTTATTGCCTTGTAATTATTATTTGACAAACTGAGGTACTGTGATTAATAAATCACGTGCCTGCTTTTTGTGTGTGTATAATCACATGCTCCATACTTATATTGACAGAAGCTTACAAAATATTTACTTATGTGCATAGGACTGGCAGGAACTTTTGGGCCACTAGGTCTCCTATCACGGCAACACATGATGTAATTCCTTTAATAAGTTTGTCCTCAAAGCGATTCAATACTTTGCATGCATGACTGCAACTGGGAGGCTGTTCCTCCCAGATTATCAGATGGTTAGCAGCAGTCAAAATCTCTAATGCATCTTTTTGCTCATTTACTCTTTACCAGCACCGGCCTTTAGCACCACTAAGTCTTTCCTCACTCTCCCTGGGAGACACTTCCACGATGCATTTACAGAGAGAAATCCACCTGGTTGCAAAATCAAGCAGGAGAGCCTCTCCTTGGGTACACCCAGCTTTCACTGCAGCCTGGGCTGCACTTTTCCCATTGTTCTACAATTTCATTGCTTTTCTCATGCTTCCATGCTGTTGGCAGCTTAGTTATTCTGTGATTGAAGTATAAGCTGCCAGTTTGCATGTAGGTCATACCTATGACCTTCCCTTTCTGTTGATTGTTCTCCTTGCAGCTGGCTTTTTTTTTTTTTTTCCTACATATAACATTTCAAGTTTCCTTTAATCTGAGGTCACTTTGTATTTTCTGTCATTAGCAATTTTCACCAGTTCTCCAGAAGTGTTTGTGCCAGGCTCATTCCCAGGAGTGGTGCCTAATAGCCCCCAGTAGCCTCCTGCTAGGCTAGCAGCCTCCCACCCCTCCCACAGCAAGTTTCACTGCATTTACACCTTGTCCTAAATCTCTTCTCCCTGTTCCTAAGAACTTTCCATGTTGTACCATATGGAATCTAAATCCAGAGGGGTGAGATCCACCCCGGTTCTCTCACTAAGTAAATGCTTTTCCTCACCTAAGAAAGATAAACAGGTTTGGTAAATGCATTTAATCTCATGCTGTTTATCCCCCTTTCTTTAGCTATCCTTTCCTTCGCAGTTTGTGCTGGAGCTTTCCATACACCATTAAGCTGCAGTGTTCATGCCCGTTCTTGCCCACATCAGTTTGCTAGGTGCGCATAGGCCGTGTGCTCTGCTCCGGTCCCTGGCTGCAGGGATGTGCTGGAGATGCTGGGGCCAGTTCTGCAGGAGCTCTGGCATGTGGGTGAGCCCGTTCCTCTGCCTGCAGTGCATGAAGGATCCCTGGGATTTGCTTCTGTCCTGCCTGTGAACATTTCCCTTGCCCGTCCCACCAGCATGCTCATCTGCAGCCACATGATTAACATCCTCACCCTCAGTAAAAGCTAAAAGAATTTGGGTTTTGCACATCCCTAATGTACGTTCACCTCTATACCATTCTTCCTGGAGAGCAATCTCTCTCTTTTTTCTCCTTCCCTGTTTTCCTCAGCCATATGCAACTGGGAAAAATGTTTTCCCCTTTTCATTAATGCCATTTAGAAGAGCAAACTGCCTAACTTGTGAAACATAGGTTTTATGACCGATCAGTTATTTTGCTTTTATAAAATAACTCCTTGCAATGACTGCTTATTCTCAATAGCATTTCTACATTTGAAATTGATTTAACTGCAGCCTGTGCTTTCCACTTTTTCCCCTTGCTGGGTTTTATCTGCAGTGAGGTAATGCATAATGAACACTAGTCCTGGAGCTTCATCCCACCAGCGCTGAGACACGAAAATCCCCAGGCTCCTAGAACAGCTGATAAAATGGATTAGTTCTTGCTATTTACTTAAATATGTCCCTTGGAAAACTGAAGCTGTACCAGCGATGCCCATCTTCATCACAGAGATATAGTATTTAAGCAGAGCTTTGTTTATTATTAAAAAACCTGAAGCATTCTGAGTCTTCCATTAAAAAAAAAAAAAACAGAACAAAACAAAAAAAAACACAACTTGACAGAAGTAGATATTTCTGATATTTCTAGGGTGAATATCAGCAAGACAGAATGGAAGAGCAGATGTAGATTTGCTGCTCCTTTTGGAAATCAATTTTAACCTTAAAATATAGCTGCGTAGGTGGCCCTTTGTGGTAGTTCACAAAGTTCTTTGTGGTATTTTACTTCTGCAAGGCCTGGAGCTCAGCTGAAGCTCACCTGTCTCATCACTCTTCCTCTCCTCACCAGCCTTTCCTTTTTGGTCCCACCACGCTGCCCCAGAGTCTCAGCATGGAATGGGAAGATAGAGAAGGGACCGTGTACAAAGGCTTGGCTTTCTCAACTCATTTGCTGCAAGGCACACAAGTTTGGCACCTGATACTCCCTCTCTGCACAGCTGCAGTCAGTGCAGTGCTGATGTAAGCAGAACCACTCCTGCTCCCCTCCAGTTCCCGCACGACTTGTTCTGGGCTATCCAGCTCCAGGGGGCTCTGGAAAAGACATCCATGAAGGAAGATCCAGTGGGCTGAAGGGAGTGTGTTGGAGACAGGGCCACACCACATCTTGCCCATCTGCAGTGCTTCAAGCTGTGGCTGCTGCTGATGTAACAGTGATCTGGGCAACAGCCTCAGGCACAACAGGCCCCATGGTGTGGAGCAGATTTTGTCATGGCAGTACTGCCCCAGCCTCCCGAGGCCCCCAGGCTGGTGCCCTCATGACAAGGCCTGGCACAGCACAGTCAGCACCACAGGGCCAGGTTCCCATCTCTGACACTGACTTACTGCATGACCTAGGGCAAGTCACTTAGTTGCTCCCCTTCATTTCCTGACTCTGCTAAACGCCAGGGATAATAAGTAACTTTGCATGAGCGCTATGAAGCTTTGAAATCTTCAGATGAAAAGACGCTGTATAATTGCAAAGCATTTTTAATAATGCTCATCATTCGCTTCCCTCTGAGCTACCCGTCGGTCTCAGGCTGGAGCACTGCAGAAGCCACGAGCATGCAGCTACCAGCAGCAGGCTTTGGGGGAGTGCAGGATTCTCCCACATCCAGCTCCACCTGGGAATCTGACCTGAGCCTGGGTCCAACAAAAAGCCAAAAGCTCAGAGCTCCTTGCAGACAGAAGCTTTCTGGAAAGCATGGGGATTTGGGGGAAGGGATTTAAACAGCTGTGTTGACAACACAGACAATAGGGATCTGATTCAAGCTGAGGGGGACTACGTGAAAGGCAGCAGGGAGCCACAATTAAAGCAGTGATGAGGAGGAAGGAGAGGGAAGAAGGGAAGATTACTTGGGCTGAAATGCTCCCAGACTGCAAGCAGCCACAGCCACGTGTCCAGCTGGCACCCACCTGCATCCTCCTGTGCTCTGCATGTCCAGTGTGCTCCCCAGTGCAGTCTGCCAGGGTGGCAGGGGCCTTCCGGGGCCTTTCAGTATGAAAATTAATGTGGAGTTTTACAAAGGGAGCTGTTTTGTGCGGCACTGCAGATAAAAAGAGATGAGGTTGTCTTTGTAGCCAGGCCTGCAGAGCTTGCACTTAGCCAAGGGGTTCTTTCTATTTGACTCACTAACACAGCAGTAGCTGGAGCCGATGCCTGCAGCTCACTGCAGCCCAACACCTTTCCCAAACAGAGGAGACTCTGTGCACTGCTGGCAGCTCCTGTGATTTTATCACAGTTTTTGAGCTTTGGGGATTGTATCATAAAATCCCAGCTTCTTGAAGCAAGGGAACTGTAGCTTTCATTTATAAACGAGTTATGTTCCTAGCCCTCAAGGATGAAAGATTTGAAAATATGAAACTAGTGTAACTTAAAAAATTGGGAACTGAATAAAGAGATCCTGCATTACACTGGCTAATAAGATTTTTTTTTTGATTTTTTTTTAAGTTGGGAAAAGAAGTAGCTGGCAAATAACTTCTTGGGAAATGGGGCAGGGCTTGGGCTGACTCTGGCTTCTCAGGATTTGGAGGTTGCCAATCTGCCTTTGAAGTCTGCAGCCATTCATAAATCCTTACATAACAGCAGCAGCCACAGTGCAGTGGAGCTCCAGAAATGCTGACAAGAGGAAAGTGGTGGGAAAAAGATTATTTTAGCAACCTGTGACAACGCACACTGTGGCATTAATATTTAAAGACAAAAGACCTTGAGCATTAGCACCCTAGATCCTCTTAGAAAGGAGTGCTTTTTTGCTCTAGGTACTCATTCTGCCCTTGGTAAACCTCTTGTAGGCAGAGAGGAATTGAGAGGCTCCCCAAGATTACAGAAGGACATTTAATGTAACTAGATATATCTTGGTCCTTTGTATTTTAGGAAAGCAATTCTTTTCATTACAGTGGGTGGCCACGGCTGAAAGCCGCCAGGACCCAACAGGAACAGATGTGAGCTTCAAACGCCTCATGACCACTGCTGTGCTTTGTCCCAGCTGCATCTCCAGGTGCTTTCACACAGTCACAAGCAACCAAGATACAACAGCAGGGCAAGTGCTCGTGTGTCAGCTGCCCCATGTCAGCCCACGGTACACACCTCTCACCCCCTCTTCAGGGGTAACACTCACTTGTTCAGACCACCTGCATGCTGGTTTAAGCAAACACATTTTGCTTCTCACTTTGCTTGGCTGAGAAGTAATTCATGAAAGCGAGTTTGTGAGCATGCCCAGAGTGCCAAAAGATAGAGCAGCTCTCTAGAGGAAACATACCCAAATGGCATTTCTGACAGGTTTCTTTCACTTCATGTTTTTTATTATCATCTCACCGGGCTCTGCACTTTCTCATGCTGCGAGGCACTCCTTGCATTTGATGCTGCATTAAATGGGTACTTACTTAACCTCAAGCCTTCAGTGGCTCTCACTTCATCCAGACTTGCTCTAGTTTGGGGCTCAGAGCCTGTGTAGGAGGTTTGGGAAGAGGCAACAGTATATGCCTCTGCAGGAAGATGAAAGCAGAAGAGCAGGTGATACACAGCCTGTGAACACACAGCCACAGCCACCAGCCCGCTCCTGGGAAATGCCCATGAGCATGGGTCCTACTGGCCTCATTCAGAGCTCTTGGGTCCACACACAGCTCAGCAACAGTCACACAAGGAAAGAGATTATTTACAGCCTCTTGTTGTTCAGTTGGCAGGCTAATATCCAGCATATTGTGCTTGAGTTAACTTGTCCCACTTTCAGTCAGCTGGAAGCAGGCCCTGGAACAGCCCAGACAGAGCAGCGCTGATTGCCCTTAGTATCAGGACAGACTTGGGCTGACCCTCCTGTTTGTCTCAGTGCATTTTCCTTCTGTGGGCATGCCAGGTTAAGATCTGCCTTGTTTCTGAAGATCCCACACTTTTCAGTGGGGGCACCTTGGGAAACACAGGCACTGCTCCCCTCATATACTTCAGTGCACACACTGCTCTCCACGGCAGTGGATCCCTGCGTCAGGGAAGTAGCAGCCAACAGGGTAGATAGGGACGTTAGAAACACAATTTGGGCATGCACCAGAATATGACTTGCTATTGTAATACTGGCAAAGTGTGAGCCAAGTGCTTAATGCTAAAGTCCAGGCAAAGCAGTGCAAGCCTTGCTCTTGCACACACATGCACACACACATAGGTGCACCCCCATGCCCTGCAGTGTACCCATGCCTAGGGAGCTGGTGAGTGCTGCTAAGCACTCACTAATAGCACTGCTGTGAAACTGGTTTTAGCATCACAGCAGTGGTACAAGCAGGCAAATTTCTCCTAATTTCCCAGCACAGGTGTGCACAGCATTGCCTGGCTACACCCCCTGAGCACAAGGTGAAAGTTTGCTGCCAAGAACACGCTGCTCTGTGCTGAAGATAACCCAACTGCAATGCAAACACAAGCAAGCCGGAGTAGAAACCCACAAACAAAACAGGCTTCCTGTGCCCTCTTAAAGACACAAAGGCTTTGTTTGAGGAAGGTGGAACTCATATACATGTCCTCAAACAACATTATTGCAGCTTACAAACAGGATCCCTCACCGCTAAGGCACTGGTAAGAAACCAGGCTGGAAAAGCTGCCTCCAACCAGGGCTGCACCACCGGTGCTGTCTTACCTGGAGGGATATTGGCCAGTGCTCTGCCTAGCACTGATCTAAGAGGCTGGATACAGCCTGCCCTATGGGGCTTTCTAATACGCAAAAAGCTTTTGGACATGCCCATTCATTTAGATCTGACCCATTTAATTAAAAATTGACGTATGCTGCTATTTCAGCTTAAATGAAGCTTACTTCTGGTAGCTAAACACTGCTCCTGACAGAGGGCTGCTTAAGCAGAGTCAGCCTGATACAAACTGAAATGAGAGCTCCTCAGCTTTTTAATCATGGGTATCTGATCAGAAATCTCACCCTGCAGTAGGCTGATGCAATTGTGTGCAGATGAGCCCTAACAAGAAACCTTCGTGCATGGAAAATGGGTTCTGCTGGGCCTGCAGCTCTGATGCCTGCTACCCAGCTTGAGGTTGATTGATGCCTGTGGGTATTTCTTTAGTGCAAGGGAAAAGGATTCCACCACTGCACTACCCCATCCCACCGAGGATGGTCCAAAGAGGGCAGGGAAGATCCCTGGGTTTGCACAGTTCCCATCTTTTCCACAACACCTCTAGGTGCACACTTGCACAGCACAGCATTGCATCAGACAAGCCAAACACATGGGGAGCGCTCAGCATATTGACACAGATAAGCAGAGTTTGGTGGAGGGAGAGGTAGAAAAGCAAGCAAAGGCAAACCTGTTCTTCGGGGCTGTCCCACTGCCACCTGCACAAACACGGCAGGGTTCCTGCCACACTAACACTGATGTCCTCAGCGGCCTGCGCCCTGCAGTTTGGATTTCTGTTAGCTAAGGACATGTGATGCCAAATAAACACTTATAAAATTGACTTTCCTGATTTTTAGAGAGAGATTCATAGTTGTGAAGAGATGATACCACAATCACATGTATGAAGGTTTCAGTACATCCACAGCAGAAGAACCGAAACCATTTGTACTTAAAATACATTACACGTGTGCTTTGGCTGCAAAACACTTACTTAGAAAACATTAAAGTTCTGATTTAATGAACTGGAGAGTCAGAAAACCAGAGTGGCAGCCTTTTTGCCAATGACCCATTTCCCCAGCTGTTCAATGGCAGTGTGCCGAAAGAGGGAGTTTCAGCAAAAGGAGAGCACAGGAGAGAGGGGAAACAGGCAAACGGAGGGACTTAGGCTGCGATCGGGTAGGGAATGCTTAAGGCATGCTTAGCTTTGTTTGGGACAGTTATTTTCTATGGTACTTTCAGAAGGATGAAAAAACAGTCTGGGTGGAAACAGAGAAAAGCCAGTGGGGACAGCCAGTCTGCCAAATTTATTTTGAGAAAATAAAGAGAAAAGGGAAATGAGTGCATATCTGGAGGGACAGCAGGTAGTAACAGGTAGTAGGTATTAGAGCAGGTAGTAACAATTAAAAATAATTATGGAGTGCAATGCCAAGATGTGTTCACTTCAACTTCAGCACCTGATGACTGCAGTCACTCGTGGTGTGTGGCAAGAACCACCTGGTAAGAATCACAACTTCTAGAAATTATACTGAACAGCAAACACTTTGGTCTCCTATTTTCACTTTACTCCCCAGACTAGCTTTTATTCGTTTTGATTTGCAACAGATTTCCTGGAAAGCCAGAAGCACATTGTTGCTGGGACACTGCCCACCACTACTTACGCTTTTTCATTCTCTTTATTAAAATCTTTCTTTTTAGGAAACACAAATTGCAATCAGTTACACAGATCAGTTAATATTGATGACATTCCTACATAATTAAACAAGTACTAACAAATTCCAACTGTTTACAAGCCAAAACTTAAATTAACAAGATTATATAAGCTCAATAAATAATACATCTGGTCCAGTTCAAGTATAATTCAACAAATCACAGCCTTAATCCTTAGAGAATAGAAAAGCCCTGAATATAACCAGCCTAACACTAATTTAGTGTTAAAGCCAATGTGAAACTTTGTCTAATCTTATGGGGCAAATTTTTAATTGTTTTATTTTATACTTAAAGGAAAGTAAGTTGCAGATTGACATTAAAGACTACTTGAAATCAATACAGATTTCACAGAGATGAAAAGCACAGTCCCTATTCAAAAAGTGCAATCTTTGGTTAAGATGTGTTGAAATGGTTTGTATATATTAAGGAAGCTCTTTTTTGTTTTTTTAAATATCAATATATTTTTGGCTAGACCTAGCCTGCTTTGTGCTATATATATAAAATGTATATATATATATATATTTATGTATTAATAAACAGCGTGGATTATAGTGATGATGAATTCTGCCAACAAAAAAAGTAAAGATTTAAAATATAACAAACAAAAAAACCCCACATTTTTACATAAGCTGAGAAAGGCAAGCAACTGCCTACAGCGGCCTTCTTCCTCAGCAGAATAGGTAGTAGAAATTGAGTTGAGTGCCTGTCAGCACTGCATGATGGCCGTTTGGGGAGGGAAGAGATTATCTCTGAGATCTCAAGGTGAATCAGGCTGAAAAGTGATCGTAGGGATCAGCAGGAGTTAATTGAGACTTGAGATTGCTTTAAAGTGTTGAGTTCTAGGGTGAGAAAGGAGCTCCTCAGAAAGAAAACTGTCCCTTTGGCTGTACCTAAGATGTTACAGATTGCTGTTGTGTGGGACAATGCTCAGAGGAACGGGGCCACCAAACCATTTCTATAAATGTCTGGTTAGGTCCCATCTGTGGGGCTGGGCATGGCTCCTGCACCTCTCACTTGAGACACTTCCAGGAGAGGAAACTAAGTAGGGTAGAGATGCCACAGGGAGTGTCCTCCTCCTACTTCCTTCAGCTGCAAAACAGTAGCCTGGGCCCTGACCTAAACAAAGGACCTGGAGCCATGACAGGCCTTGGTGATCTTTGGTCAAGATTCTTGCTCCTGGAGTCCTGGATGGAGACCAAAACTTAAATGAGCACATCTTGATCAAGGACTGAAAGATACTGAAGTCTACTCTATCAAGAAGGAATTCTGCATATCTAATGCAACCAGACAGGAAAAAGGTTAAATATACAAGCTATGAATAATGAGAGTGATCCTGATTAAGAATTTGAGGAGGGGTGAAATATAACCTGATGGGCAAGCCCTCACTTTAGTATTTCTGCTGCTGCCAGTCAAAATCTTATTGCTTGCCTATTGCTTTCCCTGCCTGCCTGTATCCACCTGTTGTCTGTTTTCTGAAAGTTGGGTTTAAAGCTCCTTGGCCTGGGAAAGTCTTTGTTGTGGATTTGTGTCATGCCTATAATAAAGGCAGTGGACCTGTAGCTTCTGCTGCAATACAAATAAAGAATAATAACAGTGATACTTTTCTCATTTGAGGTTACCTGGGGATAAAGTTGCTGGAGGCATATGACTTTGATATACAGTCAGCTGTGTCTCACATCCAATTAAACTTAACCACATGGTCTAACAAGCTGCCATTAGAGCAGTGAGAGCTCTAGTTTGAGAGCAGGGTTAGCTTCAAAAATCTAGTGCTTGCATTTGGAGTGACTTCCTTCCCTCGTACCCAGATTGTGCTGAAGGGCATAAGGGGAGCTTCACATTCAGATGATACACGACCAGCCTGAGAGCTGTGCTTTAGAAGATGGTTGCACAATCTCTGCTGCCATTTTTGTAATCTTATAGCTTGCAATATAAGCTTTTGCCCTAACAGCTCTGTGCTCAAATTTCACTGCTATGTGAAAAACAAACAGCCAAAGGAAAGCTCAACCTTTGAAGGAAAAATTCTTTGTTTGCATTTTTTTCCCCTTTTATTTATTTATTTTACTTAGGGAAAAACAAAGGCTGTTTTAAATGACAGATGGACCCAAATCTTAAAAATACTTCAAGTGTGGATAAAGAAGGATTTATGCTGCAATGTTTTTCATTTCCCCTTGTCTTTTGGATAGGCCACATCTGAATCTGGGATGCAAAGAATCCCTCAGCTTGTAACAGGAATTCCAAATATGAAACCTGAACCCACTTCTGGTAAAAACGAGTGGAAAGCACAGGCCATGAAATGGAAGAGGGCTTCAGGCAACAACGCCAGACACCTCTAAGACACGCTGCCTGGCCACAGGATACTGCAGAGAACAAGCATGATTGCTGGCACAAGAAATAATGGAACGAATAATTTGGTGGAAGCGGTTTTGGCATTTTAGTCACTCTGTAATAGTTTGCAATGTCCATGCCATTCTTAGGGATGACGGGAACCTTCTGGGAAACTATTTCCACTTACAACATCTAAACAGGACATCTTGCACCAGCAATTTTTACAGAACATACTCTGATGAGTATGAGAGTCAGGCAAAGAACAGAATCACATCTGCAAATCCCCATCTGCCTAGATTACGTGGTGCACTTTATAAAAGCATAACTCTGGGATCAATTCTGGCAATGGTTTGCATACGCATTCACTATACAACACAAAAGCCCCATTGAAATGAACCAGAAACTTGTACAGCGCATTTCAAAGGGACTGAGCAAAATACTAAGTAACAACTGCACAGAAACAATAGCTCGTAATAATGCCAGAGCTGCTGGTGCATCCTGTGTTTTCAGGGCAGCCCTGTGAGCCATGAGTTGTGACATTCACCTTAAAAAAGTCAGGGAAATAAAATACGAAAACAATATTAAAAGTCTGGCATCTTTCCATGAAAACCAGGAAGATTCAACATCGCCAAGCCAAGGAAAAGCAGCTCTGAAAAGAAAACATACGACTCCAAAAGCAAGAGTCTCAAGTAAAATGTCTAAAAGCAACATGGTCCAAACACATGGCACTTTAAAAAGCTTCCCATGAGAGTTTCAAGTCTGTAAGACTCAAAGTTGGCACTCTTTAGAATCGTCAAAGAGAAGAGTTTTAAACAGAACAGTAGCTGGAGAACACCCTGATCACGCCATAGAAAATGCTGAAATCCAGAGCTGCCAGCACGTGTGTTTGAATTACTCTCGCTGTGCTGGGCTCAGGCTGTAAGGTCCCTGGGCAGAGACTGTGGCTCCCTCTGCATTCATACAACACTGTCAGTGCTTAACAACATAAATATCTATCATTTCACCCAGCTCCAAGGCACATGGAGATGGATGCTGATGGGGTTTACACGATGCCATCTACAGATTAGTTTTAGCACAATGGCTTTAGATGTCCGATGCAAATCCTACTCACTAATCCTACTCACTGGGGTAATGAGCAAAATGACTGCAGACACTTTAAGCAACATTAAAGCCTATTTATAGTCGCATCTCCTTTCCTTCCAGCGTCCACTGGAGGATGCTGAGTGCTTCTAAATACTCTGCCTGACCTGATGTGTCACATCAGAATTAAAACCTGAAGAATCCCTGAGAATTCTGATTTAATCTAGGAAACCACTCCCAACGTGCAGAGTGTGAGAAAGAATTGCTCCACTTGGTACAGATATGCCAGCTTTGCTTCACCGTGGGAAACAGTTTCAGGCATTTTGGTTTTTAATGGCACTCTGGGCATAGGTGCATGGAAGATGCTCTTTATTTCCCCTCCTCTGTACAGTGCAAATTGACAGTTATGTCAGAGAAAATAAAATTAAAAAATATATCAGCATTCACTCATTATGGCTCTTCCTGCTCATACGCATCATATTTTTTTCTTTGTAAAGTGAGGAACAATTCCAGTGTCATCCTGAAGCAGGTGGCTGTCTTCTTCCTTCATTTTCAGGCTCTCTTCTGCAAGCTGGGACAGATATTTCTGCAATCACAACAAAAACAAACCATCTCTATTAAAACTGAAAATACTCAACACAGAATGCTCCACTCCTTGTCAGAGCTCTTACACGATCCCAGCACCTCAGAATGGAAGAATATACATAGAACTCTGGTCAAAATTCAAGCCAGGTAAAATGCTTAATCCATGAATTTGAAAGTTCTGTTATTTACTCTTGTGCAAGAAGGGGAATTGCTGTCAGAATCAGAAAGATCACAACTCCCCATCAGTCTGTGTAACCACACCTCACTTCTCTTTGCAAGCAAACTCACAGCTCCTGTATGATACAGCACAGGAACTAACCCCACTGAGTCAACTAAATTATACCAGGGTAAGACTGCTGTGTTAGAAAGTAGATACAGATTCTGAGTCATAATTTAAAGCATATATATTTCATTTTCAGCACTTCCAGTTCAGACATGTATCTTGTGCACAAGAATATCTATATTAAGAGACAAATCAAACTCAATAATAGAGTATTTGTGTGTATTGTGTTACTCTAAGAAAAAGCATTTCAGTGTGATTTGAAAATACAGACATGGCTAGCGAGGCTTCCAATCTTCTGAAAACACTGTTAGTAGAAATGGAAGATAAATAATTGAATGTAGTTTGGAAAATGGTGCTCTAAGTATTTATTCATGGTCAACAGATTTAGAAATAGATGGAAAGAAGCTGCTTCTTCAGCAGCTAGTCTACACAAATACCCACACAGTAATGTAGAGGTAGTCATACTAACATTATCTATTGCAGGATTCCTACAGAGTAGAGTTTGATCTCCTCTTTGACCTCTAGAGTTTGACCTCTTTGACCTCCATGAGGAACAGGAGGAATGGGAAATGAATATAAAGAAATGAGGGGCTATGTTCTGACTGTCAGGCTGTATCACAGTTGTGGATGTAAAAGGTACGTCTGAAACAGACTCAGTAAATGTAAGAGTAGGTGTAACTGCAAGAAAATGATGACTGTACCCCCATTAACCTGACTTGGGAGTAGAAATTACACAACTCTTGATTGTGGCTCCCAGGTACAAAATTCCATGTGGCAGGAGGCCCACGTTACAGGAGTACAGAGATATAGAATCCATAAAGATTACAAGTGGTCTGTACATCATGAACTGTAACAAATCCCTAACACTTGTTGGATCAAATAACCCATACATGTCTGGGTTTTAATAATTACCCACCAAAATAAGACTGAGGTTTATCCATCACCTTTAGCTGATGTTAATGCCAGCTGTCACCATTTTTGAAGTTCACACAACAGACATTCACATTCATTTATAGGAAAATGAAAGTCTAGGAAAAAAAGGTTTCTTTTTTCCTTTAAATACAAGTTTTGATTAATACTGTATAAAGCCAGGGGTAAACAGGATAAAATGCTGCACTGAATTGCCAAAGGTAGCTTAAACCAGATGAATCTGACAGCTTGGTGTGATACTTGTAGGAGGTAAGGCCGAATGATAGATCTTTTGGACATGGAAAATGCAATGGATTGCAAATATAAATATCACTTGGGAAATTATGTATTAAGCCAAAGAGAATGGAAAAGTACAAAAAGGGTACAAGGCTGACAAGAAACAGCTGAAATTTGTTCACCGGTTGCTGTTCTTCAAGGGCAAGACAGAGATAAAGAGGTAAAGGTGACTCATTTACTCAACACTTAAGTGAGGTTTCTGGAAGAAAAAAACAAGACTGTTCAGTTTTGTGTTAAAATCCAAACACTGAATATATATTCTGGATATGGCTCCCAGAGGGTTGTGCAAAAGATAACATGTGGCAAATCAACTGGAAAAGACTCATATTCATGAAAGCATTTGGGACAGTGATGCTGGCATCAGACAGTGGCATTTGGCACATGGGCAAGACAACAGAATGACAGTCTGTAGGGCAGTCCCATAGCTTCACATACAGCTAGAGTCCACAGTTCTTATGTTGCTGGATACACTAAATTGCACCACCCTAAAAGATTGATGTTTCTTGCAAAGTACATAATTAATATGGATCTAGAAATACAAAGAAAAAAACTTGCTGAACTTCTATTTGAGTAGGTAAAAGTTGGATGGTTATTTATCAGATGTATACTTCCTCCATTTAAGAAGATAAGGTTCTACAGAACATTATGTTTTCATTGCCATATTTGACAGATTTAATTTTAACAGCTTTTGCCGTCTTTGTGCTTTCATCTCAAATCAGTGTTACATATCTACTACAGTGTTCCTGG
Source organism: Meleagris gallopavo (assembly GCF_905368555.1). Taxonomy (NCBI): domain Eukaryota; kingdom Metazoa; phylum Chordata; class Aves; order Galliformes; family Phasianidae; genus Meleagris; species Meleagris gallopavo. Next base: position 25,464,393 of record NC_139411.1, on the reverse strand, counting down.
GAAATATATCACAGGAGAAAAAGATCTTTTTCCACGATCTCCCAGTTTTATTTGGACTTTTTTTTTTTTCTATGACTTTGACAAAATAACTTAGAAAGTGAGAATTGCCTCTTCTTCCCATAGGACTGGTTACATGGGGCTGGAGTTGCAACCTTTGCTTAAGCAAAGTTTCTTTGGGACACACCTGCATGGGATACAGGGCAAGTACTGAGTGGAGCTACCTCTGGTCCATTTCTCTGGATTTTCTTGAAAGAAGCAAAAAAAGATATGTGAACTGGGCGCCCGCTCTTTGAGATTACATTTACAGGAACCATCATTAGCAAGGACAGCAGCTCTGCAGGCAGAGTCTTTGACAGTCAGAGGCCTGAAAAGAAAATTCTTCCAGAGAAACCACATGTCTCATTAAAAAAACTATTTTCAGAAAGGCTAGTGCCTACCAGCCAGCTAGGGAAAAATGGCTATTACCTGAAGAAAAGCAGAACTCCAGCATTTGCTATGGGCAGAGGGAAGGAACAGAGAAAGAAAGGACAGTCATATTCTCTCACGCTTTTTTTTTTTGTGAGCATGTGAATTCCAATAAAAGTGTCTAATAAGAACTCAACTGTCTGAAAGCATCCTAAATAAAAGTGTCTTCTGCAGTGTACACACCCTATACATGGGCATGGCCTCAAGGAGATGTGATGCAAGGCTGGCTCCTCCAGTGAGTCCTTAGCATTAGGCACGATGCTTGTGCTGTCATGACTGATACTATCAACTGTACATCTGAAAAGTGATAAAGGCAGGAAATTTTACTTAAAGGCAAGTGCCCGTGGTCTCTTCATGCTATTATCAAGGGCTGGTGGTATACACCTATGGAAACCACACGAGTGATTACGTGCCTCTGCATATCCTTACAGAAATTATTCAGTGGTGGTGTTCTCTGTGGCTGAACTGCCATGCTGTTCTGCAGCACAGGGAGGTGATTTCAGCAGGTCACAGCAGGAGAGCCTGTGCATCACAGAGTACTGCGTGCCGAAACATGCTGCAGGAGTTTATGCTCATACAAAGCAAGAATAGCAAATTTATTAAACAAGTGGCATGTTCTTCTCCTGAAACTAAGAAATAATAGAGACTGTTGCTGGGCTCACTCTCAACAACGCAAACATCTGGGACCATTAACAGTGGCTAATTAAACGTCTGAGTTGCTTGCTGAGCTGGTGACAAGGATCCAGGCTGTATGAGAAGATACAATTACCAGCTGGCCCCATTTTACTTATGATCCATAAGCAGGGACCTGGCAGTCAAAAATTAGGGTGTTAAAATTTGGAACTACTGAAAAGTTTTGTTTACTTAAATTTCACTTTGAATTCTGTCCTTGGCACAAAAACTGATTTTTGCTAGCATCTCTATCTTATACCCAGACCACCCCAAAATGTAGTTATTGGCTATTTTCACGTGTGCTTTTACCTGAAGATTTTTGTAGTGGACAGTACTTCTGCAGTGATTTGTCTTTGCCGTCTCTTCATTTGTGTAGAAGAGCCCGCAGAGCTTGCAGTAAAACCCAGTTCTAGGCACCACGAATTCCACGCCTATTGAGAAATTCAACATGTCAGTTGAAAACCTTCTCCTCCAAAACAAGCTTGTAAAATGGCATAGATATGAAGACTGATCCTAGATTCATAGAATGGCTTAGGTTGAAAGCTATCTTAAATATCACCAACCTCCAACGCTGTGCCATAGGCAGGGCAGCCAGGTGCCCATGGCCCCATCCTGCCTGGCTTTCAACTCCTTAGGTGCAGTATAAAATCCTGTGCATTGCAAATACACCTTGACTTCTCTGGCAGATATCACACACATGGACCTTCTCTCACATAATATTGACTAGAAATCTCACTGTGTAACTTCAAGGGCCAGAACAGCTACTGTAGTTATTAGCAGCAAATTCACACTGGCATCATGCAAATTACTCTTAAAAGATGCATTCTCCCAAGTGTTATACTTATGATCAGTGTTTACACAGTAAAGCAAATACTTCTTGTAATACTGAGAGTATAATCAACACTTTTATGACAGGCACTTTTTAAAATTACTAAGTATTTTTCATACCATACGTCTTAAGAATTCAACTCTCTAATTCCTAAAGAATTTCCTGGATGATCTTTCTGCCCTCAAGATCCCTTGACTTTGATCAGAGTATCTATCACAGCCTCACCATGAATGCAATGTGCCTGTGGGGTACACAAGGCTAAACCACACTAGTTTACTCTTCTTTCTGATTACTCCAGAGATCCCTTGCATCAGGCTCAGGTTTGAGACAAAGAAGCCCAAAGGAACTGATTTCATCAGCGACATTAACATCTTTTGCTATTCATCTGGAAAGAAATCGACAAAGATCTACAATGAAAAGCTTGTTTCTTTCAACAGCTCCCCTTCTGTCCTATGCGCTGCTCCCTCACTCTCCTCACATCTGTTCTGAGAAATAAATATAGCAAGTAGCCTTAAAGTGACATCTTGTTGTAAGCTCCAGGAACTGCAGTGGGAGCCATCTCAGCCACCTCGGCCTGAATGTCCCAACGTACCCAGGGGAATGCTGAGTTCAGTGAAGACATCTTCTTGTTCCCAGCCTGCCGGAGAGTGCCTCCTCCTAGGCTCTACTTCTGGGTATTCCAGAGATCTCATTTCCAGGTACCTAGAATTTGCTTAACAAATGAACAAATGTATTGAATGAAAACAGTTTATTAGTTTAAACAGACATCTGTAGAATTCTTAGAAGACTTTCTAGGTGGAGCTATGAGTGAAGCCCTTCTGTTCAAGCAAGATCCAACTCAGTGCTACTTCAAAGGCTGACACAGTTAATCCTATTTCTTCCAGATTATTTTTCTGTTTTTCATATCATGCTTGCAATGTTTTTTTAAAGTTAATATTTTAAATTCTAAACAGATCCATAATATTACACATGCCTCCAGCCCAGGCACAGTTGAATTGCAGCCCCACAGCCACCTATGGCATTGCGTGACGAGGGCTGGAGCTGGGCTGCACATGGGCAGCAGCACTGGCTGCGAGCAGCTCCCCTGCTGCAAACTCTCCACAGCAGGACTCCCATGGCATTGCTGCCATCTTCTTCCTGGAGCCACTCTTCTCCCATCCTCAGCTCCCCAAGGGATGGATTCTGCTTTATGGCTTTTGGCTGTTGGAATGTTTTGGCTTCTGGCCAGGAAGGAGAGATTTGATTCCTACTGATCAACATAAGTGGACTCAGACAAGATTTTTTTTTTTTTCTTTTTCCACAGAGCAACAGAATTACTGATAAATTGGTATCATTCCTACTCTTTGGTTCTTACATCAAGGAACCAGTTCCCTTAACCTAATGGAATTTCCACTGCATTGCAAATTTCACCTAGATAAGGGCTACATTTTCTTATAAAACAAATAAATTTCTGCCCAAACCAAGCCCTTCCTGCCTTTCAAGTCTGCAGTTCAAGGTTCTGCAATTTCTGACTATGAAAATGAATTCTCCCTCATAATTTTAAATGTGCGCATCACATGATTTAAAAGAAAATAATAAAAAAACCTGACTGATTGGCTTTCAAGTTAACTGTTAAGACCATTCCAAGTTTCCAAATGTGCTGAAGACATCCTGAAAAACTCAAGAGCTTCAGTTGGGTGTTCTTAAAACACCCAGGGCCTTTCTAGCAACTTAAGTCTCACTTAGGTTGATTTCTGGGCTTTTGAGCTGGCAGCTGCATTTGCACAGAGCCTAGAGCTTTGCACAGCAGCTACCACATCCATGGCAGACACCCGGGACACATGCTCTCCTGGAGTTTCCAGGCTCCCTGCTGGCAAGTTGAGAAACATCAAAAGCCTCTGTTACTGGAGCTCGATGCCTGTGAAGCAGGCAGTCAGGGGAACCAAGCTTGCCATCTCCAGTTGCAGGGCATGGCATGGCAGATTATCTCCAAACACACAAAGCCTATAAAGCTGTCTTCAGGCCAGGAGGCAAGTACTAAAAGGTGAACGAGTTTCAAGTCTATTCAGGAGGGAAAAGTCAGCTCAAGATCAGATATCCACACCAAATGTTCCGCAAGAAAATGGTATTCATAAAACTTTCAGCAACTTCTGCTTATAAACCCCTCTCCAACACACGGGCTCCAGTAGCAACCAAAGAAGAGCATTCCTGACCTATATGGTTCTATTTTGTTTTTCACTTCCACTCCTTATGCACTACGCATTTGCTCAAATTCCATTTGAAGGCCTGACAAGGAACCAACTTCAATTTCAGACATTCAAGATCTTTTTTTTTTCCCTGACAGTAAAATATTAATAGACAGCTATGATTACATTTATTGGCACTATCTCACAACATGTCTTATCAGATATATGAAAGGCAGCACGCAGTAGATAAGAGGAGATGATAAGGCAAGTCCTGACAAAAGGCATGTATTTGTATGAACAGGGACTAAGAAGCAACAATCTGCAGATGATTTCTATCTTACTAATGCCACAGTACAGTGTGTAAGAATACCCACCTTGTCCAGGAGCCAGCCAGACGTTACAGATACTTTTCTGTTGACCTTCAGTGACTGTCACTCATTTCATTGACAATTCAAAATAAATTTAGCAGAGCACTGAAAGCGTTCAGTTAAACTCATGTGAACCTTGACATGACAATTATAGCAGCTTATGCCTTTCAGAAAGCTTGCAAGCTGCTTATCATGTTTCATTTACACTATTCAGCTAAGAGCCTCTAATGGCTTAGCTTGGCAAAAGGCACCGGAGTTCTTTTACTGAGCCGCTCCAAGGACAAGTCTTGATACTATTAGCAACATTTACTCTTGTTAGCAATAAATTTCAGCCTACTGTCAGAGAAAACATGCAAGGCTCCCTGCAGGCCGAAAAGAAAAAAAACATAGTTACCCTCTGGACACTCTTGGCTTTCACGTCTTGTTTCTTCACTAACATTTTTAACAAGCATTTCCATAACTTCTCTGCTTTCAGCTCCTTGTGATCCCATCTGTTTGTAATCATCTATAAATGCATCAGGGAGCTGGAGAGCCTCTTCTTTTAGTTGAACAGAAGGTGCATGCTGATCTTCAGGTTCTAAATGAGTGTCAGAGCCTTTATCATTTTTTATTTCCTTCTGCTGGTGATAAGACTCCTTAGCAGTCTGGTCTTGCGACTCCTCTGGCTTCTGCTCAGGTTCCAGATTTAGGCTTGATGCTTCAGTTACAGCATCATCATTATCATCTTCCTCGTCATCCTGACAGATGCTAGAAGCTACACTGCCCTTTGCTGACCTGAAGTTTGTTTCTAAAGGTTTATGGGTAAATTTCTCTTCATTCCTGGTTAGGTGGCTATGATCATTTTCCAGTTCTAATATGGTTGTCATACAGGAACACATTTCTGTAGCAGCTTTACTTTTTTGATCAACTGGTACAATTTCTTCAAGCTCAGTTATATCTGGCTCCATAATTAGGTCATCTTCTCCCACTTCATCTACTGTCACTAATTCCTCCATGTTAGCAGGATACCAGGTCTCACCTTCTATCTCACTTCCACTCTCCCAGTCTTGGTCCTGTCACAAAGATGCAAAAAAAATGAGAGATCAGTGGGCTTTGAACATCAGTAACCAGGAAAAATTTTGATCTGGCCATGCCTAACCCCTCTCGTGTTTTAGTTTCAATGGATGACATGGCTTGATGCTATGATTTTAAACCTTATGCACACATTCAACTAGCATTTTTATAATAATAATATGAACTTCACTTTTGGGAGCTTCTAAAACTGCCTTGGAGATTGCAGTCACTCCAGTCTCCCACTCCTTGCTTTTCTGTAAGCAGAAGAACAATGCACAGCCTGTCATACATCTTATTACATGACTGACTCTGCTACGTGATCCCCAAGGAAACTAACCTCTCTCTCTCCTCTACTTCTGTTCCAGAGCGATCAGAAATAGCAATCACAATGAGAATACACTGAACACCACTCTAGCCCCTGGCTTTGACTTTTCTAGATTGGATCCTTTAAATTCTTGTGGTGACTGAGAAAATGCAGCTACCATGTGTAGCCATTTCCTTCCACCTGCAAGAGCCCTCTGCCAGAGACTGTGTTGGTAGAGATTGGCCTAGACTTTAAGAAAAATCAGTTTTACAGTTATACTCCAAGATTTACAATCTGATGTACTTCACATAGGAAATTATAGACATGTAGGATGCTCAGATTCTAGTACTGGACTTAGGAAGTATCAGAATGTTAATGTACATGCTTCCTTTTCATACATAGTTGGTGCACTTTAAATTTCAGCTCTCAGAATCATTATGAGCACATAATCTGTTAATAATCTGTATTCTCCTCCTGTTCAGCCATTTGCACACTTCTCTTCCTAGAATCCTAAAACAGCAAGAAAACTCTAGGAGTTGACACTGTTCTTGCCAGGAGATCAGTTTTCTACAGCAAGAGATATCAATAGCTTCCATATCTGATCATCAACCCATGACCCTACAGATATGAAGCTGGAGGAATTCCAAGGACATTGCTGTTCCCAACTGTGATGCTGCAGAAGGGTTGTTGTGAAAACACTATTTAATTAAAACCAGAAGCAATCAGAAGAGGCTACTATCTGTAGACCATCTGAAGCCAACGTTCTGAAAAGTTTTCATCATTATTCCCCCCCACCCTCCCCTTCTCCACTAACTGACTGCATCTCCTATTTTTGGGCACGGTTCACAAAGTTACATGGTTCGCTCAGGCATACATTACAGTTGTCAGTGCCAAGGGCTATGCATGCAAAGCAATGTACATTGGCAAAGAGCAACTAAAAAAAGAGTTCTGGAGACTTCGAGAAAAGGTCAAGATAAGGCAAGTTAAATTAGACATCTCCCTTCTGTTGCCCCTCTACACACCCTTCCAGAGATCTTCAATATTTCAGTTGGAAGAATGTACTACCAAACTTGGGTTTTCACTTATTTTATCATGGAAGCTGTATCAACTATGTGTCACCAACCTTCTCTTTTCTTGTGTTTTCCAGAGTCTCTCCAGATTCTCCTCCTTGTTTATCAGCTGAAGGTGAGCTCTTCTCTGGACCTTGCTCCTCTTTACTAAGCTAAAATAGATACAACATATACACATATAGCAATACACAGCATCGCTCTATTATGTTTCTATTTTGGGTTTAGGGAAGCAAAGTCACTCACAAGGTCACATTCTTTATTTCTAATGATTATGCAAGTCAACTGGACTGTGGGAAAAGACCCAAGAATAGGATTCCATTGGAAAAGCAGCACAAATAAGAATGATAAAGAAGAAATCGAAACAAAACTAAAGACATGTGATTTATATCATAGAAATGATAGAAGAGAGGCTAGAAGACAGGCGGAGAACAAGCTTTGCTAGATCAGGATCCCACACATACGTATGTATACTTTTGTTGAATTTTCCAGAGGAAGAATGTGAATTCATTAAAATTTCCAGCCTCCATTCCCCATTCTTTACCCACGTCAGATATGGTAAAGAGACCAGCAATATTGAAATTCTACAAAAGACATTAAATATTTTGTTTATTGATGCAGGATCAGCTGAGAATGTAACTACTTACACTGCTGATACTTTGGAAGAACAAAGCCACAATATTATCTGGCACTTATTAGAAGAGGAGTGAAACATGAGTATGATGAGTTCAAGAACAGACAAACCTATTTCTGCCCTTTAAAATACATTATTAGCAGTAGTCCCCGGGGAGGTGTGCCTTTTACCAAGCTAGCTTAAAATGACTTGAAAACATGCAGAAGGGTGTGCAACACTGATGATTCAGGAAGCTGCCTGACCTTTCTTTAAATGAAAGCAGTCTCCCAAGGAACCATCTGTCACAGTGAAATATCGGCAACAGGAGAAAGATGACAAAAGGTGGTTACAGAAGCACATTTCTATGGCATGAGCTAGTGCTGCTGCCCATTACAGAGGCTAGCTGAGTTACAAATTCAGATATTTCCACCAACCTTGCCCCCACACAAGAAGAACAAATGTAAAGGTCAATTAAAACCAGCCAAAGACTGCTCAAGCAGCACAAAAGCTGTTTGCTAGAGATGGACCCCTGGTCAGTGAGGCAGCTCTGCAGCCTCCTGCACTGCATCCCAGTGCGTGGAGGCCACGAAGCACTCAGGGGCTGGGGAAGGCAAGGTTGTCACAAGCCAATAATCATAATCCTGTAGGGAGGGAATATAATCATGGGCTGTACTGGGACAAACGCCGTATCCTGATCTGTTGTTCCTGGCCACTCTTTCCTAGTGGAGAATTAAACCCACAAACACCACCACTTCACTGACTGGGAATATTTCTGCAGAGATCCCATAACTTTTCAGATAAGCTGATTCAGTGGTTCTACCATGTGAAGACACTCCTCCAGCACACCGAAGTGAGCAGTGTGAATTATCCCTGCTGCAGATGACCTCACATTTAATAGACACCAATTGCTCTACTGAGCTGACCAAAAGAAAATGTTCCTTATTGACAGTTCATTCCCCATTTTAGCAGTATAACAACCTATAGCAATAGCAGCATAATTATATATATTGTGCATCCCTCTAAAATTTCTAGACAACTTAATTCCTAGATAACTTGATTCTTATTCCGCAGGCAGCGGAAGAAGGTAACAATGCAAAGGGAGCAGCCATGGGGGGTTTAGCACAGATTTGGAAGACAGAACAGCAGACCGACTGCCTCTGCATAGGCAACCCACATGCAAACAGTGGATGTTCATTTGGTTTTGTTTTCAGTTGTCTCTTCCCTTCCCCTCATTGTTTACCCAAAAGGTCTGCAGTGGCAGTGGAAGGTGATATCCAGGTACTTAACGCTAGAATGGGGTAACAGATTTGCATAGGTCTGGGCAAAGACCTGGATGAGGTGACCTCCCAGGATCTACTCTAAGAATATATTCCCCAACCCCATCATGGCAAAACATTGCATATTACTAGCACCATGCCCCAAAACAACTAACCTAAAATACTTCAGAAAAGATATTACATCAGCATTTACCTATTCCTTACGTACAGTTTGGGATCTCTATTTACCTTATTCTCAGGAGGTTTGGTTTCCTTCACATCACTGCCTTCAGCAACAGCATCTTCTTGGTCTTTTTCAGCTTTCTTCACTTTATTCTTATCGCTTTGTTTCTGCCTGGAGCTCTCAGAGATCTTGCTATGCTTCTGTTCAGCCGTCTCCTCCCTTACAGCATCCTCACTGTAAGAATGCCTGTGTTCCCTGAACTTTGCCTCTTCCTTTCTCTTGGATCTCCCAGAAAACTCCTGCCTCTGAAATTTGTCAGATTTTGACTTAGAGGCTTTTCGGTAATAGTCATCTTCTCTGCTCTTGTAGCCAGACAAAGGGTGGAGGGAGCCAGGGGAAACACTCCTTACATATTTTTCTCTGTGCCCTCTGCCTCCTTCAATCCGTTCATCCAAGTCAAATTTGTCTAGCTGTCGGGAATAATGTTTCCTCTCGTGTACCCACATGTCAGTCCTGTCTCTCTTCTCATCCCCATTCTCTCGCCATTCTCTGCTTTCTCTTTCTTCTTCCCGTCGAGAATATGGGGACTGATCCCATGACTCTCTTCCATTTCCCCAGTCGGTCCTGCTGGTCCCCATCGGGCTGCGGGGTGAACTGCAGGAGGTAAAGCTGGGAGTGTGGGATCGGGGAGACAAGGAACGGCTTATGGGGCTGCGAGAGCGGGGCCTCTCTGTGCCATACCTGCTGCAGAGGGAAAAGGCAGCTGTAACTGGCTGTAACAGCAGGCTGCTGAGAGGTCTTGAGCACTGCAAACACTCTGGCACTATCCTGATGCCTGCACCCCTGAGATCCCAGGCCTGTCACAGACATGCACTGCACAGATCTGTCTGGAATATATTCATTTGTTCTTAAAAACGTCTCCTAGGTGTTCAACATTGAAAGTGTATATGTTAATACCCTTAGGGTAACTCTAGCATTAGCTAGGCTCTAGTTAGCTAGACAAAAGTGAAAATATAAACTATTTAAAATAGATGTTTTAAGACTCTGATTCTTCTCCAACTTTGCTGGGAGGTCCAGAAAGTACAAATGAAGCCAGATAGATCAGAAATACAACAAATACATTTCCTCCTCTCCAGTGTTACCACAGCTCCAGCCTTTATGCTTTTCACTATGGAGGCTGGAGAGGGAAATGGCTTCATTTCTGTGTTCTTCACGTGTCAGGTATTTTTTCTGAGTCATCATCATCAGTAGTAATGAGATCATTTGTCTTCTTAACAAGTACAGTTCTTCCATCTGAACTCATTACATAGGTTCTGCACTTACTATTGTACCAAATTACATTTTTTACAGTGATTTGGAATGCAATCCAACATCAGAAGATGAGATACACAAGGGAAGCACACAGACTATGCTCACTACACTTTACCTGTCTGCCTCACGCAGCAGGTCCCTCTCCCTCTGTGAGTGGATGTCCTGGATGATAGCAGCCACGTTCTTACCTGGTTTCTACATCAGACAAAGACACTGTTAGCATGCTGCACTGCTCTCCAAGCCATTATACAAGATTTGCCCTTTAAGAAACAGCATGCATGCATCATTTCATTACACTAATGAGAAATATTTGGTTTCAGTGTTCTAGTTATAGTCTTTTCTGCAACTGGTATCTCAATAGTGTGATCAAAGCAGTAAAATGATACAAATGGAAAATTTGCTTGTAGCACTGTCTGCTCATAACCGGCTTCTGGAAACTTGGCTTCGAAAAGCAGCTTGTACTTCCTTGATACACACTCACTGCAGAGTATATAACTGGATATATTATGACACAAATCAGACCCTTTTTCTAATACTTGAACTAAATAGATGTATCAGCTTATTCTTTCTTACCCTAGGGAGGAGCTGCCTTAATTCCGTACTACAATATGGCTCTAAAAGACTATGTTCAGACATAGGAGTTAAAGAAAACTTAAGTGCAAGAAAAATGAGTGCAAGAACTGTTGATTACTTGAGGTTCAAGATCACCTCCAAAAGATGCACGACTCCAGGCTGGAGTGTGTGCAATCCATCAGCCACATGGAGCATGCACAACTGAGCAACGTAATCATGCAGGAACTCAGAGCAGTTCAGAGTGATAAGTAACTCATGCATGTTCCCCTCTCATCACTGTACTTTTCATTTGTTTGTTTTTAACAATGGAAAGAGTTTTTACTCGTGAAGAGAAAACCAATTCCATGATCTGAGAAACTGCCAATAGAACTGCTGAAAATCTTCCTGAAATCCCACTCTCCTGAGCAAGTTCAGCTCAGCCTTCATGTTAAGACGTGCAGTCTCCACCACCTTACTCTGCAGTGCCTCAGTAGCACAGTAAGAAAGAATATCCTGATTCATGGAGTAGCAATTCCTTAAAGTCTCCTCTTATTTGTCCTCCCTTAATTCTCGTAAAATGCCTCTTAACTTGGAACACTACAAAGTGATTTTATAGAATTACTGTGCTGTGTTGGGATAATATAAGGCTTCTCAGCTCTTCACTGCTGGTTCCAGTCCAAGTCTACATTCAGAAAGCCTATTCCTTTAGCATTACGTACAGCAGAACAGAAGCTGCCATAAATATGCTCTCGAGAGTACTGGTTTTTAGAGATCACTCAGATGTCCACATCAGAAGAGTCAGATAAAGTCTACAGAAAGTCCGAAGAACAAATATTGATCTGTTCTGATTCCATGTGCACACACATATACATATATATATATATATATATATATACATACATAAATATCTATATATTAGGTTAGGTCACTGTCAAGAAAGGAAAGCTAATCAAGATGATGCTTAGTCCTGCCATCGCTGCTCAGCTCAGAGACTGTATTATGTCTTGAGTGTGCAAGCAGCGAAAAGCAGTGCCCTAGGTTCAATGCTTGTCCAAAAGGATGGCACTCCCTTATTTTTGCTGACATGTGTTATCTTACACATTGTTCAACTGAGCAGCATGGGCTGCTTAGTTCAGTCTTAGTTCAACCAAGCCGCCTACTGGAGAAGAAGCTTGGAAGGGATTTTTGAAGCAGTGATATGAGAGAACCAGAGAATGGGATCTCATCTAAGAATTAAAATTAAGTATAAAAGATCATTAACATACATTTGTTAGTTTATCTTTCTTCATTTCTTTTCCCACAATATTAAAACATTAACTAGAAAACAGCAATCAGAAAGACATTTAGATGTATTCTCATGGACAAGGTATAGAAACTCATGAATTCTTATCAGGAATCTGATCTTACCTTCAGCTGCAACTCCTTGTATCTTTTAGACATCCTAATAAGTAACTTGTCATCGTTTATCATAGCGGGTTTTTCTTTGTAGTACTGCACCATGGCTTGTGCTGCTTCACTGTAAGCCATTTCCAGAAAGGCCTAGCACAGATGGGGAGAGCTTTAAAATCTACTACATCATTACAAAACAAAGTATCAGAGAAATAGGGATACTAAGGTGATTGCTCAGCCTTTTGTTAACTAAAAATAATGGTTACAGTCCAGATATTAAAGCTGATATGCAGCTTTAGTAACTGGTTTAAAAAACAAATAACTAGAATCCAATCTTTCCTGATATACAAAAAAACACCTTTTCCTCACTTCCTCATTGGGGCTTCTACAGGAAAAGTAGAATGTGAGCAGCCAGAACAAAGCAAAGAACTACTAATAATAAAACAACTATATTAACTAGCATTTCTACTTGCATGAAAAATGCCACTTGATGTAACTAGGGCTTAACTGTCCAAGGGAAAAAAAAAACTGTGTACTGATTGCATTTTGAAACATTAACATTGCTCACTGGTGTGGATTCTACTTCCCTCTGCACTGTCTGCTATGGATACATGAGAGATTTTCCAGTCTACCATGCTTACCACTGGTAGACATAACCCTGAAGACAAGAGTTCTGCTACAGTGTGATGCAGGTTAAAAGGCACAGGCACTGTCTCACTGAGCATGTCAATATGCCTTTCTGCCTACTTACATCAACACTGGTGGCTCCACAAGCACAATACCTGATTAGTGGATTTCATGAGGATATAGTTGGTGACCTTCCCAAACGGAAGGCCCAGGTTAATGACATCATTCTCTGTGCAGCTTCCCTCGGGGAGGTTGCAGATGTGAACAACTCGACCCAATGTAGATTTCCTTTGGGGAAACTGGAAAAAAAGTCCGACTCAAAACCATGTTTTTATCTTAAATATTCCAACCACTAGATAAGATCTTACATTTCTGCAAAAGAAAAAAAAAACTGAAATGATCTGTTCTACACACCTGTTTTTAAGGACAAATATCCTTAATTAAAAACATCCTGATTAAAAATTTTCTTTCCCACTCATATTTTTAACTGAACTGTGGCTTGCAGTGGAGTCCCCATCCGTAGATTACTAGGAGAGGATTACTAGGAGAGATGCTCTAGTTCAAACAGGAACAGTGATATGGCTGCAGAAGGTAACTTGCCATGTGAAATCTAAGAGAGTAAGGAACTTCAGGGCCCTGGCACATTCCAGCAGAGGGCTGGGCACTCAGCACCGGAGGGAGTTGGAGACCCCTCAGTTCTCAGAGGTGTTTCTGCAATGGGGAGGTGCCAATAAGCTCACTGCAGGCACGGTATCTGTCTGGTACCCCAGCCAGCTCCAAGGCTCTTCTGCCAAGTCACGCAGCCTTCACTCTGTCCTTCTGCATCTGCCTGTCCCACTGATGGCCTTGCGCCTTCCCCACACATGAGGGCACCACATATTACTGAGTAAAACACCCTTAACAAATACTTTGCCAGCAATGCATACACACACAAATAAAGAAGAGTATTTTCAAGCAGAGTTCACTGCAGTCCCTGCAGGATTTATGGATGTTAAAAAACAGTTTAAATGACTACAGAGGTGTTCAGGATAGCAGGGATTGAATTCAAACCCTCATCATGCTCTCACGGAACAGATTGGGCTGGGGGTAAAAACAACAGCATTCATTCTGCAAGAGGACATCCCAACTGCACCTGAGGTTGAAATACCTGCTGCTTTCCCCTCTCTCTGCAACACCACATAGTCAGAGACACATTCCTCTTGAGAGCATGCTGACCACAGGGGGCATGCAGAGGCAAAGGCCCCAAACTAGACTGGCACAGGCACAGGCACATGCTGTTGGTGCAGCAGTCACTTCCCAAAGGTGGAGGTCTGTTCTGGGGTCTGGGGCAGTTCCCAAAGAGCTGCCCATCTCCCTGATGTGGAAAGCAGTCTCTGCTCTCCTCATGCAAACAGACATCAGAGTATACTGAGAGAGAAATATAATTTACCTCAGCTAATGACATGCAAACCTTGCTCACACAAGATTAAGTCTTCCCAGAATACTTCCCTGTTTATGACTTCCGCTGTTAGGGTTTTATTGAAGAAGTAACTCTACCTTCAGTTAAAATTGTGCCATTCAAGGAAAGATGCAAATCATGTAATCTTGTGGGATCAAATTCACCAGAGCCATCACAGATGTTTGGCTTGTCAGCAAGTTCACAAGTTACAGAGCTAATGTTATCTTATTTGCACCTTCATCCCATTACCTTCCCTCCAGACTTTATCCCTTAACTGCTGGTGTGTTTTTGCTGCAGTATGAGCCTGCCTCACACAGCAGTCTGCTATTCAGTTCACAGAGACTGCCCAGGTGCATAAAGCAAATCAAACAAGTGTCATAATCCAAAAGGAAAGTGTTTTCTCTATCACAAAAATAACAAAAACCTCACCCTGGAGAAAGATGGGAGCAACCCAGCTCCACCTGAATAGAAAAGCAGTGAGGCTGAGTGCATCTGGCAAGGCAGCATGTAGCACACAACAGAAGAACACAACATGCAGCTGGCAGGGAAAAAGGAAACCTTCCTGGCAGCACAAGAACACCTCATGTCACCTGGCACCTTCTGTTTGTTTTGTCAGATCTGTTAAGAGATGGTGTGTTAAGCATATATAGGACTAGAAAGACAGCTGTTCCCTCCCTAGGCTCCAGGCTCAGACATGAACTCAGCAGTACATTAAATCAGATGACTCTAAGACGTTACCACCTCCCCAAAATTGGCAATGGCTTGAATTGAAATGTCATGTCATAAATCTGCTATAATTCACGACTAAAAAGTGGTCAGACACTCATACTGGGATCAGATGAGGCTGTATCAGACAATATTCTTGTCAGCTGATTGAAGTTAAATTCATTCACTAAATGAGCTGTAAAACACAGCCAGAAAAGGAATACACAACTTCTATATCCACACTCAGGAAGTTAAAGGAGTCGTGGTCTGTCCAGTGCTGAATGTGATTTTCAGTAAGACTTCACATTCACTTTCTTTGATGTCTACAGGGATCTACCAGCGCAGTTGGACCACTATTAAAAAAATAGTTTGTTCAAAAAATAAATGGTCGAATAAATTATTTGCTGCATAACAGTGAAGGGCATCTCATGCAATTTGCCATATTCTTTCATCAACCTAATTAAGATATTTTTAATTGCATCTTTTTTTCCTCCCCATTTTTTTGGGATCTCTTACTTTTCAAATCCTTTATCCATTTGTTGAGCTTTTCATAACTCTTTCCTAAAGATAATAAGAAACCAACAGTCCCATTCCTTCACTGCCAGTGGCTTTCCATGTCTGAGGGAAGGCTCGCAGCGCTCTATTTGCCTTTAGAAGAAGGACTGAGTTATTTGCAGACAGAGAGCATGTATCAAGCTCTCCCAGAAATCTGAACACTTTGTTTATGATTACATGCAGGGTCAAGTATAATCTCCCACTGCTCAGTTAAATGGCAGCAGCTTAGCTGAAAGTGAATACTGCTGTGCAAAGGTGTAATAAATTATAAACCACCTGGGTTGCGGGGGGAATGACAGCTGGTAAACTCTAATTTAACATCTCTAATATAGCTCCCTGACCACCTCCTGAGCTTCTGAAGAAAAAGGGGATTTGTAGTGTCCAGGAAAGCCAAAGTTATTGGTTCTTTTATCTCTCTTAGCACTGCAGGTCATTCAGAAGGACTTCTGCAGGCAGCTTAGATGATAAATAGTGACAGATTCTGAGGAGAAATGATACTGGTATTAGCAGTAATATCATTTGTTGTGAGGTTGACAGACATGATGAAAAGGAACATTCCTCCACAGCCGCCGCGACTCCAACCTCTGACCTTGGAGGCAGCCATCACAAGCAGCTCTGCTCTTTGCTGCCCTGCACACGTGGTGTCTGTGACAGACAGAAGCCAAAATCCCTTCCAACAACCCCTGTCATAGCAAAACCCCAGAGAACAAAATTGATTGGATTACACAAATCTGGGTGATGTTTTTGTAAGCAATGCCGATGTGAACTGGAGTGGCACAGGGACACAGCTCAGCCTGTCCTTCTGGAGTGCCTGAGCTGACATCAGGATGTGTACATAAAAGCTAACAAGGTGAAAACTTGAACCCCCGGATTACTGCTGCTATTCTATGAACAACCTAGCATTACTCCTTGATGCTTCCGACTCTAATAATAGCTTTCTCATATATGTTGAGCTTCAGTTTAACCCTAACATCTTTGTATTTTTATTCTGCATATGATTTGCAGTTTCTTGCTTTTTTTCCCCTTCTTTTACCCTTTGTTTTCTCAGTGTAAAAGCCATACTTAATGTCAGATTTTTTGTGTGACTGGGATGGTAATTCAAGTGCACACTAGAGGAACACAACTGGGACCTGTCCTGAGTACTGGGAGGATAATAAACTGAAACCACAGAAGGTTTATGTATACTGAAGCAAACTTGTTGAAAGGTTACCAGTGGCAGCAGGCGATATAAATAGTACACTCAAATAAACTAAGAAAAATCTAGTCCAGTATAATTAGTTGAACTGGGATGCCCACGCAAATAAGCATTAGTGGAGTTGCAGCCACTGTCTTTACACCACTGCTACCTGGGAGGAGGTCCCCAGCAGAGAGTGATTGCTACAGATAAATAACTGAAGAGATGCAGGCTTCTCACTGGGATCGATACTTAAAGTAAGTAAAACTTAATCCAGTTTTTCAGCTGATTTTCCTGCATCAGTAAGGCTCAGAATATGGGGGGGAAAGCCACAAGATACACACAAAACAACCTGCCAAATCCCTCTAACAAGCAAACAATTTCAGCACTGAAGGAAAAAAAAAAAAAAAAAAAAACAGAACAAAAAAAAAAAACACCAAAAGAACTACATCTACATTTGTTTTAATCAAAATCAAAAGCATAAAAGAGCTGCAGGTAAATTTAAATGACGGACTGAGTGTTCCCATCATTGCCTAAAAGGAAGTCTTAAAATGACAGATTTTTAATTCCAGTAAGTAGAAGTGGTTTCTACAAGAATCTCTGCAAGGAAACCAATTTCTTAAATACTCACTCTTACCCCTGATGGAAGAGAAGGAAATGTAGCACCTGGCTGGCCAAAGGATCTTGCTGACGTAGTGATAAAAGATGAGCCGACATTTGGTGGATAATCTAAATAATGGATTACACAATTTTGTGAAAATCTTGATTCATATTATTATCTTGACTCAGTAAGCAATGCCCCATTTATGTAACAATTAATTTCATTATTTCAACACCATTGCTTCATTGTACTGTGGAAACAACTACTTGTTGGAAAGAAAAATAAACTCCTATTTTGAAAGGCAGGCTGCTTTTTAAGCCTTTCTGCATACGATGCCTAAAAACTATTTTCCCTGGAAACCTGTATCATATGTCATTTGAAATGCCCACTTCTCCCCGAAGACCGGAATCCCCTTTCATTAAAAATAGTTTTTTAACTATTGTACATGCAACCATTCACCTTCAATACTAGATGGATTGAAAACTGCTGCATTATTTGGTGATAAATGCAATGTTCCATCTGCTGAACTTAACACACACCGGATACCAGTGCTGGAAAAGAAAGAAACAACTTTAGGAGTATGCATAACATGTCGTAAATATTAAGGCCTAATTATTAGATTGTAAATTCCTGGTATAAAGCCATTGAAGTAAGGGATGCTTTATTAGAAATTCAGTTGGAAAAGCATCTCTGAAATAATACTTACTTATCTGAAAAAGCCATACATTTTTGGATGTGAAGAGTTCCCTTTACGTGCTGATCCCAGTCCTATGTTGAAACAAAGAGATGA
Source organism: Meleagris gallopavo (assembly GCF_905368555.1). Classification (NCBI taxonomy): domain Eukaryota; kingdom Metazoa; phylum Chordata; class Aves; order Galliformes; family Phasianidae; genus Meleagris; species Meleagris gallopavo. Next base: position 25,446,275 of record NC_139411.1, on the reverse strand, counting down.
TGAGCACGGGAAAAATCCTAAGACAAATTTCTGAAAGATTGCTTCTCTGTTCAGTTTACCTTAATCTAAAGCTAATACTGAAGATCTAACTGTGTGATACTGGAGCCAAGCATACTTTTCTCCAAAGCATTTACTCATTTGTAGACTCAGTTACCAGTTACTTAACACACAGATAGCTTCTCTGTATTGTTTTTTAAATTCTATACGTTTATTTCTATTAAATCAGGTAATTCATTTTGAAAAGCTCATCCTGAAAGGCTCTGAGCATCCTCAGCTCCTGCAATTTCTATAACAAGGGTGCTCATCAAACATGGCAGCAAAGATAGCGATCGTTCACTTCAGTAGATGAACACCTTTGTAAGAGAAGTGCATTCAGCCTTTTACATTTCTAAGGACCAAATAGGGCAGTATATTAAATACTAATAAACAGACCAACTGAAGCTCACCATTATTACAATTACACCATTATTATGTTTAATGAAAAACACACATGCCCAGCATGCCCTAGGTGGGGGTGAGTTCAGACCACTCCTGTAGTTGCAGTAGCCGTAGAGAAGCCTCTAGCAAGCAGCTGCTCAAAGAATAAAAAGGAAACATGAAAGAGCAAATATATTCAAATCTCCTAAAGCCACAGGGCATGTATGTATCAGGTACTATTTCAGTTGCTGACTACCTTCTTTTGTATAGTCATGCTGTTGCAATATTTTTGTCAGGCCACCACTGGCATGAAAACACGTGCCTTTGCAGTGAGGTGCTGGTCCTGCAATGTGATGGAAATGGCACAAGGACCAGTGGGACAGAGCTCACCTAGAGGGCAGAACAACCCCAGGCAAGGCCCACGGATGGCAGTGGCTGTCTCCAGAGCTGACTTATATACCATGATCTTGAAACACAGGATTTCTGTACAACAGGCAAGTTTCTGCTCAAGGTTGAGTTTGAATTTCAGGGTCTTTTGACAGTATGAATGTGGTCAAGAAAAGCTATTAGGGCCCACAACAGATAAGATCTGGGAGCTTGGTCTGCACCCCTTACGCTGGGTAGCATCTTTCTTCCAGGCCAAAGCCACTAAGACAGTGAGTCCTAATTCTTTTCTTCGAGTTACTGGAAGGTGGAAGACATCCCAACAAAGAAATTATCAAAGTCATTTTATGGAGAAGTGCTATTTTGTTCAAGCAACTTTCCACAAAGCTTCTATCAGGAAGGCTTTAGGATAGAAACAAAGACAGCTAAACGAAACTGCAGATGTGCAATTACAATACTGGCTGGAGGAGGGGGGGATCAGGTTCAAGCTCCTCCTCCTCCCCCTGATTCACACCCATCAGACATGGGAATGACACGTGTCTGGATCTGGCATTTCTCACACCAGGACCACAGCCTCCCAGTGGCAGATTGCTGTGCACACACACTGCTCTCCACATTTTCACAGCGCAATGCAGAACAAAAACAGATCTTGAAAACCCAGCAGTTTCCACAGAACAGATTTACAGTGCTACAAGCCCTACGAAACTCTGTTTCTGTGATAGAGGTTGACCTGGCTGACAGACTATGCTAGGACAGGCAGACAGATAAATCAACTGACAGACGGACAGGGAAACCCCTTTGAACGCCACAGCTGCCCCTGGGCGCGTTAAAATCACTCACCTTCAGATCAAAGATCTTCTTGTCACAAAGGGAGCAGACGTGGGGGAAATGGAGAGGAGCTACACCATGAAGGTCGTTCAGCTCGTGGGGCTGCAGTGACCTCATGGACAGATCGGGTGTGCCGGCGCTCAGCTCCTCATTCTGCCTCAGCCGGGGGCTGCTGAAGTTCTGCTTGCTATTGTTGAGCCTGCCGAATGCTGGGGCAGCGGCCGTGCTAAACTTTGTGTCAGGTGTCGGTTCTTCGGGGTTGTACAGCTCGTTTCTTATTTCATACGGCTGCTGGCTTGCTGATGGCCACATGCTGTCACTGGGCAGGAGGTCAGACTTGTTTTGGCTGGAGAAATTCGGGATATTTTCCCACTGGTTGCTTGTACCAGTGCCATGTAAGATGGGGCTGGGATCTCCTTTTGGATGAGCACCGGCGTGCGGATCGCCGGGGAAGGCAGGCGCTGCCCCATAGGCATCTTTCTGGAACCCTGCTGGAGAGTCGTGCTTCAGCGGGCCGGTGGGGCCAAAAGGCCCCTCGTAGCGAGCCCCAACTGCTGAAGAGAAGCCGGGCTGATCCCCTTCCGAGGTGTAGGCCTGCGGGGCGGTGACATTTTGCTTGCTGTACTCATAAAAGCCCCCGGCGGCGGCAGAGGCGGAGGGGCCCACCTTGTTGAGTCCAACGACCACAGGCTGCTGGCTGGAGGTGGGAGCCATGACACCTCCAAAGGGACTCATGACGATGGCGTTGGGGGTCTGGGCCTGCATGGGCCCCAGGCTGCCACCCGCGCTCTGTGCAGGAAAGGCGATGCCGCCAGAGGAGAATCTTGTGCTAGCAATGCCAGGCCCTGGCGGAGGGCCACCTGCAGAGTGTCCCGGAGAAGCACCCATCACAGAGGGGTGCCTCAGCTGATTGAAGAGCGGCTGGGACATGGCCACTTTGGAGAGCACCTGGTTGAGGACTGTGGCGGCAGCCGGGTTGTTGGTGACGGCGGTCTGAGCCAACTTCAGCCTGTGCAGTGTGAGCTGTGCCTGGAGCTGGGCCAGCTGCAGGCTGGCCGGAGAGGGGAGCAGGGGGCTCGGGGCACTGACGGAGAACGGGCTCTTCTCCAGGAGCTTGGCAGCGCTGCAAAGTATCGGGATCGGGTTAGCTAAATTCACTCAAAATCTGACTGCGCTCACCTCCTGCCGAGCATGAGACAAGCTGTCACTGTGATAGATTTACTCATCTAAACCCAGAGGGAACAAGGCAGTGGTCAGCAATGCAGTCATAATCCAACACCTTTGCTTAAAACTCTGCTGCTATACCATTTTCAATCAAAAAGGTGCTTGTCTCCTTCATAAATCAGATACCTCTCTTGAATATCTTCATTTCATCCCTCACAGACCCCCTGGATCAGGCCTTCAGCTCATTTTAAGTTTCCATATAATATATATTCATAAAGGAGACCAGGAGAAGAGGCAACACAAGAGCATCCCCCAAATATCTGTTTTTTCATTGTTTTATGCAACCTTTGCCCTTTCTGCTCTGGCACACGTTGTGGTGTTACTGTTATGTTTGGTGGGACCAGCACCACCTTTTCCTACAGAGCAGGAGGAAGTGAAAAAAGGGACATCAGATGGAACTGTAAAACCAACCTGGTAAGAACTTCACAACTGGAACGTAAGGCAAAATTTCTGCAGTGTAATCTGCTGAAAATCAAGGTCTTTATACTATCTAGAAATTACAGGTGCATTGAGTGTTCTCTATTAAGTCTTACACGTGGGGTAAATACACAGTAACTAAGCTGCCTGCTCGAATTCCAAAACTAAGAATATAGGAGATGACACACTGAGGTGTACGGCGGGTCCTGGCATTGGAAAGCACCTTTGGGAGATCTCCTCTGCTCTCACCACCACCCCTGCTCTCATCATAAGCAAGTGAAATGTTATAAAGGAAAATATCAGGCAATACTGTGCCCACCCTGCTTTTCCTGTCCCCTGCATCCTTCTACTTCCAGCATCACCAATGGTAGAGCCAGCCTAGTGCACGTGTACATACATTACCCTATGGCTGTGCTCTTTCTGCATGTCATGCTGGATACCAGCAGCCATTTTCATGCCCTCATCAGAAAAATGTTAGCCATCGCTTCTTCCACCCACAGGAGCCTTTGCTCATAGATGGCACAACAACTCAACATATTACAGATGGCTGCTGGCCCTGAAAATGAGAGCAGAGAGCACTCGAGTAGAAGGGATGCAGTCCAAAGCTCAATTAATTTATATTGTAAAACTGTATTTAGAGTTTTGATTTAGGCCTTTCAAAGCAGCAGGGGCTACACATCAACCGCAATGCAGCGCTCACTGTTAATAATCAGCCAATTTGCACAAATGCATGGATGAAGTTGTAGCTAATGATAAATGTCTTGTCAGCATGCTACATTCGAAAACCACAAATTAGGAAAACATCTGCTTAAATCCAAAGTATGACTAAGAGAAAATGAATGGGTTTCGTGTTTAACATTTCACTTCCACCAGCAACTGCAAGGCACATCTGTCTCCAAAAATACAAAATGCCGTTTGGATAAGTGCATCGTTATGTAATGACGAGACTAGCTGTCAGCACAAGCTGACACCAGCATGCTTCTGCACTGAGGTGCCTTTTGTTTTCCTGCATGGCTTCCATCCCTATCTCTGAATCACATTTATAGTAAGGTTTCCTATAAATCTGACCACAGATGAAAGACGGGGTGGAAGTACAGCCAAAACAAGAGGGAGGCTGGGGGAATCCCAGCATGCAGGGTGCTGAGGGCCCCCCAAAAGTGCTCAGGAGCTCCATAGAGTGCAAGGGGCTTAGCAAGCAGAGGATCCCACGTCAGCACAGCATGCACACTGCTGTCACTGCCTGGGAACACAGAGTGACCCTGTACTGAGCCACCAGCATCTGCACCACATGGGACTCACCACGCTCACAGCTACTGTTTAATTTTATAGCTGCTTGTAAGTTCTGTACATTAAGCAAGCTGTAAAACTGTTTTTAAAAGCTTTATAGAGCATACAAATATGAACTGCCTGGTGGCCCTAAAATAAAAGGAGAAGTCGGCAGACAGCATGTAATGCTTTCAGGCTCAGAAGCTGCAGAGGACTGCTTTCCCAGCAACCTAATTGTGCTGTGGTGCAAGACCGTGGGGCAGCCTGCACATCCCTGCTCTGCTGGCTGCCTGCTGGATGTGGGCATGGGTCCCTCCCTGTGAATCCAATCCAATACTCCTGCAAGCCCCTGAGCTCCCTTAGACTTGCTGCACAGCTTGTACTTTGTCTGACCCCAGCATGCACGCAGTCACTGCCAGAGTACCCTGGCTTACAAGCTTCTGCCCCAACTCCGCAGGCTGGTGGTGGGCAGCTGGGGGCTGTCAGGAGCTACCTCACCTGGGAGAAAAATAATGTTGAAAGGAGAAGCTCCAGTTCCCCCAGCCTCTCACAGAGGAACGGAGTTAGCAAGAAGGGTCATTCCCATGCACTCCTAGTTTTGGGAATGGCCCTGGCTTCAGCTGTCTGGTTTGCATTTCCAGATTTCAGGGTACTTCAGTTGCACACTTTATCCTCCCACAGCAGAAACAGAATATTTTAGCATCTAATCAAGACAAAGAAGGAAGGGCATGGTTGTGGGGCAGTGGGAAAAGCAAATGTGCAGATGAGAGGTCAGGAAGACAGTTGTGTATAGAGCATCTCTTAGAGCAGCGCCCAAATTTAAGGATTTCTGTTACATTACAAAATACAGGCTGTAAGAGGCGTGCAGGACTGCCACACACAGTTTTTAAAATTTCTTCTCCTCTTTCTATTATAGAATTATTGTATTTACACACTCAATAACACCACTTGGCAAATCATCCCACTGCAGTTTTACTAACTCACCAAAAACTGCAAACCCGATGTGAAGATGGTGTTTGGCTTTGGCATTTCATGGGGCCATTCGCCTCTCGTACACACGCAGCTCCCACCCCGGCTCATCCTCAGGTTACTGACACGCAGCCCCTGGCTGCTCGAGTGGGGGCTACTACTAAACAAACCTCGCTCCTCACTAAGCCTGCAGTGGCCAAAGTCAGCTCTATCCTTGCAAAACGTTCCTCTTTCTAAGGTCAGCAATGTAAAAGGTTAACAGAAGTGGTTCCCTTCGTTAATCGAAAGCCACGCACCAAGTGAGTTCCTGCCCGGCTCTGGGAGCTGGGAGTTGAAGATGTGCATCACCTGCTGCAAAAGTCATAACAAAATTGCAAGCATTGGTAAGGCCATATTGCTATAAATCAATTCTATCCATCTGCTACCCTCATAATCCTTATTATGCTTTTAGCATCCAAGAGCTCTGAGCAGCACACAGGGTTGGAGGTAAAGCATCCAGAGTGCTGGATTATTGGAGTAATCCCGTCTGCGAGAGCAATGAAAAGGCTGAGCCCAGAATACATTGATCACAACAGGCTGGCCTCGTTCCCAAGTGACAAAATTCAGGGTTTTTAAGTGCTACGGGGCACCTCTAAGAACTAGGAAATAAATTAAAAAAAACAAACACCAAACAAAACTACTGAAGTTATGATCTCAGCTTCTTATTTAGAAATTATTTCTATCCAGAAATATTTGAAGTGCTGAATAGAGAATTAATTTGAAGCCTTCCAAAACAGATTAATTCATTGCTGTGAATCTTGCACAACTTCTAAGATTTTGTATCCCTTGCCCCACAAACCTTCTGCCTTTATGTATAGCTATACTGAGACATCAAAATCTCTGAAAGAAATTTATTTTCACTACAAAATGTTTTGAAACATGTATTTTTCCCAAGGCCTTCATACTACTGTGCCTATTTCAGAACTAAAGTAACCAAGGATCCGAAGACATCCAAGGAGGCCAGATGTATGACTGCTCTTCAACCTGTACTACATTTCTGACCACTTGCAACAACATGCTGTTTTTCATCCTTTTAAAGTGTTTCTGAATCAATTTTCCTAACAGAAAACTTAGAATTTTTAATTCAGTACCCTTGAACACAGGAAGGAGAACCATTTTCTGATTATCCGAGCACAAAAGCAACAATACACTGTTATGCAGAAGCGTGAATATCCCTTCCCTGTAATGTATCATTTATTCAAGCAGCACAGGACTGCCTTCTTGAAACTCATCCAAAGCAATTGCTGCTGCACTAAAAGTGAAACAAAAAAACTGAAGATAAACAAATCACATTCTACGTAGATGAAGCTGAAAAGACATTATGGGTACAACCACCTTCAAATAAAAAAGGCGCTCTTTGTCAGTACCTCAGGGAGAGTATGTGTTTGTACCCCAGGACAGAATTTGGCTGCCTGAATTCAACGGAACTGCAAAGCTGCATTTCAAATGCTGGAAGAGGAAAAGACCAAGCTCAGCCATCTCAAAAGCATACGGTAGTAATCAGAATAAATAATTATTATAGCAATGTTTTACATCACGTTGTTTTGCTGATCTCATTAAGAAAACGGGTTTTACGTTCATTTTTGCTTGTTGAACAAAAGCAGCACTTATAGCCCAATGAAGGCTGTTGCACTGGTTAAAAATGGCCACAACCCTTTTCCTGTATTACAGATTGCAGCTGGCTGGTAGCAAATGACTGTTTTCTTTCTCTGAATTTCCACAAGAAATATTTATTTTGGTTTCTAGTGAAACCAAACGATGAAAGCCCTCCTCTTTCATCGTTTGAGCTCCGTCACCATCTGCAGCAGAACTTATTTTTTGGCTAAGTTTTGGTTAGAACTGATCAAAAAAAAAAAAAAAAGATCATATTTTGGAGTAAGTTCAGCTAATGACGAGAAGCACTAAAAGCTTAAGCCACTTTAATATGTTTATAAGCTGCAAGTAAAACCGTTCTTATCCCAAATAACGATATTTAAAGCCCTCTATTATACTACTGACGGACTGAGTAAAACTCCAGCCAAAGTATACATGTACTTTGCCAAGAGAGTTTTGCATATTTTTGGCAATAGTAAACTCTATTATCTGGACAAACACCCAAACCAACAGTTAGCTGGAAGATGAAATATAAAATGTTTTTGCAGAGCTGCTATGCTCGAGGTTTACGAAAGTGATGGGAATTAAATGCCCGACTCCTACCAAGAGTCCTTTATGCTCATTTGAAACTTGCACACAACATGTTATTTGCCTTTGTTTATACGCAGAAAAATCAGTTTCACTGGCAAAGCAACAAGACCTGGGGGCAAACACAGCAGCTACCTCTCAGATAACGACAGCGATCACAGACGCAAAGCTGGAAATGATGCTCGGAGGATGGCTGGACTAACTCCGAGGTGGCATCAAGCTGAACTCAGCGACTCCTGATGTACTCATTTAATCTGCTCTTAGGAACCTGCCTTGCTAGGACTTCTCCAACCTCCTTTTTCTGCTCATCTCACACACTGCACTTGTTTGTAATGCCCAACTGCTTTCCTTCTCAGCAGCGCAACCCAACCCCTTTCCTGAAGCTGTTGCTCCCCTGCAAACCAGAGATATTGGTTGGGAAGAATCCCTCACACCACACTGCTCTGACTTTCCACGGGGATGGCCAGCTCAGACCCTTCCATTTTTGATCATCCAATGGATTTTTTGTCACCATTTCACGTTGCCCTCATCAATATTGTATGCAGGTTATGCCAGATCCAGTTTGTCAGGATTACTCTGGATTCCTATGCTGCCTCCAAAGCACTTGCAAATCCTCTCCTCTTGGCACTAGCTGTAGATTTAACGGGTGCCTTTTTCACCCAAGTCATCAATGAAAGTGTCAAAAGTTCTTCCCAAGAAGGGACCCATGATGCACCTTTCCATTTTTCCTCTGAACACTATTACTCTAAGGACATCTCCTCCACCTTGCTAATCTGCTTGTGTGCTGAAGAGACCACACTCTTTTCTGTTAAAAATAAATCTAAAACAACAACAACAACAAAAACACTGTTCTGTCTTATTTAGAGCTGTGAGAGTGAAAGTCTGGATCAATCCACAGTGAGATTTCTTATTATCGATTCCTGCAGTTCTGGCAGAGATATTTTGTACTGTTGATTAAAACACACGTTTTTTGTTTTCTTTTCAGTAACATTTGCTTTTATTGGCTTAGCCATTTCCAAATGCCAAAGTCAATGCCATAGACAGCAATTCTCACTTGCAGCATTAGAAGAATCAAGTATCCTTGAATTTTGTAGCGGTCTTTGCACTTCTCCTCCTTGTTACTGTGTACTGTTTTTCAGTATACTTTTTACAATGGAAAGACATTTCTTATTTGCATGGAAGTCCAGATTGTTTATTACACTTCTTTCTGCTTTCCCTCTTGCAATGCACGTCTCTGTAAATATTTAATTAAGCAAAGTTCAACTGTTTTCAAATAAAGGATGTAACCAGCAAATACACCGCATGAACCCAAGGTTATGGGGAAGGATTTTCAGATGCTGAAGTTGCTGTTTAAATGTCCTGTTCCAGGACATTTAAGTGCTGTTTGGTTCTGATGACATGTCAAGGTCTCTAAGGATTAGCGCGCACACAGCAGCACTGCTTTGTATTTTAAACTCCTGTACATTGCCAGACAAATTCATGCAGCTGTACTGCAGCCATCTATTTACAAATGCTTCCCAAGGAAACAATTCTTCATTTACTGAACTTAAAGGAACATACTAAAAAATTGTATTTTAAATGCGCACTAGAAATTGCCAGAAATAGCCTTAGCACCAGATCAGAGCTCCAAATCCCCCAATAGAGCAAGGTCCCTGGGCCAGATAGATGCTCTCAGCTGTGCTCCCGTAAGGAGGGGCTCTAAGAGTCCCCATAATGTTGCTGTGCCAGCACTTGTGCCATGCCCAAGGGAAGAGATGAGCAGAGTCTGGGGCTTGCTAGAGACCAGGGGTCAGGGAGTTTGAAAAACAAACAAACAAACAAGAAAAGGTGGTTATGTGAAGCCACAGGGATAGCAGGGAGGTTGGGACAGGCATTACAGCGAAGGCAGAGCCTGGTATCGGGGTGAGCGGCCCCAGCAGAAGCGCCTGAGCTAGGGGCAACAGCTCTGCTGCAGCTCAGTGCTCCCAGCCAGCTCTGCAAACAGCAGAAATGACGTGAAAAACTCATAATAAATAAAAGGAAAAAAGGAAAATGCAGCCTAAAAACAAAATAAGTTACTACAATTAAAGTCAGAAACCCTTCAAAGGTTTTTTTTGTTTTTTGTCTTGTTTTTTTACACAAGGACAAATGCCTAACTGGAAGATAGTTCTTGACATACAGTAGTTCCTAGAAAAGATATTACAGTAATATCTCACCACACTTTCTGCCAATGTAACAGCATTGTTAACCACTATGGAAATGATGATTCTGAGCGTCTCACTATCTTGCAGTGCTTGGAAGCACAGCAGTTTCCATTTGTATGTAGAAAATAGAAAGCGTACCGTGGTAGACAGATAATTCCTCATCTGAATAAAGCCAATCTATTTCACAGTAATAGAAGACAATATAAAAGCCCTTCTACAGAAGTAATACCTTCAGTCTGTAGACAGGAAAATGAAATACAGCTGCAAAATGCTGAAGTTCTAAGAACGACTTTATTTCTACGTAGTTTCATTTGTGCTCGGGAAAAGGACTGTCATATGTGGCAAAAAACAGAATATTATAAGTTACCTGTTTTATCTACTGCAGCATTAACTCCAATGACATATTTGAGAAGTTCAATGAAATACTGTGTTAGTAAATTAATCCTCACTCCCAATGCTAGCAATGCGGGCGGCAGAAGCCACGCACGCATCTGAGCTCCTCTCCTCGCACCCCGGGCCAGCTGAGAAGCACTGCCTGTGACTGGAAGTCATCAGGAACATAATTAACTAAGTCATCATTTTGTAATTAATCGATATCACCGCCTCCTCTGAGAGCTGTTACATGGCATGTGTCACTGAGCACGTCGGCAAGGAGCGCGCAGGTCGGGCAATGCACACCTCACCCAGCTTGACCGAGCGGGCTGCAAAGCCTTGCCGATCTCCGTACAGTAAGAGCACTGCTCCCACATTCTTTTCAGTTATATTTAATTTAAACACAAAACACCGAAGAAAAATGTTCTTTTTTTCTTGAGGCCTTTGAAATCAGATTTCAATACTAGGCCATAATATTCATACCATTACACACGAGGAACACGCAGCACATTTTGGCCTAGAAGCTTTCACTATCAGTTTTTCTATGGACATCACTCGCTTTGACATCACTCGCTTTTTCTTCAACACATCCACATTTCTATGCTAGAGAAATTTGAACAAGAATCTTGAAAGATACGTGGAAGGTTTTATTTATTTCCTTGTATTAAAACACAACAGTTGGTATGAATCTGACCTGAGCGCGTCCCTCCTGGCAGATGCAGCCCGTGCCAGAGCTGCTGGAGCCCTTTGGCTTTGAAAAGTTAAATTTATTGTCTTGAATAATAAATTGCCACTCAAACCTTCAGTGGGGACCAAAAGAGCTTCTCACAAAGGAAACAAAATTGGGTTAGGCATTTTATGTTAAGTAATGTCACTTGCTCTATTCTCTCTTTTTGCCTGCCTTCAGCATTAATTAGCAGTAACTGACATTTAATGCGTCTCGAGCCCTACACGGTAAAATTGATTAGTACACTAAGAAGGAAAATAAGAATAATTTTTTGATGAAAACTATCAGGTTTCAGAGCAGCACATGCGGCAGCTGTGAAGACAGAAAAACTGTGAAGATATTAACTCGTCCTTTCCATTCAGTTGGCTATTTGTCCAGCACTGTTGACCAAAGTGTCGGTGCAGATGCGCAGCCACTGCTCTCTTGCTCAGCAGAGCATTATTTCCATTCATTTTTGCTTGCTCTTTTTTCTGTTTTCTTTTCTTTTTTTTTTTTTTTTTAAACCATAATGCACGTGCCCTGCTCAGAGTTGTGATCTGTACGCGTAGGACTAAGGTTTTAATTCATCCTGCTGCCCTGCATAGTCTACATTACAGCGTGTGCTACCCATTATCTTTTAATCTCATAACCCTCAGACTCAGGTTCAGTTTTGTTTCCAGGTGAAGATGTCCATGAAAGCTGTGATTGCTGCTGGCTTAAAAACAAAACACACCAAAGTAGTGCTGATTTTCATTAAAATTTCCTTATTTTATGTCCCATGTTTTATTTCTGAAAATACAAATCTGTCTCAGCATACTAATCAATTATTAATATTTGTTATTAAACATATATATATAAAGTTATTAAAATATATAAAACCGTTAATAATACCATTAATAACGCAGTTCCAATTCTTTCCTTCTTTCTATTCTAAGGAACTCCATTCACAGGCTAATGAACACACTTCTAAACTCAACCCTTGAAATATTTTGGTGTTTTGACCCCTTTTAACTTTCAGAAATAATCCTCTGCCTACTGGCTGTAAATAACATCACTATAATTTTGCTTCTGGTCTCCTCACAGAGATTTTGAAGCTTATTACAGGGTGGTTAACCATGGAAAATCAATAGGATACAATTAGGTATGGAATGCCTCTTAAAGTGTGAGAGCCCCGGTATTAGAAAAAGCAAAGCCGTGTAAGAAGCTACTGTAGAAAACAGATCGGATCATTGAGTTGAAATCCAAGTTAGCTGTCACGGCCAGGGCAGCAGCGCACGCCTGTTTCACTTTGCTACGGAAAGCGCTGTGCCTTAAAATCAAATTTTTAAGATGATCAAGAGCCCTCACTCATAGCACGCATCACTGGTGGAGCCGGGAGCGTTTTGGGGTGCCGCATGGTCTTACCTTTCTGCAACATGTAGGGCTGCGGGCAGCCGCGAGCGGGTGCGCAGGAAGCGGGGCCGGGTGCCGATGTCTGCGTTACGCACATGCCTCCCCGTAACATCCCATTGACATTCTACCTGCTGTCTGCACGCCAGCTATTTACGAGCTTCCTTCCACAAAGTCACAACTTTAGGAATGAGGAGAAAAAAAAAAAAGGCAAGGCAACCCAGCCCAAATGAAGGAGTGGAAGGCGGTCACGTGGCTGCCGGGAGCCATTCTTGTTGCATTACACACAGCAAATGCGGATGGCGAACAATATCAGTTGATGTTTATGCCATATGGTCCCAGTCTCTTCACATATCAGCACCAAAATCCCACTTTTGCACAGTGTAATTCCATGGGATCCTATGGGGGACAGGGTCACAGCCTAATTAGGCGAGCTGTGGAAAACAAGAGCCATGCTAACGAAGACTGAAAGACGGGGAGGGATGGACTGACACAGAACAAGCCCTTGCTCTGGAAGGCAAAAAGCGTTACCCAGATAAAATTATAACAATTTCACTCAACACTTCATGTTTTAGCCATTAAGTGGTTGGAGGCTACCTGCCACCCAAGGGTGGCTGAGGAAAGACTGCAGCAGTATTTGTGATAATGTTACTGCTACACCAGTACCACAGAAACAATCAACATAAATTCAGGAAAGGAAATCCATTGTCCAGTGTTAATCCAGTGCCCCAGACACATGAATGCGGAGCCATGCCTGCGCTCCACAGTGACTGAAGCAAAGCAATGGCAGTGCTGAACCCGCACAACCCATGCTTCTCAAGCTTTTCAAGACCAAGTCTTGCACCTCCCTAACATAAAATATGCTATAATTTATATCTGGATGTCAAAATTATTGATCCTTCCCATATTTCATATTATTCAAGGATTAGTTAAAAAAAAAAATAGCATTTTCAGGACAAATTTTTTGCTATTGTTCTGCCTCTACTTATCACATTCCACAGTGCACCCTTCAATCAAGAAACAAACTAGCTGTTCTCCCATGTCTGGAGACCCAAACAAGTCATATATTCTGTTTTTTGCCTGGGGTACATGGCCCCATTAGCCAGAGCTCTCTTCACAGCAACTAATCTTGTGGGACACGGCAGCAGCTCATTAACCCTGCATGTTGCAATTAATAGCATTAGTCTTGGGAACATTTCACAGTAGCAGGGCACTTTGTACGTGACACGATCCTTCTATGGAAGATGTCATTTCCAAAATTACTTTGCACTAAAGCAAACAGCAAACTGAATGGGCTTGTGAATGCACACATCTTACCTTTAAAAAAACGTAATTCTGCAATGATTCACACACACACAAAAAGGAACCCAAAGGGAGCTCTGCCCAGTTTTTCTGACCTCCTTTCTTGCCCTTTCTTTATTTCTTCAAGTGCTGTGTCTGTGCTCTTCCCACGTCTCCAAATGACAGAACCACTGCCCAACTCTCTGCCTTTCTCCAAACAAAAAAAAATAATAATGTTTTTCAGAGATGAAAAAGACTGTGAGTGGGGGAGGGCACTTAACAGGTGGCCCAAGGGTGTCCCCTCACACGACTCCCATCATGAAGCAGCGGAAAATTCTAGGGAAGAAGGCGGCATTAGTAAAACCTACAGGGCTTTACTAAAGCCTGCTGCATCTCTGCTCTGCAACAGACGCCCTCACTCAGTCCTCTGCATCTGTGTTGCATTAACCAGAATGTAGAAACACAAACCACTTGCACATGAAGCTGAACTCTCCATTTCACGTAACCGTCAGGACAGCCACGTGAAGCACATATGGCAAGCTCAGCCTGGGAACCGTGCGGGACCTTCCCATCCAGGAGCAGAGCTAATTCTTACTGCTGCCACACGTGGCTTGGACTGGGCTGCAGGCTGCAGTGCAAAGCGACAGACACAGCCGTGCTCACCCCAGCAGCAGACAGGCTGGCATTTTTTCCACCGTGTCGGAGCAGGAAGGAAAGCGAGGAGAGCAATGCAGGCAGTCTGCTTTCAGAAAAAGCCACCTAGCACACAGGCTGCACACTGTTGGGTCTCTCCAGAAGGGGAAAAAGTTCCCTCTGTCTGGTCTCTGCTTTTCCCTAACCTGCATTTTCATCTGTCATCAGATACTCGTGTTTCTCTCCACACCCAGGGGAAGAACTTGCCCCAAAACAACGGCATTGCAGTCTAGCACATCTCATCCCTGTGGCATATTCTTGTCTCATCTATCTGATGAGCTGGAGGGGGGAAAAAAAGGGGGGGAAAAAGGGGGGAAAAAGAGGGGAAAAAGGGGGGAAAAAGAGGGGAAAAAGGGGGGGGAAAAGGAAAAAAAAAGGAAAAGGAAAAAAAAAAAGGAAAAGGAAAAAAAAAGAAAAGAAAAAAGGAAAAAGGAAAAAAAAAAAAAAGGAAAAGGAAAAAAAAAAGGAAAAGGAAAAAAAAAAAAAAAAAAAAAAAAAAAAGGAAAAAAAGGAAAAAAAAAGAAAAAAAAAAGGAAAAAAAAAAGAAAAAGAAAAAAAAAAGGAAAAAAAAAGTAAACCAGAGGCCATCCCTCCTTTCCACTGCAGAAAGACCTACCATCAGGAATAAATCAGCCAATGTTAATTCTAACGTGCCTTTCCTGCCTTTTTGCTACCTTAACTAAAAATGACCAAAAATAAAAGTTACTTGTAGAATTAAATCCCACTGAGAGAGATCAGAGGTGGTGAAGGCTCTCAGCTGGTTACGCTTCAGCAGAGGGCCCCTTGTTCTGGGATAGGAACAACATGCTCCTCTCAATGCCCACATTGTAGGCACTCGCATGGGCTCCCAACCACCTGATGCCTTCTGCTGAGGTAATTCAATGCTCCCACGGTCTAGTGAGACCAAAAAGGCTCCTTGGCTATCTCAGAATATTAGAGGAGAGATGAAAAGATCATTCAGACCATTTGTATCATGAAAAAAAAAAATACACAAATGAAGTAACACAGCTGAGAACAAATTCTCACTGAGCAGATGGCACACAGAAAGAAAAATCATCAAGTCCATGGCAATAATAGCTCAGAAGATGAGCTGTTCGTACTGTAGAGCAGCTTTTCAGGAAATTTTATTCACTAACACTCCACTCAGGGGATTGTTTTTGGCACAACTTTCTAATTGAGAGGTCAGCCTCTTCACATAAATCCTGTAGCATAATCTCTAGACTCTAGGTATCTTAATGCATTTAAAAATATCTTTTTAAAAGAGAAAGCGAGCATTAAAAAATAAATAGACTTTGTTCTCTGTCTGTGGAGTTTCTGGATCACAGTATTACCATTACAAAGCAACACCAGTGCGTCATTTGGAAAACATCCTGAAAAGTCAGATGCGTTGATGCAAGCCAAGCAGCGATGTGTCAGATCAATTTGAATATTTAAACAGCAGAATTCTAAAAATCTGGACAGAGATCTCTAGCTTTGGGAGCAACCCCACTCAGAGAAGATTATTCAGTAAACATTACATCCTGAAATCCAGATGGAACTTGAGTCTGAAAACCTGTCAGCAGAAACCCCACCCGCAGTGTGAGGGGAGGAAGAGGCTTCTCTGTACTCCACAACAGTGAGCTTTGTGGACACGTTTCCTGTGACACTTCACGGAGCGGGATGCTGGCAAACACTACTGTGGTTGGTTTCACCATTGGATCCACTATAACAACCCAATAAGTTCTTTTAAAGGAGCTTAAATCCAGCGTAAGATTTACGGTTAAACATGCAGCAATAGAGGAGCATTTTCTCCTCTCAAGAAAGCAGGGGTGGAACACAAAGTCTGTCTTACAGATCCATACCTCACCTAACACAGACTATGAATACTCCACAGAAGTACAGTGACTCCAGAATTTTGGGGTGCCTGAATATCAACTTTTTAGGTGAACCACAAAGAAGCCACCCAAAATTCATAAATACTTTTCAATAAGATCAAGAAACAGTGACCAACCTCATGAGTCATCTAGGATTATGGCTGCAACTACTATTAGTAGAAAGTAAAACAGGCCATATCAGAATTTCTAACTTAAAAATAAGTTAGATGCTTGAATATCTGCAAAGGGGAAGGCTTCAGAAGCTGGCAGCATCCAAGGACAGCTGCTACAACTGCCCAGACTGCACCGTGTGGCTCTCAGGACCACCCACTGCTTTGTTTTAGGGCTATGAAACCCAGCTTTGTGAGCATCAAACCATCCCCTAAGTGTAGCTGGATGACACCTCAGTGTCACACTGCTCTACTGACATCTTGCTCCCATCTGCAGGCAGAGGACAGTGAACTGCTTCAACGCTTGTTTTCCTTCTTTTCTCTCATTTCTAGTGGGTTTCACATTGCAGCCTGCAGTGAATACACAGGTTCGTTATCACACAGGGAAGCAATCTGGTGCATGGATGAAGTGAGAACAGGTGTTGAGCACAACAGCGCACAGATCTGGAGTACCTTCTGCAGGGCCTGGTACTTGAATTACCTAAAATCCTCCAGCACTACAGATTTGTCCTGAAGTTTCATCCTGTCCAAATTATTAAGCCTTAGGTCAAGCACTATGGCTCTGATTCATCCTCTGGTCTTTGTGTCAGCAACGCTCCTCTCATCCTGATTTGTCTATGGACGCCAAATCGAGCATCTCTGGTCCTGGAGTTCCTTCCTTCACATCACCATCTGAAATACAGTGATTTACACAACCACCTCTGCTAGCCACTCCGATGTTAGGGCAGGCTACCTCAACACCACTAAGAAAACCTCATTAAAGAAGTAGTTAGCTGGCTTTTGTCCCACATGGCCAAGCATCTGGAAAAGACGACAGTGCTCAGCCAGGTTCTCACTAACATAGGAAAGTATACAGCGAGACCTCTTTCCCTGCTCAGCCACTTCCACCAACACAAAGCACGGATTTCATACAAACTAAGAGTAAGTATTGCAGAGCCACTGTTAATTTGCAGAACAAGGTAGACTCAATTTTCTCCCCTAGGAATGAGCATGGCTGAACATACAGTATCACTACTGCTCAGCCCCTCGGCAGCCCTGCTGGCTGTGCAGAGGTGCACTAAAAAGGTCTTCCCCTGTCCTGTATGTCCGTGCCAAGGGTGTGATGGAGACAGCCAGTCCCGAGGGCCGTCTGCCACACTACATGTGAGCATCACATTCTGCTGCCCCTCTGCATGCCTGGCTGGATTAGCTGATGTCAACAAGAGAGTGCCACCCTTCCTTACATGGGCACCGTGGGCGGCCAGTTCCATATGCATCATGGGGAGGGAAGGGGGCATGGGATGGGCACCGAAAACGCTGTAGGGCTTGGGAAGCAGCACTGACCAGCTTCTGAACTGGACCTGACCCTAGGAACAGATCCAGCACCTTGCCCTGAGGCGGAGTGGAAAGACAACAGCCCACTGTCTTGAATGGCACATTGTTTTGAACAGCCAAGACAATGGCTTGGGTGCTGCCAGCCTTTGGGGCTCCCTATCTCTTGACCTACCCAGGGTTCGTGCAGCTGGCATGGTGAATGCTGCAGCATCATCGAGTGATGCTGAAGAAGACAGACTCAAAGCCATGCCCCGCTGGGGCATCTCTAGGTTGTGTGTGCTGTGCATTCATCACAGGCACACGAAGGCAGGAGGGAACACAGAGGCTGTAATGGTGCTTCTCCCACCTTAGGCACACCATAACCACCCAGGGAAGGCTGGTTAGAATGTACGTTCTTCCATCTGAAAGACATACCTTAAAGGAAAACAAACTGTACTACAACATTTTCACATAAATCAGCACAACAGACACGTGAAAAGTCACACAAAAAGCCCAGGAAAAGGGTAAGGTTTGAAGACTGATCCTAACATAAAGGGTGAGCCATTTAATAACATCTTTGCCCCCGTTCTCTCCAGGAAAACACGCTGATATAGGCCAGGAAACCTGAGGAGCAGCTCATGTGATGTGGACTCCTGACATTCGCCCAGACGTGACTAAGCTGAAACAAGTGGCATTATCTGGTGCGCTTGAAAGCAAGGCAGGAACAACACGATCATGTGGCTTTTTTTGGTACCACGCAAAATGTTCCCGTTTGGATGGTGGTTGTGAAGTGGAGGATATTAGGAATAAGTCAAAACGTGCCCATGGCTTTTATAGCCTTGCCAGACAGAATTTAGAATGAGTGTGCTGAGAGTTAATGAGAACCCAAAGTACAGCAGTTTTGTGAAAACGTCTATAACTGAGCTGCCACAGTAGCCCACTACAGAAATAATCATTGCAGAAAATAAAATTCTAGCTAGAAATATAGAGTCTGAAGGCCAATTTTAAAACTTTTACATCATTATGAATATAGTGATACTCTAAAGCTCCTGCTTCTAAGCGTAGAATTAAATTGCAGGTCATCACTAATCACACTATTCAATCATGGAGCTGAACTCATGCGTGAGCACTGCAGTATGAAAAATGGATGCAAGGGAAGTGAATACAAAGCTGCAATGCACTGAAGGCTGACAACAAAGCACACAGCTCTACTGCAGCAGCTCCTCTTATCCTCAGCACTGCTTACTCCTGTACTCCATTTGCAGGGCCTTGGGAAAAACAAAATATCTCGGGATTACAAATGAAAACTTCTACTTCTGAAGAAGCTTGAGCAAGAAGGTCACCATCTGAAAGCAGAAAGCCAGGTCTGAGCTCTAGATGCAGAATAATTCCTCTAACAACACCACAGCAGTGACACTGGCTGACTGCTTACTGCCGAGTCCTTTTACGCTGTTTTTTCTTTGAACATACTCACAATATGCATCTGAACTTAAAGTCTCTTAAATACAAACTGATTCAGTCTTCGGTAGAAAGAAACTTGTCCTTTCCAATCTTTTTTCAACCATCAGCCCAGCAGCTGACTGGCTATTCACTGGCTGATGCTGCCACCCGATGGCTTCTTGGTTGCCAACAGCTTAAAGGGGAAAAGAAAAGAAAGCAGAATAGAAAAAAGAAACAAGAAAAAAAAAATAACAATAAAGTGGACACTCAGCAGCGTGGAACCAGTTCTGCTTCTGCTGTGGGAACAGAAAGTGCCTGGGTAGGACACTTCCACTAAAAAGAGCTTATGAAAAATGAATATGCCCAAAACACTCTTTTGAGGAAGGCAGAACTGCAGCAAGTTCTCAGAAATTTCACCCAAATATCTGTACTGAGAAGCAGCACGGCTGGGGGGGGGGGGAAATGACTGACAGCCAGCACAGCTGCTGCAGCCGGTGCACGTGCAGACATTCAAAACCAAGCGAGGCGGTCAGATGAAGCAACTCGGCGCTCAGCTTACGCAGCACGAGAGCATTGCAGGTGCACAACAGGCCCTGAGTGCAGGAAGCTGTGTGCCCAATGGTTCCCCAGCGTGCTGGGCAGCACACGCTGCCTGCCCAAAGAAGGCTTTAATGCAAGGGAGGGAGAGCTCTCAGACAATGTCATGTCTGAAAACGCATTTACACAGGGAAATTCTTCAAGAGGAGAAGCAAAAGGACCAGAAAGACAGACACAGCAATCCAAAAGCCTGGCTCTGTTCCTGCTATCAGTCCCACATGGGAGGCATCTTTGCCCACAGGACCAGCGCCTGCAATGTAGCTCTGCTCACACAGATGCAATTGCATTTCTGTATGAGTCAGTTAGAGGGAAATTAATTACTTAGAGACTGAAAATCCTAGCTCTGCTTCCACGGATTTTATCATCAAGGCAAGAGTGCCCAACGGGAGGGCTGACAGCAGAGAGAGGAGCAGGAAGAGCTCCTAGAAGGGTGGGACCTTCCAGGGGCAAATGAGGACAAACTGTCATCATGTACCACAAACAGTGGTAAAATAATTCCCTTCAATATAGCAACCATTTATTTTCTGAATAGAAGAAAGAAAAAGGCTGATCTTCTCTTTGGGAAATCCTTCTGCCCAAGAAGCACCTTGTGACTGAGGACAGAGCACCACTAGATGGGGATATCCTACCTCACAACGTCATTGCAGCAGGAACCTCGGCCACATCCTCGGCTATCAGACTTCCTCAGAAGTACTGAAATGAACAAGTAATGCCTATTTGCATTCTTCAATCTGTCTGAGGATCAAGCAAAAGACAGATGAACCGACTGAGCCTGTGCAAGGCATAAGATAAAGATACGGCAGTACAAGAGAAAACAGGTAGAAAATTGCATCAGGTCAACGTATGTATTCCCAAACTGAGCTGAAAAAAAGTTTCAGTAAATATCCAGGGCAGACTGCTGAGCTCCAGACAGGTGCCCACACCTTGCAGCCTCCATCTCCCTTCCCCTTTCATGCCTCCCTCAAGTCTGCTTGCTCTCTCCTCTGCCCTGCAGTCCTCATGTATTCTCTCCATTACTGCTCAGCATCTGGAAGCAACATTTTCCTCCATCTCTATCAACATTTCCTTTCAGGCTACAGCTAGAATGTCAACATACATCTCCTGACTCAATTAATGGGACATCCACCCCTTTGTACCCTCTGCATGGTGTCTTCCCTTTTCTAACAGCTCAGCAGTTCCCAAGGCACGAAGGATACGCTCTTAGTCTTCACCTTCAAACCTTTCACAGTGCTGGCAGTGCTCTTTTCCTTCCCACTCAATCAGCTGCGGATCCCACCTGCTCCTCCCAAGGGCAATGATCCTCGCATTGAAAGTGAAGGACTCTTTTTCCTCCATCTTCACAAACACCGATGAATATGAGAGTAAAAAATGTTTAAGAAGAAGAGGAAAAATGGTTTTAAATCAGCCTAAGGTGCAAAATGTAAGCTTTATTTCTAAAGCTATCTTTTTGTTCAAAGTTAACGTTCAATATGTTTTGCTGTGGCCTTTAGCTTAATTAGAAAATCAAGGCAAATACAGAAAGCACTGCTGGCTGAATCCTGATCCACCATCTATTTTTGCCAAAGATGGAATATTTAGTGGTTTCAGCAGAACAAGGCTCAAATGCTGTTGGGAATTTGCTGCCATGCATCTGAGAGCTGAGGAGATGCCATGTATGTACACACAGTGCACGTATAATACAAGATTTAGTCCAAAATTTGCATATGAGCAAGCATACAGTGATAGACTAAAACCAAATAAAGCTGTTGTGATTCTTCAGGAATAACACACAGAACTGATTCAGGCTCATCTTCTGATTTATTACTTATTTGAACATATTTGAAACACATACATACATAACCAATGACTTCCTCACTGCAATTAGCTCCTAAGATATGCCTCCAATACCCACTATGAGAGCAGGTCACTTGCTCACAGCTCCTGCCGTGCCTCTGGCTGGAGAGGGGTGTTCTGCCGTGAGCACTGGGCTGGTTCTGCCCAGCCCTCCCTGCAGCCACCTCTGTTGTAGAATTCCTTCCTATCAGGTATGAAGGAAATAATTCAGCACATTATGCTCGAGTGTTCCAGCTTCTGGGTGGGCACTCCAGCTTACTAGAAGAACTGTATGTGAGCAGAGGGGGCTTTAACTCCATGAAAGATCCCACACAGAGATCTCCTGAGGTGCCATGGACAATACTCCCAAAAGGAAACCTGAGACCATCCTCGGAATTACAACATCATCCACTACAGCAAGGAAGCATAAAACAGCTCATTAGCAGCCCTATCAAGTGACGGACCTAAAGCCAGTTCTGAAGTGCCCACACCTGTCTGCACACAGCGCCTGCCAAAAGGCTGGATCCCACCAAGGAAAGAATCCTTATCCCAGCTCTACACCTGGATGTGGCACACCCGCAGAGCTTCAGGGCACCGCAGGTACATTTGGGGCACACAGCCTGGGCTGCAGGGACAGCAGAAGGGCTCTTACCGTGGGAGAACCCCTCCAAAATGATTGTTTCACACAGCTGTTTCAAAGAAGAAAATTTAAATGCCGTTAAAAATATCAAGGACAAGGAATAATCCAGTGAAAGTTATACAATGTCCCAGAACATGCATTTCCAGTGTATCTTGTTCACTTGCAACCTGAATAGCTTTCCTATTATTTTGAGAGCTTACTGTTGGCACTCTGACTTGTTCCTTTGACAGAGCAAACTATTGCAATAATGTGACAGTTGCTGTATAAACTGTATAATTCCCACCTAAACTCAATACCACAGCAAAAGGCCTTAATGATGACAAAGCTGAGCAGAATTCTTAGCAGTGAGCCAGAAAATCCGGCTTTTCACACACCATCCTTCATGATGATTTGAACCTTTCATTAATCTCTCAGGATCTGTTTTGTAGACATAGTGGGATTTCTGTTAAGATGCCTTACGTATGGTTTCTCTGAACTACAAATAGCACAGCTACATCACATGGCACTATAAAAGGTGGGCACAGCCTCAGTTAGAAAACAGACGTTTAATTACTGTGGAAATGCTCCCTAAAGGCAGAGAACTGCTGGACAAAGGATAGTATGAGAGTACTGAAAAGGCAAAAAGAGAAACGCAATGGATTACTGCAGCTTTAGTGTAAGAGAAGCGAAACTGATGTAACATACGGTTGTACAGAGCACCACAGATCCTGTGTGGCAGAAAATTCAAACGTCCCACTGCAAGGCACCACACTGAGCCACGCACAAGTCTATGTGTAAGAATTTTTCGGAAGAAACTACTGTATTGGAAAAAAACAAAAGGCAGAAGTGGCCTTTCTCATCCTTCCCTAAGCGATTCTTACCCTTCCAATGCAAGAATACAAAGCTAGGCTATGTTTTCTCTGCATAAAACTAGCCTTTAATTTCTGATCTCAAATCACATTGCACCTAAACAGCTGAAGACACATGGGAAGCAGGCTGGGGGGTCTCCTCCATCACTTCACTGCCTAGAACAGCCCTTAAGCCAACTATGCATGGTTTTGACGTAAAGATGCGTGAACACTGGAGGATCACTTTCTCTCTCTCAGATTACAAGGCCTCATTGAGCAAAAGTTCAAACAAAGGAACCCAGAAGGAAAGCTGGGGCGGCAGCACCCACATCTGAGCATTCTCCTGCTTCCCTTTGCCCCTCCAGCACTCAGCCAGCAGCACAGTCATCCCACCCAGACAGTACCTCACTGGAAGAAGCCTAGGGCTGGCTCTTGATCACACCTGCAGCCCTCCATGCAGGATGCAGGTGCTCAGAAACCCCATCAACTATAGGCTAAGGAATGGATGTTGCAGGAACAAGTCACAGATCGTGGCTCCTTTGTGTGTGTAGGAGGGCAGGTGCAGGCAGGAACCTACTATCCAGGTTTTCCCTCCTTGCTTCAGCATTCCAATGCTTTTTCACCATTTCCCACTCAGTGTTTTACCATTTATTGTAACAAACAGAAAATTTAAGGTCTTCTCACTTCTTAGAAAAATGCTATTTAGTAAAGAAATCCGCTAAAAGATTGCACCTGCAGCTGTCTCTTTAATATAATAATAACCACTAGCAGCATCTGCACATTACTGCAGCAGTTTCTTGTAGGACCACAGCCTTAAGGAAACCCACAGATGTGCACCTCTAACACTGTGCAGAAGAGCACAGGGCTGCACCCACCTGGCCATGCACTAGCTCTGACCCTGCATATCATGTGCCCATCACAGAACCTGACAATCCCAATGGCTCTTTGACATAACAACTTAAATCCTAACCTAATAACCTCCTTCGAAGCAATATATATTAACCCGACCTTTGGCTTGGTTTTGGGTTGTTTTCTTTTGTGATATAGAACCAGTGTCCAGTTGTACAGTAGATGGCAGTAAATCTTTATCTGGACACAGCTACAGACCCTCCGGCTTCCCACCACAACTGAAAACATTTGGGAATGCATTTGTGGCTCACCAGTCACTTTCTCGTCAACCTTTTCCTTAGGTGTGCACAAATATGGCTTTATTATTTCACACCTGGCTCATTCTTAAAGCTCTTCTATTTAGAAAAAGCACTGTGATGCTCAATGCAGTTGAGCACTATCAGATGAGGACCAGCTTGTTTCAATGTAATATAATCCAAAAACGTATGAAACTTAAAACAGAGGATTCTTAATCACAGCTGTAAATGTGTTGACACATCCAGGGCGAAGAAGGGAAAAAACTTACTTGGTGTTGCTGACAGTATGTCAAACAGCACTACCAGAACGAGAAGTTGCAGCATGTGACTTGGACAACACTTTGGGACACAGAATTTTATCTCAATTTAGATTTTCTACTGCAAAAAAACAATCCCTTGCTGCCAAGCCTGTGCAGAGCTCTCAGTCTCACTTAAGCTCTGGAACGCTCACGTCTGCACATTAAGAAAGATGCTGTTTTAAAAAGTTTAAAACAGTCCCCACCCCAGTGCTTGCAAGGTACATTGCAAAGTCATGTTACATCAATGGACATCAGCTCCCAGCCACTTTATAGGCCGCACGCAGCCCTAACAAGCTAATGGAGTTATTTTCATAAAGGGCTTGATCCAGAACACCAACTGGAATAAGTATTTCCAGTTCCCTGACCAGTGCTTGGATCAGGTCTGAAGTGAATGATGTGCTAAAGCAGCATTTTGAGCAGGTTTACCATCATTTAAGTGGCTGTAATTTCAATGAAGTTGTGTCATCCACACATGAAGGAGTCAGCCCTGCCAAGTGCCTTCTCCTCACTATCAACCGCATGAGCAAAGCTCCTCTCCAAACACAGCTATGTTTCAGAGACTCATAAAAAGAAGTGCAGAAGCACAGACCAATCTCCTTCTATATTAGGTGATACTAATTACATTAGATGAATATTTTTCTATCTAGTAACAGCACATGGAAATCTGCTTCATATCACATCTTTCTTTCAGACAGCATTCCAAAATAATTTTGCTGCCAGCTCTCACACTCCAAAAAGGGCTTTACAAACCACCCTGCAACCATCTGTAGGAGTCTCGTAACTTCCATCCTGCACTCGAGCACCAGCCCTTTGGGAATTCTGGGCCAGCATTCCGGATCAGAATCCTGGCATCTGCCGTGTGCAGTGTGGAAGTGTGAAATCATCAGGACTCAAAGCCTGACCAGAAATGTCTTCTGACCACGCTTCAATTATATAAAAGTCAATCAAACCGCTACCACAGTTCTGTTTCTCATGAGCAGCAGCTGAACGGCTAGCAAAGAGCAATTTGCCTACAGCGCTGCAATTGCCTCTCCATTGCTCCAGGGTGTCGGATCATTAAGGGCAGTGATTTACACCACAACCAACAAATAGCACTGCTCTTGTAGCCACTCTCTTCAAGCGCAGGACTTGCATACAGTGAGTGAAAATGTTTCCACACAGTGCAACTTCTCCTTAGCTCAATTACGTTCTAGACTTGCTTTTGCTTTCTCAAGTTTTGAGGTATTCCGTACACATACATGACTTCTACTTTTGAGAAGCCCCCACAGGAAGATCTACCAGCAATTTACTGCAGAAAGGGAAGGGAAAGACACAGCTATCTACTAACAGCAAAATATTAGCTGCCATGAAGATGGGCCAATGTAATATCTGGTCAGGTTGGACTTGTTTGAGCCTATAAAAAAGGCCAAGAAGAAATTGTTAAGAGGCAGCAAAAAACCATACTTTCTGACAATCCGAGGGCAGCCAGGGCAACAACCACTAAAGGTCCCATAACAAGAGGTCTATCTTTGGAATGGTGAAAAGAGCTGAGCCCACTTCAAGTAGATAAGAAGAGCATGCATGAAGATAAAGTGAGCACGAGGAATGTTGTACATAGAAAACGTTAGAGATTTTCTTTATCGTTATACTTTCCAATGTATGCAGAAGCAAGCAACTGAAATCAGGACGAGTACTAAGAAACTGTAGAAGTGGAATGGAAATTGCAAAGAAGTACCTGCAATGAAAAATATACATATGTGTGGCTGTCTTTACATAAATTTAAACTACAGATACAATATACGCATTAGATATGGACTACAAAATACATTAAAAAGACTGTATTCTGAAAATGATGCTTGTGTATGTAGAACACACGGCGTAGCTGTGGACAACACAATGCTGACTACCTACAAAAGCTTCACCCCTTCTGAGGGACAATGCTTTGTAAAACCGTGATGTTCCCTGAAGGTCAGGGGATTTGCACCTTCACCGCCTAAGCCTGCTCAACCTCGGATTTAAGCCTCCTGTTACCACTGTGTTAGACACCCATATCTTCTTCTTTTCCTTCAGATGTTTGCAGCATTGACACAAGGAAGAAGAGCAGCTTGCCTGAAGCCTGCAAATTAATTCTTTATGAAAAAGGGGAGCATACTAAAGATTTTTATGTTTTCAAGAAGCCAAATGAGAGCAGTGAGCTTGCACTTGTGAGAGGTCTCAGAGATCTGAATTGCAGTTCACCCACTAGGCTGACTTAGAGGCAGTGCTTTAAGTCTCATCCCCTGAGCCAAGCCACCACCTTCACACTGCTTCCCAGTGCCTATATCCTTGACAAAAGCTCAAACCACCCTATACCACTGCATCAGTTTCAGCCTAAAGACCCCACTCAGCTCAATTCAACTTGGTATTTCTCTTCACAAATACTAAAATGAAAGCCTAATTAGACAGGCAAATTTAAGAGTTCACTGTTGTTGTTTTATAAAATCCCCTCACAAGATGTTCCTTTATCTTCCAAGCAGCATTATCACCTTTGGTTTGAGCTGAAAACTTGCCAAAGGAAAAGTTGTGATACATTTAAACAGAAAACCTTGTGGTTATTTGCTTCCCCTCTTATTTACCCTGGGCCACCGAAGCCCGTATTTACTGTTCAGTGGGCTAATGATGGGTTTAAGCCAGTGGAATAACAACCATTTCTACTGCTTCCAATACAAGCTACACTAGCATTCTGTGGCGGATTTAGGCCCTTGCCTCTACACGTCAATGAAGCTTTGTAGTACAGTACTACATTTACACACCTCCCCCTGAGCAGTGTTTGCTCCACTCTCACTGTAGGATAAAGTGTTCAAGGAAAGAAAGCAGGAATCCCAGCGGTGACATGCACACACACTCAGTTTAGAGGAGCTAACCTAACAAAAATGAGCCAGATAAGCATCTCTTCACACTCCATTAAGTTATGAGCTTCCTCAATATTAAAGACAACATACAACAGCTGAGTCGTATGCAGTATTTATGTGATATCCCCTTGTCCAATGCAAATGCTCATAGAGAGCCCAAAGACCTTGGTCCCGAGAGAAAGCAATAGAGAAGCCTGCGATCCTCAGGCGGCCAACACGCATGATTCAGACAAACTAACAAACCAGTGACCTTTCTAATTGCACCTCATGGCGGGCAGCTTGCTAGCATGCGGACAGTTCTATTTTGGGCATTGCTGCAAGTTAGCCCCTGTCGGAGAGCCTGGAAGCTAGCATATCTGAACCGTCAAATATCACTGCTCTCCTCACCTAGTGCTCGCTTTGCTCTAGCAAGACAGACAAACCAGAGTCACGCCCAACCTGCCTGGGTTTTAATTACGACACAGGTATTGGCAACGCAAAAGGGCACTACAGAATGGCACGAAGAGACAGCATTCAGTTCTGACTATCAGTGATTTAGCTGTTCCAATGACTTCAAAAGGAAATGAAGAAGGAGAGAGCCTTTGCTCATGAACAGTAATTCAAAATAGGGAATGGAGGAAAGCAGTGAGGAATAACAAGACATTTACGTCATACTTCTCCCATTCTAAACCTTTCACTGCCTCCCCAGCTGGATAAACACAATTTAAGTTTCTCACCTCTCTCTAGAAATCGCTTACCCAAACCTTTTCTGCTCCTTGCAAGCTTTGGCTCAGCCCCAACCCACTACCTCATCCACTTTTTTTCATTCCTTTCCTGACGTTGCACAAAAATCCCTTTTGTGAGGTTCATAGCTGGGAAGAACCACTGGGTTACAGTGCAAGAACCCGTGCCACTGCCTGGGATGTGCACCCAGCTGCCCTACCCATACGCTTTGCCTACGTGCAAGGCAGCCAAACAGTGCTGCTGTCTTGATCTAAGTTAGTCAAGAGGTGGAGAATTAATTGTGTTATCTCCATTTGATTTGCTGCAGCGGCTAATTACCCTTACTATTAGCATTTAATGGTATTCCAATTTAAATATCCACTTTCAAACTTATTACTGTGGACTTGGTGCTAAAACGTGTCATGTAACAAGGACTCAATTACTATACAAACATAAGTTGAAGTTCTACTGTTATTTAAAATGGCCATATTCTTTGTCACTATCCACTGACCTTTATTAAACACCACAAAAAATCTGAGAAAAAAATTCAGGAAACTCCTTTAAACAGATGATTTCAAAGATTAAAATATTCAGCAAATGCCTTTTAACAGAAGATTATGCTGACCAAAATAATTACACTTCTACTCTGAAGCTGTTTTTTGTTTTCATCCTTACCAACTGTATTTCCTTTAAACATCTTTGCTATTTGCCCCATACTGGCATCGAAGTATCTGCATTACAGTTACACAGACCATCTCAGTCTCAGTTTTCCAGCGGTTTGCATTTCCTCAGCAGTTTGAATTTCCTCCCATACTCTATGGTTTTTGAAACTAATAAGAGGACAAAAATCTTGGGGGACTTCAGGATCCAACTCTCTGGATTCTTCAGTGCAGCTAACCAGCCTGGCTCATTTTTAGTGCAGTTCTACTAAGATAAACATTATCCTCATTAAACACTGACTTCAAAGCACTGTATCAGCTTCATGTGATACAACTAGGTCATCCTGCCCCTTTTCAAACAGACAGAAAAATTGAATTAAAAGGATCTAATAAACAGTTGTGGTTTTCCAAAAAAAAAAAAAATTCTAGCCACTTTACATTCTTTACCTGATAGTGGATCCTACTCCTCACAGGAATTATTTTGCTCCATTTAAATTCTACCATCTACCATGGATTCTCTTCTTCTATTTCTACCTTCCCAATCAGAATGCTCCTGTTGATTTTTCAGTGATACTTTGCAAGACAATCCTAACTTATTTTTATATTTCTATTTTCCCCTCTCGACCAACTTTGCTCTAAAATTTTCCCCAGAATGACAAAAATCTCACCCTTCTGAAATGCCAAATCAGTGTTACCCACATAAACCAGCCTCTGCAAAGGGAAGTAGGTCATGCTCACCAGTCCCTAGGCAACCACCAAACCTCATTCCCTTGATCAATTCATCTGTATCCCTGTTCATGACGTCTGAAATAGATTCAGCTGGTATTGTGCGCACTGGTTTTTGTATTAAAAGATTATTATCCATTTTTAGCAATGCTAAGTGTCTATTGGCTGCATCAGACCCGCAGAATATTGAATGGCCCATTTTTAAATATTCCATACCCATTTCTCTCTTCCTCCCACGCACTGTCACACAATGGACTAGTTCCCACTTGTCTCTGGTTTTATTTAATGGTCTTCAATGGATTATTTTCCAGAAATTGGATACCAAAATAATCCTTATGCAGTCAAAACTCAGTAGATACGAGTTACACATTCATCCCTTAATAACATAATGTATAGCATTTTTTTTTTTATGCTTGTCTTTTAAAAAAGTATGAAAGACCATGTGAGCAGAAATAGAAGTTACAGAAGGTACCCTGCAGCAAACTGCATTGCCTCACACATTAACAACAACTGAGCTTGAAAGTACGAGAAGAGAATGGACCCCCTGTTGAAAGGCAACAAGCATGGTGGCAGAGCCCTCACGAGGGCAGATGTACATTTCCCACCATAAGGGCTGGGTAAGCTTCCTTGTAGAACTTGCACCTGGTGCTCAAATCCACTGCTCAGCCAAGGTAACGGGGCTCAGCACTAATTCAACTTTTAAAGTATCCTATGAGCATTATGACCTCAGTCATGCAAACAGTTTTTGCAAGGTTTCAGCAGTATACAGCATTTCTTGAAGTTCCTTAGAGTATCAGATCCCTCGTGCTCATCATCCACAAGCCCATCAGTGCTACATAAGGAATTTATCTCTCAATTATTTTGTAATAAGGGATGCATTTAAGCACAGCAAGACTAACTCAGCTTGCAATGGGACACAGCCTTGTAAATTAAGTGTTGGTTCTATGCCTTCTTCATATTTACTTCTTGCAACACCCAAACAGGGAGTGCATCCCAGTTCCTGAGGTATCTGCAGAGAGCTCTGCAGCTTAGTGATCTTTCCTCTAAATGCCTGTCCACAGTTTTCTGCACGCATCTACAAAGCCTGAACAACGTCCCAGGGACTGGTTTGTGTTTTCCTTTTACTATTTATCACAGAATGAGTTTTAGTAGCTTAAGAGAAAACGGCTTATAAACTGCCTCATATTGTTCTTCCCTCTTCCTGACAATTATCTTATGGTCATAGACGGAAAGAACAACAGACTGCTGTTAGCTACTTCTACAGACAACTCATGCAAACAGGAGTAGAAAGAGTAAAACCTGCAAACCTAACATTAGATGATGATGATGGAGAGACTTAACAGGCTGATAGCATGAGATGGCTACTCACTGTACCTATACATCATATAAATGGATGCTAGTATACAGAAGTTAATCATATGTTTTCCTGCTGACCCAACTCATATTTTGATTTAAAATTTGTGGAAAAGCAGGAACTGAACAAAATACATGAAACGTAATAAGAATGATGTATTTTTAAAATATGCTCTTGGAGATGAGTGATGGGTATGAAACAAATCTTCTCCTCTTCTTGAACGGAGAAAAGACTCTCTTATAGGTACCTGCGTTAAAAGAAACAGGAATAAGGGAAAGCTTCTTCATATTGATTAAAATCAAAGAGAAGAGCACAGTACTGCCATCTTAACATGTTTGTGTAGGTCACACAGCACGTGTTCTGCAATACCTTAGATTAAAAATGCTAGGAGCAAGTCTTGTGCTGAGCAGTGGACAAAATGGAGAGTACCCTGGCAATCAGCAGGAGCGCTGGCTTGGGATGACAGGACACTGATGGCATCCAGCTCTCAGAGCCTCAGAAAAGGGCTGTGACCCACAAGCAGCCCCAGCCCACCTCGTGGGATGAGGTGACAGACAAGCAGCACCATGTGACAACAGATTATAGTTTCACGTACTCTACAACACAGCCAACAAGAGGTGAGCTAGATGCAACAAAGCCTAAGCAACAAAGTCAAGAGACCTCACAATAACAGGCATATAGGAAAAGCTGTATTTGTTCCTCCATGCCCCACCATTTCCAGGGACCAGGAGTTTGGGGTCTTGCCTCTGTTGCATGCCTCGTGTTAACATAGCTGCAGCCTTAAAACCTGCTGGGCATGACTGCCTGCAGACACAGCAGATTTCCATCTGTCTTCATCATCAAGCTGTGGCTGTCAATCCCACCAGCTTCACGGGAAACCCTGGTGTTACCAATCAGCTTAGCCTACTGTGCACACGCCACGCAGCTATAAACCATAAAATTATTGTTTTTACAAGGGCAGAGGATTTAAAACTGCCCTCCCCCCAGTTCAGGAAGCGTGAGGCCATTGGACAAAACAAAATAAATATGCAGATGCATGAAATGATGTGCGCCAGTGCCTTGGGAGGAATCCAACCCCTGAACCTACAACAATTACAAGAGCAGAAAAAGGGCATTCTGTATTTCTTGCAGCCTGGGACACACAGCAACTGTCCTTGGAGGAGCAGTTTGCAAAAGGGTCTGTGAAGCCAGCAATGGCAGCAGCATCGTCTGCGTACGGGGAGACAACAGGTGGGAGAAGCAGACGAGACGAGTTTTCTTTTAGGTGTATGAAGTTTGTATTTCATTCATGCTATTTGTGAAATGGAATAACATCAGCAAGTAGTCATGAGGCCACAAGTTAGGAAATTACATCATATATTTGGCAATAACTGCAGGATATAAATAACCTGGAACATCAAACCTTTCACAGAAACAGATGCAAAAAGGGATTTGCTTGCCCCTGGGCAATTCGCAGTGTGTAACATTTACACATGGATGGGCAAACTGTTTTTAGCTATCCAGGAGTAAAAAACTAGCAGAACTGGACAGCACATTCCCACAAGAAGGGCAGCAGGTGATCGTTACATGCTGCAGAGCATAGCAAAGGGCATAATTTGTAATGCTCCAAAAGCATAAATCCAAGCAAGAATGTGAGGAACCTATTTCTTTCTCTTCTTTCCCCTGCTCACAGTAGTTATAAGAACGTAAATTATCCGAGCACTGCAACAGAGTACAAGCAACCCCTTTCAGAAATTCTCTATAGCCAAATTTACAATAGAAACAGTATAAAAATATGCAGTATATCATTTAGATTATTTTACACCAATTTGCAAACAACTTCCACAGGCAACATCTACAGCCTGATCCTGCAGAGGTAAAAGCACGAGAATCATTTTATTCATGCCACTTGTCTTATTTAAGGTCCTTGGCTGGAGCAGATGTGCATATATGGTATCAGAACAGCACATGGTAGAGCATATATAACCCACATTAAATTAACTCTGCACAAACTAACATTTATTGTGTCGTTTGCTTTTATGACATAATGACATAGCTCTGTGGACACAGGCAAGCAAGGATTACTGAAATCCACAGGGCATTGGACCACACACTTGTCAAGAGTGACTGGCATCCAATTTCGTTCATTAAATGGGACAGCATGGATACATTTTTCCTGGGCTCTGGAATGACAGCGGCGTAAATCTCGCAGCTACAGAATCTCCAGAATAAGGCACTGCTAGTAAACAAATCTGCCTTTGGACCAGACACTCAGGCAAGCTTTAATGCACAACAAACTTCTTGCTGTACTGCTCCTGTCTGCCTTGCTGTGTCATTAGAGGTCGAGCAGTCAGTTCAGTCTGCAGCTCCCACAATTAAAGATCAGCATTACTGGCTCCTGAAGTTATCTACAAAGATTTTTATTTGATAATTTCGCAGCGCCTTATTAATTTTGCTTAATTGCACTTCACAGTTTGGGACTGCACAGTACTGGTGTAAAGCAATTTTAACAGGTGAGCAAAGAAAGGGACGATAGAGAAACGGAGGCATCCACCACGAGCAGAACCACAACACTGCCACGTTAGGTGAGCTGACTCGTTAAACCAGCAGGACAAGTTTCTGAAAAGCTTTTTTTAACATAAAACCATAGTGCTCTGTGCAGAAGTGTTCCACTACAGATAGAGGCTTCTTGAGGTTTTAACTGGAGTAAGCGCACACAGCAGGAAACTGCAGCTTCTAGAAACATCCCTGCTTGTTTATTCCAGCACTGGCTGCGTTTCTTTGTCTCTCATCTACAAAGAATAACCATATGCAGAAGCTCTAAGACTTCGAGTAGTTAAATGAAATCACAATCACATAATCATCCTGAAGTATAAAAATAATTTACCGAGGAGCAATTTAAACTAGATGACAGCCTCTGATTGAGGGGAAGTGAACTGCTTCCTTGCTCCCAGCACTGCCATCATTTTAAGATACAAATATAAACAAATGTTTATAGTGTTACCCATCAGCCTTCGCACACGGCTGCCGCAATCACTCTCTGCCAGGCTTTCCCTATTTTCCACGATCACTTGGCTTATTTTGATCTTCCTCTCTTACCCATTCCCTGCTCACAGTGCAGACAGAGAACCATAAATGCTATTTAAGTACAGAAATCCTTAAAGTAGATTTCTCTGGTGTTAGTGGCTATTTTTAGCTGCACTAGCCCAGAGATGCACTGAAGTGTTTACTAGCTTGAACATAGGTCATAAAGCCTGCATTTGTCATTACCAGAGACCACCTGCAGTTCAGATAAATTATTATCAGTGACAACTGTTTATCACTGTTCAGCAGACAAATAAACTTAACCCCTTCCTATCCGACACAGAGTTCTGAGCACACTGCACAGCACTGACCCTCGTGGTGCCTCCCAGCCCTGCCAATCAGTGCTTTCTCCACACAGAAACATACAGCAGCAATGCTGGCCCCGCATTTACAATCTCCCCAGGCTCCTCCAAGCAGGATTACACATAGAGCCCGAGGGAACTCCCAGAGATGCTCTGTAAGTTGTCCCATCAGCGGAAGATGAAAGGAAGAAAAGAAAGCAGACCTGAGGACAGAATACCCACCATTTCACATTCTAGCCACTTTCAATATTATTCTTCTTAAATTAACCCCACAGATAATTTCAAATTCCTGCAAAACATCCAAATATTAAACACAAAGCCATTTATTTTGCATGCTATATTCAAATATTACTTTTCGTCACCTTTATTACCCTTCATGCCTGTGTTAGTTTCTCATTGCCCATCACTATCACCCCACATCGCTACTGCAAACCCCTATATTTCCAAAAGACATCTCCTGCCCATTGCTCACGCTTTGAGCAGCAGACTGAGGGCAGCAAGGGCAACCAACCCTGAACTCACGGGGTTGGGCAAACATGAGAGTTTGACCATAATTAAGTATGGTCAGGGCACACCTGCATGACGGTGGGTTTTCTCTGTTCTGTCAGATGGTGACTGCACATCAGCCCAGAAAAGCTGTTCTATGGGTCAGCCAGTAATGACACGAAGGACAGAGAAAAGAATTGTGTGTTTTGTCAAACCAAGATAATTCTCCTTGGGAATAATGTTTTATTGCCCACTATGCTACAAATATAAGGAGGACATATTCAAAGCACAGATTAAACCTGGTCAAACTGTACATGTTTCAGTTCATTACTGGGGAGTTGGAACAAATAACCTTTAAGGGTCCATTCCAACTCAAATGATCTATGATTTTATAAAGTCACCTTTGTTTTCCTTTGTAATCCATACATAAACTGGGCATCAACAAATAAAGACAAGTGAAGGGTACAATTTAGATTTTGGATTGCCTAGAGTGAGAGAAACATCATTTCTCCGTGACTTGTTACTGCTAGAAATAAAAACAAAGTTCGTGCACTCTTTGTAAGCCTCATGCAGAGCAGAGCAGATTCCTTTTCTCTACTCATCATAAAGAATTCATACCAAATAAAACACAGATCATCTTGTACCAATATCAGGCAAACAGCCTCACCTGGAATCCGTTCTCTAAGCACAGAAGACAAATCTGAAATCTGACTTCCAAAGCAAAACAATCACCTCCTTTCTCAACAATTCCAATTCAGCATACAAGTCACTCTTGATTACCTCTTTTTTTATTTTGGTAGACATAATTGTTCAGCAATTAGTGTCTAGAGAACCCTAGTTTAGTACATACGTACCACTTGTTATCCTTAAATGAATACTACTCTAAATAATTTTATCTGCTAAATTGATTTCTGCTATGGAAGTAAGTATCTGTTTTTAATTGAGTATTATAAGGAGTTGAAGCAAGCATGATATCTTCACATTGTTCCAAAACCTGCTAGAGTCAAGAAGAAAATTCCAGATTATTTCTATGAAAAATAATTACTTTATTTATTTATTTAAATGTGTATTTTAATCACATATTCATGTCTTCAAAAGTGTTGCCTGGTACCTCTCAGTCTTCCTTTTCAATCACAACATTGTGTGCAGAATTACCAAGCATGCCAGCACGGTCCCCAGGAGCAAAACGCGTGACCTCCTCAGCCCTGAGCTCAGGGACAAACAACTCAAGAGTTTCTGCAGCACTGCAGTGATAGATGCACATCTCCAAGCAGAAGGCTCCCACTATGGATCATTTGCAAGGAAAAAATGACCAGTCAGAAATTTTATATCTGAAATGCTTGCAAGCAAAATTCCAGTTAGTTCAGATCACATAATACAGGCTGCAGTTTTTCATAGATGGGCACTGCTTAAAAAAGCAAGCTGACACATTCTGCGCTGGCTGTACCTTCCAAATGAATTCAGGTTCTGCGCCAAATCCAGCACATTACATTAATCTTGCCCTGGAACACAACATGGGAGAAATTATATATTGAATATATTCACATATGCACACACCACCCAAAATGACCTGCTGTTTGTGGATATCAGTAGCTGGGACAATAAATACCTTAACAGCTCGCTGTCTCCAATT
Organism: Meleagris gallopavo; assembly: GCF_905368555.1. Classification (NCBI taxonomy): domain Eukaryota; kingdom Metazoa; phylum Chordata; class Aves; order Galliformes; family Phasianidae; genus Meleagris; species Meleagris gallopavo. The sequence continues at coordinate 25,410,055 of NC_139411.1, read as the reverse complement.
TCTATAAAGATTATTGTTCTCTACTCTTTGGAAAGCACTTTGGATAGCACAAAAACAACTATGCATCATTCTCACATAAGTTTGTCCTATGGAGGTCTTGTGCCACTTCTTGAAATTGTTAAAAATCCTTGAAGTGAGTGAAGTTTTAGGGTGTCACATTCTACTGCTTATTGACAAAGTTAAATACCTTCAAAATCCACATTCCAGTCAAGTTGGCTTGAAGAGGACTTTGAAAAAGCAAGATTTTCTTTGTTAATAATTCTGGAATTAACTTGTGCAATTGGAACACAAGTTCAGCATGCTCATAAACATGATTGAGAAAAATACACAGCATTGAAATGAGGATGCCAGATTTACTGCTGCACTTCACCTGAATTACTTCAGAGAGAAGCTCAAGATCACTTTGCATTCCAAAACACCCAAAGAAGAGCCATAGTCTCAAGAAGTCTTCCAAACACTGAGCAGAGCACATGGAAGGTGAACAACAATAAGATGTAGCATTGCCCTGAAGGATGCCTCTGCAAAAACAGAAGAGGTAACTCACAAAAGCTAAAATGCTTTCAAAGCTCAGATCTATTAAAAGATGAAATAACACATTATGTGTTACTTTTGTTAGAATTTGCTGGTTAGTGTAACTTTCACTTAATGAACATAGTGACTTCAATTTATTGCAATAACAGTTCACTTTCTGACAGAATGGAGATCTCCAGCCCAAATGCAGCAGATCGTTCCCCAGTGGAAATGTGCAGGGAGCAAGCAGACAACTTACAGCCCTCTTACTGAAGATCAGTACAAAATTTCCATCTTAGCTAATGTAACCACAAGTCAGTCTCATCTCTTCCAGTCATCAATATCTTTTTGCACCATTGTTAATAAATCCCTAATTCTACGAGTCCTGGGGAAAGCATCTCATTCAGTTTCAGTGTATCCTTGTTAGCCCACACAGGCTCATTGTGTAACTTGCTGGCTAATTTATCCAACAGGGAATGAAAGGCATAATTTATCCAGCGTTCCTGCGTTACTGCCCTGGGGCAGACACTCCAGCACAGAAGATTTTCAGATTATCAAGAGGGGATAAGAGGAATGTCACAGCCTCCGCTAGTCTATGTAGGGTCATTTATCAAAAAGACAGCTGGGATTACATTGCTATGCTCCCTTCTTCTAAAATAAGAAAAGGTACTTCAGAAATATTTTTAAGAAGTCATGTTTATTTTTCAAAATTCAACCCAGTTTGAGCATGCCATTGCCCCAGCTGATTAAGCCATTCTCTTCAGGCTGAAATAGCCTCAGAAGCATACTGCTATCCCCACACACACCAGCAGACATCTGCAGGATGTACAATGAGGTGTGCTCTTCATGGAGTGCTCTGACAAAGGCCAGAATCGAGGATTATTGCTCCACCACAACACTGGGTTGATCCTTAAGAGAAACTAGAGTCCGTTCCCTTGTGATGAAGGAGACTCCAGTTCTGCCATGGGGAGACATCTGGGCCATCTCATGAGCAACACAACAGATAAACGCTGAAGGAGAAGAGTAAACCATTGACTTGAGGAGCAAAGGAGTTCCCAGCTCTGTATCTCAAAAATGCAAGGGGCAGACAGCTGCAGAAACAGGAATGGAACTTCAGACTGCAGCCCTCTGTCACTAACAAAGACTTTCAGCTCCTACCCAAAGGTGAACAAATACAACTCTTACAAGAAAGAAAAAAGAAGTCTACATTAGAAAACAAGAAGCAAGGAAGATTAGTTTTTCAAGGTCTCACTCCTAAGATCTTATGCACCTGAACACAGGTAAGCACCAGAAAAGACACATGAAGGAGGATGGCTGTGAGGAACATCCACATCAGCACGGCTCCAGAATGAACGCTGCAAGGAACACTTAAAGAAATCCCCAGTGGGACCTGCAAGATCCACATGGCACCGTGCACACATGGTGCACAGTGCAGCATTATCCCAGCAGCCATCTGAACAGGGAAAACATCTGCATTTCCTCCTGTTTACATAGCTACAATTTCTCCTCCGTGAGGGAATTAGGTGCCCCATCCGCATCAGCGCTGGCCAGTGCAGAGCTCTCCTCAGGAAGGCATTTTTCTCTAAGAACAAAAGCTGCTTTGAGAGCTGAACTTGAAGCCATTCTGCCCACAGCGTACTTCAGTGAGGTTTAAAAAAAAAAAAAAAGAAAAAAAGAAAAAAGTCTGCTCTGCTACAGCTTTGTTTTCTTATTTTAAAGCAATGTTTACAGATTGGTGCACACACACCAGAGGGTGAACAAAGCGGAGTGCCCAGCTCTAAGTACAGCTCAACACCACAAAAATAATGGTAAGCCAATGTTTAGGCACTCGCAGCACCAACACGCATTACACGTGGGTTCATCCCTTCTGCTGTGCATGACTTGGCCCCACAACGCATATTTCGCATCAGCTCTGCCCTGACTTTGTTCACACTGAGCCCTTGTAAGAAGATCAACAAGTTCTTAGTAGGATACAAACTTGCTGACACAACAGAGCCCACGCAAGCCACAATTTAACTCTGTGTCCTCAGCTGGCCACATTTTTCTAGAGGAATTCCAGCTCCCGCAAGCCTTCAGAAAAGCAGGAGACTAACAGTAAGAGTCTGCAACAGCTCTCTTGGTCACGCTATTTTCTTCTATTTATTCTTTTTTCCCCCTGAAAGGTTTCCATGTGACAGAATAGTTATTCTGCAACTGACACCACTGAAATACACAACTTTGCATACATTACCCGCTATGGTACAGCACGGAGATATTTCAGGCCAGCTTAAAATAAACTGGCTGGAGCACAAGCAATGGGGCTGGATGGAACAAGGCAGAGCTCTGCCACAGCTCCATCACTCCAGCAGAGACCAGCAGCACCTGGCACAGCCCGCAGGACTGGCAGGTTGGACCCATGCCCTCCTCTGAATCCTGCATCACTGCTGCACTGGCCGTGGGTGCAGCAGAATAAGGTCTTAATGTACCTAAAAGGGTGATTTACTGCTACTGGGGGGAAGAAGAAAAATGTGTTTCTCCACATCGTTCCAGCCCAGGAAATTTCACTCTCAGGACAGTCCACCCTTCTAGGATACAAAAATTGCAACAACTGGGAAAACAGGAAGATGAGATGAGAATCAAATTAGGCATCTGTGAGAGAAAAGGGCTTTAGAGTTGTGGCAATAGCTTTGAATTTTAGCAACTGTTTTGCAAAACATTCTACATCCTCAGCTCTTTAGCCAGAGTGAATATATGCAAAACATCCTTAAAACTGCAAAAATTAGAGAGGGTTGGGGATGAAACCCCAGACAATGCAGGCAATATCTGAGCTCCAGAGAGTTAAAAGCCTGAACGTAGAGTTTAGTTCCAAAGCAGCAGCCCACGCTCAATTCCTGACCGCACCAAGCTCTCCCCAGATGCAGGGCTCAGCTCTTTCTGGTTGTAAAGCACTTCCTAAGCATTGCCTTCACACCACCACCTAAACAACTCATACACTCGTGTGCTCAGTGCATGTTTTCTGATCCGCAAGACCAGGATTTCCTGAAGTGTGCTCAGAAAAGAGACCATATGGGAGAGGATTTCTTTCCACACGCCTGACCTAATTTAATTTTCAGTTGCTTCTGTATTTTAATAATTTTTATGCTTCAGTTCAATTTTTAATTCTGCTCCCTTCCCCACTCAAGAAAGGAATCTAGGAAGGGTAAGTCCAGCAAAGACTCACAATTTATTACAGAGGCTTACTTAAAAGAAAAAACAGCCACAATGGATTAATGTATTTCCTTTCCCACAGCTTTTCCATTTAAACCATAACTGTGCATATTTACCGCAGCGTTGCCATCTGCCATTGGCAGTGAGCTGATGCATCGTGCACGGGGACAGCAGCCAGGCGGGACACCCATCCTCCTCAACATGGTGAAAAGGCACTGCTGACCAGCAGAGGAACTCAAGTCTTGGTTGTCCCTGCCATTTATCCCAATCATCAGTCACATTTCAACAGAAAATGCTTAGGAATTAAAACCCTAGTGGCTCATCGTCAAAAGGTTTAGTCAAGCACCATGGGCAGATTTGCTCTCTTCTTAGAAGCTCTTCATAGCCGACGCAGTGGGAAAAGAAATGGCCTTGTATGAAAGGCTGTACAACCAACCAACAAAAGTGGAGGGACCCGCTTTTGGCAAGGTCAAACTGAGTCCACATAGCTGTTAGAGTTTATCTTTTGAATCCAGTCCTTTCAGCAGAAGTATATATAAACATGCACATTTGACAAGACGGGAAGTGTTACTGATAGGTAAGTTGAGTAAATGACACTGTATTCACCTTTAACTTAAACTTGGAGTCCAGAGATTCCTGGAAGGAATCAGCTTGCCACACTGTCACACCAAAGTGACAAACTCATCCACTGCAGCCGTATCAGTTCACCCAATAGCTTGATGACTTCTTTGTAACCTTATCTCCAGCCTGAGCAAACCAGTCCAAACTGAAGAAAGCTCCTGCCCAAACTGAAGAAAGGACATAAAAGCTGTAAGTTGCTTCCACAGTTAACTCGCAGAAAAGGAGATGCTTCTCTCCTTTTTTGGGTCTACTTTTTTTTTTTTCCTTAAATGTCATTCTACTAGTAGCAAGCCAAGACTGCAATTTCGACACTGACACCAGAAGTTCACTAGTTTCAATAGAGTTTCACTCCTTGTAGCTCTTCCTCATTTCCTTTCTAGCGCTTTCTGCAGAATTAGGAAGAGCCTCCAAATGAGCACGCAACAGGCTGAGACGTGCAGCATCAAAACAAGACACAGCTGTCTGAACATCTTAAGGAGGCCACTGACATCCTGATGGCCCTGAAAGGCTGAAACAGGTCTTCAGTCTACTGGGAAATAGGGCTGCTGCCACATCAAACAGCAGCAATATAGCCAGAAAGGGATAACAGAATTCCCAGTGAAATCCACACAAAGTGGAATGTTGACTTCTAGAGGTTTGGGTGACTTGGTCACCTGCTTCAAAGGCCAACAGCCAAGCTTTGTGAGGCAGATGCTTATACACTAGGAAACTCAACTAAACCTATCAGTTTGCAGTGCAGGAACCACCAAAAGCACGCAACCCCAGATACCATCAACAAGGCTTTGCACTCAAAGCTGTAGCTTGAACATAAGAAGTCCTTCCCTACCCCCAGCACCACGAGACATCCAGACAGGTGACTTTTCCTTGGAGCTTTTCCCATCAATGACCCATATCGATTCTCTCCATGCTCATTTAGAAGGAAAATAAACGAAAGAGTAAGCCTTCTTAACCCTCTGCAATAAAGCTCATTCATTCCCATCTCACACTGAGATTCCCACGTGCAGCACACTAGTCTCATCTGTCATCAAGCTGCAAGAAAAGTCCGCTGTTCTCCACAGGCTAGGAGGTAAGAAAATGACTTTTGGTCAAGAGGGTCAGATGATACAGCAATCTCATCCTGGAATTTCATAAGAAATATCAGCCATTGCTGTTCATAAACACAAGCCTGATGTGGCTATATTCAGTTACAGGCAGAGCAGGATAATTAAATAGCTCACAATATGGAAGAGCTAAAGCATGTGCAATCTTATTTATGTTCTCTGCACCTGTGTTTTCTATGGTTTAAATTCTAATATGATCTTTTAAACTGCACTCAGGGAGTATCCCAGTTCATTCAATGAGAGAGAGAGTAAGAAGTTCTATTTTTAAGCAACATGCAAACGAAAAAGGGGTGCATCATACTGCAGAGCTTTTCCAGTAGCCAAATATACATCGGGAAATTGCTATTGAATAGTTTACAATTTAAATCATTTAAATGGTCTGGAGGCAATCAGAGTATTCCCAAGCTGCTGTGCACGGCTGTTTGGCTTGGCTGTGAGACTCCTTTCCTTTGTTCTCCCCACGTTTGTTGTCCCTTCCGTCGTGCTTCAACTCGCATTACTCAGTTCGCAGCACTACGGAAACCTCCCGTGCTCATCTTTCAAACCAGACTCCAAACCCTCCCGGAGAAAAGAAACCACACAATCCTTGTTAAAGCTCTCTAATCCTTAGCAAAGTCTTTGAGGTAAAGGCAAACCCTCCCGCTCCATCTGCACGGCAGCACCGAGACTTCTCAGCTGCGGCACAACCCAGCGACAGCGGCACCGATAGCACAGCAGGACGGCTGCACCGTGCCCCATCAGGGACACCCAGAGCACGCAGCAAGGTGGGTACACAGAGGGATCAAGGCAGCAGCCATCCTTCTTCCCTGTGTCGACAGATTGCTCCTGCCCTAAATACTGTGCGGGAGAGCACTGGCGGCCTCGCGCCATCACTTAGCTCTCCTTTCACTTTCTGCGCGCATTTTAACGGCATCCAGTAACAATTATTGCATTATCTGTAATTTCAGCCCTTATTTTCTTATCCTTCACAAATCTTATAGGAGTTAATGGGTACTTCCCAGCTATTTTTGCTTTATATATCCCTGAGAAAAAAAAAAAAAAAAGCATCTATAATCAGTTTGGATATAGAACTCAAACTTCTCAGAAAGATAGGTTCAAGTCTATAGCTCCAAAAATCTTAGTCTACAAAAAAAAAAAAAAAAAAGATCTATAGAAGGAAGATGAGACTGAATGATCTGTGTCCACACAGGGATTCCTGAGGTATGTAACCGTTCTGTTTTACCATTCAGTTTTAAAGGGCATGTAGGACACAGCCCTGCTTGTGTTGAGAATGCTTTCCCCTAAACTTAAAGGGCATACCTGGCTCTGTGAGAGGACAGATTTACAAAGAGTCCTTTCCAGATAACTCATCCAAAGGGAAACAAAAAGTTTCAATCGCTGTTTACAATTTTCACAGAGTTGAATGAGACCTTTAAATGTTATCTACTCCAATTTCTTTAATTTGTAAATGCAACACCAAAATCACTATAAGAATTCAAGCCAATCACCAGTTGACTTGTGCATTATAATACGTGGCCTGATGATTGTTAATGTTATTTAGGTATTATTCATTCTATATATTCCCTCAACACTCTAAAAATGCATATACATTAAATAATTATTTGACATGAAAGGCACATATTTTTCAACTGCTGTACTACGCTGATATTTAACTACAACATCAAAATGCTTTTGCATTTGTTACCTGTATCATTTAGACAAGATTGAAGACAGTGAGGATTTCAATTTACGCCAGCATAAATACACTTCACTTCAAAGAAACAGCAGTCACGTCTCAGCATAACTCCCCACAGCCTCATGAACCCCTCATCCCATTAATTCCTTGGAATGCCTTCCCCCACCCCCGGGCTGTCATCTTGCCCTGAGCCTCACAGAACAGAAATACACGACAGTTACTTAAAAATGTACTTTGAAAATATTTGACTGAAAAAGGACAAAAGCCTGCTGGTTCATGCTTAGTTACTGTTGTTTCAAAATCAAGTTGCCGCTTTTGCAATTTTGGGTTTGTTTCGTTTTGTTTGGTTGGTTTTTTAACAGAAACCACTAATTTACTTCCACAGAAGTAACCCACGGAGGGTGACACAGCATGAAGACAGTCAGAAGTGAAGACAAGCTGCCATTCAGATTAACACAACTGTTCTCGTCACCAGGACTTCCCTCCCACCAGCTGATTTCAAAGCCTTCTCCATCGAAAATATACTCTGCCTCTTGAGAAGCAGCCCTCTAGCAGTCCTCTCTCTACTCAGGATGATGGAGTTTCAGCATTTGCAGATTGCTGTTAGCTGCAGCCAGCCCAGCCGACACATCAACTCTACTTCAGTTTGTTACAATTTTAAGATTCCCTGTGTAGGAGACTTAATGCAAGAGAGGAAACTGAAGGTTCCTTTGTAGGAATTGCAGATTTCTTCCATAAGAATCACAGTTTAAAAGTTCTGAGCACATCATCCAAAGCTGTACTCCTGAACAAGCAGAGGAATCTCGCTGACCACAAAAAGCCCCAAACCACAAATATCCTTAATGCTTGGGATTTGCCATAAAAATGAAACAAGAGCTAAAGCACTCCACTGCCTCCTGCTCGGCACGGCACCTCCCCAGCACACGCTTCATTTCCACATTGAGAACATGCAATGCCTCAGAAAGCTTTACACGCCTTACACACCAGAAGTGCATACACAAAGCTCACCTACGAGTTTCAAGAACGTATCATTACAACTGCAGCTGTCACCTTCCCATCCGACACCCTTCCTCCAAGATTTAATGTTCCAGAAGCACAGATGGCTGTAATCATTTTTTTTTTTTCATTAGGACTACATCATAAAAAACATTGCAAAACACATTCTGAACAAGGGTATTTATTTCTATATTAAAAATACTGCACACATTAATACGCAGTTAGCTGGGTGCTCATTTAAATGAAACTTGAAGGCAGAACTGTGTAACACGCTTTTATTACTATTGCTCCTAATGTCTAGAAACATGAGAGTCAGTGCATGGCATCTCACTGCCAACAAAACCAAAGAGATAAAGCAATAACAGATGCCCAACAAATCTTCCTGACAGGATTTGCAGATACGTAAGAAAGCTTTAATCAAATTAAGCATCGCTACTTTTTGGGAATTAATGATTGAATTCACTAACTAGCAGCATTTTTAGCTGAAAATAAAGGTGAATAATCAATGAGAAAGTCTAGAGAAAGAATTCCTTTTGCAATCTGTCCACCAAAGTCCAAATTTTACATTCTCCATTCACCAGCAATCTGCACAACTCTGGCACTGCACTCTGCTAAGGGTTGGTTGGTACAGTGATGCACCTGAGCTACTCTCAGTGCACATTGCAAGAGGAATGCACAGCTGTTTCAGGCACAACTTGTTTCTGTTACATACACTCTGTCTCACCAAAATCAGCTCAACCAGAAGTCAGCAAACCAAATTAAAGGCTTAAGCATAATGCACCCACTTACAAAATTCTGACTGGATACTGGAAGGAACTGAAAATTACAAGACTTTTGAGACTACAAATACAAAAACCAGGCTAAGTAACATCCCAGAATTATTAAACGTGTTTTTACAAAGGAGAACTACTCTGTTCCGCCTTTAGGGTGCAGAACCCAGAACCTTCCACAGATAATCAGCCCTAACACCAGGCTCCCACGCTACTCAGAAGCCCTGACAGCACAGCGCCCACCAAAAACCAGCCCAGAGAGCAGCTCCCAGTGCCTGGAACTCCCAGGTGCTCCCCCAGCCATGTCAGCCACACAGATGTGCTGCATTTTTACCCCTCCCCACATCCTGTTCTCTAAAGCAGATGCGGGGGGCTCCTGGGACTCTGACAGACAAACCTTTGTTCACTCTTGATTGGAGGGCGTCCAAGCATTCTTCTAAAGAAAATGGGGTTTCTATATTTCAATTGTGCTGCAAAGGAAGAAAATCACCAATTCCCCTGGTTTTTCCAGCTGCCGGCATTACCAGCACCTACCCAGGTCCAGCACTTGGTATGTTTTCAGGTTAGTTTTGTTGGTTTTCTCTTTTAACACCTATACATTAAATATAAACAAACTTCCATCAATATAACAGCTCCAGGGTTTAAGGTCTGTTGATGAGAACTACTTGTGGAACAGCGTGAAAAGCCCATTGCTGGAAGAGGTCATGCACCTTGCAACTGTTTGGAGTAGTAAGAATGAATACATTTATTGCTTTAACAGGATTTCTGAAACTGCACACTTTGTTTACTTATGAGTCTATGTTATTTACAGTCAACTTCTTTCCACTGCATATACTGCTCCAAAGCACATGATTCTCAAGAAAGGTCGCTGTTTCCCATTTACACTAGTATCCCCTGAAGCCACTGTTGAGACTTAACATGTAGATAAACTTCCTTGTCCCAACAAGGAGATATTTGAACTCTTGTGAAAAGGAATAATGTACAGCTGAAACGCCTTGCCAGGCTTGCAGATGAGCTGCCTGCAGCAGTCATGGCAGAACTGGGAGGTTCATCTCACAGCGCAGTCACTCCAGGCTTTTGGCACAAAATGCTGCACCAGCAACAAGGCTGGGGCATTCTCTTTGCCACTCCACTTATAGGGAAACATTATCTTTAAAATTCAGAGCAAATATGAGCAGTAAAACCTGCTTAAAAAAAATAATACAAAGCCACAGCTGGTATAGCTTTCAGTCCAGATGAAAAAAAAAAAGATAGAAAAACATGTATCTTAGTAAAGAACAGCAAAGTGCCCTTAAGGAATCAACGCATTCAGCACTGTTCCTGTGCTCTGCTGTGTCACCCAGGTGATAAACAAAGAGCAGAAAGCCAGGTTTTGGTATGATTAAAAGTCACCACGACAAGCAATAACATATGGAACACAGGATGCTGTAGGGGCTAAGCTGTACCTATTCCCGAACATTCTGGCTGAGGATAGGTTGCTTAAGAAAGAAATCCCAGCTCTCTGGTGGAAATGCCCAGAGAATCTGATGGGGACCAAAGGATCTCATTGTGCCATGTATTTCTTTTCTTTTTTGCTTTTCCCCTGTGTGTGCATGACATGTTCAAGAGAGGTGAACAGCACTAAGAAAAGCTAAATTCCCTCTGTACGGCAATTTGGCATATCCTTAACCAAATACAAGCCAGTGTACAAACAGACAGTACACTTTTTAGCAGGTAAATGTTTCCACATTTATGTATGCAGCCCTAGGAGTCACCAGGAATTAATCTGCAACTGAAATCCACAGAATCAGTGTTTCAGAGCACTAGTCTCTGCTGCTAGATTCATACGCTTTTATAGGAACATTTAAGAAATCCACATAGGAAGAACCATAAACAGTCATGACAAGGGCTGGCCGGGTTGTGCGATTGTTTTATTATTGTTTACTTTAAAAAAAGTAGAATTGCGTGCACCTAATACAGGAGTAATGCTCCTGGAAATGACTGCAACAACAAATAATGGTAATAAACAAAATACAACAACATTTTCAACATCGTCACTCCAGGAACAGAGGGATTGTCAGATTGAGATTTATTTTGAGTTTTTAATAATATCCCTGTTTTTCAAGCAAATCTGTAACAGACAAATTATCTCTTCAGGTTTAAATTGAGGAACATCATCAGCTCCCCTTACTAAATTTTAATAGTCAGTAGAAAAATGCATAAATTCACACAGTAAGTCCTGCTGAAGTTCTGCAAGTAGGTCTTTAGGGGACCACATACAGGTTAAACACTTGTATTGGGTATAATGATTCCTTTCCTTTGCTACCTCCCTGCCCAGCAAAAAAAAAAAAAAAAAAAATGCTGTTACCATACCAAGGAGACCAAAGGCAGAGGGAAAACGGCTGTTCTGCCAAAACCATCCATCAGATTTACCCAAAGTCTTACACACAACCCCTTAAAAGATTTTTAAAGTTGATTCTCCTGATTTGCTGTACAAAATTGAAGACTGTTTATTGCTGTTGATTTGTTTGCATTATTTTGCTCAGCTTTTAAATTCCAACATAAAAAAGCCAATTAGAACCCACAGTTTTTCAGTTATGCAGATGTGAGATGTGTATTACTAACAGACCAGCACAAACAAAACAACTCTGCAGTTAAGCTGCTCTGCTCTTCCAGCACTGCAGCATCCAGGAATAAGGGGCAATGCCACACTGAGACATTAAGAAGTTAACAAAAAGTTGATTGAACAACGTGAACAATAAACCCCACTTGATTAAAATATTCCGAAATGAACCCAAAAAAAAAAAACACACACTTAACCTGAAAGTTGACTTTAGAAAAACAGATAAAAGAACAAGCATGCATAATATTTAATACTTGCAAATTGTTTCTTATTATTTAACTCATGCATTTAGCACATCCCTGTTTAACAAAGCCAGGTGAAAGTGACAGGCTTTTCCATGATCTGCTGTTCCCCCTGGCAGAGCTATCATCTTGCACCCCCAAACTGCCTAAGCCTTGTTAGGAACTTTAATGAGCATCCTTAAAAATAGAAAGAATTTACATAACTTCTCCTATCTAAGCATTTTAAATAGCAGCACTATCATGCAGCCATCCCAGGTCCCAGGAGGGACAAAGATATGTTGTCAACAAAGAAAAGACAGAGATAACGTCTTCAGAGCTCACCCCCTGACCTGACAAAATCCAGGGCCTGAGATTGGCCTCCATGTTGAAGATAGACCATCTGAAAGCAGCAGCAAACACTCCCGCCGTTATCTCGCACTTCCTTGTTTTGCAGACCGCACGGAGCACTTCATACAATGGCATCTGAATCTGCCGTAACCCATTTGAGAATGACTTCTGTGAAGCGCATGTGATATAAAGCACATTTCTCAAGGGCAACAGGAACAATGAAGAGAAACAAACTCTGCCGTGAACCCTTTCTGCTGGAAGCATAATGCACAGGCACAAGGGAAGCATAGATGTTGTCTTTACAAAGGCCACCACCACTCCGTTCACAAGAATTAAAAATCAAACACACATCTGCCTTTTGCTAGTCCACACAATACTATCACCCTCTGGAAGCAGAGATACCTCTTACCAACCAGCTAGCAGCCGCACACAGCAGTAACATATCCTACCGCTCTTTGTTTTTATGGACGTACAAAAGTATTATTAATTTCTAACCGCAACTCAAAATAATTGCAACAAACCACCACCCCTGAATTAAATACACTACCTTTTTTGATCCATTATCTTTGCCGTTTCTCCTCGTGCTGACTGAAGCTCAGCGGTTCCCCATGTCCTTGCTGAGCACCCACTGAAGTCTGCAGGGTTCTACTGAGCGCTGACCGAGCCGGGGCAGCTTTAGCCTCCGCCAGCAGGAAGCCCGGAGATAAGCGCTGCCCTATGGAAAGTTTATCTTTTGAAAGGGAACAAGAGGCTGGAACTGAAGGCTGAGACAGTAAGTAAGGTAACTATTTAGTAAAGCCTGTAGATGAATTATGTAGTACGTGCGTTGACAGAGACAGTCACTAGATGCCACCAATTACTAATAAATTCATTTCAACGAACAGGTTTTAGACCCAAACTTCTCCACTGCAGATTTTTAGTATTTTGTAACAAAACTAAGGATACCAGCTTCTGATGTACTCAGTTTTGTTAATAGAAAGCAGGTATCTGCTGTTGCTGAGATGACAGCCTTCTTTGCAAAACAGTAGAACAAATACTTTTCCTTTTTAAGGCTGCCTTACATAAGAAATTTTTTTTCTTCCCCAAGAAAAATCTCTGATTTCATTTAAAAATAGCACATTCTATCTCTGGATTCTATAAGCTGAGCACATACTAGTCTTTTTCCAAGATTATTCCATAAAGAATCTCCAAGATGTTTCTGAAATTCACATTCTGAAGCCAGGCTCTACAGACACCCCTGAAGTTGCAGCTCGTTTAGGAATTGTGCGCTGTGACAAGAGCGCGTGGCTGTGTGAAGACCTTCTCACCCTAAGGAGTGTTGAAGGATGGCTTTAAAAATTGCACACGAGGAACAAAAAGTTAAACTCATCCCCTTGCATTTTACTCTTCCCAAAATGAAATACTGATATTTAATAGAAAACTTTAGAAATAACTAATATTTATCTTTAAAAACCTTCAGGTTCAGTAAAATTCTAAGGGATTAAACAGAGAGAAAAAAGTCCTTAAATCCCAGGCTAAACACCATCCACCTACAGTTAATGAAAGGAGAGGTATTACTTAGCAGCAACTCGCTACTCACAACTGACAACGTCTCAGTGAAAAGTATAACACAACTTAATAAAGCAGCAGCTGAAATCAGTGTTTTCCCACAAAATCTGTTCCCCAGTGCACGTTCCCTCTTAATTAAAATATCTTCACAAATTTTCTAAGCCTGGTTTACCAAATAAAAAACGCTCAACGTGAAACACTACAAAAAAAAAAACAACACTGTTTTTCCTGCAAGCGCTCTGAAAAAATAATTCCAATGAGCACTGTGGAGATTCAGAGACGGCTGAACAGCTTTGTCTCATGTATGTTCAGCTTGCAGCAGTGACAAGTTTGACCTACCAGTCTCCCATCTGGAGACTTCATTTGCCACAAAAGCAAATTCCCGCTTTAGCAACACAGTTTATGTTTTGAGGTTGGCTTTGTTTGTTTGTTCCCTCTGCCATACGATCTTCTTGATGATATACAGAGGAAAATGTGCTTTCCTTCTATATACGTACATATAAGCAACAACGTAAAAGAGCAATTTAAAATAAGAATAATCCAATATTTCTCAGAAGATAACAGCTACTTGAATTTGTATTTCTGTTTAACACATCAGAAGAACGAATGCACATTTTTCAAGAGCAGAAATACAGTTAAGGGAGCTACAATATGCACTAACATGAGACTTGTGCTTAACGCTCAGCACCAAAACAGAAAATATCCAGTTACAGCAAAGTTTCCTGCCACGCAACATGTTGTTGCTGGCTGACAGAGAACCGCACAGCTTCACCCATACCATCCCCACCAGCTCTTCCCGCAGCTCTCCTTCCCACCCAACCACCCTACTGGAGCTCTGCACACAGCAGTGCAGCTCAGCTACTGCCACACAGCAGCTCAGCAGCACCGCTCGGTAATCCCATCTATGATTTCTGCCAATAATTACATTTCTCTCTGCAAGATGCACGAGCAATTAAGCAGACTGTGGATTGTGTTTTGGTTTTGTTCTGCTTTTTAACCCTGAAACCCTACGCATTCTGTGCACTGTGAGTTTGTTCCCACTCCTCCCTGCTACAATTTGGATCTCTGTCAAAGTAAACACGTAGAGGGATATCAGATAATTTATCTATTTGTCACATGACATCTTCATAAAAGCTTCCACCTTTAAACAGAAAAAGTGATGGAGCAAAGCAAGCAATTTATGCAGAACTGCTTTGTAGTTTTCTGTGTATCCTTCCAACAGAAGTTACTGATTGACATAACTAATTTAAACACACGCAGTCCCAAGGAGACAACCATTGCATGCACTCCAGCGCTGTCGATGAACAAAAAATTACCTAGCAGGGACTTATTAGAAACTGGGGGCTGACATGAGAGGAACAACATAATTAAGAATTTTAAATGAATATTTGCAACATTAAAAAATACATATCTTCCTGTACCTGAATAATTTTTAATCTAACATCATTATACAATCACCTCGTACTACTATTGTAACCAGACAGTGACATGAAGAGATATTAACCATAAAGAACTTACTTTAAACAGCCAGATTTACCCCCCAAAGATATATTTCTCTTAAAATTAGGAGGAGTGTAAATACCACAAAAACCACGAGGAGTCACATCTCTCCAGCACTACTTTGAGTGGCATTCATGCCGGCTCTGCCACCTGAAGCCGTGACAGATTTAAAAGCTGTTCTGATACATCAAAAATTGAACTCAGAACATCTTAATAAACATCTCAAGTTTCTACAACGAATAGCGTCTCACGGGCTCAATAGTTATGGGCTGAGTGTAACTTGGCACTTAAGGCTGTGAGACACACAGTGTGCTGAGTGCTCTGCTGCACAAATATCCTTCAGGACACGATTTCAGCTGGTCTTATATAAGCTCTTTAAAGTATAGGAAAGGGTCACTTCTCCCTGGAAAGTAATGTCTTTCACAGCCTCTCTCCCCTTTATCAACAGAATACTGTAAAAATATAAGAGACCGCATCAGGCTAGAAAGCTGTTCTTAATAACACTTTTCAGGCCTTTGATAAGTGTTACATTCCCAGAATAAAAAGTTCTCTAGGCTCTTTTAGGCTGAATTTCCATTCCCACCTCCTTAACCCATGGCAACATGTCAGATTTCTGAGCAGAAACCTGCCCAGGTGCGAAAGCTGCTGTGACTGCATGGCATTTCCTGCCAATGAGTCAAAGTAATGGATATTTCTTCCTTATATTCCATCTGTAGGGTATCGTTGGCGAGTTCTTACACGAAAAGGTGAAAACCTCTGCTCACTTGGTGAGAAACTAGGGATCTGGGAGATTGTGATGGGAAGGAAAAGCTGTGCAGTAGAGGAGGAATGAGAGAAGAGCTGGAAGAGAAGTGTAGAAGTGTCATCCCTTTTCCCCTCCTTTGTCCCCATCACTGCAGAGCCTGTTTTCTACACACTCGTTATAGAAGACAACAAAAGAGACAAAGAGGCTGCATAATGCTGAGCAACACAGCCACCCCAAGGACTTGGAAGAGCAATGAATTAGGAGAGAGCTCATTACAGTTTCTATCTTCAGTTTCCAAAAGCTGCAGTCATGAATTCTGTTTTACACATCAAGCCTTACAAATCAGACTGGCAAAGCACATTATCACCACCAGTATCTCAGCGAGCAAAGACAGCCTGAGTCAATGCACAGGACTGGGCTGCACAACTGTGAGCAGCCACTGGTAACTGTAAAATGAGAAATGCACCATGTAAACCTCTCCTCTTTCCTTCCTTCCATACAAGAGGATGTTTTGAGGCTCAACTGTGGAACTCTCCAGAGACATGATAAAGGGAAAGCACAAAAAGAGCCCAGCAACACCATGCAGGATAAAAACATATGAAGCCACTCAGTAAAACAGTATCACAGGCAAGCATGGCATAACCACTGAAACAATGACTGCATTAGAAGCTGCTCTTCTTTGCAGAACACTATTCAGCTCCAGTTCTAAGCCTCTCCATCCAAGAGGAGCCTTCTCAGTGACCAACCACACCCACGGCAGCCTACAGCAGCTGCTCCATGGATGATGAGACCATTGCAAGACATTCAACCTATTTCAGAAAGTTTTCTCATCCTTTCCAAAAGCTAGTTAATACCATATATTTCTGTCTTACTTCTCCCTCCATCCCATTTTCCTAGGCTTAACTAAAGGGTAGGAGAGCTTAAAGTAGTGCCTAGAAAACCTACTCTTTAGGACAACTGCCAGTGGACTGAAACTTCCCACCACAGCCCTAATCTCCCTTAAAGACTTCTTGGATACGAGTTCAAGTAAGAAGTCCTACACAGCTGGATGCCGGGATGTACCAGGAGCTTTTACTCCCCAAATCCTGCCTCTGCACGGCAAGGCTGCACCTGTCCCAGTGCAGCACCCCGGCGCCTTCGATTAATGCTGAGAAAATCCTGAGCTAAGAACCTACTTAAATTTGATGGGTTTGCCATTCAAATCATGGTGTGCAAGCCTAGTAAGAGCACCAGTTAGTAAACAACAGCATTGCACAAACATTAAATGAGTAGAATTATGAGCAACCACAAGCTGCAATCAAGTTGAACTTTATCACCGTGCCCACACAACTAGTGGCGCTGGTTTTATTTTAGATCATTGCAAACAACAACAAATAAACATTCCTCCTGCTTCTCCAAAGAGCAGGAAAGGAATTATGGAGTGCTACAAGAGAAACTCACAACTGAACAGATGTAAAGTACATTACAGCCCTTACAAAAATGGATTTAATTTCCCAAAGCGTAGCTTGGGGTAGCTAATTCAAGTTGCATACCTAGTTCTCCAAGAGCTTCGAGAAGCAATTAATCTTCTTGCATTCACCAATGAGCTTTCTGGTAATCTGCAGTTTTCATAATGTAATAAAGAACATTTGAATTAACCAGCCATTGTCATAATAGCCTGTTGATCCTGTAATGGTCTCTTGGTTACTTATTGGGTACGGACAGAGCAAAACCAGATAGCGCTGACTGCATCACATTCTGCCATCTGGAAAATATTACAAGATAATCACTAACACTGTGAAGTCTCCTGAATCCATTCTTCATATACAGTACAGCCATCTGAGCTCCAGAAAGAGCATCTGAAGAGTGATTTGCAAAATATGTTACTGAAATCCTAAGCAGGATATTCTTTTAAATAAAACCCATATCTAAGTACAGATTTAAATTTCAGCTTAAATCCTTAACCAGATACGTACTGATGTAAATCTCTGCTGATAAATTGTCCTGCTAAATCCATTCTTGTGGTGGATTACTTAGCTCAGAGAAACAATAATGGGAATCTAGTTTTTCAGTACTAAAGGCGATTTGAAGATTCCTCAGTGACTGGTTAGCAACTTCTATTTGGTATGAAGTGGGATTCATGAGCATCTGAAAGCAATGCAGGAATTTAAGCCAACGTTCCCAATCATCCAGTGAGTGGTGGGAGATGGCAGCAAATGGAGCTCCAGGGGCTCAGGCTTGCCACAGGGCTGATAGGTGCAGGAACAGTCGCTCACAGGCAGCTGCTGAAGACAAATACTGCCTAAAGAACCCACCAGAAAACTGTGCAACAGCCCAACATTGTGTTTTGCACAATCAGAGTTGCCTTTAATATGGCCCACCTTCCCTGCCAGAAACGCCCAGCACTGCCCGTTATTTGGGCCCACGCTGAGCACGCATCAGAGGAGAGGCCGACGTGCTCCTGCCAGCAGGCAGCCAGCACCACTTCTGTCATGTGCAGCACAGTTCACACAGCAGCACCTTGATCCACTTCTGTGAGCCTCGCTGCAGGGCTGAAAGCCAGTGTAGGTGAGCAATATGCAGCTGAGAAGATCCCTCACACTCCACGCAGTGCTGTTTTGGTGTTTCCCTCCCCCCCCCCACGCCTCCCCCCAGACAACACCAAGCCCTGACAAGGCAATCTATACAGAGCTCAAGAAACAATCTCTCTGAACTGGCTTTCCCATACAGCCATTCCCATCTTACTCTCAAGCATTTGGTATTCAAGCGGATACACGACAAGGGTATTATCACATCAAGAAAATATCTACATACATACGTAAATACAAGCACTCTATATAAAGCCATGAATCATAGAAACATTAAGGTTGGAAAGACCTCTAGAATCACAAAGCTCAACTGTTGTCAACCCACCCCCACCATGCCCACTGACCACATTCCTCTACACTTCTTTAACACCTCCAGGGACAGCAACCCCCCTCACTGGGCAGCCTCTGCCAGTGTCTCGCTGCTCTTATGGAGAATAAACTTCTCCTAACACCCAACCTGAGCCTCCCCTGGCACTTCATTACTTCTTGTCCTACTGATGTTCTCAGCAGCTGAACTCTTCTATAGTCCTCAATATTCAAATGATCAGGTCATGATAATCTAATCACAAATTTATTACCAATGTGGTAAAATCCATAGAGGGAATATGTGATGGCAATTACACAGTGCAATGGGTCATGCAATGATCTGAAATCTCAACCAACAGAAAAGCCAAAGAACGGGGGGAATTTTGAACAGTTTGACTTTGGCCATTTTTGAAACGTCTTAAAAAATATAAGAACAGTTACTATGATATTAACATCTGTGCTGTCATCAAATGATAGAATCATTAAGGTTGAAGAAGACTACCAAAAATCATTCTTTGATCCACACTGCCCCCCAGGATATGTTAAGAAACCACTGGGCCTTTTGGACAATATAATTTGCTGTTTAATAACAATAATTGCATATTATAATATACGTAATAATTATAACATTACAACGTTATTGTAATGCAGCTCACAAACAGTGGGAGAACAATTTTTGGAGGACACAGCAGCTATGTAGGAAAGCACTCAAGTACTTGTATGTTGGAAGAAGATTAGCAACATAAATATCTATAGTGAATGTTCGCTGAAACAGGAGTTACTTAAAATAAAACTGCATAGAAGTACACAAACACACCCATAGCAAAAAAAACATGTACATTAGAAATATACATTTAAGTATTACATATCTATCAGTAATGTTGAGATGCTTTCAATTCCATCCATGCAATACACAACACAACCAAGTTCTTCAGTTTGTTTTTCCTCTGGCACTGCTATCAGATGATATGACAGGACTCTGTGTTATTTTTTGTACACTCCAGTTAACACCACTTTTACGAGCTGGCTCTTCAGTTTTATTATCCACTAAATTTCACATACCATAGTTTGAAGCAAAAAAAAAAAAAAAGGATTATTCTTTGAATAAAGTCTACTATTCAAACTACTTAAAGCAACAGTACAAAGTAAACAAGAACTTATTTTCCCCTAAATTCAAAATAACTGTTTTGCTCAACGAATATACCTGTCAGAGTTTTGTCTGCAGCCTTCAAACAAACACGCAAGTCCTCAAACTACTAAAAAAAAAGAAATACAGCCCTGCGCTCCCCAGTAATTTAATCCAATCTATTGAAAAGGATGCTAGTAAATTTAGTGTCTGCTTTAAAATGAGATAAAGGTTGCAAGATATTTTTAAGCAGATGTAACAATCACATAATTGTTCACTTGGTCCTGTTGACAAATGTACTTTTCAGACTGTTTAAAGGTATGATCAGCAATTCTACCAGACTCACACTATATTCATACATTTCTCTTTCCCTTTCAATACTCTTCAATTTTAAAGGTAGCAGTTTACATTTAACAGATGAGTGCTACTAAATCAAAAGCTTTCCAAATTTCCTACTGTGGATAAACATACATATAATGGCTGCTTGCCCAAAACTGGAAGCCATGAGCGTTTATTGTTGTCAAATGTTTCCTTTCCAATGACAAAAACAATGTTCCAGAGGACAAATTTTGCAGACTCTATTTCAAGTGCAGAAATACATGTACACAGCTAAAAACTCACTGACACTGTCAGGATTTAGGCACTTCTGAAGCAATGGGGCTTCAGTAAATCAGCACAAGAAGGGGCATTTACAAAAACAAAACAAAAGAACAGAATACTGAAAACTGAGCAGAAGATGACATAGACAAAGATGACAGCAGTAAGAATTTTGTGGATATTGCCAATGCAGCATTTGTAGTACTGGAAATACTGGACTGCAGCCTACAGTGGGTGAGCAAAAAAAAGAACTATGACTTTAATTAGTCATTTAATTAGACAACAATTCTCATCATTGCTTAGGTGAATGTCATGTCTATATTTAACTCTTAAAACACAACTTTTCATTTCTCAAATAATCATGCAACTTGCCTGTAGGTTAGAGGTATATACATTTCTTTACAAGATGATCAATCAGAAGTCAAGAACAGGCAACAGGACAGGATGGAGCAAGAAGGGTAATGGCTAGAAGGATTTACAAAAGAGATGGTTCTCCAAGAGTTTTATGGAGGGTGGGTGGAAGCTTAGAACAAGCTGGTGGGCCAGCTGTTCCAACACAGAGATTGGTATGGGAAGATGAGTCCAACAGACCAGACTGGCTCCAGATCTGCATTACTTAACATCAGTGTCTAGCTATCCAACTCTACTGCCACCAAGCACATGAATAGCTTGTTTCTCCAAACTATTGCATCACGAATAGAATGTTTCTCACCAGCAACACAAACACACTGTCATCCAACAATCACGCATGTGAAATCTCAGGTATTTTCTGGTCAGTAAAGAGGGAGATACAGAGAAAAATGTCAACCAGATGAACAGCATGTGGGGTTTGACTGGAGAGATGTAACCAACCTTACTGCTGTCCCCAGGCACCAGCTGCCCTGAAGGCAGCCTGCAGCCAATGGTCTACTCATCTGTCAGAGGTAAGGCTCAATAGAGATTCCCACATCCAAAACCCTGGAGTATTTGGACACCAAAGGTAACACTGCTCAGAGCTTACCAGCTCATCCAGCTTTGGATCACTACTGACATGACAGAGTGGTGCCTGATGACTGCTTGACCATCACATAGGATGTCTGATGACACAGCTGCTCCACTGACAAAAGCAAAGAAATGAGGCTGAGAAAGACAAATCATACGTCTCTCCATTTTGAACTCTGCTTGCTATTAATGGTCCCAAAAAGAGGATGCAGAGAAACAAACGCTCTCAAGCGTCCCTCTCATCATGAAAGAGGCTGGTTCTGAAGAAGTAACACTACTCTGGGTACAAGAGAAACCCACACGTACAGCCTGCACACATCAAATATCTGACAGACCGAGAAATTCAGGAACAGACAGCACAGGGACAGACAGACGCCCTTTTCCTATGTACCACTAAGTGCAGTGACAGATTCTTAGCATAGCAGGATGGTGCATTACGGGTAACACAGGGAATGCCTTGGAGGAGGAAAGCACACCCTCTGCAGGCTGAAACGAGTCTGGAGAATGTGATTTCTGCGAGCAAAGAACACCCGATCTCATTATAAAGGCATTTGTGATAGAGTCACTGAAACAAAGGAAGATGAATTCCACATACCCAACTTAGTGCAAAAGTGTGTCAAATCCATGATTCATGAGAGGCTCCACTGCTCGTCCTGCACTGGGGTCACATCACCCCTTCCCCCCAAACACAAAAGAAAAAGCATATAAACAAAGTTGATAGAAGTAGTTGATAGAAGTTATATAGAACAGAAGATGAAAGAACAAAAGTGTAACAAAATATTTGCAGCAGTCACATCATTTATTATTAAGATCAAATAAAAATTATTAATTTGAGGTATGTAGTTGTTTTTTTTCAAGCTGGGCTTCTCTGTGATATTCCCCCCCCCCCAAAAAAAAAAAAAAATCAAAGAACAGACACAGAAAAGCATTATTTATTTGCTATTCTTTCTAACACATCCAAATAGATCTCCAGCATTTACCATAAGGCCTCCATTGCCATAAAAGCTACAGAACTACAAATTGAGCACAACATTAACAAGCACCCACCACCTAAAGAAAAAGATGCACTTTTCCAG
The DNA here is from genome assembly GCF_905368555.1 of Meleagris gallopavo. NCBI lineage: Eukaryota > Metazoa > Chordata > Aves > Galliformes > Phasianidae > Meleagris > Meleagris gallopavo. The sequence continues at coordinate 25,387,580 of NC_139411.1, read as the reverse complement.
CACATCCACAGAAAAGATGAATATAATTATAGCTCAGCAATTTGAGAAAAGGATATTTTGAATAAGTAGGTAATTAAGTTAAGAGAGGTCTAAAGAAAGATTTCACACTCACATTCATACGTTGAAGCAGTTTAAAAATAGAGAGCAAGAACTGCCTGACTTCACCTTTTAATTTTAGCTGGGTGATGAGCTGGGCCCAAAGACAGAAATGCACAGCAGGATTTTTTCTCAGCAAAGTGCCCTTCGTATCTTTATGTGAAGGAAGTGCAGTATGCTCTATTAATAACCAGCCATAGCCCGAGATAAGTCTAGGCAGCTCTTCAATCAGGAAAACATTCTGTTTTGTTTCTCCAAACCATTCATACTCTCAAAGACGTACACACAAGCTGAGAACCTCCCAGCTACCCTGGTCGCTTCGCAGTTCAATCCCACTTGGGAAAAGACACTGTTTTCCTATCAGTCATCTTTTGCAATGATTAAAATAGTAAATGGGCCACTTTTTCTCCCATGAGGATAAAAGAGAGGCTGAGTTTGCACCTGGAGATCATTTTAAATTTATTTTTATTTTAATTAATAGCTGGAAAAGAAAATGTCAATACCAACTAGACAAAAGCTACACTGAAGGGGGCAGGAGGGGAAGAGGCTGCTTGACGTAATGCCAGCATAATGCCCAGACTCCTCCAAGGAGTTGAGAGAAGTACGTAGGCTTTCCACCACATAAAGATGGATTCTTCTTTGAGATATGCCTCCCTCACACCTCTCACTTTCCCAGTATCAGCTATTAGCCTACCTCACACAGTGGTGCTCCCCAGTAGCAGCCCATACAACGCTGCTTGAGCCTGGCAAATCATCATGATGAGGCAGGGCTGAAAGCCCTTTTCTGATCAGTAGCATCACACAAAACTTCTCTGACCTTCAGGGAATGGTGGAAATGGTACTGGAGGATAACCAGCACTTAAATTATTTTGTCAGTGTGTTCTTGCCAAAGTGACAGCTATCTCAGCAGAGGGTAGATGATTGTCTTACAGCTAAAAACCTAAGTAAAAGCCTGAGTTGACGCTGCAGGGAAAACAAGTCTCCTAAACTCTCCTCTTGCCTTCCATGGTTGCATTCACTCACTTGTATTTTAGACCAACAATCAGCAGCAGGACTCCAGATGTCTCTGGACCTCACACAATTATGCTTATCCTTTTAATTATAATTTCCTGTTTACAGGTGAAGCCTAACTTGTTATAGTGTCAGTGCTGGTCTCTGATTCACACCAGACAGCTCTCCAAGTAAGCACTTCCAAAATTTACTTGCCATGCAGATGAACTGCAAGCTGGTTGAAGTTTGCAACAACACCCTGCAGGCCAGTCACTAAGTGAGCACACCCCACCATCCTTATCTACAGCCCGTTATCTCAGCAAGCTGCCCAAACGCACACTTGCTGCCCGCTGACCGCTGCTCATTCATTCTGTTCTTGATACAAGACAGAGCACACTTACGTAGGTGAGCCTAAGACACAGCATTCTTTTACCCATATTCCTAGTATCTCGTTTCCAATCCTAAAATCGCTGTATTCTTTTTCCACATGCCTACATCAGTCCTCATCCAGCCACATTAGATGTTCCACATTGTTTCAGAAACTTTTTCCATTATGAGATACAGCTGAAAGGCACCGTCTTTCCTCCTGGCTGAAGCATGCTCTGAATTTCATTTCTACAGATGTAATGAGCTCATTTATCACTCTTAGCATTTCTAGTTTAGGTGTCGAATACCAGAACTGTCCCAGGCATCAACAGCAATCCCCACCACAGAACACCTCCCACTCGGCATCTTGCATCAAATGCACTGGAAAGTAAGGACTGAAGAGATGACCAACTCTGTTTCTTTTATTGAAGACCTCTGATCAGGAATGCCTCCTTGCAGGAAAGCTGTCACCTGATATTCTTACTGCTTCTTGTGTGAGCTCAACACGAAGTTTATATAACAAGATCATCACTTGTGTATCAGGACTTATAGTTGCTTACTCTACACTTATCCTAACAAGACCCCAGTCAACAAAGCCTCTGCTTTCTTGCTCAAAGGAGCTTTTAATGTAAATGAAATTTCTTCTTTTCTTGCTCTAACAAAAATCATTTGAAAATTCATTTAAAAGACCGACACTAATTCTTCCTTCTCCCCTTTTCATATATAACTCAGATAATGCCTCTCTGACAGCCCTCTATGCAAAGAAATCAATTACAGGTTTTAGGTATGATTGAATGATCCATCATTTAAGAATGATTGATTTTACATTGCAGATGATCAAGAGATTCACGATCATCCACTAACTAATTTGTATCAGGCTTTTCTAGAAAAGGAAGCAGCTGCCGTTTGGAAGAGTTTGCCTACAGCGATCATCCCCTTCTCCCTTCAGAAAGGTAACACACCAGACTCCACCAAGAGACTAGCACATCCCTGGCAAATGGAGATTTCCAAAAGAAACATACACAGTTTTCATTACTTGCCCAAACACTCAGCCAAACTAGAGCTTATTGCCAGAGCGCATGCAGCTGTATCCAAATCCAAAGCAACAGAAACCCCTCCTCTGGTTTTATTAGGCTGCATAAGAGGCATCCTCCAGAGCATCATAGAGACAGAATTTAGTCCCCGCAGCACTGTTTTTATTACGTGGTCATAGAGCAACGAGCCTGAAGTGGATGTGGTTTCCAAGTCAGCCTCCAGCTGCTACACTGACATCATTACCACAAGTCCCATTACACAAAAGAAACACTGCTGCTGCCCATGTTGGAGAAAAGAGTTCTTTTCTTAGGAGTTCATTCTGGTCACTCCCAGAACTGCCAGCTTTGCTGCAGCTAAGTAAGTAAAATTACCTCAGAGATCTTAATTTAAGAGCTGTCTGCATCAGAGCTACATACAACTCCATCATGGATCAGCTTGAAGAAACACCACTTTCCTGACCCCTTGCTCCCTCCAATGAGCAGGAGCAAGAGGCATGAGTGAGAAGTGATGTGCTCCATGCCTCCTCCAATTCCTGAAATGTCTCAGCTGGGGGTCTGCGTGCCACGACTCACATCCCTGGATGCTCTCTGCCTCGTCCATGAGCAGCAAGCCCTCCTCCCACACTGGGCTCTGCACAAGCTGCCAGCTTGGAATACAACATGGACTGTAGTGTTTGCTTCTAGAGAGGGCTCCCTGGCATCCTGCTAGGAGGTGAGAAAACTAAATATAACAGACTTAAAACTACAATTACTGTAGGGGAGCTTGCCAGAGCTGCTCTGAAGCTCCTAATGGTCTGCTGGGGATTTATGGATCAGCTGTGAAAATGTACTCGCAGCTAAAACTTGCCAATCAAGTCCTCAGCGTCAGATCACTGCTACCAACATTCAGACAATACAGCTTGAAACGGTAGAAGCACCAGAGCCAAAGAGTAGGTCTAAAGTTTTGAAGAAGGGCATAAGAAAAAAAAAAAAATCTATTCTACTACACAGATCAGTAAGAAACATGGGAGGACTCTCCTCCCTTCTGCATGTTTCTTGGTACAAAAGGGCCTTCTGTTCCACAGAGCCAGAGGAGATGACAAAGCAGTGCCAAGTACTGGAACATGCACAGGAGGCAGCACGTTGCACAGACACAGCTACAAATGGCCCTGCCAGGGTCTTGAAAGGGGCTGAGCAGCCACCACTGAGTGGTTTTACACTCCAGAACTCACATCACTAATACATAATATACTAATACACTGCAAACAGGAGGGCAGACCAATACTCCACAGCTCCATGCTCTTTCAGAAGGAAAGCTCCAATGCTGAAACACAAAGACTCTATTATTTTCTTAAATTTCTAACGTATTGGGTGTTTCCTATCAATACTCATTGTGCTAATTGAGTCCATGGAAATTCCCAGTGACCTGGCAAAGAAAAACGAGGCAGTAAATAGTCACGGAGACTTGGGTGATAGGATCTGATCCTCTAAAGCCTTATGCACAAAAATAATCCTCATGCGTATGAATAAGGCTTTGCAAGATCAGTCTCATACTACGTACACTATCAAAGTATGTACACTATATCCAAAGAGCAATTTAAGTCTTACTTACCCAACAAGCAAAATGGATAGAAAAATGGATAGGCCACTTAGGATATTAAATACATTACAAGACAGGTGTTGCCTTGCATAAATAACAAAGTAAAATTAATTATTTCTAGTCCTTGAAAAATTCTATTTTACTTTTTTTTTCCCCTCCCTTCAAGGAAATTGAATCCTTTACTACTTCGTAAAGCAAAAAAAAAACCTCTAAAACATAGGCTATAGGAACAACACCCAGTCTTCTGGAGTTCTACCATAGGTAATGCATTTACATTTCATCGTTAGTCAGTGCTTCTTCATGAGCTGGGAAAAAAAGGTAATATGCAAGTAATATCCAACATGGAACAAAAAATACAAAAGCTGACTTGGATGCAATTACGACAGAGCTTGTATTGCTGTGTTTATATCACTTCAGACCCTACAGATCCATTCATCCACTGCAACGACTGAGGTATCTACAAGCACCATCCCACCAACCGTTGTTTTCCTGCATTACTTATAAATATGTTCACCCCCAGACACATCAGGGACACCCCAAGCACAACACACATCAGAACAGCCTGATGCAAACCTCTCAGGCCATCAAGAGAGAGGCAGTGTTGCTACAAGCTAGAGCAGTGACCTTGAATGAAGAAGTCAATAAAGAGAAGAGCCCAATGGTTGGCTGTTGGTTGGTAGGACAGAAGAAAGCTGTAGGTGACCTTACAAGAATGTGCCATAGTGGGGTACAAATGGATGGTGCAGAGCACACAGCTAACAAGGGTGTGAATATTAGGATGTGTTAGTGGAAGACCTTGGGAGATAAGAGGAGCTTAGGGCAGAAAAATGCTTCACTCCACTTTGCTCATAGTTCTCCCCAGTATTTTAGGAGGGAGGTGCCACCTTTTCTTGAGATCCCCTCCTCACACTGAGTTGTGTATAATCTGCAACAAAGACTTCCTGCGGGGAAGCAGAGGAAATGCAGAACTGCAAACAATGCAAACAGAAGAGAGAGCCATAAGACTCAGTGCAATAAGCTGTACACACCACCAACCTAACAAATCTTCCCCTAAGGGAAAAACACATGAACTGGCAGAGACAGAACCAACATCTCTTACTACAGACGTACTGTGGTCAATTTACTGTTATTTTCCAACTATACAATACACAAAAGCCCACTGAAAAGTATTTATTATCTCTACAAAAGAAACTTCAGCTGTCATGCCACTTCTTGCAGAAATGCTTAGTCTGTTCTGTATTTTGCAAATATAGAGCCACAAGCAAAGATGTGAGAGCAAGTCCTGCACATCTGCAAGGTTCTGTGTGAAGCAGCCCTGCCTCACAGACCCCACCAACCTCTGCATCTCCCTGCTGCAAGAAAAGAGCTGCAATGCACAGAACAGTACTGGACAGCATCACCAACACTCAGTGCAACAAAAGCACAGCTCAATGCCACCCCAGTCCCGCTCACCTCTCATCTGGCCATGCAAAAAGTGAGCATACTGGTTTTCCTGCAGTTCCTCAGATGCACAAGACAAAATATATCATTTGTGGTGCAATTAAGATATATTACATTTCATAAGTTTGCATTAAAAAAAATAAAAGCAGTAAGCTTGCAACAAAAATAATTGCTTTTCTGCAGTCATCATGAAATCCTGATCCCTTAACGAAGCAAACCTTTGCCCCCTTCATGTCACAGAACATGTAGGGCTTTTATTTTGCACTTGTTCTAAACAGGCAAGAGGCATTAGTAAGACAGGCTAGGCTCAACCTGTCAGAATGGGACACATATTAAACGTCTCCAAAACGCAAGAGGCCAGGTTTTCTGCTTTCACCCACTGTGCAAATTGACAGCTTCACAGTGACAGGTCATTAGTGTGACAAAGAGAAAGCAGCTGGGTGTGGAGGGGCAGAGGCTAACAGAGCGATTACATCCTCACACCAACTATAAAATGGTACAAAGAATGGGGGGGGTGTAGGGGAGGGGGTGGAATTCAGGGGAATAAAGCCAGTCTGATAAAGCATCCAGCTGCAAATCTGATTGAAAGATTTAGTTTAAAAATAAATCAAAACAGCACGCTCCTCAGAAACAGCAGATTCCATCCAAAAGGGTATTTTAAAGCAACCAAAATTACTTCACACAAAAACCCAATTCTTGCCCTCTTGAAGGAATTTCCACAGCCCTCTCCAAAGCATAAATGTACTTCTCAAGATCCAATTCCCCCCATTCTGACAGTCCCTGGAAAGTAGATCTGCACCCACCTCTTCTTCCCTTTCTTCCAAGTGGGGCTGGAAAGACTTCAGCACATCCCCACGCCGCAGCCATACCTCAGCTGGATGCACACAGGTTAGCATCAACAAATGCTGATGCAAGGGCCCCAAAAGAACACATTTCCCAGTTTCCCATTGATGGGAACAGCAGGATTAAGTTTTCAATAAGAGAGCAAGATCCAGGCAACTCAGTGACAGCAAAGAGTTCCTCTGCCATATGCTGCATCCCATAAACCACTTACTACATGGTCTCATAGAAGTGGGTTATTTTCATTTTGACCAAAGTTGGCACCACTGCTATCATCTCTGCCCTCACTTAAATATCTAAAATTATTTTGACATTTCTGGGCAACTGTGAGTTTATTGATAACAGACGATAAAAGCCAGACTGCATAGAGATAACAGCACACGTGATGGCACTTCTAAATTATTTTTTCTGATCCATTCCTTTTTTCACCTCTGTAGCCCCTCTTCAACCCCTGAATGCATTTTACTGAGCTTCTGTCCCAACAGGCTGTTGGGTTAAAATAAAGAACAACAACAAAAAAAAATTCCATAAAAATTATTTTAAAAAAGAATAAAGAAACCTGACACTTTCAGTCATTGTGATTTAAAATAAAATACCCATAGAATTAATTTGTCACTGATCTTTAGATAATGCCTTATCTAAGGGACGAGTTATATGTAAATAGATGAGTTTTCAGGGCTCTGTCAGGTGGGGAAAGCAACTCAGGCTGTGGAGATGTACTTTAAAAGGCAAACGAGTAGGGAAAGGCTGGGTCAGTAATACTGAGGAGAGAAACAGTGAAAGCAGTGTTTCTCCCATCATCCCTTTGTTAAGTATCTGCTTTGCCTTTGCCATATATGCCAAACTATTTGCCATGACTAATGTATACAAGGGGAGTACATTCATATTTTATCTCTCCTGAGAGACCTCGTGTTGAGAGAAAAAAAAAAAAAAGAAAATGAAAAACCCACGATTTCACACAAAATGGATGTGCTTAAAATAAATAAAATCCCAAGGCACCTGCTTCAACATTACAGATTTAAATTAAAGAAATAACAAATAATTAACAATGGGCCGTTATTTTTCCCCCAACATCTTCCCCCAAAGCAGGAAAGCAGAGCTCAGAGTGCTGCCCCCAGACCTGGCACAGGATGATGACGACTCGGGCGCAGATGTTGCAAATTCCATCTTCCTTCCAGAGCAGCTCAGAATCTCTGGGGCAAAACCCCTTGGAAAAAAAAAATAATGGCTTCACTTTTTTTCCCCTCCACTGCTTCAGGATGCCTTACTCCACGTGTAAAACAAATACATTGCCCTGTATCAACACAGGCAGTGAAGAAGTGCTCCATCTCCATTGGGCACGTATTACCCATGACAAATTATTAGAACTGAAAGCAGGCAGCTAGCCATTAAAACATACAAAGGGATTGCATTTCAGTGCAATCAGGTCTCCTGTAATTATGGAGTTGGCTTGCAGCACATTTGCAGAGAGTACTCCTCACATAAAGTCCCTATTGCCGTGCCCAGCCCTCGTTCCCCTCCTAGGTGCTTCCAGCCCATTGCCTCACTGCACAGCAATGAATCACACCTAAAAAAAAAAATAAAAAAAAAATCACACCAATAGCAGTCTCCTCTCTCCCATGGGTGCACACACTCCAAACACCACCACAACAGGTGATAAATTTGCCATACACTGAGATGTTGCATTTACTAAAGCCACCTCCCACCAGCGAGCGAAGAGCAGGAGCAGGTTATGAACGTTCACCAACACCACTCCCACTGTCATCCCCTTCTTCTCTGCCTTCTGCTTTATTTCTTATGCTGGCATATGTTTTCAGCAGTCAGCCCCTAAAGGGCACAATCCCAGCTTTTCCATAACAGCTCCGACTGCAGTAAGGCTTTAATGTCTGGAAAACATTCAGTATTTTCCCATCCAACACCACAACCCTCTCAGAAAGTTCTGCCTGCTCCTCACCTCACACCTGCAACAATTTCTAAGCAGAGGAAGAAGGGCCATCCAGAGGGCTCTGGAAGTTTGAATGGTGCAAAGCAAAACTGTGCCAACTGCTTGTTTAAAAATAATAAGTAAGAGGTCAATATTTTCTTTTCCAGTTACAGAATCACAACTTCATCTCGTGCTGAGACAGACAGATCGCTGCCCTCAGCCTCCTAAAGTACCTTATTTCACTGGGCACGGACACTGTACCCGTCCCAGCGTCCCACAAATACATTCACACCAGCACTTTAAGATAAGCCCTAATATACGCCTTCCTAATAATGATCAAACGCACCAAATATCCAACTCAGATATATGGAATGCCAAACTTATATCAAGTAAAGCAAAAAACAGTCTGCCTGCCTTCATAATTAAAAACTGGAGATGTATGAATGTTAATGAAAACACAGTGGTGCAAGCAAGATTATGTCACATAGTTTGAAAATGGCACGATCAAGTTGCAGGGCCTTAGATGGACACAGCCCTCATTCACTGCCCAGCACTGCATTGCCATGGCAAAGGGCACTTGGAGCATGGGAGCTCCCTTACAACTTTCCCTTCAAGAGAGGCCCAAAAAGAAACTGATTTCAAGTTTTCCTACCTAGTGTTTGATAGCATGCTCAGTTGGCAGAAACGGGATGGCTCTGTGTATAGCGTGCTCGTTATAAAATTAATCATGAGTCAGACCTGAGCACATTATGCAGCCCTGCAAAGCCTCGGTAACCATTAAGGAGTAACAGCCAGTACTGGAGCCCACGTTTGGGCTTTTCCACTAAGGATGGACCAGAAGCACCATCCTGCTCTGCTGCCATTTCCCATGGAGCTCCTCAGCCTCCCAGTGCTACTCACCCACGTTTCGGTTTCAGTGCAAGCTCCCCAGTCTGTATATATGACTTTGGAATAAGAATGTGGATATAAACATGCCCGTAAAGGCACAGACAACAAGAATGGCTAACATACAGACAGGACAAGCTACAACACCAGAAAAGCAAAGAAGAATATGAGGAAACAAACATCACACACCATATGGGCCACACTCCACAGCGACCTTAAAACTCCTGTTTCATAAATACCTATAAATGATAACGTAACTCCCAACTCAAAATAATACTCCGCAAAGCTAAAGCAGACCAGAATATTTACACGGATGCGTGCCGAAAACAGGGCCGGGACTGAAAGCATTTCCTCTCTAAGGCTGTTTTTGTTGTCAAACCGATACAGGCGATGCCCAAAGCCGCGCTCTCACGGCCGGCTGCGGCCGGAGGGAAGCGCAGGGCCGGCCGAGCGCCGACGGCGGGCATGAGGACACGGGGACAGCCGGAGCGCCGCAAGGCTGCGATCCTTACAGCAGTAGGGCACGGCAGCCCGGCGCTCACCCACGGGTTTGCTGCTTGGTGGGAGCCCCTCTCTTTCAGGGCATTCTGACTATTAGGCACAGCTCAACTCGTGCGTCACACGGAACCACGGAGCGCACAGCCGGTCTCTCGTTTACCCACATCGGTGCCACTCGCGTCACCGCACCGTATGGCAAAAGCGCTTTCCTTTTTCTCTCTTCGGTCAGAAAACGAAACGGCAAAACGCCGGCAGGACCCACCGCTCGCTGCCCCCTCGGTACCGCTCCCCGCACACAGGCCGGCTTCGGGGACGGCCGCGCAGAGATGCCAGCGCTGCAGGCCCGGCAAGGACGCGCTGCCCGCGGCCCCAGCACGGCGCAGGGAACTTCCCCGAGCGGCGCCGAGCCCCGGAGCCCGGCAGCAGCGGCCTGGGGGAAACGGAGCTCAAACAGAACCCGGGGAAAAACGGAGCTTAGGGACGAACGGAGCTTATCCCAGTAGGGGAGCGGTGCCGGCTGCAGAGCGCGGTTGCGCTGCCCGCCCGGGCTGTCGGTGCGGACTCCGGGGGGCACCGGCGGCGGGGAGGAAGCGACCCTCCGCCCTGCCCTGCCCGGCGCTGCCCTCCCGGCCCGGCGGATCGCGGGGCGGCTCTTACTTGTGGAGGAGCTGGGGCAGGCTGGGCGGCGGCGGCATCCCTCTGCCGGGGCCCCGGCTGGGGGCTCCGCTGCGGGCATCGCTCTCCGGCCGGTCGGAGCCGCGGGGGGCCGGGGCCTGGCTCATGGCAGCGGCGGGGACCATGCGGGGAGGCCGCTGCGGCGGGCGGGAGGAGCGGGTCACCGAGCGGGAGGAGGGAGGGAGGGACGGTGGCCGAGGACCGGCCCCGCAGGCGACCGCGCTCTCCCCGCCGCTCCCCCCCCAACCCACCCCCGCCGGGCTGGCGACGGCGGGACAGGAGCCCTACGGCTGTGCCCGCCCTGCGGAAGGGTGCCGCTACCGGCCGGGGGCGGCCGGCGCCGCGCGGAGCCGCAGTGGCGCTGGGGGGGCCGCGGGGGCGGTCGCGGCAACGCCCGGGGAAGGGACCCCCACCACCCGCCCCACCTGGGCGCCGCGCCCGGCCCACGCCTCCCTCCGTCGGCCGCACCTGCCGGGAGACGAGCGGCCCCGCAGCCGGGCACCGAGCTTTTACCTGCGCGTGCTTTGGACGAGCATCGCGGGTGACCCGCGGAGCGGAGGTTGCGCTGCTCGTAGCGGACTCTGGAAACGTTCCTTCCAGGGCTTCGCGCTTCCTCCGTAAGGTGTCTGCGTGTCGGAGAGCGCTGCGTTAAGGACCGCGCGGCGCGGCGCTCCTTCCCCCGCTTACGAAGGGATGCGGGCACGGCCGGGCTGATTTCAAAATTCACCTTCATAAGGGAGAAGGAGCGGCGCTGAACGGGTCGGAGTTTCTCTCCGTACTGGGCAGAGCCGCTTAAATGGGTACAAAAAGCCACCACCTGTGACGGGAAAACGTGACTCGCGTTTAACGCGTACTTTGCAATTCGTGCGCAGATGGGAGCGCTGACCAGGTGCGAGGCAGTGGGAATCAACTGTTCGGTTATTGAATAGTTACACAACACCGAAAGACCCTTTCGAGATTCCTGGCCATCAGCACGGGTTACTGGGCTTCACTTTGCACGCGCACGGTTCCGACAAATGCATTCTGAGAGATGCTGCGGTGTCTGCTGAGCGGGACCCAGGGGAGCGCCGGTCAGAGCCCGCAGGCAGTGAGGTGATGCACGGAAACAATGTTTTAGCAAGCGACGCTGTTGTTGCGTGATGTTTAAGGTCTCCATTTCCCCGATCATCCACTAAAAAAAATGGACTTCGTGCGAATTTTCTCCTTGTCACAGCAGCACAGAGAGCCCTTAGGAGAGGCAGCGACAGCCACCTTCAGCTGCCGGCAATAATTGAGGAGGTGAAAGGCAGTGCTTTGTGGTTCGCAGGGCAGCGGAAGCGCACCCACGGCACCGGTGTACGGCCGTGGGTAGGCACAAGAATGTGTTGCTTTGCACACAGTTGGATCACATCCCTTGTAAAAATGGATCAAGTGCGTTTGATGCGTACAGTGAAGAGCTCAGCAGGGAGATCTCAGTGCTGGGTTCGGAAACTTCGCAAAAATTTGCTCTGTTCACTCTTCTTGCAGGCGTGATCCTCATTCCTGTGTCAAGCCTGTGCTTCTTGTTCTGACGTACCGTGGTATTTGGCACACCTGGCCTCTGCTTTACCTGAGGCTTGTCCCAGCCTCGCAGTATTGCTGCAGCAGTGCCAAAAGAGAGAGGAGGAACAGCGGCTGGGCAGTAGAACTGAACAAGGGCAGGCTGCTGTACAAGAGGTTCATACCCTCCTGATGTGCAATGTGGTTATTTCTGCCCATGGAGAAAACCTATCTGTAGGTTTTTACCCTCAGCAAGAGGCATGCTCTGTATTAGTGAAGTGGTCTCCAAATGGTGATTTTGGATGAACTGACTGTCCTGTTGCTGCTAATTTATGAAAATAAAATCTAGGATAATTTTGTCAGACCATCTATGCCGTGGGTGTTGGTAAGTGCTCGTGAAAATCGTTGCTAGCTATTAAACTGGATTGAGATTAAGATGCTCACTGTATCTCCAAATGTGATGAAAATCAAACCCCGCTCCTTTACAATGCCTTTGGGGGAGGGTTCACACACAGAAGTTTGTGCACTAAAACTGATATCCTGACCTAAGTGCTGTTCTAGCTCGCCTTACTATAAATCAGAAGCAGCTCTCTGGTGCACATGAACTCACAGTCAGAGCATTTATTTGTTAGGAGGGTAGATTAACAAAGGCGTGGGCAGAACCCAGGAAAGAGAAAGGGGCCACAGAGCAGAAAAGTGATGGAGCCAGGCACACACAGGATACTGTGTCCCCAAATAGTTCGGCGTCAAATAACAAAAATAGCTATAACTTCATTCCCTTAATGTGCCCATTAGTCTAAGTAAGACCTTTCTTTGGTTCGTGCCTGAACCTGGCTGTTTCTCTGCAACCTGCAATTTAATCCTCTGTGAATGTAATCCCCTAAATGTAATCGTCTGTGAAATTAAAACATAATCAGTTCTCCATTATTAGGGGAAGTGGGGAGCTGCAAAATCGAAAGAAGGAAAACCTGGCTAATGGAAGTGCTTCTGGGCCCCAGCTGGCCCTGGAAGATTCCCAGTCCTTTCCAGAAGCAATGAGCTCTGGCAGGAGAGTCCTCTCAATCAGGCTGGGAGGTGCAGAACTGGTGCAGGCATTGCTACATGCATAGCATGGCTTATTCACGACGTGGGTAACAAACACAGAAATAATGGAGAATAAATCCTGCTTTGTTTCTTTGTTTGTTTTGCTGTAACTGAAACAAAAATAGGTGTTTAAATTAATGTTAATGAAATGATTTGAAGTTAGAGCGTTACGGAGGTACTGCAAGCAGCAATAAAATCACCATGAAATTACAAACATGATTTCATGAAGAATAAGACATCAGCTCTGAAATAGGATTAAAGCAGCAGAAGTATCCAGTTGCAGGAATAAAAGACTTCATCTAGCAAGAATGGTAACACCGCACTCCTTAACGCACGGTGGAGGCAGGCAGGAAAGCACTCTCTCACTTCACTTCCAAAACTAATGAAGAAAAGTACCCACAAACTCCAGGGGAGGGAAAAAAGGATGAAAAACGGGCAGATTCAGACAATTAAGACATTAGTTTTTCTTAAATGACATCAAACCCTATTTCCAGAGCTGGTTGTTCATGTCTGCCTGTTCTCTCCAGTCATGGTTTGGATAGAGGAGCTGGAGGCTGAAGCAGAACTTTCCACTGCTGAGTACATGCAGTCTGCCTTTCAGGTAAGTCTCTCTTTGCTTCTATGAGCTTTCACTATCAGCTTCTTCTGAAAAAGATTTCAGCCAGTGCCACTGCTCACTAGTTCCTTTTCAGTGATTTTCTTCTCACTGTGGCTCAGGGCTGCAAGCTGCTAAATAGGCAAACAAGTAAACAAAAGTCATCTGCTATTTGGAAGCACCCAAACCAGTTTCCTTATAATTTCAAAGGAAAATATCAAGGAGATCTCATGCTTAAAAATATGGGGCTATGGGGCTGATAGGAGGACAGCATCCCCTGTCTAAAGAATTTGCCTAAAGATATTAGATTAGGAGCAGAATGATCACCCTCTGAGCAATCAGAAAATGAATGTGTTGTTTGTAAATGACACACTGAGAAAGACAGCCTTGTCCTAGAGCTGCAAAGTGAGAAAGAGGAGACTCTCATGCTGGACTGACTGCTGCAGTGGTGGCCACGTGCCTGCAATGCACAAGCAGATCAAGGTGCAAAAATACAACCTTTGGAGACAAGCTGGGTACAGTCAGCCTTGGGTAGCTGAGACTTCCCAACACTCCGGAGCAGCCAGCTGACCAAAGGTAAATGCTGTAGCATTTCAGCCCTGCTGCAGTGACATTCGATAAATAAATGCTGTAATAAAATGTCATTTGCTGTGAAATGCTGCATTCCGCCTCGTCACCTCAAGCCAGTGACAGCATAATCCTCAATTCACATCTTGTAAATTTAGAAAAGATGAAAATGTGCAAGTGATCATGCCTAGGATGTTTACACATGCTGTTTGATCCCAAAATACTGGCTTATGTCATTGATGGTTTGTGTCATGCTTCTTTCTAGCTTCAGAAATGGCAAATGTTTGCCATCTGAACTTTGTTAGCCCGCTACTTAAAGAAAATGAAAAGCAAACAAAGAAAAAAATCCCTTCTGTTAGTCTTGGCTTGAAGTAACCAAAACATGCAAATGAATAACCCAGTTTATCTTTCCATGCCTTCACTATTGCTTGTTCCATTTCCTGTCATGACATAACCGCTCTGTTTGCAGTCATCCTCACTTCTGGCTCCTAAGCTTCACAACCCCAGAAACAAAGAGAATTTACAGTGATTGTGTATTTATTTGTGAACCCCAACCCATTTTAATGCATGGGTGATCGCACTGTGGATTTGTTCCTCTCATCCTCAAATGTGCAGACAATAATTAACTGCTAGCAGGCCTGTATTATTAGTGAATATAGTCATAATTAATATACATTAAAAATTACTTCTGTAATTGTATGGGTTTTGTGCATTAGATTAGAAGTAGTTTGAAGCCTTTAAAATAAACTAAATTTTCAAGCCTTAAAATACACAATCTTCACTGTGTTGAGTGCAAATTCAATTGATACACGCAAAAATGGAGACAAAGTCTATTCCTTAATAGTCACCTTCTTCTACATGGAAAAATAGGGATTTTCACAGGAGCAATGAGTACCATCCAGTAGGTACTGACACTCAGCATAATTTATAAAGCAAAGTAGGGCCTTTTAAAAGGTTATATGAAGACAACTAATTTGTAAGTTAAAAATACACTGAAGTAGTTCCACATCAGAACATGGCACATCTCACGTGTCTGTGGCTGCTGTCTGGCCATGCTGACAATATCAGTGCCTGAAATTGGACCTTTACTAACCAAGGAAAATATTTGTCATCGTAAGAGCCCTGAATAAATTGTGCTGCAAGTCATCTTAGTATCCCAACCAAACTAAATTATTTTCTGATGAAAACTGTCTCCATCTCCATGGATAAGAAACATCTGGTGACTGATGGAGTTGTGCCTTGGTGTCCTTAGAGCTGGGCATGCGATGGGCAATGGGAAAAGGTCTGTATCACTGAAGGTAGCAGAGGTAAGAGACCTGTCCCTGTCAGGAAGGCTGGTCTGGACTAAATGACTGACACCCTCTGTCCTGGTCTACGGCAGGTATCTATTTCTGGGACTTCTCACTTGCAAAGGATGCTCTGCAGAGCTGATTTCTGACAGCCCTGGTGCAAGGCCTGGCCGGTGCCAGCCCTGGGGCTGCAGTGCCTCCTGACGGAGCAAGACAGCTCACGGCCTCTCCTCTGCTGACAAATTGCACAGCTGTGGTGTTACATGTCAGCACTTGCGTTGCGGATCTCCAGAGACAAACCGGGAATGTTCTGTATGCCGGGCAGTGGCCTGGAGCCATTGCGTTGAGACAACCTTCTTGAGGGAGCCATGGTGAACAAGATGAGTGGGGAATCCACCTGCAGCCATGTAAAGATAGGCATCCTACTGCAGCAAGGCCAGCTGTACAGCTTAAGGAGGAGACCTCAAAAAATGCACTAAATACTTGCAGTGTTTGATGTGTGGATACTACACTGTCTTCAAACAGCATTGGTTGAAAAGCAAGGTAGGTGGGACTGTATGTCCCTGAAATCTAAGGTGCTCTTTCATCAGCATTTGCGGTGAGTCTGAAGTTGTTTGATGGTATTTATCGTCATCTGGAACATTTCCAGTGGAAAACATGATCTTGCTGACCTGGAATCTAACTCAGCTCCTGCAACCCATATAATCAGAGTAAGAGTCCAGAGAGACATTTGGATTGATACTCAGTACAGAGAAGCAAAGAACTGGAGCTACCTGAAATGAGCTGCTCATCTCCTGAGGTCACCTAAAATTAGCCTTTCATCAAGATATTGATGACTTCTTTCACTGCATTATCACAGCTGTTAACCTATTGCCAGCAAATTCCACTTTAGAAAAGATAAAAGGTCTTTTGAAGTCGCGTCCTCCTGGGCATCTGCAGAATCTCTGTGAGATTATGGAAATACGTTTTGTAGGTGATTAGCATAGGGATGGAAAAATCAAAAAGCAGTCTTGAGAGACAGACAATTATGGTGGAAAAAATAGCCATCATGAACTTTAATTGACAAAGTAATTTACTAAGACTCCCGAAATGGGTGAATAATAACAAATGATTTTTTTCTTTTTTTGGTCTGCATCATACGAGAGAGGATATAGAAAAGAATCAGCAAGGACAACTATTGGGATAAAGGGAAACATTAAGACAAAGAACTCATGGTCACAGATAACAGCTTTACTGCCTCAGAAGATATTTTCAAAAGAAAACTAGTGGAAGACTGCAGATGAGGCTATATGAAGATGGAAGAATAACTTCTTAGAAAACTTCACTCACAGATCTGTCAGTGGTTTGCTGTCAAATTATAATGGCATATTATTTGTGAATCTGTAAGGGTTAAGTCCTGATTGCACTATTCATCTTTTTTTTTTTTTCCTCAGTGTCACAGTAGTATCCTTACCCTCTCCATTTCAAAAGAAAATATTAGAGATTAATTTTTCTTTCTCTTCATGTTGGAACGAGTATTTAAGTGTAAAGCAACTTGCTTCAACTCAAACAATATTCTCCTACTGCTGTGTTTGCTTCCAGCTCACCTTTTGGAAAGACTGCAGCTAAAATGTCTGTCCTTTCCTAGACATGATTACAGGACAGTAAGTTACCTGATGCACATTATGAAAAAGTTTTCTGAACTCATCTTTAAGAAATTTGAGCAGTTCCACACTGTGGAAAAGAGCTATGAAGAACACAGGAAATCCATTTTATTTTGGGGAGTTGGATTCAGTTTTTCCAGGGCTTGTAATGGACGGAGAGGAACAAATTAATGATTATGATGATAACAAAAGTAATAATGTTCTTCAGTATGAAACCAAGCAGACCTCTTCAGTATGAAGAGTTGAGAGACATCTACAAAGCGTGGCTTACATTACATGCCCTATCTGCTTCTGCCTCAACAGCAGGACGACAAGCCAGCCATGGACCCTTCCTAGAAGGCCCAGTGCCCAAAAGATGCATGAGATTTGTAGGCAGCATCAACTAAGGCTGTTCATCTAGCACACGATGCTGCAGATATCTTGTATCCCAGAGAGCTGGTATGAGGCAGAGAGATAAAATCATTGAATATTTTTCCTGGCCTGAGTTTCACTGGAGTCTTCACCAAAGACACATCCAAGTCGGGCAGTCAGCTCCATAGAAGTACTGCCTCACGGGCACAGATCACGGTGCTCAAACTGTCTGTTAAACATTGCTGTCTGATAATAGAGGTTTATTTCCTTCTCCTTGACCGCATTAAGAAATCTCCCATTCTCTTGTTGCAGGCAGGACAAGCCAAAAGCCCTACTTTTGACTGAACTTTGAGTGACTTAAATGTCTTGGACTTGCAGCCATTGACACAAACTGGAAGACAGAGCTTGTTGCATATGTTAAAGTAAGTTGGTATCAAACTCACTAGAAAGCCTCAGCAACCTATGAAAATATCAATAAATTTTACCAAGCAACAAAATCTTCTCTAAAGAGGAAACAGAAATTTTCAGAAACTGAAGGCTCCTTCTCCCTGTCCTCTGGGGCTGAAAGCTTGGAAAACATTGCAATCCCTATGTAGCATCTCCTTAAAAGCTTTTTTTACCTGACAGTTCTTCTGCATTATTAGTGCTACCTGAGTCATCTGAATGATCTCCTGCTTTTTTCACATATAACTTGACTGAGCAAACAGTGATTTGGCTGGTAGTGGTCAACACTCAGGAAGACACATCTTGTGCTGCTGGTTTTCATCCCGGAGCTGCTAATATTCTGGAGAGGGTCTCCTGGGTACCTCGTGGCAAAGCAGTGGCAATCTGTAGGCAGGGAATCTCAAGTCTTCCCAGGCTCAAGATGATTAGCTCTCATCCCCAACACCCCTGCAATGAAGCACTGTGACAGAAATGCTGCCCCAAATGTGGGATTCAGCAAGGGCAGGCAAGGACAGCAAAAGGCCCCGGAGAGAATAGAAAGAGAGACCTCCTTTCTTTGTTTGAGGCACTCAGGTCCAGATTGGATGAGGCCCTGGACAACCTGATCTGGTGGGTGGGCAACCAGCCCATGGCAAGATTGGAACTGGGTGGCCTTTAAGGTCCTTTCCAACCCAACCATTCTGTGACTCTGCGATGCTGTGATTCTATTCTTGGGGGGCATCCACAGAAAGGTATGGCTGCATGACAGCTCATAGTAAATGATATTGTAAATTGCTTAACAGTAACACATTGTTCCACTGAGGTATCTGCTTCATTATTCCAGCTGGTGGTAAGTTTGTGCTCCGAAACACGAGGATTGGTGGCTCTTGACATTTTATCCAAGCTAGTCTGACCACAGATGCTGTTCTAAGTGCTCCATCCTCGTTTTCAAAGTATTTTTAAATTGTCTTGATATCATCCTACAACTGTAAGTGCCACAGGCTAAATGTAAGTTTTTCTTTGGTTTGTATTAGCAGCTCATAACCCACTCCTGAAAAGAGCCCTGCAGCATACACAGCCTTTCATGCTTTCCTCCCTTGGAGCCATCTCCTTACAATATCTGGCCCTTGTTCTGGATACGGCCCTGAGCGACTTCCCTTGAGCCATTCAAGACATTTGTGGCAAATCTGAGTATTGAAAGCAGCTCTCCCAAGGGCTCATCCAAAGCTTATTTAAGTCAACAGAAGTCTTTCCAATTGATTTCAATTAACTTTTGAGCAGGTTCCGAGTCTCGGGGCACTGCCTTTGCTGTGACAGCATGCTTTTTATACCGCTCATTTTATACACCTATCAGATTTCTTCCAACAATTCTTTCCAAATTAAATTGCCTTAGGGTGTAAGGGAACATTTCAGAGAGATGAGGGACTGTAAGCTATCACATACTCATTGAAAATCAATGCGGCTTGGATACCTCACAGAAATCTGTGACATTTGAAATTTTCCCTTTAATCAATCCAGCCCTTTCTGTGCAGCCTTTCCCCATTTTCTCTCTGCTCTGTGGATCGTTTTTTCAGTAATGCAGAATGGGAAGACGAGAGGAGATCCTGGCACAGGTGGACATTAGGCATCTCCAAGAGTCCAGTGCAAAAGAAATATATCTCAAAGACTGTGATCCAAAAAAGGGTGTATTAAAAATGGATGAAATTGAGTATTAGTTTAGTTGAGATCTCCTCCTCCATTTTTATTCTCTGATTTCAGTAGTACATAAAAAAACTGGAGTGCTGCCATGACAAACTAGGCCTATCATTTTCAAGTGCCTTTAATATGGGTTAAAACATTTAATCAACATGTATTAATTTGTTTTAGTGTTCTTTGGGGAGTCCCAGGGTGACTTTAGCACAGAGCTCCTTCTAGCTGCTTTAACAAAGAAGAAAAAGTGGAAGGACATCCACAGTGATTTATTTTCTCTGGATGATCAGTGGGGAAATTGGATACGCATGACACACATTCATTTAGTCCTCACTTCCCTTTGATGATTAGGGCTGAATTTTCATTCTGGTGTATGGGGATTTGTGTGTGTCACTCCAAACAACAAGTGTCATACATGTAAGTCCAAACGTAACTTTCCAAGAGTGAAATTCAGAGATACAAATCTCGTGTAAGTAGTAAAAATAAAATATTGCAATAGCAAGCAAGAAATATTTGTGGTACAAAATTGAAGCCTCAGCCTCGTAGAGGCTCAGTTGAGTTTGCAATTAAGATGTTTGCCCCAGATTTTATATAAAGTGTATACATTGGAAAGATGTGCAGGCATCAATTAAGTCAGTAATAATTGAGCAGCCCTTTCAAAACATCTGTTAGTCAGTCCTTTGTACACAATCATGGATAACCACCATAAGGAGGTGTGACCAATTCTTTTATTGTGCCAGCATTGCAGCCTCGGCAGAGAGAGGCTGAAGAAGGATAGCTGTATCTTGAACAAATCCCAGTGAACTGCTTGGTCTGTGTAGCCAAGCTGTGGAATTTCATTTGTTTTTAATGATCATTTGTTTATTAATGTAACCTTTTTACAGACCATAGAATCAGACTAAAATGTGAGCAACTGTTTTTCAGAAAAAGCCCCTTTCTTATTACAAGACGACCTGACATTCACTAGAAGAAAGACATTCCCCAAGTAAAGGCCAATGGAAGGATGAAATAATACTCTATAATGGATTATGAAGCTTTGTAATTGCTGCTGGCAACCCCGGCAGTGATTTGAAAGGCTCTACTATGGCATAATATTTTCCAGTTTTCATGTCTCCCAATGTTAAATGATACAAGTAATAAAGCTCTCCATTCCCTTCCCCTGTAAGACTATTCCATACATCACATTGTGAACAAGTTTTATTTTTGGACTGTGATGAACATCTCACAGGACCGGGCCGGTGGCGAGGCCCGGAGCACGTGGTAGTGATGGCATCACATGGAGCAAGGAATAACTGCCTTCCATCACACAGCACTGAGAGTGCTACGGAAATGAGCACAGAATTAAAAGCAAAGCAGTGCCATCGGAGCAAACCCAGTGTAACCTTGGCTAAATAATTGCATCGCACCCAAATGCTAAACAGCTAGTGGGTCTGTTTTGAAAATAATCGTCTGCCACCCCCTTGCACAGGTCTCAGCAGCAGAGCAGGGATTCAGCCCCAAGGAATTAGATAGGAGTGGTCACATCCATATGCACGCATTGGGAGAATGGGACAGGCTGACCTTGGATGCACTGTGCTGTACTGAGCAAAGGCGGATGGTAGCAGCGAGCATCTGAGGCTCTGCTTCCAGGAGGCAGCAGCTCCACAGCTGCTTCTGCTTTGTTTGCAGAGAACCGTCCTTGATCCAGCTCAGGAAAGGTGCCAGTACGCTCAGCATCTGAAACGCATCAGTCATCTAGGTACGTACATTTTACATGTAAATCTGGGAAAAGATTAAAAGAAATTGAGATTAAGTATTTTTTATTCAAGGTTTATGTCTGTCCACTTAAGAAAACAAGCTACTAAGCTGGAACAACACTATGGCTCTGGTTCAGCTGGGCAGCTTTGAACAGAGTGCTTGAGGGAAGCGAGAGAAGAACAACGGTTTTAATAGGCAGAAGGAGTGGTACAGAAAACAGTCTCTGCTGCTATGCCTCAGCAGAGAGCTCAGATTTCCTCATTTCAGGCATTGGTGTCCCAAAACCTTTGCAGTGGAATCTCCAGAGAACCTCTGTGCCAGCAGCACTGCAATGCACCGAGAAAACATAAGTCCGATAATCCTCACACCAAATTTCCATGCTGGAGCATTTAATAGTGTAATTTCCAGCACACATGGGTAAAGCCCTGCTGGAAGGATAATACAAAACAAAACCATTCCCGCTGGACAGGCTGCTCCTGCTCTGGTTCCACATAATAGATTGCATAATATGTTTGCGGAAGTTGTTTTTTTCAGCATCTTCACTGGACATTCCAGAAGAATTTCAGTGCAAACCGTATTACCAACAACACCCTGCGCACAAAGGCAAGAGGTGGGCAGGCCCACAAACCCATGACGAACACAGTCTGAGTCTGAAAAGTATTTCAGAACATCTGTGACGGTATTTTTCATGAGGACTGTTGCTGGTGTTGTTACAAGGATGTTGATCTTGGTGGAAAGCCTGAAACAACCAGAACACCCATGTTCCAAATCTGTGAGTCAGCTCAGATACACATCAGCAAGGATCCCATCAGTGAACGTGATTTATGGACCATGGATACTGATGACGTCTTACCGTGGAGAGCTGTTAACCCCCACAAGTTTTATCTGGCTTAAAAGTACTTTCAGATAGAGCTGATCTGTTAGGTCATGGAGTATATAACAAAATTTGGAAACAGTTTAGCCTTTTGGTGGACTAGTTATCAATAAGTCCTACACAACTTTCCCTTTGATTTCATACTGTCTTTCTCAGCAAAGTCTACAATTAGGAGGATAGGACAGACATTTTGTATAGATTATGGCACTAGTGGGGGTGAAAGCACTTGGCCTCCATCCCATTGCATGCCCAAAGCCTCTGATAATCCTTCAGAAATACACTGCCTCTTGAATCCTGCTGCTTCATCAGGGACTATGTCTGCTTTCCAGAAGTTTTTCACATCATTCAGTAGCTGAAATCAGAGCAGGCAGAGGACTGATAAATCAACCTTATCAGCAAAACTCAAAGCCTGTTTGATGGCAGATTTCTGATTTTTTAGTGCAATTAATTTCTCTCTTTGGAGACCCTTCCCCAGTATCTACA
The DNA here is from genome assembly GCF_905368555.1 of Meleagris gallopavo. NCBI lineage: Eukaryota > Metazoa > Chordata > Aves > Galliformes > Phasianidae > Meleagris > Meleagris gallopavo. The sequence goes on along the minus strand of NC_139411.1, from coordinate 25,365,001 downwards.
ACTGAAATCGATGTGTGATTGGTAAAACATTTCCACAACTTTTTTCCTTACAGATAAGTAATTGCAAGCTGTTGATCAAACCTGCAGAAGATACAGAATTGACGTCATGAATAGAAATTGTTATTGAAGTTCTCACACCCGTGAGGACGTAAACTGAAGAACGATAGCAAAGCATCCTGCAGAATTGAACTCAGAACTGACTGCTTGTAAGATATACTGCAGTTTCTTATGAAAGCCAATCGCTGCCCTTCATACGTCAGTCTGACTGAAAGATGAGATGAGCTGAGGGATCAGAGTGAATCCAGCGCTACAAAGGGCTTTGGGAAGAAGTATGTTGTAGTGATCTCCGACCCAACTCGCACTTACATGTCATTTCTGAATGGGCACTTGAAAAATTCTTTGCCAATTCTGTTCTCAAGAGAGAGCTGCAATTTCCCTGAGTCCCCAGACCGAAAGGGAAAAATAGTTATTTCAAAGACCTTTGAGAAACAAACAAAAAGAAAAATAAGGGCAGGTTTGTTATTTGTGTAAATACGTCATCCAAATGGTTTTAAGAAAGATAATTCATGTTAATTTGAGAATTCAATTAATTTATCATGTCAGTGCTGGTACTACTCCAACAAAACCAGCTCCAGCACAGCAGTACAGACAGTAGAATTAATTGACTGTGTATCCCAGAGAGTTCCACTTCTCTGTCACAGTTCATCGTTTCGGCTTTTGTACCCTTATCCAGACACAGTGCCACTCTTCTTGGCAGCAAAGTGACCTGAAAGCAGCTGTTGGCATTATAGCCACCTGTGACAATTTCCAATAAATTTCCTAATTAAATAAGCCCCTTTCCAGTAATTCTTTGATGTCATCTAATTTTCTGCCATTTGGTAAAGTCGGAGAGACAGAAGTCTCAAAGTAATCTGAATTTTATGGTTCCCAACTTCTGTTCCCTATAAGGAGCAAACTGATTTCTGTTTCGGTCTTTGAAGGATTATTAAGACAGAGGAACCATTATAACAACAATGAAGGGACTGTTTGATTTTCATACAACTCGTAAGTCCGTCCCTCCTGCTGAAACCAAGATCTCTTGTGCTGTGGTGTATGCTGAGAACTGAACAAAAGCTGCTGAATCTCAAAGACTCATTAACACTTCAAGAACAAGAAGAAAAGAAAGAAAAAAAAAAAAGAAGGAAAAACTGGGAAAACATTTACATTAGTCCCTGCCACCCCTATCCCAATGCCTTCCTCTCACACTCAGTTTATGTGCAGACCACTCACTTTCTCTAACTAAAGTCTACTCCATAATGGGGACGACTCGGTAAAGTCATACAGAGACACCTAAGGGTTTCTTAAGCTAAATCCCAGCAGGAGGGACTGAAGCTGTGTCTGTTCTGCATTAATGTGGAGGACCAAGGCTCCCCAGTAGCATATTTACCATTCTTTATCCTGCAGTCCTACAGGTGCCCATGATGGCACTTTGGGCCAGGAGTGAGGGTTGGGTGTAGCACACACCCAACAGTTATCTTTTTCCAGACATCCTACGGCTGCTCAGTTGTCAGATGTGTTTTATTCGCTTTAACCTGAGTGAGAACATCTCCTTCTTCCTCACTGCTGGTCAGCTACATTAAATCTCATTCCATCACACACTCCACTAGCTCAGTGCCATCTCTTCCAAAGATGTTAATGCAAGCCTCATATTCTATAGCGTGTATCAGCTCTCTATGATGGAGTCATTTCTTGTGTGAAAACTACAGATTTCAACGAAAGAGGATTTCCTGGTCTTCCTGTGTTCACACAGCTGCTTTGCAGCATGGTTTGCATGTACTTATAAAGGCCAAAATGGAAGCAGTAAACAAAAAGAACCTACAGCCTTCTATTTAAAAGCAAACAAAGCCCTACCATTTCCGTACTCTTTTATTTTTAATAAAGTTGACTCATATTTTGTAACATGACTGGCAAAACTGCTAGAGGCCCTTCCCTATGCAGCAGCACGAGCACACATACATCCCCATGGTGGCTGCCCACCGCAGTCAGTCAGTCTTAGGTTCATGCTGAAGATGTAGATGTTTACAGAGAGCTTCCCAAGGATTCTGTGAGTGCTCACAGAGACCTTTACCAACCACTGCAGGCTGTCACATAAAGTCTTTTGTATCTGTGCACTTAATCCAAGGCCCAATAAACTCAGTAATTCAGAGCTGGAATTCCCATGAATCTCAGAAGACTTTGGATCAAGTTACTAATGCTACCTTTGTTTATAGGGGTTTATAGGAGTCCATATCTGTTTGCCTGCTGCTACTTACACCGCTGTCATATGTTTTTATTTCAGGCGAGGGGCAAAATGGAATGAGCTAAGAGAAATTCACTTGACTTTCTATTTCTGTTTCATCAAAGCTTCCATCTGTCTCGGTGATGTCTAAATGTGTCTTCACTGAACATTTCCAGACCTGTGCTCAATTCATCTGATTCCAAGTGTCTTCCTTCGGCCACTTTCGGTGCAGATCAGCCAGCATCCCATTTATGTTTTGAAAAACTACCCTAAACCCTTAACTTTAGGCCTAAAGAAACTATCCTTTGAACGCTAACTCCACATGCAAAGGAAGTTCTTAATATTACTGTAAATGGATCCCTTCTCTTCACATGGCATCTCAGACCTGTGGGTGCATGGCATTTACCCCAGGAAATGCAGGCAGAGCCATTGCAACTCAGCAGTGAAGGTCACAGACCTGCTCTCCAGCCCTTGACCTTGTCTGACTGTGCGACATTGCTAAGGGACCAGAGAAGTGGAGAGCGGGGGGAAGGGTCAGCAGACATTGGAGACAGATGTCCCAATTCATCACCCACCAGAAATAAATTAAAAAAAAAAAAAAAAAGCTGCTCCAAGTGTTATACACGCAGTGGTGATTGTAAATTCCACAACTGTGGAGGGCTGCCAAGCCATTATACACATACCAATACTGCAGTCTCTGTGCATAACTCCAGAAAGGTGAAGTCAGGAGAAGCTGCAGAGCATAAAGCACGTTTAGCTCTCAGGAAATTGGTTTGTAAAATGATTATCCAAGGCCTGGTGGAACGAAAAGCATGTAGAAATTAGGAACTGATGGGATACTTCGGCTTATACATCAACAATGCATTTGTGCAATGCATAATTCAGTTATCCATGGATGTGATTGCTGATATTACAGTTATTTATCGTCTTCTAACACTATTTTTGTTTTGGTTTTACTCTTGACAGTTTCCCAGTTTGAGCTGTCAGGCTATGTGTCCTGCTAAATACAGTACTCTCGTCAGAAGGCAGAGTTGCCTCAGGAGCCAGCAATGCTCTGTGACGCTGCTGGAAGGAAAGAAGGGTGTGCAGAGCAGGAGGGGCTTTCCCTGGATCATCTTCCTAGGTTTCACTGCAATGAGAAAGAAGGATCTACCTTGGGTTTTTGTAAATTCACAAAGAGTGAGTTGCATTGGTAGCGCTGTTGGTAGCACCACTGAATGCTCCGGATGGTTTTCCAAGCACAACTTCCCCACGGATGGAGACAACAACAGCCATCAAATTGCTGAATGTCACAAACAAGCACAGGGAAATCTTGGTTGCAGCCTTTGTGCAGCCCTTCAGCTCTCTTTCCACACAGGCCAACATCTATGCACAACACAACACAACAAAGACTTATTAATACAACCTCCACAATCAGCCAGTGTGTATCAGCCCACATGCGGAGCTCAGGGCTCCATTCAGGGATTCCTGAGGAGCACATGGTACAGAAAAAGTGCAAATTCATGCGTCACTGGTCCGAAATTGCCATCCACTGAGCAGCCCTCTTCTTTTATTGTCAGGTGACCTTGAAAGGATTGGATAGAAGGAGCATGTTCTGTGTAAGAAGATGCACTATCAAACACAGCTGATAATCTAGGTGTCCTTATCTGTCAGTTCCCAGAAGGATCCTGGATTGCCCTGCTAGGAACTGGTGGAACATCAGGACAACGCACCCTGCTGCTGCCCCAGACCCCACGGGCTCCCATAGCACAGCCACTTCTCTTCAACTCCTCTGTGGCTGAGATAGAAGAACACCCTGGAAGTCCTGGGAACCTCCTCTCCAGCTCTGTCACACCAGCTGTTCCCATCCATGCTTTGCCCTGTTTCACTGCACATTCCAGCAATGAGTCCAAGCTGCCTCGCTCAGCAGCTCAGAAACAGGAGGAATTTGACAAGGAGGCAGAAGCACACAGTGCTGGGTATCACAAGCCAGCCCCCATTCTGACAGGAACATTTCTCTCACTGCTTGAAGAACAGCCCTGCATCCAGAGAGCATCCCAGATCCTGAGGAAGGAGGAGGAGGAGTAACAAAACAGAAAGTAAGCAGTCTCCCTTTTCCTTTGCTTATATTCCAGCTACACACTAGGCCATTACTTCAAGAAAACGAAGCCCTCTTCCATCCAGTTTGCATTTTTCCCCATCTTTTTATTCACATAGGACACTGAGGATATATGTACATGAAGTACCTTAAGCACCTGATCTAAGTGTGATTCTCTTACATTTCTTAGGCAGTAGACAGAGATAGGTGGGTATCTGCCCCAAAGGGAACTACTAAGGGCCATCAGTGGTTGGGGTGACTCACAGCCAATCTCTGTACAAGAAAAAAGCACAGCTGTGTCAGTTGATGCAAGGTCAGCTCTGCCGCCTGCAGCAAGGCCCACACGAAACCCCAGGGCCCAACAGCACTGGAGCACATAAAAAAAGTAGACAAAAGGTTATCATGCATAAAGCAAAAGGGTTTGGAGAAATAGCATTTTCTTGAAAACAGCTGCAGGCATAACAGTGGTTTGTTTTCAAGGTAAATAACCAACACTGAGAACCATCAGGCACCTCAGGCATCCTAGAACTTAACCAGGGGTAAATCAACATTAATGTTGCAAGCAGGTAGCAGTAGAAAACAAAACTGGCTCTCCTAATCTGTCTTAGTCCCTGTGTTCATCAGCATTTTACTCTTTTTTTTTTTTAAATAAGAAACATGGAGCTGCTTTGGATAGAGGCAGTTTCAGTGTCCCAAGCTCCAGCAGCGCTTGCACCCAACCTCTGGTGGTATCAGTAGCAATTACACACTGTGCTTTGATTCAAATGCATGCTCTGCCTGTATCATCTATCACTAGAGAAATTATTTCAAGTGTACAGGCAAAAAGATCTGGGTGTTCTTATCAGGAATGCCGCTGGTGCCTCTCAGGGAGAGAGCAGAAGCATCCTTTGTGTCTAACAAGGAATGAATGCAGGCTCTGGAAATAAAATCCCTGTCACAGTTTAAGATTATCTTCCCCTAGGAAAATAATAAGAAATAATATCCAAAGACTCTGAGCTTGTAAAATCAGATCTCGATTAAGAGTCAGTGGAAGAAAAAAGTTGCTTTGGCTTTAGGTTGTGTTTTTTATACATAAATGTATTCATGCATTTTTCTAGAACGGCACAATTCAACCTATCAAGAACATTGTAGCAGGTCTTAGAGCGCTTCGTGTATTTTTAACTGAAATGGTCATTTATTCCATCTTTCCCCTATTTTTTCCCCCACAAAACTATATTTTGTATTTCTCTGCTTGCTCAGGGTCCTCGTGACCAACAGAATCATCTCTGGAATTCAGAGAACCTCGTAACAAAAGCTTTGATTCTGCCCTCCATTTTAGTAACAGAGCAAATACCATCTGTGTTATTTAGTCCCGTTTGACTCCACCTGCTGCCCAAAGCTACAAACTGCACCTGAACCAATCACTTAAGTGACTGCCTTTTGCTATGGCTGTGCCACATCCTCACACACAGCAAGCAGCAAAGCATCATCGGGGGGAAACAGCCGAAAGAACTTCTCTTTTCACCACTCCTGACATTAACTATGGACAAAGCCCATGCTGGGAAATCCCAAATCCTGCTCTGGGATGCATGCTGGTACCTTAACAGACAGCTCTTCCTCCGTTACACAAGGACTTACCTTAGAACACCCAGGTGATGCTGTTTTTCATGCAGCTCCCTGGAAGTTTAGCAGCCACTTGGGTTTAAACAAAAAGTAGCCACCATTCTCAAACTTATCCTGAAATGATCCTGGAAGTCTCGATAAACCTGCAGGCAGCAGTTCTAAAGCTTGGTCTCTAGCGTGTAAGCATTCAGCCATTGCCTCAATTTCTTATCTAGTCTTAACCTGCAAGCATCAACCCAGTACCTTTTCTTTCTTTCCTTTAGCTTGCTAGTTACCTGTCTTCCCACTGCTCAGTAACAGCCTTGGCTGTTAGACTCAATGCAGATGAACATTTCTAACATAGCTGAAACTACTGTGGTTATTCAGTTGCATTTAGTCTCTGACACTGAGCGGTGTAGAGATCCTGCTCTACTAATCCACTTCCCATTTAATGAGATTTTAATTTGATAAACTTGATGATCAGATTGATTTAGGCTGACGCTTTTAAAACAGGCAGTGAATGTAATTGCTGTGCTTATCAACTGCCTATCTCCCCAAATTCAAACTAACGACAGTCAAGCTGCTATGTTGGCACCAAGTCTAATGGCAGAGAACAGCCTGCTACTACCCCAGGCACATTCTGCATCTGATGGTCACAGGCTATAGGCACTTAAGGTGCAGATAAATACAATGAACAAAACTGCACGAAACCACTAACTGCAGCCATGAAGGGTATTTCTGGATTTTGAGCAGACTTACTTTACCTGTGAGTAATTTTAGGAATGCTTTGCTCTATAACCAATTTAAATGCAAAGTAAGACTTCAAATTCTTCGAGGTTACCACATACAAGTCTACTTACTGGTTAAGGATTTTGAGGGAGACTGGATACAAGTTACTTGGGATGCAAGAATTTGTTTCAAGTTTTGCACCCCATTCCTTTTCCAGAGAGAGGTATCTACTGTATAGCTACTGACTCCAGAGCAAAGCTGCCCATAGTTCCCGTGTCAGGTACGACATACTCAATCGTCTGGCTTCTAAGATTTATTGCCAGTGGTAATTTCCTTCTGGATTATCACTCCCCAGGGAAGTTACTCCATACAACTTCACTTTTCTGCTCTGACCTTGCTTTGTACCGTTAAGTGCATGCATTCCCTGGCTCAGGAAATTGCATTCAATTCACACCTCCTTCTCCTGCACTTCACATAAAGCAGTGTCAACTGGTTCTCAGTGGGCAGCAGGGGTGCTAAGCAGCTGGTGGAAACCTACCAGATCACTTGCTTCTTGTTTCACTGAAGTGCTCTACAGATCAAATGCAGTATGTTAAGTTCACTGCTTCTCATTGTAAAACAACCTTAAGCAGTATCACACAACTTCACACATACAAGAAAGTGTGTTTTATATGTATACACAATTGTAACCATTTTTTTTTTTTTCAATGTCTTTGCTATTTTAAATCAGAAGTATCTGGTCTCAATTTTTTTTCAGAATAGCACAGCAGATCATCTAACAGTTCCTTGTCAGAATTCTAGGCAGAGGGAAAAGATTCATGGTTTGATTAATGACTGACAGCCTGGTACAAGCAATTCTGGTCATTCAGGATGATGGAATGTGGAAGAATTGCTGTATTGGCCAGAGTGCCAAAGGGAAAGTATGAAATTACTTGAAATAACAGCTTTGTTTCATACTTCTCAACAGCTCCATAGGCCTGCCAGTATTTACTGTTTCAGGGGAATCCTCAGACAGTCAACACACACCTGTACACAAGTTACAGCGATAAAACCAATCATTTTAATTGAAGCCATTAAAAAAAATTGTGAGGCAATATAAATGGTAAAAGTACACTTAGGAAGGAAGGAAGGAAGAGCTAGCACTTTCTGAAAAGCTTTAAAACAGCAACAGACGCTTTACAAAAGATTTGACGGAAGAGAATAAACTTCTGTCAACTACAGGTACTGTATAAAGGTAACATTAACAATCATCTTATAAAATACAGCAACAGAGACCATACGGATACTCAAGCTTCTTTGAAACTAAGTCTTCTGGGGTCTTGGTTAAAATGTATGTTCAAAAACTATTTTAAACAAGGACTAAAAGCTTCATATTTTTAATTTACAGTTCCCTGGCATAAACATCACACTATACACATCTTCCGAACAAGCAGTAAATACAATTTTGTTTAACCATGCGTGGTGTCATCTTCTACAAAGTCTTTGGCCATTTCTGCTGTGATCACATCAATATGACTAACCTGGTGGAACAAAACAGAGCATAGTTATTACAGGTACCTCTCTACAGAATAAAACAGAGCTTGATAAAGTTTTCAACAAACACTAATTAAAAGTTTACCTTATTTCTGAATTTTACACCGTAGAACTTGTCAGCTGATTCCAGCAATTCAGGCCTAAAAGTTGTTGTAATGAACTGAGCATGTTCAGCTAATTCCATAATCATATCTAAAAAGAACGTAAGAAATCTTTATTAATGTCACCTTTCTAGTTAAGCAGGATATGTCTTAGCAGGAGACAGTTTAGTATTCCTTACTTAAAATGAGATTTGGTTAATTAAAAATAAAATAGAAATCAAGAACGAAGCCACACCACGTTTATATACTATAATAAATTCCAGTCTTAACCTAGATTTTTTACACCATATTCAGTTGTAACTCCTTAGCTGCTGTATGTGCCAGTACTGAGCTTCTGCCCAAAGCCCATCTTCAAGTGCAAAGGGAAGCACAAAGGTAAATTCCAACACGTGCTGAGATATTTCAAGGAGTACCTCACACCTGAAATGTCAGGTACTATAGGTCAGACAGTCACTTCAAGCACACTGAAGATAAGTAAGGTACCTGAAACAGCTTTCCTGTGCTGAGCATCCAAGGCTTGGTCAATTTCATCAAACAAGTAAAATGGAGCCGGATCACATTTCTGGATAGCAAATATCAGGGCCAGAGCTACCAGGGATTTCTGTCCACCTGAAAGTTGCTGCATTTCTCTCATTTCACCCTGCTTCCCCGTGAATGATACCTAAGGAAACAGTGCAACAGGAAGATGACTTCAAAATACTACTCCACAACATCACTTGCTATTATAGCAAATAAATAGATTGGTTCAACCTTGACTTTATTAAAATACAGTTTAACTTTAATTTAAAAGACTGTTCAGAGTGCTGGAACACATATTTCTCCTTACCCTTATGCCAACTCCAGTGAACTGGTCTACAGATGGCACACTGCTCTGTGATCCAGATCCTCTTTCACTCTCAGCGCTGCCCTCACCTTCATCTTGGGACTGACTGCCTTCCACATCTCCTTTCTTCATCACTAACGTGGCCTTGCCACCAGGGACTAACTTCTGGAATACTTCACTGAAATTTTTTGACACCTTAAAGGAAACAATCATGATTTCATTATGTAATAAAGTGCAAACGAGAGCAGTTTTTACACGCTTCAAGTATTTAAGTAGGGATATCCAAATTCAAATTTAAGCACCAGCATAAGAGAGAAATGTGAATACAAAGCTTGGTCTAAAAACATGATTTAAGCCAACTGCTTTTGTAGTTTTCACTTTTTTTCTTCAAAGTGGCAGAATTAAAATAGAAAACAGCAAAAACAAGTTTGATTTTTATTTCAGTGAGCTTCAGAGATGAGATGTCAGTTAAGAGGATGAGCTTCAGAAGACGACTTTACACACACTGCAATTAAGACCCTTTGCTAACATTAGAAGACTTCGCTAACATTTGGAAAATGGATTTAGAATAGCTCATCACCAGACCTTCCTCAGAAGAGGTTTTACGTAGTACAAAGAGTTATCAGAAAGGAAGCATTTAAATGGTTTCAACAGCAAGAAAGGTAACACAGTCAAGATCAGCACCCATTTAAGATGTCAGCTTGTTTCTTTTGTTAGTATTAATCACACAAAACTCAAGTTCCATGATGATGTTATTATTCCATGATGATGTTATTACTACATAACAGCTCCACTTAGTTGTGTATCTTCCCATACAGCAGCTACATAAGGCTATTTATTTCTATTCCAGTCTTTCCTACTGTTGCCATTTTGTTACCTGCTTGAAAGTCAGCTGAATAGCCTCGTATTTTCTAAGCTCTAGCACGTTCATCAGCTCCATGATTGATTTGTAGCCCCTGTCCAGCTCCTCTTGTCTCTTTATTAGTTTTTCCTTCTGCTCTGAGAAATTCACAAACTGATCCAAAGCTTTTTTATTAACATGACTGTATTTCTTCAGTTCTGTATTGCATTGCTCCAACTTGCGGAATAACTGTGGGGAAAACAGACGTACATGGAACCAATATTTCAGATTTGTTTGTTTGTAAATAACATGAAAACAAGCACATTTATTACCTGCTTTAAACTTAAAGTCTGATATTTTTCAAAAGCCTCCTGTGGAAGTGAACCCAATTCTCGGATTTTCTTCATGCATTCCTCCTTCTTCTTGAGGAGCATGCCTTGCCTATTAGTCATTTTTTCGAGTTCTTTTGTGTCATGGTTAATGGCATCCATATGCTCCTTTTCCATGTTCTTCCAGCGTTCCATGCTCTTTTGCAGTTCCTTAATTCCCGCTTCTGTTTTGTCAATGGAGTTATCCAGATCTGAAATATTGGGGAAAAAGCACAAAAGCCAAAATGGTTATGCCTACATGTCTGCACTAAGACAAAAAGCTGAAGTTTCCTCTCTTCCTTCAGAGAAGTCACATGGTTGAAGTCTAGAAAGAGAAGCAGAAGTAGTGGTGATCCATACAGATGCTATTTCCTATTTGACAGTAACTTAAGTTTCAGACAGTTTAGGAGAAACTCAAGAACAGCTATACAAAATCATGCTGTGTATGAATGCTGCTTCAGAATATGATGCCTGATGCCAAAACTCTGTTGGATTTTCCAATGTACAATTGCAGACACTTGCACTTCTGTTCAATTTGCACAAAGTCTTGCTTCTGTCTTTTGGATTGTATTCCAAAACACCTGTTATGCACTATGTAACTACTACAGCATATTCAAAACTTACTGCTGCTTCTCATTTTGTGCTGTGTGTGAACGTTCAAAACACTGAAGATTTTTTTTTTTGCAAACAATTGTGTTACCAACCATCTGAGCGTGCCAGTGTGTCCTTCACTCGTTTGTTGATAGCCTCAAGTTCTGATGTCGTGGCAGTAAGGACTGTGCCACCTTCTGTTTCTCGGAGCTCATTCAGTTCCTGTAGGACAAAGTAAACGCCATCAAGCTTCAGCAAGGAAGGGAATGAAAATGTAAGCCAGACAGCTTCCATTGGCCTACATACAATTATTTTCAAAAACTTTAAGGTATTTTCATCTTTTACCAGATCATCATTATGGTAGCCTTTCTTACACAAAAGCAGTGTATACAGAGCAAGATTTTTGTTGCTGAAGTTTAAGCATAACATATAATTCAGCTTGGATACAGGGAAGCAAGAAACACCACAGATTACAGAAAATGAAGAATACATATTTATCCCATCAATAACATGTCACAGCTTTGGAAATAAACTGCAAAAACAGACTGCATAAACTCATTTTAGAGAAAATCCTTACTTGTTCCACTTGGTCTAAGCGTTTTCTCAGATTCTCATTCAGATACGTTTCAACTCTTGTTATGATGCCTTCTAGCTTAATCCTCTCATTCAAAAGCTGTCTATTTTCCTGAAAAATAATAATAATTAAGACAGGATATTTATTGCATTGACTAAAATCCAACTACGCACTCACAATAAAACCCACTCTTGACAGAACCCTGCACAAAAAGATTATGCATTTTTGGACTGCCACTGTTTTTATAGCAGGGAGGAATAGCTGCAGAGATATTCACTGCTGGCAGGTTATCTAGTGTCAAGAAAATCATCAAAATCTGTAACTTTCCTGAACTGTACTAGCACATGGACCCACACTTCTTAAATCCAGAAGAGCTTGAAAGAGTACAGTGACAGTGTTTTTCCAACAGCATGTGGCAAACATAGCAACAAACTCAGAACTGCCTTATTTACTATAAGCCTAAAGGTATCGTTTCAGTTTCCCACATCATGCATCATACCCTTCAGACAGCATCCACTTTGAAGTTAATTACTGCAAAGTTCAAGAGTAGAAGCAAGGAAATTGTGACAATTCCAGCACTACAGGAGTGTAATCCCAGCAAAATATAGCTAGAAAAATTCACCCAGCATTTGAGAAAAACACGCAGATAAATTTTGCAAATGAGAAAACTCCAAACGTCCCAGGCCACTACTGCTAAAACGCTACTCAGTTACAATACATTCATCACTGCTGACTCTTCACATAAAGGACCAAAGTAAGTTTACTGGGAAGAAAAGGTACCACATCATCTGCAAGACATTTTCATTTTAATCTTACTTGTTGCAGTTGCCTAATTTCATCATTAAGAGCATCCACACGTTTCTGATCTTCAAGACTGAGTTGAGACAACAGATCAGTCCCCAGCTCTGCTTTCAGTGACTCTCTAGTTGATTCCATAGCATGCAAACTTGCCTCCAAGCTCTGTAAGCTGCGTTGCTGTGAAATAAAGATTAGAGAGAATAATTCCTTGGAGCAGCCCGCAGATTTATGAATATTACTTCTATATTTATGCAAATATGAGCTGTGTCAGATCTCTAATCATCTTTTCATATTTCAGTAAACGAGAAAGGAAAGCAAATTCACCACTAAAACAGTAATATAAAACCAGTAATTGATTTCAGTATCACTTTACTGTACCTTAGGCATAAATGTCTTTTCAGACTGCTGCCTTTTCTCCTTCAGCATTTTCATTTCGGACAGAATACTGTCTCGAGAGGCTTTGAACTTTCTCTGCTGTGTCTCAATTTGCTGCATTTGGTTCATCAGCTGGTCAATCTCATTATTAATCCATTCTGTGGGCTAAGGAAAACTCTTTAAAGAGACATTTTATACCTAATAGTATATTTAGCTTTTAGTTTTTGCCATATTCTGCTGCCCTGATAAGATGAATCAAAATAATCATTTGTACAGGAGAAATCAAGAATCATCAGCAAGAGTGACTTCCTGACCCTTAGCAGTGCCAAGAGCAAACCAGAAGAGATTCATCTGCTGTTACTTTCACAACGTGGGACTCAGAATAGATTCATTTGAACTTGTAAGGAAAACTCTGCCTTACAAAATATAGAAGAGCAGATGCCTTCATTTAAAAAGCAACATTAAACCAATACAAATCAACTCTCATTCAAGTCTGAGACAAAAGGGATAATTTTCCAGAACAACTGTGATACAACACCTTGAGTCACAGTGCAGATCTTGGAGAGAATTTTAATTGCTGTTGAACTGCTAACATGATGTTTCTCCTACTACAAATGCATAGTTTAACAAGACATCAACATAGAAGCACTAAAAGTCAAACAATTCCCAAAAGCAGAGGCCACAGCAGAACATGTCACCCCATACTGGAAACACTTTTGGAAAACTGGATCAGATACAGAACAAATTAGTAAATTAGTAAATTAGCAGTAAAGGACAAAGAAATTTTACTTTCTAAGTGTCTTGGGATCCGTTTGTGTTACATTCCAAAACTCACTGTCAGATATGGCAACAACACTTATTACAATTACTGGTCTACCACAGAAATCCTTGTGTGGCATTGCCCTTCAGCTAGCAGTTGAATGAGCACCCTACCTACATCCTCTACTGTTCCCTCCTCAAAAAGGAAAACCAGCCCTGAAGGTGATGATTTAATATACCTATCTATTGTCCCTAGAGTAATTAACAGAACCAGGCAGCACAAAGAACAGTCGAAACAAATGCCATAGTTAATATGTCACATTTACAAGCATTAAGAATCCTGTTTTTCACCCATTACTGCAAAATGAAATCTTTATCATCACACAACCTTTCCCAAAGGAAACAAAAGGATATTTTCAATGTTTCTGCGCAAGTTTTCATTGAGTTTTGCTTCAAGTTCACCAAGTTCTTCTTCTGCCTTTCTAACATCTTTTTGCAATTCAAGACGAGACTTTCTTGTGTCATAATAACCACCAGTCAAAGCACCACGATGGCTGACTTGATCACCTAAGAGCACAGCAAAACAAGACTAGAAGTAGCACATCATTTATTCTCTGTGATATTTGGAGCAGGTTCTATAGTACAGTTTGGTAGTATGACTAGAACATTTCAGCTAAGCTAAACAAATGCTGCATCAGTATAAGAAGTTGCTATTTACAATTAAGACTTTACATAAAGTTCCGTAATTAGTGACATATTCGTTTTGGTGTTCCATTTAAAGTATACTTCATTCTTCAACACCAACACAGATTGCTATTATCTCCTTTAAGAAAAAAAAAAAAAGCAGCATTGCTGATTATTTCTTCCTCAGACATCCCTTAGGAGAGTTTTCAGATTGCCTTCCAGAGAAAGAGATAAATAGTAAGCCTGCATGGAATCTGCATGCAGGAATATGCTACTACCAAAAGATGCTTTAGGGAACACAATGTGTAAAAGTACCTGGTACGCAGAAAAACCCACCTTGCACTTATCAGCGCTGTTTTAAGTTGGTGGAATAAATCATAAATACTTCAGGAGAACAAAAGCCTTCTGAATTTGAAAGAAGGTGAGCACAAACTATCTACCTTGCAGTTCTCAGGATGGAGAAACAGCTACTAACTTTTACATCATAATATGATTAAATAATTGTGACAAAATTCTGCATTTCGAGTACTGCACCTAACCAAGTGTAGCTGTGTATTCAAATAATATAGCTGGGACATAGTCTAATTTTGGTAACACTGGCAGACTATGCATAATGAGTCTCACACTTCAAAGGATCCCACTTTTCCAATAAATAATTTGTCTAATTGCAACATTTACCTTCCAGAGTAATACAATCCATAGTGAAAGCTCTGGCCAGCTGGGTAGATACTTCCATGCTACGACAAATCAGAGTCTTCCCAAACACGTGTTTGAAAGCTTTGTCAAATCTTGGATTGTATCTCAGTTTACTGATCATAGGAATAGCATCCTGAAGGGACAGTTATAATGAGAACAGTGCAATGACACAAACAGAGCAAGCATACTGCAACTAATTCAAGCAAGCCCTAAAAAAATAAAGAAACCACATCAAAAGTAAAAACATAACACACTGCCTTATAATACTACATTCTTGAAAGTTAAGCATATCTCAAATTCACTGAAGATGAATGCATGCATTCACAATCAGACTTCTGGAGCTCCATATATCACAATTTATTTAGACAGTGTCAAACTCCAAACTCAAAGCACCACACTGCAAATGATTACTTTGGAAATACCTAAGGGGGTGATAGTCTGATTAAACAGGCAATACAAACCTTGTACGGAAATCAAGAGCAAGATTTTGCTATTTTAGTTTTTAGCAGCTAGGTTTGAGCATTAAAGCAGCTAGGAGTCTGCTGGCAATCTGAGTATTACATTACAGAAACTGTTTCAACAATTACCATTAATTGGCTGCAAAAAAAGAAATCCACCAAGGAAGAGTCTTACATGGCAAACAGAATACAAACATTCATACAGCTTTGCTAGTAAAGCCCTCCAAAAATAGACAGACTAGAAGACTGATTCTTTTGTATTTATCTTATTTTCCTATGTATGCCTGAGGGGCAAAGGGAGAGGAAAGGAAATTTTAAAGAACTTATTCTACCACAAGGTCATAGGAAGTCATCACATTTAAACAATTCACTAAGTGCCAAGTAAGAGCAGATTCTTTCTTGAAATACATTTTAAAGATACTTTTAAAACAGCTGTCACTTAAGATTTTTTTAAGATATCCAAACACAAGTCAGTCCAAACAGAAAGTCTCCACAGCTGCAACACAACATTATCCTTCTCTTTTGCCCATGGCAATCTTTCAGCTAAAGAATTCAAGTTTAGTAATTCATGCAATTATTCTCAGATTGCAGAACTTCCTATTGCTATATTGTCACCTACGTACTCTGTAGGTGGAGTTTAACTTTGGAGAAGATACAGCATGTAGCAAAGCATTTGCCAACAAAAGGGTTTCCAATCTTGAGAAGCACTAAATTAATAGCAGTATTTAATTGCAGACATTCAACAAAAGAAAGTGGCAGGCAATACGTAATAGGCACACAGTTCAAGCAACAAAGGCTTATATTTGTGGAGAAAATAGGTTCAAAATGAACACTCACATTAGTCTCAGGATAAGCAGTATCTCGAACATCTAGCTTGTTCAATGGGAGGAATGTAACTTCTCCAGGAAGGTTCATTTTGTTAAATTCCATTAAGATTTTTGTACTGACTTCATCAGAATCCACAATGTGATAAAATAACCTAATTAACAAGCCCCAAAACACAAGAAAAAAAAAAATCTTCAATGTGTCAAAAGCACAAATATTTGAATGGGAACATTTAGCATGCAGGTGACATTACCTGTCACTATAAAGTCAAGCTGCACTTGCTCTACTGTTTTTAAGCACTGCTGTCAAAGCAAGCAGATGGTACTCTTATTAGAATGACAGCTTTTAAATAGCAGTTGGCTACTTAGAGATAACCCTCACATACAAGATTTTCTAGTGTAAGTGAAAAAAAAAACTCCTATTGTTATTGAAACATCAGCATTACTTACCATAGAATGCACCACACCAGGAGATTCTTTGCAAGCATCAGGAGCATCTCTCTTGGCCTATCTGCCTTCCCACTCCCTTCCCCAATACCCTCCCACCTTGAAACAAGATTAAGAGAAGTTAGAATACACCTCTAAAATCTGCAGAATTCTTAGTCCCTTCTTGAAGGGAAAGTGTGACGAGGCCATAGAACAGTGCTCGATGAAATAAGGATCAGAGCTCAAGACTGAGAGGAAAAATAACTAATATTTCAGATAGAACGAGCACAGGTCCATTTGTAACACTCTAGCTGCACCAAGTTAATACTGAAGAGTATGTAGTTACCTGTTCCCTGCAGTAACTTCAACGCACGTGTAGAAAGCTGGTTCACATTCAAAGTTGTTCATCACAATGCCATGGTAGCCATTCAGGACGTGCTGGTTTATTCCTTTTCGACGGAAGTGCTCCAAAACCTTGTTTATGCTGTCGATACCATTCAAAATGGCCTGTTAAAGCACAGATGATTACTGCACCACAATTAAAACATCTAGAAAAAAATATCAGCTTTCTCCTCAACTTGTAGAGAGCAGCAACCATCTTTCTTGACAAACTGCTGCTGACTAATGAACATTAAAAAAAAGTTGAGTGTACCACATTCAGGGTAGTATATTTTTTTTGTTAGAACAAACAAATATCAAAAGGAATTTGGTAAGCTTTCCGTTTCTACCTCATCTTCTCACCTCTCCTCTAATACCTTAAGCTTACAAAATGAATTTCAAAATACTTCTAGAGCTAAAAATATTTGTAGAACAGCCTACATAGATGATCACCTTATTTTAAGTAAAGGTAGTAAGACTGCAACCAAAGGAAATAACTTTAAAAGATATCTTTAAAAGAATACTACGACTTTTCCTTTAGGAATGGGGAAAAAAAAAGCTTACAAAAGAAGTTACAACAAAAAATACAAGGCCTCCTACCTTTCCTGTTGCTGCTCTGAGAAGCTGCTGTTTCTTTTCCAGGTCCTCCCGCTTAGCAGCAAGAGCCTGTTGCTCTGCGTTCTCCTCTCTCCACAGATAACTGCACAACAACCACAGTTCAAGTATTATAAGGGTGAATGAAATCCAAAGTTTTTTTTTTTTAATCTAACAGTTTGCTAATTGAACAGAAGGGCTAAGTACAGAAGTTCATACATGGCTATATTTAAAAACATACCTACATGCCATGTTAACAACTACACAGTTGGGGTCCTTCACATTAAGTGAGGTTCAGACATATTTCAATTAATTACTAACTTTCTTTCGCTCTGTAGTTCATCCTTTTTATTTTTCACTTCATAGTACTTTCTGTCCAGTTCTTCAACACGAGCCTTCACTTCATTAAGATCTTGGTCCAGTTTCTAACATAAAGAAAAGATGACTATGAAACTGCAGCATTCTTTAGTTACCATTTTTATGCTCCCTCCACCCTTCCAATTCAGTGCTTAATTACTACTCAGAATTCAGAAACAATTTCTACAAAGTTTTTCCACCAATTTACAAATTACAAAAGCAGTATGTCAGCAAGTAAGTAGTGCAAGGCACGGTGATCAAAACAGGTACAAAGCAGGCACAGACAAGCTGTGCACCTGGGCATTTTTCAATGAAACAGCTCACCAGCAGCCTTCTTTCAGTAGATAAGAACGAAAATTAACATCAGTTCTATAAAATGCTTCTTACTGAGCCATACAATATCATTACAGACAGCCTATGGTAAATGTCAGTTCCTTCATAAATCAACTGATAGAGTCATTATTTAGCTAATGCATACATCATTCACATAGCTTATTTCACCACAACACTGTTTTCTCTGTACAGCTACATTCCTGTATTTTTCCCAGGCTGACCTGAATTTCAGTTCATCAAACACTGCACGTGCCCATCAACCAGCACATGCAGTGTAGCAGCACTGCACAGGATGCTCTCCTACTCTAAGCAAAGGGGTTTTTAGTCTTGCAGCTCCAGCTGAAGTGATATTTCTGGATGTCCCTGCTTTATTTGAAGGGAGAGCTGCTTCTGAACACATGGATATTAGAATCTAAAAATTATGCAGATAATACTGAGAGAATAATCTTCTTTCACTGAAAAGGGTCTCAACTCCTAACTACAAAATTGCAATTGCGGTGCAAAGGTGAAGTGCTGGCAGCAGAGCTTAGAAGATTCTGTTCTCTCCTTTTCCCCTAAAGAGTGTTAAAACACCCAACATTCACCTCTATGTATGGAACAGCCATGTTCAAAACAGACAAAAGCAAGGCAGCTCTGTGTCTCTTTCTGAAAACTCAGGCCAAACATATTGGGTAAAGAATCAGAAAGTAAATCTACATAGCAAAGTTTGAAGTAGTGCCAAAGGGAGGTTCAGTCTCATCTGTGGGTATTTAAAAAAACAAAACAAAACAAAACAAAAAAACTATCTACTTTTTTTTTCCCCCCTAAAGATCCCACCCAAAAAGAGTCGCATCTTCCTTTGGGGCACTAAGTTTTATTAGTTTGTCCACAATTAGATTGAGCGTTTATTACTGCTCAGTATTTTGAGAGAAGAATTAAAAGGGAAACTTACACTGTACTGTTCCAAATTTTTCTCCTTATTTGCCTCTGTATCCTCTAAATCCTTGTGTATAGCTGCAATCTGCCGCTTCTTGTCATTGATTGCTTGATCTAGAGACTTCAGTTCTTTCTTTATCCACTTATCTCTTTCTTCTTTGGATGTGAACTGGCTTCCCCGACCTTGCTTTGCATAAAGATCTGTTCTTTCCTGCGTAGCCTGTGCAAGTCTATATTGAGAAGGGGAAGATGTGTTGTATTAAAAAGAACTCTTGAATTTATGAAGAAAAAGCGCTGTTAATTACCATAAGAATTTTCCAAAACAGTCAAATCAGGCTCTAGTTAAAGCAGTTATAACTAAGAAAAGGATCATGGTATGAACAAGACAATCGTGCAGAAGACTTCCCAAAACAGCAAGTTCATAGAACTCCGAAGTGGTTATTTAAGTTCACTAAATACTGATTTCCTCACCAGTTCAATACCCAACACGAAATGAGGCTTATTTAAATAAAGAGCATGTATAACCACTCCATCCTCAAATATTTAATAAAACCCTAAATATACTGCACATCTGTTCTGGTAGTATCACGGCTCTTTCTATAATGCTTAACTCCCCTCACTGCAGAACACTACAGACCTAGCAATTCCTCTCTCTTCTTTCTCTTTTACACTGTTGAACTTGGGCTCCGTTTCTGCTAATTCTTTCTGTTTCTCCTCAATTTTCTCAAGAAGCTTTTGCCTCTCCTTTAACAGCCTTTTCTGAAAGTGAAAAAAAGCAATAATTAAAATGAGGTTGTAAAAGAAACTCTACTAATATCTTTAGATAAATACACAATACTAAAGAATAATTTAATTGTAAAAGCACAAGATAGATTTGCAAATGTGATGCTACATTCTTTCAGCACTCAACAGAAGTAAATCCATTTCCAATCAGAACAGTAAAGATAAATGAAATTAAGCATTCTTAGGAAGCTAAACTATGCAAGTACGGAAGGTCCTCAGGGGCTGAACAACAAAGTCCAAGTTAATGCTTTAAAGAAAAAAGAAAAAAGAAAAAATCAACCTCCTCAACACCTTGTAGCAATTGAGTTTAAGAGAATTGAAGGTGCTTGGTTCTGTAACGCTCAGGATGATAAATAAAGGATCTGAAATTAGGACTTGGCTTACATCCCCTAGAAGCCAAGAACCCCAAGATATCTGCCTGCATGGCTTACAAAACAATGAAAGGCTATAGATTAAAGGCAAACAAAAACCCACCTAGAAAGTAGGCCAAAAAAGCCTTCAGTGTACAAGCAGACTTCCACGAATCACTTACTTTTTAGATTATGTCACTGTTACGTACCCTTTGCTCACTGTTGCCAGCTAATTCATCCTGTAGATCTTTAGCCTTAAGTTCTAGCTTAGTTCTCTGCTTAATCTGCTCCTGTCTTTCAGCACTAAGTTGTTCTTTCTCTTCTTTCATTGCAGAAATCTTTGTCTTCAGTTCTCGAACTTGCCGTTCTATTTCCTATGCAAATTTAAGCATACAGCATTTTAAACACCATGTGCATGGGACACTGTCCTACTCACAGCATTATCTACATCAATGCAGTATGATGAGTATAATCAATTTCTCCAATTCTCAAACAAGATGAAGGCATAGGTTAGATGTATCATGTTTTTACAGTTACTAGTTAAAGCTCAAAATGTAAGAGCTCTTCTCATTTCAAGTCAATGAATTTTGGATTCTGCGTCAAAATTTAGATTTACATCAAATATTTACACTATGAAAAAAATAAAGCAATATAAAGTAAAGGAAAAACCTTAACAAGCCCCTGTTTTAAGTATTTTTACCTCCATTTTATCTCTAGCATCCTGCTGTGCATCTCTCAGCTGCCTGGACTTCTCTCCACTTGTCTCTCGCTTGGCAGAAAGCTGCAGGAGAATACAGCACGTAGCTTAACAAGCAAGATTCTGCTTTAGTAAAATTCTGGTTTCAGAAATGCAAGAACAACACATTCAACTGATGAAAGACAACTGCAGATTTTTAACACTGTGCGCAAGCAAACATCAGTAAAAAGCAAAAGAATGTCTTGTGTTATATTTAATAGTAGACAAAGCATTTTACCTCATCAAGCTTAGCTCGCGTTTCATTAAGCTCCTGATTATAAATTGTGTATTCTAATGCTCTCCTCATTTTGTCCCATTTCTGGTATTGAGCCAGCTCTTCTTTCTCCTCTTCAAGAGTATGAAGTCGCTCTTCGATGTATTTCAACAACTCATTGATCTTCTCTCTCTTACCCTCTTTAAAAAACAAGCCAAAAAGTTCAGTTAAACACTGTAACACATTCCCACACTTTTAAAGCTACTCTGTCTCCTACAGCGATTAATTATTTGTCAAGTTACAAATAAGTAAAGGTGAAGCACTGTTCAGAAGGTATTCTTACCAGTTTCTTTCATTAGTGAAATACTCTCTTCTTTACGTTCATCGTACACTCTGGTACCAGCCACTTCTCTTAGTAACTTCAGCCTTTGGGAGTCAGGAGCTGTGGCCATCTGGTTGATCTAACAATTCAAGATCTATAATTTTAATATCCTTCTCTGAGGCTTAGTACAACAGATCAAACAAGGAAAGACGTGTAGGAATCTAGCGTGCTGCTTTCCATTTCAGACCATTACTTTAGGATAGCTAGGATTCTGTTTGGAATTAATTTTGTTGATTCTCAAATGCTACCAGTTTTTGCTGAAACTCCAAGTTCCAGTACTATACAAACTTCAGAGACTTGTATCACATCAAAGATACATTTAGAAAAGCTTAAGTGTGGCTTTTAAATCCTGATGCTATCTCAGTCAGTTTAAATGCCTCTATGAAAAAATCACACCATTACACTAAAAAAAAAATATTAAAACAAAGTCACATCATGAAATACTCACTAGACACACAAAATCAAGGTAAACCTCACTTTTTTTTTTTCTTTTTTTCCCCACAAACTAAGAAAAGATTTAAGTTTTGGTATACTGCTGCAGTAACTCAACATTGTCATTAAGAATACATTTGATTTTTGACGGTTGTTTCTTTCATTATGTGAAAAAGAATCTTACCTTCCCTTGCTTGACAATATAATACGGATTACTGCGAGAAAATCCAGCACTTTCAAGAAGATTCATTACGTCATTTTTCCTGAAATATTATTGTGAATCTATTAAAAACACTTAAAGCAAAAGTGACAGTATAGTATCAAATGAAAGAGGGCTGGGGGGTGAGGGTGGAATTGTCTGAAAGAGGGAAGGCAGCACCCAAAAATAATATAGCCTTGGGGAGAAAAAAAGATGAAGAAAGAAGCACCTCACTGCAAAGAGGAGGCAAATAAGGCAGGTTCTTTCCTACCCTTCCTTGAGACATCTTTTAAAATATAAGAGATGCCAAACTTTAGAAGTCCAAAAATACTAAATAAGGACTTAAACATACTTTAATGAATGGATTAAACTGTAAATTCAAATAATTCTGCTATTACACAAGGACTGATGCAAATGTTGTCAAATTATCATTACTTGTAGTATACAACTAAGTTAGTATTATTTATTTCAGGCTAGAGATGCAAGAGTTTGATATGACTACACAATTTTGGAGAAATACTACCCAGCTTATTCAGCTCAAGAAAAGAAGTACCTACGTCACCATTTTCTTGTCTAGGAAATATTGGTCCTTCTTGGCTCCAATGACTCTGCGAAGTGAGACTTCCTCTTTATCAATCTCAAGAAAAGAAAGTCCAGTAAATGTAAGTGCTTGCAGTAGGTATAACTAATCCAGAATGCTTACAGTACTTTTCACCAGAGCTAACCCAAAAGCAGTTCCCACCCCAACTATTTTTATAATACTGAGATATGTGAGTCTGAAGCAATGATCTGTAACAGAAGCGTTTAACTTACCGGTAACCTGTTGTCCGAATTGTCAAAAATAATTTCCACAAAAGCTGAAATAACACGAGGCCCAGTACCTTCCTAAGAAACAAGATTATTTTGGTCAGAAGAACCTTCTAAAGAGGGAATCCAGTCCATCCATCTCCCCTTTTCCCATCTCCTTTCATACATTTCAGAGTCAGGAGTATCTATGTAAGATCCACTACACACGTTTTCATTTCTGAAAATCCTGGACAGACATTCACATGCACGCATCAACCACCTATATGAGAATAATGTATTACTTTGTAATAACTTCTCTTATACTGAAGGGAAGCAACAAACGTAATGAAAACGTTTACAAATTCTTCCAAAGCAACTACAGGCCAGCAGTTCACTGTTTTTGTACTATGAGCTCATTCTTTTGTCTTCTTGTCATACACCTTCACTTACGTGCAACAAAGCCAATCTCTGTTCAGGGCGAAGATGACTGAACTCATCACTGAGGACAAATTGAATTGCTGTAATAAAATTAAAAAATAAAACAGAAGATTTATTCTTTCCTTTAGGCGGATACGCAGCAGTTTCTAACTTAAACATATTGTTACACAGTACAATCATGCATCTCAGTGCTCTCTTCCTCACCCCCCAAAACACTTAATTTGTTGGGTCTTTATCACTCAGCCAGCTGTATGCTAGAATTTCAGTCTCTTACTGTCAATATCCTATTTGTTCTTTACATAAGCATTAACAGGGCTCAACAAGCAAGGATTCCCAAGCCAGGTTAAAAACAACAGTAAAATACTTGACACTCAGCAATTCATACAGCTACTGTCTAGTATCTCCACCGTGCCCCTCTGGTTCTCCACCACTGACACTTCCACAAAATCCCCATCGTAATCATGTGTTAAAAGCTATACCATAAATTTAGTCACTAAGAATGTCTGAAGTAACTGTAAATACTACTAACAGTTTCCAGTGTGGGTAATCTTTGGAAATCAGTTTCCTCTTGTAGATCTGTATAGGGCTGCTGAATCACGGCCTGAACCTTTGATTGATCACCTGAGGCGAGCAATGAGTCAGCCACAGGAGCACAGGTGAAGGCAATTCACCTGTGCTGCAGGAAGGGGTGGAGCCTGGCTGCACCTCTCCTAGACCCATTTAAGAGCTGACTGCCAGTGGGGAAGGATTTCTCCGGAGATCTGCTCTATCAGGAGTTCATCTTGTGAGCCCAGGACAGGGTGAGTGACTTTCTCTCATTTCCTCCAATATAAATTATATTAGCCAAGCTCCTGGATATATATATATACATACCATCTGTATATCCATTGATTAAACAAGATCCCTTTTTGGAACTGCAAATATTAGAAGACTATTAAGAGAAACTGAGTAGTGAGGAAAAACCTGAAGCAATATGTGCATTAAGACGGATCTTTTATCTTTGTCAAGGCATGACCACTCCTTGTTAAGGAAGAACATTTGGTAGATCAACTTCAACACAAAACAAACAAAAGAAGCCACCACTACTACCATTATCTCAACATTATATAAAGAAATCAATCCTTACCATAAAAGAAGTTGCTTTTTCCTGATCCATTTCTTCCCACTGAAAATTAAAACACAAAGTATATAGCTACAAATTGAAATCAATGAACTTCAACAATCCACATGCAAATTCAGAAATGTTTTGTTTTGAAAAGACCAGAAAAATACAATTTCTATTCAAAAAATAAATATTCTGATGTTTTAGTAAGGCTCAATGCCTCATCTTTAAGACCAACATTTGCTGCATAACTTCAAAACAGTTTCCCTTCTAGAAAGAACGTTCCAAGCTTTTCATGCTCTCTGCATTAACTATTGCTACTATATTGCCTCCAAAGCCCCTCAGCTTCACTCATCCCCTAGCACATTTGGGATTACCATGAGTTATTTTAAAAAGGCAAACAGTGAAACTAGGTTTCTTTCTCTCCTTTTAAGAACACCGGGCAAGGACAGCCCAGTCCCTTAAAGGAGGACTGTTCAGTGTGGACATCTACACGCATAAAGGCACTCACAGTTCACTTCTCACTCAATTACTACAGAATCACTCTGCTGTCACAGTAAAAAAACAAATGCTGGACTACTTTGCTGTAAATTTGTTGGAATATACCTTGTGAAATTAACAGACGACTGTAAAGAAGCTTCCAGTGCAGAAAATACAAAGTAATCAAATGTAGAAAGAATATAAACAAACTGTTAAGGACTAATTTGACCATGATCTGATGCAACTTTAATTAGTGTTAAAAACCAGATATTGGAACTCACCAATGACATTGTGTTTTGAGCTGAACGGATCCACAATGGTTTGGTCCCGGTAGCTTCGAAAGCCCTGAATGATTACCTATGGAGTAAAGTGACAGAATTACCTCTGCTCTTAACCACCTTTTAAACTTCAAGATGTTATAGAATGCTCACATCACTTATGATACACTTGATATCTTTTCCCTAATCCTGTCAACTTTTGAGCTCAAGACCAGCATCCTGTATTATGAGACTTGGCCCTCCACCTAAGCATCATTTTACGGACAGAAATTTTTCTCCCCGCTCATAAAAGATGCTGGTACATATTTAGGTCAAAGCACAGTGAACAAGAGAGCTCCTTTATAACAAGCTACACTAAAAGAAGCATTTGCATCAAATATTACATACAGGAAAGATACTATCCCATGTTAACAAGCACTTATAAGATGACTGTAAATCTGTCCCATTAGGATAACATTATCCACATTCAGCAAAACAACTCTATTTGCAATTCTTCAAGTAGAGCAGTTACAAACTGCAAAGATGTGATACCAGACTTCACTTATTTTAGGAGCAAGACAGACTTATTTTTTTAGGTTGCACAGTAAAAACAAAGAAAGTAAAAGGCAGAAACATTGGTTCTGTTGAATTCACTTCCTAAACAAACATATACAACCTACACAATGAATTTGGCTAGAGAGCTATACAGCAAGTACTAGTCTAGAAGTACAACTATTCAATTTTAGTCTACAATGCTTGTATCTGAATACTTCAGTTCCACATAGCAGCAAAACCAGCTTCCAGCACAGCTCAGCATTAATCAACCCTTTTCAATCATCAAAACTGTACTGAAAGACTCTACATCAGCTTTCCTCTGCTCAGTCTGACATCAGAAAGATGTCAACAGCCACCTGAAAAGCTGCAAATCTTTTAGGAAGACCACTTACAAATGGACTAGAACTGACATTCAGCCTTTCTGCCCTTCCTTAGCTTTTTGCCAAGAAGATCTTGTTAAAACATCGCTGATGTTTCACCATCAAAACTGACATAAAGGAAGAATTACTGGCTAGGAAGAGAGCAAAACACGTTATGAGATTTCTCAACAGTATAACCACTTAAGTTTAGAAAGCAAAATGAAATTCTGTACCTGCACTATATTCAGACCTAAACCTAAGGTAACCATCCTGAAAGTGATCAAGGATTTCAGTATTTAATGGATCAAAGTATAGAAAGCAAGTTTTGGACCGTGTACTGACTGATGACTACTCAAACACTGTGGCTTTTCAGAGAGGATCTAACACCCAACCCTATAAGTACTAGTTAGCCTCATCTCCTAAATGGGAGATCCTCACAGCAACAATAAGCTCTGCCTTGGTACCAATGGCTTTCAAAAAGAAAAACAGCAGCCACATTCGTTCATTCCGATTTATAAAAGAGAAATTGTAAGAAGCTTGTGAACGATTTTGTTTCCCAGTTCAGCAGACTTCAAGAATAAAAATTAAAAGAATGAGCAAAAATTTGGGAGGCTAGCCAAGTATAAAAGTGTTCTGGTCGGAATAATTTATATCTTTTATTCTCGAAAACACCTGAGTAGCTCTACCAAAAAAACCCAAACAAACAAAAAAACCCACAATCATTATTTGCTATATATTACCACGGAGCTACAACTTCTTTCCACCCACTTACCCAGGGCAATGCTTCTAAAGAATAATACTGGCGGACTCCCAATAGCAGGTTTTTTTTGATGGTGTCTGACTTCAAATCAAACAACATCCCGAGCTGGAAGGGACCCACAAGGACCATCCTGCCCAACTGCTGGCTGGACCACCCTCTTCTATAGCTCCTAGAACACCAGTGCTTATGCTGCACCTAACTTTGACTTCATTTGGGCTTACTAAAACATTAAGCATTACTACCGTTTACTTTTGCGCAATACAAGTCTGTAGAATATTTTTTTTTCTTATTTGTAGTATTTAAAGCAACATGCATCATATATTATACGCGCATCTGAACCAGATGTACTAAAACATTACCAGAAGGCACCTGCAAACACTCTCATGTCGACAAACAATTGACGAAAACCCGGTCACCACGCACAACACGTGCTTCCAAACACAGTCTGAAGCATTATACACACAGGGTGCCCGTTCCTGCCCCCTGCCTACCCCCGGCGCGGGGCAGGCCGCAGCAGGCCGCGCGACGCTGGCGGCCGGAGCCCCTCCGCTGTACCTGCTTGATGTACATGGCTGCCGAGGATGGGGGAGGCGGCCGCCCCGCTGCCTCCTGCTACTGCCGCCGCGCAGCCCGCCCGCACCGCCTCCTCCCGGCACAACGGCTGGCGCGACTCCGGGCCTCCGCCGCCTCCTCCCGCCCCTCCGGCCGCCACACAGAGCTCGGCGTAGAGCACCGCTCACCCCTCACGAAACAAAATGGCGGCGGAGCCACCCCTAGCCCGTCCCGGCGCGAACCATTCGACACGGGGCGGAGGGGGAGAGCGGAGAAGAACTCCCATCCTTCCCCGACCGGAGAAGGCGCCGGGCAACGAACGCCGAAATATTGCCCTTTTTTAAACCGATTTTAATATCTCTTTAGCCTTTCAAGGGGTTCCGAGGCAAAGTAGCTGTCCGAAATCTCCCCTTCTCACCTCACGAATCCCCCCACCGAGCTCGGAAATGTGGTTTCTCCCGCTGGGGGGCGGGTTGGGCGCCAAAGGCAAGTGCGAGGCGAGCGGGGCCGCGCCGCCGGGCGGGAAGGGTGCGGCCGCCCGCCTGAAGAGGGCGCTGCGACGGCCGGGGCCGCGCCGCAGGACTAGAGTGGTGCGGCCGCCCGCCTGCAGGGGGCGCTGCGACGGCCAGGGCCGCCTCAGTGGAGACTCGGGGCCCTTTGCCCGCTTTCTGCTTTTTTCCCGCCCCGTTTTGCCCGGCGCGCACTCAGCGGGCGTGGGCAGCGTGGAATGTGAGCGACAGCCCGGCCGTACTCCCCGAGAAGCTAGTGAAATAAAGCGAAGTCTGAGGAGCACCGATTGCCCAAAGTCTACAGTCTCCAAGTGGTATTCCCGTTTGGGAGCTACCAATGAAATAACCCCATTACAGAAGGCACTGTTAACATACCTAAATAGCAGAACGTAGCACTTTGCTGTTCCAAGCCCCACCGTCTCCAATTCAGGAGGCATCAGCCCCTAAGGAAAGGCAGTGACATCAAGGGGATACGGTTCACAGGTGCACCATCCTATAGGCAAAACAAGGAGAGGAATTAGAAGGCCGTGATAAGGCTGTAGCATTGGAAGTAGTTGTGGGAGACCTGCCTTTTAACCCAGTGTCTGCTGGTCACATTACAACCAAGCATTTTCTCTTTATGCTTTACAAGAATAAATACTGAGGCCAAGAAACTGCAAATGGCTCGAATACAGGAACTGCCACTGAAGAAAACCAACATCCTCTAAATATTATTTACAACAGGTACAGCAGGGATGGACTGGATACCTGCTGAGCTCCCTCCACCATTCTCTCCTGCCCTGCCGCCACAAGGAAGCTATTTGCTGTCGCTGAGTTTTGCCAGACTCGCAGCCCAGTCACCGTCACAGGGCAGCGCTGAGCGCCGCCTCCTGGCAGTTTGCTGGCTTGGTGCTCAGACAGACGGACAGCCGTACTGGGACAGACCGCAGCAGGTTATTGATCGGCAGCTGCCAGCAGCACGCTGGCTGTAACAGTGACATCCCTTGGAGATTCATGATCCTTGAGGTCCCTTCCAACCCGGGCCATTCTGTGATTCCGTGATGATTTCTCCTCAGCAATTCAAAATATGAAATCAACTCTAATTGATATTTTTACACGAGATAAAATAGGCTGATCAAGCAGTGCCAGTTCTGGCACTGTTTCACATTGCTGGTGGGTTAAAATCTTTTAAATTGGTTAAAACCCAAGTGATTTTTTTTTTTTTTTATTTGGTGGTGGTTTTGTTTTTCTCCTTCCTGCCCCCTTCCTCCGCCGAACAATTATAAAAGACAAGTTTGCTTCTCTGCTCCTCCCACTTCTACTCTCCTGTACAGAGAGAGTAATGCTGCAATCAGCGGAGACATCTTTGCAACTCAATCAATCATGGAAACAGATGTACCAACTTCCCCTAGGTGCCACAGACATAAGCTCCAAGTAGAGCAGTGCCGCTTGCACAGAAGCTTTCTGCTCTCCCCTCCTTCCCAGCCTTCCCACACTCGTACATCTCCCCTCAGATGTCACACATGCCCAGCAAAGCAAGCCCACTTGCAGCAGGGTTTGGTAATCCCACCTGTCCGGAGTCATTTGGCAGCACTCAGAACAACACACCCTGCTGCCCCACCAGTGGCCCCTGAACAATTCTCTCCAGCATAACCGCCTGCATACAATCCGTTGTGCTGCTGGCCAGAAAGCCATCTGTTCTTCACAGCTGCATTCAGAGATCCGAGCCATGGCTTTAGCACTCTGTAGTACACTGATTTCTTGTCACTCACCCAGGGCTGCCATCATTCCCTCCCCACTCTAGTTGGTCTCAACTAAGCGCAACGTTACAGCCTAAGGAAAAAACAAATACGTATTATACAGAACAGATGGCCTCCTAACCACAAAATGCAGTAAATACATCATGGTAACAAGACTTTGTGTTTAGGGCATCCTTTGCCCAAAGGTGCACTGCAAACATGTGAAAAAAGCTGTATGTATTTCTCAGGATGAGATCGATATCACTATACTTGATAGAAGGCAGAGACATACGGGTAAGCCTGCAAGAAAGGCTTAGAGAGAAATTCAAGTCCACTCAAGCAGCAAAAGGCTTCTTGCATGAGCAGAGCCACAACGGCAAAGATCTGCTTTGTAGCAGCAGAGCAGTAACATTCTCTGCAGGAGAAATGAGCTTTGATGAGGAAAAAACAGCTCTCTGCTACAATCCTTTTATGTGTACCGCAGGGATCCTCTTGGTCAGCATGGTCAGTTCAGGTCTCCCTCACTTCGTTTGGATTTGACAAATAATAACTGTACCAGCAGAGGTGCACAGAGCCGACTACATCACTTGCCCTCTAAAGCCAAGGGCAAAGCCCACATCCAGCCCACAGCGCCTGACCCCTGGGCTGTCTATTAGCCACAGTAATTGCCTGGGGTAACACAAACATTGCCAAGGAGACCACGCGTGGAAAGCATCTCTAGGAGATGAACATGCACAGCTCTGCTCTATCCCTGCTAGAAATCTGCTTCTTGTTGGCAAGGCTCTCTGGGCTCGGCTGGATAGCAGCTAGTGGTCATGCTGGAATTCATGTCAATTGATTTTCCAGTTAACTTGACTTAACGTGACTGGAGGCATTACAGTAGATAGGATATACCCATTGTCCCAGTTTTAGTCCTGGAGACCTCAATATTCCATTCCAATGCAGTAGCGATTCTAGCTCCAAAAAGAACAAATGGTTCCTTAAAATACAGATTTCAAATAAAAATTCATCTAGGGCTCGATCCAGCACCCTTTGTGTCTGGGAGCCATCCTCCTGCTGCAGTCAATGGATTTCGGAGCAGTGCCTGCAGGCAGCTCATGATGGAGGGGCAATTTAATAAGGAGGGATGACTCACTAGCAACCACTGTCTGTTCTACAAAGGAGTCTCAGAAATGGAGTATCTGTGTGACAGAAATAAACCCCCATTCATAGGGAGAGAGAGCATGAAAAACTACATGATTGGTTCACTTGGAGACTTAAGCCTGATGAATTCTTACTCGTGTAAGTAACTTTACTAATGTGAGTAGTTCAGTAAAATCCAGCCTGGAAAATGGCCCTCTTTCCAATTCCAGATCACCAGAAGCTACAAACAACAGCCAAGGACTTCCACGAGGGAAGCTAGTACTTGAAAAGGATATCTAGGGGCCATAAATCCTCCTTAATAACAAGAGGAATGTAAAAGAATTGCCAAGCATCCCAGCTCCAGCAACAGAAACCATTTCTCTCAGTAACCTTTACATTCTCCTCAAGTATTCATGGGCAGGAGGTGAAGCAGCACCACCAGCAGCAGAAAAATGCACCCATTTGGTAAGGCTGACAGTCACGGAGATGGCAGAGTGCTTTGCATTTTGAAGCTGAAGTAAACAGATTGAAATGACTCCATAGTTTATAATGCAAACTGTAGAACACAGTAGGACTTTACAACTGAGGCCCTGATGTCAAAGCTTCATTTGATTTTCTCTGATGACTCAACCTATTTCACAAGCTATTTTCATATTCCTTATTTAGAGAACTTACTCATGTCTCGATAAAAGCCTACGGTGTGATAAAGCCAAGGAACCATAATGTGTGGTGCTGGTAACACCTCCCACGCCAAAAAAATCCTACTTCCATATTTATGTGGCTCTTCAAATTGGTTCCTGCCGCTTTCTTCCCAGAGAGTGAGCTGGCACCGCATCTCCTCTTCAATTAGCACAGAGCCGTGAAAAGTGGAGACGAAGGGTCAGATCCACCCCGCCTGCAGCTTCCCCTAATTCAGCCCTGTAATGGGGCACATTTGGTCCCCTGACTTTCCTGCAAGGCAAGTGTTGTTTTTAACACACAAATACCAATGCCTGTGGAATGCCCAGTTCATTCAGGCTTCATTTCCTGAAAATCTTATCACCAGGAAGGATGAAATTAAGAAGCAGTGCTTATCCAGTGGTGCTCAGGGTCTGAACATAGGCACACCAAGTGGGTGATTTTTACTTGAGTGTGATAGGTCAGACTTAAATCCATGCCCCCAGTCTGTGCGGCCAGGAGTTCAGGAGAGCTACATAGAGTGTATTTGGGTACTTGCAAAACACAGATTCTGCCACAAGATAAATTCTGCTGTTTGGAGAAGTCTTCATAAACAGAACAGGCTGCAAATCTCACCAGCAAGCACGTGGACTAAAAGCAGAGACAGGGACACTTGAGGACAACACCCACCCATCCGCCCCCACCCCAGATCTTTTCACAGTCTGATTTGCCACCACAAAGATATTTTTTCTTTGTGGCAGGTTTTTGAGAGGTTTGTTTGTCTCAGAGGCAGAGAGGAAAGGCAGCAAAGCAGAGATGGAATGAGCAACAGTGCTGCTCTTTGCAAGTTAGAAAGCTCGGACTAAAGCTAAGTGGCACAATCATTGTTCAATACATGCCCACTCCAGGAGCTCCTGAATGACACCAGAGTACTCAGGACATAAGGGTGCACCATGGGGGCGTCAATGGGGTAAGATGAGTGATGTTCACAGCTCAGCACAGCCTTGACCCAGAAGTTATATGGGCAGCAGTACCCAAAAAAATCCCCTCGTGCTGTGCTATTTCTTCTCATCTTCTTTGATTCAGGGATCGTAAGAGAAGAGCTCTAATCAAAGCTTTACCTGAGGGTACAGCATCTTTCTCTTACGTTTTCTGATGTCTAAAAATCACACTGCTTTGGCATCCCCCTTGCTGTTAGGGCTCCTTAGGTCCCTATTTTCCACCAAAACCATCAGCAGTTCATTTCTGAGATTCTTCCTTCTGCTCCAGGCCCAGCTACCAGAGAGACACAGTCAGCCTGTCCGTCAGCTCTAGCACTCCCAGCTCACCTGGGGTTGTGTCCCTCTATCTGATCTGAACTCTCACCCCAGGAGCCAGCTGCCCAAAACAGAAGCCCACCAGAGCTACAGTAGTCCTTGGTTCAGCCTGGTGAATTTGCCCAGCATTCAATCCACAAAGCACTCTCAGGGGTGCTCTTCTCCCTACACCCTATGGCAGGATAGCTGAAAAGTGTTCTCAGAGAAAGAACATTCACTGAGCTAGGCATGAGGTCCCACCCTAACACTGACACACAGCAAAGGAAATGCCAGCAGAAGCACAGGAGGAAACACTTACAGAGATGCAGGTCCTTCAGCCTGTAGGGAGAAGATGCAGGTCAGGGCCAAGCAGAGGGGAACAACACCTGGGCAGGAACACAGACCTCAGGCCCCAGTGCCAGCCGCAGCACCTCTGCCTCAGGTTCCTTTCTCCATCTCTGCAGAACCCCAGCTGAGCACCTCTCTCTGCCAACAGCATCCACCAACACATCACTACAGCCCAACTGCAGAGTCTCTCTCCTTACCCAGCAGCTGCCTTCCCTCTCTGCTAATTACCTGACTGCTTCACCTGGCCTGTGAGCTCCTCTAGCTGCTGCATTCAGTTCTGCCAGCAGTGCCCTATTAACCCCTGCCTGTGCTTGGAGCATCACCAGTTTCAGCCTTTAGAAGCAAACTGGTCCTGCTGCAGCCCCTCCAAAGGTGTGTTTTAATGCTTTAGTGAGAGCATTTGATTGCTTTGTTTCTGTCAGGGTTGCTCAGGTCATGACCCTTTCTCAAAGCCTTGCATTTCCCTGCTCTGGAGCTCATGCCTTTGTGCTGCAGCTGGCCCTGGGGGTTCCTGAGAGCACTTTCCAGAGTTCCCTACGAGGGGCAATTAGATCTTCTAGAAAACGAATTGATCTGCTCTTACTCAGTTACGTCAGTCACCTCGCCTCTTCACATGCAGGCTCCTGTGCTCGAGTTTCCTGAGGATGTGCAAAGGAAAGCCAAGGTTCTGGTGACAACTCCTCACCTGCGAGATTTGCTGTCAGAGGATGTTACAAAGGGATTAACCCCACAGGGCACAGATGTCCCTCAGTTTACACAAAGACCCGTCATTCTCAACCCAAAAGCTTAGATGTATGGGTCATAAACATACCACAGTGATAAGCCAGAGAGAGGTGAAGAAGTTCCGACTGAGATGAGGTGTGAGATGGCTCAGATGCTGGGCTTCAAGTGTTTTTGGTTTTGTTTTTGTTTTTTTTTTAATGAATAAAAAATAAAAAACCAGAACATCTCTGATGGCAGGTGAGCACTGCAGGCTGGCTGCCTGCCCTGCCCATGGCATGACAGCAGCAGGT
This sequence comes from Meleagris gallopavo, assembly GCF_905368555.1. Lineage (NCBI taxonomy): Eukaryota > Metazoa > Chordata > Aves > Galliformes > Phasianidae > Meleagris > Meleagris gallopavo. The sequence continues at coordinate 25,330,882 of NC_139411.1, read as the reverse complement.
GGCTGGTGGACCTGCACGGCCTTGTCACCCAGCCTGGGGCACAGCATCCCTGCTGCCTGTGCCGGGGCAGGAAGCGGGGGCTGTGCTGACTGCAGGCTTTCGTCTTCAGCGAGACGGCAAATCTTATATAAAAGATGCATGAATCAAAAGAGAACCGCCTGCCCAGCCGCTGGGAAGTGACGCCACCGTGACTCATGTCATTCTGTTCAAAAAAATCCTCCCCCTCACCTTCTCCCCCCCATAGACTTGCACCTTGGGGCCCTTCCCAGCAGTGCTGCCCTCCTCCCACCCCACGATGCTGTTGTGAGGTGCTCAGCTGGCTTCCCTCAGCACCAGCATTCCTGCATCTCCGGCTCACTCAAGGATGACAAACAGCTTGCTTTTCCTCACAGGTTTTTTTTTATTATTATTATCATTATTATTTTTTACACTCCATAAAAACTGTTGCAGACTTTCTTTCACATTCACGAGATCTTCTGGAAATTATTGCCGTTTCCCATATGTATTACATATAAAAAAAGATAAAAAGGTCAACAGACAAAGAGAGCAGCTCGTTCCGAGCTCCCTGCAGACACAAACTCAATGCAATGAATCCAGATTTCACAGATGAAGGCTGGCTGGAGGTGACCACGCACAAAGCAAGCCACGTAACACTGGACAAGACCACTTTACCACACACAACACATGTCAGAAATGCTTGGGAAGAGACCAAAAAGCCAAGCTCATCTTATTTTTTGGTGTAAAATCCAGCAGTAACAGTGTCATCTGATGGGAAGTAAGTTGATTGAGGGTTGTGGAGACATTCAAGTATTTTAGGGCCGTTTTTAAACAACAGATGGGACTATAATAGCTTAGCAGGATAGCCTGATAGTTGAAGTCCCTCAGCTTCAGTTAAAAGCATGCCGAGTACAAAGGCAAGTACAGGAGTACAGGAAATGTCACACCTGAAAGGATCCACGGTCCTTTTGGTCTCCAGCTACACTGAGGTCAGTACCTGACACCACAGAGCCCAGAACAGGACAGCGGATTTTCACCTGGATGCACAACAGCAGCCAGAGAGCCCTGCTGCCCTGGCACTCTGCTCCCTGGAACAGGGCACAAGGGAGGAGCAAAGCTGGGGAAACACATCTCTTCAGGTGCAAGAGGAGCTTCCTGTTTTGTTTTTCCCCCCACTGCTGCTGTTTATTGCTTGGAACTTTAAATAAGGTTCTTCTTAAAAATAAAAAAGGGAAGAAAGTGGGAACTGAGAACACCTGAAATGGATTTCTCATCGCTCCCCAGGAATCTGGGAATACAGTAGTGGCTGCACACTCTGGATAAAAACCTAGAAAAGTACTTCTAAAAAAAAAACAACAAAAACACCTCACAAAAACAACATTAAAAGTTCAGAAAACCTGCCACTTGTGCCTCACAGTCAGTGTATGGGAATTATCACCCACAAGGACCACCTCAGACTAAGTCAGTGAGGTTCTCTATTGCACGTTCATGAAATATTCTCATTAGGGTCACAGTTGGGCTCTGAGGGCTCCGGGGCGTTCAGCAGGACGAAGAAGCCGTCATAGGGCTGAGCTTCAGCGGGTGGACGGGGGAGTGGATGGGCACAGAACTCAGCACTGAGGTAGGGAAGGCAAAACACGAGCCTTCAAAATTTTTGCCTAACGTCAGTTCTTCTGCAAAGAAAGAGGCGGCTTCTGTTTTGCATGAGGCAACGGGAGGGCTGGGGGTGGAAGACAGGATCTCTGACTCATATTGTAGCAACTGTCCCATGAAACCAAAGTTTGGTGAGATCAGGCTCCGGCGCTGCTTGATGTAGTCAAAGGCCTCCTCCAGGCGCAGCTTCTTTGTCTTCATGAGGTACGCCATGCAGATGGTGGGAGAGCGCGAAATCCCCGCTTCGCAGTGCACCAGGATCTTGCCCCCTGCTCGTCTGACATAATCTAAGGAACAGAAAGTCATGCGGACATCAGCTGTTGTTGGGGCTGGAGAAGACTCTGGGATACATGCCCAGAAGCCAATCCATCAGCAAGGACCCTCTGCTGTTGGGTGCCAAGGATGGCATGGAGACAGACAGAGGGACAAAACCCAGCCCAAGATGAAGCTCAGCCCCAGCTGACATTGTTTTGGGATCTGCGGATCCCAATTTTGTCCCACCTCCAGTTTTAGGGAAATGTTTCCCAGGTGCCCATTTCTCCTCTGCTACAATTTGCTTTTCAGAGTGTTGTGACACACCAGATATCTGGGTGGTGCTTGTGTTTGCCATTTCTGCATTTTCACTACCTATGGCTCAAAGCACCAGCCCTTACCCCACTGGGTATTTCAAAAGCAAAAACTGCAGAGAATCTCCTTTCATCAGCTTTGCTAGAAAAACAGGGTTTCCACTTTAAAATCCAAATCTGTCCTGCTGCTTCGTGGGTTGGCAGCAATCAGCCATACCAGGAGGGACCCTTGGTGGCATCCTTGGGCAGAGTCCCTGGGGCCATACTACAAAGCACATGAGGACTGCCCGGCAGCTGCTAATTACAGCCTGGCTAAAGGATGCTTGGACTTAAGTCAGGATATAAAAAGCTTATGCAAAGCACCCATTTTACACAACAGGGAGCCTCTGTGGTTACTCACACAACACATCGATTGTTATTAGATTACAGAGAACGTGCTTAAAATAAGCCCTTTCCACACTAAAATGCAGTTCAAAAATAGATGTCCTCTGGTCTCTTGCCTCGAGCAATATGTTCAAGCTCCAATTTATGGAGAAATGCGCTGAGTGTGGTGCTTGCTGCATGGCACTGGAACAGCATAGAGCTGAGCAAGTTATCATTTGCCTGCCTTTGTCTACTGGGGGACCGGTGCCACCAGAACCATTTATATTTAACTGTTGTACATAAAAAGGAAGGCATGGATTTGAGTCACCTCCAGCATCTACACCACACAGTTTTTAAAGAAAGTGAAAACTGAAATCATCCTCAAAATTTTGGGGAAATTTTCAAGTGATTCAACAACTATCAGAAGGGGGTAGGAATGTGACAAAAGTGAATTATCATTTCCCTGAAAACTGTGAGAAGTCCTTTTTCCAGGAAGAGAAAGGTCTTAGAGGGCACTCTTACATCACATTTGCTTTGTTTTTCTATCTGCAGTGTCTAAGAACACAAATTTGGAACGTGCTTTGGAAAGAAAAACAAAGCTGAGTAGCCCATTTGCCTTGTCTGCCTGGTGACAATCGGAAGGAGGCATTTCCTTCCTCATCCTTCCCAACACCTTGTGAGTGCCCCTTCCTTGCTGAAAACGGCTAGCTGGGGCAGATATTGATGAATATGTTTGAACTTTTACATTAACATCTTGGAACACGCAAAAAATGCAGCAACATAAGTTTGGTCTCTGAGTTACCCATTATTTCCAGCAGCCCTTTGGAAGTGGCTGGATGGCAGCAAGCAACCAGCACCCCCTGTATTTTTGTGCCTTTTCCCCCCCCGCCTCTGAGCCTCTGACTCATGGCTCTACTGTGGGGGCTTGGACACTGCTGTGGGTATGCAGCACTCTTTGAGAAGCCGTTGGCTCCCTTTGGGAAGCTCAGAACCTGGAAAGCTGAGGACCCAGGGCACCTACCAATGAAGTCAATTGCCTCCTGGAAGTGCGAGCTGATGTCTGCTGTGTGGCTGTCCTCCACAGGAATCCACTTGTAGCAGTACTGGTCTTGAAAGGACTCGGAGCTCTTCCTGGAGACATTGAGCAGGGCCGTGATGTGCAGGTTGGCAAGGAACTCGCACTTGGAAGCATGATAGGCACTACCAAGGTAGAGAAAAGGCAAGATTTCCACCGGGCCACCCTGGAAGAGAAGGAGCAAAAACATGCAACTCTGACACTGCCTTTGCAATGGTGATTTGAGTCCTGATGTTGCAGGGAAAAATGCAAGGGAACGTGTGTGGGTGCCTGCTCTCCACCCTCCCGCCTTTCCCCGCGATGGCTTTGGACCCCAGCGCTGCTGCCCAGTGAATCACTGACTGGCACAGCCCACGCAGGAAGAAGCTTTTCATTTTCTCGTCCACATCTGCGAGGTACAAAGCTGGAACCAGCCCCCTCGTGTGCAGGATGTTTCCTGCCCCTCAGGAGGGCCCAAAGTGGTTTCATTGGGAGGCCCAGAGCAGGAGCGATCCTAGAGAGGGGCTCAGCCCCATGACAGAGTAAAACCCCTGTGACTGCAGCACTACAGGACTGGGGCAGGGGACACCCCCTCCCCTGCGTTACCACATAGTCTCCCACTCTGCAAGATGTAATCTCAGTTCCTCCTTCCGCAGAATGTGAAAAAACAGGGTGACGACACCGTGAAGAAAAGCCACCGCCTGACAGACGCGGGTGGCAGGTAATTTCCATGATGCACAGTACTGCTGCCAGCCCTCAGGGGTGAGAAATCATCTTACGAGCCCCCCCACACTGCCCTGTGCAATTTGCCGGGGACAGCCAGGAGCCACCTGCATCACGGGGCTCACTCTGGGGACACCCGGAAGCAGCCAGACCGCAAGGTGACATCTGGGGGCACACGTCTTCCTCAGCCCTGGGGGCGGGCGTGGGAGCACGGTGACTTCCGACGGAAAACCCACAGGGCCTCCCAGGGCCACATCTGCCAGAAAGCAGCAGCCCCACACCTCTCCCTGCCCCTTTGGTGTCCCCTGGGAGGGGGCCACTGCTCACAGCCGGCATTGGAGCTGCCTGGCTGTGTGGTGAATGCGCCCTCAGTGCAGTTTTGGGCTGAAGAGGGTTTGTACCTCCTACTGCTGCCTCATTTTGAAGCCAGCTGGAGGTGATGCTGGCCAGCGGCACAGACAAGGAACTTTAGTGACACGTGGGTCAGGGACTGGGACAACCTGCTGGCAACCTGTGCCTGCATAAGGGCCACCATCACCGTGCCCTGTGCCATTGTGTTGGTGAGGCACGTGGGATGTCAGCTTGAGTTCCACAGCTGTTAGCTCCTTTGCCAGCCTTTCTAGAGCCATTTTAGATTGGCTATAAAGAAAATGATTCTTACGCTAAGCGTAGTGAATCACTGGCACAGGCTGCCCTGAGATGTGGTGGTGCCCCATCCTCGTAGACACCCAAGGCCAGACTGAGTGGGGCTCTGAGCACCTGATGGAGCTGTAGGTGTCTCTGTTCAGTGCAGAGGAGTTGGACCAGATGGCCTTTAAGGGTCCCTTCAAACAGCTCTATGTCTCTCTGATTGCAATGGGCTCTCTGATGAAAACACACCTATTTTTTTGCTGCAGGAACAGAGATAACTCTAACCCCACACACCACAGACTCTTACACGCTCCTGCCTTTGGAGCATATGAGACATGAAGCTGGGACAGAAGCACCCGGTGGTACAAGATTGAGGGGGAGGTGGCCCTGGTGATACACACCTGGTCATAGGCAGGTTTGTGGTTGGCACTCTGCTTCTCACAGTGGCTGGTGAGGTTCTTCTCCACGTCACTCCTCTCCAGGGCAATGAGCTTCCCATCCACACAGCACTCAGGATATTGCGAATTGAAGGTTTCATAGCCCCCTGGGGAAGGAGGGGAAAAAAGAAACACTGATGTTAGCACTTCTGAAAAGTGGTTTAATTAAAGTGGAGGAGAAATGAGGTTCGGTGCCGGTAATGAAGTGGGACAGTGCTGCAGTGCTGTTGCCGGGGTTGGTTAGAAAGCTGTCCCCAGTGATGAAGTGGAGCTGCTTGAGAGGCTTTGGGCACCCAAGGAAAACCTCCAATACTGCTGACAATTATTAACTTGATAAAAACCAGTGGGTGGAGATGAAAACCGTTAGTGCGTGTAGGTCTGTTGAGTCCAGCAAACTTAACCTCTGTACAGCAGGGACTGAGCTCCCTCCTCCAGTCACACACACACCGCTGCCAGTGCTGGAGGGAGAGGTCTGCAGAATTCATCCCAAACCCGCCCTCACTGCATGCACTGAGACAGCCCAAGAAACACTGTATTTGCATTCCTAAACGGACACGGGCACAAGAGGAGAACGCTTGCGATCGCATCATTAATCACCACGATGCATGAGACAGCAAATTAATGAAGACAGTCCCACTGAAACCAATCTGTTAAATAACCACTATAAAATCTAATGAAATCCTGTGACAGCGTTTGACAACTGAATGGCCCCACATGAGCGATTCTGCATGGCTAAGTACTGCCTTCGTTACATTCAGCACGCCGCTAATGAAAAGAAATTAATCCTATTATTACACTGTTACTCAAAGTTTGTCCTCAGCTAAATGGTTGCCTATTTCCAGGCTAGGAATACGCTCACCAAACTAAACGTGAATATGTCAGGTAGCAGAAACAGCCTGGAAATATCAGCTGTGTGCAACGTATCCACCACCTGTGATTTTTCAGAGCAAAAACGAATTGTCAGAGAGCTCTTCTACAGGAAAATTCAATAACCCTTTGGAGCGTGACTGCCAGGTAAACAGGGCTGTGCAAGCAAGGCCTGCGGTGTGATTCATTAATTCGCCACCGCTTCGTCCTGATAAGCGGTGCTGTCGTGCGCCCCGATCGGGGCCCGGTTTCTCAACAAAGGAAGCTCTGTGGCTCTGTGCACCCACAGCCCCGCTGCCTGCTCTGCCCACTGCCTCCACCTCTGACACTGCGGCCCCGCGCACCGGTGCCTCATACGTGTGCGATGTTTGGGCAGACGTGTGCTCAAACTGATGACGTGCTGCTGTCACCCACTCAGTCTCGCTGTGGGGTCCTTGTGTTGCAAGAACACAGCACGGTTCGGAGCCCACTGGGTACGATGAAAAGCTGTTTTCCATGCTGGGGGCACGACGGCAGCTTTGCGTGCAGCTGGCACTCGCACCACCCACACCTTCCCTCCCATGACCCCAGCCAAACTCAACCAGCGCAGGTTGAGCAGCAGTGTGACCACGAAGAACATGAAGGGGGCTGATGAAACGATAGCCCTCATGCTGGAAGAGCCAACAAACATGAGAAACTCTCCCGACTGCCTGATCCCAAACTGCCTTCCCGCAGAGTGGGCTTCTAAATCCTGATGTTTTGCACGGCTGACCTTATCTTCCCACTGCCCTCAGCCAGCTCCTTTGCATAGGAAAAATACGTTCAGTCCATAGGAGTAGCCATTATCCCCGTTTACACCTTGTGCTGTTTTTGCTTTTGAATGAACACAAATGTGCGTGAGCCAAGTCAGCATGTGTCTTCCCCATGTCTCTGGGGCAGCAGAGCATGCGGCCACTGAACGGTTAATTGCAAGCCTCGGGGATCAGGATATTTGCAGGCCTCTCTGACGGTGAGTCATCCTCTCATCCCCTCCTCCAGCAATCTCTTCTTTCCCCTCTCCTCTCAACCTAGCTTCCCTGAGGTCATCTCTGCAAATACTCCATTGCTCATCACAGGGAGTGGGGCTGCGCTTTCATTTCTAATCAATAAGTAACAGAGTCCCTGTCAACACCAGGGGACCATACATTGTTTTATCTTTGTGTGCTCTTCTTCCCCCACCACACGATCCCTCACCCTGCTGGGGCTGAGCTGACCCATGGCAAGAACTCTTTGGTACGGAGGTCAAACACACACACCAGGCAGCACAGCCACTGCTAGGAGGCCGAAAGGTCCCTATTTTCTGGACAGCACCCACTGCTGCAGGGTGATTTATGTCCCCAGTGTCACCTTATGTCCCCACACTACCACAGCTTCCTGGGGGTCTGCAGCCCCGGTGAATCAGCGGCTCTGGCAATGAGTCACACCAGAGCTGTGGGCTGTTGGTCCTGAGACCCAGAACACTTTGTAGAGAGGTGAGAGGGGAAACTGTGCTCTGCTGGGGGGGGAAATCTTTTCAGCCTCGCGTCAGCAGGCTTTCAAGAAAGAGGCTTTGCAATACACAGAAGATGCAAAGCGGAGCCTACATCAACACTCCACCCCATACAAACTGCCCACAGCCACCACTTCAAAGTGGGGAGCTAGGACATAGGAGGGAAAGACCATCCCGTGGCTCAGCCAACAGGCTGGGAGTCAGCAAAGCTTAATTCAGCTCCTGGATTGCCACACACTTCCCAGGGTAACCCTGGAGATGTTTCCTCACCCCTGTTTTAATGGGGTTCCATAGGATTTTGCCCAGCCCCACGCACTACAAGCATCCCTGCCCTGGGACAGCGGGATTGGTGCCTGCAGGGGTGCAGCATCTGAAGGTGACTGGGCAATGCCAGGGTGGTGAAAAACTGCCCTGCGTCTCCCTTCTGCTTGGTACCAGGCCCCTCATGTTGGAATTGCCCGGTGGTGAAGCCCTCTGGACTCCCTTCACAGTAGGGAGCACAAACTGGGTGAAAAAAGATTAAAATGAAGCAGAAATCCTACTAGGATAAAAAGGCTTAATAAAAGTCACAACAGAATTTAAGAACTATCGCTGGACTTTCTCTTCCAGCCGTGATCTCCCATTGCCCCCGGGCTATTCGGGGGTTCTTTGGGGATCCTTTCGGCGCTCCTCGATCGGCACCGCGCTGCGAGGTGATGGGGGAGGGCTTGGATATGGAGAGGGCAAAAGGACAAAGGCGCTGCCGGGCGAAACGGAGCGGGGGACGGGAGAAAGGGCAGGCTGCTGGTTTTTATTGTTTTATTACCCCCGGGTTACACGGAAGGAAAACAAAAACCGCAATCCGAAGGCTATAAAGCACGTGAGGAAGGCGGTGTTCGCACCCCCCGATGAGCCCCGCAGTTGCGGCTCTGGCTTTCCCCTGCCTGCCCCGGGGAGGCACAGCCCCAACACCCCCCGGACGAAGGAGCGGCCCCCGGTACTGGGCTACGAGCTGCGGCCCCGATGTTGCTTCCCATGCAGGGCGGCAGAGCGGCTCTTGGGACTGGGTTGGCTCCCCAGGCAGCCCCGCTCCCTCGATACCAACTTTTGTTCTCCTTCCCTGATGTTCTTCGCTTTCCATCCTCCTCTTAAACGCGCGGCGGGGATGAGAAAGGTATTTGGGCTCAGCCCGCGGAGCCTATCCGGGATTTATCTCCAGTGGGTGGAAAAGAAATGAAATCCCGGCGTTACCTCCCTGCCCCGCACCTATAAGCAGTTTAACACCGCGAGTGGGGAAGGGGCCGCTGCCCGGAGGGCTCCGGGAGTAGATCCTTCAAATCCCCCATCGCCGCTGCACGCCGCCCCCCGCCCCCCCTCACCTTTCAGGAAGCAGACCCTGGCCCCGGCCTCGGGCAGGCTGGAGAGCAGCGCGTTGAGGACGATCTGCGCCGTGCTGTCTTTCTTCAGCTTCTGCCAGTGCCCCGTGCCCTGGTCCAGCACCACGACGGCCGCCAGACGGGCCGCCCCCGCCGCCCCCTCGGAGCCCAGCAGCAGCCGGGAGCGGGCGGCCGCGTCGGGGACAACGAAGTGGAGCGGCACGGCCCCACCGCGGGCCCTCCGCATCACCACCGAGTTGAGGTTGACGTTGAGGGAGCCCCGGAGGCAGGAGGCCGAGTAGGACAGGTAGGGGCGGCAGTCCAGCACAAGGCAGCGGGAGGGCTCCTTCCGCAGGAGCTTCCGCAGCTGCCGGCAGTCGAGGGAGGTGACTTTCATAGCGGCCGCAGCGTGAGCCCCTCCGCGGCGGGGCTGCCCGGGACGGGAGAGCGGCCCGAGGGTTACCGGTGCTGGCGCTAGAGCCGCAAGGCCGCTACGCGTGGACGGGACAGGACGGGTGGGATGGAGGCACCGCGCCGAGCCCGAGCAGGGAATCCCGGCCGCCGCCAGCAGGCATTTATATGAATGGGAGGCCGGGCTGTGACGACACTGCCCATATAAGGGGAGTGACGCACCCGCCTTCCAAATATGGGCATCTCCCGCCCCGCGCTCCGCCCCCCGGCGGGGTTCCCCTCCCCTGCGCTCCGCTCCGCTCCCCTCCCCGCAGCGGACGGCGTTAGTCAGTTCGGGAGGCAGAGGAAGCTGAAAAACGCCGCAAAAATTCTCCAGTCATCGGCCTGAGCCTCACCCCGTCATCGGAATCATCGCCTCCCCCTCCTCAGCCGTGATTGAGAGCCGAAGGGAGATGAGGAGGAGGAAGGGGGGGGGGGAGAAGGGGGAGAAAGGGGCAGGAAGGAGGGCAGCGCTGGAGCAGCTTTCTCTCACCGGGCTGTAGTGGGTTTCAGTTCCCTTTATTCCTCCCCCCACTATATATGTCACCGCCAGCAAGAACCCATCGGGGCTGCAGCCTGGCAGCAAAGCAGGAGACAGCTCTGGACAAGGTGGGAAGTGCTGCTGTGCTGAAGGAATGAACGGCAAAAAGGGGATGAACGGGAGTGGGGTCAGGAAAAGTGGTGTCTGTTTGGGGATCTGATGTCCCTTGCTTGCAGCAAAGGCTGCAGGACTGTGTCCACAGACCTGAGGAAGAGTAATGCAGCAGAGCACAACCTGCCGCCGTGGCCTGAGGTCATCACTCTGATACATGGAATTAGGAAATTCAGCACTTTCCCTTTTCTCGTAGATGAGTTTTATGAAGTAATCAAAAAGAGAAGTGGCAATCCCTGGAAGCAGTCGGGCAAAAGGCTGCGCTCCAGCCAAACTCATGGCAGCCAGGCAAGGTCGCAGTGGAGCCATACAGGAGCAGGAGCAGCACGCTGTTATTATTCTGATGCTGCCCCGAAATATGCTCACCTCCACCGCGGGCAGGAAGTGCCACCCTGCCCCAAACTGCCTGCAGCAGTAACACAGATGCATGAAGGAGACTGCACAAGGAAAAACACTCGAGCTGATGAGAAGCAAAGCCACGAGCAGTTTTGAAGCACCTCCACTTCTTCCTCTTTCAAACCACTGCGGCCCCCAGCTGGGCCCTCCTAACCCGACCCCCCTGCTCTACATCAGTGGGTGTCAGATGGAACAACACCGGACAGCTGGTGGGTGGTTGCAGGTGTTGGTCCCAGCGTGGGTGCTGCTCTCACCGTGGCCCCACGCCGTCCCCTCCGTGCTCACCCTATGATTAATAGCTGGGGGCTTCTGCTCCCAGTCATGCAGAAAGAACCTCCGGCACAGGGTGAGCGCAGCCTGCTTCTTGCCCTCAGCCCTGCTCTTGCCACTCCGACAGAAAACCAGTCCCACTCCCCCCGGCTCCCCTAGTACAGCCCAGCTCCTCAGCGGTCCCGGTGCATGGAGGGGCTGTGGGCAATGCGAGTGCTTCTCCCTCTCTGGAGGAAGGAGGGGGCTGGCACCATGGCAGAGAGCATCATTTCCTCCCAGAAAACCCCAGTGACACGGGAAGGGGTGGGAGGGAAAGATTCTCTCCCCAGCCTCGGTCTGAAGGAGGGGGCAAAAGTTACAGCTCAGAAACTCAACTCCCTGGGGAAGAGCTCTGGTGTTGGACATGTAGTGACAACGGGGTGTATGTGTATCTGGGGATGTGACCTGCAGCTGACCTTCCTCCTTTCTCATACCTAACACTGAGCCTCCAAACAACTGCCTTTCAGCAGATTATAGCTTTGCTTTTGTTTCTTAATGGAGTGAGTCATGCCCACCTTTTTATTAGAAGAAAATAAGCAGGCGAACAGCAGCAGTGTGATGCTTCCTCCTGCAGCAGGGTGCTGGATGCCCGGCCCCGATGCCCAGCCTCTGACTCCCGGCCTGCCACCTCCATGGTTTTGTGTGCCTGGGGATGGGGAGCCAGAGAGGGCTGATCCTCTGGGTGTGCAAGCAGCCATGGGACTGCAAATGGACACAGACATGTTTCCCTGCTGAATCTGTCCCTTAGTTTGACAGGTGCTCCCAGCAAGAAAGGGGAAAGTGCTGCATTCTTATATATGGAGAGCACTGAGCCATTCAGCAGCCTCTGCACTACCCAGCAAACTCCCACCTCCGTGCAGCACTTGCAGAATCATAAAAGCTGGAAAAGACCACTGAGATCATCTAGTCCAACCATTGATCCATCATCACCATGCCACTCGACATCATTCTCCCTGCTCCTCCTCCCACTTCCCTTTGGTAATCTCCCAGGCTCCTTTGTCCTTTGTCTCGGGCTTTTATCGGGGCTTTCAGATCCACTGGCCCTTTCCTTTTCTTTCAGGCTGTATTTCCCCTAACCCAGCTCATTCTTCCCTTCTCCTCACCTCCCGCAGACCCATTGTTGCTGCCTACCGTGGGTGTGTGGGACTTTGCTCAGCCTGGGGCAGAAGCAGCTCCCCCACTCCCCCCAGGTGGAATTTCCCACCCGTGGAGCAGCACCCATTCAGTGGGCATCACTGAAGAGCAAAATTGTCTTTCTGGGGAGACTACCATTCAAAAGGGCACTTAGGGAAATAAGTGAATGCTGTTTGGAAACAAGAGACAGGATCAGTCAGATCCATAGGACTTGAGTTGCTGATGCCAAGATCCTGTGCTGGGTGCTGGGTGCATGCCCTACAAACCACAGTGCTAACCCCAAACCACAGCAAAAGGGAGATGAAGCCTAAGGAGGCCCAGGGGAAGGCAGATCAACTGTCCCCCAGGGGATCTGCCAGGGAGGTGATACAGAGGAAGCACCCTACATGTCACTGTGTCTTAATCTGGGGCTCGAGGTGCACCACATCCCTCCTGGGGCATAACACAGCACTCATCCTCCAGGTGGTTGTGAAGTCCAAGCCATTCTTTGGATGAACAAAGCATAGTACGAGGCGACAGAGAGGATGTGTTGGCATTTCTGTGCTGTTACTAAGTTTCCCGTAACATCACTTTCTAATTTGGAGCGGTTGATGTCAAAACGCTCACGGCACAAGCAGTCAGAGAAGTGTGTGCTGATACCAACCCAAGCCATTCTATGATTCTAGGACTCTGCATGGCAGCTGGGAGCTGGGTGAAGCCATCCCAGTGGCTGGGGACGGCTGAGCAATGCCAATAGGAGGCTGCAACACTGCGATCGCATCGGTGACACGATTTGCTCACCAGTGCTAAATTCCATCCGAACAGATTGGATCATGAACAAATCCATCCCGTTACAAATTTGTCCCAGTCGCGACAGAATAACCCATGGTCAAATCTAATTCTGGAAGGTGAAATGTGCTACCAGATACAGATTGTGCTGAGTGGCAATCATCCCCCTCACCTTCTGGCACCATAGATGTGATCTGTTGTTGAACTGGAACACTTTTTTTTCTCCAGAGAACAAGTGAAAAAACTAGTAAGTGATAGGGCATTTTCAATAAAAATAGCTCATTAGATAATGGAAATGCATGCCACAAACCACTCATTTTGGAAGAACAAACTGGATTTCAGTGTTCTGCAGACCCAGCATCTCTCAGATCTGTTTTACATTCCCAGCTCTGCTGCCACAGAGCAGAACTGGGAAACAGTGCATGGTCTGAATGGGAGTAGTCTGCACTCAGCACTTCTGAAAATCAGGCTGGCACTGAATGTCAGCCTTATGCCTGCTTTCTACCTGACTCATGCCTACGTGACTCCCCTGGCTGCTGCGAACTGCTGTCAGCAGCCACTGTCAGGGTGCAGGAGGAACACACAGAGCCTCACATCACCAGCTCTCTGCACATCAAGGCTGATTTTCTCCACTCGCCTTCCACAGCCACGATGCTTGTGAGCTGTAATGATGAGCACTTGCAGGAACCAGTTATGAGTGTAAAGATCTTCCTTTTTGCAGCCATCCCTGGGGTAGCTACTATTTCTGTAGTTAGCTGTCTTTAGTGTGAGACAAAGCCCTTTTGTTCTTTTATCAACTTGCCAGTTCTCATTTGTTCTTTCCTCTTCCTGCTGCTGTTTCCCTGCACGCATTTCTTGCCTTCTTGTCCCCTCTTCCCTTGCCCTGTGTGTGTTTCCCAGGAGCCTCTTCCAGCCCTCTGCCTATGGCCATCGCAAGCCTGGCTGGGCTCTGACCCACATCTGCTGCTGCTCCTGCCCACCTGCCCCATCCATCAGTGCAGCACGTCCCCATCCTCGTGTGGTTACTGCCTCCTCAGACTGCAGGGAGCCATCAAATGTCTCAAGATTTTCTCATACGGGCAGTTTAATTGACTGTTTGGACAAACATATCTCAGAGAAACGCTGGTTACTTTGGTCCAGATCTTCTGCAAGCTAATCTTATCATCACTAAATCTGATTCTCTCTGCGTTGGTCTTTCTGACTGACTCATTTCTTAAGCACCAGGTTGTTGCCTGGAGGGTATAATCACGTAAATATAATCCACCACACAGCGTGTGTTACTATGCCCACTCCACTGAGAATGAGTACAGCTCCTGAGCACAGAAATGACTTTTTAAGCTTAAAATGGAGCAGCTCATGTTTTTAGCTTTGAATGTTTTGGAGTCATTTCAGTGGGCTACACGGATATAAACAAACAAAATCATCACACTCGGTAAAAAAAATATTACACCTCATTTTTCCATAGCATTGCAAGAAGAAGAAAAACAAGGCAGCTCCACAGTTTGTTGTAAGCTTCATAGAATCACAGAAACGTTGGGTTGGAAATGACCTTAAAGCCCACCCAGCTCCAACCCAGTGCCACTCACCAGATCAGGCCACCATCCAACCTGGCCATGGGCATCTTCAGGGATGGGGCTGGCACTTTTCCCACATGTCTGCCCCTCTAAAGCTGCACTCTGACTACTTTGATTGTTGCCTTCCTCCACTGACATCAAAACATCCAGAGAAGGGGAAAAAAATAGTGTCTCGATTTTTTTTCTTTCAAAAATAATCCTAATGAAATGAACTTGTAAAAAGAGAGGAAATAATTTACGTCTCATGCTCATTTCTCCTGGGCTCCCGCTTGCTTAGCCTCATTTAAACTTTGTATCAGCTTATGACATCCGGTGAAAGTACACTACAGCTTATTAAAATTTAAAGCTGTTACTCCAAGGGAAAACACTGAAAGCTCTTTGATGGATTAGCCAAACCGGCAGGATGTGGCTTCCATGTTGTATCATTTTGATGGCACAGCCCACTTGGGCATCTTTATGAAATATAGCTTCCCCATCACTTTCAGCTTGCTACAGACCTTGTTCTGCTGTGTTCAACTCCAGAATTGCAGACATTTTACAGCAAATTAGGAGGGTATCACATGCTAACGCTGTAAAATACAGAGCTGTATTTAAGCTGAAGTAAATGTGGAAGTAAAAAATAACATACGGCATTCATTTAAGACGAGTTAAATATCCAAATGTTACCATAGAATCACAGAATTATAGAAACTTTAAGGTTGGAAGAGACCACTAAGGTCAGCCAGTGCAATCATCAGCCTACCCCCACCATGCCCACTGACCACATCCCTTGGTGCCACATCTCCATGTTTCCTGAACACCCCCAGGAACGGTGACCTCTCCCTCCCTGTGCAGCCTGTGCCAGTGCCTCACTGCTCTTTCTGAGAAGAAATTGTTCCTAATAGCCAAACTGAACATCCCCTGGTGCAACTTCAGGCCATTATCTCTTGTGCCATCACTAGTCACTTGAGAAAAGGGGCTGATCCTCAGCTTGTTGCAACCTCCTTCCAAGTAGTTGTAGAGAACAATGCATTTGCTTCCATAAGAAGGGAGGGCTGAGAGACTCACAGGACCCAAGGAGCAGCGAATGGGACCAGTATCATCACACGTGCAGGGGTGCAGAGCAGCACATTACTTCTCTCAAATCAAATTTGTATTGGAAACTTCCCAATGCAGTGCTGCTCATAAGATGAGGCTTTGCTACAGTTTCCTATTACTCATACATTTAGGTGGAAGCCTCTCCCCAGTCCTTCCCAAAACCCACTTGGGAAACACACCTGGATGGAGAGCTCTCATGGGGAAGGATCTCTGGGGCCATCCTCAGCCGTGGCTACCAGCACTGACAACATCAATTCCCTTGCACTCCTTGAATCACTGACAGCTTTTGATTGTTTATAATGCACCTCTTATCCACCAGGAAATTGAAAAGCTCTTTGCTTGGACTGATTTGGAAAAATCTTGGTTACCTGATCTCAGGCACAAAGCAGCCTTGCCATTAGGAGCATTTCCACCTGGAGAGATCAATCTCAGAGAAACCCATCACTGCACTGCCATGGTATGCCCATCATACTGCTTTAATGCTCACAACCCTGGGAACAGACTAAGAGCTCCCACAATTTTCCTGGGAGTAAAATACATGTTATAACATGAGCCTGTTTCAGGGCTGTGCCTGGTACTGCACCTGGCTGTTAACTCATGGTGACAGGACCCCCTGATCTACTCTGACATGGGTTGCACAGCCTTCTCCAACACAGGTTTCCTGCCAAAAAACACCCATAGAGTGGGAAGAGACAGAGCTTCCTGGGGCTCCCCTTCATCCTGTGGGAAGACAAAAGGAACAGAGTGTTGTAGTGCAGCAGCAGGATGACAGTCACAGCTGGGAGCACGCTTCCCATATGCTGGCACCATATGGTAACTGCCATGTCACGAGGTCAGCATGCCTATGTACTTTCTGTGAATGTGTTTAAAGAGGAGAGAAACCACAGGAGAGCTGTTTGCACATGTTGGCAGTACCCCACAGTAATTACCAAGGGCAGGCAAAGCGTCTGCTCCCCACTCCTACCTTGGCTTCCCAAGGTCTCCCATCATAGGGACCCAGAGCTCTTACAGGGCTGCAAGCAGAGGTGCAAGAACTCTGGCATGAAACAAACGTTTCACCCTTTGCTCTCCTCAAACCGACCCAGGGAGGACCACTGTTCCCAAAGGGTTCAGTCCCATCATCTCATGTTTCAGAGCCCCTCACCTGCGGCAGGTTGGGATCCTTCCCCACAAGAAGTACTCACATTTGTGAGTAGGCAGCAGGGGATGGTATGGGGAGGTGCTGGAAGCACGGCCCCTGGCTGCAGGCTGGCCCTGAACAACAGGGCATTGTCCCTGGCTGCAGGAAACCCAGCCCCATGATGCAGAGCAGGACAAAGGCTCGATTTTGCTCTGCAAAGGAGCTGGAAGCCAGGAAGGGGCCTGGGGCTGCGCAGCCACGCTCCCAGCTTGGTACTCACGGGATGCATGCAGCAGGCTCTGGGTGATGGGTGGAGATCTGTGGGACACACCAGTGAGCCCAGGGACAGCGTGGTGTGGGTGGCATACTTCTCATGGGGTGAGTCAGGAAACGGCACTGGATGCTCTGCAGCCAGGTGTTAAAGCATCCGTTTGGGGTTTTCAACATTAAAGTTAAAGCCTTCCATAACAGTGGAAAACAAACAGTTGAAATTAGGATGATAAAGGAAAAAATTTGGCAGCATCTGTGAGAAGGTGAGAACTGAGAGCAACAGATCACTGCATACATCTCAGTGACAGGGAGAACACAGGCACCTGTCCTGGAGCCAGTCCTGAAACTACAGCGAGAAACGCCTTGTCCCAACAGATAATGATGTCCTGGACAGGCTGAACTTGAGAAGAAGGAAGAGAAGCCACAGTGTCTGCCACACTGCTGGCCAGGCAGACAAGGACAGGGGAGCAGGAGGTGAACTGACATATGGGGTTCTCTGCAGGAGGATGTGCCTGCACAGCCAGAAGCCCAGCCTCGTGGTGGGTGCTCACTAAGGACTCTGCTGCAGGTGTTTCCCCTACTCAAGTCCAGGCATCTGTGTGAGACAAACCAGAGGGATGGCTGACACCAGTTTTGATCCTGACATGTGGGATTATGAGACAGTGCATTGCTGTTGTGTCAGATACCATTGCCTTAGCATTCTAGCAAAAGCAGGTCAGTGGGAGATGAAGCCCATTAGTCACAGCAGTTGTGTTGATATTCCCTTACCGTACAATGCTGATAGCTCCACTTGTGCCTTCAGCCCCACTGCTGCACAGCAAACACGTGAAGATATGGGAATTCTCTCTTTCCACTCATCAGACTTTTTTTTTTCTCTTCCATGCACTTAGAAGAGAATTTAAGAAAGGCTCTGGAAGCAGAGACAGAGCTGATGTCACACTTAGATTTTGCTTCTGCCTGTGTAACTAATAGCAAGGTTGTTTTACTGCAATGTGCACTGCAAAGGATTTATAAAACGGACAGTAACTCAGCTCATACTGAGGCACTGTCTTTTGCTATCACAGAGAAGGATTGGGCTGCATCTATACAGCAGCTGCCAGCCAGCTGATTCTGCAGAACTAGAGATGCTCTGGCTGTGGGTTTCTGTGGGACTGATTTCCAAAATCATTTCTCCCAACAATGCAGTCACAGTGTGATTAGTTATGTAGTGCATATTCCCAAAAAGGAATGTTCTATTTTTGTTTCCTTCCTCCAGCAGGGGATTCCCTCTAAATTAACTGCAGAAGAAAACTTGCGACAGAATCAGAGGCAGAGAGCGAAGAAAGCATGGAGGTCAGGCCTTCTGAGTGAGAAGGGCTATTGCTCACCAGCTAATATAGGGGATTTTGCCCACCACTTCCCTGCAGAAAATAGGCTGCAGTTCTATAGAAAATGGTATGGAATTACCAGAGATTCTACTTGAAACACTCTAACTCAACTGCCCTGCTTGCACTGCACACAGTGGGTGAGGCCAGCACAAACTGTTGTAAGGGGAGCCAGAGTCAAACAAGCTCACGGGAGAAATGAGACTCACATTTTTGGAAGTAAGGATGACAAACCATTGGGACAAGCTACGAAGGAAGTGGTGGAGTTTCCCTCTCCTTCAAGTCAAGAAACATTGTCATCAAGCACAAGTTGTGGGGGTTGGCTTGGGAATAATCAGACCAGATTGTCATACCTTAAGGACTATGAAATGACATACATGATCTGGAGATGCAAGGATCACATGCCTGTCCCATCTTTAGGCACACAGGTCAAAATGTATTAGCAGCTCACTGCCTGGTAACTGCAAATAAGCCATGTTTGTAATAATTTAGACTTGTCCTTCTGTCACTGTGAAACAAGTAGGTGGAAGGAGCACATCCTTTAATGGGTTGAGCTGGTGTGCTCCCCTGGGAATGCAGCTCCTCCATGACTACAGCCATGGAAGCACTGACACGGGCCCCCTCCTGAGTACCTGAAGCACCAGCTGTAAACTAGATGAATATTTTTAGGTCAAATTTGTAACATGCCGTCAAAACAGCTGATACTTGAAATGACAAGTGAGAAAGGAAAGTGTGCAGGAGCATCTACAGGGAACCCACAAAAAAGATCTATGTGCTTACAGAAGAGAAATGGAGAAGGAGAAGCAGAGCTGCCTGGTAGAGCTGTGTGCTGGGTGGGCAGCAGCGGCCACCCAACTCCTGGTCCTCCATGTCTCTGAGCCCCACCTCCTGATTACCTGTATCTCTTGGTTCCCCAATCTCCTTATCCCCTGCAGAGCTGGATACTCAGACAACAGAGAAAAAAGGGAAGAAATTTGATTTCCTTTATTTGCTGTGACTGCAGCACACTTGAGACTGACAGCTGTTAAAATAGCTCCAGTTCCATGCAGACCACACTCCTCAGCTTCTTTTTACTCCCCTTGAATGAAATGGCCAGAGGGAGGGTACTCATGTCTCCTCTACTGAGCAGGAGAAACTACTTTTGTGTACTGAAGGCAAACAGAAAGCCCAGCACAGCTGTGCTTGCACATCCAGCTAAGCACTGACCAGCAGCTGGCATAAAGGATGCTTGGGGCTTGTGCAGCTCTCAGGGGTGCTTTGTACTCTTTGTGAGCTCAGGGTGGAACTTTTCAAGTAGTGGAAAGAGCCAGAGATAACATGATAAGAAAAGCAGAGTGTCATCATGTCCCTGATCCCACAGTCGCGATCTCAGATAGCAGTTCCCATTGCTTTCATCAGTTGTTTCCAGCAAGAGGAGCAATGCCGGATCCGGCCCAGCGTGTGCGATGCAATCAGTGCCTCATTGTCACAGAGCTGGGAATTACTGCCAGCATTAACACCCCCAGCCACCCACACGCCTTTATTCTACACCATCACACACTCCAAAGAGTTGCTCCTCACTGCTACATGTGGCTCAAATCACGGCCACAAGGCCCTGGCACAGAGTGCCTGGCTCTGAGTGTCCTCCTGCCACACCATGGGGCTCACCCAGCCCAAAAACAGGCAGTGGGGCTCAGCAGACAGGTGTGGGGTTAGTCACAAGGTCCCTCCATCTGTTTGTCTGATCTCAGGTATGTTGCAAGCCAGCAGCAGGGTGAGGGTGTGCATTTCATCACCCACCCACCCACACTGTCTTTTCTGCCCCCAGACCCACCGCCTGCAGTAGCTCTGCGAGCAACCAGCTGGAGCTCTTGTGTATACACATCATGTATTTGCGGCCCAGGTGGGGGCTGCATGCCCCTCTATGTATGGGGACCTCTGATCTACACCACCTCCTGGAGTCCCCTTGTCTTTCCATAGGAAAACATCGTTCACGCATTAGTCTACCCTTTGTTTCATCCCCTTGCTCTCCTGCTGCATCTGATAAGAGCATCACCCTCATTACAGTAATTAATTGGCTGGAGAAATGCAGCACCAAAGAACCCAAAATCCAAGTAGGCCCGATGTTCACTATCAGAAATTCCTCTGCCAGGAGCAGGCATTGCTGAGACCTGAGTTTTCCTGTGGTGTGGGATTCTCCACTGCTGATACTGTCCTCTGCTCCTGCACGTTTGTGGATAAAGAAAGGGTGAGAAGGGAGATTACTTGAGGTCAGGAACTCAGAGGTCCCCTTCTGGGACCTCTTCCATGCAAGCCCCTTTTGGAATCCCAAACAAACCACCTGCCTAGGGTTATCTGAGCTCCCTTTGAAGCCTCAGGACTCTGTGAAGATCTCTCCATTTCCCCCCCTGCTTAGTAAAGCTTGGGGGAAACAATACAGCGAAGCACTGCAGAAGCCACATCCCTCCATGCGTCTCTCCTCAATGTGGCAGCATGCAGAAATGAGATACTCTGTGCCCCCTCACATCATACTGGTATCTTCCCAAAGCAGCTCTCCACCCAGCATGGGCAGCCTGCGCAGCTCCCCGATGACCTGGCTGTATGCCTGTTCTGGTTTCATAAAGAACTGAGAAAAATCAGGGGAGCGAGACCACAGAGGAGTCAACACCTGCTCACAGAATGGGACCAGGGAGGTGAACAAGGGAGCTGGCGCTGGGGGAGGAGGCATGGCCAGGCAGGTGTGGGCCACAGTGCCAACTGTGGGGCTCAAGTGATGAGAGACATCTAAAGCAGAGCAGGGCCACTCACAAGACCTGCTTGGCTGCTGGCCGGATGTATCCTTCTTCCTATTTCAATACTGTTTTAATACCCCTGAGGCAACCAGATCTAACAAGCGAGATGTTTCACTTCTCCTTCTTTCCTTGTGGCTTGATGGTGTTCTAGGTTTTCTTGCACTCCCAAAAATGATGGAAAGGGAGAATAACCTTGGGGCTTTCAAAACTCGAAGATCATTGCAAAGTGCAGTGGCCACAACGGCTCCAAGGCCAGAGAAGTCAGAAAGGAGCTGGTTTGGTCAAACAACAGATCTGCCATTGTGAGGGACCCCCAAGCCTTATGTTGATTGCCCTCTCCTGGCCCCCAGCTCCCATGGGAAGCCCTAATTTGGGCCAGTGCTGAGCCAGATGATGCCAGGTCCTTCCTGCCTATCCCAAACTTCTCCACTTAGAATCATAGAATCATTAAGGTTGGAAAAGATCACTAAGAATCTAGTCCAATTACCAACCCATTCCCACCATGCCCACTAAGCCATGTCACTCAGTGCAACATCTACCCTTTTCTTGAACACCTTCAGTGACAGTGATTCCATAAGCACTTCTCATGGGGGGGAGGGTTTCATTCCTTTCTCAGCTCCTATATGACCACCACGTGCATCTCTGCGCTGGACAGGGTCAATAGTGAGGTGCAAGTACTCAGCCCAGGCCCTGTGGCTCTAATTGGCAACAGATGAAGCCAGACTATTTCCTTAGAGACAAGAGTTTTAACAATCCCTAAAGCCTCTCAGACAGCAGCAATATCCTAAATGGGAGCTTTATTCTCCCTAGCACTCAACAGAGCTGGCATTCAGACATGAAATGCTGGAATTCTTACTCTGGAGCCCTTCTTGGTGCTGGGAACCCTCCCCATGGGCCTGCGGTGTCTGCAGAGACACGGCCACACGATGAGCTGCAGGGGATGGGATGGCCATAGGCAGAGAACTGCTGGTTGGACTCTGAGATCTTCCCCATTCACAAAGGCCTCGCCGAGCAGGGACAGCAGTCCACAGCATCCTGGTGCAGGGGGCATGGAATCCCAAAGAGCAACTCTCAGTGTGTGCCAGGATGTTTTGCTCTCTAGGAAGCCAGAAGCTTCCCTGAAATTGCAAGACAAGATCCAACACACTCTGCCTGCCCCCTGCCTCACGCGTGATAGGGCTGCAGGAGCAACACTGAGCTCACTGCAGTCACCTGTGTCGTGCAGCTCCCATAGCTGTCCCCCATCTCCATCCTAGACAAGATGGAGGCTGCCAGGGCTTCATGGGAGCTCCCAGAGCTCCTCTCAGTGCCAGATCCTGTGTGAAGCTCACTGAAAGCCAGCGCAGCCTTACTGCTGTGGGATTTAAAAAGAAAGGAGGGTGGAAAAAAAGGAAGAAAAAAAAAAAGAAAAAAGAAAAAAGAAAAAGCCTCCTGGCCAGTCTAACTGCATTTGGTTGATCTGATTTCAGGCGTCTGCTAAGACACAGCATGCTTATTTATCATAATCAGCTTACTGCACAAGGACAGTGTTAACTAGGCTTTACCGGATTAAAACCTGCCAACTAATTCATAGCACCTCATCAGCCAGCGCGAGTGGGCCGACCCTCTGTGCTTTGTTCAAAACATGTTTGCTGCTGTCAGATGGAGGGGAACACCTGGGGAAGGTGGAAGGGTACAAATGCCCTATTGATCCATGAGCATTACCAGCAATCCTGCAGAGAAAGCGTGCAGGAAATAAAGGGGCTTGCAGTCCAAGTGCAGACAGGTTAACATAGAGCAGAGTCTTAAAAGCGCTGAGCAGAAAGGCTGTGTGGTGACATGTTCCCTCTCATTCAAACTGCTCATGGCTCTCTTTCTGACATCAACAGGGCTTTGTGTCAGTTGCAAAATTCAAACTAAACAGAAATCTGCAGATAAGCCATGTTAAACCAGCCTAGAGGTGCTAATATAGACAGATATGTTGAGGGGCTGGGGATAAAGTCATGCAGTATTTGTTTTAGATGTCCCAGAGAACAAATATTAACTGCAGCGGAGCCATGTCAGATAGATGATATCAAGTGAACAAGAAAACAGAACTTCACCCAAATTCACAGAATAAAATGTAGAAATGAAGTTATACTTTCTTACAGAACAAACAAACAAAAAAAACATAAGAGAAATCCATATGGTGCAATAAGGCTGGAAACCTCAGTGTCCCTGAGAATGCCCCAGGGCAAGCCCATGTCCCTCTGGCACCTGGGCCATCACACATGCTGCACCCACTCAACCAGGACTTGTCTGTCTGGAGTCCCGGTAATGCACAAAGCACCCAATCTAAATATTTAAGGTGCTGTGGAGGAAATTGCTCTATGGAGAATGCTCTACTTTACAGTAAACATCTATCAGAAGATTCTGGATCATTCAAGACAAGCTCCTGATAAGGACCTGCCATTTCCAAGTCATCCCTAAGTGCTAAAAACACATGCTTATTAAACAACCCAACTCCTTCCAATCCAGATGCCTTCCTGCTCCTGTACCCATAGGTACTCTCATCCATCTTTCTCAGGGAAGCAGGGACCAGACCACCAAGTGGAGGAGGATGCAGCCTTACAGACAGAGCTATACTGAATGCCCTTGCCCAGCCTTCCTACTATCATACAACACTTTGCCACCCACCACACATCCTCCTGTTGCTGTGGAACCCTGGAAGCCTGTATCTGACTACACACTCATAGTCTGGCTGGCAGGTTCTCAATTAGTAGGTTCTCAGTTAGCTTATGGGGTGCTCCCACAACCCAGCTACCTCACTGCAGCTGTTCTGATGGAGGACACCTGCAAAGTGTGTCTCCTGCAGTCCTTGACAGAAGAAGGAAATGAGAACACCAGAACACTCTTTGCATGGAAACCTCACACTGGGGGAACAAGGGAAGTGGTTGACTCAGAACTTTTGCATTTTTGAGGTCAGCAGAGCTGACACTGGTGCATGGCACGTTTCATAACGCGGTGCAGGCAGAACCAGGTGCTGGCTGTAAAATTCTTCTTCCTCCAGCTGAGCCTCCACCTCCTATACATGGGGATGAGCTTTGGTTTCCCAGAAACACCCACACCCTTACAGAGAGGCAGGAGCTGGGCTTCTCTCATAGATGGAGCTGCTGCAGCTGCGCTGGATCTGCCTTGGCCCCTGCCCACATCCCATAATTCCATGCCTGCTGGCTTCCCATTCCCTGTGGAACGGTAACCCTGCATCCCAGATGGGAGAAGTGGATGTAGATGGACTCTAGCAAAAATGGTGCTAAATGGCCAAAAAATAGAGGTGGGAATCATTAAAGCACACTGAGGACCTGCAAGGTGACCCAAGTTTCCAGGCACCAACATCCCTGTGTAGCCAGCTCACTTCTTCCACAGGTCAGTGCTGCTTCTCTTGGTGCCAGGACATGTACCAGGAGGAGGTGTAGGAAATAGCAGATGGCAGGATCATAGCCAGACTTAATCCCTCCTATTACACTGTTCCTGTTAACCCACTTTGGCAAGTTGTATGTTTCAAAGAGCTACTGGCTGCAGTTACAGACAGGCAATGTGAGCACTAAGCACTTATCACTAGGTTCCCACCTGGGGCCGGGCCCTGTTGGGTGGACCTCTGTCACAGCAGACTAACCAGGCTCGTCTGCTGCTTCCTGACTGTGCTGCTGCTTCCTTTGCAAAAGAGCAGTGTGCTGGGATGAAGCCACTGGCTGCTTGCTGGGGTTGGGATGGCATGGCATGGCCATCATTATGACACCATGTTGGGGAGATGCAGGGCAGCCACACACCTGGTTGGAGCACAGAGGCCTGATCAGTGCAGTTCGCTCCAGCTGGTTATATGCACGTGATCTTCTCCCCTCCCTGTATATCAGTTTTCCTACCTATGCAAAGGGGCAGTGTTTCTCAGAGTTCTCAGCCTGTGAACTTTTAATTCTGGGGCACTGTGGCATCACACCCCAAGACTGATCTACATGCACTGGTCCTACAGAGGTGTGGGAAGGATTCATCACCTAGACATGTGAGAGGCTGAAGGTTGTTATGATTAACCTTTCTCTGATGTGGAAATATGAAGGGATTCCAGTCTTTGGCCAGACTGGCAGGAAGCCAGGTGCTGCATAAACACTGATCCGAAAGACCATTTCCGTCTTAAGCCTTTTACAACCTAGGATGCTCTGCAGAAATCTTGTACACAGCAGTGGAGAATTCAAAGGGATGGTGGAGTAGTTAGTTATACGTGAACATGAAGAGTATTCAGAGCTATCACCAAGATGACTTTGCATCACACCGTGAAGAGTTTGTGGTGATAAAGCTAGTGGCAGTTTGTAACGCCTGTGTAGATGGATCCAGCATCCTCCACAAGCAGGGTGGTGCAGGCTGGGACTCCCAGTATATTCACAATACAAAGCTCTACCTCACCCTCCAGCAAACCCCGGTGAGCATCCGCCTCTCGCAGAACAAGCTCAGCCAGCTCAGCCCTCGCACTGCAGCCCCGTGACCCCGTCCAAGCAGCCCACAGCTGGCATACAGCCACACTTCCCCCCGGCTGGAAGCTACGTGGGGCACTTTGAGCTCCCCTTAGCCCACATGCCAAAGCAGAAGGACAAAGACTACTATGTGAGCAGAGAAAAGGCAGATGGAAAAACGTTTCTTCATCCACAGCATCACTTGAGGTAGACCCAGTGTTATGCACAGCAGGGCTCAGTTGTTAGGGTTTCTCTGGTGTACTTTCTTTTAAAAAATCCCTTAATTACACATGAAATGAGAATAGAGACAGGAAGGCTTCAACATAGGAAAATCCAAACCACTTCTGCTTCTCAGTTGCACAGAAACTCCTTCGACCCTAAAAAACCCACCTGCCAGAGCTCGCGTGGCACTGCAGGCCGTGGGTGCTGTTCCTCTCTCCCTGCTGTGCAGGGCTTTCCCAGGATGCAGCAGGCAAGCTGAACGCCTGCTCAGTCACTCCATCACTGCTGTCAGATATTTATTTATTTATTTTAAATAAACAAGGCAATGATTCATGAGCATAGCTCTGTTACCTGCTGCATAATGTTTGCAGAAAGGGTGGACTGGCTGTCAGACCAGTGCTTTGTTACTGAGTCTGCCTTCAGTTTGGGATAATTTTTATCTGTCCCTGAGCAAGTCACTCCTTTGTCCAACTTTCCTTTGATTTAATGGGTTAGATCATCTCACACTATCTCCTTCTGGGCACCAGTCTCCAGAAACTGCCCAGTTATTTTCCTTTTTTAAATGGAAGGTAGAACAGGGAGCACAAATTAATGTCTCTCCCTTTTTAAAATGTCATAAAGCCACTTAATTCTACTCCTTAGAGAGCAGAGAGCTGTTTACCTGTAAAAAAGTGCTATGATGAAGCAGGCAAAGGCAGAGGATAATTTGGCAAAAGGTGTTACTAAAAATGTGTCTTTTAATGGCTGGCAATTAGCTCAGGAAGGTGATGTAAGATCACTTGTCCCAGTTTGAGGGACCTGAGCAGAGATTTTAGCAGTGCTCCAAACATCCTCTCAGCAGAGGAAGCCCCGCTCATTAATAACTTAGAGAACATAAAAGCCTTTTGCTTGTCTTTAGGTGGGGTGGAGAACAAAAGTTGTTCCAGTTGTATAAGCAGGATCCCAAGATAGCTATTTTTTTCCATAAGGAAATATGCAAGTTCAAGGCTTTTATTTTTAATACAGAAGGAGCCTAGGACTATTTGTCATAATGTCAGATGAGAACAGCACCCTAGGGAGAACGGGGCTCTCTCCAGCCCTGGATCACGATTCTGGGCTGCAGAACACCGATCCATTTAGGCCAGCTCTCTTTAGCTGCTGCCTTGGATAGGAAGTGAAATAGGTCAATACAGAGAAACTAATGAAAATCCCACCCTTCATTAACATTTGCTTATGATATTGGCTCATCCTGAGTCATGACATAAATCTACCTGGTAACCCACATATTGTGCACAGGATACGTTTGCACTGCAATCAAAGAAACGATCATGGAGATGTTTACAGCAACCAGACGTTATATAATAGCTGTGGCCAGTCTTACTGGCTATATTGGTCACATAATTTAATATTTTCATGCTGATAACATAAGAGTAACAGGAAGCAGGCAAACCCACAGAAGTCCAGTCCACAAAAATCCTTCCAAACAAATTGACACCAATGCTGCTCTTCCACCTCAAAACTTCCTCCTGTGTCTCTCACCAGAGAAACCAGAGCACACGTTGGGAACATCTCTGACCACGCTTCAAAAGTATTTAGGTGCAGAGAGACAAAGCAGACTCTCCAGACAGGGTTTCCAAAGCACATTCCAGGTTAAGAAATCAAGACGGACATTTTAAGTTCCCAGAGAGAGTGGGAGTTGTCTTCTCCATCATGAAAGCGGGAGTCATCTTCTGCCATTGCCTGACTGGTATTCAGGAGCCGGTCTTCTCCAGTTATCCAAGCTCCTAGCTTAAGGTTCCTCAGGAGATGGCCTATCCCACCTCAAGGTGACAGCTGAGAGGTTAGGGTGGGATAACGTTCATAGGCATCTCTTGCCCACCCAAGCATCCTGTGAAAACACTCCACCTGCTCATTATGGGTTGCAGGAAATGAAACTGGGAAATCCTAAAGACAACCGTAAAGCAGAGTTTTTCCACTCAAAGTTTGATCTATTATTGTAATGAACGTTGCATCCTGTGACAGGAAGGTAGAAAAATAACAGGAAGGATTCCAGGGAGAAGAGGACAAACCTGCAGTCTGGGAGAACGGAGCAAAGAAAGTCTCTGCAAGCTCATCAGCTTCAGCTGAAAAATGGCTCTCAGCTCACCCCCCATAATGTGATTTGTATGCTGTTCAGAGCAATCATTAGACAAGGCAGTTAGCTGGCTCTGTTATGTATTATGCTACAGGTGCAAGGTCTGGCATCCCACATAATTGCTGCATAGATCTAGATTTAGCTTATCATCATTTTTATATAAGCTTTCAAAAGGGAAAGAGGAGCTCAGTGGTTGCCCTGTGCTGGGCTTTGGCAGTGATCCCTGGGCCGGGGAAGGGCTGGGGCTGGCCACAGAGCTGGGCAGCGCTGCACCCAACTGCAGAGAGCCAGGCCCAGAGTTTGGGAGAAGAAAACAATCTTATCACTGGGAAACTGATCCCAATCACCTGCTGCCTAGCTCTCTGAGGGCACCTTCCCCCGGCCATCCCTGGACTCCCAGCAGCACAGCCCAGCCCCGATGGCTGCAGCTCGGGGCAGTGTGTCACGGCGTCCCACTGACCGCAGCTCACTGCCCCGACAGAGTGACCCACACCTCCTGCCTGCCCAGAGCAATCCCTACCCCATCATTAACGCCGCTGCGGGGTGGGGCGCGGGGCGGAACCGCCGGGCGAGCAAAGAAAACCAGGGCACCGAAACCGGGCTGGTGGCCTTTGAGTCCCGTGGTCCCGGCGAGCAGCGGGAGCTCAGCGCTCACTGAGCTGACTCACTGGAGCTGGGCATAGCTGTGCTGGTCAGTGCCAAGAGCAGGGCAAAGCCAGCCCTCGTAGTGCTGCATGTTCAGTCGTTCAGCCATAAATCAATCGGACATCTGTGGACACTCACAAACAGCTCTGAGGTGTCTGGGATGCTGAGAGTCAATGAGCAGATGATGGGCATCTTGATGGCCAGCTGTACTGGAAAAAGAGCATCAGTTCCTGTTTTGGCTCTTACGTGTTCATGTTTGTAGGCTCCTTGATATTTAAAGCAGATTCTCCATTGCCTCTGGAGAGTTAAGTTCCCCCTTGTCAAATTAAGTTAAAAAGAAAAAAAAAGTGAGAAAAAACTAATCACTGTAAATAAAGTAAATTTTACCTTTTCAGACTATCAAATATAAATGATTTGGCCTGAAGCTTCACTGCCAGTTAAAGCTGCTAGCAGATGTCGCACACAGCAGAATCTGACCTCGGTTCATGGGTTATCATGTCATCTATCTTAATACCCCTCACACACACACTATAATGAGAGCACTGCAGCTTTGTGAGTGGTAGAATGACATGTGCAGGACCTTGTCTAGGGGCTGGTCTAAAACCAGTGGTGGTCTGTCAGTTCTGCTGCTCTTCAGGCAGCAATGGGAGCTGCTGTTGGCAGCGGAGCAGCTCCCTTCACCTCTAAGCCAGTGTTGAAGGAGTCCCCAAACACGAGGGATTGGTGAGGCACACCAGGGTGTAGACTGAGGCTTTAGGGCCTGTGAAGAACTGTGGCAGAAGCCCAGAGGAAACGATGGAGTTGTTGGGATGTGTTAGTGGTGCTGAGTTTGTGTCTATATGCACCAAACTGCTGCCTCCAAATCCAACTCTGTGATGGCCCGAGGAGAGTTTGGATTTATACCAAAGGGCACACTGCTTCCCAAGAGACTGTGTCTTCCTTGCTTGCAATTTGTCTTCTTGTAAAAGGGAAGTTATTTCTAGATTACCTATGAAATGAGTCATTGTCCTACTGCTACTCCAGGAAAAGGAAAAAAAAATAGAAACATTAAGGAGTAAAGAGTACTGAGCAGCAGCTTTGAGAGACTGGAACAGAATTCAAAACAAAATATTATCAGGAAGGGTCTCAGTTCTTTCAAACAAGGCCCTTAATTTTGCTCCCTGGGGGAAAGTGTTTGTAATGAAAAAACTACTGCTTACACTTTTATGGCTCCTGCAAGGCTGACTCACCTCTGATACACATATCATGGGACAGAGAAGAAATAGTATTTCCCATCCAGCATGAGGCTTTACTGCAGACATTCCCAGAGCACTTGGTTATTTTTTGGGCAAGCTCGTTACAGGCTGGAGCTTGATCCAGCAGCATTTCTGTAGAGCCAGACATGGACACCAGCAGCTGAGATACATGCTGCTCATCTTGGACATGTTTGATTTACAGAACCAACAAAATGCAGCACACTGCTTTCTCTTGCCCCTGCTCCCATCCCTGTACACAGTGCGAGTGTAATGTCAAAAAGGCTTGAGGGCAACTAAGATGACCAATTTGAAGTTCTCTGAATTCCTTCACCAGTCTCATTTTGAAATCTGTGTTGGTAATATCGAGCACGGACGATACAATCACCAAGTTGCCATTTTGAGCAACCTACAGGTTTTACTGGAATCTAACAAATTTCCAAGCACTGTCCTGGAAACCTTTGTGCAGTGCTTAGTAAAACAGCAGGACCTTTTTCTTGTGCTACCCAAAGGCACCAGAACTGTGTTAACATATGGAAAGCAACACAGCAGTATACTGCTTCCCTCACACATTATGGGCCAGGCTAGCTTGATCAGGGCCACATCGCACAGAGATTGAGCACCCTGTGGCTCTGTGAGCCTTTCCCAAGAAACAACCATCCCACTCCGACAACATGAAGGTTTCTGGATGCACAGGTCTTCTTCACCACCACTGAGCAGAATTATGTACTGAAAGCTTCCATCCAATCAGGGAACTGCAGATGAGCTTGGGGAAGATGGTGATTTTTGAAGCAGGGTGTTGTACCTATCAGGGACAGTGGCAGCCAATCCGTCTGGTCTCACTTAAAAACAGACCAGGGGCCATAGCTGGGCATCCTGTCTCTGACAGCAGCCAGTAGCAGATGCTTAAGAAAGATATAAACCCCAGGAAAGCCTGTAGTCACACTTCCCCAGAAATACCAGATATTTCCTGAACCAAAGATGGTATCTCTGTATTTAAGAGCTCTCCGTGGATTTTTCATTCGGCACTGTGTGCAGGACAAATTCTGTGAAAAATAACATCTTCTGTTGTTGGCTCTAAAAACTGCTACCTGATAGTTTCACCTGATTCTCCTTCATTGCCATTCCAGTGCCCCCCAAGATGTGACAGACCTCTGTCACACAACTCTCCGGTGTGACAGGTCTTGGAGATCCATCTTGGACCTGACTGACTTGTCTCTTTGTACAGAAGCTGCTTTGAGCAGTATCCACCTTTGCCAATTCTGCTACAAACCAACAAGCAGCCATCACAAAGTCAAGAGCCATATGACATAGCTCAGCTTCATGGGGACAGATGGCTTCAGGAGTCACCCAGGTCCAAGATGACAGTGGCTCCTTTGCTTGTTACAAGCCAGCATGGCCCTGATGAGCCTCCTGCAGCCCTCTTACAAGAGAAACGGAGTTAAATATCATAGAATCATGGAAGCATTAAGGTTGAAAAAGACTACTAAGATCACTAAGTCCAACCACCATCCCACCCAACCCACCCTCACCATGCCCACTAAACCACGTCCCACATTTCCACAGTTCTTAAACACCTCCAGAGATGGTGACTCCACCAAGTCCCTGGGCAGTCTGCACCAGTGCCCCACCACTTCTTCTGAGAAGAAATCATTTCTAATATCCAACTTGAATATACAAAAGAAGTTGTGTAGCTGATCCAGGAGAAATGCTTCTTCATCCTTCTGTTCTCTCAAATCTGGCAAATTGTGGAAGACAATCCGAAGGAGGGACCATGGCTGGTCATGTCTTGCACCAGGCCCACAAAACAAGAAGGAACATGCTACAGCACAACACTTCTCAAAGCAGTTTTTGTTAAGCAGCAAGTTCTGTGTAACCACATAACTCACTGAATATTGAGAATGTTTGTCTATGATGACCATAGATGAAGTCTCTGATACAGATACTCGTGAAGAACAAGTCACCAATGTCTGGAATCTCAGATATCCCTAAACATCCTCTAGGAAAAAAGAGCCCTGTTTACTGTAACCCAAGAAATGTATGATCCAGATGCAGGGAACCATCCTTTCTTTCTTCTGTTTTTAGTCAGGCTCTAAAAACATTGAGTCAGGTTTCAAACCAGCATAGCCTCTTGCCATCTTTTTTTAGTGTATGGCAATACAATCACTCAGCACTGGCACAATGACACAGAAGTCTGCAGCAGACCTCTATCTCCATTGTATACAGAGTAATAATTTGATCTGCGATCAGATCTGCTATCTGTTACCCATTTCTCCATCCACGTCCTGTGATCAGACCCATCCCTGCTAACTCTTACATGGCTCCTCTCCCTGGGCCATCCCTCGCATGGCCTAAAAACATCCGGCTGTGCCCTCAGGAAGCTACAGGAACAGGGGAAAGCATGTCTTGTTGCTCTGCATGTGCATATGTTATTTTTAAATCATCACGCAGAAGGATGCGGTTCCCATCAGCCAGGGTATGTTTGAGCTTCTGTGAGACAAGGCTTTGTATTTCTAAAGAAGAAAATGTGGCATGCGCTGCTGCCATTGCTCTGGCGATAACCACGTGGAGTGAGTGCTGTAGCATCAAGCCACATGATAAATTAAAAACATCCACTATACAAATTAAACTAGCCCAGAGAAGCTTTTATTTAGATGGTAGAAATTTTCTTAAATGTTTTCTTTCAGATATTGCTATGTAGAGGCACAATACACTTGTGGAAGCTGAGATTGGCTTAGCTGCTCTCTCTGCTGTGCTGCAGGGCTAGATCCCCACCTGGCCCAACTAAACCCAGAAGAGCCAGGCTTCTACTTGTATTAGATCTGGCTTGTTCCTCTGAAATATTCCCATTCCATCTCTATCCACCCATCTTATCTTGAATGGCATCCGAAAGCTTTTCCCTTCCCTTCTTATTGACCTCTTCATTTCCACCCCCACCCGCTTATTATCTTTGCACTTGCTCTGTTTAGCATGGGGATTTTCAAGGATACCACCCAACAGAAGATGTGTCTTCACAACACCTGAAATCCCCAAGAGTCAAATCTGGGTGTTGCAGCTATGCAAGCAGGTGCAAGGGATAAGGCAGTAACAGCCCAGCAAGTCAATCACCCACAGGTGTGTGTGCATGTTGATTTGCATCCTTGCTTTGTATTTTACAGGGAAAAGACAAGCAGGCTATTCTTTACTAATACTTCCTCAGAGTCCTAACCCATGATGTCAGCCTGCCTCCTTCCTGCTAGCACCAGCATTAGCTCCTCAGCCTCGTCCTGCCAATAACTGCCAACTGCTCACAGCCCCCCTGCTGAAACAGGTCGGGGAGCTTCAGCAGCTAAATCCTCCTCCAGAGTTCTGAACAAGTTTCACAAGGCACTTCAAAGATTCAGCAGCTGGAACAGTGATACAATGTCATGCGTTGCAGATGAAGTGCTAATACTGTCCATAATGGATTTGCTGGGATGTATTTCACGTTTCCTCCACCTGTTCCCCCTCTGGTGGAGTTCTTGCTTCCCCGGGGTTTTGTCTTCATAACGTACCGTGTCTGCTTGTGGGGAAGCAGTAGCTGTGGTTGGCCTTATTCCTCTGTACCTTACAGTGAGACCTTGTCTTGGATCCAAGAAGAGAGCAGTGATACAGTGCCAGCTTTCCCTATTGCTAGTGTTAGTACCTACAGCAATGCCCTGCTGTTCCCCTGTGTGGAGCCTGTCCCATATACATTTCCCAATCTGCATAGGGAGAAACAGCACAGATGTAATCAGGAAAGCGATATGTTCCCAGGCACTCACCCTGCAGATACTGTGATGAGTGTAAGGCAACCAAGCAAGCTCTGTTCACACCTTGAGAAAGGTCATGTGCCACAGCAGGCACCTACCCCATCACCTCCTGATACCAGAGCAGGTCTTGGGCAGAAGAAAAAAAAGGCACAGTCTCCTCTGAGACTGTTATGCTAGCCAGCTAATTAATAGCTTGTTGATTGCACTCTTAAAAGTAGTGCAGTTAAAGGAGGACATGCAGTGTATATCTTCTTTGCTTTAAAAGATGGTTATAAATGAATTTACTTGTTTCATAAGGCAGGATGTCTTGGCTCGATACATTATGTAATTACTCAGACCAGCTGGTATGGAGAATCACAACCAAAACCGAGCTCCTGCTCTGCAGCACAGATGAGATTTCTCTTCTCAGTGCTACACACTCAGTCCTGGTTCTGACATTCTGTCTACGTACCCACAGTGACGCGTTCTGGCTGAGCATATAAGGACCTCCTAGAAGCTTGCAGCTGTGAGAAGAGAAGAAGGAAGGTCTGCACCGTATCTGAGCAAGCAGGCATTCTTCCAAACATGCTCTCAGGCAGCTTAGGGGAAAGGGAGGAAAGGCTGAACATTAAGAGCTCAGGGTACCTGGGTCCTCTTTCCTGCTCTGGCCACAGAATTCCTGAGAAAACTCTGTTTCTGACCTCAGGTTGTCTTTAAGAACACCAAAAATTCTCCAATGCTTTGTTCAAAGCATCCATATACCACTAAAAATGGTGTGAGATCCTGAGTCCTTAAACTGCAGTGAGGGTCTGGTACCTTAAACCACACAGGACCAAAATTAAAGCTGCATTACAAGGAGGGCCAAATATCTTCAATTGCATCAAGGCCTGGATTTACATGATGGCTGCAACTGAAACATTTTGGGGGCTTCTCATCACAGCAACCAGCAGAGAAATGAAAGCTAAACTTGCACGTTAGCAGGAAGATCAATGGGCTACCACATCTCTACACTTAAGACCAGGGCAAGGCAGGCAACATACTGATGTAGCAGGAAAAGAAAGCAAGAATCAGGCTGTACAGTGTGTCACAACTTATTCCTACAGGCCTTGAAGAATCCCCCAGCGTCTCAGCACATCCCATGCCGGCTCCTTCCCCTGCTGCTAGCCCAATCCCCAGATCACTTTTCCTGCAAGTGGTGGTGGGGCCGGGCTTGGGAGCTGCACACATAAAATCCACCCAACACCAAACCACAACTTGTTTTTTTTAGCAGGCCTATTTTCAGCCCCAACAGCATGCAGACATGAAACACCATTAGGAGCCAATCCCACAGTCTGCTGCAACTGATAGCGGGAAAACCTTTTCCTCCTTCCACCCCTGCTTGTGCCTGTCTGCATCCCCAACTCTAGAGTAAGATTCCTGTTGTCTCCTTTGTGTTGGCGTTGGGGCTTCCAAGTTCCCCTTCAGCTCACTAATCCAGCAGATAATGCTCTGTTTTGACTTGCTAGGATGGGAAGCTCTGCAAAGCCAGGTTAAAACATCCAAAAAAACCCTCCAGTAATTTCATTGCTGAGGTCACAGCATAGGCCACAACCACAGGAAGAAGATCAGGGCCCAGGGCCAGTGTACCTTCTGGAACCAGCTTCATCTTCAAAGGAAATATGGTCAAACAGCGGCCTGGATGTAGTACTAGCTGTAATGATCCCAACAAGCTTTTGTTTTCTGCAGCAAATGAGATGTGTTTTGCTTTTGAAAACAGAAGAAAGAAAGCAGCCAAATACAGAAAAGCAACCTCATTTCTACAAAACGACTCACATTACTTAATATGTGTACTTAAGTGCTATATGTGGCATGCCTAGCAAGTCAGTGATTCTCTGCTGACCTTTGTCAACATCCAAATTTTCCATGGGCTCAGCATATCCCTACACGAAACCAATAACTGTCAGCTAAACAATTTAATTAGAATCCATCAACCAGTTAGAAAGACTACAGCTCAGGAACAGCTGTAAAATGAAGTCGTGCTGACAAACGCCAAGTTTTTTTCCAAACCTTCTAGTGTCCTTATCAAAATAAAACGACACCTTTATTGCTTTTAGGGTGTGAAGGAGAAGAGTCAGTGGGGAAAAGGCCTGAAAATCTTAATGCTAGGGAGCAAGCTTGAGTAAGTGGATGGAACAATCTACAGGGAGACTTGCAGTGTGGTGAGAAAACAACACATCCACATGACTGTCACATCTCCACTTACAGCAGCATGGCCTGCAGGAGGAACACTGTGCAATGGCAGGAGTGTGTGACCACCCCGTGGGGACCTCACTAGGATGCCCACCAACGCTGCCATCTGCTGTAGGTGCTCTCAGGCATTTGGGTTCTGCAAAAAGCTGTAATTAGCTGTCTAGACAAAAACCCTAACTTCCCACAGGATCTTGCTACTTGATTCTTACGTTGGCTTCTTTTGTACTGCAAGAGTCCATGCACCCGCCTCCTCTGAACACCACAAAGCCATTATAAAACTGAAACCTCCCTGCAAAACCCTGAAGAATGTTGAATGCTTCTTTCTGTCCTCTTCCTTCTGTTTACACAACACATTGATAAAATCATTAGTAGTCATTTAACATCTGATTCGCATGTTTGTTGTTGCTGTTGCTGTAATATTTTTGCCTTTTAAAATTCCAGAACTTGGCTTTCCAAGAGTGACTGAGGTTGTGTGGGAGAGAAGTTTGCATCTTTGCCAGCGCCCCAAGGATATGCTTTATATCTGGACTATTTAAAATCTCCTTCACCATCAAATGCGTTACCAGCTACCATCATTTTTATCTTGTTGTTTTGTATGACCTATTCTTGTTATCCTGCATAACCTTAGTTTAGCAATATCAGGTTGGACATTAGGAAAAATTTCTCCTCAGATGGAGCAGTGAGGCAGTGGCACAGGCTGCACAGGGAGGTGGGGGAGTCACCATTCCAAGGGGTGCACACAAAAAGTAGAGATGTGGCACTGAGGGACATGGTTTGGATGGCATGGTGGGGTGGGTTGATGGTTGACTGAAAGTCATCTAAAAGCTTGGTACAAGCAGAGAGCTTTCCCAGGAATCCTGATCTGGATTACACCAAACCACTTACTCAGCTATACCAGACTGCGTGGTACGGCGCTGCGCCAGCCCTCATCCAAGAGACAAACACCTCCTGCCATGGGGAGCCTACATGAGCTGAGTGCTCGATGTGTAATCAAATCTGCAGTAAAACAGTGCTGACAGTGCCTCATGGAATCCTATCAGCCCTGCAGCTGCTTGTCAGGTAGAGTTGTTAACTGAAGGGATGACTTGTATCTGAAGAAGCTGCAGTCAGATACCCACAGAAGAGCAGCTTGGGAGTTCTATGTCTTTGAAAGAGGTCCTTTGTTAAAGATGCACAGCAGCACCCACAGCTGATGTCGTCTGCTGCCCGACGCATGACAGTCTGAAGGGTTCCAGCCATGGTATCCCAAGGAGGGCTGCCCTGATGAGGCAGAGATCCTGTCCCTTCTCATTGTGTTAGGGACAAGTCATTCTGCTTCCCCAGCCACGCTTGGAAAACCTCACCCTTCATTTTATAATTCAAAACATTTTCAGTGCTGTGGAGGAGGGTTTGCTGATACTTCAGCAATGAGAAGATAATTGCTTAGTGATCTTGTAACTAGGAAGCAGAGTTCATTGCAGAATGGGGAAGGAGCTCATCACAGAATGGGAAAGGACAGAGAGGGAGGTGCACACTTCCCCCCTAACTCCTGTACTTTTCTGTGTTACAATTTAGTAGTTTAAACAAAGCTTCTACCACAAACTTGTGATATAGGGTGTATTCCAGAAAGCCCATCTTCTTGAGAATCAGAACAATATCTAAAACCCTCAAGTGTGAATAGCAAGAGCACAAGCTTCTAGTTGACAGGACTGAAAAATGTAAGCAGTCAGAAGCCTCAAAACAGAGGTGATTTTCCCATGTGGGAAAACTTACCTCCAAAGTTAATTCTTCCTAGCCCACATATTGTAAGGCCAGTCACAATCATACTACTCATCCGTTCTACTCAAAGCTGTGGTTGAGATGTATGGATAGTAGCAGACACCAGAGAGCCTGCTCAATTCTTTCACCATTATCACTTTAGCAGGAGCCACAGTGGCATCTCCTCCATTCCACACAACTCTCATTGTATCCATTCCTCGCAGCAAGCTGGGATTTGCTTTGCAGTGCCTCCATCAGAAGAGTGCCCAGTGCTTTTGTTGCAGCCAGCTGGTTTCTTTCATCTGGGCATAACACTCAACTGCAGCAGAATGACAAATAGATAAATAAGCAGCTGTGTTTTGTGGTGGAATTTGGTGTCCCGTTCTCTCCCTTCTCTCAGCTTTTTGTATGGAGAAGAACTGTCAGGAATAGGTGCTGGAATCCGGTCAGTTTGTCTAGCACTTACATCTGCTTTCTTTTGGAGTACTGCTGCATTTCATCTAATCTGGGGCTTCAGAAGAAGATCAGGGTGACTAAAATATTTATACTTGGAGCAACTAAAAGTAAAACCAGTTGTAGGTAATTCTTAACCAGTTTCACTATTTGTGCTGGTTATGCTTTTTGCTAGGGAGTTATTTTTCTCTCAAGAGAAATTTAAGAGAAGAAACACAAGGCCTATTAAACAAATCTTTTCAATCCAACTGCAAAATTGTTTGTGATTTCTTCCAGCGACATAAAGCCATGCTACACTGGATCCAGACTCCATTATAAGGAGATAATAGTAAAGGCTCACCTTGAAAGCAATTAATCTTATCTAAGGCTTTAATTGTAAATTGCATGAAATGATAATATGCTAAACTCAAGGCTGCTGACTACTGGTAATAGAATAGGATTTGTGTAGCCTTATTGATCTCTGTTGACATAATAACACTGAGTAGACAAGCAGAGGAAAAGATCGCATTTCCTTTGATAAGGGCTGCGTCAACTACTTCCCAATAGTCTGACAACAGGGAGGAAGAGAACAAAGATGTTCCCTTTGACTCAGAGGTGTGGGCTGTGCAAAGGTCCCCTTTCTTTAAGATAGAGGATTTGTAGGCTATATCCTCCCCTTTGATATTCTCCCTCGAGGGTGAGAGCCCATCTGAGCAGGGAAGAAGGGGTCCACCCTCTCCTTAGCCATGGCCACACATCCCTCCAGTTGGCAATGCTACTTTTGGAAGGCAAGCATATAAGGAAATAATTACTTTCTTTTTTTTTCCTCACAGCATTACTTATTTGACAACTCATTTTTCCAAACTAACTCACTTTCCATCACATCAGTGCTAATGTTGGCTTCAAGGAAGGAACAAGACCAGAGTAGACTTAACTTACATCTGCCTTAAGATGATGCGAAGCTGCAAATCCCATTGCCAACTCTGTAAAGGCTGTGCCCGCTTCAGGAACTCAGATGCCCCAGGGTGGGTATAAGGAGCTCTTCAAGAAGGGCTGCACTGCCTGAGAATACAAACCAGAGGCCATCTAGCAAACAGCAGGGAGAGAGCTGGGCAGTCATTTCTAACTGAGCAGTGGAGGGATGTAATAAAACCTGCGGGGGAGGTCCATTCATTCGCACACATTCATTCTCTCTCTCCTCTCCCTCTCTCATAGAAAATAAATGCCTTGTCTTTTGTATTTCTCAAAATATCCCTTGTTAATGTAATGAGGCCATAGGCAGTAACCTCGAGTCAGCATCCTACAGCAGTTCTGACAAGTCAGCAGCATCCTCACTGCTCCAAGGAATTGGAAAACACGAGCAGCACAGAAAACACAAACATCAACACGCAGAGCAAACGCGCCTGGTGCACCAGAGCAGCAGCAAAGTGCCTCCAGGGACTGTGGGGAGCGCACTGCTTGTTGGGGAGAGTGAACTTGGGGGACATAATGAACAGGCAAGGCACAGTTCAGCTTCTTAGGATTCAGAAAGTAATTAGAGGAGGCACAAGTCAGCAGAAGAGAGTGTAAACTGTGACTTCATTAGAGTCATCAGCACTCACCCCCTACTGAGCAGTCTCCTCTTTCCCTCTCCCCTGCCTCCCGCAGATTTTGTTACCGACACTCAGGGTCATCTCACGTAATGAAAAAGTCCACTTTAAAGCTTTCTCAAAATGCAACTTGGAATCTTAGATTTTCTGCTTGGGAAACACAGAGGAAATAAAGAAAATAAAATAAGGAGGAGGTTACTTAGACAGAGAGATGAAATGAAACTACAGTTGCAATCATCATGGATGTTATGGCTGGTGGAGCCCTCCACAACCCTTCAGTCTCCTGCCCAGCACAGGCAGCAGCGCAAAACCCACCCCCTGATCAAACCATACCCTGCTATCCTCCATCAGCTTTTCTGAAACCCATCCAGACACCTGACATTAATACAGCTCTGTGCTGAGTTCAATACAACTGTTTGCTTTAAGCATCAATAAAAGAAAAACCTGTCTGCAGTCAGTTGCCGCAATATACTGATTGGAATGGGATATGTGTGCAGGGCTAAAGGCTTGCTTTCAATCAATAATGGTTATGTATTATCATACCTTGGGATCTTTGGAGATGGATTTCTGATAGACCTTGTTCTTTCTCATTTGGCTTTTCACTATTCCTTGCACCTACAAGTCTTTTCCTGTGGCCAAAACAATATGGGAATTGTCATGAGGAGTGATCTCACAGCACTCCTGAGCAGGCCCCAGGCACTGTGGCAGTGTATTGGCATTGCTGCAGTAACTGGAACATGAGGAGACTTTTCCAGAACAGCATGGCGTGGAAAGGCTGGCTCTGCTACCCCACAAGGCCAGCCCCACATGGCCCAATGCATCACCTCACACTCGCTACAAGCTTAGTTTTCCAGAAAAAAGATCAAAGCTATGAGGTATTCAAACACAGAACTGCCTTGCTCTGTCCTGCCCAATGAGACAGAGACTTTGTTGGAGAATTAATTGCTTTTATGTCAAGAGAGAAACTTTGCACTGCTTCCACCTCATTCCCAGCCACACTGACCTTTGTTACACCTCGACTCTTTCAGCCCATCTGGCTATAAATTAGGACAGACAGGTTACACCCTTTCCTTCTCCTGTAATGCACATGAACATCTCTGCAGTGCTGTTGGCACACAAAAGCTTTTGCCCTTTCTGTTTGCCTCCCTTGATAATAAGCCATCCATTAAGGAGGCAGATGCAGCTTTAGCTGGTGATATCTTATGTAATTATGTGGGTGAACAACAGAGACAGAGCGAGTGGAAGATGGTGGAAAGCAGGAAAAGCAAAACCAGCACAATTTCCAGAGCCCAGAGAGCTGTAGCATAAGTGGCTTTTTTCTCCTTTGTTACATCCCTGATGCAACAGCTCGTGGAAAAGGTGTGCTCCCCAAAAACACTGAGCACAGCTCTTTAGCATCAGACCCATTTTAGATAAGTTTCAAAGCCCAGCTTATCCCACCAGTGTCAGGTTATTGTATCAGCAAGCAGAGGCATGGACTCCCAGAAGAACAGTGTTTTCCTTGAGGGGTGTGTGCCTCATCAGCCCCCCATTACTAGCTGCCAGATGTCTTTCCATTCACTTGATTCCTTTGGTATATTGTCCATTGTGTACTTGCTTGCCATTCCTTACCATGTGCCTATATCAACCTGGATTTCCAAATGCTCTCTGTCAAAATTGGTGTGGCTAATGCTGCCTTCCTCACTCAGCCAGGAAATCTGTGGTCTTCTAACAGAAAAACAGCACTCTTTGTACCAAAGAGGGAACAACATGTCTGTAATAAACAGAAGAACCTAAAACTTTTTCCAGAGGCCATACCAATTTCAATACCATATCAAAGTTCGGGTAGAACTAACAGTCACAGGTGAGATCTGGATTTGGGTCCCAAGTGACGCTTTGGCTCAGTCCAGACCTGTGATTTGTTCTGTGCACGTATGTGAATCTACCCCAGGTCTCCCAGCCTTCTGATGTGGACTACAAGTTTGGTCTTGTGATGAAAAGGAAAGGTGTTGGGTTAAGTTTGGGGCAAAGAGCTAATGGTCTTACCATTTTATTTTGTTCGTTTTGCCCTAGTTACTCAACCACCCCTGCCTTAAAGCTGATAGAAGTTTGGCTCACAGACCATCCCTGTGTATCCAATTCTGGCTGCCAGCCCCACATATACACACATTAAATCTCACCTAATGAGTAATTAACAGGGGATTGGGATACTTCATTTGCCTTACAGCAGCACACACACCTCAGGGAACGAAATAACGTTTCAAGGCTGGACACAAATGTACATAACACAGAGATTTCACAGTTTACCTTACAGATGACCACTGCAAAGTCCATACATAGGAGAAAACAGACGTAGGAGGAAAAGTGCCCTATGGGGCAAGACTCTACATTAACCTGGTAATCAGCAGGCTTTCTATGAAAGATTTTGTATTTTAGGACTGCAGCGCGTGGCTGAGATGAAGTACTGCTATTTTTACGTTACAGATTGGAAACGTAGGCACAGATATGAGAAATGTTCTGTACAAGATGGCAAAAGAACTTGGTGGCAGAGCCATAGATTCCCTCTCCTTACACCTATTTCTCGATGTTTGACCTCCAAGATCTTCCCTCTTACCAGAGGTCTGTGAAGCCAAAGGCAGTTCAGAGGAAGGATCTACTCACACAGGCATTCCAGGATATTCAGACAGAAGCTGGAAATCCTTTGTGGATATGCTGTCTCTGGAATGGAACTATGTCTGAGCCCAAAATACAAACAGCCTGAAAAATAGGTGCTCTATTGGGATCCACGCTCCAGAGCTGTTACACTGCCTGTTTTTCTACAAAAAAGATACTCTTATCTGCCCATTTTGTAGCTACAGACAGCCTTTGCATCACTGCAGCTGTTTCTCCCCACTCTCCTCATTTTTATGTCATGCTGGTGAAACACACCGTGTGGATTGTCCTGTACTTACCCATATGCTGGAGTGATTAAATCTCTCCTCACCTTGCCCGCCAGCACACCTGCACCGGGATGTACTGGGACCAGTTGGAGGGCCTGGGGAGGGCAGTTTAGTTTGTCTCTCAGCCAAAAATGCAAAAGAAAGCCTGCCAAGTAGAGGAGGTCAGGGAGCCTCGTCCAACCTGCTCTGCAGTGATGCCACACTTGGAACCCACAGATCAGCGCCGCTGATGCAAGTCCAGGGCTGGCTTTCCTCTTGCCAGACTGATTTAGTTTTGTGTTGCTAACATCCGTGCTGCATTTGCATTCAGTAACAGTAACATACTGTACAGTCTTTGCTTTTCATTTCTTGCATGGTTGGCTCCTGTGCCCACCACAGGAGCTGCTCTGTGTCCGCATTGTGAAAGCATTGTGCAGGAGGCAGTGATACCAGGCAGATTAGTGCAGGATCCTGTAAATACAGACCAGATAGGAATGAACATTCACAAAAGGTACTGAATTCATGTATTATGGACAACTTTAACTGACTTTGCAACAATAGAATACTTCGAGGTCAATTTTTGGATAAAATTTAAATAGCTACCCAGAATATATACATAGAATACTTGTGTACCTGTAGATACAGGCCTGCATAGCTGGAGGTGCCTCTGTTCATTGCAGGGAATTGGACTGAATGACCTTTAATGGTCCCTTCCAACTCAAACGATTTTACAAAAATACTGAAATGAGTGCGTTTCCTGATCTTTGACAGGGATAGCTTATAAATATCTTTTAAGAGCCATGAAAGCATTCAATGAAGACATCAATTTATATTTATCCCTCAAACTCACCACAAAATGACTACAGCCTTTTTTTTCTTTTGAAAAACAATAGGAAACAAACTGGTTTATCTTACTATACCTGCCATAAATACCTTTATGGCAAGGTAATTGCTAAGTGCATTGTGTTGAACAATTTGTTACTTTGTTAGGGGAACATTTGTCACGGCCTTTGGAGATGGCAGAAGAAAACTGTGACCTTTGGAAAATTAAATCTGGCATAGCTTAGAAGTCAAAGTTGATAAGGTTGTTTTTAAGCTTCAGAAGCATTTCCCATGCCTCCTGAAAAAGATGCAACTGCACTTCCACTGAACTGAAGCCAAAACAGTTTATTCCTGCCCTTTTACAACCATAGAATGACTTGGGTTAGAAGGGACCCGAAAGCCCATCCAGTAACAACCCCTGCCATGGGTTGGGTGCCACCCACAAGCTCAGCTGCCCAGGGCCCCGTCCAACTTCTCCTTGAGCACCTCCAGGGATGTGGCACCCACAGCTCTCTGGGCCTCACGAGGGCAGAATAGAGGGGGACAATCACAATCCCCTCCCTCTCCCTGCTGCCATATCCCCCTGTTGACACAGCCCAGGATGCTCTTGGCCTTCAGAGCTGCAAGAGCGCACTGCTGGCTCATATCCAGCCATCTGTCCACCAGGACCCTCAAGCTCTTCTCCGCAGGGCTGCTCTCTCTGAGTTCTGCCAGTTTGCAGGCACTTCTGGGCCTTTAATGCTCTGTGCCTATGTAGCTCTCAGGCAAGTGAATGACTGACTGAAGCACCGCAGGGCTTTGCACAGTGCACAGCCCTGCACTCAGCCTTGCAGGACACAACATCGTGGGCTGCCTGTGCTGGAGAGATCGCGAGCTTGACTGTGTGATACAAAGAAAGAGAGAGCCATTATCAGACACTGCTTTGCCAGGCTACACAGAGAGCCACCTCCGCAGATTGCACAATGCCCTCGGATGTTCCCAGCAGTGCCACAGGGTTGGCGCTCGGACAGAGAGGAAACCGGATCTCCTCCCTCCTTCCCTCTCAGCATGGGAAAGCTTAGGAGAGCTGTTGTATAGGCAAAAAGCCCTCACTTATCTCCTGGGAAAGAGCCACGCCGTTCTGGAGCATCCATGACACACAGTGCTATGGTGAGGAATCAGAGGAGCGTGGTGTGGGCCATGGGCATAGAAAGAAGCTGGCAGTTATAGAGTTAAAATTACAGAAGAGTTTAAAGGCTGTGGGGAAGGAAGAAATGTGGAAGAATGCTCCATTTGGTCAAAACTTTCAAATCTCTGTTAAGAAAAAAAG
Organism: Meleagris gallopavo; assembly: GCF_905368555.1. Taxonomy (NCBI): domain Eukaryota; kingdom Metazoa; phylum Chordata; class Aves; order Galliformes; family Phasianidae; genus Meleagris; species Meleagris gallopavo. The sequence continues at coordinate 25,286,406 of NC_139411.1, read as the reverse complement.
ATGGAACAAGGGCAGAGGAGAGAAGCCCCAATTAAGTAAGCTCCTTAAGTACGTATGTAAGCAAGCCCCTGTGTGTTGCTCTATCCATATGCATTTCAGAAGACGTGACACAGTCACTCATTTTTCATGCCTTAACTGAAATGCCTCATTTTTGCGGAGGTAGAGAATCTGAAGGAAGGGGATAAATGATACTCGAAGTTCATCCCATCTGGCAGCAGGATCTGCTGTAAGATGTAGCTAAGAACAAATCTCTTCTTGTTCTAAGACTGTCAAATTCAATGTTTACCTTTAAAAAAGGGAACCACATGAAAGTGAGGAAATTCATTGAAGTGAGCAGCTAGAAGCAGTGAAGCATTTGTAGATAATGTAATGCTGCTTGAAGATGTATAGCAGGCTCAGTGTAAGGAAAAGGTAAGCTGATGTGATTAGAGCATGCAACACTTCTGGGATGTAAAAAGACATTCTCCCCAAAAATGGAGTGTTAAGGAAGATGGAAAATAACACGAAATCTGACAAAGTGGATATGAAACTATAATAAAGCACAAGGAAATTAAGAACAACATGCTAGGGACGTAATACTGAACAAGGAGCATTTTTCAAGCAAGAGGCTGCTGGAGAGATGGCGGGGTGCAGGGATGTACGTGCAGATGTACATAAAAGCAGTAAAGCCGTCACAGGAGATAAGAATTAGTTCCTTCTGTCGCTATTCCTGGAGGAACTTCCACACTCTGTAAGAGGAGTGGTCATAGGGCACAGTTGCATTACACCATCAGCTGCACCAGGCTGAGGCCACTGTGCTTTCTTCGTTTTCCTTATTCCCTTCCTCGTCCCTTTCCATGTGTCAGCACCAGCAAGGTTTCCTCACCATGCTGTGCCTGGGCAGCACTCCGTAGCCTTTTATGGGTTGTGTGCTTCAGGCACAAAGCAGCTGGATGCTGTCAGCCCGCTGGGATGACTCATGAAGGTTGGCATGGGCTGCTATTCTTTACCTGATACAAAACTGACACAAAGCAAAACATTCACTCTTTGTGCCTCATTGAAGTCCTATATAAATTAAGATAATGAGCACCTCAGGAGGTTGCCTCAAAAACTAACTGATATGGCCAAAGCTCTGAGATTCTTGGATACACATACAGATTATTTAAGCAGCTTTTAAGCAGTTCTATTTTAAATGTGAAACAGACACTGTTACATCAAGGTCCTTTCAATTGGATATGTGACCAAGATGAAAGCAAGGCTCTGGAACTGATCATCTTCAAAGCGGAAGCACCTGGGGCAGCTGCTGAGCACGGATGCCAATCACCAAACAGGCACTGGAAACGCGAAACATTTTGGGTGGTGATTTGTTACATCAACCGTTCTCATCCGGGCTGGACCAGCCTGTGAATCAATACAGCATGGACATACTGTGACAGACAGAACTGCTGCAATTACTTCAAGTAGGGGTATACCAAAGTTGTATTCCCCTTTCTCAACTTTTCTGCTTATTCCATAATTAAGCCATTTAAAAAACTTTGTTTCCCCTTCAAACACCTCCCACGAGCACATACATTTAGCCATGCAGCAGCAGGTCTTAGTTTCAAAAGCAAATTTTTACGTCCATTTCTAGTTTTTAAAGGTAGCTCTAACAAACTTTACTAGGAGCCACAAGGAGAGCTTTTACCCCAGAACAGTGTTCTCTGAAAGCAAGCACAGCCTGCAATGCAAATATATAGCTTTCACAATACTAATCAAAATGTGTTAACACTAATCAAAACAAAAATTAAATTAAGATAACAAGCCTTTGAAGATCTCATCTTTTTCTTAAATAGATTTAGAATTTCCTTGTCACATGGATCTTTCACACTGAAAATTCAAGTGTTCCTATTCTTCAAAAGCATGAGCGTGGTCTCTCTAAGGGCATTGCAGATTTCTCAGGGTAGAAAGCCTCTCTCCTATCTGTCCCAGCTGTGCTCCTGCACCACAGATGGAGGGCAGGCAAGGTCAGTGTTCAGATTCTTCTTAGCAAAGCTGGAAATCTTGGTAAATGCTTTGGATGCATAGGGTACTTTGCTCTGTACATCCTTACTTGAAATATCACACAATCCACTCATGCCATATGGTCTAACAAACAAGCTTAAGGTTTAGGCTGCTGTTGTTTCTTTAAATCAGACCTTAGGTCACCAACTATTAGGCTTTCAGCACTTTGAAGCTCACACATCTAATTAAATCCATCTCGCTTCCGTACCATCCTGAGTGCTGACCTGGAATAATCCAATGTCATCTTTGTACTTTTCAGTACTATGCAGAAATCAAGCTGTCCCATTTCTCACTTTGGGATTAATAAGTGACTCTCAGCTAACCGAACCTCCTGACTTCCATGATACATCCAACTCTCCCATTTCCAAATATTCTAGCCACTTCCAGGGCTGTTCTCAATGGTCTCAAATCAGCCTTGCAGCCTCAAATGCCACTGTGCCCATCACATCTCTGTGACAAACAGTTGCTCTTTTGCCAAAGATGCATATGGAAAGCTCAGGGCAGAGAGGAGAATGTGTGTCTCACTCACTTCCAGCTCTTCAGAGCACCCAGCACCTAACCCAATCACTGCACCAAATTTCTTTCCCATTTTCCCTTCAGTAAAAAGTAGGGGCCAAATCCCACTGACACCTGCCATCATCTTAGCACAGACTTCACAGCCCCACTGACTTCAGCAAACTCTGCTCAAAGCTCTCTGTTCCTGCCAGCTTTCCTGTGCTCCTGGGCTTTGCAGGGTAACTGTTAAGGACAGAAATAAATCCTTTGTTTACTCTAGAAACCAAAGAACTGCTTTAACCTCTGGCTAAAAACAGGTGCATTTTCCTATCAGGTTCATGAGTCAGTCATCCCAGCACAGAGCAGCGAGCTGGGAAAGCCCAGAGCTTGCTGGAAAACAGGAAAGAATGACTTTTTAACTGAATGGTAGCAAATGTCTTCATCCGGTTTTCCTGGGTGGCTTTTTTCTTTTTAAGTCATGTTAAATCATTGGTTTAACACAGCTCAGGCCTGTTCCTCACATGTTCCTCTCCAGTGTGGTATTCCAGCATCATGCTCACTTTGGGATGGAAAACATTGCCGTTGTTGGACTGCTAGGGGTAACAGTATGTATAACATGCGACTGCAGAAACTGAGCAGGCAATTAATACCTCTGTAATATATGGTGTGCTTGGCCCAGCATAATCAGACTTTCCAGCAGAGAGATTTGTATAAATATATTTGTTTATATGTGAAAACAAAGTGCTCCCTTTCTGTGGAACTGTTTTCACAGAAAACAGCATTGCTTCTTGCACACCACATGGACAAGAACAACTAAGGAATTCTTAAAAGGTGACCTTCCAAAGTAACTTCTTTTTTATGAACTAAAAAAAAAAAAAAAACATATTTGCTGCAATACCTTTCCACTCCAACCTTAACACTAGAAACTTAGGTCTGATTGCCCTGTTTTTCCACAACTGAAGACTTACAACAGCATCCCAAGGAGCTGCTCTGAGGATATTTCCCCACTGCACAGTTAACTCATGTTCTGACTCCATCTGAAGTCATATTACAAGAACACACACAGGAGAAACCTCTGACCTGGCCAAGGTGTGCTCCCAGTCCAGACCAGCATACCCTGTTGTCTGTAGAGAGCAGGTAGGACTCGTCTCTGTCTGTTTTACACTATGAATACAGAACTGAAAATTAAATAACATACAAGTCACCCATTTTGTCAGTTTCCCCTAGATCCCCTGTAGCAACCAGGTGGCTGGGCCTGGAATCCTGTGCTTCTGAACACAAGAAAAGAATGGCTCCATGTCCAGAAACAACACCAACAAGGTCTCAAAAGTGTGATGGTTTTGCTAGTGCCTCACTAGGTTATGGGTTTTCGAAATAAGGAGTTGTCATCATGTCCACAAGCAGCAGGGATGTTCAGGAGAGTTCTCTGCAGGTCTCTGTTCTCCAGAGAAGATTAGTGAATGAACAGTGAGGAAAAAGTCCTGCCATTCTTGGCACTCAAATTAAAGTGGATAAACGTGTCTTCAACATAATGGAAGAACACATACCTAAATCCCTCTAAACAGAGCTACAGATAAGAGCAATCATCAAGCATCCCCACTTTACCAAAGCCAGTCTTCAAAGGCTTTCCACTTTGTTTTATCACATTAACCACAGATATTTCCAGTTCCTGTCCATCCCCACTCCATTCATCCCACCTCATCCTGCTTTGGGTCGTTTTGAATGCCATCAGCACCATTTAGAAAAACAACAAAGTCAATTACCTATGTCCATTAAGCTATCCCAACTGTACATTCAGCTGGTTGGATGCATCCCTCCAAATGACGATTGAATGGCAGCTTTCCATCCCCATGGGCATGAATTGGAGGTGCCACACAGCTTTCTTGCCACCCAAGCCCACTCTAGGGCAAAAGGAGGAGGCCAAGGGACTGCAGAGCCACATGTCCTTGGTGGGACAGATGCAAGAGGGATGATGAGATAGATGCAATACCTGTACATGAGAAGAGTCACATTAATCAGGGTTTTTAATGAGTCTTAGAGGTCTACAGAAAGGGTGCAAGAGTCACTTAGGGGTCCACAAGCCTACTTGGTTAAGTCAGGAGTTAACAGCAACAAGGAATAAAGATCTACATCTTGCTGAGAAATATTTTTTAAAAACCCAAACACCATTGCCGTTAATCCAAGTTGTGTGAGCCATGAGAGCAAACTTTAGTAGCGAGTGAAAGAGAAATGATGGTAGAACCGTGCTACTATTCAAAAATATCTCCATCTCAGTGAGGATTAAATCATGGCTTTCCAATTCTCCTGCATGCTTCTGAGCCCTATGGGATTAGTCCACCCTGAGGGCAGCCATGCACACACATGCACTGTTATTTCTGGTTTTCTGCTCAGAGGCCAGTTTCCTCAGAAGCTAGTTCAGCCTGCTAAGAGTTCAATACACTCCAGACATCATAAACACATGTGAGAATCCACTCCTGCTTTCACCATCACTGTTTAACCAGCATGATCTCTCCTAACGATGGAGAAAACAGACTGGTCAAAAAAGGGTGTAAAGTGATCTTTCTGCACTGCCAATACAGATTGAAAGCTCTGCGGAATGGGAAGGTGATATTTCTGTATGCTTTCACAGCAGAGGGAAAGGAGATCAATAAAACAGGAAAACGTACCCCGCAGCTGCCATGGTACCAGTCCTACAACTCACATCTTTCTGGGTCACCCAATAACAGCACGTTATCGATAAATGAGAGCTAAGAATAGGAAGGACAACGAGTGGAGAAAGCAGTGACAACAAAGGGAAAGCTAGATGGGGAGGAGGCAGGGACTGATGAACATGAGAAAATTAGGAGCCTGCAGTTAGCCCTGGCCATGCACTGTGCAAAAGGTGACTGAACCACCACAGGTTGGAGAAAAGAAAATCCCTTGTGCATTCCCAAAACAGCCACCAGCTGTTCTGGTCCTGAGGTGACTAATAACTATTTGACACTTTGTGGCTTTACTGGAAAGTTCGTTTATTTTGCTTTATTTTTCCCAGCATATATTTTGCTTTATTTTTCCCTTGCTGAGTTCCAGAGAAATAAAGAGGGAACTCAAATAACAATTCACTTCAAAGCTGCAAATGTCAAAGTGATGTTCATGGGAGGGAAGTGGGGAATTTCATTCCGTCTGTACTAAAACATCCCAACTCAATCACGCTCACATCTGGCACCTCAACACATCCTGCAGCAAAAGGCCCAAGAGCAGAGAACATGAATATGCTCCAAAGAGAGAAATCGTAGACTGGTCTTTAACAAAAGATAATGTGAGCTGGGTTTTGTTGCACCGTGCTCTTCTTCAGCTTCTTGTGGCACTTGGGGACACGGTTAGTGGATATGGTGGTGATGGGTTCATGGCTGCACTAAGTGATCTTAGTGGTCTTCTCCAACCTTAAGATTCTACGATTCTAATTAGCCTTTCTGGTTTGCCTTATATTTCCCTAGTCTCTGGCTGAAACCCATTACACCTGCTCTCCAGGTTCATGAGAGCACTGTCAGCCTCCAGAACCTCCCGTATTCCTTCTCCAAGGCCCGCTCTTGCATCACATCACCCCGCAGCAGCCCAGAGATGTCAGTCAGGGAACCATCCTGGGGCACTCACACGATGCCATCAAAAAGCCACCGTGCAAAGTCCTTGTCCCTTCCTCACACAGCCTTCTTGGCACTTGTCCCTACAATTCCCATTTTGCTGGAAGGGAGGAGCAGGAAAATAAACATGACCTGTGCTTCTCCAGGATATGCTTGCAGCCCAGAAGCTCCTTTGTCAAATTAGCAAAAGGAACTGGCAGAAAGGAACCTGTTCTTCCAGCTCTGCCTGTCACCTGATGACAGGAGCAATCGATTCCAGATGCAAATAAAGTGTTACGAAATTAGTCTGTTGTCCTTGAAAAAGGTTTGCAATGAGAGAGATGCATTCTTTTTTTTCCCCTCCTTTTCTTAGTAAGAAGTTCTGAAAACAGAAATAAATGTCAGCTGAATCACCCGGAGGTGCTTAGTCTGCAAGTTTCTCAAAACACAATAGTGAGGGCTGAGATTTTGAGAAGCTGGAGTCAAGTAAAAAAAGAGGGATAGAACCATGACGGCCCCTTTTTCCTCCCATTTTCTCAGCATCCTTACTTGCACTATCATCAGAAATACAGAAACATCACAGAGGCAATTCAGGAAGCTCAAAAATGTTAACTTTTGTTCCTATTGAGCTTGCATTTTCAAAATGAGCCTTATCAAGTGGGATGAGGAAAAAAAAAAATTTCTTAAAAAAAAAAAAAAACAATAAACAAGGAAACCACCCACAAAGCACAAACACCACAACTCATGGTTTCAAAGTGAGCGTTTCATGTAAACCCAATTCCCAGTTTTGTGAAGTTGCTGCTCAGAAAAGCTCCAACCCACAAGTAACTCAGTTACAACATTTTTCAGGCCTGAAATTCTCAGGACTTATACTGCTTTGGGGAATTTACATTCTCTCCTCCTCCTCCTCCCCTCCCTTCCTACCCTGCTACAGCAAGTCAATCCTGCCTTCAGTGCTGATGGTATTGAATAGGCAAGGCAAGGAGAACCTGATCCTGATTTTTTATGGCTTTGTCCTCAGTCACAAAGACCAGATGGGCAATTTCAAGCAGAGTGATTTTTATGTCTGAATGGGAAACGCACACAGAACAAGTTAGCACAAAAGCCAACCTTCTGCACTGCAAATCCCTCCTACGGCAATCCTCAGAGCTGAGCACAAAAAGCTCCCTGCCCCTCCAGACCCCTTGGAGAGGGAAATATTTGCAACACCGCAGTGCTTTGTAAAAAGACATGGCATAGTTAAATACACCAAGTTCATAAACCAGCCTCTTCCTTCGCAGAGGATACAGGATGGGTGAACAGCGAAAAGCTGAGCTCTGCTAATAGATATGCAGCCAATCCTTTTTCTCTTGTGCAGGGTCTCACGTGTGCACATACTTGGTGTGCACGTAAAATGGTGCAAGATTATTTGCATTCAGTCATTACCTCTTACTGAATGGCTACAACAGGAAATAAACATTTCTACCAGCATATTTCACTCCACTCTCCAGTATTTCTGCCCATCTCTTTGCTCTGACTTAAACAATTATTTCTACACTTACACGATCCTGATACTAACAGACTCACCTATACTGATTAAACTATTGTAAAGAGATTACCTTCAGTTAATCCTCATTGTCCTATAGAAACAAATTAGAACAGCATTTGAAACGGATACGAGCCGACTCAACCTGTGAATCTGAAGCTTCTGTTGCCTGAATGAGTATGTTCTCATTGCTTCCCTTTCCAGAACTCAAACAGGACATCCAGACCTATATAGCCCTTCAAAATTCATGCCCATAACACAACACAAAGAAGTTAATTAACAATCAGTTTATAATAATAAATTGCTATGTGCTTTCTGAGTATACCTGAAGGACATAGGCTGCATAATAGCATCTCATGCTCACTTGAAAAAAAAAAAAAATAAATAAATCATATTTCATACTGAAAGACTTGTGTTATTCTGGAAGTAAACAGTCTCCCTTTATGGCACCACCCACCAAATCCACTTTCCAGTGTGAGAAAATGAAAGGGTTAATTTCTCTGTCTCTGGTTAACCTTTCCAGGCTATTTAGTTTCCTTTCCGACTCCATCCCATCAGAGGCATGTGAGGTGAAGGATAGAATTACAGACTGGGCATGTTTCCTGTACTTAGTGGGTGGATAGAGCACAACTTCCGCACTAATAATGTCAAGGTAATTAGGACATCCTGCAAAACCTGTAACAGGGAAGAAATAACCATTGTTTATTGTCAGTTCTGCTACTGAGGTGGTGGGTTCCTCTCGTAACTACTCTTGCCTTTCATTTTGAACTCATCTCTAACTTATCAGAGATACAGTTGGGCCAAGTCCAGGAGCCCTGGGACTCCCACTACAGCCCTGCACTAAAATCTAGCCTGTATTGAGCAATCACCAGAAAAGAACAAACCACACCTGTAGATCTGAGTATGTGTGGTATTAAATAGAAATTCAAACTGAGATAAAAACTGGCAAGTTTAGCTCTTCTGATTATGCACTTGTGCATTCTTTAATAAAATGTCCTGCTTTGAAAGGGATCCACAAGGGTCATTGCTGTCCAACTCCTGGCTTCACAGAGAACCATCCCCTAACAAACAAACAAACAAACACCACCACCAAACTCTATGTCTGAGAGCATTGCCTAAACTTCTTGAACTATGGCAGCTTAGGACCATGACCCCTGCCCAACCTGACCCACCCCTAACATATTTTTACACCATTCCTTTGAATCCTATTGCTGGTCACCAGGAAAAAGTGCAAAGGCCTTTGCATCACACAGTACAAAGATACGAAGTTGGGGGTTGGTCTTGATGATCTCTAGAGGTCCCTTCCAACCCCTACAATTCTGTGATTATGTGAAGTCAGATTATTTTATTAACTTTACCCCCCAAAAAGGATTGCAGGTACGAAAGTCAAGCCTTGCCCTCCATCTAGGTACCTCCTTCCCAAAGCTTCAGAATACAATCTGCTCCTGGAGACCAAAGGCCTTTCAGCTTACCTTAAATGCACCTAATAGCTCAACCTCTGCTTTTGGATCACATGGACATCTACCAGTGGAAGGAATGCTGCTCTCTCTCTGAAACATCTGCTCTGTCTTTAGATTATTCAGCAGTAGCTTTACACCAAAGGCTGTGCTCACCAAAACTCAGGCATTTTAGTGTTTGCAGCACAACCTCCACTCAACCACCCAGCTATAACTGAAGTGGGAAGCACCTCTCCTAAGCAGGCAAGCTCAGGTGCAGCTGACCCACCGTTCCTCCCAGCCCAGTCTTAAGGGCCTGATGCCATCAGACACCTGCATCCATTCTTCATACAAACACCTGAGCCACCAGGCTGCAGTAACATGTCTCTGGATCGGTGGTTTATCAGGGTGACACAGTCTCAACAAGACGGTTCAGAAGTATGTCTTTCACATTGCCTTCTTCCACAAAAGAGACCCCAGTCTTGTGGCTGTGACAGCTCTCGGGCTGATGAGGATGGGCTCTTGAAACCCTCAGAAAGGGCTCTCCACTCTATGCATCCCAGAGAAAAGCCCCAGAGGACAGCAGCACCAATCTCCGAGTGGTGACTTTGGGTCATGAAGCCCAGCAGCCCCTTGAGGCTCTGTGGGCAACACAGCAGGGTAAGATTTAAATCATTCTGCTCAGTGTTTCCTACTGCCTCTCCTAGAAAGCTTCTCTCTTTGACAGGCTTAAGTGAATGTTATTTAGGCCCAGGAGCTCTTCCTCTGCCCTTTGGGAAGTCAGATTTTGGATAAAAGTAAACAAGCTTTTCTTGTGGGACAGGGAATGTAGCTGGAAGAAAATCAGACAAGCTTTGGATACCTGGAACTTTTTAGCTCTTTTTCAGACCTCCATTTCACAAGATTTTTAGCAGCAAACAACTGACCCTGCAGGTTTCTTATGAACTGTTTCTCATCTCACTAAAAATATACCCAAGATGATAGGATCGCATGGGTGCGACTTTGGGAACCCGCCCCAGCCCAGGTGTCCACATTCACACGAGGGGACGAATGGGAAATGAGACAAATGTGAGACCTTGTGCAAGTCTCTGCCTCTCAGAAAAGATCCTCACTTGGCTGTTCTGGCTGCAGTCGTCACAGCCTGTGCATGCAGGCAGATGCCAGCACAACCCGTCCCTTATCACAGGAAGGAGCTACGTGGTCAGATGCAGACAGTCATATGGCAGCTCAGCTGTGCTGGAGAGCTGCTGGGTTCCTAAAGCCATTTAGATGCATTAGCAAGGACCATCTCAGCAGCATTTAAGCCTTGGCAAGGAACGTGACTGTGCAGGCATACCCTTGACTGGGGCCATGGTTACTAATTCATGTCCATGCTGCCCAGCCAAACGGGCCTTATGTCCATTATGGAATACAGATAATGATCTGTTAAATCACTGCTCTTTCCTTTTGTAAGATTTCCTGTCTGCTGGGTGCTGATGTTTGTAAGCGCTGCAAGGAAAGCAACATCGATTTTTCCTCAGGTGGAGGATTTCAGGATGCCACGTGCCTCTTGTTTACTCTTCCAAACACTTCTCTGAGAGCCGTGGCTTTGCACACATTGTAAGCACAGCCTGCATCAATATCCTGAGGGGAACTGTGATTCTTAATTAACGACAGAGTCCTTCTAAAAGTGTCTCAATTAAACTTGTACATCAGGGCATCAGTGTGCTGGGAAATTTCCCATTCCTCTCACATGGAACAAGCTGTTGCCATCTGCAGAAGATATTGACAATAATGCTGAGTTGATAAGCACACTGCTTCTGGGCTTGTGGATAGAGCTACCTGTTATGCCTTTTCCAAAGGGGCTTGTGCATAATGAGGTCCTGCACTTGCTTTTCAGAGCTGCTAGGTTTTCTAACTGCACTTGTGATCATCATCAAAATCAGACTGTGCATTTCAGATGAGAGAAAGAAGAAGGGAAAGTGGATCTTAAGTTCTGAAATAATTAAAGATGGCTCTGAAAGAGTTTAAAAAAAGATGAGATTGTGAAAATAAGTAACAGCAAAAGTCAACACAGAATTGCTAGCTATCAGAAGATAATGGTGGTCTGTAACAGTGCTTTTCACCCTGTAACATGACATTGGCGTCGAAAGTCTGGTCTGCACTTAGAATTTGCTAGCATAATTATACTGCTAAAAACACCAGTGTAGCTCTGTTTGGACACACTTATTTCAAAATAAGAACATTCATATGGGGTGGAAATACTGGTGTAACATAAAGTATAATTATAGTGGTAAACTTCCCAGTGCAGACAAACCCTAAGGAGAAAAAGTTTGTCTCCTCTATTGTGTGCACTGATTTTAGAAGCCACCTCTGACCCACAGTCTAAAGAAGGAACACATCCACCCCAAGGACAGGTCCCACTGCCTGCATGTTTCTCTATTTGCCAGTTTCGAAACAAAAAGCTGAATCTTACAGGAGAACTCACCTTTCCACAAGAGTCTGGAAGGAGGAGGTTTATGGCCAAAGTGACTAAGTGACAGCAATGCCTTTGGTCTAGCTCACTGCTTCCTCTTTGCAGTTCTAACGTGGGAAAACAAAGCTGTGGGATAACTGGGGGTGGGGGAAACGCAGGCATGGTTGGTCCAGGCAGTGCCTTTCCCTCAAAGAGAGAATTCTGAGCACAATGCAGCCTGTGCTTCCAGCCCTCTGGAGGAGTGAGGGCCGGAAGAGGTTAATGATTGACCCTAACCCACTGCCTGAGAGTGGGCTGAATTGGGGCTGAGGCAGCAGAAATTCCTGCTGACGGGACCAAAGGGGTCACCTACTGATAGACTTCAGCTCTACGCACGCTCTGAAGAATGTCCCTGCTGACAATGTTGCTCAGGCCACTGAAAAGGTAGGAACCTCATTGGGCTGCTCTGCTGCAGGACTTTTCAGCCATTTTCCCTTGAAAATGAATGATTTCAGCCACAGGACTTAGGCACTGTAATCCCAAAGGCCATCTGTGAGCAGCCCATGGATCTTCCTGCCAGTGCCTTGCTCAGCCCAGCCCGCAGTGACACAACACGTGGGTTTCAACCACTTCCTTTGCAACACTGCCTCATGGATCTTCCCACCAGGAATGCTATTTCCCTTTGCTAAGCTCTTTGTGTTATTTCAGTCATATCCAAGGAGCTATTCTGCTGCGTGACTCAGCCCTTGAAGACATACAGCTCCTAAGAGAGGCAGGTGTAGGCTTTTAGTCCCAAGTGTGTTGCACCAAACCCACTAAAAAGTATTAAGAGTGAAGACAGAAATGCTCTCTCTGGACCCAGAGACTTTTTACTACTTATTTGTGCCAAAGGACTCTGGAAACAAAGGAGAGAGGTCACAGCCTGGTTAGAGACAGAATTGGTTCTGCTCAATGACCTCTCCACTGAGACCTCCAATTGCTCCCTCAGCTAACTTCTGAATAGAGAAAAGTTGCTCTGAGTTCTTCAAATTTTTGGATAATTTGTTCTCAGAGCTTTGTCTGCCCCCAGGAACTCGGAGGTGTCGGGGAGGCATAGGAAAGAGCCTCTGGCAGAGGGAGTTTTTGCCTGTGCTCTGGCAAATAGAGCGTGGCGGGACACGGTGAGTGGGAGAGGCCTTCAAATAATACTGCGAACATAGTTTTGTGAATTTATCAGTGGAAACCCCTCAGGAGAGAAGTGAGTCACCAGAGGGTTTCACAGCAGGCTGCAGACATCACCCAGCTGTCAGGGAGGAAGCAGATTCCCTTCATTTTGCAGCGCTAAGCAAGCGACACGTTTGCACCAACATTATGTCAGGAAAGAGCACTTAGAAGGGATGACTGATGCAAGCAAAGCAAAGTTCTGCAAGGACACTTTTTTAGAGGCCCTTTTACATTTTGCAGGGCTTCTTGACATCCAGAATGCCTCATCTTGCCTCATGTGTTGTCTGCAGGAGGAGCCCAGCTGGAGCATTCAGACTGTGTTGGGCTTCAGCCCCTGGCTGACACCTGTGCTCGTGCTCAGCTGCCATGGGCTTTCATCAGACCAGAGTCACACAGAATATGCACATATTTTAACATAATCCCTCAGGATAGAGGGGGAAAAGTCTTCTCTACACAGTTATGGCAGCTTTGCATAGCTCCAGGTGGTGAGAAAAATCTAAACGTGCTTTTACAAAAGCAATTGCAGGAGAAAAGTGTCCCACCACTGATGTCAGGCCATGACCAGCACAGCACTCAGACCTTGCATATAAGGTACTTTGGGTGCCAGGAACACCCAGTAGTTCCCCTGGCTCTTCAAAGGAAGTGGCAGTCTCACTGAAGAAATTGGCCACTGTTGTTGAAACTTCTTGCATGGAAGAGACAAGAAGCAGAGCCATTCCCCACCAGGTGACCCTGTAAGAGGCACCCTGTACAGACATACTTGTAGACTCTCCCTCAGCTCAACAGATAACTTTGCATGGCCACAAACACAACAGGAGCTCTGTCCGAGTCCCTTGTCCCAGCTGTTCGCAGCTTGCAAGATGCAGAAACAGCAGCGATTCCTCTTTCTTCAGCTCTGCACGAGAGACTCACAAAGTCCTGTCTGTGCAGAAAAGCTGTTCCCTAAAACAACGCCTCGACACGATCCGGAGCTGGTCCCTCACGCAAGGACAGCAGCGCGACCCAGCGCCACCTGCCGCCGAAACGCACCGCACCTCCTGGAGCACGAAGTCCCGTGCAGGCAGGAGTTGTCCCTAAAAGCTGGCGGACATCACCAAAACCAACGATTAAGGCTGCGCTGCCAGCTCTGCCCCCGACGTGGGACAGCAGCTCGGTTTGGTGTTTGTTAAAGGCTTCCTGACCCAGCCTGGCCCCCTCATATCAGCTCTGCTCGTAGATGGACTTTCGTACATCTTTGTTACCAAAAGCAAAAAGATAACGAGGGACTGTCACGGTTTCAGCTTTCATTTCAGGCTTTGTAATTCCTCTGAATCAGAAGCAAGAAGTGAAACCGTAGGATGGGGATGCAGTGTAAATCCCCAGATAGATCCAATCTGATGAGAACCAATCTCCCATCAGCTCTGTAGTGCAACATGAGCTACATCACGGCTGGACCTTAGCAAGAAAGCCACAGAATCACAGAATCATAAGGGCTGGAAGGGTTCTCTAGAGATCACTGAGTCCAGCTCCCTGCTAGAGCAGGTTCTCTACAACAGGTAGGAGAGGAGACTTTGTAAACAAGTCTGAGCAGGAAACTTGGTCAGCACCTGAAGATAGGATGGCTATGACATGCACGGAAGGCGAATCAATGCTAACACACACTAGCAGCTTTCATTAAAGGATTTAATGGTCAGTTTAAACCAATCTGAGTCTGCTTCCTTCCTGCCATATATTGCCATCAGCTCTCTTGTATGGGTACCAGTCATCATGGGGTTTGGTGCAGTGCCAGACCTGCCTGCTGATCCAGTTGAAAAACAGCCCTGAAAGTAAAATGTCTTCAGGCAGGCAGCAGGCGAATCCTTTCCAGCCCAAGTGCCAGCACTGAGAAGGGAGATGGCAGGAAGATGCAGCCTGGTGCTTGGGGAGGACAGGACTGCTTCTTTCGAAACAGTGCAGATCTAAAGCATGAATCCACACTCCCGGCAGAGGAGAAATCATTAAGTTCTTAACAGGTGGCAAGGGGTATATACACAAGTGTCCCCACTGAGTACACTTACCTCAGAGATGAACTTTCATGAGAAACATTAGAGATTACAGAGAGGAAACAAACTGAACTGCAGTAGCAACATAATAGTGCCACCTGTAAAGTCACAGGTCTAGGTGCTGAAAGTTCACTCTGTCAAATCAAAAAATAAAAGCAGGTAAAATAGGTGTTTGCTTCATCACCTGCAATCCAGCCTGCTTTGTGTGTACTAAGGCTTCCCAGCTTCGATATGGAACACATCCAAGGTAGAGCAGTTTACTTTAAAAAGTGGCTGAGACAAAAAATCTTTGGGGATTGTATATACCTGTATATATACAAATAAGTGTGTGTGAGTGTGTGGGGGGGAGGTGTATAAGAAGAACATAATACAGTACACAACTCTCACATGAGTAAAGGCCACCAAATGTTAGTGGAAGAAGCTCAGTGATGTCAGATTTATCCTTTCCATAGTGAAAATCAGTGTGGGCAGTTCTGTAGATCTGAGCCGATGTGAAGCACCAGATATTGGTTTCTGAGTCTACAGATCTGGAAACACCAAATTTTAGAGAATGTGGGAGTTGCACCATTTTGCACTAGTCTAAATGATGTCAGTTAATCATGGATGTTCTGCACTTCTGAAAAGAAATGGCCCAGCTTAGTTCATTTTTGAAAAGAAATGGCCCATCTTAGTTCACTGGTCACCAGAAATCAGATGCAAAACATTGTACCCTAATCCTGCATGTCAAACCAAGACAAAAGTTCATAGTTTTGCTTCCCAAATGAACGTCATCCTCTTTAGAAGGGAAAGCTGCAAAGTAAACAAAACAGCTGCTTCTTTCTGCTTTCTGAAATCATTTCAGCACTCGCTTCAGAGAACTGAGCCCTGATGCTCTCTACTCATAGGGCTGAACATAGGGCTTTCCTTTCAGCAAATGATTCAGCTCTGTCTGGATGGTCTCACCTAGCAGAGACATAGCTTAGACATGAGCCACTCAGGCATTTCCTCTCAGACTGTTAGTACAGATGCCAGTCAGTGCAAGGGGCGCAGACGGTTTCTTGCAGTGTGGAAATGCTGCTCCCAAGGAGCTCTGCGGGGGCCGTTTGCACGTTTCACATATCAGTAGGCACGGCCAAGTCATGGGAGAGTGACTCGGCATGGCCAGCTGTGCTTGTCCCCAGGGCCACAGTTTCCTAACTGTGGGATGTGGATGAGGCTGCTTTCGCCAGCCCTCTCTCCAGAGAGACAAGGTAACAGTTCAACTTGTACCCATGTCCACCCAGACGATTTTGAGAGATGTGGTTTAATGGCATGGTGATGGTGGGTTGGTGGTTGGACTATGATGATCATGGAGGCCTTTTCTTCTTAATTATTCTATGATTCTACTTGCTGGGCTGGCAGAAAACAAATGAGTGACACTGCCTATTCAAGTTATAACCAATTGCACATTTAAGAATTTGGCCTTTTGATTTGTAAATGGTTCTCATTTTTATTTGAAAAGAATTTTAGGGCGATTTGGAACCTGTGCTTTCCTGAACACTGGAAAATCAGAAACACAGAGCGTCATCTCCAGCCTATCTCCAGGGCAGAACTTGGTGAGGAAACCACTGACAGGACACAGCATTTCCAGCATGTCAGAAGTCTGAGCAATTGTGGATCACCTCTATGTTACAAGCAGGGGTAACGAGAGCATTGATGGAATTGCTTCTGTGAGTGATCTAAATCCATGCCACTGGAGGAGAAAGAATAGAGCTCTAGCCTTGATTCTGACATTAAAGTTTGTTTCCATCAGGTCCACAACTCCAAGTGAGCCAGGAGATCTCTCCTAACCACCCATTTAGTTACCAGCCCCTAGCACACCACTTGAGGTAGTGACACAGCAAATTAGTAAGGGATTCAGTGTCACACCATGAATCAGGTAGAGGTTCATTCAGGAGGGCACTTATTTACAATTACGTCAGAGCAATTCTGTTAGGGCCAATTATTTGAAAGTTACTAAGCAGACAGGCGAGCAAACAGAGAAAGGCGGACATTTGGGTAGATCCTCTCTATTTAGCAAGAAGGATACAGAAGTATTGGCCTGGCAGCAGCCCTTTCAATATAATAACATCATAGGGACAGGAAATGCATGCTGTTTTCTAGCACTGAATTTCTAATTCTGGCATCTTGCTTCCTTCAAACAGTTTTTGTCTTGTATGTAGCTGCACTAAAGCATTATTATCTCTTGAAAGCCTGGCTTGCAGCTTTTTGTGCTACAGCCGAACATGAGCAGCTTTTTGGCTTTGTAAAGAGCAGTACATTATTGCTCTGTCATCAGGGAAAATTGAGAAATTTCTTCAGCGACAGAGGAGATGCAGAGGGAGAGAGGGAGGAAATACAGCTCTGTAGCTTGCTATGGGCTCTGCTGGTTTCGTCAGTAACTGTACAGCTCTTATATAATATCTTTAGGTAATAGCCAGCTCAGCCTCACAGAATTGATGTGGTCAATTTTTTTATGTTTTTTTTTTTTGAAAACAGAAGAGGATCTGAATATAGCTGATAACTTTGGGTAACTGGAAGAAAGACAAAGACGATGCAGTTAAAGCTGCAGCTGGCATGCATGGCCTCTAAAGGGAATCTATGAGAAAGTGACTTTGTCACTGATTCTTCCTTGGCTACATATGGCAAAAGTATGACCAAATGCTATGATGGCTAAGAATCTGAAAACATACTCAGCACACTCCATACAGCTTGGGGAGTCCCACCCATACCGAGCACAGAGGCACAGTTTGCAGAGTGGAATGGGAATAAATATTGCGTTGCACAAAACAGCAGCAGAATTGCAGGAAGCTTTACAATATTACAGCCCTCTCGGTTAAAAACACAACCAGAGGAACCCACATCCCTGATCAGTGTAATCACACTGGTACCACACTCCCCTCCTCACATTTCCCCCACTTAGAACAATGTACCAGGTATATATCGGTCAGGCGAGCACCTTGTGGGAGTGCCTGTGACTTGACATGCCAAAGTATTTGGAAATTACTGGATAGCAGGAAATCTGATCTCAGTGTATGCCAGAGACAAAAATACCCCAGCATTGCATCATACCTGCAGTATTATTTATGGCTTGCATATTTACCCAGAGGGAAAAAGGAGGCTCTTCTACTGTGAATTATTATTATTATTAACTTCAAAATGTCCACTGTTCCAGTGCTGAAATCCCACTTGAGCTGCCACTGTTGATGTTCTTCCCTGTTAAAACTGCTTTGGTGGTGTAATTGTCACTGTATTTGAAGATGGTAACTCCCTTCACTGATCCGTTCAGGCAAACCAAGCATATGGCACTGTAATTTTGGGCTTATTGAGCAGATGACTGATTTGAATAGCCTGAAATCCATCTCCAATAGCTACACTATCAGTATCAAATTATACTATTCCAGGATATACTGGATATAGATGTTTTCTTGGTCCCTTCAACTGCACCTTTGGCACCCAGTGCACTTGCCATGGCGTCAGCTCCCATGTTTGGAGCTGTCACACTGACATGTGAGTAAGGTGCAGCGTCATCAGGGACTTTTCAATACCCAAACGTATCAGCTGGCACCAGGAAGGAGAAAGGAAGTGGTGAAAAGTCATTCCTTCTGGTGGCATCGAACCTTGAGATTGCATCATGTGAACAAGAACAGCCTCACAAAACCCTTTGTGCCTGCCTGGGGATTTTGATTTCCATTTCTCATTTATGAGCTGTAGCTGAATTTAGTTTCAAGCTATGACATTCCTCTCTCTTATTTGTTCCCATCTGTATTCTTGGTTCATCCCAAATTAGCCTATGGCCCAACCTAGACCGTAACAGTCAAGGACTCAGTTACGACTTGTGCTGCAATCAGATCTGGGAACAAATGATTTCCGTTTTGTGGTGTTGATGGGAACTGTGCCTCTGAAAACTCGAATCCAGAGAAATCCAGATGGTCCAATCGCCTCCCTGGGTGGGTGAAAGGAGCTCTGCTGGCAGAGCTGTTTCCATGCTGTTGTGTTGGACTATTGCGAGCGCAAATTTCTTTCTTTGTCCTTTAACCCAAGCTCACATACACGTTTTTGGTGGGTGGCATGTTTGGCTCTCACACTTATTGTTCCTCTGACTGACAGTTGGCAGAGGTTGGTGGGTGATTTTCATGACAAAAAGGCTTTTGTTTGGTACTCCTTTCCAACTAGCAGATGAGAAGCAAAGACACACACAGCAATATCCGATGAACATAGTACAGCTCTTTCCAGGGATATTTTCTTTTTTATCTTTTTCTGTAACAAAAATAGCATTTTCACCAAAGTGTACACATTTCTGGAGAATGAATATATATATATATATATATATATAAAACTGGTGTTACTCCTCCAGAATAAATGTAGATTTTTTTTTTTTTCCCTATCTGCTGGAAGACTATTCAGTTTGAATAGCTCTCCAATAGAATTTCAGAAAGAAAATGAACAGACTGAACTCAAGTCTCAGCTTCAGATTCCCCTAACAAGTCTAAGCAAATTCAGCTCAGGTATCAATCTTACGAATCTGAACAAAACCAACTTCACCATAGTGCTATGAAATAGGTAACTACTGCCTGCATTATACAAAAGATTATTTAAATTTTCCTTGCAAGGAAAACTGTTTGCCTAAAGTCACAAGAATATTTTGGTAGAGGCAAGAATAAAATCTGATTTCTCGTTTTCCAGTCTGCCTTTTAGGCAGCTGCAACTAAGCAAGCACTCTGGGGATGGAGATATGCAAACTACAGACCAAACTGGGAATAGGAGGGGAAGAGAATTTGACATTGAGACAGGACAAATATTATCTTCCTTATGGGAACTGTACTGCTAAGTCTCTTTTCAGCAGATGCTGCAGCTCAAAGAAAAAGCTGATCTTTGTTCCTTTACCTTGGAAGTGCTGGGATCCCACAGACAAAACTTGTGCACCAGCACTTCCCAGCTCTTCATGGCATCCCAGGAGAGTTCTCATCTGACACCAATAAATCCATTCATGCCAGATGGTTTTCAAATATGTATCAGCAAATATTTAAGGTGCGCTAATCCTTTTTAGAAACAGCAGCTCTCTACTACTTAAAGAAATGCCCATTAGTGAAGGGATAAAAGATGAACTCAGCAGAGGAGTCAAAGGAGCGTGTGATTTGCTCTGGCACCTTACTTCATAAATCAGTTCAAGATTTTAGTGGAGGGAAATGATTCTTTAGCACACTGAAATGCATTCAAGAAAAGCTTGATTCCATCCTCCCAGTCCCAGGGGCCGGAGCCCATTGCTCAGGTTTCAGGACACTGGGCAGTGCTGGCAGCACACCTGGCTCTGTGCTCCTCCAACACCAGCTCCAGCCCACAGTCTTGCTTTGTACTGGGGTCCTTGCCGTGACGTAGTCTGGAAGATATTTTTAAAATCTGCCTTCCTCTGAGCAAAGCTACACAAAATGACTACCTGCCTGCTGAGAGGAAGAGCAGATCAGTGATCCTTAATAATGCCGTGTTTGGGTGAATGCAGTTATTTGTCAGGGAACTGACTGGTACTGACAGTACCCTGTTTTTTCAAGTCTGAATTTGGGAGGGGCTGAGAACATGCAGTGGGAGGTAACAAGTGCCTCAAAGTGGAAAAGGCTGTGAACTGCCAGCCAGCGTGCTGTCAAGTGATTAATGAAGACCATCCAGGGCTCGCCTGGATTACCGCTGCTGAGCAGTGCCTCCACACACCGACCTGGGCTGAGCTGCCCCAGGTTCCTGGGCACTGTGAGACCAAAATAGAGACCACCCTAATGCAACACTTAGCAGGGATACCCCGTGCCCTCCCACAGGGCCCAGCGTGGCCACTTACCTCCAGTCACTGTCAGTACAGTGGCTCGCTCAGGTTAGGTAAAAAATCCATCTGTAATAACCTGTCTTCTTGGAGAAGACCCAGAGCCCCTCCTACATAGCATCTGTAGGAAAAAAATAGATTCAATTGCATTGGTCTCTGAGGATAAGTCCTCAGAATAAAGCCTGGGCCTGCTTAACTTAGCAGGCATTAATACTGACAAGAGTGCAGGGTTCATCAGTCAAGCTAATTTGTTGAACATTACCCTGCTGTTGCTTATCTGGGATAATCTTTCCTGCTGGGAGAGCAGCAGCAGGCTCACTCACTTGGTGCCCCTCTACATGCACCAGCTTTATCTCCCAGCCACTGCTCCGAAGGCACTGTAACGTTTCTGTTAAAAAGCAGTCACAAAGAGGGAAAAAACTATATTGGGACCCTTCCTGTTTCTCTTCCACGATGCACCAAGGAAGGCTTTTGTTGTCTGTGCTGTAACTGTTTGGTTCCATCAGCAGAATCAGCAGGCATCAAGGTGGGTGAAGCAGAAGGGTTGGGAGCAAAGTGGCGGTGAATCCTGTTTTTGATAGTCTGATTTTCATTTGTTTTCCCAATATGCACCTGGGAGAAGAAGTTGTGTGGGAGATATCCCTATGTCTTCCATCGGGAGCTGAGAAAACTTTTCTTCATTGATTCACTTGTGAAATTCTCCAGCAAAAACTGCCTGAAGCCTTACATGGAACGTGCGATATTAAAAGAATCCAAAAATAACCTTCCCTTGACAAAGCCTTCAACAAAGCAGAGTAAGTGATGAGAGCAGACTGCTTTAACAGGGCACCATTCATGGCAACAGAGAAGGGGAAGGGCTGAGGGACCATGCATTCACTGAAGCATATGGTTACCAATTTGCTGGACATATGCTGTAATTCTCCACAGGGCAAAGGAGGGCTTTTGGATTAAAGGGTGTAAATCATTGGTTATCAACATAGAATTAAGTTCTATTATAAATGTACAGACTCTAAATATATACCTTTTCCTCCCTGGAGATCTCTTCCCCTAGCTGTACTTAAAAACCACAAATCACAATTTGCATTGCTTTTAAGAAAGAAAATGATAATAACTGTTCACACAGAAATTTTTCCCCTTTGCTGCTTACTTTTGTTGTGTTGTGAAGGAAAGAAAATAGGAGTGGGGGGGGGGGGGGGAGGAAGAAGAAAGATAGGAAAGTGTCTTGGGATGTTTTATCCCATAATTTCCACTGGGAGCCATTGATCACAGATGTGCTTTTACACCACAGCAGCACCTAATTATTTTTCAGGACTGTTGTAATACATGTTTAGGAATCTCTGAATAATAGAACCATATGGTAACATTGTCAGAAGGAGAAAATAGGAACCCAGTAGGCTGGGGGAGGGAGAACGCATTAAAAAGAGCTGGCTGTAAATAGAAAACAATTTGTCAAACAAAGAATGAGGAAAGGGCAGGAATGTGATTTTTTTTAAGATAAAAATTTTCTTCACATTCTTCAGAAAAGATTCCAAGAATCTTGTTCTTTGTTTCTCAGCCTTTTTGCTAGAGCCGTTCCCAGAACATCTGTCCTGTGAGACTGAATGCAGTGCTATTGCAAAAGTTTTGGAGGACGGAGGAGCTTTACATGAGTGCCAGAGACATGGCTATGAAAAGCATAGGGAGCACTGGATGTGCCATCGGTTGTGTGAGGTTAGAAAACACTTCTGGAGCAGGCAGCACCCTCAGAAGCACATCCATACAGGAACCCGGTACTGCTCCTCCACAGGCCTTCAGCAACACCATCATTCATGTTGCAGTTGCCAGTTCCAACTCTGAAGCCTTGCCTTTCCCTTGTAGGTGCAGGAAGGCACTTCTCTGCCATGATGCCGTACAGGAGATCCAGGTGTCTCCAGCTTTGCACTCATATTAGTGCAGACTCGAAGCTGGTTTCCTGAAGAGGGTAAGTCAGGACCCACTGAGGGGTCCAGCTGCCAGAGGCACACTGAAAGAACTCCTTTTAGGCCCAAGAACTTCCTCTTGTGCCTGGAACATCTCATGGAGCTATGCGTGTAACTCTTAACATATACAGAAGGGTATAATCTCGTACGTCCATGATGGTGCCAGCTCTATTTTGTGCTGTAATGATGGTTCACTGGGAACCTATGACCTTCTCCTGCTCTGCAGTATCCAGATAAGATATCCCAAACATTCAAAATCTTCAAACTCTTGCCGGATGAGATTCTCACAAAGAAAAGAAATGCCCAAGAAAAAAAAACACGTTTGGCAGTGGGTAGAATCATGCTGAAACATTACCAAGGCTGAGCTCCATTTCCTTACCATTAGAGACATCCTTATTGCAAAGTGGACAGGTCAGAGCTCAGCTTCAAAGGCAGCCTGGGCCCTAATCTGCATAGCCAGGTGGATGAGAGAACACACACTACAAGCGTGTAAGCATTGGCATAATGGTTCTTTGTCTCAGTGGTTAAAGGATTTAGGGAAGTTTCCAGGATAAACCTACAACACAGCACCAAGCACAAAGGAGTCACACACATGCAAGAGGCTTTTTTTTTTTTAACCACTCTGTTTGGGGTTAAGTGACTCCATGTGGTACTCAGGGTACTGCAGCACATGGGCACTGTGCTGCAGGAAATCCTCCCAGCTGCAATCAAAGTATCAGAAAGTGACTGGAGCTGCACACAGCAATGGAAGGAGTCTCTCCTGAACAAATGGATGCCACTACAGTGATCACAATGTGCCCAGCACGAGGCTGGGACAATGGTAATTGTGCAAAGTGCTCTTTATTCATCATCCTTTACCGAAGCTGTGTTCTTGATTGTGTCTTTCAAAAACACATCAGGGCCACTTCTTCCTAGTCCTCAGCAAGATGCAATTTTATCTCTCCTCCTGGAGAGCACATTTTAATCAACCTGCAAAGGACCAACACATTTAATTGGCCCAATGAGCTAATTTTAAATCTTCATTCCTAGCTTAAGATTCACTTCAAACACACTTTATGAATAAGCAATATAAATGCAGTTAATTTTAGGTTCACATTTTTCCAAGGGGTCCAAAAATCCTCACTGAGGATTTCCTGTATATGGAAACAACTAAGGTCGCAAATGAGAACAGTTAATCATCTGCCTAAAGCACCAGGTCACTGGACCTCCCTCCAGAGGTCATTCACTGCAGCCACAGCTGACTGCAGGAACAAAATTGGAAACTGCTTCCCACACACAAAACCATAACATCACTGATGCAATGGAAAGGAGAAGGAAATATGAGACCTTCGTTCCTCCCTCACCTTAAAGAACAAACAAGCACACAAACAAAAACCACAAAGACAACAATGAAAAGCCAAGAGGACTAACGGACAGCTTCTGACAAAGCCAAAAGTGATTGCTCAGTCTATTCAAAAATAACTACAGATGACATTAAGATATGCTGCCATCATTTTTTGCTTAAATAGGTAAGCTTCAAAGGAATAAGAATAAATTCTTAACACTTATTTCTTTTGTTTTCCTGTAGCTAGCTGTAAAGTAGCTTGTCTGGGCACAGCTAATTACCTTCCTACACTCCAGGCTTGTTTATTCTGCCAAGATTCAGCTTACAACTAGTAATTAAAGCAGTGTAACATTTTGCATAGACCTGTCTTAATCTTGGCCCACATTAAACTGACCCTCTGCACTGCCTCAGGTGCTGGCTAAGAAAGGTAGTGACCACGACATGGTTAGCGCTAAACTTAATGCTCAGAACTATTACCCTTCCAAGTACTTTCTAGATTGATATTATCTTCCTGTTTTTGCATACTATTGCCAGATTCACCTCCTGGTCCCTTTCACCTCTCTTCAGCAATTACCATTTCATAGAATCATAGAATCATCGAATGGCCTGGGTTGAAAAGGACCACAATGATCACGTAGTTTCAACCCCCTTGCTATGTGCAGGGTTGCCAACCACCAGACCAGGCTGCCCAGAGCCACATCCAGCCTGGCCTTGAATGCCTCCAGAGATGGGGCATCCATTTGCTGAATTTCTCTTTCTCACACTATGACTTCTGGATTATTCTCTTCTCAGATTTAGAGCCTCAACATTGTTTTCCTGTCAGGTTTTTCATCTAAATCATATTTGCATTGCCTTTTGTCAACACAGGTTGTCACAAAACCTCTCCTATCTTATCAGTTGTTTGCACTGTTGCTCAGGATAGAAGAAGACCATTTAAAATTTCCAGTTCAGCACCAGAAGAGCTGGGCACATTGCTCAGGGGCCAACACGTTGCACAGGAAATACATTCCCTATAGACATTCTTAGATGGTAAAATGGAAATTGCAGGCAACCAAACTCTGTTTTCTTAGTGATTCATGGAGGATTTGCATCTACAAGACACCCCACATAAGAATAATTACTTGCCTACATCCTTAACAAACCACACTACTGAGAAAGACTTCCCAGATGCATTTTACATGAAAAAGGTTCAAGTGATGGCTTCTGCTGTGTTTATAAACCTGAGCTAGAGGCACTTCTTTGAGATTACAGGGAGAGTTTTAGATTTCCTAGCTTGTTTCAGCATTGACTTATTGCTTACTCTTTTATGAGGACTATCACAGCGAGTGCCAAAGATCTTTTCTGTAGAAATGTCTATATAAAAAGGAGTCATAGCACCCCATGAAACAGTATACATAATTAAAGTCTTGTTGCTTCAGACACAATGAGGTAATAATAATAATATAACAAGACTGTAGACTGCAAATAGAAAAAAATAATAGGCACTTTTTTTAATTTAAGTTTCTCTATCTGCTTGCAAAGATAGCCGCATTCACTGAACAGTGGATTGGTTTAAACTCCATGACTGTAACACAGCCACCCTAGATAAAATTTAAGGCTTTCTGTATAGATAACAGTCATTTTTAACGATGGTGTGAATTTGAAAACATTAATTTCTTCAGCTCATGAAGGTGACAATTAATTCAGCCTGTGGAATAGTCTCCATGATGCTGAAGCTGGGCACTTCTACACACTCCCTTGGGATGCTTGGAGCCCAACTGCCCCTGGACCAACTACCCAGCACCTGCTGTGTCCCAGTAAGACAGTCGGAGGCTGAGCTCTGAGAAAAGGCCATATAAAATACTGTATAAGAGAGCCGTTTGCAGGCTGCTGTAATGCTAGTGGGTATGCAACAATGGATTCACATTTCGAATGTGTCAGCTCTGCTTAGCATCCTTTCATGTTTTCCTTTTTGTCACGCTGTTGACTAACCTGACAGTTTAATACAGCATGAAGTGAGGCAACATGATTGAAGAGCTTGAGATATATTTCACCAAATTCTTCATGATAGAAGTCATTCCAATCCAACTGCTTCCCCTCCCTCCTCTTTTTTATTGAGAAGAGGGTGTGGAGAAACGTCTTGCTCAAAACCGAAAAGGGTCTTGAGAATAATTCATGTGCATCCCAGATTTCAGTCATTTGAAAGCTGACCTTTAATTTTAGAAAGTTTCCAGCAGTGCCGCAGACATGAGGGAGAAGGGCAGAGAGAAGCCAGGGCCTTTCCTGTGCTGACAGCATGGGCCCCACCACTCCCCACTGGAGAATCCCCACAGATGACTCACAAGATTAGCTTGTATCAATTCCAGTCTTAATTTTCTTTCCTCTCGATTAATCCTTACACAGCTCTCCCCCTAAAATAAAATTAGAGCTGGATCCTCCCCTTTCTTCATTTCCTCCCACTCTCTACTTCAAATACAGCAATTAAAGCACGATGCCCTAAGAAGACCGCTTCATTTGTACTCAGTCATCCACAGTCAGGGGCATCGGAAGGAAAATGTTGCTGCTATCCACAGCTTTCAGCCATTTTCCCTGGCCCAGGTTATCCAGTACCATGATTCTCCATTTCTTTCTTGTCTCGTTACATGTTTTATATCCTGTGATACAAAGAACACTGGCTGCTATGTGTGCTATGCTATACCTGTTTTAAGTTCCTCCTGTTTTCTTAGCAGTAGGCCTCCTGCTGAGGAACCGTTAATCCTTTCAGCCTTAATGTCACAACTGAAATTATCTTCTTTAGTCTCACTGGCATTCAGAAATTTTGAGAAGAGAGAAACCAGAATACAACTTATTTAGCACTACTACCAAGATGTACTTCAAAACTGCAGAAACGTTCACAAACTCATACACCAAAACCTAGCTTTGTTCCCCCAAAACATCATCCTTTCTTTAGCTGGACTTTCTTCATAGTCATTGGTTAATTGCTACATTCCCACTCAGTGCTCTTATGCACACATTTTTGTACCTGTATGACTTCAGTTAGTGGTCAGAAATAGAGCAGCTTCTCTATAAAGCTTTAGCTTTAGAGCTTTAAGAAGGTGCTTATATTCCAGAATGAAATTTATTGATGTAAAGACCTCTATCCTCATGCAACTGCACCTGCTATCAAAAAGATTACACCATACAAAATATGCCCACACGTACACGTACAGCTACATTGGCACAAATTTATGGCACTCTGCTTCCCAATTTCCCACTCCACTGCAATGCAGACTTGATGCTCTTATGACTCAGGAAGGAGATGCATTGCTCCCATTAACACTTCTTGTGGAGAGGACTTTCACAGTTCTGGATATCACATCCATAGGTGTAATATTGGAAGAACTTATGATGAAAATCCAGAGAAAACTTGATGACCTACAAAGCAAGCCTAAAGGCATCACTCCTTATCACCACATCTCTCTGGCCTACAGCTCTGAGGAGACAATTTGTAGGCTAACATCATTTACTTATTTCCGTGAGCTGCAGTGGTGGGAACATCCCAAAGCTAGGGGTGACAAGAGAGAGAAGCACTGGTGACACACAGGGCACAGATGATGGCTGCAGACCCAATTAGAGCAGGACTGAGATGGGTTTGTGACTTGTCTCACACAGCTCATGGTTTCAGGTTGAGCTAAGGTTTCAGGCTAAGGTTTCAGTCAAACTTCTGCACTGTGCTCCAGCCCTGGGGAACTGCTTGCTGGTTCAGAAATCTGTGAGCAAGAGAAACATCAGCCATTGGTGTCAGGTCAGGAATATAGATTGATGCAGCTAGACAAGGGGACTGATCCAAGCCAGATCTTGTTTCAGAATGGGAAAGCTATAGGGAAGCAGCTTTGCTCAGCAGCAGGTGATGTAATGTCTCTGGAAAGTAAGACGGACAGACAGCTCTGATGAATCCTCTCTCTGTCACAAGAACAAGAGCTGGGGATGGAGGACATCACACAAACGTGGGAAAAAGCAGAACAGAGGGAGGAAGGAACAAGCAGACGGGGAGGAGGAGGTGCTGAAAAACGGCAGGGAACAGCTCTTTCTGGGAGAGAGTAGAAAGGATTTTGCATTGAGAAAAGCTGTTGCCAGTTATTTTTGTACAGATTTTAAAGTTCACCGAACCCAGCTCTGGAAGTTGCATGTTGTGTTTTTGGCTGGCAATATCAACGTACCATATGGAGAAGCCTCAGTTTGAGCTTTACAATATTGTTTGGATTTGATACTGACGTATTTTCATTAGCACATCCTTTTCTTTTGATGGATGAAATAAACCCATGAAACAAAGAAGCAAGACCTAGAAACAACAAAAGAATTGCAGAAGGAAACTCTTGTGTTTTGAATTAAACCTGAAATTCATTGACTTTAGCATCCTGTCACTGACAGCATCTACCCAATATGGTAGATCCCAGACAAGAGGAAGAAGCAAGAAATACTATGCTACGGTAGATACTATAGATGCTGTTTCTCCATCTGTTTATCCCATTACTATTGGACTGCTTCCCTGTTTAAGGGATTTGCTGAACTACTGGAGCAAAGAGTCTAAAGATAGCGCTTATATTAATTGATATAATAATAACTGTAGGGCAACAGCTCCCACCTTCTACTCTCGAGAAGATCCTTAGTAGAAAATAATCTAGAAAAAAACTTGGAATGGATGAACATATGGAGGCTGAAAGAAGTTAAATATATGGAGAACGGTATGAACCCGAGTTCTGAAACACAGAATTTGAAATGACTTTCTGGCTTAATAGGCTTAGCTTTAGAAATCTCTCCTTGTAAAGCTTTTCTCTTGTTATCTTTTACTCTCCTGCAGAAATTTTGACAAACTTGCTTTGAAAAGTGTTGGGATTTTGTCATGCAGGACACTGATTTCATACATGCTGATCTGATCAGAGTGCGTGGCATCAGCTCCTGGAGAGCTACTCTAAGGGAAGGAGAGCCACTGTGCCTTTCAGGTTCAGCTCAGACAATGTCTGAATGGAGTGAAGAGCAGGAGGAGTCAGAGCAAGGCCACAAGTCTTCAGTCATGGGAACCACTGTCAAGAGAGAAGGGCACCCTACTTTTCAGACCTAGCAGGCAGTAAGGATGCCCATAATTAAACAGATCCTTTTCAGGGGAAACATGAGGGTCCCAAGAAGCATCCTCTGAGCTGCACTGAGGAGCTACAGGACAATAGGGGAAGCCTAGGAAGACCATCTTCATCAGGGCACTACTAGTATTTGGGTTTCTGAACTGACTGCATTTTGTAGAACTCTTCAGCCAGCCTCTGTCCCTGCATGACACTTCTCGCTACAGCCTACATTTTAATAAACTGTACTTTCCTCTGCTAAATACCATCAGCAGCACGAGATCAAGCAGTAGTAAGAGGTCCTCCCACGCATCTCTTCCCCCTTCTTGCAGCCTGTGCTGCACTAAACCACATATTTGCATTTTCAGAGACTGCTTGCTTGAAACGTAATTGAAGACACACAGATCATCTGTTTACAGTAACAAATTACAGTAATTTCACTGAGACTTTCATAACAGTTTTACTCCTAAACATGTCTATTTTTCATATGCAGTTAAAACATGAGCAAGAAGATGGTGAAATCAGAAAGCCTGCAAAGATAAAAAAGGAAGACTGAAGTAATCTCTGCTATGGATATAAGAAAAGTGGTACTGAGTGATACACCTGTCTAAGTAGTGTGGGTCACACTGTGCAAGGGAGCCTGATAACAGTGATCTTGCTCTAAAACCTCTCAAGCATCCCTCTAAGCAGTGGTGTCCATACACACTTCCCTTGGCATTTCCAGCTACTTGTTTGTCATTCCACAGGCTACAAAAATCAATTCAACTCCTAGGTAGTACTGAAGCCACACAACACAAATTCAAATTGTGCTGCTGCTTAACATCTTGGCTCTCTGTAGACATTCACTAGAGGGAAAAGCTCAGTTGCATTCCATATTTTCAGGCTTTTCCTATACAAGTGAGGAAAAAAAGGAAAGAGGCAGCATAGACTCACATTTATTTGCACTGACTGTCGCAATTAAAAACTGAAACCATGATTTGGAAAAGAATCAAAAAGAAATGCCACTTTTGATAAGATCGCTTACACTGACTATGGTTGACATGACTGATATTCCACCAGCCTGCCTACTTGCTGCTCCATTCATGAGTCTCTGTGGTGCCTCTGGAAACAATTTTCCATCTCTGCTTGTTCTGGAGTTGGAGCAGTGTGACAGAGACAAAAAGCTGCTGCTGCACCACTACTGTACAGTCATTTCTATTTGTCAGAGCATTTGTGCAACATTTATCCAGCTCTGCCATCTCGTAACCTTTAGAAGTAATTACCATCACAAGCACCACTGAGCTGGGAAGTCATATCACTCCCATCACAGAGTACCCATCTGGTACACTGAACTGCTGGGTGACCAGGCAATGTCCCCAGTGATAGTGCAGGGCATGGAACTCAGGTTTTCCAAGTCAATGCTCGGTGCTATGCCACTCTTAAACCAGTCAAGCTGAACTCCGTTCCATTTTCTCTAATGCTTTCAGCATATCTACCAATTTGTTCTCACTTTTAAAGGAAATTAAAACTTACCTGCACAAAGAAAAGATTTTTCTCCATTAGAAATCACAGCCACGTATGTTAAATCTTGAAAATATTAAAGCTATTCTGGGACCCAAATTCTCCTCAAGTTTCACTGAACACTTGCTTGCATCTCCTCATTCAGTTCTCCCATAAAATACTTAATTTTCTGGACAGAGACAGCTTGAGTACCAGACAAATTCAAATATACAAATTAAATTCGTAAAACTTACAATTTTGTGCTTAGGTCTGCCATGCAATCATTGTCTGCAATGGCAACTTCATTTTTCAAGGAACACCAGGAGTGCCAGTTTCATTCAATAAGTATGGTTCTCCTCTCTGAAACCCAGCTCTCTGCAAAGCCCCAACCTAATGAAGGCAAAAGAAATCTATTTCAGAGAGGCCAATACAATTTTCTATTTGCATTAATGACTGATATTACATTCACAGAAATGACATCTTCCTCTCTGCGTGAAGATGAGAAAGTGAGACATCTCCATTGCCTTCAACAGTCAACTATGAAAGGGAAGAAACAGTGTAGAACACCTTGAAGCTCTTAAATACAGGCCCTAGTAGAAGTCCTGTTAGCAGATATTACAGTTGTTAGCGAAATTCTTTACTTTCATCACATGAGAAAGCAGATAAAGCACTGATGAAATTACATAGATTAATACAGGATATATGAAGTACTATTCACCTACTCTGATCCCATCAAAGAAGTCCAGTTCTTTTCACAAAGCTGTTGATCAAGAGGTGACAGCCAGAATACATAGCCAAAATTGAACTCGTAAGCATCTTCTCTGGGCATAACTGACTGCCTCAGGATGTGAAATGTGCTTACTGACAAGAATTCTGCAGCTATAACAAACTGCAAAAACTTTCTTTATAAAAGAAGGAATAATCTGACAAGACAGAAAGCAACATCTTATGGGTAGATGACAGTTCTGGAGGGAGGATGCTGAATTCTGACACCCAGCTTATAAAGTCTTCACATCTTCTCCTCATGAAGGAACAGGTTGTATTCAGGTGTGATGTAAACAAAAAAGAGCTAAAAAAGTCTGGTGTTGTCCCATTTATAAGGAAGATTAATTGACTCAGGAGAAATTCAGTTCAGCAAAAGAGGAAAGTAGTCTCATAAACCCAGCTTTGTTCCTTCAGCTTGACAGATTTCAGTTATGTTTTTGAAGGATTTTTCCTCCCTGCAAGTGGCCTGGTCAGAAACAAATGCTAGCTGTCCATTCATCAGCTTGCTTGCTTGGATACCTGAGCATTAGCTTATAACAGTGTCACTTTGTGCAAAACATCTTCATGTTTCAGACATGCAATTGCCACAACATTCAAGTTCAAGGCACGATATTTATACCAGATTTCAAACATTCCTCACTCTCAGGTATGGTGTTGCAAAGAAAGTGTCGATACACACAACACATTAAAACAGGCATTGCTCTGCCAAAATTAGTCCCCAAATTTTCATTTGATCCTCATTTACTTTAGAAGCTGCTCAGGTGTTAAGAGAGCATTGAATGCAAATATCATTCTAGCAGACAGGGCATCACTGTCTATAGACAACAACGCCCATAACAGCCGTGGAAAACAAGAGGCTGTGAACTGTGTATTTCTTCAGCTGTATTTTTACCAGTATCACCGACATGTGTTCCAGTTCCCTATCTCATACCTATCCATATGGCGTTTACAAAAGTATAGGAGCTGGTGGTAAGCTCTGCTACCTATCATATCACAGTTGAAATTATAGATTCCCCTGCAACAAATAAAGGTAGATAAATCCTTAAGATGAGCCAGCATCCTGACAGAACTAGCAGATTGTTCTATTTCTGTAGCATACCTTTAAAGAAAGCTCCAGTCCACTCAACAGTTTATTGGCAAGATACTACATAACACGACAGATGTAGGTGTGCAAGGGAAGCAAACTCATAGCTGCATAAAGCATTTTGTAGATTTGAAGATGCTTTTTTAAGTATTTGTAATATCATTTGCCTCAAAGCCTGTTTAAACCCTTATATTCAGAGCTCTGTTCAACAGCATTTCAAGCTACTTGAGAAAAAAAATAATTACAGCATCATGAATACTTCAGTAAAGAAAGCTAATTGAATTCTGTGCAAGTGAAAGGAAACAAAATTGACTGACATCCCCACGAGCTGAATTCTGTTACACTCACAAAACAGTCCAAGGGCAAATACAGAGCCAGTTTTCCTCCTACACTAAGTATGTTAACCTGAGGAACCTTCCAGGAAAGTCAAGAAAGAATGCATCCATTCATTCATTCATTTATTCATTTTCTGCCCGAAGACAACCAGCTAAGGAAATATGGCTGAGGAAGAAAGGAACATAAGAACTTTGCATGAGGCAGAACCCTGCCTATTTACAGCCTTGATAAATACCACTATGTGATTTTAGATGATCTTTAAACCAAAACAAAAGCCAAAATAAACAAACATAACCAACAAGAGGCATTCAAAAATCAGGCTCTCTGTAGCAAGGAAGGGATATGCACAGCTATCTATCCTGCCCTTAGATGCTTCCTTCAAGAAGAGAGAAGGGGGTACAGCACAGAAACTTACTGCTGGAGTCACATGAACCTTTTCAGTAGCAGGAGTGCTTCACTCTCCAGATTCATTAGGAGGGAAGTGACGTTTATAGCTCTATTGAAAACAGAAATAAAGAAAAGCAATGAAGAGACCAGTCGTATCCCCTGCTTTCCTTCCTCTCTTGCCTCCTCCTAGCTCATATACTCTCCAGGAAGAAAGATTTGACTCCCCTTTGACTTTTCAGAACAGCTGGTCTGCCTCTAACAAATGAGACACCAGAAAAGGAAGGTTAGGAGTGATTGAGCTGCAAAAGAGACCCAGCTGACCTCAGGCTATCCTAAAACTTCCCCTCTATTAGAAAAACATGACAGTTCCCAAGGAACCAAGTGGAGGCATTTCCTCACTAAAGTTCAGGGAAATCTCTGTCTTTCAAGCAACTGCTCATAGTTCTCATCATGGCTCAAATCATTTTCATTTGAGGAAACCAGGACCTAACCCTATCATTGCTGTCTTTGCTATTACACCACTGACAACTGCTGTGAGCCTTACATATGAGAGACTATGATTTTAGGTAGGAATTTTAAAGTAGTTGTCTCTAACAACCGTATTTTTTCATTTCTTTAGAGATGCATCATTTGAAGAAATTTTCCCAGTCTTAGGTTTCCTTCTTCTAACAAAATTGAAGCAAGAATTCCACATCACTACAAGAGCTGATGCGTTTCAAACCAGATTCATAAAAAACACTCTCATGTTAAATGTTGTGATCAGCTGGGAGAGCTGAGGCACCCTGCATGGCCAAGGAATTCTGTCAGTGTGAATGTAAATACCGATGGCAAGCTATCCATGTTGTTATCCCACATTAGTGGTAGTGCAAAATGAGCTATGAAAAATGCCAGGGCAAGCAGAGTGATGCTGTCTTCGTTAAACGTTGCAGACGATAACTAAAACCCATCAGACAGCAAAGTGTTGTGCATTTTCCTTAAGCAACTCAACTCAAATAGCAAATACGGAACACTATAGGAATGGCACATTCCTCAAATCATTTCCTAAACGCTGGCCTCAGTTAAGAGCTGCAGACCAAAGTCTACTAATGAATGAACATGTTGGCCTTTGATGCTCTGTGCTCAGTGTCAGAATTGGCATAGGGTCAGAAATGTTGTCCGACAGACTGCACAACAAAGAGTGATGCTTTGATTATTATTGATAGTAGATTTTTATTTTTTTTTTTAAGAGCCCTTAAGTTTCTTGAGATTTTACCCAGATCTTATAGGCTGCTCAGAGGAGTTGCCCTTTAAAATGCCTCATCTTGAAGCTCTCTACTGTCTCTGCGTCCAAGTGGAGTGGAAGTCTCCTAGTAATGACAACTTGGACATCATTGCATGAAGTCATTGAACTCTATACCTGGCTCTTACTAGAAGTGAGCTTGAAGTGGCAAATGTCCTCGTGCTGCTATAGAACGGCAGATAATCAGCTGCAAGATTTAAGCCCTGTCTCATGTTTCCAGCAGATGTGTGGAAGGACCTGACAGAGTTAAGTGGTGGTAGTCTTCAGTCCAAGCATGTACTGCCATTACATGCCGTGAAATTGTTATCTAGCAATGACTTAATCTGTGAACTGAAAAGTATCCCCCTCCCCAGGAGGGTGAAGCATGCTGTCCAATCAAAGGCTGTCACTCACAAACCAAGTGCAATTAGCCAGAGACATGTTGCTAGATAACAACTATAATGAACCCCAAGCAGAGACACACCTTCCCTGGCAGACTGCTATTTGGGCTTGGAAAACAGTTTCAGAATAAATAAAACAAAAACAGAAGCCATCACATTAGCTGCTGATTTTTCACCTCCTACTCAAACACTCCATGCAATTCCATGCTGGGCTCTGTCAAAAGCAAGTAATTACTCTCAATCAGAGATATTTGGCATGGAGGGAGCGAATCAGTGCATTCCTTGGAGTGGGTGGGTATTTTTATACTAATTCAGATAATGGAACTGCCTTGCTGAGTGGGAGAGAACTACTCATTTCCAAGACTACCTACCAGCCCCCCTTTCACTCCATTCCCTGATTTTTAACATACTCCCACTGCTTTATGACTGGTGCATTACACATAACCAGCTCCTGAGCTGACTGCTTCTGGGTAATAGGAGAGAATTGCTCACATTCCAATGTTGGGCGAGTTGATTTTTTTTTTTTTGTATTGCATTTAACAACACATATATTACACTGCAACATATTACATATAACATATATTACAGTAAACCAGAATTTTTCCCCCTACCTCCTTTCCAGTTACACAATTCAGCAAAGTGGCTGAGAATGCAGGGAACAAACAAACCAGATTACTCGCTGCAGCAGAAGGAAGATCTGGCCAGCTTGCCCAGCTGCTCCCAGAAGGTACCTTAGCAGAAGCCAAGCCAGGACAGCTGATGTCTGACTGCCCATAAGGCCTCCAAGCTGATATCCTGGGCTCACAGCTTGTTTGGACACGTGCTAACTTCTTCCTATTTGCTTAAGCTGGAATCTGAATTTCTGGCCCCTTTCACTTCTTGACAGATGATAATGAGTCAAGGGCGAGCCTGTGCTGTCGTGCTAAGACCACTCCAGCTACATTCCTGACATACCACTGGTACAGGCAGCTTATTCCACAGGACAGCCAGGACCCTTCCCACTTCCAGCTACCTCAAACCTGCTAGTCCCTGCTGGGATCCATTGAGCTGTGTCTAAACTGATATTTTATCTCCACTGTCTTGCAAGAATTTAGCAGTGTTTGTAAAAAGCTTTTTTGCTAATAAAATACTAAAAAATAGTGTTGCACAAAGTAAACCTATTTGCTGGTAAGTTACTTTTGTAATTACATGAGTACAACCCAAGAAAAAACATCCAAGTAATACTTCAGCATCAGGTACTGATAAGATGCTCCCCTACTAAGCACACTGAGAGAATGATGCCACTTTATCACTGCCAGCCTCACTGCCTGCATGGCACAGAGGTGCTTGTTGGAAGATCATTTGCAAGATATTTTTTTATTTTTATTTTTTTTAACTTTAACCCAAGGGTTTCTTTCCCCTCCACTTTCAAGTACAAACTCTCCAGCAGAGAATTAAAGATTTATTTACCCCAGATTGTTGAAGGATAGCATTAGCAAAATCTCCTGGCACTATCAGGGCTGCACAAGTGGCAGCTGAAGATGGCTGTGCCATCCAAGGCAAGATGTTCTCAGGGGCTGTTTCTGACAGTGCACTGCAGTATGACAAGCTGCAACACAGCAGAGGTTTTGTAGCACATATTCCTTGCCAGCATAATATTGCCCATCACACAACTGTGTAAGAGCCAATAAATCAGAGGCATATCCAAATCTGAGAGTTCAATGGGGAAACATTGCCAGCAAACTTCCCCTACGGGATACATTATGTGGTCTTCAGATACATTATCTCTAGAAGTAGACAGCTGGAAGACAAAGAGGAGATATATAAGCCTTTGAGATGCTAGACTATACAAATCTGTGATGTTCAACACTTGCTATCATTCCTACCACTGTGTTTTCTCCCCTGTTATGAATCACTGTATCTTTCTCTGATACAGGGTGTGCACCAAGCAGGTAGGTTAGCTGGCCAAAGGAAGCAAATCTTAGCTCTATGCAATTAATTCTACAATAAGGGTGATTAGTTACATTCTTGCTCTTATCATTTCAAACAATGACAAAGAAAGGCAGCACCATCCTATTACAGGAAGTTTATTTAGATTAAGAAAGGTGAGCCTTAAGGGCAAGCTGGTATTTGATAAAGAAATAAAGATAAAGAAATGACTGCTGTGATTTACCAACTTTGAAGATTTGCTTTCCAGGTAAAAGAAGTTAAACTGAAGGAGGTACAATTTTTCTAAAATCAGCAAGGACATCCCTTAATTTATTTAGGAAGATTGTGCAGGTAAGTCCTCAGATTTTCAGAGAGAAATACAATTATCTGCTACAAAAAAGAGAGGAACAGTTATTTCTGAGTAGCCTGCTGAAGCATGCAAGACCAGGGAAACAGGAGGGAAATAAAATGGTGAAAGATAAAAAGGTTTAAATTGAGGTATGCATTAGGAAACAAAAATTACTCACTTCTCTCAAATGAAGCTATGCTGAATTTTTCTCTGTTATATATATTTGGGCTTCCAATCCAGTCAGACCTACATTAGCATCACAACACTGAGTCACTCGGCTGACTGACGCAGACATATGGAGCTCTCCAGCTGAAGAACTTCACCTTTTCTGTATGAACAACAGAAACAGGGAGTCTTCCTTTTTTTCTTTTCTTTATTAAATTTTGTGTGTGTGGTTTTTTTGCTTGTTTTGCTTGCCTATATTTTTAAACACATTCCTCCTCTTAGTAGTATCATCTTTAAAACAGTGTTGCAGTCTAAGCGTTATAACTTAGAATCTCAGTTATCTTCTTGGACAACAACCAACCAGGATCCTGAAAACAAACGTTACCTTCTGTGAAAGCCTGGTTCATCTGAAGTTTAATGCTTTTTTTTCCCCCATGCAACTTCCCATGAAGTAGCAGCCTGTCCCACAGCAGTGGCCATGGGAAAAGCTGCTGCCCAAGTACTACAATGCCCAGTCAGTGCACATCAGTCTTGAGTATCTTACCACAGATTAACCAGCCATTTGTCTCTTAAGTCACTATTAATAAGCAAGGAGTAGCCCTTCGCCATCCAAGTAGATCAGAGCACTTTACCATTAAAGTCACTTGCTCATAAATCTAGAGCTTATCACAAGCAACTTCTGACGTGCATGCAGAGGAGTGAGAGAGGAACTCGGTGAGCAGCAGGCAGAGTGAGTGCAAGATGCATGCTATGCTCTGGACCAAATGTGCAGATCACACAGAGATTCAGCACAGTTAATGACATCTTCCCTTGCCAGCATTAAGGTTCCATTAAGTGATGAATCATTCTGCCATCTGCAAATAGCGGGTCCTCCTCCGTCATCCACCCCACACAGGACAAGGAAAAGGGAAGTTTGAAAACAACTTTCAGCTCTTCTCACTTGTCTGTATGAGCTACTTCATTGCCTCCTTTGGTGATATCATTGGTAATCTTTTCAGTTTTCTCTCAAGAGGATTTTATAACCGTGTAACATAACACACCGAGACCAGCAGGTTTCAAAACTGCACAAACATCGACATTAAAAATGACAACCAAAATTGACACCTTTGCAGACAGCCGCATAGACAAATAGATGGTTTCATGTTCATTGCCATTAAGCAAAGCAGCATCCATTTCAGAGCCCAAGCTGAATACGAAATATCACAAGAAAGCGTTAAGTTGGGAGGCTAGCAAATAAAACTGAACCTAGCTACTTGCTAAGCTCCTGATCGTGCTGCAACTTCCAGAGACCATGGAAACCCGGCAGGTCAGCTGCAAAGAGGAGCAGTTTCATTTGCAGGTCAATGCCTGCCACATAAGCAGTACTTGGTGGCTGGAGCTCTAAGGCAATATCAAAGCGTAGACAAACAAGGAGCTCGTGCCACCTGTCTCCACAGCTGCCTGTTGATAAACATGTGCCAGGAACCGCTTCTCTTCCTTGTTCCAATCAGGCCAATGACTCAGTCACTGGGACGGCCAAAACCAGGACCCTTACAGCTGTGAGTTACTGCATAAAAGCTGCTGTGAATGCAGTTCCCCAAAACTTCCTTAGTAGCAGTCCACATTCCACGTCATTCCCATCAGGGAGCTGGCATGGCTGTTGGACACCCACGCTGGCAACCAGAATGGGCAACTGATACAGATGCAAAAAAAAATAGGTTAACTTTTGCTGTGCTAGCAGCATGGGGAACCCAGCATGGAAGCTGGTTAAGATGACTTCAGCAGCACTGCCATAAAAAGCGAAACCACAGCCAAACGATCTGCTTTAACAGTTCCCTTTTTTGTTTCAAGCTAGTTTTGAAAGCTGCAATTTAAACTCCATGTTAGATAGTATATCCTCCCTTACCATCTTTTTTTTTTTTTTTTTTGAATACTCATCTGGCTTCCAGATCAAAATGAGATCACTGATGGTCTTCAGATCTTCGGATTATTTTCGGGGAAAAGAAAAAAAAAAGAAGAAAAAGGCATTTCAGACAGGCTAACAGGCTTTCACTGCTGAATTCAGACTTACAAACAACAGGCCACAGCACTCTCTTTTCCCTTGAGTTATCTAAAACCTAAGGCTGCTCCGTCTCTACACTTTTCAAGAATAAAGGGTTTGGTCAGAAAACATCTTCTCGCCATGGTCATTCAAGCTCCAACTTCTAAACTTCTATCAAGATAAATAAAAGAAGAGTATCACAGTGCTTAACACCTACTGATCTAGTCATCCCTCCTCAATCCCACATCTAGGTAAAATTAAGAATTGAAACAGGAGAGTGGGGCTCGTGTTGCCATTACCAATTTCAAGGGCCTCGTGCTGAATTGAACATGACACATACAAATGTGTTGGCTTCCTTGAGCACCTGGAAGAACACTTCTAGCTCAAGAATGACTTTATCGGATTTGGTATTTGTGAAACTAACTTCGTTTTTCTGTATCGAAAAATATCTGAAGAGACAACAATTTGTACGTACTATACAGCTAATGTGCAAATTTATCCATCTGTCATTATGGCATGAAGGTTCTCTTCTTCACTTTTCATCAGGAAGAGCACATTTCTGTTTTGTTGTGATTTGGTTCTGGCTTTAAGCAGAGCATCATTAAGTGCTTTGCCAAGACAACTGATTAAGACATCATTTTAACTTGTATTTTTTCTAAAACAAATATTCAACTGGCAGCTTTAAGTGGATTACAAATGAACACCTTTACCAATTTAAAAATCAAAGAAATAAACCAATGTTACCCTGCAAGAAGAAAACAACTAGCAATTCATTAAGACTAGTTGGATACAACACCGTACAACAAAGTGCTCAAAGACATGCAGATTGTTGCAGCTGTCTTAAGCAGTAATTAAAAAGAATTATTCAGAAGTACTATCCACTTACTGGCTTAAGTTATCTGGGTTCTTCCACTACTGTCAAGTGAGACAGCAATGCAGTGGGAGGCCCCTGACTGATCCTGCATGTCCACAGCAGGTGGAATGATGACTTTGCAACCTCTGGCAGAAAGCTCCCAAAAACCATCAGGGCCATAGCAGAGAGCTGTGCTCAGAGAGAAGCAACAAACTGAAACTTTATTAAACTCTCTGGGAAACTGAAGTTTCCTCCCCCTTCTCTCCTTTCTTCCTCTCCTGCTTTTCTAAGATTCCACAAATAATGTATTAGTACCATACTCAGTGATTTAAGTTCCTTTTCTTCTGTATTTCATGGTCAAGAGTTTTTTCTGTTTTATTCCTAGCCATGAATGTTCAAATTTCAAGTGTGTTATTTAAGAACAGCTAGTCAAGCAACTTGGATGACGCTGTCTCTACTGTCTGATGGAATGAGCACTGCATTTTATGGTAGTCATCTCTGAAGCAGCATCCATGTCATCCGCATGCCACTGACATCAGCTTTCCATATGATTTCTTCCTTGCCTTCCCTGCCATGCCCTCGATAACCTACTGCATCTATGCTCTCTTTTCCCATCATATATGGTTTCCTCCCCATAGTCATAACAGCAGATGTAGGAGTTGGGGCAGAAGTGAATGAACATCCCTTTATTCTCTCTGCATGTCAGTACTTTCCCCAAGTCACTATTTTGTTAACTGCACAGCAGTTAAGCTAATGCCTCAGTATTAGACTCAAGGGATATTAGTTACATAGGGGGAAGAGGATATGAGTACCAGCAGGAAACATTAATGTGGCATGTTTAAAGCAAGTCTTTCTGTTCTTTTGCATCAGGTATGTGTTAGTAATCAAACAAGATTTCTTACTTAAGAAGAAAAAGAACTGGAAAAAACCCACATTTTCAAGTAACTGTAAAAAACACTGTGGGGAGCAAATAAACAACTTTCTTTGCAAGCATACGTGGCAGCTCTCCCTCTGGGAAAGTTTTATTTTTCTCTTCATGATTTATCCACAACTCAAACCTCCACATACTCCCCACCCTCCAGTGGCTGTCAGTTCACACAGAGTTTTGAGACGTGACTGTCACTGATGCATTTCATGAGGAGACTTTATAATGTCACCTTAACTTTCCACTCTGACCAACTCTCTCCCCCTTAGACTTCCCACAGAGTGAGGATCTGTAAGAAACAAAAGAGGAGTCAGTCATCTCACTTCATATTTCAAGTGAGTGGCTGCAGCCTGAGCTGAATCAGAGCCTTTGAAATTGAGTCATTTTGTCTAGTTCACTCTAATGTGATAAGCTAGATGGGATAGAAATTCTATATATTATTAACATGGAATTATTTCAAAACATGGAGTTAAGATAAAAGCAGAGTCCAGGGAGGGCTAATCTGTGCCTGGCAGCCCACACTCTAATCACATGCCGATTACTTTGTTAGTCATCTCTTCATCAGTGCTCTCAACCCACTCCTGCTCCTCCTGCAGTAAACTTTAATTAACCAGAGAAACACTGGACTTACTCACTGAGAATGGAAAAGCAGAAAAATTGAGGTGCTGAATGCCCTTCATCATAGGGGAGAATGAATTGGCGTGGAGGTAAACTTAGCTTTTCAAACCAAATCAGCAGTAATATCCGTATATGAGTGAAACAATTTTGATTTTGAAACATTCCAAAACAGAAGATTTTTGTGGCATTTTGTGTGCTTTCACAT
Source organism: Meleagris gallopavo (assembly GCF_905368555.1). NCBI lineage: Eukaryota > Metazoa > Chordata > Aves > Galliformes > Phasianidae > Meleagris > Meleagris gallopavo. The sequence goes on along the minus strand of NC_139411.1, from coordinate 25,244,758 downwards.
TTCTTCCCCTGGCATGCCTTTTAGGATAGCAGTCAGTCTTTTACAATAAATTAAATTGACCAAAAAAAAAAAAAAAAAAAAGCAAATAGAGCAAAACATGAGTCACCTGCATGGAGAGTTCAATAAAATCACTGTTCTTCATCTGCCATGCATTATCCCTATTCTGATGGGACAATTGTTAGCTAAATGACAAAAACAAGCAAGTCACATAATAACAATGTTTGTACTTCAGGGTGAGCCTTCAGTTCTTTCTAATTTTAGTGAGCTAGCACCACCCCTGCATGTCATGCTGATTACAACAGCAACAGCATCTGTCATGCCACCAGCAAGTAACATCTGAGGTGTTATGGTTTTGTTATGCTCTTAGGGATAACAATTAACCATTGATTGAAAAGAAACCACTTCAGTAGAGTATGATCCTGCTGTACAACTAGTTGAACAAGTTGCTATCACTTGACAAAGAGAATCTGTGATAAAGAGAATCTGTGATGGAGCAAAGGTTTTATCTTCCTGGATCTCCATCCTTGCATTAGCAGTAGCATTCTTCCTTATGACATCGAGCCAGGTAGCATGAGGCCTGGAAGATGAATAAAGGGAAATAAGGTTCTGACTCTTCAGCATTTCCATATCAGTTCTTTGCCTGAAGATCCTACAGGGTTACTTCAGCTATTATGTTAGCACTGGAGAAACAGACTGACAAGTCATAGCCTCTCCTAGGTTTTACAACAGCAGCTATCGTGCCACATAAAGAGCAGTGCTTTGGACTGAAGCTGCCTTTTAGCCTTGCATGCTCTCAAGACATGCAAGACACTGCATACTGCCCTGCACCAAGAATGAACCTGGGACATATGCATAATTTGCAGTACCGTAGTGGAAAGAAGATTATGTGTACAGTAACTCAATCAATATTAGTGTCATGGTTTTATATTTTTTTTTTGTTTTGGTTTGGTTCTCAGTATTCCGCATCAATACATCATGTAGTATACTGGGAGTTAAAGTGTTAATGCTCCAATTCCAGGCACCTATCCCTATACGTTACAGAAGTCATGGGATCTGACCCTTCCGGGTGGGGCGGTCTCTTACTGCCTGGCAGTGGGTGCTGGAGGGTGCTTTCCTGGCCGTTCCAAGCTTTTCAGGTTTGAATCGGTATCGGGAACTCTCTCTCTCTCCTGTTTTATTTGATTTATTAGTCTCAATTTCAATCAGATTGTATTATATTGTGTTATCTTGCATTCCGATATCATAATTAGTAAAATAAGTTTTCCTCCATAGATTGTTGCCGCTGTTTTTTTGTTTTCCTCCCTTCCTTCCCATTTTGTGGGCTGGGAAGGGGAGGGCAGGGGTCTACCGCCCCCCTGTCACGGGTGTAGATTGATCTCGTTAACTCCGTGACAATTAGGCAACTAAAGGATGCATGATGTACTTCTGTATTACCTAGCCGTAAGAGGCTGCTGATAGAACTAGCCTTAGATAGTTCTTAGGTTGTTAGGCAGAGCTGCCACTTCCATGGCCTCGCTGTCTCTATGTTCTCCTTAGCTTTATGCTATTTGATTAGTGTCCCTCACAGCTTCCCAGTTCTCCCCATAATTGACACACTGCCCTTCCTCAGCACTCTGCCACCTCACTCCTTTCTCCCTTATCTCCAGTTCACGATGTGATGTACGTCTTCATGCCAGCACCTCTGCTTCAGTCACAACAGAACAAGATCAATTACACATGGATCCTATTTTTGACATTGACCTCTGGCAGATGTCTGAGAATGACAGTAACATTCAGTGTCTTTTTCCTCCACTTGTGGAACTTCTGTCCCTCACCTTGCTGTCAGTTGGCATGTGCTCTCGTTCCTGACCATGTGAGGACACAAAATAACTAATAAGTAGGTCTGTGAGGAACGAGAGAGTAAAGCTCTACAAGAGCTCACCATCTGGACAGTGTTCAATACAGAGCTGTCACTCAGTGCTACAGTCACATTCCAAATCAGATCCATGATTAGCAAGCAGGGCATATCTCAAATTATTAATCTCCATTTTTACATACCCTTATTTCAGGCAGAGCTGTAAAAGCAGCGCCCTGATCTGGCACTTCAGATGTTACTGCTGCACCCCAAAACAGCAAAAGAAATCTTGCTCCTCCTAAGCACATGTGAAAAGCAGGAGATCCTTACCACTAAGGTTCGTGTTCTCTCGCAGGCAATTTCAGTTTTGCTTTGCAAACTGCTATCTCCCTCCCCTAATCAAAAAACACAGCAGTAGGTGCACTCAGCCACTTCTATATTTCACAGACTGGAAAGAGAACGCCTGTTGTTTTGGCACAGGAAGGACATGCAGGCAGCCACTCACAGACTTGCTGACCTGGCACAACATTCAGCTGTAACGCAGAACTATTTTCCCATGCAACTCATTGTTAACATTGAATTGCAAACACTGTAGAAAAGGCTACAGGATTTGGAGAGAGGTTATGGGAAGCAAAGTGTTATCTAGAATGTCGTTCCACGGCCCAGTGAACAGCCACAGAGAAAGACAGCAGGGGCTGCTTAGCTAGACAGCGGAGACAGAGAAACTAGCACCATGCAATAGTCTACCACCGAGCACAAGAGAGCATCATCATAGAAGCAAGTTTCAGAGCTTCTCTCATGCCCAGTATAAAAGGAAATAAAAATCACACAAATAACAGAGGGTGTAATAAATCATGACCTGAAATCCCTGACTGAAGAGGAGTGGCTTTTGTTTTGGAGCTGAAGAAGCCCATGTTTTTGAGTGCTCCCTTTGATTTTTGACATAGAGATGTGCAAATCACATGGTTCAATACAAGCATGCAAATCAAATGTGAATCAAATCAAACTCAACTCTGAATTTCAGAAAAATCACATGCTAATGTAAAACCTTTCAGAATGTAAAGAAGTGTTATTTTGTTATCAGATAAGTTGTGTTCTGGTCCCCTCTTTGATTTAGGGTTTTCAATTCAGATACAGGTATGTCTTATGGTCTGATTAACACCAAGAGGTCTCCTCTTCTTTTGGATTGCACAGAAGAGGCGTGGTAATTAAATAATTACTCACTCGTTGAAAGAACAGACTCCACATGCCTTCTGTCATGATGTGTTACAATCCTTAAGCCAAAATCACTGATTAATGTTCTATCTAGCAAACCCACCATAGCAGAAATGGAGGAATACCTATGTGCCTTCTCCGTTCTTTTATGCGCACCCTCATGCCCTGATGGGAGTTTCAGAATAACAACACAACAAATCAGATGTGTAGATCAACAACAAAAGTAATTTCAACTAAGTTTCACAGCCTATTTACTACAAATAAAACTCATACTTCACTATACTATCCTTACCATCACAATCCACTTCCTTTCAAGCTCAGTAAGACCCTTGAATCCCTTCTGATACCAAATTCGTACCAGGAGCTGTAATTTGCCATGTCACCCAGCTGGAACCCTCCTTAGGATATTAAAAAAAAAAAAAAACAAAAAAACCCACCACAAACAAAGTATATGCCTCTCGATAGCATTCTCTTGATTACCTAATTTCTATTTAAAATTAACACCCAGCAGCCTAATTATCAGCTGCTTTTCATTTGTGCTCCCATTAATTTCACAGCTGCTTTGCAAAGTGACAGGCTGCTGTATGAAGACTGTCTTTCGTTCAAACCCCTTCCATTTATTTCACAGAGAATGACAACACAAAGAACCGAAATGCCTGCTTGGTATTTGGCAGATGCCACTTTCATGACACACTATTCAAACAGCAAACTGCAAGAATGACATGATGTTCTAAACAGAGAAGACATTTGCTCTTGAGCTAGTAAGAATGTTAATTTCCTCATATCCCCTCATCTCCTCACTATCCAAAGCAATTCTACTTTGAGCCCATATGTTTCAGCTTACCTATCTTGTAACAAACCGTGGCTGAAAAGAGGAATGCTGTTGAGTGGTAGAGGCAGAAGAACAAACAAGCAAGATGTCGGCATGGCAGGCAGACTCATGGCAGGACACTGAAGCTTTGAAGTAGTCTTCCAAAACTGATCCAGCTGGAACTCCATCTTGGCAGGGACACCTCTGAAAGAAGAAATAACCTAAAATTACTTTTTTTTTGCTTTTAAACATGCTAAACTGATTGAATGTATGTCAGCTTTATGCAGCATGATGTTTCAGCTTCTTTAAAATATATTTTCTGACATATTTCTCATTTGCCAGGGCATTTCTCTGCCAAGCACGTGGGCACCTAAATGATGGAACACAAACCTACACCAAGAACAGGCCTGTACCATCTCAGTTAAGAACACAAATAGCATTGCTAGGCAAAGCCAGGCTGATTGCAAACTGGACAGTGAAATGAAATGCAGATAGATCTATTATACCCATTAACTACATAGGAATAGCCTCAGTATAACACAACCTGTCCTTGCTTGAGCTGTCCTTGTCTTTGAGCTATTGCTTATAAATGTGGTTTGTTGAAAGCGATGCCGTTTTTATGCATGGATTCCTGTTTACTATGAAGCAGGCTGGGATCTGCATACTTGTTTCATGTTTAGCAAGAACTTCCTCTGTAAAATTTTACCTTGTACCTGTACCAGCTGGAACGACCCAAGGATAAACTACCACTTCATAATCAACAGACAACCTGAGACATTTAATTTTCCAGGGTCGACTAATCAAAATCAGCTGTTCACACTCCACCCAGAAACTTTAATTCAGTGCCTCCAACTACAGTGAGAATTCTCCAAGTAATTACATTTTCACTGCAGCCAAACTTATCACCATATAAAAAGAAGTAATTTCTATCCATTCACACTACCCATAAATAAAGAACCAAGATAATACAGAACGGGGGGAAGTACTGCTTTTAAAGAAGCCATCAAAGGCCAAACCCAGCCCTTGGACTGAGCTGATGTTTGTCTACTCCTGAAGTAGATCAGCAGGAAAATGGGATATTTCACCCTTATTAAGATTAAAAGATTAAGACTCTTCAAAGTCACACTGACAGGACAGAGAACGAAACAGGTTACAATGCTGGATACGTTCCATTTCTGAAGAAATTAGCTGTGTCCAACGGAGAAAGAATTAATGTGGAGAAAAGGTAATAATCCTCGTGTAAATTCCGCCTGGAGTAGAAGATGCTATGTTTGCACACACAGATCTTGGGACTCTGGCAGTTTATAAACCTTAAATGGCCCCACAGTAGAAGATGCAGCCTTAAACACTAACTGGGAGTGAATGCTACAACGTGAACCAAAAGGAGAGAGGAAGGAAACTCACATCTACAATCTTGGGGGTTGGCAGCCAAGAAGCCAAGGGAAAACCTGAAGCCATGATTTTTTTCTGCAATTTTTGGATTAACTCATTTTTGTTTTGCTGTTAACTTAACTTTCAAAGACCAACTGAAGACCTGAAATTATAATTTAAGGAAAAGTGGAATAAACTAATATCCTTGCAGAAACTTGAGATAGGATCTGCTTGATTTGGTTCATATTTGTTTTAAAATATGAACCAAATCAAGCAGATGGCAAGTTTGGATCCATCTTAGGTTCTGCATTTTATTTTTATTTTTAGTTATGCAATAACCAAACTCTAAATAATGTGCTTATTTGAAGTTCTGTTACCAAGTCCATTCAAAAAGACTATTTGTTGTGTCATCCCTTCTAATTGCCCTCAACCACTACACACAACTTACTGATGATACAAGCCTGATAAATTACAACTGCTATCGTCATCATACAGCTCACAGATGACAAAGTAAGCCAAAAGGATGCTTTTACAAATTAATTTGGAGTCAATCATTTTTCAGAGTTTTAAATTTTGAAGTGAGAAACAGCAAGAATCAGGAGGGAACACATGGACTGCAGGCAAAGCACACATTTACTATAAATGATGTTCTCTCTCTTGCATGGCTATAAACATTTGAGTGGTTTATTTTTTGAAGGGGAAAGGAACAGACGACAAAATTAGATTCAGCGATTCTGTTTATTACAGAAAACATGAGGTTTTCATTTATTAGCTTATAATTAGGAGCTCTGGGACCTTTCCTGATAATATGCTTCGCTAGCTGAGTAACAGCATGCGTAGGATTAGTCATGTCTGTAGAAGTGTCCCGAAGTTTCATTTCCATTGGCGTATTTACCTGATAGACGCTCATTTTTCCCTGTGAGTTGTAGCTTTCTGAAGTTGTGTGCTTCAGAACCTTCTGCGTCACCTGCCCATGGCTCAGCCCATGCTGGAGCCACACACACGTTCCATCCAGCAGCACTGGGGGAACGCGAGGGTCAGGCTGCGACAGCAGGCAAGGAGGAAGGACGCGGTAGGGAAGAACAGAGGGCTCACAGCTCTCACATCAACATATGTTATGTGGGCCACAAGAGAGCAGAGCATGCGTCAGGCTGCCTCGAGACTATTTTAAGCATCAATGGGTAAAATAAATTACTTAGCTGAGCAACCAAGCACCCTGCTTTCGTTATATGCTCCAGCTGAGGAGTCTGAATGTGTGGCATAAGTCACGCGCCTGCCGCCCTCTACCTTGTGATGTTTCCAGTCTGCAGAAGTGCAGCAATGGTAAGATAGAAGTGACCAAAAAAAAAAAAAAAAGTGGCAAAATCAAATCCCTATCAATACCTCAGACCCCCATGCTGTAAGTTACCATCTTCATGTAAATCCCAGCAAAACCCCACAAGAGGTGCCAGTAACTGCTTACATCGGAACACCAAATGAGCACCAGTGAGCTTAACTTAGCTATCTCCCCTCACAAGCCTGAACCAAATCTGAATATGGGTGCACAAACAAGTTAGTTGCATGTCCTCTTGTTTTCAGAATCAGAAGACCAATTCTAACAGTAGAAGAAATAGCACAAAACTGTAAGCAGGACTCCTAAGTGGTTTAATTGTGCAGTAAGCCTTTGAAACCTTAAGGTACCCAACTTTTCTGCACCAAATATCACCTTACACACACCCCAGAAATGGCACAAAGACACAGGCCCCTTCCACTGCGGCCCACATCCTCATGCTAGCTGTGTGCTGCTTACTCCATGGGCAGGTCACTGTCTGCCCAAGGGACATCTCAGTCCTTTGTCTCCAACCAGGTGAACTTCTAACACAGCTGAAGCTAACTCAAATGGAAGCCCATCATAATGGAAAAGAAGGAATGGAGAAAGTCAACTACAGTAGAAGCTACTTAAGAATGCAATTAACAAGCATGTTATTACAAGAACAGCCCCAAAATAAAAATATAACTTTTGTTAATTTTTTTTATACACAAAAGCAAAACATAGCGAGGCAAAGATAGCTAAGCCCAAGCGATGGCACTTAGCTACTCTACTGTTGGCAGCTTCAAAAACAAATCCAAGCAGAGGCAGATTAGTCTAATGAAAACAAACAGCTCCACAAGGCTATTCTGTTTTTGTTGTTTTTTTTTTTTGTGTGTGTGTGTGTGAGGCAAACGTGCATTTAACTTAGTTCAGTTTGCCCATGCCATTTGCACTATACATTGATTCAAAGTCACATTTCTTCCTGCAGCAGAACTCAAATTGTTAACCCTCATCTGCAGGTTAAACCACCCCTAATTTCCTTCCGTCTATTATTTCATATTCTCCTTCCTCTCTTCCTGTTTCTACTTTAAGGATATTGACATGTCAATAATTGGTCTTATTAGACACACAGAGTGTTTTAATGCCATGAAAATGGAAATATGCTCTCTGGAAGCTTGACTAGCTCCAAAAGAGAAGTGAATCAATAGTTACTGAATACTCTATGCTAAAAACACCTGTATTATTAATACAGCTGATGATAGTAATAGTCCACAGAGACTTGAAGAGTTCCAAAAACAATACTGTTTCCCTGATCAAATCTGTTCAGAAGCTCCAAAGAAATCTAGACGGAGTATTTCCCAAGAGGTTTCACTAAATAAATAAAAAAGAAAGGATTAGCAAGGCTGATCTAATATTTCAACCACTCCGAACCATGGTTTCTGACAACAGCTCCCTCAAGGTTAGCCTTAAAATTATATCACAGCCTAATTTGATCTTGCTTTACATTAGTCTAAAATCATGTCTATATTTTATTGAGCTCTGATTCTGTTACTGGTTTTACATATTAGCCAGATTAAATTTTTAAGATGGTTTCATGGTTTGAAAAGCATCATCATCTACTGGTAGGCAGTTTTTAGTACAGCAGGAAATGGAATTAGGAAAGATCTACTGACTTAATTGAAGACTCCTCTAAAAGCATTTGTCAGCTGTGAACACGCTGCCCTCCCATCTCAGCAGAGACCTGGGGCAGTGCTGAGCACACAGCTACTCTCCAAGCACAGGGTGACTCTGCTGCACGGATGTCTACAGTTGTCAATATGATTTCGGAGCATGCAGTAATTTGGTAATGATAATGATGTTGAGCCTGCTCTCTAACTCCAAAAGGAACACAGACTCTGGAAGAAAAACAAGTCTCTGTCTTCTCCTCTTTGGCAATGTACGTTTGAATCCCAGAAGTGATTTAAAAAGAAATTTACTATGAAAAGTCAACTAAAGATACTGAAATAAATATTTACCACACTCACTATTCTGGTTTAGCAGGTAGTTAGTTTCTTCACTTTATTACAACAAAAGGGAAATTGTGAATGCTCTAAATCCAGAAATGTTAACATTATGGGTGTTGGGGATGTCAGTCTGCTTAGAGATACCTCCAGAAAGAGGTAGAAGGCAAAAAAAAGAGACATTTAGTTTTGTTACTGTGCTTTCTCCCTGTGGCTAAAGACATCAGCATCGTGACTCACTCCAGGGACAGAGCTGCTCCCTGGGCAACACAACCCCCTCGTGCTGGCTTTGTTCCTCATGCTAGCACAAATTGGTCATCCACTGACAGCAAATGAAGAAATTTCCTTATTAGTCATATCTGGATCTATAATACCAGCAAATGATGTTTAAACAAGCCCACTGCTGCTTCAGGTATGTGGCCTCCCGACATTTCAAAGCTAAATAGTTTCATCAGGTGTGGGAGGGAGGGCAGAAAGAGGAAAAAATGTTAGACATAAAGCTGTTGTGACTCGTGTTGAAGCCATGGAGCAGTACTGCTTGCAGGCAGCTGGGATCCATATGTAGCTTTTCATGTTTATTCGCCTGCTTGGCAAATCCCAAGGAGATTCTGAGACTGATGCTTAAAAAGTTCAAGCATAAAACCCCACCAAGCCTTAAAACCCAGAAGGCTCAGCTCTCTGCTGCACTTTAGCTGATTAGTTGTCCATCCTTGTCCATCCTTCCTTAGGCTGTGGAAATTCGCGTCTCCCCATTATGCAATTAAAAACCACACATCAGATTACTCTGACAAACACAAGAACAGGTGTTGGACTAAACATGCTCTGGGCAGCACCCGTCCTGTAAACGTACAGTACATTACTGACCTGGTGTAAACCTCAAAACCGTGAGAAAAGCAGTCTGCATCTAAATAATTAGTGTGACTGGACACCAAGTTAATTCATTCAAAAGGTACTGCAATAGTATCAAACCAGACAAATCAAATTTACAAGAGAAACTTACTCCACTAGCATGGCATGCTAAGGGTGGTAGCAGAGATCTGGGAACCTCTGCAGAAATAATTTCAGGTTTTCTCCAGAGGCAGTGTTTGAATTTCTGACAGCACTTTGCCCACTGCTGAATACAACCATTTCCTCTGTCAATTCAAGAGTTATTCTCCTTGGGAAAAAAAAAATGCCATGAATATAACAAGAAAAATTATTACAAGGGATAATGCCCATAGCAATATTACTATGCTGACCACAGTGACTACCATCTTGTTCCCAACGACAACAGCTGCTTTTCATTTTAAGCTCTCTCTACTGGCAATAGTTCAGGGTCCACTGTTTGATGGCACTCATCAAATCATGCCGGTAGCCTTGACCAGGAAGAGGACAAACATCCCCATTGCAGGGAACCTCATTAGAATCCACCACCCATCAACAAAGTACCAAGGCAAGCTGCAAATCCTCCTGCAGCCCTGAAGCTTTGGGTCTGTAACCACACCGAAGAGCTGAGCTCTCTCCCAAGGAAGCACAGCATGGGGAATCCAGACCTGCACGAAAAAAAATACAGTATATGAAACTGCATAACAAATCAAGTCCACATTTATTTCCTTTGTAAGTCAGGGGTGTCAATAGCACCCGTAAGAGAAAACCTTGGAAGTAAAATTTTAAAAAAGCATCCAAACAAAAAGTTCCTATCTTTTTGCTCAACGCACAATGAACAACAATTATCCCAGCGCCTAGATGTGTTGATGCCTTTGTGTGAACAGGAATCATGTAGTCAGGCTTGCAGAGCTGCTGTATCTTGGTATGCTTCTGATAACCTGCCATATTGGCTTCCCCACCATATTAGGATAGATTTGCAACATTTTAATATGAAAGTTAGCATTTGGAGAAATATCAACTAGAAGCCCCACATCCTTTTCTCTTTCAAGCGACATATAACTGGAAATATTGATAAAGAGAGCTTTAACTGCTCAAGTGAGATGCCCTACTCTCATCATTAGCCTCTAAATAATGATATTTGCTTGCCAAGAATCCAAACTGACTTTGTTTGGAGACAGCTGCAGTGACATGCACAACAATTACTGTAAGAGAAATTTCAGTTTCATTTTCTGAGGAAACATCTGCAGGAATTTCAGCTTCCCTAAGCATTGCATCAGGTGTAAGACAACATTACCAAGAACAGGATGTTAAACCACATGAAAGCAGCCTTGCGGCTCAAGTAGTGACTAACACGATGTAGAAGGGAACATTTAACAAGTCCATTCTTGCAACAAGATGGGCTGATGCCACATCTCGCCGCTATATGCATACTTCAGAAATTCTCTCACTTAGGAGAACGTGTCTCAAAGTCTGTCAGTAAAAGGAATGATGGAAGAGTTTGGAACAAGGATGTGCCTATTTGGGATGTTGTGTAGACCACACATGTTTACGTCAGTGAAGAAAGTACATGGGTCCATCTGAATTCTGCAGCTACTATAGAAGAGCCAGTGTTTCTCTAGAGGTTCATGTGTGATGTAAACAGCAAAAACAACCCCAGCATAATTCACCCTTAGAAATGTTGACTATGGGCAACCTCAAGGCCCTCAGCATGGGAGTAAAACGTGGCATGACAAAGTGGCCTTAGTAGTCTTACATTCTGCTCACAACCTGGTTCAATGTCAGCAGAGCTTGCCAGAGTAACTTCAACATTTCCAACCTCTTCTTTCAGATGACGTCTTTGCTAAGGACTCCTCAAATTCTATTTTAAAGAGAGAATTCTTCCTTTTCCTACTGCCTTTCATTGATACTCATCAGTATTGCATCTCAGCATTCTTTAAATATTAATTTCCATAATACAATGTAACTTTATTATCCCTTTTTCTACTGGAGGGTGGAGAAATAGAGATACAAATAACCAAAGGTGTCTGAGGGACTAATTAAAGTTCTGTCTCATTAACTTTAGAAGAGGCATCAAATAAATAGTACTCTCTTTACAAATAAATTATCATGTCTCAAATTACTTCATTCTGGTTTTGATGACCCAAAACAACAACCCAATACAGCTTAAGGAATGCTGATGAGGAATGGTAACTGTTGCAGGTCGAGACTTTATGATCCTTCATAACTAGGATAGTACAGAGTTCCTGAAGACAATCCAATCGTGCCCCACTGGCAGCAGGAGTACCTCCAGCTGAGTCTGAGTTCCTTCAGTCATTTTCCAGTGTCAAGTCCCATGGTGGAATCTGCTCTACGTTTACACTCTCAGCTTTATTTTTCTACACACAAGTCCGCATCGTTCACAGAGTGCAGATATTCCCACACAGGAAACTGAACTCAGATCTCTATAGCGGCGCTCTGTTGCCCTCTTGCAAACCTCATTTTCTCTTCCCTCATCTCACTTTCCTTTAAAATGCAACAAAAAGAGAAGCAGAACTTAAAAAAAAAACAATCTTCTTTTACTATTTTAACTACACATCCTTGATTACTGTAAATCCTGTGTACTGAATGGAGCAGAGATTAAGAGGAAGAGGATGAAGGCATTTGGTAATGTAATTAAAGACTGTAGCCTAACACACAAGCAGAAGTGGTCAAACTACAGACGTGTAGGCCAGGTTCATGCTGGGATTTCAGGTGCTTTGTATTAATTCTCACAACATAATGTGCTTGCATTAATAAAAGACAAAAAGCAAAGTCACCCAAGGAGCCCATTGCAGCGCTGGCACCAGCAGGGGTGGGTGGGCTCGGGGCAGCAGCACAGACACAGCTGAGGGGGCACTGCTGTCAGATGGCAGCGCAGAGCAGGGGCTGCTGGCACACAGCGGAGCTGCTGGGAGCAGAGCGGAGCTGCTGCCAGGCTTTTGTCTCCTGCCCCCACACCAATCCCTCCGTTCATCACAGCAGCACTCCTTGTTCCGTGCTTCCCAGGTCTCTCCCCACACATAAACACAAAGTACCCCTACGCTGTTCCCATGTTAACCTCGAGTTCCTGCTTCCCAACCCTCCCACGCTGCTGGCTCACTGCTTCAGGCTCCTCTAATCCTCCCAGGCACTTCTACCCACTGCGCTGGCCCTTGCTCCCTATTTCCAACCTCCCATCATCTTCTCAGCTTAGCTCTCATCCAAACTTCGTGTGAACAGAGGCAATCTCAGCCACAGCCTTCCCAGCACCCTGAGCTGCAGAACCAGCATCTCCAGCAGCCTGCTGAAGGCCCCAGGCAGCCAGCACTGACACGCTCACTGCCCCAGATGGTAGAGTGCCTCACAGAGAGAAGTCACACCTTGACGTGGCACATTCCTCCGTACTGGAGGCACACACTGAGCTGAAAAACCACCTGACAATCTGCCTGTTGTGTAGGCCTGACCCATCCAACAGACCAGCCGCATGCTGGCAGGTTGCGACTTCCTATGGGAGCCACCATTTCATCAGGTTTCACAAAGCTGTCAACAGCAGGTGAACAGAAAGCCCACAACCTCAGGCTCTTCTGGAGCAGGCGATGCCCCAATGGATGCAGGCTTCCTGCCAGTTCTCCCTAATTCTGACCCTTTCTTCTTATCTCCATGATGCTCTGCCCTGTCTCTTAATCCTCATTCAATTCTGATTCACCTCTCCCCCTCACTTTGAGTCACTGGGCCTTTTCACTGATGGGGCATAATTACTGTAATCATTCAGAGTACAGAACATGTCAGAACTCTCAGTTTCTCTGCTTAGCACCATACCTCAGGTTGGGTACTGGGGTTACAGAGAGTTTAATTGTGTTCAGAGCTGTGGATGCTTACCTAATTCACTTCTCAAACAAACTCCTGTAAGAACAGGTATTTCAAACACCAATAATTGGGCCAAGTTTCAGGAGAGTGTAACAGCAAAAACAAACAAACAAAAAAGCCAACAAGAGCCAAACCATCCTTAAAACAAGAAGAATTTCTGTATGAAATTTCAACTCCACGATTTACAACAAAGAGACTGGAAACTCTTAACCTGCTGGCTTCTAATCTCATGCCCAGCCCATGAGCATTTTTTTCTGTAATTCAGTTTCGTAAGCTGAAGCTGCTGAAGGTTTTCAAAGTCTTGTCAGAACCAAAGAGCCAGGGTATAAAAAAACAATTCAGCCCAATCTTTGCAGGAGCAACAAAAACAATGCCTTGCAGTAGCAAATATCACAAAACTGCATCTATGGGCAAACTGGATAGCTCTGCCTACAATAACAAACAGTTATACAAATAAACAGAAAGCAAAATAGAATAACCACTAACAATCACAAAAACAAAAAAACAAAGCACAGTTCAACTACAAGGAAAACAAAAATATCTTCAGGAAAGCAATGCTTGTAATTGAAGCATCAAAAAGTACTTGGCAGTTTGATCCCAAGGAACTGCCCACCATCTTTCAAGCTGGACATACTGCACTACAACCAGGATAATACCTGCCAGGAAAGTATCAGAACTTCCAGCTTCTCCATTTGAGTCTACATTTAGATTTCACTTTCTGTGACAAAGGCTATTTTGTTTGCAAAAGCCACATTTTTACCGGTGACAAGGTCCCAGCAATCTGTCCATACAAAGCTGAACAACAAGGCCATGAAGCCTTCGGGTATGATTGTTTCTGCTAACAGCAGGACAAGTGGAAATGGTTTTGAGAGAGGGAAGATTTAGGTTGGACGTCAGGGGGAAGTTCATTACTATGGGGGTGGTGAGGTGCTGGAACAGCTGCCCAGAGAGGCTGTGGATGCCCCATCCCTGGAGGTGTTCAAGGCCAGGTTGGATGGGGCTCAGGGCAGCCTGGTCTAGTATCAAATGGGGAGGTTGGTGGCCCTGCATGCGGCAGGGAGTTGGAGATTCATGAGCCTTGAGGTCCCTTCCAACCCTGGCCATTCTGTGGTTCTGTGCTGAGAACTCAGCCCTCACCTCCTGTCTCACCCTTTACTGCTTCAGGATTTAACATTAGAGAACGCACACATGAAAAGACTGGATAGATGCAGACGTCTTCGAAAATAAGTTCAGATATATGTTGTTATTAGTTCCAATTATAAAAATAATGTCAAAAGAGCTGTAATTTTGGTTGGACAATAGAAGTTTCCTGCGATGCTCGTTACCAGAGCTCGCCGTGTGTGCAGCAGCAGCACCACCTATTGGACACCAACCTCCAGAGGCAGCCCAAAAACGTCCGTACATCAGCTGGTCGATGGAAACACATCTCCCAGCAAACTACAGCATAGGCACAGCTCAGTAAACCTGAGGATTTGTGAAGAGAGGAAGTTCCGCTGCCCAAATATGAAAGTGCTCAGTACAGTCAGAAATGCCCCGATATGGCACAAACACGTGTGAAATTCTTCTGATCTCTTAACAAATACAGAAAGAACAGAATCTTGGCAACTGGATATATATCATTTTAAATAGAGCTAATAGATAATTCCCCAAATACTGACCATTCCACGAACTATAAAACATATTGTTTGGGAACTGTAATCTCTAAGATAGCACAAAGTCTATATTATATTTTTTCTCTTCTGTATAGTACAAAAGACATCATTTTGTCAAGAACAAAAAAACATCTGTAGCCAAAGGCGAAAGTAAGTCAATTTTAAGGATATAATTAATTTAAACCTCCAATTTATAAGAGTTAAAGATTGGTGGTTTCAGGTCCTGGGTTGTTTTCTTATACGTGGAATCGCATGCTTAAATTATAGCATGTGGTGAAAGAGCTTCTAAAAAGGCATTATTCTGATTTGAAGAAAACAAGAGAAAAAAATATCCTCTCTCTCTCACCATAGCAAGAGGGGTTCCAGAAAATCACCTTTAATTACTGAATCTTCTAATTATTCTGCATACCTTTAGCTTCCAATCAACTGGGCTTCTCTATGCTTTTATGTTTTGAATACTTCGTATCGTTTTCCTTTCAAATTACTCATATATTGTAATCAAGTCACTTCCAATCTACCTTTAACAGAACCAGATTGGGCATTTCAGCCTTTCAGTGAGAGACAGGCACTTGCAGCCATCCAGCAATACTGATGGATCTTACTGCAACTCTGCAGACCACACAGAGCTCCGGAATTGTAGATACGATTTCAGTATTAATGACGAACAAAACGTTTTATATTAGTAAAACAACCTCCTTACTTTTGTTCCTGCTTAGGCTACCACAAACACTTTCTTCCTTTGCTACGTCGCTACCAAGATAAAAGAGGCTCGCGAGCAAGGCGTCCTTGCAGACGAGCTGTGCGGAGCCTTGCGCCTTCCTGCCCGCTTGATGTCTGCACTTTGTACACTCTCACCAAGGAAGGCTTCAGTTACAAAGGCTGATCGACCTGCGGAGCGCTGCGGAGCGCTGCGGAGCGCAGCATAGCACAGCGCGCAGCCTCCCGCCCCGCCACTCACAGCCGAACCCCGCGCACCGCAGCACCGCCCTCGGCCCCGCGCATGCGCCTGAGATCAGCGCCAAGATTCGCGCATGCGCCTGAGATCAGCGCCAAGATTCGCGCCTGCGCGCCCCCACCTCCCTTACTCTCACTCCGTTGCGCAGCGATCGGAGTTCCCTTCTACGCGACGCGCGCGCTCCACCAATCGGCGCCGCGCTCCAGAAACACGTGACCTGCAGGGCCGCTCTCGCGACGTCCGGCGCGCGTTGGCCCTCGGCTCCGCCCACTTCCCGTCTCTCCCCGCAGTCCGGCCCGCGGCTCCGGCGATCAGACGGCGGCGGCCCGACGGCTCCCAGCGCGGCGCCCCCGGCCCGGCCCTCGGGCCCCACAGCGCCCGCCGAGGTAAGAAGCGGCCGCTCGATCCCTCCCGGTCCTTCCTTGCCGCCCCGTCGCCTCTCCCTGTCCTCCGGGAGGCAGCCCGCGCTCGGGCCCGGGCCTAGGCCCGCGTGCCGGCCGGGTCTCCCCGCGCGGCCGGGCATCGGATCGGCCTCGGCCCGAGCCTGCCGGCGGCGGGCGGCGCAGGCCGTCGGCCCTGCAGCGGTTCTCAGCGCGGGTTAACGAGCTGCTTCCCGGCGTTGTGCTGTCCGTGTCTGAGCGGTGTGTTTCCCGCAGATGTCCGAAGACCTGGCCAAGCAGCTGGCCAGCTACAAGGCGCAGCTCCAGCAGGTCGAGGCGGCCTTGTCTGGGAATGCCGACAACGAGGACTTGCTGAAGTTAAAGAAGGACTTACAGGTGAGGGGGTGGGAGCGGCCCGTGGGAATTTGGTGGTGTTTCGCCTTTCCTAGATGTCCCTGTGGTTGGTAGATTTACTAATTCCTTTTCTCATAACTTGTTGGAATTATGGTAGGGTTGTCTTAGGGGGAAAGAACGGCAACAGAGTTTCCTAAACATTACAAAATTACAAAGGAAGACAGATGTGTCCTTCATTTGCCACCTGCAGTTTCTTTAAACGTTTGAGCATCCCGCCCTGTAGAAAGCTAAAACCATTTTGGTGCTTAAGGTACCATTCAGTGCCAGAAAAACCACTGGCTAATTTTAAGTTGATAAGTGGGCTTTTAGATTCTTGTGTATATTAAGTTACGTTGGCGTACAAGAAAACAGTGGTACTGTTCAAATGTCGTGTGAGATGCTGCCTCCTTTCTGTTGTGGATTGCTTTAACACGATGCAATGGTAAGATGCATAAAACTGCCCAGTACAAAACTGAGTAGCCACTATTCTGTATAGAAAAGCAGCATTAAGAATGATGCATCAACCAAGATACGAGCAGTAACTCAAGTCAGCGATCTTTAGAATTCCTTTAAATTACAAAGGCTTGCTGCCCACGGGCACTTAATAGATCATCTTAATGTCCTTTGTTGTACACTATTAAAAGCGTGTGTATATTTTTATATTTTTAAAATACACAGCAAAACCCATATGGGATGATATCAACACGACCTCGGCTTTGATATGCAGAGATCATTGATGTGAAAGGACAACTTGCAAACTTTTTTATAAAAGCTTTCTGCACAGAATGGGGAAGATGTTTACACTTTCGTCCCCAAAAGGTTTGCTATTCATATGTTCCACCTTGCAAATGACATAGACAATGTTTTGCAGGTTTAATATGTCGACCAAACAATTGTAAAAATGGGTTCGGTGAGTTGTGTCCTGACTGTGTAGCTTTTTTTTTTTTTTAGTTCAGTCTTTTGTTTAGAAAGACTTACCATGAAATTGAAAGATCCTTTTATGTTTTAAATACAGATGCACTTCTGCATTTTGTGTACCGAGCTTATTCCTGACTAACAGGATTAAAATAAATAATACAAGAAATTTTTATAAATGTTTTGCTCTTTGCCTTTTGTTTCACTGAAGGGCTTCTTGAACATCGTCCATGCAGCAAAGCAACAAACTTTGCATTTTGCATGAAGTAGAACTGATGACAGCCACCACCTTCTCTAGTTGGAGACGATGTTAGCAGGTGTTGCACTCTAGAATATGAAGTTCTGCGAGTTTTTAGAGAGCAGTTGGTGAGGAAAAACCCTGACAAATTCACACAGGAATTCTCTGCAGGTCACACTTCTGTGCCACAAAGACGTGGCACCCGCCCTGCTGCTCAGCTCAGTTGGCTGGACTAAGCTGCTGTGGTAGTCTCTTGTTCAAAAGCTTTCATTGAATAAGCTATTCCCTTAAGGACTGCTACAGAACTACCTCAGGAAGACTTTTACCAAAAGTTTGCTATTTTTTGCTTGATGTTTAAATGACTTCATCAGATTTGAAGAATTCCTGGTAGACTGCTTTTCAGCTACTCCCATTTTGAGTTCTATAATAAACCACCAACAAATGTGGTGAGAACAACTCACCACTTCTGTATCATGCAGGTACTCAGTTTACATGCATTTGACATGCTGAGATGACAGCCATTTCAAACCATGCCTCTTGATTTTCAGAATATAGATAGCTGTACGTTGATTACCAGTTTGGGATTTCTCACCTGGAAGGAAAAATTATACTGATGCTGTATTTTCTGAAGAGCTCTCTCAAACTAGCTAACCTCGGAGTCTGTTTTGGGTCAGCTATAATGTTATAGAAGATAGAGACCAAAGTTAAATAGAAGTAATTTTCAGCATGTCACTGTGCTTGTGGTTGGTACCCATTGTGATTACTGTTAAATTTAGAAACAAGCAGGTCCTTAAAACAAAGAACAGAGTTCTGTTAGAGAGGTGCTGATAAATTAAGACGTTAACAGCTGCAACAAACCAACAGGACATTCATTCTGGTTGTGTAGCTATCGGATAAAAGTGCACAGAAGGGTATGTTGTGTTAACCTGCTATTTGGGAACTGCTTATGATCCTTTATGTTCTTGAGGAATGAAGAATAGCTTCTTCACCACCTTTTCCTGAGCTAGTCTTCTTAAGTCCACAGCCGAAACGAGCTGTGAAGCTGTGAGGAAAATTAAGGCTCCGCTGACCCTCAGATGATTATTGTTTCTCTGTAACTGTCAATAACTGAGTTACTTCCTGTTAGTTGGATGAGCGACAGCGTTTCGTGCTGTGATACTCTTAAGGTGTGAAAAGTTGTTAGTGACTGCAGAGTTCCCTTGCCTTGCACAGAAAGTTCAAATGTTCCTTTAGATGCTGGCTCCTAAGTATTTGTTAATTCTAGTCAAAATCAGTGGTCTCAGTGTTGGGGAATAAGAATATAATATGGGGTGGAAGTTCAGGGGAGAGGGCTGGCTGTGTGCTCCTATTTGAATGAATAGTGGTTAAAGGAAGTGGAGAAATTTATTAAGCACATGAACTAAAACCAACCTAAAACTTGCTGGATTAGTAAGCGAATGCCTGACCTGCAATCTTGAGGTCACTGAATGTGGAGAAAAAGGAACACCTAAAATGACTTAAAGAAATCTATTTCTTTAATATGCATCAGAATGCTTTTTAGAAAAGAAAGGGCTTTACTGAGTGTCAATCCTAGAAAGCACTGCACTCTTCCACAGCTGATGCTTCAAGTGCATCAGTTCAGCAAATCCGCTATTTTTGAATAAACTGAAAAGTGTTTGACTGCTTACATTTGCTACAATTATAGCTGTGTATTTTATAGATGACTATATATAAAACAGTAAGCTAGTCCCAGTGGAAGGGATGGAAGTAACTGCTGGCTAGACAGAGAACAGGAGTGTTATGTACAGCAGGAATACAAAAACATGCAGCCACATACACAAAGTCACACCAC
The DNA here is from genome assembly GCF_905368555.1 of Meleagris gallopavo. Classification (NCBI taxonomy): domain Eukaryota; kingdom Metazoa; phylum Chordata; class Aves; order Galliformes; family Phasianidae; genus Meleagris; species Meleagris gallopavo. The sequence continues at coordinate 25,225,141 of NC_139411.1, read as the reverse complement.
TCTTGTTAATTTTTTTTAGTTTCTTTCCCTCGAGGCTGTCTAGCTGTGTCTTTATGCCTATGGATAAACAATTCCTCTAGAATGAAATTGTATAAAGATAACAAGTGACTTAAAGTTTTATGGAAGGTATGGGGATCTTTACTGAGATACAGTGAAGCCCTTACCTCTCTTATGTAGGTGTGCAGTTTTAAAGTATGAACGGCAACAGGACTTGAAAAATTATTCTTTGTGTTGTTTTTGTCTTTTGTAGGAAGTCATAGAACTGACCAAAGATCTCCTTTCTACGCAACCTTCAGAAGCTCTTGCAAGTTCCGACAGTTCTGCTTCTGCTCTCCCCAGTCACTCCTGGAAGGTTGGGGATAGGTGTATGGCAATATGGAGTGAAGATGGACAGTAAGTGTAGAAAACTTCTCTAACCGTTACATGAAATAGTTCCATGGTAAGAGACTTTCATTCAGCTTGAACTGCCCCTAGGGCAACTAGTAAGCAAAAAGAAACTGGGAAAGAACTACAGAATTAGCTCTCGTGGTACGCCTTTAATGAAGATCAGTGCTGTAGATATAAAGCAAAGAGCTGTGGGGTCATTTCCTAGAAATGCCCTGTTTGTTACTAACCTTATACAAGCAGAGTAGCACTGGTGGATGACCATTTATTAATGTAATAAGTGGCAGACTTTTGTTAATTGATTTTGTGGCAGTGTTTCATAAAGGTTTCAGGCTATACGATTCATAATATCATATTCATGTGTTTGTAATTGATCACTATTAAGAAAGTTTTCTGTATCTCAATTTGTGTGAACAATTGGAAATTAGTTTTTAATTTAAAATGTTATTTTTTGGCTATGAAATAACTGACTATACGTAAAGTAGCTGTAGAATTTTTGGAGTTAGTCTCCACTGCACAAGCATTTGAAGTTCTGGGAACCAAACCAGTTTATTCTGACTTCCTAATTTCTGAAACTTTATAAGCGTTGGAGAAGAAATATTTTTAGTGCCTAAGGTATTCTCAACTCTTCTTCATATGGAAGAAAATGCAACCAAATCTTTATAGTGATGAGCTACCATGTTTTAATTCTCACTGAATTCCCTGAAAGCTGTACTCTTTGAATACTGTATCTTGTTGGGGCTTTTTCCAGTCCCGTGACCTGCCAGAATTAGAAACAAAATCAAGATTTCTGATTAGACTGCTCAAGCATTAATCATTAGTCTTGATAACTGCTGAGATCGTTGCTTCTTGATGCTTAAGGTCAACGGAACCTAATCTTTGTACTTGTGTCCTTTTGGCCTTAAGAACAACCTCTTGGTGTGATCTTTGTTGTCCCTGAAAACGAAGGCTGATATTTGCAAAGTATTTTTACTTTATGCCATTAGCTGGCTGACAGTGTAGATGTTGATGGGCTGAGTATTAAACCTTTACTCACATGCTTACAGCCATGATATCTTTACAGGTGTTATGAAGCTGAGATTGAAGAAATAGATGAGGAGAATGGAACAGCTGCAGTCACTTTTGCTGGATATGGGAATGCTGAAGTTACACCGCTGTTCAACCTCAAGCCTGTGGAAGAGGGAAGAAAAGCAAAAGAGGACAGTGGCAACAAACCCATGTCCAAGTAAGTAATATAAAGGCCTAAGTCTGAAAGCTACTTTGCTTCCCCTCTTCCCCCAGCTTTGAGAATTGGCCAATGTAGAACCTTAGAATTATTTTCACCGATACATTCACGAATTTGTTAAAAAGGATCATAAATCAATGTGGCAAGCAATGTTCAGCAGATTATTGTGGCTGGCACTGTATGTTACCTATCCTGGCAAGATAACACAGGACTCCGTTTTACTCAGCTTATGCTATCTCAAGATAACAGATATGTGTGTGGATAGGCTAACAGCCCAGGTCCACTGCAGGCTGCTCTCAGATCTGTTACCTGGCTCACAAGTCAGTACACTTATCACTGCAAAGCTCCTGCCTCTGTCTCTCTGTTGATCCCATCACGGGGGAGATGTGCTTTACTCAGTAGCCTACTGTGCCTAACAAAGAAAAGTATTAAAGGTATTTTTCAGGTTTGAAAGCCTTTGGGAACAAAAAAAGGGAGTATAGTTTCAGAACTTAAATCTTACAAGGTCACTCTGAGGGACACTGTTTTGGCATAGATTTATATGTGAAATTCCTTACCTTCAATGAAATTGTGCTCCTTTCCCCTGCCCAATACTGGTTAGCATGAGTGCTTTAGTCTTTCAGAGAAGTTTTGACTTTTCTCTCAAGCTAGTTCCATTTTCCAAACACTCGATGCTTCTGAAATGTAGAAGTGCCAGAAGATATATTTCCAGTTCTGGAAATAAATTGGCTTCAGTCCCACAGGCTGCTGCATTTGGCATGATCTTAATCAGGTGGTCATTATTATTGTGCCCAAAATACGTAAAGGAGCATTGTAACACTTCAGCATGGAGAGAATTTTTTCCTTCCAGAATTTGACATCATTTACAAGCTTTGTTTTATGTATTTACTTAAGAAAAACTGTTGTGCATGCCCTTCTTTCAGAGAGGTTTTAGCTTCTTACAGGATACTCTACGAATATAAAGACAGAGACACAAACATAAAGGACCTCTTTTTTTTTTTCCTCTTTTCCTTTCTTCCAGAAAAGAGATGATAGCTCAGCAACGGGAGTATAAAAAGAAAAAAGCTTTGAAAAAAGCTCAGAGAATTAAAGAACTTGAACAGGAACGAGAGGACCAGAAAGTCAAATGGCAACAGTTCAACAACAGAGCATATTCTAAAAACAAAAAAGGCCAGGTTTGTTTGCTTTTTGTCTATATGTGAATAGTTAAAGATCATAGAATTCTATGCAGTAACTTGGGAGAGGGGAAGAAGGTGTTTTTAAAGGTAGTTTGTTCACCTGTGACTTATTTGAAACGTGCAGTTGGCTATTTTGTACTTTCAAGGCCTAGTTTTGCACTGGATGACTTTGGGGTATTCTCATGAGGCTGAGCTTGCACTTACCTCGAAGAACTGGGTTCACTGTGTGTTGCAGTGCAGCATTTGTTGGAGTTAAGATCCCGAGGCCTATCTAAACCAACAAAGTCCTCTTATGTTTATGGTGCAGCACACATGGCAGTAAGTAATTGCTGTGGACTAGTAAGCACACTGCAAAAAAGTTAGCGAGGACATCCTGAAGCTTTACTTAAATTTGTGTCATGGCTCAACCAAGAGAGCTGCTAGACATGGTGCTAAATCTGAATTCTCCCTTACGAGCACTTACCTTCCTCGTAAGGTGATCTATTGAATTGTATTCATTATTGGCTTGACCCAAGGCTGCAAGGGCAAAGATCACATCCAGCATATTCCAGCCCAGCCCTGTCTCTTCTGCTAATAATGCCAGAGGTGAGTTAGCCTTTGGAAAGCATGCTTGCCTGGAGAGTAGGAGGTTGAGGATTCTGAAATGCTTCAAATAGTAACGGTTGCCCATTTCTAAAAGCAAATCAGTCATCATTTAGAAATGGTATTTTCTCTTCCATTTGCAGGTAAAGCGGAGTATTTTTGCTTCCCCAGAGAGTGTAACTGGCAAAGTGGGAGTTGGAACATGTGGAATTGCAGACAAACCTATGACACAGTATCAAGATACCTCTAAATATAACGTCAGGCATTTGATGCCTCAGTAGCAGGGGAAAAAGGTCGAACTTCATCTCTGCAGGGCTTTTCACTTATCTTTTTATCATTATATTTTTCTAAAAGTAAATTATTTGTTGGCACATAGCAAGTAGTCCATTTTGTCACCATCACTTTGGCTTCAGCTGATATGAGCCTTAAATTTCCAACTATTGATTTGACTCTCCTCATCATTTTTTTTGGTAGTTGCATTAAAATACGTTCTGTGGGTGAATGCTTTCATGAACTGCTGCTACCTCTTATGCTAAAGCAGTAGTTATCTGGAAGTTTGATCTCCAGAATCTTCCATTTGTATGGATGCTAAAGTTTTCTTTTTTTTTTTTCCCCTCAAGAAAAGTGGTAGTATAAAAATGGCACCTATAAAGCCTCCCTCATTTCTGTAGTCACAGTGCTGTCTGCTGGTCTCAGAGACAAGCTCAGTGTTACAGAGCTGCTGCAGCACTGGGAGAAAGATTACATCATAGCATGTAAGTCACGTGGAATTACAAAGGAGGTTCTAAATTACTCCCTTACAAATCCACTGCAGATAGTTTTGTACAGCTGTGAATGAGGGCAGGACAGGGCTGTTGTGATTTTTATTACTAAGTCTGATTCATGTGCTAGAAACAATAAATCTGACTTTAATTCCAGTCTAAATTTCCTGTGCTAAAAGTTAAGTAAAGGAAATCTTTTTCTTTAATAGTCATCAATTTTAACAGGAAGTTACTGAAACGTAACCAGCACAACATAGGAAGAGACTTCAGTTTCAAAGAACAGAACTGTACTTAAAGCAGTGCCCCCTTGCCCCAGGGACTAGAGGTGGGAGAACTCTGGATGGTTATGCTTTGGAAATGTCATCACCTCCCCTCTTGCAGTTTTCAAGCTTAGAGTTTTGATGGCATGGTCACAGACCTTGAGCAGACAGTAACACCTTGTGTCTGGGCTGCCTCCGTCTCGTGAAGTAGTACTAAAGCATAGCAGGTATGAATGCCTAGATCCCACTTAGTTGTGAGTGAGTGAAGGTTAGTCTCAAGTTTCTGTCCGTAAATAACTGACTGGCCCTAGTGTTCATTGTAACTTCAGCTGTATTACAGTGCTGCTGAGCCCCTTCAGTTCTATTCAGGAAGCCACGTGTAAAAGCTCTTGCTTTTTTGTATTTCATGTGATTTGCCTTTCTTCTGTTATTTGTCTCCCACTTATGGTAGTGGTGCCATCTCTGAATCCGTAATGTGTTCAAAGAACTTAATGGGTAGCCCTGTATACAATGTAGATATTATTTTTGTAAAATCTAGGGCTGAGTTAATGGACAAGAGTACATCAGCTGTTTCTCCCATTAAATGATTAAAGGGTGCATCTTGTTCATTAACCCTGACCGTTATTTCCCTGTATATTATGTTAATGTAGCTCATTTTGTAATTTGTTACCTAGATCAGGTCACGTCAGCAATTGTTGATGCACTGATTGGTGGAGATATCCATCAGTTACCTGAGTCACAACTCAAGCTAAACTCTACAACTGGTAGTTTAGAATCCATGCATAGAAAGAAGTTTTCCCTATAATGGGAGAAGGTGATTTTTATGAATACAAAGTGTGTTAATTTCAGTTTTGTATGTTTAACTTTTATTAAATAAAGTGTTTAAAATCTGCTGGATATGTTTGTCAAAGTGAACATAATGTATGTGTGGCTGGGCACAGTAAATAATCATGCTATAGATAAGTATAGAATCTGCTGATGCTACACAGGAGAGATGGGAAAAAAATGAGTATAGAGAACATGAAACTCAGAAGTCAATCAAAAGTACGTCACTAGCAATGCAAAATCAAGTAGATCCTAATTCCTCATCTTTGCTGCTAATTGGAGGTAAGTGTAAACTTTCTTCTGCTTAGAAAAACTCTTATTTAAACTAAAATAATCTGAGGGAAGAACCCACTGCTTTTTGGAGAGAGAGTTTGTGCTGTACCATATCTCAGCTATGCCATTGGTTTTACATTTACATCTCCTTGGGGATGCTGACGTGCTCATCTTTCAATATATTAAGTATAATAATAGATGGTCTATCACAGGACTGTTAGCTAGTTCTGTAAAGAACTTACAAGACACCAGAACACAATGATATGTGAGCCTCCCTTTTTAACAGCCCAGCCCAAGTTACAACTAGCTGGTTCTATGGGCTTTGTGCTGATCCCTTCCTTTAAAAAACTAGGGAGACTCAAATACAGTTGTTCTGACTCGATAGAGGAAAAAACCACCATTTTCTTTGAGCAACTTAGTGATCTTTTATGCTGTCGGCTGCCTCGAACTTTGCTGTAGTTGGGCACTGGAAAGAAATGCTGCCTAAGTAAACCCTCGATAAAAGCTTTTTTCCCTAGATGCCTTGCTTACAACAGCTTGTGGTAGTTCCGTCACTGTGGCTGGAGTGGCCTGAGCTATGGAACAGAGAGAGTAGCTTTAAGACCTCTTGTTTAAACAAACAACATCAAAACAAAACCTAAGACTGCTATCTTGCCCACAGCTGTTCCTTGTAAGATCAGGTTACATGGCTGTTTCCTCATTCTGCAGCATCAAGTCGCTTCTCAGTGGTCTGACTTTCAAAAACAGCAGTGCCAAAAAAAAAAAAGCTCCTTACTCTACAAAAGCTGAAGTGACCTGAAGTGGTTTCTGACACCCAGCCTCTCGGCGAGCACAATAAGCACCTACCCCTGTGCTAGCAACTCATAACAGACAGTACTTCGAAGACACCAAAAGGAAGGAGGAAAAGTTTGCATTAAGCACAGCAGTAAAAATGCAGAGATGTATTGGAAAAATGTCAGCATATACATTTGTTTCTTTACTGTCCAAGACTAGCTCTATAGGATGTCCATCTCTTGCTACAGAAAACAGTTCATCCAGTCCAGTTTCAGTTTTGTACAGAACTGTAATCTGAGGAAATTAAGACAGTGCAAATCTGAGACTCGTAACATTGTCAGCATTCAGAACAGTCCTAAGAGTAATGATTTTAGATGCAGTGAACATTGCCATTGTATCAGTAAACATTTTTTAAAGAGGTAATTACTAATTTTTACCAGCAGCTTAACATATTCAACATAAAGATGTAAGAGAGGATTTATACTGACCAATGCAAGTTTCATGGTCATGGCAATCCACTGAGACTTGTTGCACTTATTTCTGGATCTGTTTGGCCTCCAAGCTGTTTGTAAATACAGAGAAGGAATTTGAACTTAAGCAATTACAATTCAACATGGGACAAGTTTAGAAGGCAAAAAGATGGTTAAGTTTCTACACTTTCTCTACTAGCCTGGTTGGCATATTGGCAGTATTTAGTAAAACAGCCACTACTGTGTGTCTCTTGCAATAGTTCCATTAAAAATGGGATTTCTGAAAATGTTCTTGGGTCAGGCCCAAGGAAAGTACCACTGCTGTGCAGGTGGTACTGCTCTCTGCATTGCATTACTTGTCCAATCTTTATCTGATCTTCAAAAAGCTGCATTTAAATCACACTGCAAAAGAGACAGTGATGTTTGCATCATATGTATGGTAAACATCCATGCCATAGAGCCAAGCTAGTTACATATGACCTGATTGATTAAACATCTTGACTTCAGAGGTTCTGACACTTCAGTGAAGGCAGCTACACAAAAGCACTCTATATCCTGTTGTAAAGGAATGATATTTCTAAGCTGAACTCACCTTGCTATGACTCTTTGGTCCATACAGAAATGCAAAGCTTTCCCATGATGAATGCTGATGGAAGATGTCTGGAAATGTCTCACTCTCACCTAGATTGAAAGATGATACTGCTTCCCAGAGAGAAATTCTCAGTGAGGAATCAAGTGATGTAGGCTTTATTAAGCCTTGTGTTTTTAACAGACCTATTGAACATTCATAAGGAAATACTGTTCTGTAGAGTTGACCACTACTCCAGAAGAGCAGAGAGCATTTCTCTACCAAATTTCCAGGAGGAGATCCAAACCAATTCACTGTTTTGAGGCAAACTGCTCTGAAAAGGGGATAAACTGAAAGAATTTCCAAACCTTAGCCTTAGCAACACTTAAGCACAATCTAGATCACTGGTAGCCCAAGTCATGGAATTAGTTACGTGCAAATTCTGACCAGCAGCCACAGTTAAAACCACCATAAAGTGATTTATATTCATCTGATGACACACGTTTTTGCTGTATGTTCCTCAAGATCGTAATTATTCATTGCAGAAATGCAGCTCTGCTGTAACATTCACAAACTCAATGGACATAACAGAAGGGGCAAACTGCTCACAGCTGACAGCACACACACAGAGTGCCATTCCAGCTTATGGAGGCATGTGATGGCTAGCTGGAAGGAGACAGGAAGCCAGTGTCCTCCAGATCCATACATACATACAACAGTCAGATCCGTATGATGAAACACTCCAGAGAATCTTACTGCCGAAAAATCCCAACCTGGGAACGTCCCTGGAGGTGGGATTAGCACTGTCACCAGTACTCAGAGCCATTCACTATTATACTTCTCTCCTGATTTCTTAGCTTTGTTAATACCATATCTCCAGCATGCAAACACACCACATGGCTTCACAAGCGCTGGCTAGAACCGTTCTTCACTCCCTAAAAATGTGCTGAAGCCACTGCCCTCCCTCCACCAGCTGAAGACTGATGTAAACCCTGTGCAGTGCTTTGATTCCTCTGAGTAAACGTCATATTAAAATGAAGCTTCCCTGCAAGACCACAGCTTGCAACAGACTATAATCCAGATTTTGTGGATGAAGACACAGAGGCAACTAGGTGTCAAACGACTCATTCATCAGCTCACCCCAACAGCTCACTCTGGAAATCAGGGTGTTTGGAAGAAAAAGGGGATGTGTGGAAACGTTCAGCTGTCTGCTTCGTTCCACTGAAGTCAGCATCAAGCCCCTTTAAGCAGCAGCATGGATTCTGGATTTACATTTGGCCTCATTACTTATCAGCAGAGGATCCCAACAGGCAAGTTCACGTGAGCTCCTTTCCAGTGGGCCAGTGTTCACTGAACAGCACCCTGCATGTTGAGCCCAGCTGCCAGCCCTCCTCCCTGCCTTTCCATCACACACACAGAAGCACGGCACTAAGGAGGGGTAAGAAAGGTGACCTGCAAAGCCCCAGCCTCCGTCCATGTCCCAGAGAGCAGCTGCTTCTTTCCAAGGCAACAACCCTTGGGCTTCATGTAGGTACCACAACCAATGGGAACAACTTTTTCCTGTGTGGTAGGATAGTGTTAAAAAATATCAAATATTACCCATAGCCTTAACAGCATGGTTAACATTGAAGGTTCTTCTTGAAGAAAACATTTCACGCCTTTGGCTTGCACGGACATCTGTTACAGCCCCACACAGCCAAGTGCTGCAGGCAATGCGTGCAGCACCTTTCCATCCAGCTCTCAGATGCCTCTCCTGTACCCCGAGGAACACAAGTCTCTCTAGACCTCTAAAACAGCATCCTCCCTTTGGAGAGAATTCCTCAGCTTTGGTCAAACAGAGCACCACCGCCAACAGAAATGCTAAATACTACATATTTAGGAGTACTAAGCACAGCCATAGCACCAATACCCACTGCTTCTGTATTCTTACTTCTGCCTAATAATTAAACACATCGGTCCTCTTTTCAGAAAGAAATGAGCAGCAAAATCAGGGCTCAGCATAAACGTATCATCATCAGTTAAACATTTCTGTACGTGTAGCTCCAAAGGGAAACATTGCGTATGCAGTCAACCACTCTTCTGCCTGATGTTCATCCTCCCAGCCATCACTTAGATCTATCAGCCAATTTCAAACACGTTTGACAGCACATCAGTATTTTCAACAGCATTAATTTTCTAGATACCTTGTGCAGACTGAAGAACACAGAGGAAGAGAGATGCACTCCTCTTCCCTGAGGGTCTGCAGGACAATTCAGAGGATTTATCTCAGATGCAGAGGAGTTTCAGTCACTATCAGAGCACAGAATTAATCACTCGGCAGAGAATCTGTCCACAGGACAAAGCCCCAGGAAAAAAACAACAACAAAAAAACCCCAGTTTTTATTGTGTTATTTATGGATTTTTTCCCCCCCTTTGTTAATATTAGTAGTGCCCTCTCTAAATTCAGAATAAATTGCCATTAAAAAACAAACAAACAAAAAACAACTAACAAAAAACACAACCTTCCAGGAAGTTACCTGAATTTCTCTTTCTAGTGACATAGAGCTGGTGCCAGAAAACATATAACAATCATAGCTTACAGTTCTGGGGAAAACAAGACTTTTCCAATTAGTGAACAAGATGGTGAGGCCAAATATTTCTTCAGTTTCAACAGAGCAACACAAAAACTTGGGCTGCAAACAGGGAGCAACACGGATAAGAGAACAAAGAGCAGAAAAGGAGAGGCTGGAGCTCAGAGCCCAGTAACAGATAGAAGTAAACAAACGGAATGAAAAGATGACGACAAAACCTGGAAAATGATCCATATGTGCAGTTAACCCGATTCCTGTTGACCTACAGATTTCTTGAGACAGACAGATTTGTGACCACCTTCCGTCAGTGACATGCCTCTAATGGAACGGACATTAAAATGACCTTCAAGTGACAACTCATCACAGGATAACCGTGACAAATGCAGCCAGATAGTCATCTCCACCTTGTGTGCAGACACAAGATGACATACTGTAATATGCTTGTGTCAAAAGAAGGAAAATGCTGGATGGTCTTTTTAATGGGTTTGTCCGTAGCAAAAGGACCCATCAGAGATGTAATTTGCAGAGGGAGGACTTGGCAGAACGAGCTTACGAAGGAGCTGTGTGTGTGCATGGCTGGGTGTGCTGCCTAAGGAAAGCTCATCTGATTCTGTTTCGTAGGAAAAGGCACCGTGTTCTTGTAAAATTGCATAGATAGGAATAGATTTAGGGCTTCTGTTACACACCAAACATAAAAGTTAAAAGATAAAAAAAATAAAAAAAATAAAACATAAAAGGGCACCAAACAGCAGTGTACAAGAAGAAAAGCATAAAAAGAAAATCACTCTATTTTGCAAATATAAAAGGGAAATGCGACTCCATGCCCACATTACGGCATTACTCCGGGTGAAAACAGTCTGGTGGGCAGACATCTAGGGCCAATAAATCTTGCTCTATGGATTCTCTTAAAGCTAAGCAGTACGGAGGACCATCTCAGCTTTCAAAAGATGAGAAACTTGACCTTACAGAAGTCCAGGTAAATGTCATCAGTTGGCCTTATGTTGTCCACAGATGCCACCACACCACTGTCGGAGGCCATCAGATTGGTCAGGCATGATCTGCCCTTGGTGAAGTCACGATAAACTCATCGCTCCCTGCTACATTTTCCCCCAGTATCTGCAGCTGATACCAGACTCCTCCAAGCCCACAATGCTACAAAAGGTGGGAGATACTGGCCCTGTTCCATGCAAGCAAACATTTCAATCACATTTAATCCAACCATAGACACATGACAGTTTTATACCAACTAAGAAAACAGAGCAACTCCTGAACTTTAGTATTTCTCAGGTGTGATATTTCTTTCCCCAGTGGCCATTTAAAAGAAACAAGAATAACAGGAAGGAAGAGGTGCTGAGACTGCTAAAGAAAAAGGCCATTAGATAAGTAATTCCCACTGGAATTCTGCTGCACAGCACCAAGGCTGCCGGTGATCAACACTTCCAAGTAGAGTAATAGTGAATAAATGAAGTCACGCTTGCTAGAGCTGAAGATTCCTCTTCTTCATCACTACCCCAAACTCCTGTCATTCAGAGGTTATATGGGCCCCAAACAAATCTGAGCAGCACATTCTTCTACCAAAACCCTTGGGCCCTATTAATTAACCTAGCACTCAATTCAGTCTGTGACAGACTCCTGTTCCTTCCAGGTCACCTCCCAGAAGGAAGAACAGATGTACTGAGCCACTGTATTACATGCACACAAGTGAAGAAAGATTTAACAACAGCAACCTGATCCAGACATAATAAACAAATTAAAAATAATTAAAAAAAAAAAAAAAAGGAAAAAAACCAAGCACACAAAACAAACGGAAACAGATCAGCCATGGAAAGATTATTTCCTCTACTCAAGTGTATGTGTTGTGCCTCTTACAGAGGATGACACATTTTGAGAAGAGCAGGGAAAACACCAGAATAGTTAAACACAGGCAATTCATAATAATGCACAACTCGACAGCAGAATCATTCAAGATCTTCTCATCACGGGATCAAAGGGCACAAGAAGAACAAAGTGTCAGCTAAAGTGATACGAATGACCAAGATGGAAGAACACGACTCATTTCAGATACAGAAATGTTTAATGGCGTTAAAGTGCTACTTTAATGGGGACCATATGCTAACATTTAAACACAATTCCACTGCACTGCTAAATATGGTTGTTTTTATTTTATTTTTTTTTATTTTACCTTTTTGCCCAACCCTACCTAAAACAATAAAATAAAGTCTAAAGGACTGAAATTAACAACCCATTCAAATCAGCAATAAGTTATGAATTTTATAAAGCATTTTTTTTTTCCTCTTCTTTTCTTAGTAATGAGGGGTAGTTAAATTACTTAAGGATATACAAAGTTTCAAACAATGCCATAGGTGAGAACTCTATTAAGGTTTTTAAAACTTGGAAAAATGAAATCCTGGCCATTAAAAAGACAAAAAATAAAAAAGCAAAGCCCTCAAAGTGCAGGTTAGAATGCTCGTCTCTGAGAAAATTAGAAAACATTCGCTAGAACAGCTCTTAACAGCACCTGCACAGGTGTGATGGCAAGGCCCTTGGGAACAGGACGTGCAGTCAAAAACATTACATTAACGTGAGAGATGTGCTGAGCTTAACTAGGTTAACTACTGGACTGGAACTTTAAAAGTCAGCAAAGGGAATGATTCTAAAAAGAAATTTGAAGAAACCCTCACCAAATCTGGCCTTCTGCAGCTAGCACAGCCTCCATCCACTGTGTGCACGGCAAAAAGCATCTTTGCATTTCATTGGGTCAAGTGCTTCATCAAAACAGAGATCTTTTCATGGCATAAATTCATATAAAAGACATCTAAGGTTTTGTATGGACAAGCTCTAAAAAGACGCATCAGACTTGGGGTGTTTTCTCTCCCAACACATTTACAAATGTTTATCAAAAAATCTCATCAAATAAAAAGGTCATAGTGGCTCAGTATCTGGGCATGACTTTCTGGCATATCACCTCTTCTATGTGCTGGTTTCTTTCTGTCCTCAGTTGGCTGTGTGCCGGCGTATGGGCACACATCTACCGGGAGATCTGCTGTTGGTGTCACAGCCTGAGGCATGACACAGCCCATGAAGTGCTGGTAGATTACAAGTGTGTACCCCTTGCTTTAGCCACGCATCAGAGGTACTTGCTTTTTAAATGACGTCCAACAGAAAGCTGAGCTGAATGGTATTCTTTCCTGAACATCTCTTTGCTGCCCCTCTCTCTGGGCACAGAATGAGACCTTAATATTATTGTTGATGTTGTTATCCCTAGGCTACTTATGTCCTCAAAAATTTCCTAGTACATTACAACAGCATTGGATTGTGATAAATTGTAGGACATGGTCCTTTTAGGACCACAAAAGCTCTTCAGAAGGGCCTAAATTAGGTTGTTCAGCCTGAATGCAACATACAAAATTCTGACATTTCCCAGATCTCATGACAGAAAGAGAGGGATGAGTCTCTAGTATCCTCTTTCAAACAAATAAATTCAAAACAAAGTGTTTTGTCACTAAGGTCTATATCCAGGTCCCACAGAAACAAATGGTTATCGCTGACTTCGATGGGACTACAGTTTGGTCTAACTTTTTGCCAGCAGGAATTGGAATTGGTAACGTGACCAAATGAACATGTGAGTTTCTTCCTTTACCCAAAAGGTTTTATTTACAGGTCTCTCCAGGACTAGCTGTCAATATGTCATTTCTGAAAGAGGATACTGGCATCTAGGACCCAGTTTGATCACCCCAGTGAAATCATTCACCCTGCACTGTCATCTCACTTGGTTCTAGGAAGCAAACGAGAGCTTGACACTGGCGCTGGAGTAACCCTCGTCACTCCCAATACTCTGCAAGCTGCTGTGATCATCAATGTCACTGATGCTGGTTGTGCTGATATTGTCCACTTCTCCATGGGAGAACTCTGTGCTTTCAACGTCCACTTCAATCTCTTCTAAAAAAAATGAAATGAGAGAAACACACATATTAGTACCACAAACACAACTGCTCCTTTCAGGTCAGCAAAGCTGCCAGGACATGATTTATAAAAAGATAAGCTACCAGTCTGGAGTTTTTCTTAGGGAGTTTGCAAAGGGAGCATGCAGACCACATTACCAGCATAGGTGAGCCACCCCATGCACTGAACTTGGTATTTTATCTCTGTTCTTTGAAACTGTATTACCCCAGTGTTGGGGGGGAAGGGGGAGGAGGGGGAGAGAAAAAAAAGAAAAAAAAAAGGATAAAACAGAGGATAAGAGAGAAAACAGAGCCTGAAGTTACCCTTTTACCATGCTACTTGCTTGGCATCACTTTCTGAAAGCTGGGATCACAAATAGAGGGCATTACCATGAGGATTTGGGTTATTTTCTGATGGTGGAACTAAAAGCTTCAATCTCTTTTTTTTAAGAAGGAATTAGAAAGCAGTAATCTAGTCAACCAGGCATCTTGGTTTCCACAGCATTTAAACATTTTCCAATTATTTTTTTTTCCAAACTGTAGATTCAAACACAAATTACACAGGATGTTTGGCTGTCAGTAAGTATTGAAACACCTACTGTGCCTACCTAGGATCCACAGCTGAGATGTTTCAAAAAAGAAAATTATTCAAATTCATTTAGCTATTCAGATGACCTCTATCCAGTTTTAATTGAGATGAACTGTATAGGAAACTTGGAAAAGAAAGGGAGGTAGTGGTAGAATGATTCCTGGAATTTTAAGAGTCAATTTGCTTAGTTCTGTTTGTGCTTGGTTACGCCACAGTAGGCCTGAAAACAGGAAATACACTGGGGGGAATGAGAAGTTAGATGTCGCCTTGCAGCATGCTTTTTTGATGCCAAAACATACAAAAAAAAAAAAAAAAAAGCACATCTATTCCATCTTCGACAACAAGTATTTGGCTACCATCTTGTGACCACAGCCATTTATGTTTTTGTAAGGAATGCTTTCACTTTTCGAAGAGCTCTTCAGAGAACAGGTCACATGAAAAGTCATAGGAATCTGTATGTGTTGACAAAAGCAATGCTTCTTCCAAACTATTTAATTAATTAACAATTCATGCAAAAGACAAAAATTTTCATGTATGCTATAGAATCATAGAATCCTTAGAGTTGGAAGGGACCTTTAAAGGTCATCCAACTCCCCTGCTGTGAACAGGGACATCCACAACTCTATCAGGTTGCTCCGAACCCCCTTCAGCCTCATCTTGAATGTCTCCAGGGATGGGCTTGCATCACATCTCTGTGCAACCTGTTCCAGTGCCTCACCATCATTCACTGTAAAAGACATTTTCCTTATACTCAACCTACGTCTCCCCTCTTTTACTTTGAAACCATTTCCCCTTGTCCTATCATCACAGACTCTGCTGAAGAGTCTGTCCCTTTCTTTCTTCTAGCTCCCCTGTAGATACTGAAATGCTGCTATCAGGTAATCTCAGAGCCTTCTATTCTGCAGGCTGAACAGCCTCGACCCACTCAGTCTGCCCTCGTAGGAGAGTGTATGTGTGCACATGTATGTGCATACGTGTGTGAGCAAAATCAGTAGCCTAAATACCAAAGGTCACAGAGAAGGGCATAGCTAAGAGACAAGAAATGGATCTGCCTCGTGCTCCCTCCTCTTAGAGCTCTGGAGATTCACCAGCAATTCAGAGACACCCACCTCGCTCAGAGTCCGAACGATCAGAGGAAATGGTAGATCCAATGCTGTCCATTCGTATTCGCTCTATCTCCTGAGGACCCTGTAGTTGTTCCAGTCTTCTCTTTAGAAATCTTTGTTCTCGTTCCAGGTTCTCAAGCTGGTGTTGGCTTCTTCTCTCGACCTCTTCAAGTTTCTGACATGATCAAATACATCTCAGTAACAAGTTTCATCCTTTTATCTTTCCCTCCCACCTCTACTGCCCAGCCACCTGCTTTATTCAAGACATTCCCAGATCCTAGAAGGATTTAAGCTGCAAGAACACTGAAAGAAGCTGCCTTCCAAGTTCCAGAAGCCTCTCTTGGCAGTTTCTATGCTACTTCTTCACAACTTTTCCAGTTTCCAAACCCGGATAAGTCATATGCAGTGGTATCAAAAGGCTTTGAAGACAGAGCCTCTCTAAATGAAGTGTAGCAGCTTGTGGGTCATTCCTCATGAGTTCAGCCACCTGCATTACCACGGATGTCCACAAAGGGGCCTCAATTCCCTTAACCAAACCAATCTACTATTCGTTATATTTCACTGTAACATAAAAACGTGCCCTGGGAGCTCCGCATTCCTTGCTGCATGGTTTAGTAGGATTTCTCAGAAACAGTTTTCTTTTTAGTGAATGATTTACATAACCTACTACAGATTTCTTTGATCACAGCTGGGAAATCTACCAGGGCACTGTTCTTTGTTTCCTACAACAAGCACATTGCATAAGGAGGAGTCATTTCAGGCTAACTCCGTCCCTCCAGCAGTGCTTTTTCTCCTTCACCACCCATCCTCCCTCCCACTATCCTGAGCTATGACAAAGGATTTCAGCTTTTCCCAGATACTGACAACGTTGTATTTTCTTTTCACGCTTCGCTCTGCCAGAAGTGAAACTAGAAAAGCGCAGGGCTAGCTGGCTGCTTCACATATGAAACTTCTTCAGCAAGCCAACCCTGTCTCACACTCTTGAGGCTTTGTGCTAATGCTTCAGCAATGGAAACTTACAGCACATCAGAAAAAAAAAAAAAAGTAGCATTTCCCATCAAAGTGGAGTTACTCAGCGGTAAGCATGCTTTTCTTTTAAGAGCTTCTGTTGTCAGAGGCCGACCACAATACAAAACAAGACCCTTAGTCTAATCAAACATTTTCATAGTTAACAGAGTTCACTATGGACTCTTCAAACAATATGGCCTGTAGTAATGATTAAGAATTAAACAAGGGGGCAACACTTATTTAATACATTTATACAGTAAACAAAGGTGCTAGTATCCTTTAACACAAAACCATTCTCAGCAGCAAGAGAGAGCAACCGAACTGCACTTCCAGTCAGATGGAAAGAAGCTGGGAAAAGCAGCTCTTACCTTGATATGTGCTTTGGCTTTGTTCAGCAGCCCAAGCGTTGTGTGCCTGGTGCAGTCTGGTCCTAGTGGTATCAGAACTTTTAAGCGTTCTAGACACAGGCGGAGGTGAGCTCGGCTGCAAGGGGAGAAGAGGATCAGAGTTAGCTTCCAGAAATGCAATGTTATTTCCTTCTCTGTTTCCATTCTGTGAGCCACTTTTCATATTTCCTTCCCTTCACGCATCACAAGATTCCCCACAGGTGCCAGGACGAACTGCCACTAAGCTATTTACACTGCAAACAGCATCTGCTCACCAATACTTGCACGATTGCTAACCCCTGACAGACACTGTTTATTTTCTTGCTGTCTGAACTGATAATCTGACCCCGTGGATGAACTTTGTGCAGACACAAGGCACAATCTGTACAAATATCTTAGGGGTTGCACTTCCCTCGGCTACTTGCTGTTGTGCTGAGAACTTTGTGAGAGCACTTTCAAATGACTGCTAGCACTGCACACTTGTGCATTGTCAGTTCAGGGTCAGTTCAGGGACATGTGCTACGAACCAATCCAAGCAACATTTCTAACATTTCTTTGCACAAAATTTGAAAGAGCAAAGAACAAAACCAGTCAGCCTAACACACCCAAACAATCCCTGCTGGCAATTAAATGGTCCAAGCACTGCACTGGGCCCAAGTCTGAAAGGCTGCTGGGGTGCAAGGTCAGCGGGAACAAGAGAGCCTGAACCCCTCCTCTGGGCAGCCTGCTGACCTTGTATCACATCTCCAAAGAGAGTCTCAAGCACAGCAGCACTGCTGATGGTTTGAGCCATTTTCTGCAGAATGTGAAATGTGGGGAAAATGGTTTGGGCAGCAGTGGCAAAGCACATCATCCTCAGGCTGCACAGGAAAAGCGACCCTACAGATCCTCCTCTGTATCACGTATGCAGGAACAGACAGCAGATTTATGGAAAACTATCAAGCGTGGGTTGCCTTTCCCCCCCCCCTCCCTTTCTTTTTCTCAGACATTAATGATTTATGTTTAAACTTGTCATCTCAATCAATAACACAATGACATCAGCTTCACCATTCACATGCAAGAAACACCGGTGCAAAAGAGTCCTGAAAGCCTATCCCAACCCCTGCTCATAAACAAAGAAACCGAATCTTAGCCTGATCCATCTCAATACAGGGAGAAAAAAAATAAAGAGCATGGACAGTTCATTTCCATTTGTTTTTCAAATTCACTATTGCTCCCAGTTTGAAAGGGGTGGGGGAGAAGAGTCTGTAATCAGGCAATTATGTCAGTGACAAGCAAGGATGATTAAGGGTGGAAGGGTCAGGGGTTTTGCTGATGAACTGTCAGCACAGAGGAGTGTTTGCTAGCAGTGCTGTAGCTGGGAGCTCCTCAGTATTTCTATTATAAATCTCTTTACAAAGGGTCCAGCATTCTGTCTCAAGAGGAGCCACAGGGCTGCGTATGACCAGCAAGGCCCTTGAAGAACATGAGTTTTTCATTAAACATTAACAACAAGGAGGGTGAGAGCGTCATAATCACAAAAATCAAAGAAAAAAAAATATCACATCAATCTCATCTCTTCCTTCCTTAGACTGCTCTAGGGCAAACTCTACTAACTTTGCTAGTATTAAGCACATACGGCTAACATGAGCCTTACTCTTTTGGTTTTTAGCTACCTAGAAGCTTCCTAGAAGCTTATCTTCAACATACAGGCTGATCAACAGGAGCTGTGCGCACCCACTGCAGGTGCTTTGCCCAGTGTGGTCAGCAATGAAAGAGCATTGCTGGTTTGCTGGCACCTGTCATCCCAAGTGACACCGGGCACTGAGTGCTGGCAGGCAGAGCAGGGACTGAGGAGCAGGGCCAGCTCCACTTCATAGCGTATAATAGGAAATAAGTTTGGGAAATCAACATCTGACCTGTTTCAGGTGTATCATGGTGCACTCCTAAATGCAGAGGGAAATGCACACTGCATTTACAATCTGAGCCCAAGCACCGGGGGGAAGGAGAAGGCCCAGCACCAGGAACCGTGGCTCTAGGAACAGAGATCAGCGCTGAGTAGAAATGAGCACAGACAGGATTGCCCAGACAAAATTAGGCGGATGGCACTGTGACCTGCTGTGTCAAAAGCTGGGCATTTGGCAAAATCAACCTTGTCAGGCATCTGAAAGCTGTGTGCAAAAATCCAACCATTTAAAGAGAACAAATGCTGAAACTCCAACTGGATTGGTCTTGCTGCTGCCCCAGGACCACGGCAGATCAGAGAAAGCAGCAGCACCCTGCAAACAGGGGCTGAAAAGTGAGCTCTGGGGCCTTCACACTGAGCCATCACGTGAGCATGTTGCTTTTCAAGGCTCAAAAGCATGAGAGCAAATTTAGCAGAGCCTGTTTCAGGGTGAAAGCAATCACAAGCCTATTAATCTTCCTTATCAAGTCGTGTAGCTGTACCTGGGCAGCCGTAATCCCAGAGTCAGGCCACAATAGGAATGCCTTTCCCACGTGCTTACCTGGATCCCTACAACATGGCTTTGACACTGCTGCAGGCTCTCGCACTCAATGAAAATGCCAGCATTATGCAGGCTCCAGACAGAGCCTGCCGGCTTTCCATGTAAACCACTGGGTTATGCCAATATTTGATGCATCTGCCAATATCTGGAAAAACAAGCCTAAATGCCCATATTGTTATGTAACAGAGAAACAACACAGGCTGGGCACAGAGGGCTGCTGCCTCTCACTGCCCTGATCCCAGGAGGAGAAAGGAGGACAGAAGGAGAACTTCAGTTCTAGTTCCTCAAGTAGAAGGAACTGACCCACAGTGAGTCATGGGGGGCTGCTGATGGGAGAGAGGGTATCAGCCTTTGAAACAACAGCTCTGTGGCTGTGTGCTGGGCACATGCTGCTCTCCCCTTTCCACCTTGTGCTATGTGAAAGCTTCTGACTGTATGTGAAGCATCTACTTCCAATAGCCCCCTCAGTTCTCCTCCAGCCTGAGCCCCTGGCCTCTCCCAGAGGAGCCTAGCCCTTGCTCCACGTTGCCCCTGCTTGCACTTGGCTTTGCTTGGCTGCAGCGGGCTGTAATTTCACAGCCTGCTCTCCTCTCTGGCTCCCAATGACATCATCCTTTCTGATTATATAAGGTACTGGGAGGAAACCTTTATTTCTGCATGCTTTTTGCTCATAACTTCAGCTGTCTCACTGCACAACCCGCATCCAAATCCCACTGCGGAAACCGGGCTCCCCACTGCCTGAATCAAAACTGCAGTGCAGGAAGTGGTTTGGGTGCAAATACATAAACAAACAAATAAATAATTAATCCCCATTTCCTTCCCCCTACTCTGCCAGAGACATTTCTGAGGGGTAGCAGTAGGAGTCAAGCTCTGCACCACAGCCTCCTCTGTGCCTGGGGATTGCCTAGCCCCTGCCCCACAGAGCTGGGGGCACAGCTCCAAGCCTTGTACTTGCTGGCCACAGAGGGGCTGGGAACCCACCTGCCCTCAGTGCCTGAGGAGCCCTTTTAGGGACAGCACTGCATCTTGTGGCACGCTCCCTGCTGAGCTCAGCCTCGCTGCTTGAGTTGTCTCTCCCCAGATTGTAGCAGTGACAGCACAGCCATTGGGTTCAAGCAGATACACAACATCCCTTGAATCTGCTCAGTACCCCTTGGAGAGCCCAGCCCAGGCTAACTGCAGCTAAATCTACCAAGAGATTTTGGTGCCAGTCAGATTTGGGCAAGTCCCTGAATGCGAGCATCCCTGGAGAGACTGCAGCTGTTCTGCTGGTACAGGCTGTTTTTGTTGCTGATTTTTTTTTTCTTTCTTTCTTTTTTTTTTTTTTTTCTTTTTCTTTTTCCATCTTCTACCATTGGCATAAGCGATGGAAACTGAGAGAGAAGAAAGTTTTTCTGCCTAGAAGTCATTAAACCACGTGTGTGCTCAGCTCTGAAGCAGCACTTTACAGGACTCAGCACAACCCTGCAGCCAGGCGCTGCTGAGAGACTGTGCTGACTCAAGGCTGGAACATGTGCAGAACACATGCACACGCACAATGACACAAACACTGCCCATCTTCAGAAGATCAAGCCTCCCTCCCAGCAGGAGTTGACCAACAGCATTTCAAAACGCTGAATTCCAGTTTTTGTATGTTGAAAGAAAGAGCATCTGAGGGAAAAGGAAAGCACTTCACAGATATTTCTGTACTATGCCTGCAGGTCTATAGGGCCGAAATTCAACAGTCAGTTTCAGCTTGTGCTCAACATCAGGGATACCAAAGCTCAAGGCCCACTGAAGCGGGATCAGACACCTGATCTCCAAGAGAAGTTTTTATTTATATATATATAAATAAAATAAACAATACAAAACCAAAAAACCCCAAGAAGCACTGAAAACATCCGCACAAGGAAGATCCTAAGATGAAAAAGAATATGGTCATCCTTCCCCTGCGCTCTCCTCCTCTTCACATTTTCAAAGTCGAGTCCAATTTAACCCTGAAATTAGAAACCACCAACTTTGTTTGGATTTCAGAGCTAATAGATGGCTTAAAAAATTCAGAAGGGATCGCTGGTTAAAGAAAGCAATTCCTGGAGCGACGCAAGTGACCCCACATCAATAATTCATTGGACCAGAACGATTTTGAGATAAAGGTAATGAGAACCACATGCAGAAACCACAGGACAGGGAAAATGGGGGAAAATACGGTTTCCTCCCATAAACGATTCACAGGTCAGAGACTCGCTTATCTGTAACAGCCATCACAGGACAACGGGTTTTGCCTTGTGCTCATCTCTAATCTTTCCCCTGCCCGCAGAAGGGTCTGACCCCTGCCTTCACGTCTCCAGAGAAGGAAGAGGAGATGCTGCCAAGTGCCTGAATCAGAAACTGAAAGCCAGGCGGGCGCCGGGGCAGAGCCTGCGCTGCTGCAGAGCGTTATGTAAGCACTGGGAGCTGCGCTGCCCCAGCCTGCAGCAGCACACACCGCTCACTGCGCAGCACCGCCGGGCTCACGCTGGGAAGGAAATCTGCTGCACAACGGCGCCGTTAAAGCCCATCTTCTCCACCTGCACCGTGCAATCATTCATTGTTCGGATTTTCCATCAGGTCTCTTTACGTGGTTATTTCTCTTTTGGTGCTCGCTCCAAGCTGAACACAACACTCGCTCATCCGCCTCTGTTCCCTGCCATTCCTACCCACAGCTCCTCAGCATACATGAGCGTTTGTATTGCAAATGTTAATAAACTGCATCATGAGAAAGTAATGGGGAAAAAAAAAGCCTCCAGACTACTTTTTTTTTTTTTTAAGCCTATCATTTGGAAGAAACAAAGAGATGAAACTTGAGAAATGATAATAAAAAGCCTTGACAACACGCTGTACATAGGGATTCAAGGGAATGAAAACGTTCTGCAGGCAAAATGTTCAGCCTGATCTTAACCAGATCAGATCTGTGTGCAAATGCTGAGAATTAACATGCATCTAACTGTGCTCTCAAGCCAAGGGCAGACAAAAAACAAACCGCAAATTAAGAGACCTGTAATTAACAGTATTAATAACAACAGCAATAATAAAACCAACAGATACATTGAGGCAGTGCAGCTCTGCCACATAACACGCTGCCCGACAGGCAGGTAACTGGTGGTGCATATCTTTAAGCTTTTCTCTTTGAACTGGAGGGCTAAAATACAGACTACTCACTTAAATTAATACCATAATAAAGTGACCATCCGTAAGCCCACAACTCCCAAAACTAGGATGCTGAAAAGAGTGGCAAAAGAAAAGCACTGAATACTGGTACCCACAGGAATAAAAATGATGCTGAGAAAGTATCCTTTCGAAAGGTGCCTCCTCTCGGCTGTTTGCTAGCTGACTGCTCATCCTTCCCTAACCTCTCTCATCTTCAGAGGGGCCAATGAGAGAGCCTATAACTCAGTAGTAAAAGATCAAGTATAGCAGCCTGCACTTCGCAATGAGAAGGTGATGACAGCGGCAGAAGTGGCCATCTGCCCAGCAGAGGAACTGAGGTAAGCAATGCCTGGCATTTTCTCTCACCCCTTCATTTTCACCCAGCCCGAGCACCACGCTCTCAGCGCCTCTTCATCAGTTTCTCCTCTCCCCTTGCAGCTCCCCTACAGCTTTCTGCCTTCCTTTGGAAGGCAATAAAACTTGGGCAGTTGTTAAGAGACATCAAATAGCAACAGATGCTCTGGAGTAGAGTCTATTACAATTTATCAAAGTTAATCTCCCCCTGAAATTATATATCAAGGGTTCATTATTATTGATCTTGGCCATTACCCACAAAGTATTTTTTAATCCCCGGTGAATCTAATTAACTGAACTTCGGCCTCACGTAGCACAATACACAGCACTGCCAGATAAATCCCTGTCGGGCTCAGCTGTGCTTGCAACTGTCCTAAACCCTGCAGCCACCTCAGACTGTAAATGCTCCACGTCCCATTCACTTTCTGACCTATTTGCTGCCAGTATGGTCACATCCAGGAGTCTCTTGCACGAGATCATTTGGCACCAACTTTCCGATTGTGCTCGTTCCCAATGCTGTAAGTATCACAGTTCCACTACCTGGCACTAAGATATGGTCACAGTCCTGCATTCGTCTATTGAGGAACATGCAAAGCAAGCCTTAAACATCAACATGCAGCCCACTCCAGTTAATTATAAATAGTCTGGTCTCATAAGTCTCCAGCTTTCTTAAAAAGGCAGTTAAAAATAGAGCCCTGCTCTTTAAATAGCCAAGGGTGCCCTGTGCCCCCGTTCCCACTAATACTGGTATAATCACCGCCGGGGACACGCAGCGTGCTCCTGCATGGTGACATCGCTCCGAGCAGAGCTCCATGCCACCAACGTGCCCACAGAGCAGCTGCGCCGGCCAGCAGCAGCCTCACTGCAGAGGAGGCAGTAACCTGCTTTGCTGCGACCTGCGGATTTTCAGCTTTACTGCTAGAATTAGGTCAGCGGCAAAGATAGCCGAGATTTTCCAAACTCGCCTGCTATTCTTGATTGCGTTTGGAGGGTTTCCTGGCTAAGCACCACGCCTGTGGAAAGGATTGCCGAGGTATTTTGGGCTCTTGCAGGGTTTCTGCAGTCAGTTGCTGGGAACTGGAGATGCTTGCACCCAGAATCCCCAACTGCCTCCTCCAACGCCGCACACCAAGCTCTTCTGGTGGGACCCACCTTGCTTTGCAGGCATGGTATGCCTGAAGGCACACTGCTAGCACCAGGGTGGGAAGAACCTGAGATATCAGCTGGAGAGCAGCCCATTCCTATCCTAGACCTCCCATGGCTCCAGTAGAAAAGCCCCTTGGGGTCTGCAGCAGCAAAGGCACAGAGAGACCTCAAATCACAGAATGGCCAGGGTTGGAAGGTACTCCGTGACTCCATCATGAATCTCCAACCCCCTGCCACAAGCAGGGCCATCAACCTCCCCATTTAATATTAGACCAGGCTGCCCAGAGCCCCATCCTATCTGGTCTTGAACACCTCTAGGGATGGGACATCCACAACCTCTCTGGGCAGCCTGTTCCAGCACCTCACCACTCCCTCTGTAAAAAACTTCTCCCTTACATCCAACCTAAATCTTCCCTCCCTCAGCTTAAAACCATTTCACAGCCTGTTTCTTCATAACACAGAAAAGACCTCAGAGTTTGGTGCCCACTAAATATAATCAGGCTTTAAGCTAATGACACCACTGCAGCTGGTATTACTAGCTGCAAGAAGCAAGCGCTTGTTAGATATAAAGTTGTCCATCAGTCAGAGAGCAAAGGATGCTGCCAACTTACTATTTGGGAAAACACCTTTCCTCTTTCCAAAATAATGAGCAGGGAACATGCCAATATCAAGAATACATTCTATGTGGTGCCAGTTGTTATTACAATAGGACAGAGCTTTTCCAGCCCACGCATTTCTTTTCACATATTGTATTCCAGTTTCCTCACCTCATGGAAGCAAAAAAATCTTAATTTCTAACAAAAAAGAAACATTCCAAGAATATAACTGTATGCAATATTTGTTTACACAAAATCTTTTACACCCGAAAGAAAGCATGTGCTGTTCATCTAATACCACTCCGCACTGTCAGAAATATTTAGGGAGTCATCAAATGGCCGCTGTACCTCTCAGGTACAGAGTGCATGCATCTGGAACAGAGGAAGCAGTGCATGTAATTTAACCTTGTAAAATTATTGTAAGTTTAACCTCAGACTTCCCAGGGAAAAAGAATTAGCAGCCAAGGTCATTATAGGATATGTGGTTGGACAAAAGCACAGTAAGTAAGAAGGAGAACATAAGAGACCCCAGCACTGTCCTTCCTATTGGATTTATATTTTTGCACATAAACAACAGTATTTCAGAAGCCTAGGAGTGAGCTGGCATTAAGCACCAAGCAGCTGTAACTTAAGTTAACTCCATGTGCTGCTCAGCAGGAAAGCCTGAGCAGAGAAAGGCGCTCCCAGCATTACTGCAGCAGGTGGGCTGCGTGCTGACCTCGCACATACCAGGAAAGAAAAGAGGTTCTGAGAAGTGGTATCAGAGAGCACAGAACACACCTTGCTCCTGCTCACCTGGTGTCATGTGCTAACACAAACTCACCTGTCAATACAGTTCTTCCAACAAGGAGCAGAGCTTATCACCAGAAGATTATCACTATCTGAAAATTGTATTTACCACAAGAAAATTATAACAATGTAAACTTCAGAAGAAAAAGCAAAACCAAACTAAGCCTGCACCCTGCCCTTTCCCTTTACTACCTCTGGTACCTTCCTTGCATTTTCTTTCTCTTCTCTGGGCATGTATGAAAGCAAAAGGATGCAAGACCGCTCAAATCTCAAACAAGAAAGAAGCACAAAGCTGGCCACTGGAAAACTATTTCCTTAGGCTCTTCCTTTCTCTGTAAGAAATGAAAATTGCTCCAATGTTTTTTCAGCTCAACTACAAAACACCTAATGCTTCCAAAAGCTCAGATAGTCACTCCTTTATATGCAGGACATTCTTCCTAGTGCACTCCTGGTCAGCTGGAGAAGATCAACAAGACCCCTGCTTTGGTCAGCAATGCCACAAACAGATATAGCTATTATTCCCCCAATCCAAGAACAGCTGCAGATGAGTAAACTCACATTTGTGGGAGGATTACTGCCTGGCGCTTGCTCACCCTGTGTTCTCCCAGCAGGAAAAGTTAGGATCCCACCTGGGAGCAAATCAAACACTGGAAGGTTTGTAGTTTGTTTTGGAAAGGAAAAAGGGAAAAAATTAAAAAAAAAAAAAAAAAAAAAAAAAAAAGAGGAAGAACACCCAGTCCTCTGGTGTTGGAGGAACTGGTTTCCATTTGCTCAACTACCAGGCCAACATTAAAAATACAGCCAAATACAGCCATACAAGCTTACAGAAATACCTGCAAAAGCACTGCATTATCATTGCAACCACACCCCTCCTTCCCTGTTGTTTTGTAGAGCTAATGACCCTTGCAGGGCCTCATGAATTTAAGCATTCATTAGAGCTTTGTGTTCAGATATTTCCTACATGTTGTCCCATCCTGAGATCACTCGTTTGTTTCAAAAAAGAAAAACAACAACCACAAAACAAACAAACAAACAAAAACCCCATTAGTTTTAATAAAACAACAATTGGGAAAAACAAACAAACAAAAAAAAACAAAATACAAAGAAAACCAGAAACAACTAACAGGATCTTCTACCAACCATTCACCTGGGAAGAGGCAGCAGTGGGGTTCAGCATCAGGAGAAGCAAAAGGCATCTCAAGAAGCACAGTCTTTTCACTCTGTCCAGTGCTATGCCAACCAGAAGCCTGTAGAACCTGCACACATTCTCACGATGGGTAAAGCAGCAGCAAAAAATGGCCAACATTTCAGCCCTCCCCACATTCAAGGAAGGCTTTGTAGCAGGCAAGATGCTCAACTGAGAGTTAGGAGAGCTGTGTGCAGCCAGTCTGCTTGACCTCAGGTAAGTCCCTCAAGGAACTAAAGCATGCACCACACATCCACAAAATGGAGCTAAGCCTAATTCCTTCACGGGGCATTGCTGAGCTAAATCCACTCTTGTTTTTCAGGTGCTCACATAGCTTGGAAATGACACTGGCATTTGGAGACAGCAGGACACTTTGAAAAGCTAATGCATTCAGCTCTCTTTGCTAGTTAGCAATACCCAAAGCACAAGATGGCCATGTTTTTCAGAATGAGTCAATAACCCCTCACTGCTTCTCCCCAAATATGCAGCAAAAAATCTCTTACAGCTGTCCCAAGGAATTCCTGACAGGGAATTTCAACAGAATTCAGAGCAGCCAAGTCTGAACCAGGACTATGAGGCAAAGGCTGTACTGCTGACTTTGCAATCAAACAGTCACAGAGCTCTTTATTTCTTTATAACATTTAGTTTCTCATGTCCCGCTGTTAATCTGACATACCCAGATTATGACTTAAGTCCCATAAAATAAATAGATCAGAGTGGTTCAGACATTGCATGATCATAAAAAGAAAACTAACAGTTCTTTCCTGTTTTAAATACAGACATTGCACTACCTTACACTCAGGATCCATGGTGGGGACAGAGGGCACCTCACTCCCAGGTGCTGGGATTTAGAAGTCATAGAATGTCACCAGAATTGCACTGAAGAAACTTCAAGGGACACTCACGCCTCCAGAGGGCCTTAGCATGCTTTCCACAAGCACAGCACAACACAGATTTCTCTTCTCCCCCCTTAGCAACCCCTTCACTGAAATACATCCCCATATGTGCTTCTCCCAATGAACACCAAGCCTGTAAGCTGCTTTTCCAAACCAACAAAAGTTTAAAAGAGTTCATGCCGTCCAGAACAGTATCTGCATTTTTTCTTAGGGAGTCGTATTACATAGGATACGCACTGAGGACATAGCGTTCCCAGGCACTCTCCTACTTCTTTTGGCATTAAAGTTGCTCATCTGGGTAGACGAAGTGGCAAACATGTACTGGGAAAAGGGAAGAGGAATGCTGGTGTTTTTTCCATATTCCCTTATCTCCTCAGAATTCCTCTTCTGGGGTCTAGCATTTATTCTTGCTGTGAAAACTGATGACTATATTCAGCATCCAGGACTCTCCCCATTGAACACAGAGGCATTCAATTTCAGGTGTTTTTTCAGTCCTAGAACAATGCTGAAAACGTTTTCTTAACTGAATGTTAGGAAAAGCTTTCCAGTGGTACCAACAGTTGATTGACGCAATTTGACTTCCCCAGGCAGCCTTGCTGTCAGAAGCTTTTAGCACCATGTTAGATAAGCATCTGTCAGGTAAGGGTTTAGATGGAGCTTATCCTTCTCTGGGACACCAGATGAACTGTGCAGGCCTCAACCCCATCTCTGACAACATCATGAAATGCTGTGTAAATTGGAAGGGTGCAGCTTCCTGCCCTCTTATAGGCATAGGTCTGAGCCAGCTGCAGAGGCACTGCTCCGAGTCTCTGGAAAGCAAAGGGGAATTTTGTCTCTCTGAGCTACAGCCCTGGTGAGAGAGCAAGACTTACTCTGCAATGGCAGCTCTCGCTCTGTGTGCAGCTGGGAAGGGGCAGTGATGCCACGTGTACACAAATAGGCAGCCAGAGGGAAAGGGAGAACCAGGAGACATCTGCAAGGCAAAGTTTCCAGTACCAGCATGCATCAAATCCCTGCCCTACAGGTTGGTGAGGATAGGACAGGAGAAAGCAAACACCGAGAGGCTCTGCAGATGCTGTGATAGCACTATGACTTGTAATTTTCCAGATCAGGTTTGGCTGAGGAAGAATCAGCTGAAGAGAAACGTGCACTACAGCAGGTAGCAGGAAACAGGAGGGAGGTGCCAGGAAGCAGAAGTCACAGCAAGCAGTGGGTCATCAGCACGTCCCAAGCTAGACGAGAAACAGAAGGAAGCAGGGGGACCTCAAGGATGCAGGCAGCATAGTCTCAGCTGCCACTGCTCTCACTCCTCCTTGCCTACTGCAGTTTTTATTGCACAGGGAAGAGCAAAGACCCCCCAGTCAATGACTGGAACTAGCTGTGCCGCAGCCACCCCTGCTAGCTTCTCTGCATGCAGTTCAGCAGCTGCAAGCAGGCAAAAGAGCAGCCAGCTCTGACGAGTGCCAGGATCCAGGCTATGAGAACACTGGAAACAAACACAGATCAAAGGGAAAAACCACGCTGTATACACAGCTGGGATTCTGCCTTCCCCTTTTAAAAAGAAATGGGCACATAGATTTTAACTGCAAGCTCTTTGTGTATCCTTGCACGTAAACTGGGTGCATCTGTGCAAGCGCGAGTACTCACCCCGCATTTGGCCTCCTGACATTACTGAAGTGTAGCTAATGAATGGCATTCTCTGAGCTGTATGGAAGATTCCCACACAGCTGGGCAAACTGTGACTGGGCAATGCACAGCTCAACCTGCCCTGAGGAGCAAGGCCAAGTAGGTGGGAATTAAAGACGGGGAAGATACAAAGCAATCTCTTTTTAACCTCTAATTTCTGCTACACAGCTCCCCTTCTCAGAACTCAGAAGAATCCCCTCTAGTTTCCAGAAGGAATAGAATCCTTCCTGTCAAAGAAATCAACTTCAGCCTTGACAAGTTACAGTGAATTACCCCAAGTGTTCAAGAAGTTGTGCTTTCAAGTAGCATTGGAAAGTCCCTCCTGAGAGAATAAGGTGCAGGACATACCACCCTGAACCTCCAAGGTCACGGAGAGCCTGAGCAATCCCTCCTGCATAATCCAGCTTTGAGAAGAAAGAGAGAAGGAACGCAGCACTGCTGCAGATGAAGTGTTGGCAGCTGTCTGCACTCAGGTCCTGAGACACTCTGTGCTAACCAGAATCTTCACGGCTGGGGTCGATCCCAAGGTCCTCAGGGTTCATCTCACCTCTGAGCCCTCCTGCTCCTGAGCCCTTTTTCTCCTGGGCTGCTCAGAGAGAAGTCTACCCACACACAAGCACCAAAATAGATTCTGACATCACTCCTGTCCACCTACTCCTCTAATAGGTATGTGTTTTTGCTAGCCTTTACTCTTATAAAAAAGTGTTTGCCCTTCCTCTAAAAATACATCCACTTATTCACATGCAAAGGTGGCACCCATCAACACCCTCCCTCTGTTGTAGTATCATGCTCTGAATTGGACAGCAAGGCATTGAGTGTAGGAGCCCTTGGCATTGCTCTCAAAATGACCATGCACAGCTACAGCACTGTAGGGACAAGCAAAGGGAGCACTAGGTACCCAAGCAAAGGAGCAAGTATTTATTTGAAGGTCATTAAGAGCTGTGCTTCTAAATGATTCAGATGCTTTTAGATATTCCACCCTAACTCAGCAACCAGTCCCCTCAGAGATAGCAGGCTGCACTTCACTTTATAAGCATGACTAAGTCTTGTGCAGCTGTTCACTACCTGCCATGATAAAACCCCACCCCTATCAGACACAGCGTTATCAGCTCGGACCACACATGAACTCACTGATACTACGCACAGACTGTTCCAGTAACCCTGCATTTCAAGCTCAAGTCCTGTTTCCACTGAAGGTTTCAGTGCATGAGCTTTTTGTATCAATTTCTGCTGCGTCTCTACCTTTCCTTCAGCCCCTCAAGGGCAGAATTTCTTCTGTATGCAGCTACAAGATTGCTATGCAAGTGCTACATTCCTTCTCCTGCCCCAAATTCTGCAATGCCCATTTGTGAAATCCCCCACTCATGACAACCCCTTCTTCACCTTGAAAATCCTGGTTCTCAAACTCCTGGGCAAAAAATAAGTGCAAAAGGCATCTGGCAGAAGCTTTTCATTTTTCTCTAAGTCATGCACGCTGCTTTCTGAACACATTCTCAAAGGTAAATAATTAACAGGCAATAGGGACAGAAAATCTTATTACAAAGCTAATGGAAAGTGATGCTTAAGAAGCAGTGTATACATAAAGGGTACCCTCAAAAGACAGCCATTAATTTTTTTGATGGTCTACTGGGCAGAAGACCTGACTCATGCTGGGGATCCATGCATGATCCATGGCCACCATGCTGGGATCCAGCAAATCCTCAGCATTCCTCCCAACTCAGAGGAATCCCAAAACTTTCTATAAGATAGTCTGCAGCTGGCAGGTTAAATGCCACCTTTCTGAAGGGGGATAATCTCACTTTGCAAAGGCACAGCAAGGATTTACCAAAGAGCAAGCACAAAGAGTGCTAGATATAATTTGTATTTCTACATCAAACTCTCAAGACACACAGGGAGGCAGGTTATGATTCCCCTGGGTCTCCATGGTGTTTCCCCATCACTGTGTTCTGTTGTAGCCCTGGCTTGGCCCTGTCTATATTATCCAGTGGTTTTATGGGAGGAGAATTCCTGATCCTTGGTTGCACGCTGCCCATTTAATTGTTTTATGGTTGTCTCATGTGCTCTTTGGGAGGAAACCTGCCTGGTCTGTTTGCCCACAGCTATGCAAATTGCTCAGTACCGTTCGCAGCCAGGCAACAACCACAGCAACAGTCAGGCAAAGCACTTTGCTTTCATTTCCCAGACAAGGCTGGGAAACTTTGTTGCACACCTGCTTCCAAATCAAGGGGCTAGATTATACAGCACAGAGCACTGCCACTCTCCTGCAACAGCAAAGGTGCTTCACCTTGTGCCACTCTGCTCCCTCCAAATGGGAGGAGCCTTAAGGGCAGCCAGACAGCATCACTCAGCATGTCCAGCCCTGGGCAAGGAGGAATAGAGGCAGGTGTCTAACTCTTTCCCTCCCCTTACTGAAATGTCATAAAAGGATACAGATTCTCAATGCTGTAACATCCACAAAGAAGAACGTGAAAGTTTCCTACCTACATTTCCTATTCCACACCAAGTTTTCCTTCGCTTATCACTAGGCAGCATGAGATATGTTGCTAGAGTACCTTAAACACATTCATCAGAAACAGATACAGATTATCATATATGCACAGCTGCGGGCAATGCTAGCATCTACCCCAAGAGTACAAAGCACTGAAACTTGCAGTCAACACGTAATATACCTCAAAAACTATTCCTGGTACCTTACCTTCTCGAAGACAGAAAGTCCCCAAGTGGTATTCACTAGTAATGCTTTCAGGCCCATGAGCAGCAGCAGTCACTTGAACAAGACAAGCTGCTGCATCGGAATTTCTGGCTCTCAACACTTCAACCAAACAGCACCCCATGAAAAAAAGAGTTTAAAAAATAACAACAAAATAACAAACCTGCAAGGTCTCCAGAGGCACGTTTGGGAGAGATATGGCAAGTACAGTACCCTGATGTGACTGAAAACTGAGTTAAGAAAGCTGAATGCTTGATTTACTATGCTTTACTACTTAAGACCAGACTCTTGGCCTGGTTCAAGCTCAGTGGTTATACGGTAGATTTGCCTGGTTTTTATTTTTTGAGGACATCCATAAACAAACAGAAACAGAGCTGGTTCAGCCTGAAGAAAAACCCGAACAACTATGGCAACAGCCTCAAGTAAAATGTGAAGAGATTGGTAAATTGGGAAGAGATTGAAGAACCAAAGCCGGTAATGACAGACTCCAAATTAGATATCTTCTAAGTACATCTGACTGCTTTCATTACACATCCACAGAAATGACCAGACCCACTTCTGAAGCTCTGAAACAGTAAAAAGCCCATGAAGTACCACTTGATTCCTCTTTTATTCACTGCTCTGGAGATTGTAGGTACAGGATGCTGAATGCCAGAACTCAGCCAGCAAAAGCAGGGAGGCCTTGCCATAAGAATATGCTTCTTCTGAGAGTGGGGTCTCCATTCTGGCAAACAAAAGGATAAATGAATTCTCAGCATCAAACCGTTATAGCCAAGGCCAAGCAGACTGTGCTCCCATTCCTTTCTATACTCTGGGGGGAAACATACCAGAAAGTGTCCCTGTAACGCATCCTAGTTGAGACAGGGTTTGTGATACTGTTTGAGAACTGGCATATGACAGCGATTTTACTGTGCAACATGACTGAAACAGTTTGCTTTGAGATAGTTTATTCAAAATAGTAGTATTGTTCTTTTTCCTCTTCCTTCTCCATTTGCTATTGGATTCATAGGGGAGTGGAAAGATCTGGGAGCAGAAAGGAAGCCATGTAGGCATCTATTCCTCAATGCATTGCTTTGAATTTAAAAAAAACAAAACAAAACAAAACAAATAAGCAAACAAATACTGAAACTTGAAATTCTAATATGAACAGTGCTGAAGAACTTCCAACAAAATGAAGATTGCTTTGTTTCATTTGAATTTTGGCACGGAAACTAACTTTCCCTTTTCAGCAGCTTTACTCAGTTCAAGATGTTCTGCTGCTCAGCAAATGTGAAACAAAGCCTTTGCAGAGTTTTGACTCGAAGTGAATTGAAACATTGCTTTTGCACAAGGGGAGACTTTGCATGAACAAGTGTGGGGGTCAAAGAGATCAGATCCCAGTATCGCAGCTCTGACTGCTGAGTTCCCGAAGCAATGCAGGAAAGTAACAGCACTGCAGCAAAAGGCAAAGTGATGCTAAACAACCATGACTGAACCTGAATGTATGCAGGATCAACACCTCTCTGATAACCTTACTCCACACACTAGACTTCCCTTTCTGAAGGTTAAACAAAAACAGGCATGGTAGTGTAAGTTAAACAAATCTCTTAGTAGAGCGGAGCATCTTTCAGCTCATTGAAAATTGTTGGTCCCAGCTGAAAATGAATGCATCTGTCATCCAAACAGCAGTTGAAGACAGCTAGCTACCTCCAGCTCTTGTTCCGTGCTGGCCATGGGGACAGCAGGGCTTAGCCTCAGTTCCCACAAGGAGCAAATTGGATTGTGGCACGCTCCGACCTTTGGATGTGTCAAAAAAAGATGCGTGCTCAGCTGCGTTGGCCATGTTTTGACTGCAGGGAACATCACAGGTTCCAAGCTTTATAAATAAGGAAAATAATACGTACCGTCAATGTATGCTAACATGAAAACAAAGACCACTCCAGAGAACAAATGAAATTTACTGGATTAGTTTCTTGTTCCAGCTCTCCTGGATAAATAGCAGTGAATTCAACACCACTTTGATTAGTTACTTCAAGACAAACACTGATCAGATTGCCTTGGCAAGCATACATAGCACAACAAAAGCACAATCAGCCCTGTTTACTCAGAGCAGGGAGGATTCACTACACTTTCATTTCCCTTCCCTCCATCTTCCAGCCTAGACAGAACATCCACACTATTTAATACCCAAACTATTTAAAAGCAGCAGTGCACTATGTTCTGTAGTTAAACGCTTCCCCCCCCCCTTGCTAATACAGACACACTCAAGCAAGCCACTGTTCTGCAGAAAGAGAATCAGATTGTGCCATTGCTGGGAGCCTCAGAAAGCCCCATGTTCCAGTGCAAACTGACCCAGGTCATGGTTTTCTCCCTAAAATTCAGTAGGTTTTTCCTTTATCTTATTTGCTACCTCAACTATGTAATGTAGCATAACTGTCAGCTCCACATGAGACCAACTTGGAGAAATCCTCTGCATGTAACAGTCTGTCTGTCTCATGTTTAAAATGAGAATGCATGGGGGAATCACAGAAGACAGAAGGAAGATCCAGATAAGAGTCAGAAAGTCTAAAAACTACAGTACTTGATCACTGCTGCACGTGTCGTCTTTGCTTTGCTTCTGATCATCTCAAAGAGAGGATCTTACAGCACTTTACTTTGTGCTTTCTCAATAAGCTCACAACATTTCAACTTGACCTAGAAGTAGATCTTCACTTTGCTCGCTTTTTGTTTTAAACAAGTTACCTCTTGCAGAGACCAAATCTCTGATATCTCTAGAAAATTCTGATTTCAATGGTTGTCCCAATGTCTCTTTCCCTCTTCAGATCTATCTTTTCAGCTACATTATTGTTACCAGAAGCAAAATCTGCCCTAATAACTTGTTCCTCGCCCAGTTACTCAGGTTTGTTTCACTTCTTTCTACTGTATTATAATGCAATCGTCACTAAAATAAATAGGTCAATCTAGAATATATAGAAAGACTTAAAAAAAAAAACAAAAAACAAACAGTCTGATCAATAGCTTTGTAAACATCTCTCATTCCACCAGGAGATGCAACTTGTCTGACAGGCATCCCCATGTTGGTCTACCAGAACTGCCACTTCACAGAAGAGCAGGAAAGCCACCTCTGTGCTGCGTACCTTCTCTTCGTACCACACTGACCACATCCTTCCAAAACCGGCTTGTTTCTGAAATGTTCACAAACAGCACTTCATTCTGCTGTAAGACATATGCACACACAAATTAACTTAAGCCTGAAGTTTGTTTTTTTATACCTTTTGGAGAAAATATTACACTACTAGAGTTTGTATTTCGCTCACTTGCTTTGTGTTTTCTTTCTGAAAACGATGGAGGTATTGCTTAGGAATCAGTTTTTGGTAGGCATGTTAACATACTAAGAAGTATTGTTTTAGTTATGCCTTGCAGCATACGAGAAACACAATTCTGGCTTCTTGCTTAAATGCAAGCTATGACTCATCCTGGGCAAAGGGAAACTGTAACACATACCCATTAAATAAAAAACAAACAATTTTCCAACATGAGGATTAATGACAGATAATGACTATAAATTAACTTTAATCTTCCATAAATCAAACAAAGCCCCTTATATAAACGTCACTGCAATCTCTTCAGGCAAAAAAAGAGAAAAGAAAAACAGAAACCAGTAACACATCAGAGCAGAGAGAGAAGTCACTTCAATATTACAGTTAGCGTTCGGTACCAAATCAAGCACCTCCTTAGCAGAACCACTCCAGTGCTTATGAAACATTTCCATACTTAAGGGGCAGCTTAAGACATTGCTTTAGTTTTTGAAAGCATATTTTTAGTTACTTTTGGACACCAGGAGGTAGACGATTCTTAAACCTGATGTACCGAAACTTCATAGCTCTGCAGAATCGAGTCCAAGTTATAATTGCTTATTCAAAAAGGAAGAGGAGAGAATTTTGGTTTTGCACTCGTCTCCTGCTACTGTTTGAAAGAAACTAATTGTTGAAGGGGTTAAATCACAACTTAACTGAGTAGAAGGCGGCTGCTGTTCAGACAGGAGGGGAAAAAAAAAAAAAAAGAGTCAGAGACCTAATAGTGGACAATTTTGAAAATTACAGTGTGTCAATAATGGAGATAACAGTGAGACTCAAAAGGAATAATCTCAAATAATAGGGAAAATGAGCACCTGCCAGCCACAAAGCCATTAGTATCTGGGCTTTTATTTTTGCCACAGTTAGTCTGGAGACACTGACAAACTTAAGAATGCTGCAAATAAGACACAGTGAAAATCTAACTGGGAAGCAATCTCACTGACTGGGAAAACACTGCCATGGAGTTTGAAAATAAATGTTTCTAGTACAAAACTCACTGTCCAATTGTTGATAGCAAACACTGCAAACCCAGTACAGCCACTTTGAGGTCTTGCTAAGTTTGCCCATGCTACAGCCTGATCAGCCGCACACATCTGCATTAAGAGATCTTACCCACAGAGTTTGAAGCTCACTGCCTGCCCCACAAGCCTGAGAAAAGATGGTTACAGTTTCACACAAACTGAGCCTATGTGAGAAGACTGGGTTTGTACAAGCGAAGATGGGGACAGCTCTGCTCTAAAGCTGCGCTCAGGGCAAGCAGCATTTGCTGTAACAATTAGATATGCAAATAAGTACACTGAAAATTAGTGACGGTTTACTGTTGTCATGGAGAAAAAAGCAACCTCCATTCTGGGTTCAATCCATTTTCTTTCTTTTGCTGATGAATAAAGTTGCAGAGAGCACGGGAAAATCCACAGGGCAGCACTTTTTAGCAGAGCCCTACCTGAGACCAGAGAGATCAAGGCTGAAGGGAAAGCAACATAACTGAAAGAAAAAAACCTCCCTGCATCACCCTGGAAAGGCAGGGCCACGACAACTCTGTAGGCTACCTCCTGTAGGAGGTACAACCACAGACAGGGAGAAATCACCCATGCCATGCAACACTGCTGCCTAGAATGCCCAGATGCATGGGAAGCAGAGGGCAACACGGTATACAGAGCACTCAGCTCCAACTCTCTTGATGCTACATGGGAAGATCCTGCCTGAATTGAAATGCACAGCTGGCCATCCTTGTAATGCCCCCATCCCATCACATGAGGGCTGCTAAAAGGAAAGAAGAGGCAATCAACCTATTTAGACTCAGCTTTCCCACCCTGGGGGCTTCTTCACAGGAGCAGCTGGCCAGAACGCTGCCTTTGTTCCAACAGCCACAAAAAACACAAAACACAAACACTCTCCCCCCCCCCCCCCCACAAATCCCTCAGAAGAGCCACGATAAGTTTATAATGAAAACCCTGACACAACCTTAACTATAGCATCCTGAATGGAAGGCGATAATCTGATCTGTGTGTGAATTAGCTCCCCTTGTCTCAATGGTATTTATCTTACTTTAACTCCTGTTACAAAAGGGTTGAGTCATATAGCAGAGCAGGCCAAGTAACAGAAGTGCAAGCTTTGCTAAAACTCCAGATTCAAGGATAAACAGGCTCAATCCTAAAACAGGTTAGAGGAAAGACACTCTACAGGCGCACTGCTCACCAGACCTCAGAGCATCTGGACAATGGCATTTGCTTCTGTGCTGCAGAGATTATTACAGCCCAGCAGAGGGGTGGGAGGGAGAGGGTGCAGAGCAAACGGGCTCTGCCCTTCACTTCATGGTAACATGTATTACCCTGGGCCCAAGAAACCTGATCCCGTAGCAACCTCATGTATGGAAAGTGCCCCAATCAGATTTCACTGTGTCAGGAGAAGAACAGTATTTACCCTGCATACAGATTAGTCACAAAACTGGGTCACTTCTTGCCTTTTCAGATAGCAAAAAGAAATAAAAACAAGGCTTCTTTTTCAGATCTTTTTGTGTCTTCCTCTCAGTTTTAGAACTATGTGATGCACAGTGGTCATTCACAGCTGCCTATGCAGATCAAACAACACCTGCATGTGGTAAGGTTAAAGCACACTGCACTCACCAGGCTTGCATTTCTTAGAATTTGGCTCATTAGCTACTTACCGGTTCTTTTCTAGTTCGTTGTGCGTAGACCTGGAAGATAAACAAAAATTTGGATTAGCCACCTTTGAACTGTGGTGCTGAGAATTCAATCACTGAAAGCTGTACACATCCCCAGTGGTGTATCTTAGCAATAAAGCCGAACAGCCTCCTACATTAAAGCCCATAGTTATCACCCCCCAGACTCATTCCCTTCTGACAAGATTCCTCCCCTCCTAAATCTATATTTACCTGATATGTACAAGTCTGGTGCTGTACAAAATGCAGCTGAGAAACTAAAAAGCACACAAAATTCCATAGAAAAGCAGTGATTAGAATAGAGGTCCAGAAACAGCCATTTCCAAATTACTCTGCCTCTGCTACCAGCTCAATCCAGGGCATATATTTGTTCAGTGTCCCTATCTACTCTGTAAAAATACTGCCATCATCTGCTAACACAGGAGCTAGTGGTGCGTTCATTTATGCACATTAAATACTTGGGGACCTTCCAGCGGCACTGGCTCTGTAAGGACAACCCCCAGAGACCTTCAGCAGTCACATGCTGGATTTATCAAGCTTAGCAGAACTCCAGATATGGTCAGCATTTGGGCATGAAATAGGATGACCAGCAGTGCCATGTTTGCAAACATCAGCAGTGCTGAGTGGTACTTTTAGGATGTCTGGAAACCCCTCTGGGGCACAAACAGCACTGTCACAGCAGTGGCTCGCAGCAAAGTGAGTGACCCTTCAAGTGGCACTGAGACCAGTTGACAAAGGAGGAGGCTTTGTCTGTATACCTGCTTACAACTTCCCCATTTACAGCTCACAGCTTGAAACTGAGACCAAGTAGAAACAAAAGGGAAACAGGCAAGTCCGTTCTCCTGTCTGTGACGACTGCAAGAGTAGCAAAAACAAACCTAATCAAAAATACCCAAACTTAAAGCCTTTCAGGATTTCTAATCTAATGGTGGTATTAGAAACCTAGGTGAAGTTGTTGAGGATTATTTAAAATAGCCATTTACCCAGCATTTCCCTTTAACAGAAGGTCACCTTAAAATAAGAGTAAAAGGAGCCCAAGAGCTTAATAAAAAGGATCTATTTTCTGTAATTTGGCATCACATTTCTTCCGGAGCTCTGAGAAGATTATCCTCTATCCCCCATCTGGAGAATCCCGCAGAGAATTCTACAATTAGGGAACTGAATGGAGGATGTGCTCCAAGGGAAACCCTGTCATAATTAAATGCTTCTCTAAAACCAGGAAGGAGGAGCACCTAACAGGTGCCAGAACCTTAGCGAGGATGACGTGTGTGTGGATGCCTGCAAAAACCAACGCAGCTGAGTCTCAGCTTGCTGAGCCTGAGAGCTGGGGGTGGATGGAAAAAAAAGAAGAAAAAACAACCAACCACCAGAGCTCAACTGGGGGACAGAAAAAAAATACACAACAAAAACTCAAATTAATGATACGTCTGAGCGATGTACCCTATACAGCAGAATATAGGATATTCCTAAGGCAAGACAAATTCCTGAAGTAAAGGAAACTCCCAAAGCAACTGCTTTCACCTGACCCCTCTGAAAACAGGGGGTCCCTTAGGAGTGGCTCCCCAACACAACACAAATTCAGTCCAGAAATTCACCCAAACCCACATTCCCCACAGGGCTAAACCACCCCTTGTCCACAATCTCGGATGCAAATCTACCCACTGGTGGCTGAGCTGAGGCCACGAGGGCCAACATGTTCTCTGGAACACGTTTATGGATCTTATTTACTGCATGCTCCTGCAGGAGACTTTGCAGCCTTCTTGGCTATGACATTAGCAGTTATAAAGCCAGAGATATGCAATGGCTTGAATTCCTATATTATTTCGAGCCAATTATCAAGGCCAGCACTGAAAGAACAAAGTTTGGCCCACTGCTGTGAACAAAATTAAAACAGCAGGTTCTCCATACTCCTCTCACATATGAGACTCTTTATTACCTATCTGCCTTCTGATGAACAACACCACTGAGAGGGGTCAGAGGCTTTTCACCAAGTCAGGAAATTTATGCTGTGACTTTTAACCATATCGGTGACAGGGAAAAAAAAATAAGTTTAAAAAAATCAGTTCCCTCAAATGCAGCTACTACTGCAACTGAATGCAAAGAAAAAAACCTCAGCTACACTGAATAAATCCTATGGGAATGCTGTCTCTCACCTGCCTATGCTTTGCTTAATTTTACTGGGGACACTCGGAAAAATTTAATCTTTCCTTTCATTCAAAATTAGGGAAAAAAAATTAGCACTGCTCCCCAGCACCACTACCACAATTCACTGCCTCTTGTTCTCTGTGCCAGTTTCCCTTTGCTCAGACAACGGATACAGAAAAACCCTCTCTCTTCACTGTTCATAATTCATTTTCTGTAGCTCCTGATCGAGATTAATCTTCTCCCCGTCTTTGGAGCTGCACATGTTACTAAGATTTATTTGGAGTTAAACAAGGACAGCATTGACTGCAAAGTGGAAAAAAGCATGGGAACCTCTGTTGCAACTGCATTAGAAAACAACTCAAATAGGTACAGAAACAAACATAGCTGGACCTCTAGCTGAGATGGCCTCAACAACCACGAGCCCAGAGAGCATCACTACACTGAAATTAAAGCTCCATCCCTGTAGGCCACCACCAGCTCACTGAGCAGGTTGACCAGCACAGCTGTGAGCCATTGCAACACACAGGAAACATTCAGGGTCACTCTTACAACAGCAAGGAAATGGCGCACGCAGCGCAATGTTGCT
The DNA here is from genome assembly GCF_905368555.1 of Meleagris gallopavo. Lineage (NCBI taxonomy): Eukaryota > Metazoa > Chordata > Aves > Galliformes > Phasianidae > Meleagris > Meleagris gallopavo. The sequence goes on along the minus strand of NC_139411.1, from coordinate 25,184,478 downwards.
CTGCTGCTGCTGATGCTTGGGCACTGTTTGTGTCATGCAGTAAAATGAGGACACTGCTGCTGAGCATGGAGTAGAACAGGGCAAGCAGGTCCTTGCCCTGCCTGCAAAGCTGAAGCCACAGCCATGCAGGCACAGACAGGAAAACAAAAGCACGCGCACACACACACACACACACACACACACCAAAAAAAAAAAAAAAAAGCAGGTTTCTACAGCAGTCAGTTCTTGAATAATAAATTCAAACCATCCATATTGGTAACTCTCCCTAAAAACTCAAATGTTACATAAGGAGAAAGAGCCAGTTGAATGCATTTTGCAAACAGCTCAGGAAGAGATCATGAAAGAGTTTCAGAAGTCTTAACATGAAGGAGTCAAGAAAACAACAGAAATAGCAGAATAGTTCCCACTGCACTTTGAATGACAAAAGCCGTAAGAGAAGAAACTGAAGTTTATCCATCTCTACCCCAGATACCTTGAAGTGCATACAAAATAGCAAGCAAAAAGGAAGCACTTTTAAGTCACGGCAGTTCAAGGTCCCCACAAACCAACCTCTTTGCATCAGTTACTGTGATTATCCCTGCAACATTGCTCCCCAACTTTGTAGCAAGGTGCTGCTGAAACACGGAACTACCTCAACTCCCTCAATGAGGCACTGCAGATCATTGAATGCTTTACTTCATTGTCTTCATTTAAATAGAAGCCCTCCTGCCAGAGTACAGGCAGCTGAAATTTCCCCGAGCACAGGTAAGGCAGCAGAACAGCGTCAGGGAGGAACAGGCTCTAAAGAGCAATGAATTAGTTTGTCACTTCTCTACTGTAATTAACATCATAAAGCTGCCACATGACATTAAACACGGCTGACCTTTGTGTTTTACACATTTGATATTGATAAACAGCCCAACAAATGCACTGGCAGCATATCTGCATTTTGTTTTGATTTCTCACCGAGGTAACTTTCCTATAGGGAAAGCACAGCAAGGAGAAGTCCTGCAGTGATGGCACTGAGACCCAAACCCTGCCGTGTGCTTACACCCAGCCTTGCTCTGGCTGTGCCTGGCCCCAGGGCAGCTCAGGGACTGTATTTCCACCACCCAGAGCCCCTTCCAATGCAAGTCCTTAATCCAACACAGAACCAGCGCTCACCTTCCAAGTGATATCTAACTCACTTCCACCTCATTCTGTTTTAGCAAGAGGTTAATCAGTAAATAAATACTCCATTTGTTTGCAAAAACTAATGCACAGTTACCTGAATCATGTTCAGCAAAACAGAAAGAACATCCAGAGCAGGCCAACCATTTTCTCTTACTTCATTCTGCCCATGCAGTCATCTCTGCATCATCATCATTAAAAAAAAAACACCCAAGTCTCCTCCTTCATTCTCCAGCCCTTTCCCACATTCTGCTTCTGTTAACCCCCATTCACTTGGCCACCAACTTCCCCTCCAATAAATGCCTTCTACCATTCTCCAAGCCAAAAAAAAAAATCAAACTACCCTTCTGGAACCAATGAACTAAGGTACTGCCCTTTCTTTTATGCCAGTCTTTTCACAGAAAGGACTGCTATTAGAAGCAGCCAGATAACAGGACAAAACAAACAAGAAGGAAGGCTGATTAATTGCTTCGTTCTTTTTCACATCCACCTGTGCCCACAAAAGCAAACCTGGCTGAAGAATCCCAGTGTTCTGCCAGAGTTGCAAACAACAGTGGATCAACACTGTGAGCCATGTATGAAACTAAATGTACAAGTTGCAGGCTGGGAAGCCTGCAGAAAAGCTCTGAGAGCAGCGTGGGGTGAGGCTTTCAGCCCAATGGTAGGGCAAGTGATAGATAGGTTCACAGCTGCTGCAGAGTCAAATCTTCCTGCCAAGGCAAAGATGAGCAAAGGCTGTACCTGGGGGAGCTGTGAGTCCACCTTGCCTGTGGGAATAAACCACCACAAGCACCAGCCTCAAGCCCAACAAGACTCACTTCAGCCTCACTTAGCAGCAAATCTAACAAAACATTTCCTTGCAAGCAACACAAAAACAAAAGGTATCTCAGTCACTGCTATTCCATGATCCTCCTACGCTCTCTGGCCTCGATGTCCAGAGAAAAAGCTTCTCCATGAGGAACTGAAATGAGGAGACAGAACAGGCTGTTTCACCTTCTCACTGACGTCAGTGGAGATGCACCAGATTAACCTGGCCCCAAATTCTGGCTAGTCTTTCTGTCGCTCTTAGACTGACATGGTATCAGGTTCCTCCCAGGGCTCTGATCAAAGCTGTTTTCCCAGGATCAAGTCAGACAGTTTTGAAAGTTCACATTCTCAGTCTCCAGCAGAGAAGGGGACACAGCCATCCTGGCATCTGTTCCTGTTTTTTCCTCTTTGGAAAAGGAGAAATGGCCTCACCATGTTTGCATCCCAACAAGGAGAAAAGAGCTCCTTCACCTAGTTCACAACGACTGCAGGAAGTCGCACACCCCTCTGCTTCTACACAGAGTCCTGAAAGCCTCTTGCAACACTGTCAAGCACTACTTTATAACTACGCAGCACACACTCCTCGAAGAATTGAAATCCACTCGGCCTTTCTCAGATTGGGACCTACTCCCATAATCTCTGATTCTGTTTGCAACACTTAGGGAATTAACTCTTCCCTGACACTTTCTGTGCAGGAGGGACACACAACATGAAATAATGTTCCCAAAGCCACCCAAGAAACCAGTGGCAGGGCACTTAGCCTCATTCCCTAAATGCCAAGGTGCAGCAGGGGGTTGCTGTTCTCAGGCTGGTCCTGTTAGGTGACCCCTAACAAGGACATTAGTGCCATCTGACTCTTGGGTCCATCCAAGTCAAAGACTGACATAACCATTGTATGCTACAAGTAGGAAAGTAGAAAAATCCCCACATAAATCAAACCTAAACAAGCCCTCACATCTTACTCACCAGCTGCCAAGTGAACTGGCCCTACTCTCAGACACCACTGGATAAAGTGACAGAGAATCCCCAGTGGAGCATGCTGTCCTACTGTCACTTGTTCTGCTGCCTCAGCACAAGGAAGGAGCGACAGCTCTCTCTTGCTGAGCACCACGAGCTTCTCCCAGCCCCAAAGCTGGGCTCACCAGACTCCAGCAACATCCCAATTTAGCAAGGCAATGTGGCTCACTACAGCGGATGGCTTTGCCATGCCAGGTTACCAAACAAAAACGCTGTTTTGCATTCACTGCTGCAGCCTGGGGATCAACAGAGATGCTCCTGCTTGCTTCCTTTCCAACTCTACAGTCTGGGAGCCACGTGCTGTCACGGCCCTTCTCCTCTGCCACCTGAGTCCTGATGTGCAGAGCCTGGTCCTAGCTGTGGGAAAACTGCCCCATTGCATACACTCCCTCATGCAGCACCCTGCGTGGCCAAGAGGAACTGAGTTTGCTGAACAAGCAGCTATTCAGTTTTTTGTTTTCTCCTCATTGTTCAATGTGTGGCCTCAAGCCAAGCCCTGCTCTGAATACAGAACCGGTGGTTTTCTTACAGGCTTTACAACAGTCTCACCAAGAGCAGCTCACAAGTGTGTTTACTGCTATGCATCTTCACTTTCCAAACGGGAAGCCAAGAAATGGGGAAATGAGAGTTGCAGGTTCTCATTCCCACCAGTGCCTTTAAGAAGATCCCCAAGAGCCTGGTTTTCTGAGCTACTTTGTAATTTCAAAGCACTACTCCCCCCTGATGCTCCCTGTGGCTGCACATCATCAGCACTTCTGCAGCTCAGCTCCCAGGTTCATACCTTGGAAAGAAAACATGAGATGAAGAATACACTGTTTGATGGTCTCCCTTGACAAGACAGGCTTCAAGTGACTTGCTGAATGTACACAGGACTGCTGACAGGGGTTGGGAGGGAAATAAGTTCTATGTGCTATTCACTGCTTTGTTTGCCTGCCTTCTAATTTCAGTGACAAGTGAATAAAGTTCTACAGAAACCACCTCCTTCCCTTCTCAGCCCACAGTTAACCACATCAGAAGGGGCTGGTGCATGCATAGCAGACACAAAGGCTGACACATGACCCATCTGAGCCATTTCAGTAGGGAAACCCTAGCCCACCTCCCTTGCACATGTGACAGCTGACAACTTCTGTAAAGACTTAAAATTTAGTCAAATTAAAGTAGATTCTCACAGTTCAGGAAAAAGTGATTTCCTTGTTCTCACCAAGGCAAAATTATTCATCGTGATCCATGACACAAAGGAACATGAACACAAAAGCAGATTCTTGATTTTAAAAACACTGACAAAATAATGTTTTTGAGGACACTACAAGGAGAAATATCAAGTGGCCTCACCATGGCACCTCCAGGCTCCACAGTGGACAGAGGAGAGTAAGGCACCAAGAGAGGGCAATGAACTAGACACTTCCTCACACCACTGCTAGTCTCTAGGCGCTACCAGGGACAGCATCCCTACATGCTTCCCTGCACGATCACCACAAACAGATTACAAAGCAAAATGCCTATTTAAGTAGAATGATGCACAGACTTTGACAAAGCAAAAACTTCATCCAACTCCCACTAGCACCTTAATATCTCTGCTAACAACATTTTCTTTGTTGAATATTCAAGCATATTGGAGGGTAGGATAAGAAATCACAATGATTTACAGAAAGAGGACAATGACACAAGGGCAATTTTCAAGTCTATCTAGAAGACTCAGGTTCCTAAGTTCTATATTCTTTCAAATAGTCACATGCTCTAAAACACCAATGCTACCTCCTGAGAACAGGATTAAAAAAGCACGTGCATTACCCCAATGTACAGATGGTGGGAACCATGGGGGGTACAGATGGTAGGAGCCACACAGGTTACCTGATGTGCCCACATCTTGCAGCGTTTCAGTGGCAGACTCAGGAATGGATCCAAGGGCCCAGCATGCCAGCCCTTTGCCTTGTACCATGCTTCTTCCCACACACAATGCTACCCTACCCTTTAGAGGAAGATGGTCACATCCAGAAATCGCTTCAGAAATGTCATCTGCAGTGCTAAAGTCTGCTTGGGGAACATGTTCTACTCTGCAACCTCTTCTGACCTAAAGAAACTGCCTTCAGATGCACTGGGGAAAATGAGGCTTTTGGACTAAAATATCACCTGTCTGAAACTGACTTTGTTTGGAAAGAAACTGATGACATTTGTACAGCTCTAGGCCAAGTCAGATCTCCTTCACTATTCCGACTTGTTAGTTATCTCCCATGTTACAATGACACTGCTGCAACACAGTTCCTGGAGATGAAGGCAGGGAGAAGAGTACTTGAAAACAGGAAATACAATAACTCTACTGTTAGCCATAGGTTGTCTTCAGGAAACTGAAGCACAAAGACTAACACGGGCTGTAGGAAAACCAGCAGGAGAATCCCAATGTTCTGTCAACTGATCATGCTCATTTACTGTCCTGGAGATCCATCAAGGAAGGCTGGTAAAGTGAGAAAGCTTGTTTTTCTTTCTGTTCTTCCAGTTCTGGCTCACAAACAGCAGAAACTCACAAGAAGGCAGCAAGGTGGTACATCCTCAGATGGCTCTCAGATGGCCAAACTGTTTGTGAAGTAGCTCAAACTGCTGCAATTTGCAGCATAACAGTTAAAGGCAACCCAGAGCTGGTGCCATGTCACCTTACACCACAGTCTTTTACATCATGTCCTTGCCCAAGCAGTAGAGCAACGGCAACTGGGGTAACAGTCAGTCCCAGTGTTGTCTGTTCCTTCTCACAACTTCTAGCACTTCGTTAATTCCTTCTTAATGGTGTAAAAGGTGGAAGGAGATAAACAAAAAGTTTTTCAGAAGACAACTGAGTATTTCATGCAGATGAACTGTAATAAAAACCGAGGCGAAAGTGCAGCTCTTAATCCACATGCCTACTTGCATTTACTACATTTCCTACAAAGGAAACAGTGAATTACAGACAAGCAATTAAGATAATACTGAAAGCTGTCAAGTCTACTTCAAACTGGATTCATGAAGCAAAAGAACTGAAGTGAGATCAAATTCCATCAGAGAATGGAAGTAAAGCAGGCAGCACAGACGTGAGAGATGGGAACATATCCAGCAGGATGGAAAAAGCAGGACTGTTCCCTCCAAGCTGAGTAAAGGCAGTGTCTCACAGACAAGAGATCCAGGCAACAACTCGCTGAGTGCACAGCCCTGGTCTCTGGTCCAGAGAGCCTAAAATAGTCAACAAAAACAAATCCTATCTTTGTTGGTTCAAAGCAGGCAGGGAGCAGAAGCCAACTCTCTCAAGAACAAACAGAATTCGGTTTTTGAATTTGGGCAGAAGTTTGTCAGAAAGGATCAGGAGATAATCAACAGCAGGAACTCCAACAAACAAGACAATTAACTTAGCAGCATGAGATGAGAAGATGTACTGGACTGTCTCGGTCAGAAAAAGAAAATGATTTCAAAGCTCCACCAGGAGCAAGAAAGGAAAAAGCCACTCTTACCCACAGTGAGGGAGCAGATGGGAACAACGCTACAGGTGACAACCAAGCCATTGTCAAGTAAAGGATCAGGTCAAGTTAAACACCTGGCACACGAGGAATGCTACCTGAAGTAGGGAATTGACTGTACACTAAATATAGATTCCAGAAGCAAATGGCCAAGTAGGGACCAAATATCCTCCCCACCATCCTCGGGCACCAAATCTCATTAGAAGCTGGAACTAAAAACCTTAATGTTTCAAAAAACCATAAGCACCAAAATCTGCAGTTGCTTGTCACTGTGTCAGAATTGCTGTCAGTAATGCAAATCATCCCACACTGTCTGCAGCACAGCTCTATCTGGGTAGAATGCTGCAACATGAACAGCACGTGCCCCGAGTAACAGGCCCACTGCTCCAAAACAGCACACTTTTGCAGAGGCTTCCCCTAAATCTGGAAGGACAAAGGGATTATAAACCTTCAGCCACAGACAACTCAGAGCAGACAGATGCTGCAGCAGTAAATTACAGCTAGGTTGTAGACAACATCAACAACTGGGCCTGCTTCTGGTTTACACAAAAGCCTCTTTGCACAACTTTGACAGTTGAAAGAACAAACTACATTTTACACCTACTGAAGGTATCAAAAGTCTAAATTCAGCCCAGAATCATGAGGAACACAGTGGGTACCATGATGGGAACTGTTCTATCAGCCCTACTACTGATACTGCTGATTCGGAGGCCCTGTTTCACACTAAGGAGTGGGACTAACATTTCTCAAGTCATTTGCTGTACTTTCTGGAAAACTGTCAGCTGTAGTAGTAGAGCCAAACATCACTGAGAAGACACTGCATGCAGAGCCTCACCTACACTGGGTAATTTTGTCTACATCAGTGGCAGAACCTCAGCTTCTGACGTAGATTGGCAAAGACAAGGAAAAGCACAACGTAATGCCAGCAGGTTTGGAAGCTCCAGTATCACTGTGACTTGCCTGCCTGTACTTGCAAACTCCATTGGTGCAAATTACATCAACTGGGCAGACAGGATGTGGCTGAGGTCTAAAGGAGCTATGTGTGAGTACAGCCCCCCTCATCAACCAGCTCCAACCAACTACAGCCTGGTAAAAACCCAGAGAAGCAAGAGGATTTTAAGGGGCGATTTGCCTCTCATGCATTCAGTGTAGCTGCGCTGTTACACAGGCTCCTCTTTGACAAACAAATTTTAGACTGCAGCATGCACAGATGCTGCAGTCAAATCACACTCCAAAAGATCATTCCTCTGTCTGTGCAACATGCAGGTAACAGTGGGGGACCTGAGCATAGCTTATCTTGCCAAATGAACTAATGAAACAGAACGGACCTGCAATCCGCTTTCCCAGCCTAACACTTAAACTATCATGAGCTTTCCCAAAGAGAAGTCATGCTTATGGCTAACTGCTGGTTAATTACTATTATTTCTATCAGAGAAGCATACCTTAACAGCTCAGCCCTGTCCAGTTTTCCTTCCTTAAAAATCTAACATATGAATATATATTCCCTACTAGAAGAGAAGACCCCGCTCCCCTCACCCCCTCCACTATTACTAGACAAAATTTCAACAGAATCACGAAGATTCCAGAGAGTAATCTCACTGTTGGTACATTAACAAAATGTGGCATAAACCAAAACGTGGCACAACGAATCTCATCCACCCTCGGTATCACACATGTAGACTTGTACCACACAAAGACAGCCAAGTCCTGAGCCATGCATGAGGCTTGAGGCAGTCTCTATCCCCAGCACCTTAGACAAAGGCCAGATTCTAACCCACCTACACACAGCAAGTCAAAATTTAACTCCCACTAGCTGTGGAGTAAGTGTCATCCACTGTGAGAATAAGCAGATTAAAAAATGGCCCCAAACAAATAAATATTCAGAAACAAACAACCATCTATAGAGGCTAGAAAGGGGGGGGGCAGTGAATCTCCTCTGACAGAAAAGATCAAATGTATTTAAAGCTATGCCTATGCAAGTGTCCACCAGTCCCCTGCTCCTCCCCTGCACAGTGCTCTACGGTTGCACAGCACTGCTGTTCTGGTAAATCAGGCTTTCCTGTGCACCAGACAACCAAGGCTGACTTGCAGCTACACATGTCATGTTCTTTTAGCTTCTGCACCCGTGTTTGTGAACCTGTGGCACATCAAGTCATCACCTGAGGCACACGAGGTACCTTCTGCGCACCATCCTTCCACAGGGATGCTATGTGCACATGAAGCTTAAAATCAGGAGTACCCGAGGGTTTAAATAGCTACAACCCCCAACCCTACCCTCAAAAATCAGCTTCAAAGGTTATGAGAGTGGAGGGTTACAAAGATTCAGCACATGTGATGGGATTTAGAAGTACGAAAAAAAGACAGTTTTTAACAGGGTAGAGAAAAGCAACAGTATAGAAAATGAGAAATTGCATCACTAGAACAGTCAGACAGGCAAACATGTCCAGGCCCTTAAGACCTGGAGGCCACCATGTTCAAAACACCTCTGCACACACACCTTCCAGCTGCAGATCTCAGGCTCTCCACGCAACCTTCTACTGGACTGTAGGTGTCTCAAGGACCCTTGGGAAGCAGCCTTAGACACAGGAGAGGATAACAGGAAAGAGGAAAATGAAAGGAAAAAGAAACTGGACAGAGATCAAACCCTCCCAATGCAGCTGAGCAATAGATTATTTGTGTGCCCTTAACACATGAGTCTACTGGGAGAGCTGAGGGCTCCTCACATCACTGGAAGAGAGCTTAGCAATTCCCCAGGATCAAGACCAAGAAGTAACAGTTTTCTCCATACATCTGAGAGTCTAAAAAAATGTACAAAAAGCAATATGATATTGTAACATAGTTTCAGATTCTCTTATAAATCTTAATTTTATTAACCATTTGTATTTTGGGTGCGAAAAAAAAAAACCACAAACCAAAACATCTGGCATCTGTTTAATTATTTTTCAAAAAGCATAAGTATGAAACCAGCCTACTCACAGCTATAACTGTGATTTGACTATTACTGGTAACTGTCTATTTAGAATTGCATACGGAAGAGTTTGAAAGAGAGTTTTCAGTAACAGTTGATGTATCCACAGAGCTGCACTCCCAGAATGGACTACTTAACTTTTCTGGCAAGTTTTTAGAACCCAGCTTCTGTCCCAGAAATGTCTTCAGACAGAGGAAAACTAAATAAGCAATACCATATGTTAAAATAATTCACTGCTGATTTTTAGCCCACTCCAAAAACCATCAGATATTCTTTTCAAGACACAAAATAAATTGAAAAAAAAAAAAAAATTCTAATTTAATAGGGGCTGATTAGCTCTTCTTTTGTTGTTATTGTTGTTTGCCTATAGATGTATTTTACATATAATCTTTAAGAGGTTTCTCCTGTTTATTAAAGACTCCAGATCACAACAGCTGTAGTTGATCACATATTCTTGCAGGTGGGTCATTTTCAGTACCTCAATATCTCCAACTAAAGCCAAGACTGCACATCTTTAAACGCATTCAGGTTTTAAAATCATAGCACACCATGCTACCCACTAATCCCCAAAAGGTCTTTAAAATGTGCATGCAAAATACTCTGCATAGATATTAGGTAATGTTACGGGATGGCAGAAAGGACCCCCCCTGCAGGGATCAGTTGCACAATTGGAACAAACAAGAGGAAGGTAGTGAGAACCTGAACCAAAGTAATTCCATTTAAGAAATGCACTTATATGAATTAGAAATAATGAAGCGATGCTTTCTCTCTTAGTTACACACTTCTGCTTGGGTAGAAATAAAATCATTTTTGCAGGCACTGTGAGACCATCCTTATTTCTTTAAGAGTAAGATTTGCTCTATCAGTGCCATCCAAAGTTAGGCTGCCTGCTCCTCAGAACTCTGCAGGTATTTATGCCATGACAACACAGAGCCTGCTAGGAAGAAATAGCTGTCGTTGCACAGAGCAAAGGGAAATATTTGGATTTAATCTAAAAGAACACATAAGTACTTTGAGTCTCATATTCATGGCTTATTTGGTTGAATAAAGACCAGCAATGACACTCAGGTGTCTCAACTGTCGTTTGCCTCGGTTGCTCAAGCGACATTTTCCACAGGAGTCTTAAATCCTGTGCATATTGTTCATTTAGAAGCATCAGTTCTGTATGCTAATTAAACATTTTGAGATAAAAGAAATCTAAGAAAAATCACCCACCTAGGTCTGAAATGCAAGTTTTGTCCCTCATCAAGGGCTTGATGTTTATTTCGAAGTCCACTCAAACTTCACAAGACAGAACCTCCCAAGAAGGATGACTATTTCAGAAAACTATTTTATACCTGTAGTGGGCAGCCTGCATCTACAAAGGATGGAGTAAACGTAACATCCTCTACTGCCTGTTTGTGCCTGAGGCCTCCCTATCAGGGCACACCTTCCACTTGGGGCAATGTGGAGGAGATACCACCAAGAAGTCCTGCCTGCATGTGGAGCTGGAGTGCACCTGCACGAGGCAGCAGCTGCTGGGGGATGTGCTGTGCTTCCTCCACCACACTCAGAATGAGCTGAGAGGGAAAGAGGAGCCCACCCTCCTAGATACCCTCTTGCAAGGGCTCCTACCTGCATGTGGAGAAAAACACCTGCTGGCTCCAGAACCATTGAAAGGAGCTTGGAGGCACCTGATGGTGTCAAATAATTCCTGTAAGATCAAGCTAACCAACTCCAGGTGTGCTCGGAGCACAGCTCTGTGACTCGCAGACCTTCCTGAGCATCAGGTATGCTGACTTACTCAACCTCTTCCAGAGCCTGATGTAGAAGCCAGCCACCCATGCCCAGGTGCTGGTCAAGTCTGAGGAGCTGTGAGATCTGCTCACAAGAAGTGAGACCATGGAAGAAGTCTCCACTGGCACTGGAAGAGGTCTTCTCACACAGAGCTGCATTGATGGGATTCAGCTGGTGGCAGAGAAGCAACATCCTTCTTGGGATGGTCTCCCCAGCAGAGCAGTCGGTGCTGTTGCCAGTGAAATCAACAATTTTCACCTTGCCTTCTCCGTCCACAGACTGGCACAGCTCAGGTGGCCATTTCACAGAATCTGGCATTATCCCTCTCAGCTGTGACTATGCAGGGACCATGCAAGAGGGGCCTTGGCATGCTCATTGAGGGCAGGGTGGAAAATCTGCCCATCCCAGACATACCCTGGGTACTGGTGCCACACAACTGAGCATACTGGACACACAGCAGACATTGCTCAACAGGCAGTGGGAATTGCTCCATTGCTCCTTCACATTTTCTCTGCTGCCAAACCACATTTTGGGGAACCTGTCTTCGTGCAACTGAAGATGATGTTGCATGGAGGCTCGCAATAGAGAGGCCTGCTAACATCCAGGCAGTGACCACTCAAAATCTTGGGAAAAGTCCATTACCTCTGGGAGCTCTATCCTGTGCTGAGATGCCAACAAACTGTTTGTTTGAACAAATGCTCCTGCCTGTGAATGTCTGCAAAGAACTTTGAGAGGGAACATGGGCATGGAGGGCTGAGTGCTCCACTGCCACACAACCAGGGAGCATTTCCAGAAAGAAACACAGACTGACAGAGGTTGGAAGGGACCTCTGGAAGTTATACTGGGCAGCTATAAGAAAGAAGAAGACAGACTCTTTAGCAGGGTCTGTTGTGACAGGACAAGGGGAAATTACTTCAAACTAAAAGAAGGGAGATTTAGATTGGATATATGAAAATAAGTTTTTACAATAAGGGTAGTGAGGCACTGGAGCAGAATGCCTAGTGAGGTGGTGCCCAAAGACATTCAAGGCCAGGCTGGAGGGGGTTCTGAGTAACCTGATAGAGTTGTAGATGTCCCTGTTCATTGCAGGGGAGTTGGAGTAGATGATCTTTAAAGGTCCCTTCCAACTCAAACAATTTATGATTCTGTGATGCAGAGACTTCTTTAAACAAGGCTAATGCTCTACTCAGCATCACACAAAACACACTGCAGTGATTCTGGAGGCATCCTGAACTTCACAGTTGTCACTTCCCAGCACTGCAGCCATCTGGAAGGCCTGCCATCTCCTACAGCAAGTGCAAGCTGCTACGACTTGCGCTAACAGAAACGTCCATTTCCAACTGTATGAGATAAGGTCTGAACTCCCCAGAAAGAAACGCTCAGATCTCTGCCTGGAGCAGACATTCCTCAAGCCAAAAGACAGCACCTACCAATTTTACACCAGAAATTTCATTTGGTGTTCAACACTCCTTGAATAATGAAGGTTTTAAATAAGGCTGGAAAGCATCACTTCTGTCTCTGTTACCCCATCCCCCTCCCCCACCATAGATTCGGTGCAAAGCTGCCCTGAGAGAGCTGTGCCTGGGGGCCCTGTGCTGGCATGCCTGGGAGCTCTGTGCCAGCAGGGCACGCTGTACACCCACGTCCCAGAGACAAGGAGTGCTCTGCATCCCTTGCTAATCCCAAGGCAACAGGATTCAGTGCTAGGAAGCTCCTGAGGGGAATGTGCTTCCAGCCCTCCTCTGGAGAAGGGCAGGTTGCCATGACAAAGGCCTTTGAGAAAAAGAGGTGTGGGATGGAAAATAACATGCAAGAAACCTATGAGGGAAAAACACACATCTCAATTCAGCATTTGCTGTCAATTCTCAACACAGAGTGATTGGGATTTTGGGTTCATGGGAAATAGGAAATGACTACAACTGCCCACAAATCAGGAGAGGGTGGGTGAATGAGGCAGGCAACACAAACATGCAGCACAGTGAGTCCAGGGTGTGATGATCCTGAGGTAGAAAAGTTCCCTGCAGCAAGGTGTTCTAATATCACTTCAAACAACCTTTATTATCAAATGCTGCCAAAGCAGAATCACTGTAAGCAGACACCTTCTTCCACAGCTTCTACTGGTCTCTTTTCAATGGCCTTAAGAAAACTTTAATCATCTGAGCCACCTGCCACTATTTTATGGATTGTATGAGCCCCACTGCAGTAAATGCAAGCTTGTAATTGCCTGTTCAAAATCATACTTTGCTTCTAAAGTTTCCCTGTGCCAGAAATCTTCAGCACTGTCCAAATGATTCCACAGAACAGAGTTAAAAACAACAACAACAACAAACAACACACCACGAAAAATAAAAAGACAGCAACTAGAGGAGAATAGCAGATCCTTCCATAGCACAGAGTGATAGGCCTAATCCGGTTGTCTCTTCTTGATTTAACAAACCAAGAAATATGACATTGTTTTATAAGCAATGTGTCAAAACCATGAAGTTCTACAATTACCAAGCTATCAGAAAGCTGGGAAATCCCACTGCCCTGAAAGCCAGAGTGAAAGACAGCTTCAATTTCCTGAACTGAATTTTTAACACATTGCATGTAGCAGCCAGTCATCTCCCTCTCTCCCATTTGTTGTAGGGGATCCATTTCAAAACATCATTTCCTTGCTTCAAGTCATGCCTGTCATTACAACCCCAGAGCGCTCAGGTTGCATGCATGCTATCCCTTAAGAACAGTGACTTCTGGGTTGGAAAAACATCAGCTGTACATAATGGGAATAGCTAATGCCTATTTCCTCCCTGCACCCTCTGAACAGATCTCCCTATTTCTCTTCTCTCTGCAGCATCTCAGCATTGGCACAGAGTCAGCTGGCAGTACCGCAGATACAGCTCCCCTGTGTCCCTCTACTTTAAGTGCTTCACATCCAGAAGGGATGCTGTGCCTGTGTGCCCCAGTTCTGAATCCCTCTGCACTCACATTCTCCCAATTTTCCTGGGGGAAAATTTTCTCACCTCTCCCAGTTTTCCTCTTCAGCTCCATCCTCCCACCCAGCTCTGCACCCACACTTTCCTGCCCACGTCGTACCTGTTGGCAATACTTGCATTGCTGCCACTGCCGCTGTGTTTCCTTGCCCGGCTCAGCCTCCGCGTGGGCTTTGGGTCTTGTAGTCCAGGACTTGGAGCTGAGGGAAAGGTCGAGGCATAGCCATGTTCGCACTCTGCACAAGAATCAACAGGCAGGGCATAAAAAAAGGGGTCAGAAAAAAAAAAAAAAAAAAAAAGAAGTCAGCTGGCAGGCTTCACCACTGACTCGTCAGCCTAATTGGGGAAGCCCTTGAGCACAACAGCACAGGGAAACACAACTGCTGATGTATTCAGAGGGAAGTGGACCAAGAGGTGGAGAAAATAGAGGAAAGGAGTGTAAAAGCTCTGCCAACCTCGCAGGAAGACCAGCACATCTCCAATACCTGAAAGCGTCAAAAGAAGCCGGGACAGCCCAGATTGTGCCTCGTCTCTCCTCCTGCTCAAGCTCTGAACGAGCAAATCAGGCGCGTTTCATTCTGCAACGCCAGGACCTCCCACCCCATCTTTCCTGTCCAGCGGGAAACTTTCCAGCCAGCCCCTGCTTTTCCTTCCAGAAAATCCACCTCGTCCTCCACTTCCTGCCAACCCTCCCACCTCACCCACACCCCAGCCCTGCCCCTCGCCTCAGCTCCTGCTCGAGGATCCCCTCGGCCTCTCTCACCCCTCCGCGGGGACTCCTGGCCCCGACCCCGCTCCCACCACAGGCGGTCAGCCCGGCTCCTCCCTCCCATTACCTCTCTCCCTCCGCTCCAGATACTCGGCCGCCTCCAGCAGCCGCTGGATGTTGATCAGCTGCACCTGCTCCATGGCCCCCGGGGCTCCGGGCCCCCCTCGGCCCCCAGGCTCGCAGCGGGGCGGAGGGGGGGGGCAGAGGGGGGCTGCGGGGCGAGGAGTTGCCGGCTTCCCCCTTCACCCCAGCCCCTTCACATCGACCCCTCTCTCCCCAGGACGGCTGTCCTCAGAGGGGCGCGGAGATGGCGAGGACGCCCGCTCCCGACGAGGCAACGAAGCGAGGCCTTTCCGTCCGTCCCTACCGCCCAGCCTGCCGCCGCCCGCGCCTCGCTTCGCCCCCCAGCCCGCCCTCGCCCCCTGTCGGGCTCGGCCCCTCCGCCCCGGCCTGGGCTTACCCCCCCCGCCGCCCGGCTCTACCCCGCGGCCCCGCCGGGACCGGCCCCTCCGTTCGCCCCGCCCGCCTCCCTCAACGCCTCGCACCACTTTGTTTACCTCCGCCGGGCGCTCACGGGAAGGGGGGAGGGGGGCGCCGCGCCGCGGGGCTGCACGGGAAATGTAGTTCCGGGCCGCCGCGGGGCGCCGTGGGACGGCGGCTGTGCCCGTGGGGGGACGGCGGGACGCGCGGCCCGGCCCTGAGGCGACGGCGGCGGGAGAGTGGGCACGGCGAGCCGCCCGCCCTGCCTCGAGCACCGCTGGGGCTCAGCACGCGGCTGGGCCGAGAGGCCTGCGGTCACTTCACGCTTCTCCTTGAGGCTTCCGCACGTGGAAGGACAGAGAACGTGGCAATAAAAGAGCAAAGAGAGGCTGCATCTCTACTGGCGTTAACTAAAAAGAAGCTGCCGTGCTTCCAGGGCTTCTGAATGCACCCTGAGGTGCACAATCCGTGCCCCAACCCAACATGCTCTACAGACAGCAGTCTGTGTGCCTGTGATAGCCTGTGGGGTGTCTGAAGCACCACACAAATAGGGCACACTCCACCTTCTCGACACTGTCACACCTTCATTGTGCATCCCTACTCTTCCTGATCCCCCAATAAAGCACTTCACATCCCAGCTTCCACACCCAATCGCCACCATTTCTGTGACTGAATTTTGCCGACAACTTTTAAGGTTTGCTAGAGTAGAGCTTCAAAACCTGTTAGCATGCAACTGTATGACAACCAGTATCCAAAGTACTTAATCTACACTTGGAAATGGAACAATAATCACAGAACATTAAAAAATTGATCAGAACACTCAGAGTTAAAATACAAATCTCAAGCTAACCAATCTAACAGAAGAGCTGTTTGATTGGGCTTACTTTTCACGGGTCTGGACCGTTAGCATGTGACCAATGAAAGGTATCAGGAGACTCATGCAGAGCTGCAAGAGCTGACATGAAAGAAAACCAAGTGGATTCAGAGTAGTTAGCTTTTCTTTAAATATTTCACTGATTCACTGTTTCTGAGGTTTCCACAGAAAACTGCAGGCTTGCAGCTGATAGAGGTATTCAGCCACTCTTCAGTTCTTACAGAAACCTTGTCATCCTGAATCTTGTTTCTCTTAAGATGGGACAGTCTTCTATCCTGGAAATGACTAACAGCGCGGATTATTAGGAGCACACATTATGGCTCAAATTTGAGCAGGGAATACTCATGTGATCTTTGGAAAAGGACGCAGGTGCTCTGCACCAGTGGGGTTAGAGCAACAGCATTTCTGGGCTCTAGCTCGACTTCCTGCTTCCAAAACAAGGCAGTCATTTGCCTTCTAGGATTAGCAATAATACTAAACATCAAATAAAACAAGAAATATCCACCATGATGATGAAGCTCAAAATCACTGTACTGCAACCACCATTGCTAGCTTTCAGGTGGTACATGTGGAGATATGTGTTTCCTTAAAAAAAGGAAAGCCACGGCTGGGATATAAAGGAGTGATTTAGGAGTACATCCATGAGTCAGCCTCCAGGAGCCAACGTTCAAGACATAAGATAGAAGAGTACAGAGGAGAGGGACACATGCATATGGTGAATTAAATCAGCACCAGAATGAAACAACAGCAGGATCAGTTCTGCATGAGATGATGTAAGATCAACTCCTCCATGCACACATCAGCTCAGCTTCCACGTCTTTGTTTCTTAAGAAAATAATGCACAATTACAAAAATCTGTGTGAAACAAAGATAAATTTGAGAGTAAACTGGGATGTCTTCCCAAAGAAGGAGCCCAACAGAGATCGGCCAGCCACAGCTTATCTGTAAAATCTGTCAGTTGTCATCCCAAGAGGCAGTGTCAGGTCAGCCTGCAAAACACCAGAGTTGTGTGTGACAGAAGCAAAAGTGGATGGAAAGGAATGGCACGAAGACGCCTAGTGCTATTCAACTACCGACCAAAAAAACCCCAAAGTCACATTTTAAATGGGGTTAAGCAATCCACAGGCTATGCTGGGGAGGGGCTTAAGGAAAAAGTATTTTAGGGGAGAATGAGATCATTTAATTTAGTGGCTCCGAATGATCTGTAAGTACAGTTTTCTGATTATAAGTGCTTGCTGCTTGGCATCCCTTCTGGCAGCTGTGATTCACTTTCATTGTGTGTTCTGCTGCTTTGCCCTTTAGAAAGGGGCTTTTTACATTTTATTAAATGGCACTTCAGCAGCCCTCCATTTCCAGCCTTAATAATGGATTTGTTAATCTCCCTGATAGCCTTTCCCTCCTCCTTAGCAACAATTTAAATATCCAGGAAGAAATCTGCAGTGCAGAAATCAATTAATATTTACATCTGAAATGCTGCTGTGTTATTTTATTCAAGTAAAACAGATGTGGTCTGTTTTGATTTTTATTTTTTTTTAACTAGTACCACAATCACTTGCGCTAAAGTAGCTGCTTCCATCAGGGGAATCTTCTAGGAGCTTTCCAGAAAGTAATGTTTTAAGCTTCTCAAAACTGCAATGACTTTATGTTTCTTTTCTTCCCGCTCTGCAGGAAGGGAAACTGAGGTCTAAGCAGCATAGTCACTGCATGAAGACGCCCTCAGCTAGAGGTAGAACAAGAATACAGCTCACCCATCAAGATGCCCAACCCTCTGATTTGGGCACGAGGCTTAGAAATAACATGGTGCTTTGCAACCTGGAAGTTATTTTCAGTAAGGGTGATACCTTTAGTTAAACTGCCTAGTTTTCCATCTCTTCTCTGGCTTCTTCTCAAACTGTCCTATCTCCAACTCTTTGTAGCCTGTGGGAGGAACACGAACATGGCAACAGTTGCAGGGTTTATTTGAAGGTGGGCAAAGGAAATGCTTGCAAATTCTTAATCTTGCTTTCAAATCCTTCAAAATTAACACCCCTGCAACCAAGGCATGAACAGGAGTACCCATTAGGAACCATTTTCTGTTGCTCTCAAGTCAGTAAAAAAATCCACAGAGGGTGTCGGATGAGAAAATTTTTGGTGACAACAAACTCACAAAACTGGTTTTTGACATCCAGGGGAGCAGCTATGACATACCTGAATATCCCACCTTCCGGCACACACTGCAACAACCAACTCTCCAATCCCCTACTTAACACTCTTCCAATGCTTGCAATACCTTATGCAAGGGTCCTACAGCACCTATAGGATATGGCCTCATTTCTCACCCAGGAACCTCATTCTTTTGCAAGGCACCAGATAATCCCTTTCAGGACTCCCACTGGCACCTGGAGCCCATTGATGGGAGAACAGAAATTTTTCACAGCCAAGCCATCTGGATATCCAAGAGTTTGAGTGCGAACAAATCATGTGCTGTATACTCTGATCCAAAGACTACCCTCTGCCAATGGGTAAGGCAAAAGCCAGGGAGGAGTGTACTGTTCTTTAGGCTGCCTGCTCCCAGCCTCTGGGAGACGTGTTGCTCTGTTTTCAGACCTGAACCGTGCCCCAGTTCATTCCGAGTCAGTGACTCAGTCACTTGACTGATCCGCCTACAAAATTCATAATAGGGCCTCCCTCAAGAAAAATAAATAAATAAATAAACAGCAAAACAACATACACAGGATGGAGTCTCTCAAAGGTAGGATTTTCCAGACAACAGCAGAAGACACTTCTCTGCCAGTCTGAG
The DNA here is from genome assembly GCF_905368555.1 of Meleagris gallopavo. NCBI lineage: Eukaryota > Metazoa > Chordata > Aves > Galliformes > Phasianidae > Meleagris > Meleagris gallopavo. The sequence continues at coordinate 25,165,408 of NC_139411.1, read as the reverse complement.
GATGCCCTGCTGCCAAGGACATGATCAGTTCTCAGCAGTGCTCCTGGCACGGCCCTGCAGCTCTTGCTCTACCCTATCATTTCTCCTGCTGTGGCTTCTTTCTGAATTTCATGATGATGTACAAACAGCACGAGTCAAAATAACACAACCTGGAAGTAGCTGACACATGAATCACTGTGGCCAGGTTATGAACCAGGAGGAAGGAAGGGAGCGTATTGTAAGCTGGAAGAAAAATATATAAGTGAAGGAGGTCTGTACTGCACCATATTACATCACTGTAAAATCCAAGACCATCCATACTGACCTTGAGCCATGTGTTCAGCTCTCATTGACCTTATGGGAACCATCCTTTGGTTTGTCAGAAAAAAGATCCTCAAAAATGCATAGACAGTGGAAGGAGCCACAAGCTGAATACAGTGTTGACTCACTCTCAAGGCTCAGTTTTCCTACCTTTCAGACAGATTTATTGAAGAGCAAAGGACAAGTCTACAGTCACCCATTTGTTATTCTTGGTCAGAAGGTCACTAAACATAGCCAGCACTTGCAAGTCAGACTGCAAAGAAAATCTGCCTGTCTTTTTGCAGGGACTAAAGTCCACTGTCCTGTACACACACACCTGTGCTAAACTGCGAATAAGGATACTGCTGTCACACTGGTTTGCTGGCCATCATGCTTTTGGAAGAGGATGTGACAGCATGTCTGTCTCTGCAGTGAGCTCAGCACATCTACATACCACATCTATTATAGATAAGGCATTACATCCAAAGAATTAATCATGTGTTTATGCAAATTGTACTGACATAAGCAGAAACCTGTGAACACACAGGTAATGTTTGGCACATACCAACCCCAGCTGAATTTACTTCAAGTCCCTCTAATAACACCTTCCCAACTCCAGCACTTCAGCTGCTTCTACACACTGCTATGCAGGCCTCATTGTGAGGTGTATTGCAGAGGTGATAGATATACCACCAGGTCTGCCCTCAGCAGGGCTTTCATTTCTGGAAACAGCCAATGTAATTTTTCATGTGCTGTTTCTACTCCTTTGATACCAAGCTCAGATTCTAGAAACAGGTCATTTGGAAACCTGTACATGTCAGTTAGCAATGTGTGTTGGGATTGGGTTCCACGGTCTAGGCATGGGAGCTGCCTCAAGCAGGCAGGCAGCACTGCTCCCCATTTCCAGCAATGAAACTGGAAAAAGGATTCAGCATTATCTTCATAGATAAATACTCCATTTTACTCAAGCATTATGACAATAGGATTCCATTCTATCCAGGCTCTGTACTATAATCCACTACACTGCAACGCACTTCTGCTGCCGCACCACCAGCCACATGGGCATGGTGGTGATGGGCTGATTGCTGGACTAGATGATTTTTTGAGGCCTTTTCTAACCTTAATTATTCTACGATTCTATAATCTGAGTGACAAGCAGTGCTATCCCACGGGGTCATCGCTGCCTGCAGCTTGCCCAAAGCCACAACACCAATCCCAGACAGCACCCCAGTACTTCACTGCCTTGTCCCCATCACGTGCATAGGTCAGGTGGGGCCAGACACCTCTCTGCCAGTTCTGTTTTCTTCAGGCCATGTTTCCTGGGGGCAGGCACTGTCACTCTCCAGCATGGAGCACGTGCCCAGCTCAGCCCCAAGCTTTTCGGGCTGCTTTCCTTTGTTGCTGCTAATTGCCAGGTAGAAGCCTGTAAAGATAAGCACGGAGCCATTATCCCCGTCTGGCAGCCGGCACGGAGCGCACGGAGCCATCGGTGTTGCTCCAGCAGCCAAAGGGCAGCGGATCCCGGTGCGATAACCGGAGCTGAGCACACGGCTCTCCCTCCAGCAGGACCAGGTATGCACTCAGGACGTCACCCTCCCACTCCTGCAGCTATTTCTCCCTTTGAATCGGTCCCGTGGTGTTCAGGGATTGTTTTCCAATTCCAACAGCAATTTTCTTTGTTTGGGAGGCAACACGTCAAAGCCGCCCGTTCACCGCCGTCACGTACTGCACCGCACGCTCCATAGCGAGCCCTGGGCCAGCCGGGACTGTTCGACTCAAAACGCCAAGGTTGCAAATAAACACTGAGACATAGTGCAGCATCTCCTGATGGAGGCAAGGACTTCCCTGCTATCAGCACGGTTCTCCTAAGCGGAACATGGAGAGAAAACAAGTGCTGGGAAGGGAGCTGGTTGGATATTATTGCTTCCTCTCAATATTTGGCAACAAAACCCCCATATCCCCACGTGCTGCTCACGCAGGGGAGCACTATTCTCCATCTCCAAACACAGAACCTCATAAAACCATGCATTTTTAAATAAAATGCGTGAAATGTCAGATACTCTTGCAAGACAATGGCAGAACAATTCTGATGGCAATCCCCCCCCCCCCCCAGCGTGATTCTGACACATCCCCATCAAGCTCAGAGAAGAAGAAGAAAAAAAAAAAGACAAAAAACAACCGGCGGTCCCACAGTGATCCCCAAAGCACCGCCGCTCTCAGGCGCAGCGCTGAGCTCCGCCCGCTCCTCCATCATCTCAGCGCTCGCACCGCCCGGCCGCTCCGCTCCGCTCCCCCAATACGGGGCTCTGCGGGCTCATTATGAAACACCGATTCGCACGTGAGGGAAAAAAAAACAAAAACCGAACCAACACAACTGCGCTATTTCTACTTTTGAGAGGAGAAAAGCAGCGTGGAGTTGATGGTGGAGAACAAGGGCTCGCGGTCCCCCCCACCACCGCGGTCCGTGCGGGGGCAGCCGTTCCTGCATCACGGGGGCACCGCACGGAACTGTGCGAGAGGGAGGGGGGAATGGGGGAGCATGGGGGAACGGCGTGCGCCGGGAATGGGAGAGAGGAGGGAGCTGCGCTTTTTGGGAAGAGGGAAAAATAAATAAATAGGGGAAAAGAGAATAAATAAATAATAAATAAATAAGAGGAAAATAAAAGAGGAAAAAGAGGAAAAAAATCGATATGAAATAGGAAAAAAAAATAGGAAGAAAAAAAAAAAGAAGAAGAAGAAGAAGAAAAAGAAGAAGAAAAGGAAAGCAGCCTGCGTGTGACCCGGGGACACAACGGCAGCGGCAGCCCGGGCTCACCCCGCCGGGCCGCCCCGCACAGCAACGCGTGACGTCATGGGGGACCCCGGCGTCGCTTATTGGTGGAGCGAACACCCGCGGCCACGCCCCGCTGGAGGTCTTCGCCAATCAGCGCAGCGGGTTGCCTCCATGTGCGAACCATGTGGCTGCGCGGGGGCGGGGCGCCGGCCCGGGGCGCAGCGCAGCGGGGCCGCTCCGCGCAGCTCCGCGGTGCGCGCAGCGCTCCGCACACGGTGCCCGCTTTGTTCCCAGCGCGAAGCGGCAGCCTCCGTCCCGCCGCCTGTCAACCCTCACTCTCACTGTGCGCACCGCTTCATAAAAGGCAACGCGCATCCTGCGCGCCCGCGGAGCGGGAGGCCGGCGGTAAGGCCGGCTGCTGCCCCGCACCGCCGTTCGGCCCGCGTGGCCGGCCCTGCCCTCCCCGCGGCGACGTGGCGAGCGCGGCCGTTTGCCTACGTGACTGCGCCCATGCCCTGGCGGGGGGAGCGCGGCGGTGACACCGCCTCCTCCCCGCGGCCCCGAGCGGAGACCCCCTCCCGTCCACCGCCTGCGGCCCCGCCGCTCCCTCCGAACTTTACACGGTGGTCCCACGACTGTCCGCCGCTCGAGGCGAGGGGGCCCGCAGCCGGCCCAAAGTTTGCGCAATTATTTATTTCCCCCCTTCCGCAGAGCCTCCCGCGCGCACTCACTTTTATTTTCCTTCTCGATCCGCTCCAGGTAGCTGGCGGCCTCCAGCAGCACCTGCACGTTGTGCAGGAAGGTATCCATCCCCGGCCCGGTGTTAAAAATGTCCCCCAGGGGACACCGGGCCCCGCCGGCCTCCCCCGCCGCTCCCCGCGGTTCTCTCCGCGGCCGCCCGCGTTTCCCCATGCCCCGCCGCAGCCCTTCGGCCCGGCGTGTGCGGCGGAGCGTGCGGCCGTGCCCGTGTGCGGCGGAGCCCGAGCCCGGCGCCGCCGCGGTCCTAGCGCTGCCGCCGCCGCCTCCTGCCGCTCGTGCGCTGTTTTCGTCCCGAGGGCGGCCGCCGCCGTCCCGCCCCCCCCACACTCCCCCTCCCCGCCCCACGCTCCCCGTCGGGGCGGCCTGGCCCGTACGCGCCTGCGGAGTGCGAGCGGCGGCCGCAGTGCTGCTCTGAGCGGCTGCCGGGCTCGGAGCGGGGCTGGGTGCAGGAGGGGCCACCGCGCGTCCCTGCTGTGCCCCCTGCACCTGCAGAGCCCGCAGTGCCCCGTGTCACCCCGTGTCACCCTTGTCACACTGTGTCATCTCTTGCCATCCTACGTTACCTCTTGTCACCCCATGCTGTCCCATTGTCACCTCTTGTCACCCCATGTCACTTCCCACCCCCTCATCCAGGGATCAGCATCTTCTCACTCAGGGACACGGGGACTGTCAAAGCCCCGTGCAAAGCTCTCGGTGCCACCACATCCCCAGGGGCTCCCGTGGATCTCCTCAAGATGTAACAACAGTGGTGTGACATCACTTCACTCTGAATGATACCCCCCCGTGGCCCTCAGCTGCTATCCCAGCAGTGCATCCATCCACACGTTACAGAGCACTAATTGATGCTGTGAAGTCACAGGGACCTGAGTCACTCTGGGCAAACGAACCCCTTGGGCTCCCAATGGCAGGGCTATTTTTAGGAGGCATGGCCACAGCATTTCTTCAGCCACACGCATGTCCTGGGGCACGTGCTGGAGCCAGGCTGGCTCCCAGGCAGTGCAGCGTGGCTGTGACTCTGTCATCCACTTTGGCCCTCCCATGCCACTCACTGGTGGCTCATTGGAGCAGGGCTTTCCGTGCCGTGGGCAGCGTGTGCTGCTTCTCCCCACGTGACAACTCCAGGTTCAAAGGCAGAACAATCAGAGTTTTTATCCCCTTTCCTTTTAGCTCAGTTCAAGATGTCTTTTGCCCCTGAAAAACACGGTGGGTCTGGCCAGCTCTGAACCCTAGCTGCTGCCTCACACCCTCAGTGCCCCAACTTTCCCTCTCTGAGTTTGTTCTTGGCTCCTGGATGCAGAATGCTGAACTGCCTGAGCGTGCTCTGCTCCACACATTGTTAGTAACCCAAAATTCAGTCCGCATATGAATATGGAGAGCCTGGGAAGAGGTGGGCCTTCAGTGGGACCTGGGCACCTGCAGGGACCTGGGCTGCCCAGGAGGACGGTATGCCAAGGTTCCAAGGTGACCAACCTAGGAGAAATGGTGTGTCCAGGGGATGTTGCTGGGAGGCAGAGAGGGGCATTTCCACAGAAGTCCTCCCCCCCAGCATTGGGCACCTTGGCTTGCCACATTCCCTCTCTCTGCTCCTGCTGCAAACAGGAAGGACAGGATAATCAAGAATTGAGGAGGTCTTGCTATTTCCTCAGTATCACACACTCAGCAGTCATGGTCCAGCACGTCACTGTCTGCATTTGCCTTCTCGTTAACGTTGCTTAACCTTTGAACTCACACTGAAACTTCCTTGCCACCTCCCCAGGTGGGTATCCCCACCCTCAGACACTGCACAGCACTGGCTGACAGTGCAGGGTCTAGAGGCCAGAGCAGCTCTAGATTTTGGTCAGCAAAGGCCCCTGGGTGCACCTGTTCTCTCTTTTATGGCTGAGACCACTGTAATCTTTTTATAAAATCCCACCTGCAGCATGCTGCTGCCCTTTGGAAGGATGAAGCTGTTTTCCATGCGATAATTGTGCTGCCCATCTGTCAAGGGCAGACATTCCTCACTGCTCAATGGCGATACAGAGACATAAAAAAAAAAACCTGCTGGAGGGCTCTCACATCTCTCATTTTGTTTTGCCGTGGTTGCTGTGCTCATGGATAGCAATGCAGAGTTCTGATGGTGACCGACTCCTCAAGGTTCCACCTTGCTGCTGGATAGCCCACACCAACAGAGGAAAATCTTCGGTCTGTGCTAAGGAGCACAGCTATGAGAAACAACATTTCACTTGATAAGCCTTTTGCCACTCTGACGCTGACCTTTTCACTTTCACATTGCACTCTTACCCCCTTTGTCAGCCTCTCTGGTCTTTTGGCTGTGGTTTCCTGCAGGATGTCAGGTGCTGGGGTTCAGCCACAGCCTCTGTCCACCTGTCCTGGGGTCACTCTGTCCCTGTCCGGACCCTAACTCCAGGGCAGTAGCAAGTCAGACAAACACAGATAATGAGCTCCCAGCCCCAGGGAATGGAGAATGAAGCACTTATTGGGATGCCCAGCGTTTGCTATGGGATTAGTGCTTTTCCAGACCTTGGCGCAGTTCACTTTTGGCTGCACCTGGGCAGACGGGCAGGGCCGAGCCTGACGTAGAAAGGTTCTTAACTTCCTTCCCAGCTGCCATGCAGATTACAGCTGTTTCACCTCAGTCGTGCTGGCTACGCTACTCGTTCGGTCAGTATTTAATTGCTTTTCCTTCACAACGCATTGCACAGGGTGCAATTTGCCACTGCTGGGCAAACAATACAGATTAACGTGCAAAGCACGAAAAGGCCGTAGAGCAGGGAAACGTCGCTATCTGCTTCTGCTCTCCTTCCCAGCCAATGGCTCCAGACATGGGTGGGGTGTGAAGCCACGTCTCAGCCTTCAGGATCTGCACGGCTGTGCGGGCCCAGCAGAGTGAGGGAGCTCAGAGCCAAGGAGCAGGCTGTGCCCTGCCTCGGCCTGGCTTAACCTGCATTTATGGCTGTGTGTAAGGCAGCCGTGTGTTATAAAAATAGGCAGAAATGGATAACGCTCAATATTGATACAGACAGAAAGGCTGTTAGATAGATAACTGGGTGGATTTTAGTGTTCCTTAAATATTGACACAAACCAAGCTATCAGTCAGCATCACTTTTACAGACCTGCAAATGCCCAGACCATAGCAAGCAGATAACTGTATCCAGCCTGGCAAGAGCAGAGCAGAGAATGTACTGTTTAAGTTCTGATTTCCATATTTGAGGGAAGGCATGTGGCCATCACAGCTTGCAGGGATGAGGAGTGGGCTGCTGGCCGGTGGCTCTGATGGATTCCCCCTTTCCAAGAGATGGTTCACCTGGTCCCAGTGCTGGCTGTGCTGCTGCTGGGCTTGGCTCTCCTGCAGCCTCACCTCAGAAGGTAAATTCCCACAGCCAAGCTGCAGATAACATCACGGTCTCACCATTGCATGTGACCACCTCTTGTACCCACAGGGACATGACCACATGGGCCCCCAACACCACCTCCTCCACCACACACTCCCAGCTCTGTGCCCGTGTGGTCGGTGTGGTTCTGCACATGGATATGAGCAGCGCAGCATCTTCACAGATGTCCAATTGGCTCTTCCTTGCAACAAAGATTTCTCCAATTATTATTATTATTTTTTTCTGTATACTCAGTAAAAAGCCATAACGAAGGCCTGAACCTTGTCGGCACACTCGGGGCAGATGCCACCATGAGCACTGTCTGGCTGTGTTGGTACCACTCATTGACTCTGTGAACTTTCCGCCTTTGACTTCCATTACCTTTGACCTTTCGGGCCTTTTGACCTCTGACCTGCCAACCCATGACACAATGATCTTTTGACCCTTGACCTTTGAATACCCAGTGACCTTTTGATCTTGGATCCCGTGGCTGTAAACCCTGTGAGCTTCGACCTTGCGGAATCAGTGCTGGGGGTGCCCAGGATGCAAGGGTGAAGCATGTTAACTCAAGCACCTGATTTTAGGTAATGGAGGAGATGTCTTAGTGATGTGCCTGATGAGGGGGGTCCAAGAGGGTCCCCGCAGTCACGTGCATCACAGGGTCATGTCTGCACAACATGGATGCACAAATACCACACTGAACCAGACAGAAAAAAAATCTTCATCTGCCTCATGTGAGTTTGAGCCATTGGTTTTCTCTCCCTGAGTTTGACCCTGTGCAAACACTGATCAGGAACAGGAAGCTGGAAAAACCAGGCCAGACAGACTAGAAAGGAAGTTCTGCTAAACACATGTAGAAAAAAACCCTTGTAGCCACCGTTTCTGGTTTACGTGACTTCATTTACAGGCGAACCTCAAGTACAAAACATCTGACAACACACTATTTTAAAAGTCAAACATATTTTCTTCTCTCCTGGAGACAACACAGGGTATCTGCCTCTTTGACCACTGTCTATCTACCTACCCTACCCTTGTCTGGTTTTCCCTGCACAACAGCAACAATGTTAACAGCCTCTCCCTTCCCAAGGCTGGCCAACACAGAAGCATAGCTGTAACAAATCAGCACAGAAGTCTGACTTACCCAGGACTCTGTATCCCACAGAGATGTAAGGAAGACACTTGGAGAGAAGCATAAGAATGCAGAGAGTCAACACCTTACCCTCAGCCTCTGACAGCCTGCAATTTGTTCTCTGTGCTCATGACCATGACTAAACCCCTAGATGAAGGGCATCAGCAAAGCTCTGCCCCAGCACCAAGGCACCCAAAGCTTCATGCTCCCAGCCACGTGCCCCTGTGTGTTTCCATGGTGCCTTACTGCTTCCATTCCAGCCATCTGGAACACCCAGAGCCCCCAGCCCATGGGTGAGGCTGCTAGAGAGAAAACATTGGGCAGCAGGATATTCTTCTGTGCAGCAAACTTGCACGTGCAAATACGTGCACATTTGTAGCTGCAAAAACATTGAGCTAAGAGGAGAAGCCCTGCCTCCAAGTTACATCTCCTTCCATTTCTGGATTTTGAAATGAATCAATCAGAAACAACCAGTCCAGCAGACAGATGTCAGCTTTCATCTCGCTGCGCTGGAACTGGAATAACGCCCACCAAATCCCCACCAAAATACTTTCTTTGAAAGCTCTTTTGTTAACAGCTTTCCAACTGCAGGCAATGGGTGCAGCAAACGCGACCATCTGATGCCACCTAATGGCCATTTGAACGTTCGGTTTTCGAAGGTTGTGTTTGACTTCGGGACTCAACCCTTCAATACACATCGCTCCTGCAGATGCAGAAAGACAAAAGGAGGAGTGATTAAATGCAAAGGGACTTGGAGAACCCAGCAACATTCAAAGGTAATGCGCTCAAGCACTGCCACAGAACAAGGCTGCAGGAAAATCCAAGGTTCTGCCTTATATTCTTGCAGTCTCCCAACTGCTGCTGGCTTTGCAACAGAGATTAGAAATTTTGGCAAAGGACTGTGCGACTTTTATATTAGTGAAGTGCTTTTCACTTCTGCTGTGCAAATTTGGCTGCTCTGTGAGTCAGAAGGTTACATATGCTGAGAACTGCTGCTGCGAAGGAGTTCTTACATTTCCTGGATGTCCTGTTCTCCACTGAGCAGTACACAGTGTTTTAGAAGCCTGTGATGGCCAAAACAGTGGCAAACTCAACTTTTGCAAAGTTGAGAGAAAGCAGCAATTTATGCTTCATGCTCAATGCTGTGCAGTAACCCAGTAAGCGAGGCAGGAAAATATCGGTCAGAATGGCCTTAACCACAACTTATCCTGTCTCTTGCAGCATCTAGAGATAGCTCTGAAGTAAATAATGTTTTGTAATTTCTAAGTGCAAAGGAAAGTTGTGGTTTATAGACTCTTGGAACGATGAAAGCTCAGAGAAGATTTCAGACATGCTAAGCCCCGCAGTGTAAGCTGCTCTGTGTTAGAACTGCATCCATCTCCGTGTAAATGCAGCACTAAGCAGACTGTAGATACTCCCGGAGACGAACAGTAGTAAAAAAAAGTTACTTGACTCTTCAGATTTATTTAAAATGCTGAACCAGAATTATCCTCCCCCATGGGAAGACCAAGTTCACGCAACTGTCACCAGACGCAGAGGACTGGAGCTTGGCTTTCTTGCAAGCAAACAAAAGGCTGATTTGTGGACAGACAATGAAAACAAAAATTTGTTGAGGTCCTTAAAGATGTTTCACGTTGTTCGTATAAATGTAAATGTTTAGCACTTCAAATTCTGCTGCCTCAGAGGCACCGAGGTGCACCATATTCTGGCAGGGCTTGACACAGGTGCATTTGAATAGCATTGAAAGAAGAGATATCCTACAAAACATTTTATTTCCCTTGCTAACATGAAGGAAACAGTAATTTAAACAAGGTATTTCCCTGACACATCACTTAAACCACCTGAGCCCTGCTTCTGAGGCTGTCAAGCTTAAGCTCGTGCTTAGGAAGCAGCCAGACAGACAAAGCACGAGGAGAAGTGGCAGCACCAGCACGCCTGGGGTTCAGACCCTTGCCTGACAATGCCACGCTGTTTACCAAAAGCCCCTTCTCCTTCATCTCCAGGATCTAAGACAGAAAACAACAGCTCTCTAGTAAGACCAGCCAATTTTCCTCCATAGTTTTCAGAATAAACCCAAGAAAACCCATCTTCAGAATAAATTCTGTAGCAGTAACGTACGTAACCAAAGCATCTTTCTACAAGCAAGAGATGCACCAGCACTGTATAAACAAACGGCTGCTTTACAAAACACATCTATTTAAAATACTGTTTATTTGTGATTTAACATTAATTAGCATTACATCTATGAGCAATTTCAGATAACATTTATATATTTTCCACAGGACACAAGAGTTGGCTGGCTCATTCTTTATGCCAAAGCAAGTAAATAGAGGCATTAGCAAAAGGTGCAAATAGTTCACGGTTGCATTTTAAAAAATATTTATGCACATTGCATTCATTTAGATATATTTTTAAAAAAGTTATGAAAAGCGTAGTTCACAGGTTACTGTCTCTACATATGTTGTAATACAACACAAATAATGTAGAACATAAAAAACAAAGTAAGCAACTGAAAGTTTCTACTATGATTAAAAACACTGATTCCAGTATTTAGTGATAGCTAGAAAATTGTTTCCAGGATCCATTCCAACACTGCATTATCACACTTACACAGTCAAAGCTAACCAGCCCCCGAACATGCTATATCAACATTTGTGCATGCCAAACCACTCTCCAGCCATATTTAACAATTATATATTGTATAATATTTCAACTGGTAATTTGGGAATCACATGGATCTTTAAAATGCACTTCCTATTGCGATGACTGATTTACAGACGTTTGACACAGCGAAGAAAAACCTATGTTAATTTCTATGTTTAGTTTGTATTTACAATACAGTAAAAGTAATAAAATGACAATATCAGTAAAAATGAGCAAGTGGCAGTACCACCCTACCCATGGCACGAGGCTCTGGTTTGTTCTGGGTTCATCCAAAGGACAACACACATTCATGAGACCCTTTTGCAATTCAAACAAAAGTGAGGAAAAAAACAACAACAAGTGTTGCACTCTGCATGAATCCACACAAATTATTTAAAACTTCTAATATGGAAATGTCACTTTGCTGATTTAATAAAAATATCCCACAATCCATATCATATATTTAAAAAAAATAATCACCAAACTTTTACTTTCTTTGTCTCCTCCTATTTTCTCACTGTTTCACTTCCCTTTTAACAGCTTTGTTTCCTTCATTTGGTTACGTTAAGAGATTATTTTTCTTCATTCATTAGCAATACCATGAGGAAAAAACCCAACACAGTAAATTTTAAACTTGAATCCAGCTCAATGTTATACATTTTTGTCTTCTAATTTCTAAGTTCCTGGATTCCTGAATTATATTTAAGTATACTCTAAACCAAGCGTTCTTAAATACACTCTACTATTTAATGCCTGGTTCACATGCCTATAATATTTTTATACTGAATGGTATACAAACATTTGAACATATAAAATCTTCTTTTTGTTTTGCAGTTAAACTAAATTATCAATGTTACGTGTATAAAATCCCCCTTCTTGAAAAATAAGGGTCTCCCCCTCCCCCCGACAGACAGAATAAAAAAGAAGTCTTCAAAAATTATATTTCACTAAAATGAAATATTTGGCAAAGAAGTTGTCAATGAATGGAGCTCTCTGACATTTTGAATAATTCCAAATAAACTTTCTCTTACACAGTTTTCCCCCTAGTGTTATGTGCCAGTGTATAGTATTTCTATATGATCTAATCTTAAAAAAGATTTAAAGGTGTGCTGTTAATATGCACCCACCCAAGCAGGGGTACAGAAACATAAGATATATGGTCAAAAATCACAATACAAAAAGGTATGATCTGGTTACCAATTCAGACAGCAGTTGTTTTTTTTTTTAAAAAGAAAGTTATGTGATCACCCAACAATAACTTTAATAAAGACTTTACTGTACTGAAAATGTCAAGGTCTGCAAAATACCCCGGGCAGAACTTGTTGCTGCATACTGTGATGGTATTTCATCTCGCTATGATGGTATTTGAGCACCTGCCAGTGTAGTTTAACATGAAACATGAAATGTTTCAAACCCTCATAGCGGTTTCGGACTCAGGTAAGTGAGAGATGAATTAATTTTCACTTAATATGAAAGTCTTTTTTTTTATTATTTTTGTTTGTTTGTTTCTGTTTTGTTTAAAGCAAAACCTTTTCCAGTTCCTCTTTGTTTAGGTTAAAAGTCCAGTTACTGCACACCCCTAACACTACTCTGTTAATGGTCAACTTAAACGTTTAAAATGTGCACCACCTCCTCCCAACAGAGCTGCACTTACACTTCCACTTTCTCTTTCTTTTTATTCTTCTTCAGGAAAGACGGGGTGCGGAATTTCTTCTTCTTCTTTGACGGGGATTTGGAAGGTGACCCTTCAGGGGACAGGGCCTCTTCTATCTTTTCAGAGCTTTTAATGGTAATCTCTACGCTCTCCACAGTACTAGTGGTTAACTGACTGACCCTCTTGGTGAGGTCTTCTTCCACATCGTGTGCATCTTCCTTGCCGTTCACCACGACCACAGGTAGCTCTGCAGATATTAGGTTGGCATTCTGGGTATAGAGATCCTCGTGATTTTCTAGAGAACAGATAATTTTACTGTCACTTAGGTGTGATATCACGTAAAAAAAACCCCAGACAACAACAAAAAAAAGCCAACCCCAAGCTTGAAACAAAGATGAGAATCTGGATTGCAATCCAAAGAATGAAATCCACAATGCTAAGATGTTGGCTTGTCTCCTTTATCTACCTGTTGTAAACAGACCTAAAATGTTACTACAAGATACTGGACTGAGGAAGCTAAACTCACCTCTACAAGTGCATATGCAGCTGAAGCTGTATATAGCATATTACACAAACAATATACGGATATACAGTATCAAGCATATACTTGGAATTACATTTTACTCCAGAGACAGGTTTACAAAAGTGTCATCATTCCATGTAGAAATCTTTGGAACACTGCCCTTCCCAAGTGCCTTCTTAGACCTTTCTGGAAAAGCCTTAGGCAAAAATCTGACCTTAACCATAGAATGGCTTGGGTTGGAAGGGACTCCATGGATCATCAAGTTCCACTCTCCTGCCACAGGCAGGGCTGCCAGCTGCTAGATCAGGTTCTAGATCAGACTGCCCATGGCCCCATCCATCCTGTCCTTAAACACCTTCAGGGATGGGGCACCCACAACCTGTCTGGGCAGCCTGTTCCAGTTCCTCACCACTCTCTCAGTAAAAAAACATCTAATCTAAATATCCCCTCCTTCAGTTTAAAACTGTTCCCCCTTGTCCTATCACTATCTACCTGCATAAAAAGTTGATTTCCCTCATGTTTATAAACTCCCCCTAAATACTGGAAGGCTGCAATGAGGTCTCCCCATAGCCTTCTCTTTTCCAGGCTGAACAAACCCAGTTCCTTCAGTTTGTCTTTGCAGGAAAAGTGCTCCAACCCTTAGATCATCTTCATGGCCCTCCTCTGGACCCTCTCCAAAAGCTTCACATCTTTTAGAGGCTTACAACCAAAACCAAAACACATCTATTTCCTCCTCCTCATTATTAAGTAAAGTTCAGTACGTCCCATGTTGTTTTCCATTTGTGAGAGTTATGTATCAGAAAAACTTGGGAAAGGCAATTTACTGGATAGAGCCCCCCCCAGACTTTGGGAAAACAGGGCTCTTTTTTACTTATTCAATGACATAGAAGCATAAGGAACTCAGCAACAAAGTAGATGACTCAGGTTATGAGAGCCATCAGCATTTTAGAGAAACTATACAGAATACCTTCTAATTTTTCTGGGACATTTTGCGGGGACTGAGTTTGTGACTGAATTTGTGACACAGATGAACCGTCATCTGAGAATAATTCCTGTTCAGCATCTGTAGGACAAGAGTTTGATTAGTAGCCATGCAGAAGTAAAAACAAAGCAAGCATGTCAGTACAAGTGGTACAAGATTTACAGCTCTGCTAGCATTGTGCTCTGTATGCTGACAACATTAAGAAGTTACAGTGCACAGTTTAAATTACGTAGAATGATAGATTTACACATTTCATTTGCTAACAGTCTTTTTATATTAGTTCATTAGTAGAAAGCACAAAAAAGAGGGAAGGTTTGCATTCCATTGTATTTCACATAGCATGCCCCGTGGTTTTATCTAGCCTTAAGCCACACACGCTGTTGACAGAACAGGCTACCAAACTATATCCCAAAGTGGTATATAGCAAAATTGATTTATTACACAATACTAATGAAGAAAAATGCATAGTAAGTGATACTGTCAAAAAAGAAAAACCAACAATGAATTAGTAATTTCCTGCACAATAGCAGTCCTGGATAAAAGATGTAAAAAGTGAAAGCAAACGAGTCTTGCACATTGGGAGAATAAAGGAAAAATTAAAGAAGCAAAGATCAAACATCTTGCAAAACTTCTGGAGGTAATAAATTACAAACACAAGCTCAAAAAGCACTGGAATTTGAAGGTCAGAAAGCAGAGAATCTATTGACAGGGCTGCACCAAATGTGAAGCAGCACAGCATATTTTTGTTCTCAGGGAGAGCTCAGTGGGTTTTTCCTGTGAATTCTGACACTTGAACAGGCACAAAACAAACCTCGAGATAACAAAGATTTTCTTCTACCTTGTCACATTTTTCATAATTAAGTGGCAAAAAATCATTTTTCAGAGAGTCAACTATTCATCACATATCATTTAGATAACAGAACTTCTGCAAGTGCAGAGGGTTACAGACTAGTTTACAATCATCATCACAGGTGGTCACCGCTCAGCTGGACATGGCCCTCAGCAGTGCAATCCAACTCTGAAATTAACTTCAAGGAGGGCAGACTGAATGATGGGCTCTTCCATCCTAACTTATTGTACAGATTTATGAAAAAGGTCATTATGTTACAGCATGTTTTTTTTCTTTCATTGCTTTAATTTTAACATGAATTAAATTAAATAAAGAAAAAAAAAAACAATACCATTTCCTCAAGGAATGATTGTTACATTTTAACAGTAATATGAAATATAAATGATCTGATGATAGAAATGTAAACCCCAACCACTGACCTTCCAGCCCTAGCTGCTTGCGCTCAATTGTTTTCTTGTACTCTTCCAGTTCCTTTTCTGTGAGATGGCTGAATGGGTTGGGTGGTGCTGGTGGTGCATGCTCATCATCTTCAAATTGCATTGGCTAGGAGAAAGAAAATTAAAAAATTAAAAGTTAAAAAGAAAGCAAGCAGCATGCACATGGCAAAGAGTATGATGACTCCAAACCTAAAGAGAGGGAATACAGAAGAAAAAAAAAACCCAAAAAACAGCAAGGCCAAAGTCACCATTTAATGGACATTTACACAGTAACAAACATTCATCACTGTAACTATAAATTACAATTCATTTACAGTGGCACAATCGCTATTTGAGTGGGGTTTTTTATTTGTTTGTTTTTTGTTTTGAATGAGGGGGAACAGCTTCAAAGGAGACATCTACCTCAACAGCTTACTGTTCTGGGACTTAGATTCTCTTCAGAAGCGAAAATCTTTCAACAACAGGGATTCAAATGTAACACTCCCTATATTTTTTTTTGCAAATGCTTCAAGTATTCTAGGATGTTTCTGTGGGAAAGTTGCTGTGCTCATGCTACAGTTTAGGAACCTAACTGAAAGACATCTTCTAAGATTAAACTTATAATTACAAAATTATACTCATATTGAGAGACAGCTAATCTGGAAAATATTCTCTTTGACTGAAATAAACATGCAGACTCTGTATTGCAAAAGAATACTGGAAGCCAAAATGAAGAAATAGATGGTTGCCTAGAGAGGCGGTGGACACACCGTCCCTAGAGATGCCCAAGGTCAGAATGGAGGGGCTTTGAGCACCTGATGGAGACATAGATGTCCCTGTTCACTGAAGGGGAGTTGGACCAGATGGTCTTTAAGGGTCTCTAACAATTCTATGCAGTAACTCATGAATCGTGAGAAACTTAAAATTATTGAATGCCAACTCTAGTTCAACGTGGTTTGTTACATACCTTATCAGAGATATCCATATTAACCAGAATTAACTATATTCTATTCAAGACAAGACTGGTAAGAAACCAGAAACCCTCGCTCGCTCTCACTCCATTAGAAGCCTGTTTCCAATGATAGCTGTCTTCTGCATGGTCCCATCCCACCTTTTAAATTCATGTCATTTCTGAGCCTTAAATGATTTTCTTTAGCAGTGAGTTCCACAGAACAATGAGAAGTTATTTTTGGCACTGTGCAATGCAAAGCCCGTCATTCTTCAGCTTCAATGGTCTTAGAAAAGGCTCCCACTACAATATTAAAGACAGTATGCCTACCATGCATACCTCCATCTGAAACTAATATTTTAAACCTCTGAGAAAAAACATCCATCTGCATGAATAAAACACATTACACATTCAAAA
The DNA here is from genome assembly GCF_905368555.1 of Meleagris gallopavo. NCBI lineage: Eukaryota > Metazoa > Chordata > Aves > Galliformes > Phasianidae > Meleagris > Meleagris gallopavo. The sequence goes on along the minus strand of NC_139411.1, from coordinate 25,148,663 downwards.
CTCGGCATTAAAATTACCAGTTCTAACGAAGTATAGAAAGAAAACGGCCCAGAAGTGAAGCTTGAAAGAAAGCAAGGCAAAATAACCCAAATACACATAAATCAGTGAATTATGCCCTACTCACTGGACTTGGCTTTTTATCCACAACGATCCCAGCAAGCAGCTGAGACTGTGGTCCTGCTGTCTTCAGATCATATCGATTTTGCTCCCGAATCTATAGAGAGACAGACCAAACATAAATATAAACAGAAAAATAGATCGGATAAAAACATTACACAGTAGAAAAATGGGAGTCAACTAACTATTGAGACAGTGAATTCAGAGAATCTTAAAATCATTGTGTGGAACTTGTAACATTAATCTCTGGATGACTACAAGATGCCTTGTCAGCCCTAAGGAAGGGAGTTGCTCCTTCTGACTCCAGTTCAATCCCCACAGATACTGATACGGTGCTTTCCAAGAAATAAAAGATTCTGTAATCACATGGAAAGCGTCCCAAATATCTGCTAGTACAGTAAAGCCCCGGGTGGAGTATTTGGTCAGCCTAACAGTCAGCGCCTTATGTGCTGGAAGGGAAAAGCAGAGAGATATCTGTGATTACAGAGAGGTCCAACAATCTTTCATTTTCTTTTCTTTTTTTTTTTTTTCTTTTCCTTTCTATTGCCAAAAGAGAGTGAAGTGGGCCAGAGTTACTCCAGTTTAATACATGCTAGAAGAATTAGCACAGAGCAGAGCTCATGTGAGACTGAATTGTGCTGTATTTGATTTACAGCAATTTGGTTCATGCTGGCACCTAATTATCCACTAAATATAATGTTAAATGATGGGGACTACCATTTCCAATCTATCATTTCCAGAGTTAATGGTCATCATTCACCAAAATACTGCATTCAAAATGTATATGTATGTAGCATATACATACGCAGAATTCATGTGTATCACATGTTTAAATACATGCTTTTTAGTGCCAAAATCACATCAGAAACTTCTTACTAAAAAACAGAACACTTGAAAATGTTAGTTTACTGTTACACATTATTTAACATATAACTATATATAGAAATGGTACAGTCTTACTCATTATGCATCTTTTACCTTATTTCTCTTCTCCAGCACTTCACTGGGGTTTGTATTTAAAGGAACAAACTGGTTTGGATCTTCAATTTTGATTGGTGTTCCTCCACTAGTCTTGGAAGAGTCGTCAGCTTTCATCCACTTAAAAGAAAAAAAGAATTGCATAGCATGATGGGGAGGGACATTTCTCAGTGCTGTTTTATGGCTAAAGAGGAGAAGTAAAGAGGAGCCTTCCTGATTCTATTTTCAATTTCACATGACATCCGTAGAATACCCCCAGATCCTCACAAGTTTGTATGCTTGCCCAAGGGAATCTAAGTTGCCTTGAGCATGTACCACCCAGATCACTTTTAATAAACACCAAAAGACACTCCTGTAAAACACAGTGCTAACTGCCTACCAATGAAGCTGCATTCAGGAGGCATCATGCCTCCTATCCACTAGCACATTGATCTGCTGGTTCCAGAGCTCATCCATCCTCTCTCATTTCCTCATTCACCTTCCACCTCTGCTAATCACACATTCTGGAGCTTTATTCCTCTGAAGCAAGGTTTCATATCTTGTTGAGGATATTTCTCCCAAACACAAGTGCACAAGCTTGCTAGCCTGCCAGCAGGAGGAGCTGATGCTTTACGGTTGTGCTGTGCAACTGGGAGCAGGACAGCAAATAATGTGCTCCTCAGCCCTGCAAAATAGGCACTGCTCTCCAGGCTGGAAACAGTGCAAGCAGGAGGAAAAGGCTCAATCACCATGAGTAGTAACAAGAGCATACTCTTTCAGAGCCTGTTTTTAGCAGGCTCACAAACAGGAAAAGGATAGTCAGTGGCAAATCAGACCTTGTAGAGATGAGAGCAACCTACTGGTGATTTAAAATCCTTCTATATTTAGTGGATAGTTTGAGACATAAAAACATACAGCAGAAAAATTATTTTCTGTCTTAGGAATTGGAGGAGCTCAGTGCAAAGGCAAAATAATTCTTTATTTCGTAACATAAACTGTTGCTCTTCCAAAGAAAGGCAATGCCCAAATCATTGAGGGCCATTAGTACTGATGTCACTAAACCTTCCACAAACCTATTTCCTCCCGCTTCCTTAACTGATTTGCTAATCCTGTTAAAGAGGTCTTGAAAAGAGCTATGTGCAGTCTGCTTTCTCCCAAGCAGTATAAAACCAGAACAACTGTCCTAAGGTATTGGCCCACCGTGATCTTGGTCCTGGGACTTGCTTCCCCATTCCAGGACTCCTCAGGCACATTTACTTTCAAGTACGTGTTTGGGGAGTTCAGCCATCTTGTCTTTTCCCTCTGCTGTCTCTGTGCCAGGAATTTCAGCGGGGAGAGCGGGACTGCATCGTCTTCAAAGGAAAAGGCAGTCACAGTGGCTGGGATCTCAACGTCACTCTTATGTCTGGGCTTTTCCCTGACTAAGGGTTGTCTGTAAGCATAGCCAGTTCTGTATCCCTATGGAGAAGGAAAAAGAAAATAATGACAATTTAAGAAATAGAAAATTTAAGAAATTTGAAGAAGTAACTGAAGAAGTAATCAGGTTTTTTTGTGCTGTCCTATATGCCTTGGGTTGAGAAGTTGTTCTACCTTCATTTTCAAACTCACAAAGAAACCAGAAAGAATCACAGCAGCTGACCCTACACTTGGAGGCTTACAGAGGCTGCCCAGATGTTGCCACGAGTGTGTTCTCACCAGGTTGTCCAGCATCCGCATGAGTGCTTCAAACTCCTGCTCCCCTACTTTCCATTTTTGCTGTGAAGCCGTATTAACTCCTCCTCCTCCACCTGCTGCCACACCATGTGTGAAAGGCTTGAACTTCTGCAGATCCAGCAGTAGGAGATTGTCTATCCCACCTGCTCCAGCTAATGCATGAACCTGAAGACATCAATGAGTGTTATTTCACTTGCAGAAATGCTTTTGGATTCTTTGCTTTTCTAAATAAACAAGAGAAACACAAATGCCTGCTGCAATATTTCTCAGGCTAACTTCTGTGAGAATATGTATTACAATATACAGCAGGTGATTCCTACTGAAAGGATGATAATGTATGCTAATCACCACACTTTAAAAGGAGTGAAGTCAAACACAACCACTCAGAGTACCCTAAGAAAGTCTTTTTCCATCACAGTATTAAACATCATTCATTTTTATACGCATTTCAAAATGAATGAGCAATGAAATGTCAGGGTGAGGGAGTGCTATTCACTCCTCCCCACCGAACACATAAAAGCAAAGTGATGAAGTTCTGGGGATGGGCTTAAGAGTTATCGAAGATGAGGACAGTTATGTATTCTTGCTCACCTGTGTTTCACAGGCCAGTTGCACATTGAAAATATAGTGGAACGCTTCTTCCAGTGTCTCTCCTAGAGCTACCACACCATGGTTTCTCAAGACTAATACCTGGTAAATGAAGACACTAATGTTAAATGGTAGAAACTGTCACAGGACATGAAAATTGCCTTTGGGAGGCTTGAATGAGGCTGAATACCTTGCAGCTGGGTCCAAGTACTTTCTGAAGCTGAATTCTCTCTTCCTGATCATCAAGAGAACCCTGGTAGTTGTAATAAGCAACATCTCCCAGAATCAGTGCCTCCTGTGATATTGGAAGGATGCCGCACTTCATAGACGAAACCTATTTCAAGAAAAAGATATATTGATCATTAGGGAAAAAAATTAAACTCTTAAAACCCACAACATAACACGCAACTCTCAATAAACTGTAACTTTGCCAGAAAAAGAGACACTGCATAGTGAGAGAGTTGAGAAATAGTATCTTCAGGCTTTCACTACTCTGAGCTACAAGAGAGTGACAGAACTGCTGCTATACAACCTTAGGACAGATTGATGATAGGAAAAGACAAATGATGAGTTTCTGTAAATTTTATTCGTGTTTAATTTTCAACACAAGCAGACTAAACGTTTTTTCCTTCTTTCCCACACTTATAATTTCAAAGAACGTGTGTAAAAGCAGCTAGCCATTCCTTTATTTGTCTGTTGTCAAGGAATATTTACATATGTATTTACCTATTTATCTCAAATCAATGATTTCAAGTCTTCTTACATTTCTGTAACTGTTGTATGAACCATTTTAACTTATATTTTATATACTTACTTATATTTTATATATAATCATATTTTAATTGTGATTTTTCAGTAGTGGAGTAAATCCAAACTGAGCACAACTACTAATTAAGCCAGTTAAAACGGAGTTGTGTAATATAAATGATGATGCATACAGCAAATTATATGGTCAGAGATACTATAAATGAAGCCTGGATAACTATCTTTAGTTTCTTCAGCCTGAGCACAATCATATCTAAGCATCAGTTAATTACCATTCATTTCATTGCAGTACCCCGCCCTCTTAGTTCCCTGATTTCACAGCAGAGTTTTATTTTAAAGAGAAAAACAACAGTGTGGAGCTGTGTTACAAACAAAACTAAAACCACCACGAGCAATGGTTCAGCTTCAGAAAGGTGATCTAGGTTCATAAGATTAACCTGGTTTTTTTTACTCTTGAAGCTAGGAGGAAGAAGACTTACAGCTGCTGTTGCAGGGGTATGTATGTGTATTATACATCTGACATCAGGGCGTGTGGAATAGATGGCCACATGTGGACTGAATCCTGCACTGTCGATGCTTAGAGTTGTACTGCCCTGGTCAACTACATCTCCCAGGATGTTTACCTTTATCTGGAAAAGTCAAACAAATGGACAACATTCAAGAAGTCTGCAACAATTGCAATTATTTGAGAACTTCCCTCCCCTTCTTACTTGACACCAAATTTTCCCCATGCTCTTCAGGCTTAGAGCATGAAAAAAGGAGAGCCAACTGTGTGTCAGTAAGCCATTCTGCAGACATCAGTAGCACCTGGAAGCCCTACCATGAAAGAAGTAAAGACAAAATCCTGGTACACCATGCACTCCTCTTTGGTCAAGATGACCTTTTGCTTAAAAGAAAGTCTCAGCAATTTGCAAACCAGAATCATAATTGGAATGGAAATCAACTATGAGAAAAGATCTGGTTCAACCTGTAAGCACAGTGAGCGTTTTTATATAAGCCTCTTCCAACCACGCAAGAAAGAAAAAAAAGACACCTTTGATATTTTCATGGAAATTGCATACAACTACAGGTCACTACTTAGCCTTTTCTAAGGGAAGCAATCTAATTCTTGGCATTTTAAAAACAACTTTATTAACACTTTCTAAACTTTGACTATGAAAAAAATTCAGCCAATAAATTTTCAATAAGAATATTAAATGTGCAGAGAATGTACAAATTTGTAGAAAAATTAAAATAATAATTCCAGGATCAACAAACAACAACAGGAGCACATTAGGCAGTGTTCTCATGTTTTTATTTTGGTTTTCTATTTCCTGCAAGGCTATCGGCCTATCAGTCTTCCAACTAATACCCCTGCCACCTCTTCCAACTGGAGATAGCTTCTTCACAGATATGAACTGACATGAAGAACATATGGCAGCATCCATATCAAAAGACACATCATTTTACAGCTACAGCATCCTAAATACCAACCTGTAATTTTACCCTATTCCTTTGTAAGGACCAGGGAAAATTATTCAACTTTACTTCCCCATTTATAAAGATAAGAACTGATTCTACCGACACTACTCCTACAGAGTGATTTCATAAGAATTACCAGATTGTCAGGTTCTAAAAGGTTGCTGCTATACTGAGGCTATTTAATAAGCTCCAGGAGACAGGAGAACAAAACTTTGCTCCATGCATTGATGTTGGAGACACAGCAACAGAAAGCAAAGTTATATCCAAAAATAAATAATCAGAACAAAGGATGCTGCTATCTAAATAATTAATCAGCTTTGCATAGGGTGGGTAAACATTAAAAGCAACTACAATCAAGCAGTATGATTACAGCTAAGTCCATTTTAGTAGCCACAAAAGTATTTCAGAAAATAGGTTGAGCCTTGGTGGTTACTATGCAGGTGAATTACATACCAAATTGGAAGCTGAAGCTTCTGAAAAGGACAGACCTCTTGGAATGATTAAAATATGATCATGTTCTTTGCTTACTCTGACCTGAAACAGAGGGAAAAAACAAATGGATTACCGACTTATTTCTGAATTTATATTATCTGGGGGAAATTAATGTGACTAAACAGGTAAGATCCCAAATCAATATTCTCATTCTCTGAAATACTTACAGTGATGTAGGCATTTGGCAGATGTGCCCAACCAAACAAGTCAGCCAGTCTGTATAAACTGGCTAATTTGCAACGAGTAAGTTTTTCTCCCTTAACAAACGAGGAGGTATCTATTCCAGGTAGATCATTGATGGGGGTAATCATTCCATGGCCTGAAAAACAGAAAAAGATGGCAGCCAATCAATTAAATACCTCCCAGCTATGTCGTGATCTTCCAGAAGCAGTATATTTAAATTGTCAGCAGAGCAACACCAGCAACTATTAGACTGCATCTGCACTGCTGGGACTTTACTGAAACCTCTGTTAGTTTTGACTTTGCATGAACATCTTGCAAAGGGGTGTTTCTCCCCTTCATGAATGCACAGTACCCCTCTGAGATACACTGCCTTTGCTTACAGGGAAAGTTACTGCCAGGAGAGAGAAAAGGTTTGGGTTTTCGATAGAAGGAGAATGCACACTTTGAGATTAATCACCCTGTCCAAATCCCCAGGTAACTTTGACTGGCTAGAGACATAGAGATAAGGCACTCTGAGCTCTCTGTTGTTATTTTCCACTTAGTCTGTTGTACGAACTCTAAGGAGCCATTTTGAGACCAGTTCTCAAAAGATGCTGAATGCCAACAACTGCCACAGTGCCTCAGGCTTGTAAGCTCCCATATCAAGACACCCACCCACAGTGCTTAGGCCAACTTCGGTCCTGCAGGACTTGGAACCCTGGAACATCCCAGCAACGTTTTTGTAACTACAGCACATTCTAAAAGTTATTTTAAACTCTGGGAGATATCTGGGTAATGATTCAGTTTGGCTGGCAATTCCCCATTTTTACAACTTATATGCAAAAGTAGAAAAATAATGTCATGTCTTAGTTTATGCTCACATTAAATTATCACTGGAAATAGTAAAAACAAAGAGAAAAAGGGGCAGTCAAAAGCACATTTAACTTACTGAGTGAAGATGAGGAAAAACCTGCAAAAGAGCTTGCTGTAATGTAATCAGCAATCTGCTGTAATGCAAGCAGCCCAGTTGGGTTATTGCCTTTCTTCATCTGTTCTTGAATAAGGCATTCCAGATCTTCTCTAAAAGCCTGTGGAAACATTTGAGAATCATCAAGGAAACCTGGATTTGATAGAAATAAGATTGTTATAGGTGGGGCTGGTAGATCTGCCTGTTATTAATGTTACATGACACTTCCCCTTAGACCTTGTTTTTAGTACCTATAACTTGCCAAACTTTAATCATCTGATCTAAATTTTGCATGCTAAATATTGGCAATTTATGGGCTAGAGGGGAAAGAAGTTTGGTCACAGAGGGTTAACCATTTCCAAGAAGAAGACAAGGTAAAACATATTTCTGCAAATGTCTGTATCAACAATTAAAGAGCTCGCCATAGTTTTGAAGAAGTACTTCAAACCTGACCAGGACGTGTTGCTTTTAGTGCTGGCTATTTTTTCTTTTAAATTCAGTAATCCCTCTGAAAATCCATCCAAATTTGATAAAGTTATAAACACATGGAAAACTGGAGTTCATCCACGCTCAAGTAGGATTGCAGACATGCAAAATCTAGAAGGAAAGCCTACTTCTTTCTTTCTCCTCGAGGGAAAAGCCCTTCCCTTTTTCCCCAGTATAAAGTGTCCACAACCCCAACAAGATAAACTCATGCCAAATACATTATAAGAAGGGTTTTCACTGTATCAAATTTCATATACTTAGCACTGTGAACCAAGCCTGTTCCTTCCAGAAGGGAGATGAACCACCACTCATAACAAGTGTCAGTCTTAGGACTACTTCAGTCTTGACGTTTCTAGACTAAATAAATTCCGTTCTTTCAAATTTTTCTTAGTGGCTTTGTTTCCTAACCCTCTCATTATTTTTTTGGCAGTATTCCTCTAGCTTTTGTCTGAACACGCAGGACACAGTGCTGCACATACCACCAGCTAAGGTGTATGGTGAATGCTCTTACTGGTTCATTCCAGAAAGACATTTGGTGTCTGTACAATGCAACTGATTCCTATTATAACTCCAGGCTACTCCCTTTATGTAATTGCTTCTTACAGTTTGCCTGCCTTAGTAATTATTTAGTCTCAATTAAAAAGGAAAAGAGTTCTGCAAGGCCAGTGTAATTTCTTCACTGAATTTTAATTCAATTGTCTTAGTTGGGTGAAACCCATCAGTTCCATCACATTCCCGTACACCCACGACTGCTGTTGAACCAAGTATTGCTACCACACTCCCCAAAATATCTGCAGGACTCTGCTTGACTTGGCCTCTCAGATGGGCATCCACAGCTACATTTAATTTTCAAGCACAGGCACTGTAGTGTTTTCCCAAAGTAATCTCACTGGGATCATATGCACCTGAGACTTGCCAGATCCCCACAGATAAAGCCATGTGGAGTGACTGTGAGGTAAACTGCTGTATGGATTTCTTGGTGCAGATGGAGTGCATGTAGAATCCCCACCAAATAATTAACTGCCCCTTACTGGTCTTAAGACACACAGACAAAATCTGATTTTCCTCTTCAGTGTCTGCAGCAGGTAAGATCTATTCAGCAAGCATAGGGAAAGGTTGGGGAAACAGGAGAAGAAAGGGGAAATTGAGTGAAAAAATGAACTAATGGGGACTGGGAGGAAAGAGGTGTGTCAGCACTAGAAGCCCATAAGGGTAAATAATGGAGGTAATTATGTGGGGATAATTGCTAGCAAGGTAAACAAACGTTTGGGGAAAACAGCAAGTGGTTGGAGAAAATAACCAGCACTAACAGCAGTAGAGAAAGGAGGAAAGAATAGCAAGAGGTTTGGCAAAGAATAAAACAGCTCAGTAGGAGGAAGGTAGATCTCTAGACAGAAGGACTCCCTGGGAGAAGGAGTGTTATACAGTGAGGGAGTGTATGGAGAGAGAAGTGAGGGTCTGGCGTAAGAGTTAGAAACAGGTGAACAATACAAATGGAGGGAATGGAATGCAAAGCAAAGACTGGAATACAGTGAAAACTTTGAAGAAAGATTAATGGAACAAAATAAGAAAATTCTTTGTTATGGCACAGCCCGGCATCGCTCCTTCAGCACTGTGAGCATCAGTTGGTGTCTCTCACCCCTACCCCTCTGACTATCTGCAGGTAACTGTGAAGGCTTCTCCCACCCAGCCAATTCGGCTCCAAGGATGGTCTCTGTTAATGGTGACTCAGGGTGCTCAAGCAGCAGAGCAGGAGCCACCCTTTTTCTCAGCACAGTGAGCACCTTCCTCAGTCCGGAGCCTGAACATGGCCACAGACCCTGCAGTGCTGGAGGCCAGATGTGCAGCCATGTTTCTTACTGCCATGCACATAACTTTTAACTGCACCACACTTGTCTCTTCCCCATGCCTCATTTAACACACAGTGGTTGGTCCGCAAGAGAAAATAAATTCAGTATTTTTCCTCTTTTCATAGCTCAGCACATAGCCCTGTGCTTTATCTGCATGCCGTTCATACCCTGTTGTGATGACAATTATTATTTATCTGACGAGATTTTCTCTGGGGCAGATAATTACCGTAAATCTAAATGCTTCACAAGCATTAACTTGCTAATCCCCAAAACATGCCTTTAAGGTGAAGCAGGGCACTGTCACTGCTTTTACAGAACAGCGACGGTGCTGAGGTCCTGGTCTGCTCAGGGCCTGATTTGCAGAGCACTCAGCAGCATGTAGCTATTCACATACTCAGTGCCCAATTCTTGGTGAAGACTGGAGCACAACTCTGAGTGTCTGACACGCAGGGCTGAGTCTCAGGGGAACAAGCCGGAGACACAAACTTCAAAACCCAGGAGGCCACGCAGCATTGCTAGGGTCAGTTGGAACGAGGTGCTGAGGCCAGGAAGGAACCTGGGTATTTCCTGTACTGCAACCAAAGTGGCTCACAGCACTGGATGGGGCTGTGAATAACCTGATGTAGTGCCTGATGTGGTGGTTGGCAACTCTGCCCACAGCAGGGGTTTGGAACTACATAATCCTTGAGGCCCCTTCCAACCCAAGCCATTCCATGATTCTCACACATTCAGACACGTGTGATATACGGATATCTCATGTAACCAGAAAAAAGGATTTTGGTGACTGAACTGCTCACAGCTGCATACAGAAAGGAGCCAAAGTCCAACCTGTATGTTTTACCAACCTGCCTGGAAGAGTACAATAACCAGAGGAACTTCCTTAGCCCTTGCACATCGTATTTCTGATCTTACAGAAAGCTTCAGAACAATAAAACAATCCACAACAAGAGATTTTGTGGCAGCTTGCTTCACACTATTCCTAAGCTTCACAACACAACTGTTACTCTGCTCTCAGAGACCAGCCAGAATCAAAGAATCGTAGGGGTTGGAAGGGACCTCCAGAGACCATCGAGTCCAACCCCCCTACCAAAGCAGGTTCTCTACACCAGGTTGCAAAAATAGGTGTCCAGACGGGTCTTGAATATCTCCAGAGAAGGAGACTCCACAACCTCCCTGGGCAGCCCGTTCCAGTGCTCCGTCACCCTCACCATAAAGAAGTTCTTGTGCACATTTGTGCGGAACTTCCTATGCTGCCGTTTCTGGCCATTTCCCCTTGTCCTGTCTCCATGTACCACTGAAAAGAGACTGGCCTCACCACTCTGTCCCCCACACCTTAGATATTTATAGACCTGGATCAGGTCTCCTCTCAGTCTTCTTTTCTCAAGGCTAAACAGACCCAGTTCACTGAGCCTTTCTTCATAGGGGAGATGCTCCAGGCCCTTCACCATCTTGTGGACAATGTATTTCATCCACAAGTAACCCTAACCCTTATTTTCAGACTCTGCCATTCCAAGACATTCAATTACTCCTCAAATGTTCCTGAAAGAGGCCCCTGCACAAAAATTCTACCATTTCACACTCGGGAAGGCTGAAATACTCCTTTACTCTTGTTTATAATCTGTATATAAGGAAATTGCACATTTGTAGTCTCAGAGGGGCCATGTGGAAGACAGAATTCATGAAATTTATGTCAGTATTTGCTTGGGAGGAGATGGAGAAAAACAGTTATCTGCATTGCATTAAATCACTCTCAATTCAACAAGGACTATAGAAAGGATCTGCAAAAACATTCACAGCAAATTGCTATTCGTTGTATCCAGACTTTTTTTTTTTTTAACATTCTGAGGAATGTCTATTACAGGAAAAAAAAGATAGCGTAATGTATTTTGGACAACTTTTGATGGAAAGATTTATTTTATTTTTATTATTCTGCTGCCTGCACTATTTTCATTCTTCTGATCTCAGTTTTTTTACCCAGTGTTAATGCAGTAGTGTCTCTTACACACTAGGGATACTACAAGTAAGGATTTGTGGTTTAACAAAGTCGTTGATAACAGAACAACAAGCTTTCCTTAAAAGTAGTTCCAGGAACATCAGAAAATTGGGACAATCCAGGGCAAGTATCAGATTGGCAGATTTGCAATGAATGGCAAAGCAGATGTTAATAAGTTGAAATATGGATACAATACAATGAAGTATGCTATTTATCTACATGCCAGTGCACAACAATAATATTTAGCAGACAGCAGTCTTCAGCACCACACAGGACTCTACGTATATTTCCATACTTCTATTAACTCTTTGCTTCACTCTTTACTGCTAAGATTGCTTTTCAAGAATCCCAGGCCCTGGAGGTAAGAGAGAGAGTCTGGGCAGAGGAAGGCTTCCCTGTTGTCAAAGAGGATCTGGTCAGAGATTGCCTAGGCAAACTCTATGCACACAAATCCGTGGGCCCCATGGGATGCAGCTAAGAGTGCTGAGAAAGCAGAAGTGATTGCTGAACTGCTCTGTTTTCTTTGAAAGCTCATGGAGAATAGGAGAGGTGCCTGAAGGCTGGAGGATAGCCAATGTCACTCTAGTCTTCAAAAAGGGCAAGGAGGAGGAGCTAGGAAACTACAGGCCAGTCAGCCTCACTTCTGTTCCTGGAAAGGTGATGGAACAACTTGCTCTGGATGTCATTTCCAAGCAAGTGGAGAAGAATGTTATCAGGAGAAATCAACATGGTCTCACCAAGAAGAAATCACACTTGACCAGGCTAGTAGCTTTCTATGTCATGACCAGCTGGGTAGATGAGGGGACAGCAGTGGATGTTGTGTACCTTGATTTCAGCATGACTTTTCACATTGTCTCCCATAACATCCTCATAGGTAAGCCTAAAAAGTGTGAGATAGATGAGCAGACAGTGAGGCAGATTGAGAACTGGCTGACGGAAGAACTTGGATGGTTGTCATCAACACTGCAAAATCTAGTTGAAAGCCTGCGACTAGCAGTGTTTGCCAGGGGTCTTGTCTAACAGCTTCATCAGTGACCTGGATGAAGGGATAGAATGCACCCTCAGCAAGTTTGCTGATTATACGAAGCTGGGAGGAGTGGCTGACACAGCAGAAGGCTGTGCTGCCATTGAGTGAGACCTGGACAGGCTAGAGAGCTGGATAGAGAGGAACCAGATGAGATTCAACACGGGCAAGTGTAGACTCCTACACCCGGGGAGGAATAAGTGCATGAATCTGTACAGGTTAGGGGGCTGAGTGAAGGAAAGGAGCTCTGCAGAGAAGGATCTGGGTGTCCTGTTGTACATCTGTACATAACCATCCCCCATGCTAACACAGCCTTCCTCGACTTCTGAAAACCCCTGACTGGCATTCCCTTCTTCTGGAGAACAGCTTAACCCAACTATCACACATCAAATGAGTGGCTTTTACCAGGGCTTCCACCGTATAGCATTTGTGTAAAACCAATAAAGAGAAAGGCTGTGATTTTAGGATCCAACCCACTGAGAGGCAGGAATCTACTTCTGGAAGCACAGCTGCAGCCCCAGAGGCCTGGTTCTGCTGTAATTCATGGGACCGTAACTGCCACTGCCCACCAGAGACCAAGAGGCATACTGCAAGGAGAGGTTTTCCAAAAGCAGACACTGTTCCAGCACAAAGCAGCTAGTTTTCAAGCGGAAAGGTCACTACCAATTTCATATGTAGTACTTGACAAGAAAACGCTGACAAAGGAAAAACTGTACTGTCAGATGAATGAAAAACTATGTTACTCAGCTGTGTATGCTCAGCATCGCTCAATAAAGAGCTTCAGCTCTGGGATTTATTTCTCTGTGCTGGAACAGCATCCAGTTTGCATGGAAAACAGCTCTTGGTGTGGAAGCTGGATGGGGACAGCTAGGGGGAAGGAGCAGCCTATCTCCTCAGAGCCATCACACACCACAGCACGAACGCCCCTGTGACTCATGGATGAAACACAGGGAAGCTCTGCCTCCCTGCACGAGCTGTGAGATATACAGACATGGCAGCTCAATGTGCATTTCATGGTTTTGCAGGGGCCACGTGCTCAGCTGGATGTGGCACTGCAGGAATTTCACTGTTTCTAACACTCCAGCCGCTCCTTTGGGCAAGGTTAGGTAGGCACACTGCCTAAAGCCCAGGCAGCTTTCTTCGACAAAGCTGTTGATCAAACAATTAGTTCAACCTATTTCTAATACCATAAAACTAATTTTCCAGAAATACATGCAGTCATCTTCCAAACGCACATCTCAAACTCAAGCAGCTTAGATGCAAAAGTCTCCTGTCTTACACATACAAAGGCTCTCTGAAACTCAGTGGTGAGGTACAGTTCTGACTCATTTAATTCCATTTAGCGTAAGTATAAACTGACAGTGTAAATGGGAGCTTCTAAGAATCAAAGAAACATTTGTATGTATTGGTTGACAACTGTTTTTTTTTCAGCCAGCAGAATCAGACAACTAAAATAACCCACGGCACTGCTATTTCTGTTTTTTTATATATATATATATATATAAATATTTATTATATATATGTATTTTTTTTTTTTTTTTTTACCAGAAAAATCTCTGTATTAATTTCTACATTTTGGCAGACAGCTCTCTGAGGACATTAAGAGGTAGACATACTCATAAGTATAGTATAAGCCCATAAGTACTATCTTCCTTTATGTTTACTATTTCCATAGGTATACAATGACACTTAATGACTCAACAGACATAGAAACAAAACGTAGAGAACAGAACTCCCTGTAAATAGAGAAGAGGACGGCTGCAGGTCACCTGCTAACAGCCCACAGCAGACTTGTAAGAGAAAAAAAGCACAGTAAGAGCCCAAACTGATACCTCAGCCTATAGAGCTAGATGAGGTATGTGAGGTCCCTACTCAATAACAGCACTACTGCACGCCTAAAACCAGAATAACACAAGAAACCCTTTAGCTTCTTTTGCCAATTTTTGACCAAAGACATACATATGAACTATATTTTTTAAAAGGCTATAATTCAACTTCTCTACGTACAAACACACATGCACACACCCTCTGAGTCCAATCATTACTGTGATAAAAAGTTTTATAACTTAACTGTTGTTTTGTTCCAGAGAGCAAGTGGACGAGAAGCAAACCAAGCACTGTGCATCCAGCTGCTCTGGGAGGAAGAGCTGCACTGCCAGCAGCCTGCACGGCCCTGCACCAGCAGCAGGTGCTCTGATGGGAGAGGGTGGAGCTGCCCACAAAAAACCGCCAGAGAGCTGCAGCTGGCAAGGGGAAGATAAGGGCAAGAGGAGTGTTTGTTAGCTCTATGAGGAGGAGGGGACAAAAAAAAAAAAAAAAAAAAAAGAAAAAAAATGGCTTTGGCATTCTGCTAAGAGACGGGCTTATTAATAAGCATGAGGAATTTGGTAGAGTTGCAATGATCTTTTCATTTGCAGTGAAGCATGTGAGTATCTGGGCTAGATGGAGTGACCCAAAGATGCTCCAGGACTTAAAAAATGAAAGTAGCTGAGGAGGTCCTTTTAATAGTTGCTCATTTTCTGCACTGCAATGGCAACCCGCCCTTCCTCCCCACTCACCAGAGTGACTTGATGTCTTTCATTGGGCAGAATTCAGAAGACCAGCGAATGAAAGAAAAACAGATTTCATTACAGTGCATTTTATTTTACAATTCCATATCACTTTATATTCCATATCACCTACAGAATTAAGTCTGACTGTTATTTACAATTAATGACTTTAAATACAGATAGAGCCATAGAAAAGGCTCACAGGCCCTGGAGCGTGTCAAGAGGACAACTGAAGTTGTGAAGGGTCTGGAGAACAAACCCTGTGCAGAGTCGCTCAGGGATCTGAGGCTGTTCAGCCTTGAGAAGAGAAGGCTCACGGGAAACCTTATCGCTCTCTACAACTCCCTGAAAGGAGGTCGTGGCGAGGTGGGGTCGGACCCTTCTCCCAGGTAACAGTGATAGGGTGAGACTGATGTGCTTAAGTTGTGTTGGGGAGGTTCAGGTTGGCTATTAAAAAGAACTTTTTCTCAGAAAGAGTGGTGAGGCAGTGGCACAGGCTGCCCAAGGAGGTGGGGGAGTCACTGTCCCTGAAAGTGTTAAAGAACCATGGAAATGTGGCACTGAGGGGCATGGATAGTGAGCAGTATTGGTGGGTATGGACTGGGCTTGGATTAAATGATCTTAGAGGTCTTTTCCAATTGTAACGATTCTATGCAAACTCATCAAGCAAAAGGAGGATGGACTTAACTGCTTAACGATTTGAATGATCTACAGGATATAGGACCAAAAAATCACAGCAGGATCTGCAGACAACTCCCTCCCAAGAAGACAAAAACTTCAATTCAAGCAAGTCAGCAACACAAAGATCAGAAATATGGAAGGGGAAAGATACATACGTTCAATGTGGAAACTGCTGACATTTGAAAACCTGAGTTCAAACTAAATGGAAAGCTGCAACCTGGAAATAAGGCAGAAGTCAAAGGTAATTTTAATTTCCAGTGTAACAGAGTGGAGAACAGAAGAGCAAAGATTTAAAAAGCCATTTTGATGAGAGTAGGGCAGGAGACAATTGTGCAGTTCCCCAGCAGAAAGTTATACAAATGTCAGGGGATTCTGAAGCCAGCTGGGGGAGCTGCAGAACGAGAGGCTGCTCCTGCAGAAGGTCCCATAGGATGGGACCAAAGAGATAGAATGGCATGCTAGCAGCAAGCAGTACTCCTAAAGAATCAGAAAGGCTTTTCAACTGATGGGGAAAGAGCAGTGCAAGCCAAAATAAGAGAGCAGCTGAAAGGACTTGGATATTTCATGAAAATGAACTGCCTCGGAAGGGAGTGGTGGTGTGAAAATACTGGATATCCATGTAATACAAACCAAAACAAGCCAGACAAATGCGAATCCCAGGAAAAAAAGAAGAAAAAAAAAAAGCTAAGTCAGACAGGCCTGGAGGCTGGGCACATGCACACGTGTGGGCAGGAAGGACAGGAGGACATTTGGCCTAAGCATGAGAAAACCAATTTTGCAACACGGATGAGTGCAACTGTATTACTGCCATTATGTAACAGCAATGTTGAAGCATCATTATCCCGATTGCCCTCCTGCGTTGCACAGAACCAATCAGCATCGTCACAGCCAGCACAGAATTAAAGCAAAGCATTGGGAGATCCTGCAGGCCAGCTTCCTCTCAGGCTAAAACTGAACAGGCTCTTAACACCTGAGTGTTCCATACGCAAAGACACAGTGCACATTCAGTGCAGACTGAAAGCCACAAGAAACTTTCCTTTTCAAACTAACAGAGGAGAGATTTAGTTTGGATATAAGGAAGAAATTTTTTGCAATAAGGGTGGTGAGACACTGGAGCAAGTTGCCCATCCCCAGAGACACCTGAGTTCAGGCTGGATAAGACACTTGAGCACTTGATGGAGCTGTAACCGTCCCTGTTCTGTGCAGGGGGTTGGCACAGAGGGCGTTTAAGGCCCCTTCCAATTCAAACAGTTCTAGGATCCTATGAAAACGTAAACCAGGCATGCCAATAGTCAGTTTACAGCTGTTTAGCATATAAAGACAAAACTGTTTTTAATTTTAGAGAGTGAGATAGAAAATTAAAAAAAAAAAAAAAAAAAAGCATTTCCTATTTGGATATATTACAGCTGAAGTATATTAGAACCACAGAAAGCAAAGGAAGTTGTCTATTGCAAGAAAATATTTGTTCCTAAGAAAAGAACGATGTAATACCCAAGTGTTCTGAACCTGCCGACACTGATGAAATAAGATCATGCAACTTCATGTCCAGAGGTACTTCTGAGTGCTATCAGGCTCCACAAACCTATCTGAATGTCATTGCTTTTTACTGACTTAACACAGAACAACAAACATGCAGGTCCTGTCAGATTGTCCAGGCTTTCAGATGTGCACAGGTTACAGGGAGCATCAAGTAAACATGTCTGAGAAATTGCTGATAATGTCAGGAGATTCTTCATGGGCAGCGTTAACAGAACAAATCAGCGTTACTGATTTGTTTAAGACTTATTACAAGCATCAACAAACATCAGAGGTAATGAGTGCAGCTTTTAAATTATTTAATTTAGGAAAGGGAAATAGCACATCAGAGGGGAGTAGCCAGGCTGCACATCAATGTATGCATCAAATGGCACATCAGAGAGATGCAGCAGTTTGATGTCTGAGGGTGTCTGGTCAGGGCCATAGCCCTTCAATGACATGTACTGCACAAAATACAAAGTGGCTCCTGAAATGCATTTTCTAATATATTTTCTTGCTAAGGGATGTAGATTTTCCTACTTGAAAGGAAGGAAAAAAGCTTGTTAATAAAATATGAGTACCTAAGCCTCCTCCTAGATGGTAGTGATTAACCCTTTAGCTTTATAGCATGATTCTTTGCTTGGAGAAAGTATGTGTTCACACAAGTTTGCCTTTAGCACATACATGCTTGCATATTTTTAGGATAGAAAGTTATTATCTTTGCTACATACACTTCACAATCACTGATATGTAATTATGATGAGTCAACAACTACCCCTCCAATCTGAGTACGCATATGCACATGTAAGATGAGATGAATATTCGCCAGTAAGAAATCTCTTCACAAAAATGTGTCTGATGACCTCTCTTCCCCCTCTTCCAAAACACCAAACTAGTTCTTACTAAAGCTTTATGCAAACCTCTAATGCTATGCAATTCTGCAGCTACAGAACAGAAACATCGTACAGAATACAACCCTGGGCTCATGTTATGCAGACCAGTAACAAGAGGAATCATAGAAGGGTTACTCCACATTTTCTGTTTCAAGAAGAGCCAGCAAAAGGAGAAAGAAGCTGGCAGCCCAGGCTCCTTCTGTCCATGCCTTCTCACACCCTGTGTTCTGTGTCCTTGTCTTCTCCCAGTCAGATGAGAACAGCCACGCAGCCACCAGGCCCCTGGCTTATTTGGACAACCATCCCCTTGCACAACTTGCAACTTACTGGCATCTCCAAACAGCGCTGGGCTCAGCTTGTCCTGCAGTACACTCAGAACTGCCTGGCTTCATCCTCCTGCTGTCTGTTAAAGCACTTACCCAGACTCAGAGGTAGCACCTCTTCATCCCTTCCTAAAACCTGTATGCTGACATTGCATCTCCAGAATACCAGAGACTGCAGCAAAGAGACATTTATTCCATTTGGCAGACTTGGCAAAGGGCCCCCCAAAATGCTGAGCAAATAGTTACAACCACCCGATTCAATGCTTCCATCGGAAGAACCAAAGAACACCACAAACACAACCTCTACAACTTATTTTCATCTTGCCCTATTTAAACAGGATAAAGATCCAGTCTTTGCTGTGAGCCCTGGCTACTTGTAATGTGAGTATTTTAACAGGAAGGAGCAAACTGATCACATTTTACAATCGAGTGTTTAACATAATTTTATCGTGATTAAAGCATTATGCAATACCTCCTTGGAGTATTTTCTTTATAATAAAGGGGTTGGCTGCAGAATTAAACTTGCACAAATCGACTTGAAAGTCATAAATTCCTTAGTCAACAGGTTCACATTATACCCAGAGCAACACACAGATCCAAGAGGCACTCCACGACAACACTTTAGCAAACAATCCTGTTATTCATGGATGACTATAATAGGGTGATTACTAACAGCTGTTTGCAATCTCATTACATATGGAAAAGCTTCAGAAAAATGACATGAGAAACACCCCAACTTATAGTAGAACTGAACAGAAAACGATCTGCAAAGCTGCTTAACCCCTTCCAAGTCCCGTTGTCTTTGTTGCTCACCTTATAATCCCCACCCCAAAGGCTCACCCTCTATAGCTTCAGACCACTCAGGCGCCAGTTTTGCTTTCCAAAGCATTCATCAGGTTAAATTCACACAATATATACATTAAAATATAAATTAAAACTATTAAACCACCTCTAGATTAAAGTGTTACACGTAGCCTACAAAAGCACTGAACTTATGCAACCAGTAGGTAAGTGCTAACATAGAATTATTAAGGCCTTATAAGGGTATGATCGCCCCCAAGTACAAGAGAAGAGAACATATTCTAGCTTTTAAATGATCTTAGCCAACATTAAAAACGTAATTAAAGCATTCCTGATGCAAATGATAAGTTCATATTCAAAACCAGAGTGCAGAACTCCATCTAACACCCTAATTTGTTCCTATTTGACTGGTGTGACTCCTTTACACTCTTCCTTGAGCCTAAGTTTTAATTAAGTACCCTTCAGCCAGCCAGATCTTTTTGTAATACCGTAATGAAGCATAAGACCATAAAAGCACCAGGAGAAAAAAAAACAAAAAACACACCAGTGTTTATTCACAGACAAGAAGCTAAGCAAACAAAATGTTGGATAATCTGCTTAGCGACTCTTCTTATAAGACAGTCCAGAATTATTCTAGCCAACAGTGACATAGCTTTCTTTTCTTAAACCTCAAGAAACTAACGAGGAATCTCAAAGACAGCACTCTGTAGTTGTCATCCTCCCCCTTAATCCTACTCACAGGGCTCTGCAGTATCTGAGTGACCCTCTTTCTCTGCTCCATCATGTTGAAGTCCTGTCGCAGGTCTGGAGACATGTTCCTCTCCCGGAGGTACTCGGGGTCATTCTCGTTGATGCGATCAAAGTACCTCTCCTTGTGGGGCATTGTGGCTGCAGGGGGAGAAGTGATCACCACCTGACTGGCATCGGTACTCATGCTTCAACTCTGCAGATGGGAGTCCTCACCTGCAAAACAAAAACAAGCAGAAAATTTAAAATAGTGAATCCAAAATGCGCATTAGATATTTTGTGACAAAGATCTCATTTTACATCACATTCACCACTGCCCAAGTTTTGTTTTGTTTTACTACAGCTCTCCTCATTGACACTTTTAGCTTCAACACAGCACATCCAGAAGGCAGGGCCTGTCCTGAACATCCGCTCAGAGCTCATCTCCCAACTCCAGCAAAGGCATTCCTCTGTGACAGCATTTCCAAAGCATCCCATAGCTTCAGCTTAGAAAAATGTGTACACTTGTAAGCAAGGATTCTCACCAAAGCTCATTACATTAGTAACAAAAAAAAAAAAGAAAAAAAAAACAGTTTTCACATCTTAGTAGAAAAATATGTCTAGAACACCTTAAAAAAAAAAGCAAAAAAAAAACAAAAGAAACAAAAACCCAACCAACTGATAAGCAAACACAAATAGAAAGTGGATCAAAAGCAGAAAATCAGACACTTGCATTTTCACACAAAGAATCAGGCTCAGAAACCCCATTTCTCAACAAGTACCAAGAGGAAGGTTTTCTCAGGTCTGAAGAACAAAGAGAAGCAAGATTTGCAGGAAGAGATAGCATATTATGAAAATACATTTTAACATGCAAATACCTACATTCAGTAATGTATTTAATATAAGAATATTTGCATGCAAAAGCATTTAGTATACAAGCAATTTACAAAACATCCAAATGGGAAGGAACACTGCCTGTCGAGCAGAGTTAAGTGATGTGGTTCAACTGATACCTTCCTGTTAGTGGCTCAAAGCATCCTTCCTTTGGGTCACTGTGGCTGCTCTTTGGGATATTGTGTGAGCAACAAACTGATGTGGGGCATCTGAAGTAGGTCAGCTAAAACCTCCCACTACTTCAAGATAAAAACATTTGGGAGAATCCCATTAAAGAAGCTCCAGCAGCCCAAGCCGTCCTGCCTGTGACGAGCCCTGGGAATGAATTGGGATGGCTTTGATACAGCTACGTTCTTGGGTTTGCTGCTCTCCTGCAGCCTGAGCTCATTCACTTCCTGGCTGATCACCAGGGCCTGCCTGCAAGACTGATTAGAGGGTGCTGGGGAGAAGGCAAAGCTGGGTTTGGGAAAAATAACCTCTTTCAGTGTATGATCTTTTCCTATCACAGACGATTTAATGTCTTCTCATTTATTCTCTGCTTAGGGCAACGTGCTATAAGTGGAGGTACAAAATGAGCTAAGGTTTGCTGAAGAATGAACCATTGTCTTTTGCAGCTAAGAGCACTGATGCAGAAGGATAAAACTCTTGGGAGGGCATTCAGAGACGCCCTCACAGCTCAACAACAATGAATTATGGTTTTTCCCCAGGAAAAATGCTGGGGTTTAAGAGTTAGAAAATGTAGGTTCTCATGATGTCTCCAAATGCCACAAGGTACTAAGAGCTGAAGATCGGACCTGTTCTCCATCCTCCTGGAGATAACTGTCTCATTTGGTTGGAACAGACCTTCCAGCACCTCCTGGTAACCAAAATAACCAGAAATGCAGAAGACAAGCACCTCACTTGAGTTGGCAACCATCTGCAACTCCTCCACAGATACTCTTCCCAGGAGTTGCGTTATCCAGCTGCTTTTCCTAAAACGCTCCTGACTCCCGTTAACTCTGAGTGGCAAAGGGCTGCCCAACTACCAACCCATTTAGTTGGCAGGAACAACTTACACGCATGTCTGAGCTTCAAAGAACTTTTATTATTATTATGATTATTCTAAATAGGTTTACAGGACACAATTAGTTCAAGTCCGTTACTTTACAATGCAGCCTTACAGTGACAGAAAAGCCCATTCATCTGTGAAAAGACACAAATGTGGATTTTAAGTATTGCCAGCCACAAAAGAGATTTTCTAATTGTGCTGGACTTCATTTTTTTCCTTTTTTCCTCCAGACTGGATGTTAAGATTTCAACATTAAAGTCCTTGTACTACAAAAAAACTCCATTACTGAACATAATATGGGTATTGGGTCCAGTTGTTCCTATTAGACCTGGTTCAATGCCTTCTCTGTTGGGTCCAGGCTGACTCTTGCATAACCCCTACTGTTTGGCTGGAAAACTTTCAAACAAATCAGCCATTCTTTTATTATTTATTTGTATCGTGCACTGATTTTTTTTTTTCCCTCCTCCAAAAGAGGATCATTTGTTAAAACATGCTCTGCTTCTGGGGATCTAAGGATCTGTACCTCCTCCTCAGCACAGGACTGACAAGGTATTCAGAGAAAAATGGTTGCATCCTTTGATACCCTCACATAGCTCATACATACCTCATAAACCTTATATAGCAGCCCCAGTTTCTGTATTTTCTACCTGTGACTGGGCTGCAGAAAGTAGAGCACTGCACCTTTGTCAAGAGAATACACATCTCTCTACTTAGAAGTTTTATTTAACAAAAGCTGCCAATTAATTGAAATAACTTGGATCTGTGCCTCATAGGCTGCAAGATTAAGTCCCGATCGTGCCCATCTGACACTTTGTAAGTCTGAGTAACATGCTGTGCTGCTTTTGTTGGAGTAACTTTTTTCAATGTCAAATCACAGAAGCAGCTCAAAAATAATAATGAGGTCAGAGAAACATGGAGCATTTAAAGAAAAAAAAAAAAAAAAAAAGAGCAAGAGACCAAATGCAAGGAAAATTTCTTGCCAAAGAACATCCCAGAAAGCACTGACTTAATATATTCTTCATAACATACAGAACACATAAAAGAACAAATATTACCACAACAGAAAGACAGCAACAGAAAAGTGAGTAAATCATTAGACTGCCTAGCAACGAATCATTAACCTACCTTTTAGCCTGACTTTTTATGGCTGCATTCAGCCATCCCTCTTTTCTCTATGCTGTGCAATCCACCTGGTAGAGTTTCCAGCAACCAACAGCACACGCACCCCATAACTAACTGCTAGGTCTCATTTCAGGTCTGAGCACTCGGGTTAGATGAGACCACATCTGAGCACTTCCTTTAAGGAGCACATTGTGTCATTCTGCTCTTGCTCTTTCTCATCTGCTTGTTTTTAAAGAATTTTTTAAGGAACAGTCTGCTCTTTCCTCCCCCCTCCAGTATCTTGTCTGCCAGAAGACTTGTTGGAAGTGAGCTGGGTGTCTCTTGATCTCAGTTCCAATCTCTTTGTGAATCAGGCAGGTTCCAATCTGAATCAAAGACTTGGCTTGAACCAGCATGGTCAGCAATGCAAGTGAGCTGGCAGTAGGAAACATGCTTAAGGAATACAAAAGAATGGTTAAAAGGAACAAAAAAATAAGTGGGGAATGTAGGCTGAGATGAAGGCCACCATCACCACCAAGTGACTTTAGGAAGTCATCTTGCAATCCTCTCTCCTTAGCAACGATATATTATTGAGTAATCACACCTGTTCTAGGATAAGAAAATACTTGAATAACACCTCAAAGCCATTTATTTCCTTCTCCCTCTTTAAAAAAAACAACAAAAAACTTTTTGATCAGAACATCTGACAATGAGTTGGCAGATTGCATTGCCTCTTATGTTGTATGAAGCTTAGATTTCATTTATCAGTCTCGCTTTACGCACTGGTAAGAAAAATAAGCAGTACTTTCATACATGAGCATTCTCTAAAGGTAATTGGTAGCACCAAAAATACTAGGTAATCATAGAATGGCTTGGGTTGGGAGGGATCTTAAGGATCATCATGCTCTGACCCATACCCTAAGCTGGGTGCCACCCACCAGATCAGAGCCCATCCAACCAGTTCTTGAACACTTCCAGGGATGGGGCACTCTGCAACATCTCAGAGGGATGTGAGGTCCTGGCACTGGCTGCTCAGAGTAAAGAATTTTTTCCTAACATCAAACCTGAATTTCCCCTCTTTTAGTTTGAAGCCATTCCCCTTAGGCAGTTAGCATTATGTAGCTAGATTTCAGTAATATATAATAATTCAGTACACTAGCACTCAAGGAAGTCAAACTGTCAAATTATACCCTTAAATTGACACAAGGCAGGATTTGCATTAAAAAAAAAAAAAAAAAAGAGCAGAGCAGACACACCTCCTGCCTTCCCAGCCATGCTGTCATCCAGTCCTTCTGTCTCTGCCACCTCCTCCCATTTGTGCCAGCCAGTGCATGTAAGGCCGCAGTGAGACGGGTAGGATGCACTCCTCTTGCACACCGTGCTGCCTTGGCTGCCACTGCCAGCATGGTGTGGGCACAGGTGATGGTCGCACCACAGCCCACGCTGGCTGCAGATTGAATATTCAAACCCAGCATCACATATTTAATTTACACCCTTCTGCTTTTAAACAGAGTAAGCTAATGAAATATCCATCGTCTCCTTCCAGACGTGACATCAAGGAGACCTGGTGGTGGCAAGTGTAAGCTTCTTCTAAGTACAAACATGGGTGTATCTGAACCTGGGTTCTGTATTTGTGCATTAAATCTAAAGCATTATTTTCGCACAATTACACTATGCAGTATTAAAGTCATCATGAATATTCGAACAGCCCAACTCACACTTCACCCAAAAAACATAAATTAAAAAGTGTCCTTAAAACCTCACTTTAAGAAAATGAGGTCAGTCATCCACAGATATCACACTGGTTTGTTGTTTCCCTGTCCCTGTAATTCTTCCCTTTGAAAGCAGACCTTCCTCATGGTATTTGTATTTCCTCCTTTTATTTATTTGCTTATTTTTAGTTGCAACCTACTGTAGGGTACCTGCCCTAGCGGGGGGTTGGACTCAATGTCTTGAGTTCTGTTCCAACCTCTGTGATTCTGTGAATAAGTACCTGACATACTGCAATTTACCAGACAGTTCTAATTTAAAGGTGAGTTACGTTTTGCTTGCATGCAAGGTTGACTTACATATATAAATGCATGCATATATTTTCAATTGACATTGAAATGCAGTTGGGGCTGCCACCGACCACCCTGCAAAATGGTGTGGAGCCACTGCATGCCAACCTTTTCTGAGGCAATTCAGAAAATCATCTCCTTAAACTGAGTAAAAGCACCAGGCCAGCTAATAAATTAAATCATTTGTAAAGCTGTAATTAGTTAGCTTCTGCACTTACTAGACTTGAAAAGCATGTCAGTGCTACCTCACACCCACTCTTCCTCTGTTTTTCTTCCACCTGCAATACTACGAAGTTCAAGAACAAACACAGTAAAACTGGACTTGAATAGCATTACATTAAAATTCCACACACTGGTAAGGGATGTGCCCAAAGCACCTGAACACCTCACTTGTTTCTATGCCACGGCATAGGAGCAGCAGCCTCCTGCAACTGTGAGATGGAGCCCAGCAGAGCTGCCAGGGAGAGCTGCTCCCACAGCAGGTGTGAACAGCTGCTCTCACAGCCCCACTGAATGGCAGTGATGGATCTGAAATTGATTTTTCAATTTTTTCTCTCACTTTCACATTTTTCTGTTCTTTGATAGAAGGTAAATTGAACCTTTGCAGGAAGCACCCTCCTATCCACCACCAGGGATGACCACAGCAGCAGAACTGCTGCAGAGCTTCAGCTCAATGAGCTGCACACTTTCTGAAGCTGCATTCATTCCCTTGCAGCAAAGAGGGCTTCTGCAAAGAAGGATCTGCAGAGATCACCTTACAGAGCAGCAGCAGTGGCTTCCAGATGAAGAGAAAAGAACCAGTCCTTTCCCACTCTCACCTAGGAGCTCATGTGTTATGAAGAGTGAACTGCTAATCCACATTTAACCACTTCTAAAAGTATATTAAGAACATACCTACTACCATCACCTCTAAAGCATAGTTCTGGTTGATGAAAGCGCACCGACAAGCATATAACATCAGTGTGTGGGCAAGGTGGGCCCATGCAGAGGTGCAGCCCCATAGGACCACACAACACAGGGCTCCAGCCCTTTGTGCACTCCTAAGCATGGCCAAGGACAAGGGCGAGCCCGGGCACCCCTTCAGTTGTCACTGACTCTGTTTTTCTATGGGTGACAGCATTTACCCACCCACGTCAAACCCGTTTGGATGCTTGGAACAAAAGTCATAAATATTATTAGCAAATATTTACATGCTACAAAGAATCTGTTGGTGATCTCAGTATTTAGTAATTGGGTATTAAGGTTTTCATCCACTCCCAACACTGCCTAGCGCCTTAGAGTATTGGTATCAGCAAGGGATGCAAGTCAACTTACAGTGCAAAAACCAGATTACCTGTGTTTGACCTTACTTAAGTCATGAGACAAAAACCCTCAGAATAATGACAGGGAGCTATAACCCCAAAGGAGTATTTCCATTTTATTCTGAAACCAGAAATGCAGATAAGACATCAGTATCTGCTTTCAGTAAGAAAAATTGCTTTTCTTTTTTTGGTTTTAAGGATTCTGATGAAACCTTGGCAACACAAACACTGCAGCACCAAAGCAGTTTCAATTTTTGGTTCTTAGGACCTGGCTCATTTTCATGCTGCAAACTGAAGGAGGTTTAGAAAACAACCATCAGCAAAGAACACACTATATCACAGGTGGAGAAGAGAAAAAAAGACTATTTTAAAATTTATGTTGTTTCAAAGATACATGGGACTTCAGTAATGAAAAAACTAAGCAGCATTTTCCAACCCATTAAAACACAATCAGAAGCTAATTTTTTTTTATTTTTTTTTTTTTCCTCTAAAAGACTTATCTCTGCTTATCTACATAATCACTTGTGGCTAAGTTACCTAAAAATATTTCACGAGTCAGTAGACAACAGAGAGCTAAATTAAAAGATTATGTTCTGGTAGCACTTATCCGTATTAAGCTGTGAAAGTACGCAAACACATAACCCACACACATACACCAAGCAAGGGCTGAAAAATCTCCTTAAATCCTTTGAAAAAGATGAAACCTAAGTTTGTCTGCAGTATAAATTAAAAACTTATCTGTGAGAAAAAACAAACACATTTAGTTGGGAAAGCTGACTGCAGTCAAAACCTTTCACATTTTGCAGCACTCTTCTCTTCCCTCTCTGGTAACTCTTCACTGCAGCTTTCCTCTGAATAAATGGAATTCATCACTCTTTATGCTGACACAGTCGTACAGATAGAAAAATGAAGTTAGTAATGGAAATATAATTTTTTAAATCCTACTGATTGACACCATCCTGGAAAGCACCATTTGGAGCAATGAAGGCTGCTTGGCAATCTGTGCGAGCCCTCCTCATTCACTGGTAGAACATGTGACATTAGATCGTAGAGAAAAATCTTACGGATCCCAGGGCACATCAAAAGTCTTCTTGATTTATGACAGTTTGATTATTCTGAGAAATGCCATGGCCAAAGCAGCTGCCTCCAGGGTTTGGATGAGGGGTCAGAGGCTGTGATGATGGGCAACCCCAATGATCGACACGAGGCAACTGCTGGATTTCACAAATGGTCTCAGGGGCGGAAGCATGTAGCCAAACCTTTTTATAGCCCAAACCTCTGGAGTTTATCCTCTTCACACCAAGCCCTGACCTTTCCCATCACCGATGCCTGAACAGCAGCTCAGCAAGGACCTGATGACCACGCACGGACCCTACAGCAAGGAAGGGGAAACCCAGCCAACAGCTGATCTCAGCAGGGACATTTGTAATTGGAGACATGATAAAACTGTCAGGCCTTCAATCATAAAGTCTTCAAGACAAACTGTATCTTTATTTATGTTACGCACCACACCCTACGTGATTCTTCCAGTTCATCTCAGGATCTCTGAATCACTCCACTATAAATTTTAAATTGAGAGAAACAAGGGAAATAGGGAAGCCATATAAATAGACTGATCCCATCTCAATTATGTGAAGTAAATTGGCTAACTTCTCCAAAGAAAAGAAGTTAGACAATTTGCTGATCTGTACATATATTTCCACATTAAACAGAAAACAACAGCACTTAAAAAAAGCTGATGATATAGTAAAAATTTAAGAATATTTTAGATAACACAGTGGCTTATACTTATTTCATGTATGAAGAGCAGGCATGGAGGAATGATCGTATGTATGTCTGTGTGACTATATGTATATATACATGGTATTGAAAAATAGTAATTTTAGAGATCAATGAAAGTATGGAATAAGTGATGGCAGCCAGCCCCAGGCTGGACTTTGCAGCAGGCACACTGTCACAAAGAGAAGCGTGGAAAAATACCTAGGCATTTCCCTACAATAAAGGCAGAGATTTACTCTAGTAAATGCTCTACAAAAGAGACCTACAGATTGAAGAGAGAAGGCACTGTGAGTATAACAGTTTATATTATCCATTGGACAGCATGGGGGAAAAACAAAGAAACAAAACCTGTAGTATGCCATTCCCAAAGCACACAGGCATTGTCTTTTCTCACTCCATTCAGACTCCAAAGGATCTTGCTTTTCTCTTCACTACTGGAAAGAGTTTTGCCTCAACTTATGGTACAATTTTTCCCCTTCTTGATCCATTTGCAACCACAATTAAATGTTAATCCATGTTAAAATATAACCAGAAGAAAGTGAACAAAAAGTATTCAATTGAGATTGTCAAATACATACAAAAATCTCATCTGTAGAGGACTTGATAAGCACACCTTATGATACAATTTTTCATGCTTTCTCATCTGACTTGAGGTGATCTCACCCTTCTCAACTCCCATTTCAGCTTTCCAGCTCTCCAAATGCCATCCCCAGCTGTGCCAGCACATCTGTCCATTAACTGGATACCAAAACAGACCAAGGTTAAAGATAATTTGGGAGAGAATGGCAAGGGAGCAGAAGAAGGCCACATGGAGGTGGAGAGGGCAGCCAGGACCTCCTTCAGGAAAGTTTTAACAAAGCTATACTTAATTAGCTGATTCAAAGCATCTTGCTTTAATTATCCTTCTCTGGGAAATCCCTAGGATTTACGGTGGTGCAGGAACACTTCTTCTGCTTTTACTCACATTTCTAATACTGTCTTCAGCTGGCTTCAAAATAATTAAAAAATACTTGACTAGTAAATCCAACGAGTTTCCACTGCAATTAAAGTTTTACCTACATAAATATGCATATTAATCTCAATTGACTTGGCCCACATTTGACCTGCTTCTTGTCTATGGCAAACAGTGCTAGAAGAGCAAATTGAATTTAGAGAGGCAAAGATCTTATATACCTTCAGGAACAGAAAATTACTGAATTTCAAGGAAGCCAGTCTGAAGTCAAATGGTCATTTTGAACTTCACAGCGCTGAACAGAGGAACAGATGTGCCCAGA
Source organism: Meleagris gallopavo (assembly GCF_905368555.1). Lineage (NCBI taxonomy): Eukaryota > Metazoa > Chordata > Aves > Galliformes > Phasianidae > Meleagris > Meleagris gallopavo. The sequence continues at coordinate 25,119,143 of NC_139411.1, read as the reverse complement.
GCAGCAGTCAGCACACCCCTAACGAGTGCTGAAGATTTATTACCAAAGGCTTTGGTAGGGTGAGGGGTGTGGTAAGTCAATGTTCAGCACAGTATTCTATAGGATGGCAAAAGCAGAATGTGTCAATACTTCATAATTAGACTACTACTATTTTCCAATTCAAGCAAGTACTTCTCTACTTTAATTCCATAATTTCCTCCTCCATCACTACTTGTGAGCACTGAAAGTCTGGATAAAATAGGAGATGCTGCACAAAGTATTCCAGTATCACAGTGTGGAGTTGCTCTGCATACCGTACACAGTCCTGCAGACAGGCAAATATTTGCAGCAGTTGTTTCTAGAGTGCAAAAGCAGCCTGACAGCAAAAACTGGAAATTTACACCATGTTGTCTTTCACGTAAGTAGTTGCATGAACCCTGAATACAACTCACAGATTTTCAGATCTAATAAGGAGTCAGACCAACGTACCAGCAACAGAATTTCCTAGCAGCCAAGGCGGCACCAGCAAACAGCTTCTCAAGATGCTTACTTTCTACTAAAACACCATCATACAAATAAAGAAAAACTTCTTGCTTTCTGCTAGAGAAGGAAGCCAGGCTCTTAGGATGAGCCACAGCACCAGCAACTTGGATGTGCAGAGTCCAAGACCAGGTCAGGGTCACACATGCAGTGTGACAGATGCTCCTGCTACTCCTTCCTCAAGCAATTCTTCCATTTCTGACTTCCCCTACTTTTTGGTTTATAGTTTCAAGAACATTCTTAAGAAAACAAATACATTGGATGGATCCGTCTGTTAGCTCCAAAGATTTCAAGATAAGTTATTATGAAAAACCTCATAAAATAACTTAGAAGCTGTTTTATTTGAATTTTCTAACCTCGTTTGTATACCTACCCTGAAAAACGATATTTGCCTGTTTGCAATTAAACCTGCTTATGTCTATGCTGAAAGCCAGGATCAGGAGCATAACCCCTTAGCAGGGAGTTCAGAATTTGTGAGTATAGAGAGGTGGGGGCACATTCTTCTCTCAGTTATATTGTTATGAATCAAAAGCAAACAATGTAAAATTCAGTCAACAATCACTGCAAAAATGTCATTGTAATCTTACCTCCGGCAGTGCTTGTTTTGAATATTTGAGAAACGCATGGAAATCATCCCAGGTAAACATGGTATTTTTCTTTACAACTTCAGAAAATTAATGAGAATACAAAAATGACAGGAAGGACACCGATTACACCTGCTTGAAAAGTGAAGGAAATCTCATATTTTCTATGGCTTTCAGTCATCTTGTTCACTTATATCTCAGGTCATTTTCAACATCTGCAAAAACCTAACACTGTTTTTGTTTTCATCAAGGAATTAGAAGCCTCCGTAGTAATGTAGGAACATGCCAGAAAATACCACAAAAGCTGTTTAATCAAGAACTGAACAATAATAGGTGATTAGATGCCTGCCAAAGGCTGCTTTCACAACAGCACCCACAGACGTGCTGGAATGCTGCATCAAGCACTGAGCCTGTGCTGGAACTCACCTCCTGCTCCAAAAGGAGGAGCCGTCTGCAGGAGGGATGTGGTCTCCATAGTCTGGTCTGAAAAGGCTTCTCGAGGGTAGCAGTGGATGCTTCTTTTGGAGGCAGACTGTATTTAGACATTTTCTCTTTAATTAGGATGCATACTTCTAGCTAGCTAAATTGTTGCATTATTTTGGACAGCAAGACAGCAGGACTGCTGTTTTTTATCATAATTACCAGGTAGCATTTTCAGTGTGCATTGGAGTAACTGTCTTCAGTGCCACTGTTGGGTTGTTGTGGGTTCTTTTTTTGTTCCCTAGCACATAGCTATGTGTGCTATTTTTTCTGCCTGCCTCATCAGTATTGCGTTCTGTCTCTGTGATAAATGACCCAAATGGCTCACTTAGCACTGCAAAGCAGTCAGAAAGAGGCGAAGGAAAGCATGCAAAACGTTGTGCTGAATGAACAGGCTTTTTCCTGTGACTTCTGACTTCAAGCTCAGAAAGTTGAGATTCGTAATGAAAAACACTCCTACCTGGTGCACAGCCCTACTTCAGAATAATTATACTACACTTGAAGATAGGTCTTCATTATGCATATCCTATGTTCATTCTCACGTTACATTGAAAGTGCTTTTTGTAATCGGGTGATTTGAACTACAACACCAGTCGTTCCTCAAACTCTACAATGGATGGAACTACTCCAACTGGTCTTTTTTTTTTTTTTTTTTGAAGTTATTCTCAACTGTCACATTAATAAGGTATCAGATACAAAGTTTTGCTTTCAATAATTATATATATATATATACCTAAAATGACAGAAGGGAGAATGACAACCAAGTAAACAAACCCACCCTTTCCTGGTCTCCTCTTCTGTAAAGCAGCAAGTAATGCAGCATGCCCCATCACCCAAACGTATGCAGCAGCTCTCTGAACTAACAGCAGATCTCACCCCTTCATTCTGTATCAGAAACTACTGCCCACTACAGTAACAACTCTAAGACAGCTGACAGATGAAAGTATTACTTTCATCCACATGGGACACACACAAGGAAAAGTAATTACCAAGTGCTGCCTCATTTATTATGACAGCACAAATGTTTGTTTTTGTTTTTTTTTTTCCAAGGCTACATTGTTTGGAAATGCAATCAATGCCTTTAGGTTACTTGTTTGCATTAGGTATACTCCTAAGAGGTTTCATACATTTTGCATTAAAATACAAAGACTTTAAAAGTGAGAAATTAATTTTTCTCTGCTAATTTTATTTTGAGTTTGATTATATCCACTTTGACTAACGTTTTCTCGCTGCTCTATGAGCAGATGGAATGAATAACTTTACATCTCTCTGTAACCTCAGCAAAAAATCCTATATCTTTATCTTCTAATCAGACATCAACTTATGTTACGTGTCAGAGAATTATTCCCTATACTTGTACCAAGCTTAGCTTAAAGCAGCCAGCAGGTTCAGAAGCTAGTGGTAGGAATGATTACATGCACAGACACTGTGATCACAAAAGAGCTTGTTTTCTTAGAGCAGGAGATGAGCATCATGCAGCTACCTGGACTTCTTGCCGATGTGTGACATGAACCCAGACATCAGGGCAGAACCCAATTTGGGGGGAAAAAAAAAACCAAAAAAAAAACCCAGCAACTCCCATTATATTTAAGCTCAACATATGAATGAGGATACTGAGAACAATTTTGCAAACAGGGACCATCCAGTGGGAATCTGGGGAACCATATCAATGGGCCAACATTCATATTTCCTTTAATAATTAGTAATATTTGTGCCCATGGCAGTAGCATTTCCTGAAATTGCAATAGATGTATTTGGAAATTGACGTTTGTAGTATCAAGACAGCATGAACCATCAAAGCATAACGAACAGCATTGAAACCGGTGTATATAAATAGCAGAGGTTCACACTTCAAAGAGGAGACAAGCATTCAAAGTTTTTCAACAAGTACCAGTGAATGATGACCTCAGACAGTTGGTTCTACCTGAACAACTAAATCACTGAACAGAATGGGGAAATGTAAGAGTAGAATTGCTTGAAGGTGATTTTTTTCATATCCTGTTCTTCCATTTACAATTGCATCATTATCACTAACAAAAAGGTAAATCAATTAAAACCATTATATTTGAATGATTCCATGTTTCAAAAAATAAATTATTCATTATTATTCTTGAAGCTCATTTGACCTCAGTACAACCATGACAAACACTCAGTTAAAAAAAAAAAAAATCTGAAGAAAATGTGTGCTCAGAGTATCAGTTAAGAAATATAACTGCTGTGAAACATTAAAGGAGAACACAAAAGGGCCTCTACAATAGTATAACCTTTGCCTCTGTGTGCTAGCATCACAGTTTACACAGTTTCCATGGAAACTCTCTGCAAACATATGAATGTTCTGGTTGCATTAGATGCTGAACAGAAAATCCTTTGTGACCATTCCGGAGGGCCATGGCCAGTGCCAACCTCCCAGTGAAATAATGCCCCTCACTATGCCTTGCCCAGCAGGCTCATGACACACTCACTCACATGGTACAGCTGCTGCCACAGCTTGTTTTTCCACATCTGAAAAAAAGAGATGTACATCGTAACTTTTAAATGTTTCTTCCTGCATCCAGAGAGTGCTTTGCCCCTGCCAAGTTGATGGCCAGCTCCCCAGGACTGGACCTGCGGATGCAATCCGAGAGCCGTAAAACCAGGGCACTGGCTGAGAGACTTGCAGCAGGCTCTGAGTCAGGGCACTGAGGAATATATTTACATAATGAGTAGGCAACTGCTCAAAGTGAACACCACAATTCTTCATTATTAAATATCTTGAGAAAAGCAAATTAAAAAAAAAAACACAAAAAAACAAAACAACAGGACATTCTCAGGATGCAACAGGTATACCAGTCCAGAAGAGAAAACTAGTTTCATCACATTAGTTCTCATAGTGGACGGATCAACTGATCTGCACATCACTTGGAGTCACAGAATGGCTGAGGACAGCAGGGACACTGGGTCAGTGTGATCCAATCCTGGCTTAAGCAGGGCCATTTAAACCCACGTCCAAGACCACGTATAAGCAGATGAACAGTTCATGTACTTGATAGACTCCTCCTGCAACGGAGGCAGAAAAACTCCATCCAAGAAAACAGAAATCTCAATAGAAGGACAGGTCTCTGCTTTTAGCAGTTAAGGGTGCGTGCTTGAGAGAAAGCTGAGGGACCCACAGCACTTGTTTCCATTTCACATAGGAGGAGCTACAGTCAAACATCTAAACATTGTGTCCCTCCTGCACGTCCCCAAAGTGCACGCCTCCTCTGTAGTTATAAATACACCAAGGTAAAAGCGCATCTCCTGCAGTGAATTAAGAGTGCACATTCAAGAGGTGCACCTGACTGGGCAACACCTTGATTCTAGTCTGAATTTTGTATTCTTATTTCTCTGAAACTGAGCAAATGGTCAGTAGAGTGAGTTTGGCTCTAATTTCTGAGGTATCAGTGGTGTCACTCATCAGATTGCATACAGATGTGCCCAGTTTGCAGCAGGACAAGATCTCCAAAGGCTGCATTCAGAAGACAAGCCTGCAGGCAGCACGGGGAGGCGAAAGCCTCACTGCCTGAATGTGGGTGAAACGGGGAAGGCCAACACCTTTTAGCCTGTAAACAAGTACTTTTGTGATCAAGCCATTTTCAGACGCTACCCAAGTCCCAGTGTCAGAAATCAATAACAGTTTTGTGGCGAGTTCCACAGAACGAAGACAGATTTTGCACGGTGAAGAAAACCACACTCTTGCATTGCCTCCACCCTCGATTTGCACGTTTATTTTTGTCCCCTTACAACAGGAAGCTCTGGCAGGAAGCTCCCGAAGTTCAGGCGGACACCACCCACCCGCCCCACACCCGGGTCTACACGCACTGCTACCACCTTCCTCCGCCCAGCCCGCTCCTCCCTTCAGCAGCACCTGCAGAACAGAGTAAACATTGGGTCAGCCCTAGCTCTGGCCGTTCCCCTGCTTTAATAACCCATTGTTCGCCTGCAGTTGCCTCAGTGAGATAAATCACCAACAGGCAGAGCCTCCAGAGGGGAAGTGCCGTCCCACGCATGTCATCGGGTGTAAGCCCAGGGCTGGGCTTCATGGGGGGCCGCCCCACAAGCAGGTCCGTTGCACAAACATCTGCCTGGCCCAGCAGCTCGGGCCATTTCTAACAGGTTTATAGCCATAACTGCTCCTTATTACTCCTCAGTGTGGGCTGGATGGGGCTCATGCCATCACCCTGCCTTCTGCTGTAACCTATGTTAGCACGAGGCTGTGGTTAACAGTGGCTGCAGGTAATGCTGAAGTGCAGAAGGTGATCACAAAGAATATTTAACCATAGGAGAAAAAACACAGTGGGCAGAGAAATTAATCCAACCATACAGTGACATAAGTCATTCATTTAATATTTTCCTCATATCCTCATGTCCAATAAAGAAGAGCACTGAACACAGTTAACATCCCACTAATGAGACATCTGATTGCCCAGAACAAAGCGATAATGAACATGAGTTCTGTTTCCACCAAATCTACCAGAAAGATTTTTAAGGGTCTGCTTTCCCACTGACACAAACACATGACTCCCATTAGCCTTAATAAAGGAAGGCTGCATTCAATGAGAGAGTAATTTCCCAGGACTGCACAACCAAACTGTGGCAGGACTGAGACACGGGAGAGATTGCTAAGAGAAACTGTCTGTCACAAAACCATACTGACTGACCAAATTCTTTCATAATTTTCCCATGAATTTCTTCAGCTTTTGTTAAGTGTTTTTTACTTTAGGCCAGGAAAAATATTATGGACTTTTCTTATGCCAGAATTTTGGAAAAACAAATTAGATAGTGGAATGCTTAGCTCACTTTTAGACTGAACAGAATATAATTTAAAACATGCACTTTTCGTTCACTTTAATCTTAATGCATTGTCCCTGTATACTATTTTTGACTCCATGATATGTTAAATCTTACTTTTGTAACAATGCAAATTTGTTGACAGGATGGTAGGTTAAAGTTTATCTTTCAGGCTGCTTCCCTTACATCAGTCAGAGAAATCTAGTTATGTCAATTTATGTCCCTCTCAGTGCTCAGTGAGGCGAGGAAACGGAGCAGAATGCCAGAATGTGAAAACAATGCAAAAAACTAATGCCAGCACCGGGCATCTGATGCTTCAGCTACGCTCTCTGTGCCCCCATGAGACTTTGAGATTAGTACTTTGCATCTCAAAACTGCATTAAAAGAACCTTAATTTCAGACGTTGAAAATACATTCAACCTTCTAATAGCAGAAAGTTTGTTTTGGGGTCTTTTTTTTCCAGTTCAAATTTGGGAATTCAAAAATGAATGCTTTTCTTTTCCTTTCCTCCCTCGACACCAGAAAATTCAATTTGATAAGCAACATAAAAATATTTCAGCACGTGTTTTCCATGAGAAACATATTTGCTGTAATCTAAGACATCCAATACAATTATAGTACACATCAGTGAAGACTGCTTCACGCACTTCTATAACTTTACATAAGAATAGACTCCTCTACTTAGTGCATGGCTAATACAGGAGAATATATAGTTTGTTACTACTTGAACACATGAAAAAAATCTATTGGCACATACATACATTCACAGAATCTGAACTGCTTTGATATAAGAAACCAAGAAAGTGAACTGCAGTGCAACTCTTGCTATAGCTGTGTGACTGGTACAATGCTATATTTTAGAGCCACATATCAAAAATACGTCTTGCAAACGAAATCAAAATTAGCTGTAAAAAAACGTGTTAAAATTAAAATCTGCAGGTCAGTACAGCAAACCACAGTACTATGCCGTAGTACAATCAGCCCTGTGCAGCTCTGGCACACACTTGAAATCCAGCACCAGTTCTCCAGGGGCTGGTGATCCAGTGTGTTTGAATGGAAGCAAAATCAGATTTACTCAAAAAAAAAAAAAAAAAAAAAAAAAAAAAAAAAAAAAAAGCAGAACAACTGAGGCAGAGCACAGCTGACTTAAAGACAGATACCAACTTCAGTGAAAAACCTTACTCAAAATGAAATCACAACTCACCAGCCATGTTGCTGCTCTAGAAATAAAGATCACGAAAATGTGAAATAGAAGACAATGAAAATACAAGACAATTTTCTGCAGCTTCCATCCCCGACTGCTCTGTCAAATACACAATAGCACAAAGCATCTTTATGACAGGAATAAAAGACTCTTTAAATGCTCCTTTTATTTTTTATTGAATGAACACACTCTTACACATAGCTCATGGAAGATGGCTTGAGCTCTAGCACTGCCAAATCATGAATTTGATTAGTCAACTATAGCATGCAAGTTATATGCAGAACAATCTGAAACACGTATTAATTGCACATAGTGTGGCACGTCAGGTGTTTGATCAGAAGACTGAGTTGCAGCACTCTGAGACATGCGGTCATTGTTAAGGTTAAAAAATGGTCAGTGGGTGTTTCACCACAGCTGACAGAACATTTCTCAGCTCACAGTCACTGCCAAAAAAAAAAAAACCCTCAAACCAAACCAAAAGGGTGTTCAGACCCAAGCCCACAGACTCCTCCCAACAAGTGCTGGGTTTGGTGTGGTTTGCCCTTGTCATAGAGCCATTGTTGCTAATGCTGCTGCTCCCTTCAGGAGGCACTGCACACCATACCATGCCACACCTCCCCATCATTTGAAAAGATACCATCAGATGAGGCACTTCCAGAGAAATCTTCTCCTACTGAGTATTAGAGTTTACTCATAGGTGGACAAAAAACCGCAAACACTCAGTTGGATTCACAAACATGAACTCCTTCACAGTTTGCACCAACCTGTCACGTAACCCATGCAAATACAGCCGCAGACTCTCCCAATCAAGATGTTCTCTGTTCTCCCTAACCCATCTACTCTATCTGTTGTTAAAACTTTTTTTGACACTTGTAATCTCTCAGATAGAAAAGCACAAGATTAAAGTGCATCAGGAAGAACAGGGCATGAAGACAGAGCAGAAACCAATCAAAGGGCCTCCGACCCTTGTTTCAGCAGCCCTTGCACTGGAAGGGAAACTAAAAGTGCTGCTCTCATGCATTGCATGGAGCCTTGAATTGGACACAGACATGTTACTGGCCATAAAAACAAGTGCAGCTCTTTAATTTCTTAAATATTTACCACTCAGACATAACACAGTATAAAACTCAGAGCTGTGTTCCTGATGCTTGGACTCTTCTGTCAAAACACATATTGACATAAGACCTCCTGGTGAAAACACTTCAAAATGCTTTCACACTTTTGTTTTGAAGTACAGATCCGTCTTCCCTTCCCCCTCCACCCACCCACTCTTCCAAACAAGTAAGTAATCCAACCTTGCACAGGAATTTTAATTGTTTCCATAACTCCTATCACCTGCCAAAAAAGTGCTCAGTACGACAGAGATTGGACAGGGTGTCTCTGCTGCATATATATATATTTACAATATAAGCATGCATATATATATACACACACACACACACACATATACATATGAATATGACTTACATAGCAGTTAACTTCTGCATAACTGTAAAAACCAGAAGACTTTGTAAGACCCAGCCTTACTCTCTAAAGTAGCAACCATAGCGTAAGCACACTTGGGCTCAGATTTACAGCCACGTTACTACAGCTCAACTTCCTGCCTCCTGCATGAGCCAGGCTTGGTGTGCTGTCTCCTTGCACAGCATTAGCCACGACAGATCCTAATTAGCAGTAACATGAGAGGCTAAACTAAGACACACACCGCAATGTTTGTTGCAAGTGAAGTGTGGTTCCACAGATCTCCCAACAGCCTCCGAGAGTTTGGCTGATGTGGGTACCATGACTGGACGCCTGGCTCCTTGCAAGAGTTCTGCAACTTCTTACATTTTATTTTTATTCTTTTAATTTTAAGATCTTGTCCTGTCAACCCTTCCTCACACCACACATCATCTCTTACCACAAATAAGAGCCCTGGTTTCAGTGGGACCTTTGAAATATTCGTCTTGTGGCAGGACTAATTGCACAACACAAGCTTGTAAGGATATTTTCAGCATACCCGTATAGCTTCATTTATTTAGTATTTTGGATCAGGTCTAAAGTAAAAAACACCACAACATTTCTCTAGCATTTGTTTAAACAAATAATTCATTTTTTAATATCACGCTCTTTATAAATTTATGACGTGATTACTGAATCTCAGTAAAATCCCAAGGGCTGCTGTAGTTATTTAGGCAAAAATGCTTTTGTTACTAGAGCGTATAGATGTTCTCTTGGGTAAATTGCAAACCAGAGTCAGCTTGCTAACAGGGGAGGCCTAACAATTTCCATAGAACAAAAGTGCATTTAGAAACAGTTTAATAAACAAGAGGAAAAATATCTCTGGGATTTACAGCATGGCAGCTACTAAATTATTATCAACAATAGATACTACACATTTTTCCACTTATGTTAAAACTAAAACCAACATGCTGCAGCTTCTGACACTTCTGGTGTTCAGAAAACTACTTTTGACAGCACCCTTTGATTTGTGATGGGTGGTTTGTTTTTGAATTGTTACTGGCTAGGTGAAGCCTTGAGGCAGACGTGCAACACTGCTGATAAATTTTTCCACCCCTGTGATAAATTTCCCATAGCTGCTGGCCTGCAACCTGACGACTTCCAGCAGTTTGATTGTCTCACATTTGGACACAGCAGCATCAGTCCGTTTGATGTATGAGCTCTAGAACTCTAGATGGAAGACAAACATTTTCAGTACTGATTAGTTTCAAGTGAAAACTCCTTCTGCTTCATTTCAGACAGCACTACATCTTGTGTTCAAAAAGCCAAATCTTGCCGAAGAGACATTTCAAGCTGGAAGCCCACAGTCAGAAATGATTTTCGGAAGGTGCAGTCAGAATTTGGATTCAGATGTTATTTCACAAACAAACCCAAATGAGCACACACATTTCAGCACCTTTGCATCACTACCAGCAAGGTCTACGTTGTTTTCAAAGTCTGCAAAACTGGCCTTTCACAGCTGCAAAGGAAGTGACACAGGAAGAACAATGTGGGCAGCGTGTATCAGCAATAATTCCATCCGCTGCTGCCCAGCTGTGTGCACATGGAGGAATTGAGCTGCTTCCTCTCCCTGAGCTGTCATTCAGGCATTAGGAATGTGTGTGCTATGGCATGGGGCTGGAGGAGGGCACAGACACAGCGGCCAGCCCAATGTGGCCACACACAGCCTGCTCTCTTCTCAAACAGGACCTACACGCATATTGCTAAAAAGCACGTAAGATGTCTCTCAGAAATAAAGACCACAGTTCCTTAGTCGAAATGAGGTGGGATGCTTTGGACTAGAGTGACTAAGGCTGCATTCAGATGCAATGCAAGCTCTGAGCCTGCATATGACTTATCCCCCAAAACAGAACCAACGGTGACTGTAGTTATGGGTTTGAAGTGGTACACAACTCTCAGATGTGCTACATACCAAGGATTTCACGGGGAAAGAATGCAAAAGGTGTTTAGAAAATCCATAGCTTTCCCAGTCAGCCACAGTGTGAGGAAGCTACAGCTACTCATGCTGTGAATGAGCTCACACGACTGGCCAGATATGTGCCACCTACATTACTCAAGTATGGGAGGTGCTCGATGGTGCCTAGAAAAACCTACATCACCTAGGGGCTGAGGACAAGGACTGACCTTGCCAAGTGAATCACCTCGCCTCACATGGGGAGCAGTAACAGCTCAAGAGTCACTGGTGATGATTTAATTTTTTTCTTCCCTTCTAAATTTAAATCAGAACCAAAGTTGCCCAGCAACTAAAAGTTCCTGGTCTGAAAGAAAAATACCCAAATCCTGAAGTCACATGATGCATGAGCTACATTGCTACCCAACATCATCATGTGCAACACTCATGTTCACAAATTCACAAAGTCCTAGAGGGGGATTCTTTTTGCTTAAGTTTAGATGTTTACAAACATTTGAATTACTTGTCTAAGTCTTCCTTCAGGCTGCAGTGAATCATTTTCTAAACTTTGCTGGCTGTACTGACTTGACATAAATTGTAACAGAACTCACAACTTGACATACATATTGCTGCCATCCCAAGTTATGCAAGATGAGTGCTGCTCTAACACACCAGCAGGGTACATGCAAGACAGGAAATATGTAGCAAGAAGAGATTGCTTAGTCAAATACCAGAGAAAAAAAGAAAAAAAGACCACGAATGATGGCTTTTAAAACAAGAACTCATTAAATTCTTGCAGCACAGGCAGGGCATTTTGGCATGTGTTTTCCCATGCTTCTCACTAACTTCAGGGGGTATCGATCCACTCAAGAAGCTCTATTACATACTGATCTTCTGCACTGCGACACAAAGCAATGTAAAATGAGTGCACAGCAGATACCAAGCAAATACTGAGATCTGGCAGTGGTGGTGTGAACGTAGATGTACAGCTAAAATATGCTGTGAGAAAATGTCACCAGCACAAACAGGCTTTCAGAACATCAAGTGCAAGAGCTGCTAACGTAACAGGCACTAAGTGAAAATACATCCGATTCCTTAAAATAATTGTAAGTCACACAACAAGCAGGAAAGAGAGCAAGAAGAAAGGGAAGAGGAGGAGGGCTGGGCAAACATAATAATTAAAGCTGTAGTGTTCTTGTGGTCAAAATATATGTTTATTTGATTAGGAAGCTGTATTTCCATGAAGAGTACTACAGAGCAAATAAGCTTAGGAGGAAATGGTGCCTAATGAGTTCCATAAAAGATTTTTAAAGCAACTGTAACACTTTCCTTTTTATTCCCCACAAATATTTGAAGCTAGCATACATCCCTAAGACTGAGTTTCCTTGATGTTAGTATTGCTCTCATGAGAGAATAAATCAGTCAAAAAAGTTAGCAAACGAATTACACAGCTCACACTGCTAGACCTCAACATGGTGTCAAAATCTTTGCATTTCACTGTTAGTATGGCATGTAAATAAGCAAAGCGCTGGTCTATACCAGAAATCCTTTAAAAGTTCATGGTGAAAGCAGAGTTAAAGCAACAACGAACCCACACATCCATCAACCCATTACAAACATCCTGATACGCTGTTTGGTAAAAGCTAATTGAAACCCAAGCCCTTATACCACAGCCTAGATATTTTGGGCTGAATTGGTATGATTAATGGCAAGCATAGAACGTTATAAATTACAGTGAAGATGAAAGGACTTCTGAATACTTTTCTGAAACATGGAAGTTTTCAGTGCCCACCTACAAACATATGCTTTCTCCATATGACACAACGTGTGCAGGAAAATAATGGCACACACTTGATGATTTATGTTTTAAAAAGACAGCATGAATGTATCCACAGTGCTTTTCCCTATATCCTGAAAGCCAGATTTGGTCAAAGAAAATGCTTCAGTGAGAAGAATGTGATCTCTTCTGTGATTTTTCCCCATTTTACAATTCCTTAGTACAAAACTGGTACACAGCCAAGCAATGGAGGAGAGAGTATTTCTTCCAGTCTAGTAAGCTGTTTTACTTCAAAGCCACCTCTCCATCTGTAGCAATTAAACAGATCAGTACAGTGGGAAAGGCATTACAACAAAGGTGTGATGACGGAAGGACCGACAGGATAGAAAGGTGCTACAAAAGAAGGGAAGAAGATTGCTCACCCGTATCAGAAGATTCCAGGTTCACAAGGGAAAGCTTCACCAAGAAGGGATCTCCAGAAAGAGATCCTTCCCCAGTGGCAGTCAGCCCTTAAATGAGGTCTAAGAGAGGTGCAGCCAGGCTTCACGCCTTCCGGTCACACAGCTGAATTGCCTTCACCTGCGCTCCCAGGGCTGACCTGATCCTTTCCCCAGGTATTCAATCAGTGGTTCAGGCTGTGACTCAACAGTTCCCATATACCGTCATTAGAGTATTACCATTTTACACAGATCAATGTTGAGAGCTTTTTTCAGTTAATAATTTTTCAAACATTCACAGGTCATCAGCACTTCATCCACAGTCAATGAAATGCAAATCCTCCCTGCTTAGGTGGTAAATATCTGCAAAAAAAATCCCTACAGCAGACAGCCTTGTTGCTTTGCACAACTTTTTACTATTTCAAGGGAGATATCATTGGAACAATTGCATCAAACATCTCTTCTGTTTAATCAGGTATTTTTCTCTCTGTAAAGCTCATTAAATGCATATTTTGTCTTTCAGTTCATGAATTTGTATACGTATGCTAGATTATAAAAAAGAAAAAAAGAAAAGAGGCGTTTCATTCTTACACAGACTTTACATGGAAAAAAATGTAAATCCATTCAGTCTATAAGCAAGGTTAGACATCTTAGGAAGTCTGCATCCATGGAAGATCTGGCACAAACCTAGAATTAGTCCCAAGAATCCTTCTTCTTGAACCTCTGCACCAAACACAAAGACGACACTACAAGACACTACATCTTCTTTGTTTTGTATCCTCTTACCAAGAAGCGAGCATCAGCAATTAAAAAAAACAAAACTAAAAATATCCTGCCTGACTCATGCCATTCACATCTCAAGACAGCAGAAAGCTCAGACTTGGCAGATTTCATAGGGCTGTACTGACCGTGCCACATCCACCACTTGCTAGAAAAGCAAGTTTACCTACATCTTGTGGTCAGGACTTGACCAAAATTCAACAAACATTCGCATCTAAATATAGGTCTGCAGTCACAGACTTAAACCACATACTGGATAGTTAATGCATTCAATATAATACAGTTTACTTCAATCCACTGTTTCTTATGATCTAATTGTTTACTAGCACCCACACATTTTACAAGAAGTTGCACTGTGGTATGCCATATTGTCTCTGGTCATCGAGTTCATATATTTCTCACAAAGACACACGATTGCAGAACAAATAACTGCTTTTTTGCATTTTATGATACTGGCAGTTTCAATTCTGTGAGCTGAAGGAGTGGAAGAGACCCAGCAACCTGCATGTCTGCTGTAAGCTTCAAATGCACCTATCTATTTGATGTACTTGTTCCCTTTTCCACAAGATGTAAGCCCACGTATTTACCAGTTCCATAGTTTTTATTTGTTTGTAATGACACACCAACTCGCCTGCATAGACCGATCTGTGGTACCTTGAATATTTCTGGAATGCTTTTAAGATACTGAAATTGTGTTTGCCTATTTTCATGCCTCTGATTCTAATTTTAAGGAACAGATCGCAGTTGCGAGAGTAGCATTTTCACATGCAGTTACCAGCATTTCACAATGAAACTCACTCTCAAGATTCACCTGTAAAGTTTCTGCATGAAGACCCCTCGGGAAAGGCAGCTTGGATATAAATCATTCAGCTTTCATTTTGCGCCTTATCTTCTCTGAGGCTTTCACACTTGGGCCATCTATCAGCTCTCCAGTCTGTCTGGCAGGATTTCTATTTCTGATGCATTTGAAATGATTTAATATAAGTGATTTATCATAGACTCTTACGTCTTTAGTGATTTTTTTTTTTTTCTCGGAATATATTTAGCCAGACTCATTATATTTTAAAATTTAATTTGCAAGATGCTTTTTTTTCCCTGTCTATTTTCTTTGTTTGGATATAACTTCAACTTTTGAAAAATGTCTCCTTGTTTCTAATGGATTCCTTAACTCTGCTATAAAAACCTCCTTGCCTCTTAACAACAACAAAAAATGAGTAGCAACAATAATAAAAAATGAGTATGTTGTATTCGATACATGGCATATATTTTATCCAACTTTTCATGTGAGGTCTTTAAAGAGATGCAAGGTTCAATTTCCTTATAACAAGCTTCCTTATTTTTATGCAGCACTTCTTTTCTAAATTCAAAACTCTGCTATAGTGAACTTTCTGTCTATTTCTGAAAAGAACTTGAATTGCAGTATATTATGGCTACAGATGCAACATGATACCAAATGTTTGAAACTATATTCTCTACCCAGGTCAGGATAAGCTCCAAGCTGCTGGTTGCACTCAAGAGCACCTCTTTGGTCCAAAATGTTATTCTCATTGTTCTCAATGAGTGATAGGTATTGCAATACCAGTATTTTTCACTGTACAGAATAAGGACTTTAAGTGATGACTGAAATATATTCTCTCTTTCACCTCAGACTTTTTTTCATTGTCCAGAACTTACCAACGCAATCACCTCTGCCTTGAAGTTATGAGATTTCTTCTGACCATCAAATTCTAACAGATGTATGACCTCACTGAAAGACACACGTCACCATCTTTTTCTTCTCACTGGCATCTTATAAAACTTTAGGTAGAAGCAAGCACATATTTGGTGTACCTGTAGACTTCTCCATTCCCGTTGTCTAGCTTGTTATTTGTCCTATCCCAGCCAATTTTTGCTAATTTGGGTCTTTACTGTTTGAGGATTATTTACGATTTCGCTCTTAGAAGACAGGACACACCAAACTCAATAGCTGCCTTCCCTTTTCCCTGGAACTTGAAAATTTGTTTGCAAGCCTTTGTAGCGTCAACTGCCTTCTGCTGACTCCCAGTTGGTTTAGCAGAAGGTCATCCCTCCTTATCAGATCATTTCATTGCAAAAGTTTTTCCTCTTACTCCCAACTGAACAAAAGCCTTTTTTCCACACTTTCTCAACCATGCACCAAAGATGTCTCTCTGCCTCAGCAATAGTTCATCATACATAATACTGGGAACATCTCAGATCACTTCACCAAGGTCTCCCATTTTCTGCCAGTACACATTTTGCTTTTGAAATTCTGTCCTACCTGCATTGCTTGTCCCTGAATCCTTCCCAGAACTTCAAAAAGAACACATCTAAGCAGAAGATCTGAAGCCTACGATCATGGCAGCCACTGTATTTTTTCCAAGTACACTTGATAACCACCTCACCTGCTAGAGTCTGACCTATCCTATGGGATTTGCCAGTTACTCTGCTTCTGCCTAAATTGTTTGTCCCAATTACATATGTTAGTTGTAACTGCAATGGAAAACAGAAGCACTGGGGCACAAGTGGCAAAGAGCTGCAGGGTGCCACTTCATCCACAGGTTGAGTGTTTTTGCAATAAATCTGTCTATTTAGTGGAGACATCCAATTTTCAAAGCTCTAGTTTAGTCCAGAACCTCTTTACCCTTGCCACACTGATTGTAAATAGTAATTTAAAGTCACCATCATTACATGATTCCAGCTGCATTTCTGTAAATTATGAGCTCAAGCCCAATGGCTAGGGATTAAGGGAGATACCCATACCAGTGTGCTTTTGCAATGATCCAAATGTTTAGGGATAAGCAAACTAATTATAAGATGTGAAATTTAGATATGGTCACTGAAGGATGAAATTACCACTGACAAAAAGGACATATTAAATGTTTTCCTGTGTATTTCTGCTTTGGAGAAACAATTGCTGTTGTGTTCACTGTAAAGATGACAAGGTCAACTTTACTAGAACTACCAAGATCTTGATGAAATAAATTCATGAAAATACCTTAATGTACAGTCTACAGTTCCAAAAGAGCTGAAAGAAGACTGTTTTGACTTCAACAGCTTATTGGAAAACGACAAGTTAAAGAAATAAAATTTAAAATAACACTGATCAGCTAAAGTATGTAAGATTTTCAGCCTTCTTCTCATGAAGCATTTCAGTCTACTAAAAATATTAGCATTGCATTCACCTCTTTGCACTGACCGGTCCATCCACAAAATGCCAGCACCATTTAAGTAGCTACAGCATCCTATTATACTCATTATGTGAAAATCTCAAAGCTATGCACAACTAATCAAAAAATTTACACCTCTTATCAACTCTTGGATTTTAATCTGGAAAATCCGTGTGGGCACAATAGTTCATGCATCAGGCATGGAAATGTCTTAAGAAACCATCAATTAGTTGTAGTGAACCAATGAAAAACACTTTCTGACACTAGGAAAGGCAAGAGGCTGCCATGGGAGCTGCAGTGTTCAGTTCCCTGCCAGCCATGCAAACTAAATCTGATCTCAAACCCCTGCTTTGACTTAATTCAAACTAAATTTACAGCCTGTGTCAAGTATAATGCTTCTCTACATATCTTTGCAGTTAAAGATGAAGTAAACTGATAATAAATAGATTTGATGCAGCAATCATCATTCGCCAAATTGCGTAGTTGTGCTAACATTAATTCAGAATACTTAAAAATCAATGGGTCTAATTGCAGTTAACTCCCAATGCCTGCACAGATGAACTTCACACTGAAGTGTTTGACATGGAACCCTGTGTATGCTTCTCTATGTTGAGGTGCTGACACTAGGAATAGCAGCAAATCTTGTCCACTGAAAATGACTCCCCATTGCAGACAGAGCATAAAGAAATCAGATTCACTTTACATTAGAGGTATTTTTCCCTCCACCCTCCCCCTTCACCGAGACTCTCATCAGCTTAAAGATAACAGCACACAAATCCCACTTCCTAGCACCTCATGCTGATAACAAACAGACTACAGCTGTGGCAAAACTCAGCTGACAGCACTGGCACTTTAGGAGCAGAAATCAGAGCTCAAACCACTTGACTGACACTGCTTTAACGTGACGTACTAAGATAGACAACTGAACCAAAACTAGTTCGGTGTTTAGCAAAGTTAAACACAGTTTTGTCTCTGTGAAGAACTGCTGCTCATTAGCAGAATGACAAAGCCATCGTGTTACTACAACTGAACTGTGAGGAAGTAAGCCCAGCTTCAGCAGAGGAGAAACAAAAAGCTGTGTGTTTATGAAACTGACTTTCTAAATATCAACATTTGCTAAGGAGGTCACCATTACAAAATACAGTGCAATGCGTGGAGGGAAAAGAATAATCCTAAAAAGACAGGATGTTGTTGAAATTATTAAATCAGTATCGAGTGGATGGGAGTTTTGAGGCTTATAATTGTTTTGGAAAAAGTTCAACTTTTAAACAGTCATTTTTCATTCACTCCACTCAGCTTATGAATAGAGCCAAACCAGACTGGGCTGGAAAAAAAACAACCTAACAATCTCCACTGCAAGTCACAATGATGAGCTGATACATATCTAGCTACATTTTTTATGCTCATAAAGATATGGTAGTTTTATGTCATCAAGCACAGGCTTGCTCTTGAACTAAGAAATAATTTAAAAGATAAGCACAGTGTGGTGCAGACAGGGTGACACATTTCAATTTCACTCATAGGGATAATCCTGGCAACACTGAATGATTTTTGCCTTTCAGAAACAGTATTTAATTCTAAACTAGATCCGTTCTCTTGTAGTTGTAAGCTTACTGATTTAATATATGACAGTCTGAAATTTTAAATGAGCATTTCCAGCTTCAATTCCAACATCTTAAAGTAATAGCTGAAAATCTGATGAGCATATCACAAGCTAGTGAATAATTACATCACCTCATTTTTCCAGAGCTGGTCTTCGTTAATTCATAATTAATGGAATGAGATAACACAATCTGCACTACTAACTTTTAACAGTCTGTTCGTGTCAACTGAGAAAGCTGAAAACCGACAAATTTTTGTTGTTTGGTGCAATCCAGAGCTCCACTGCTTCCCTCCCACTGCTCGGCTGCATTCCCTCCCCAAAATTCCCTCTGGAAATGACAACAAAGCTCCTCCAACCCCAGTGCAGTCAGAGACTTTCCATTCATTCTGTCCTCTTCCTCCTCCCACTTAGCATGAAACTGCTTTATCGCACAGCCCAAGGAATTTGCCAGCGAATGCGATATAGAAACTTGCCTGCTGGCAGACAACCGTTTCCACAACAGTGGCATAGGAAAGGGAAGGGGAAAAGAGCAGTGAGTCTTCCAGTGCTCTTCAATACCTTCCAGGCACTTGCGGAAAAACAGGGCAGCACCCAAGATTCAGGATTTAAACTTCATGAAAAAAATGTCTTTGAAAGATATATTGTCTTTTTTTTCCTAAATCCAAACAAGAACAGTAACTACAGAAATTCTGCACAAGCCCTGGGATCATCTATTAACAGTTTATAAAGTTGCATGAACTTGGTTAAGCCTTTCTTGAGACAGTGGATCACAGAAGGAGCAGCAATTCTAGCAGTATCCCAAGATAATGTCTTTCATTTTACTTTGAAAGCCTCCTCATCCTCCACTAAGCTCTCCTCTTACAGTTTTCCATGGTGATGAGAAAAGAGGTGCGAGGGATCAAGTTTAGTCTGGTCCTGCCAGAGCAGCTTTGGTTTTGGCTCTCTTGAGATGGAACAATCATGGCTTGGTGCTGAAGGCACAAAGAGCCAGGTCCTACTTTTTAATTGCAACCCATGCCAAAAATGTTTCTCACAAACCTAAACCACACAACATTGTCATATGTGTAATAAAGCAACAGGAGGTACAAACAAAGAAGTGCTTTTTCAGGAGAAAGGCAACAACTGTAGAAACAAACAGGATCTCCTTTTGTCTTTTTTATGTTCTCTTTGATTACTTTAGCTTGCGCAATATATATCTCACATCGCGTTTCATTTGTTTATGAGTATCTGGGCAGAGCTCCAGTGCTTTGATGCAACTGGTCACAGTGCACAGCCGGGTTCAGTGCAGGCACCAGCACCAGCACAGCTCATGGCTGCAGCCAGCCTAGCAAGAGCTCCAGAAAGTTTCTTCACCTGAACAGGCAAGCATGCCAACAAATGAGGAACACTAATTCCAGAGAGGTACAGAAAAATACAACTGTCCTCATGCTACGTACAGCTCTTCTTTTCCAAAGTGAAAAAGAATGCTGAGTGCAGACAGAGCATGAACAAACATTACTGTCCGCGTTTACAAATATTTAGTGAAAAGGTTAATTTGAAGAATGAGAGACTTTCTTGACCTGAAACTTCTCATGCTAGTGAAAAAAAGCTTCAACCTGATCCACAGCAGAGAATGAGGCATCAGATTACACCATTATTTTATGCAATGTGCATGAGCCGAGATGCATGCTTAATTTTGTTTTTGTTAGTGGACTGCGAGTCCAATTTATTTTCACGAATATTTACTGGGAACAGGCCTCTCAGGCAGAAATACATTTGAATTCCATATCCTGCTTTGCTATTCATGTAGATGTGACTATCAAGTCTTTGATGGGTGAAGAGTGCTACCTGGGCAGTTAAAATGGCCCAGATTAAAAAGCTGACTGAAAGAAGAAAGCTGTGCATGAGGCTCAGGGCTCCACGGGGACAAGGAAGTCACGTTCAGCAAGATCCCAGGCCTCAGATCCTAAAGAACGGTCACAGCTGGTAACTGATGGAAAGGGAAGGATGAGCTTTTTGTGCTTGCCTGAAATGGCATATATCCAGGAGTAAATACTAATTTCCTATTGCTAGAGCCTGGGACGGAGTGAAGTTAAATGGATTTTGAGTCAGTGGTCATCACAATTGCTGGCCTGGAAGGGTGAGGGTTGGTAGGAAAATAGAGATCTACACGTTGTGTAAGAGACAGACGTGTTGAAAGATGTGTTGGGTGGAAAAAAAAATAAATCACACAAGTGCTTGCTTAAAATAGCCCCACAAGCACCAGCTCATCCCCATATGGGCTCCAAAGGCCCAGGGCTCCATAGCTCAAAGCAGCCTGGCAAGAGGCACGACCTTCACCTGCAGCAGCATGGTCACCCTGTAATGGAACCTGAACCACACGAGCACTAGCAGGATAGCCTATTCACGCTCTGAGTAGGACAGAGGCAAAAAGCTTGGTCAGTTCAGACACTGGTAAAATACAAAAATACTTTGGTAGCTGCCTCAGTCTGCCCTACTGTGACCTTGTCCTCTGTGCTACGTGTAACGTGTTTAAAACTTCAATTTCTAGCAAAGTTAGTAACGTCACCTGGAGCTTAGAAGCACGCTGCATCCAAGAGGGACATCACCCACTGCTCTCAAAAAGCATAAGCCCCCACAGCATCGCAAGCACCTCTTGACAGGGGCTCTGCAGGCAGAAGAGAGGTGGACACAACTGGCCCCACAGCTCAGGATCAGCACAATTTTATCTAAGCAGGCTCAATGCTTCTGGGTAATGCCTCTCTGCACTTTAGAGCAGGGCTGAACTTTTTTTTCTCTCCCTTTAAATCAGTTTAGGCAAGAAATTTGGACACAGACTTACATTCATCTTCCATCTGACTGTATTTTTGAACCATTTGCTTTCAGCCTGATCCTCAAACAAGGCAGGAAAGAAGAGGCTGCAGTTTAGCCGCATTCTCCCATTTTTATAATGTGATGCAGAGGCCTGATGTGAGTGAGCAAACCCAAGCCCTCAGGTTACATTCTTCTGCATCTACCACCTTGCCTTTCATGCGAGCCCTGTTCATAATAAAGGGATCAGAGGCCGTCCTCAGGCAGCCCCTCTTTTTGAAGACAAACCCCAGCTTCGTTTAATGGAAAAGCCCTCTCAGTGCAGACCTTTGCCAAACAGCGCAGCAGGTTTAAACAATTACGCAAGACAGTGGATTTGGATTCCAGGCTCCTCTTGCTCAGCCTCCAGCTTTAAAAATAATATTTTTCTTTCTGCGAGGGCGCTCCTGAAGTAAATGCTCCAAACAGTGACAATCCAAAAGGCATTGTGGAAAAAAAGTCAAAGCTTACACAGTGTACCACGCGTCATTAATAGAGAATCTCTTCCAACACTGAAAAATTGAAAATTTCTTTTCAGCATGTGTGAATCAAAGAAAGACTTTAGTGAATCCTGACAGTTTCAGACAGAAGGGAATCAAAGCTCTTGGGATACATTACACAAATGAGCAATTGCAAAGGGGGGAGAAGGATCCTATGGTTTCTTCTAACACGGAGCGATTAGTGGTGTTTTCTTAAACGGCTGGGAAAGTCTGCAGCCTGGAGCCAGCCACATGTTACTTATCAATGTTTCAGAGCAGGGCAAGTAAGAAAGGCCATGTCTGGTTCCTTTTCCAATAGGGAAAAATCTCTTTTGAAGTTTTTTTGAGGGACCGATGGGGGAGAAAGTGTCAGGAAAAGGATCTGACAGGTTTTGCGCAGTCAGGATCAAGACGATGTCTGGAGTAAAATCTCCTGTCTAAATTGGGCGAGGAGATAGAAACCTCTCCTTCAGCACCAACATGCCAGATAAAAACGTCTGAGGCTCACTTCTATCTCTTTTCCAGTTGCACACAAATTCCTTCCCTAATGTTCTTCCAGCTTTTGTCTTGCAGGGAGTAAGTAACATGCCTGCAGCCTGAGCAGACAGGCGGACGTATGCTGGCACGGTGAGCACCCTAGGCACTTTAGAAGACATAGCTTTAATGGGGGAAGAGAGCAACTAAACCAAAGCCAAACAGCTAAGGAATCGCTCTGCTCCTTGAAAAGAAAGGCACCGCCGATGGACACACCACTGCTAACTTCATCGCTTCACATGGGACAAAATTCCTCTTCTGTATTGCCATTTCTGTGCAATCAGCTAAGTGGAGAAGTACTGCAACACCTGCTGTGTCAGTGTCAATACCCTCTGCCAGGCAGAGCCGGACACTCTGCATTTTTAGCAGTGCTGAAGGCTGCTCTGCCCTTCTTTCACCTTCCCACCCTCTGCAGATGCCATTCAAAAGGAAAACACCTATTATTTTTTTCTCTTCACAAAGCTAAAACAAATCCTTGGTGTAAACAATCTCTAAGAGATGTGTTAAAAGTTTGGGAGACTACTTCTGTATGACCCTTACTCTTGCCTGTAAGATTTGGCATTTGCAAGGTATGTAGAAGAACTTACATGCTAACTCAATATACAGTCAGTGGACATAGGCAACTTTGCTGTACTCTACCCCCTCCTATTAAAGCAGTTTCTCCTTCATACATATGATTTTATTTAGGGAGATGGAGTTCAATAATTAACATTTGCTACAGCTCTGCCTGTCCCTCCTACCTTCCCCTTCCCTCTCAAACAAAACAAAACAAAACAAAACCCCACAAAAAAAACAACAGAGTGGCAAACAAAAGAGATAAACCTTCCCCAGTTCATCAAAATACATAAAAATAAAAAAAGTTCAAGCAATGCTTTGGCTTACCTGGGCTGGTGCTTACCTCAGCTGTAAGCACTGAGCCATACAGGTGGGCAGCACCAGCACATGCTCCTGTACTTATCCCAGAGTTAATGCACTATTTCTTCCCCACAGAAGTATTTTACACAACCTTAGCGACATCAAAACGTGCAGATAAAAACCACAACTACTTTAATAAGACTGCCTTAAAGTGGCAGTCTGCTAGCTCAGCCAACTCCCAGACCCCCAGTTAAAATCATTACACCAAAAGACCAGCGAGACCACAGCCAAGAATTCAGGTAATAAAGTGCTTTAGGTACCTTGATTTTTTCCACAGCTCTCCTTGCTCTATTAATGTAGTTGACCTGTAAAGCAGAAGAAAGAGATTACTGACTTCTGGAAGGCTTTTCAGTATTACTGGAATATACTATACACTTAAAACGTAAAGCAGAATTCACACAACGTTAGGTTTCTTGAACCCTTTTTGGACTATTTCATTGAATTACTTTGATACTATACAGTGCATTCTTCATACTAAAAAAAAAACAAACACAGCACAGGGAAGCCTCAAGGAGCTCCTGGGTAGAAATCCAGCCACTCTGCCTTGCACACACCAGGTTGCAAACAGAAACAAAATCCAGCTACCTGCTGAATGCTTGCAATAGGGCATAGCCACCACAGCCCCTCTCCTCGCCTCTCGGAAGTTGAACATCAGAGGAGCACAGCTCCCACTGCACTGCTGAGCTAACTCTGACCAGGGCAGGAGTGAAAAATAAGGGGAACACAATACCTCTCTTTGAAGGCCGACAACTACATAGCCCTTGGTATGACAAGTTCATAAGGCAACAACTGCCTTTCACTGACCCCCTCCCACCACTGAGCAGCTATGGGTTCTCCTCTCGCCTTCATCTTTTAACATGAAAGTAAAACGCGTAAATAAAATAGCAATTGATCACTTCCATCATCTTTTGTCTTCTCTGTCTCTGAGCACAAATTATCTTCAGTTGAACCCAAGAAAATCCATTTCCATCATCTTCCCTTTTCCCTCATCCACTTCTCTGAGGAAAAGAAATTTCCTGGTGGACAGAGGCCAGACTCCTGGATGCATCCATGCATTAAAAATAAAAAAACAAATAAATGTATCATGATTTTTTTTTTTTTAAGACTTATATGTTGCAAAGTAGACATTATATGCATGGTGAAAACACTGAGATTCATCTATCCATCAGGGACTCGTGCTGCTTCTTTCCAAACTGTGACCATTTATATTCATTGAGTTTTAATGCTACTTCAGCCACCATCAGCTGTCTGTTGTTACTCTTGCTTGACTTCAGTACACTACCCTCAAGCATTACTGGTCTTGTCAGCATATACAAATATTTCAAAATAACAGAGAGCTGTTGGAGAGGGTCCAGAGGAGGGCCAGGAAGATGATCAGGGGACTGGAGCACCTCCCCCATGAGGACAGGCTGAGGGAGCTGGGCTTGTTCAGGCTGGAGAAAAGAAGGCTGTGAGGTGACCTCATTGCAGCCTTTCAATACCCAAAGGGAGCCTACAAACAGGAGGGGAATCAACTCTTTGAAAAGTTTGATAACTGCAGGACAAGGGGAAATGGTTTTAAGTTGAGGGAGGGAAGATTTAGGTTGGATGTTGGGGGAAATTCTTTACAGAGAGAGTGATGAGGTGCTGGAACAGCTGCCCAGAGAGGCTGTGGATGCCCCGTCCCTGGAGGTGTTCAAGGCCAGAGTGGATGGGGCTCTGGGCAGCCTGGTCTAGTATCAAATGGGGAGGTTGGTGGCCCTGCATGTGGCAGGGGATTGGAGATTCATGATCCTTGAGGTCCCTTTCAACCCTGGCCATTCTGTGATTCTGAGATTCTGTGATTCAGAAGGTTCAAAATTTTAGCACATTGGCTATCCCATTCTTCATTACAAGTCGGAGTTTCAACTACAATGAACTGACTTCCGAAAAAAAATTAAAAAATCAACATGCACAAAAAGTAACTAGAATTACACAAAACTAATGTGTGACAATTGTCAAAAGATACTCCAAAACAAAAAAAGTTCTCCACAAGAGTCAAAATGAAATATTATTGCATGTGTGCTCAGTCTGCTTTCCCCTGAGTTATTGTGTTAAACAAAGTCCTTGCAATTGAACGTTACAATAAATACAGCACTGTTTTCAACAAGTGTGTACTTCAGCATGAAGGATGTTTTATATTCAGCATCACCAGTACAGGTGCACAGCCAGAGCACGATTCCCCTCGCTTCAGACACAACAGGAACACAGCCTGGGGCCAGGAGCTCCCTGCAGGGCCGGGGCACATTTGCACACTGGCAGAGCTCACAAAGCAGAGGTGCTGGCTGGGGAGGCAATGGGATGGGACCATTGGCACCAACACACCGTGTTGAGCTGGAGTGCTCTGCAGCAGCAGGAATTTAAACATGTAAACGTGACTATTTATTCTCAGTGTGAGTACGGTTTATTTTTCACCTACTTCACACTGCCTGCGATAAGGGAATGCTATTTCTATGCCAGTCCTTGATCAGTTATTTTAAGCATAGCCAAGGCCTGGTTTTGCAAGCTGGCTGCTACTGTTTCTAGAGGGCTGTGGGTGACCACCCTTCTGTATAAAAATTTAATGTTCTCCACAGTGCTGTCAAGCCCAGGGCCCAACAACAGAAAATCCACCCAACAATGATGAAATTACCTCGACATTTGGTGCCATGTCCTAATTCAGCTTAACTGGCCTGAGCCCACTCCTTCTACCCTTCAGGAGGGTAAGAAAACTTTTGGTTTCACTGAGCTTAGCACTGCACATAGCCTTCATTCACTGTGGTAATATTAATTAAATGCCTCTACAGCCTAAATGAAATCGTATATCTAATAATGAAGGATAAAGATGTTATCAAGAATGGGAAAAAGATATGAAAAGGACTAATAGTCACATAGTAAATATTCAGCTCAAAGCCAGCTTTCAGTTCAGGGAAAATAACAGAAAGAAATTCTTGGATGAAGAACTAGGAAGAGAAATTGACTTTAACTCAAGATGTGGCAGCAATAAGACAAATACTGAACATGAGCAGCTCTGAAAAATTGGAATACATACGAATTAATGCATATGTCAGAAATCAGGCATATTACACAAATCCTGACAATACAGGAAAGTAAAAATTAAATGTTAGAAGCCTTCAGCCTACAGGACAAAAGGATTTGTGTGTCAGAGATACCATTTCACTTCTTGAGAGTTTAGTGAAAGCCTCTTGGTTATTTAAGAGTTTTCCCCAGCCACTCAGAAGTATTGTTTTAGAGCTGCATCCAGAAACCATGAGTAATCACTATGATGGATAGTAAAGGAACTGATGGGATATCCCAGAGAACCACCCTTTGAAACAAAAATATAACCTTCAGCTACTCATATTATAATGGTTGATCAGTGTATGTTAAGAAAATACACTTCTGGTTTAAGTCCAAACCTTGAGTATAAAAAGCAAGGCCCTGGTAAATATTTAAGGGAATTCTGAGTTCTGAACTAGAGAGGGCAATTTTTATTTTTTATTTTTATTTTGTTGTTGTTGTTGTTGTTAAATCACAAACCAAACCATCAGAAGATTGTGCAATTCTAGAAAAGCCCTTAAGGAAACAATTGGGAATTTTTCATAACATGGTATTTCCTTATACCACTGACCACAGGAATGCAAACAGTTCCACCAAACAGAGATTTTTTCATTGGAAACAAGTGACAATCTAACTGTGTTTCCATCTTTTCCACTCTGAGCTCTCAGCACACAAAACAGATTATATGATAGGATACAAAAACGTAATACAAACACCATCAGGGCCACGAGATTTCTTTACTAAAACTCAGCACCTGAGAGGCTTTATAACAATATACTTCTGAAGGGTTAGAGAGAATTACTGACCATGTTTGTCTAATCAATTATTATTTTTACTGTGAGTCCTACTCCTTTGTCAGATTTTCCCAAAACACTGTTAGCACCTCTATCAGTCAGAAACACCAAACCTCAACCAAAACACAGTAAAATCAGTAAAAAGACTAAATCACACAGCTTTCCTGGCAATGCTATTAAGGAGCACTGCCATGAAAACACAGGTTGTTACTCACCTTGAGAAGTGGAGTACTACACTACTACTGATCATATACCCCTTGCACCCCATACAACGTCATCCCCTATTAGTCTAATTAATAGATTTCCTCTCCAGCTTCTCAGTTTGCAGTTATTTTGGCAATGACTATCAACACTATAAATCATCCCTGAAGGAAGCCCCAATAAAAAGCACACAGGAATGGGCAATGGCCCTCCTAGTATTGGAAACCTACTGGCATTTGGATGCTGGCATGATGAGAATAAGCACCAGGGACACCTAAGGGAAAGGCAAGACAGGTCTCATGACAGCTAATTAACAGTCACTCTATCATGGAAAAAGCAATTTACACCCTGTGCTGAGCTTCATGCAGGGAAGAGAGAAAAAGAAGAAATGAACATAATGAATGGTTAAACTGTACAGCATCATCAGGATTCAGAAAGGTAGCAGGAATGCAAGGAGGTACATCTCATCAGCACACTGACAAATTTCTGTCATCACAAATTTGCAACTCAATTAACACAAGATTTTAATCAGGGCTATAACTGAACTTAATTCTTTCCACTGCAGCTGAAGGAAAGCAAGTGGAACAAGTCATAAAAACAGAACAAAACCAAAGCGTGCTTCAAAGAGACCGCATTAATATCAGAAGGAAAAAATACCCAACAAAAAAAAACAAAACAAACAAAACCCATGAAAGACAGAAAACTTTACATATTTAGTGTGTCAGACAAAGTCAAGAACTTTGGATGGTAAGAAGACAGACAAATGTCTTAACTACAGAGACGTTAGAAGAATTTCCTTGTGTGGGAGGCTGTTGACAATCTATGGCAGAGGGATTATTACACCGGTAGTCAAGGAAACCACTCTTAGAATTAGAAGATTGGAAATTTTGGAATGCTCCATTTTGGAGTGAACAGAACATGGAAAAAATTGCTCCATGATCCTCAGAAAGGAGGCTGGGATATGGCTCTGGCCTCCCACGCAGCCTTCAGGGCCAGGGAAGACATCTCTATGCGACAACACCAAATGTGGCCTTCTGCAGGAGTTACAGCTGAGAAAAGGGAGTGCTTCTTTTCAGTTATGGAGTCACCTTTGGTCTTCAGGGGAGGTACAAAAACACTAAATCCAGTCCTCTACTGGATCGTAAGAGGTGAATGTACTGTACTCATGGCTGCTTCCTCAGTTTCTGCCAGGCATGTCATTGCTCACACGATCCACAGATACTCTACAGGAATGAACATCAAAGATATTACCGAGATTCACTCACTGGCCACCTGAAGTACTAAGTGTGCACTACCCTAAGCTACCAAAAAGGCCCTTGCTCTTGGATAATTCATCTTTTTTAAAGTTACAAACACATGAGACCTCCCCTCCTTTTTAGATGTTGCTGAAGATCAAAACATAAAGAATACAAAGAAGCAGCTTGGCATAATGACAAATAGTATAGCAAAAAA
This sequence comes from Meleagris gallopavo, assembly GCF_905368555.1. Classification (NCBI taxonomy): domain Eukaryota; kingdom Metazoa; phylum Chordata; class Aves; order Galliformes; family Phasianidae; genus Meleagris; species Meleagris gallopavo. Next base: position 25,090,134 of record NC_139411.1, on the reverse strand, counting down.
ATATTTTTCCAGTTACTGCCTTAACTAGATAGCAAAATAAAACAAGCTGATATGCCGAAGTCTGTGCTGAGATTTAGAAGAGGACTCAAAAGCCATTTTTCAGTTTTATTACTGAAATAAGTAATCCTAGAGGAAAACAAGCACTAAAAGCTTTTCAATTTAATCTTACTGAGGATGCTATACAGAGAACTACTCAGTGCTTAGACTACCCAAACTATGCAAGTTTGTAAGGCAGAGCAGTATTTAGGATACACAGCATATTTCCACAGTTGGATCAGAGCATTATCAATCTATGCCAGAAACGATTTGCTGGTTTTGATTAAAAAGCACAGATCATTGTTTGGTCTGTTTGGTTTTTGGTTGTTGTTTTTGGTTGTTGTTTTTTTTTTTTTTATATATCACTGCAGCACTTAAATGCATGTTCAGAAAGACAAGAAACTACAAAGCAGAGCCTATGTAGCAGGGCTGCTCAGGCTGAAATTTCACTGCCATCAGTGGCAGCTTTGATGTTAATGAGGAAACAGGGCATAATTTTAGATAAATGCAACAAATCAAAGCTATTCAAGAATTTTTAAAAGGCTCTAATTATGAATACTGGCTGAACTAAATACATATGAAAATAAGATGCTAATTCAGATTTACCTTATTGTTTATAGCTTACTTTTTACTTCATTACCCTTGGTCATCTGGCTCGATGCTCAACAATTCAACGTTGTGGAGAATAAAGCTGCAGTCTGCAATACATCTTAATTACCATCAGTTTTTAAGCAAGTACATAAAGAACTTTTCAGGTAGGATATTTTAAGTGCTGCATTATTACTTAAATTAAACGTAGTTCAAATAAAAGTAGTCTGAGTATTCAGAAATGAAAGTTTCAGAAATTATTACGGGTCTGGATGTCAGGCACAGCTCTGCAGCCCTACCCAGATTTGGGAAACATCACGTGTGCATTGCATTTCTCTGCCTCTTGACTCCCTTAAAATGAGATGAAGTCGTGACTGAGATTGGGATTCGTCACACTGTACATTCACATTTGTAAATACATTGCATCTCTTTTGGTGACAGGTATTTCAAGACAGACAAAATACCAGCGCTAACTGCAGCTTCGAAAAGTTTGTCAAGGAGAGGTGGACTGTGCTTCTTCATCCTTAATTACAAAAAAATAAAATGTGGGTGTTAAAGCTGCACACAATGCAAAATGCATTTCCAGTTATGCCCAAGGTTTGTGTAATCACCACCAAAAAGCCACTGGGCATTTTCCAAACACTATCTAATGCTCTTGCCTACCTACATTGCATGCTAATGTGAACTTTCCCTGCTTTCTTTGCCCCAAGCTATGCATATTGTGGTATTCAGATTCTTTAGATTTTTAAATCTATCTGGAAAGATAATTCTGTCTACTTTACCTTCTATTTTATAAAAGAAACAGCCTCGTGAAATCTTGGCATGACTCCTCATCTTTTGCTGTCACAGGCTTCCTGCTTTCTTTTTGCCCTTGAGACTAAGCCTCATCATCTACCAGTCTTTCACTAACAACTCCGACTCATTAGCTTTTGCTAAAATCTCATTACCACCATAAGATTTCATCTACTAATATGCTGCGCTTCACATTTTAAAAATCATTCTTGGCTTCTTACCAGAAGCCAACCACTCCCACTGAATGGTTTCCAAGACCCTACTCTTAGCAATACACAGGCGTTCAAAAATGTGAAGAGTGCTAGAGGCATTGAGAAATCCTGCCCTCCACCCTTCACAGCTCCTTCACTGCTTTGTTTCTGCTCCTGCGTTCAGCTTTGAATACAATCCTCTGCACTTACAACTTCACCATCAGCTCTCTCCTGCCACTGCCACTCGTGCTCTTGGTATGAGAATTGCCTATGAACATTACTTTCTGATCTCGTAGGTCTGGGAATTGTGAATATACCGTTTAGTTTATATATATATATCTTAGGAAACAGTAAGAGTGAACATATTGTCACACTACATTTCCTTTCATGGTTTTTGCAAACTTTGTCACTCTACTTAAGAAACATCCATTCAAGATATCCTTACTGAGAAGCCAACCTTGCTAGCTAGATGCTTGGACCACCTAGGCAGCCACTGACTCCTCTCGAATCTCATCTTTTCCTTTCACACACGTCCTGTTTTTATTTCTAAATCATCACATCTATAACAACTCTACACCTGCTCCAGCATGCACATTTCTCCTCCAGCTCTGATGTGGAAGTTTTACTCTCATTGTACTTAGGCAACATTATTACTGAGCGATTCCAGCAAGGTTACTGTGATTTCACATCTCCTTCAGATGCTGTCCAAACTTGTCTCCTACCACACCCCAAACAAAAAGAGAGAAGTGGAAGGAAAAAGGAAGCCCTGCAGCTAAAGGCTGGAAGGAGGACTTTTCCTACACTCCATGCACTGTGCAGCACAGCCTGTGTGCCCTGTGACTGATGATCAGAACACATGTCACAATATAAACTTTCAATATTTGGTGCTATTTTCTTCCTGTAATAATTTTTGGATAAAATCATAGCTGGATTCATAACAACAGTGCTGCTGCAAAGGTAATAACCATCCCTGCACATACAGATCTTTATCCTCAGTACAAATCCCTGTATTTTGCTGAAACAGGCTGTACTTGAAAAGTAAAATTACTATTTGTTCATAACTGACCACCTCCACTGCTAAAAAAATAAAACCACAGCAAGTTCTATCAAATTTCTTTATTCTTATTTATCAACAGAAACTTTTCCTCTTCCTACACTGTCATTCAGTCGCAATCGTGAAAGGCTCAGTCCAGCCCCAAACCTCAGGAAGAACAGAAATCAACCAGAAATCAACTGTACTTTACTTTAAAAAGAAGGAAGAAAAAAAAAAAAAAAAAAGGAAGAAGAAAAAGAAGAAATGCTCTGTATCTGCGTTTTCGTCTCTCACTTATTCACCTCTGACTTCCACAAAGCTTAATTCATCCAACCTCCACCCTAACCCCTGGGAGCATCGTGTACTTTCCAGCCATCTGGACTGTATTTACTTTACTAAGAAGTTAAATTTGCTCATGAACAAAGAAAACTCCTTACTATCTTCCTGTCATGTCTGCACGGTTATTTTCTAAATTCTTACTTTCTCAAAAAGTTATTATGCCCTCTGGGGAACTCTCACAATCTTTCTTGCAAGCTCTACAGGGTCACACAAGTTCTTCATTCACCATTTTCCAGTGCTGCTCTTTTTGCAAGAGGAGAAATTTGCTTCTTTTCCTCTTGGTTTTCACCCACACTTCACAAGAGCCCGTACAAACAGCACTAAATCTCCCATGTAATAGAGCAGAACCGTGGCACTTGTACCAAAGCATTTATTTAGGGAAAGTGACAGTTCTACAAACGAAACCAGCCACTGCCAAAATAAGATCAGAAATGAGTTTTAAAAGGAACACAGAACAATATGTGTGCTTATAATCCTATTTACTGTGAGAGTCCCCTCTGTAGCTCTGCTTTCTGCACCACCAAGCAGCCAGGGAACACCAACTTCCATCTGGTGCTATCTATGCTGCTGTATAACTCTTTCCTTTTGGTACGTTTTATAACCCTCTTTTTCAAACCACATTACCTTTTCCTACAAAAAGTAGCCTGCAATAGCTTATCATTAAAATAAATTTTGCCACTTTCCTCCACCCCTCCTAACACGCAACAAAATCTGCAGGAAGTTTCCATAAAAGCCAGATTGGTACCTTCGTTACAGACAAAATTCCTGAATTTCCTAGCTGCTGTGATGGGCAGCTAGATTTTAACTAGGAACAGAAGGTTCTCGATGCTTTGTAATGCTTGACCCAAACACTTGATTCATTTGAAAATTTAATGTAATGAGCTAATTTAATAGCTGTGACAAGGGAGAAGCGCTAATGTAGAACATAACGTACATGCGGGAATACATACTTAAAAGGAAACAACTTCTCCAGGGATGACTACATAAAGAGAACAACTTGCTGTTGTTTATTTTCAAGTTGAACCTCCAAACATAATTCAAAGATGTGAGCCTTCCGAGGCACAATGATTTTTAATGACCATGGCAAGTATTTCCTCGTTTCTTCAATGGCTCTTCTGGAATATCAGGGAGTAGAAGTTCAATTACAAACATGCAGGAGGCTGCACACCACAATAAATTCATTAGAGTAGGAAATGCACAACATCAAGATAACAATGAATGAAAAATGTAACTCAACACATCCCCGTCAAATGTAACTACTGAAACAATTCACCAAAATACCCACCATACATGAAATAAGGCAAAATGAAGTAATCTTGCATCCCACAAATGCTTGAACCAGCAAAATTAAAGGGACAAAGTAGAGAAAGAAACCCTGTCTATGGAGATAGACCTTAACTCCACGTTAAACAAATACCCAAATATTCTGTCTGCTTGCAGTTGCTGTTTCCAATTTCTCGGCTGATTCAACCTTATTCCCTCCCAGTTTTTTCTTCCCCATTTCCAAAACCCACAAAGGATCATTAGCACGAATAAACATATTTTGTCACTAAAATCATCTCAAAAACAGTGAAGATGCAACACATCTCTGCTTTTGGGTAGCATTATCATGTTATTTATCAGAAACAAAACCCCAGGAGATCTGTTACCAGTTGAGCAATATCTCTACTAACAAGGACTTCTTTCCCCCCTTGTATGTTTTCAAGCTGTTCAAATTTTCTCTAGAATTTGTAATTTTTTTTTTCCCTTTTGAAGTGAAGACAAGGACTTTCATCCATTAGGCAACTGAATTGCCTTTTCTTGAGAAACGAGCTGGACATTTCAGGCAAGCTATTAAAGATGCTTAACTGCAAGCAATGACAATTCCCAAAGGATTATCAAATGAATGGCACTCTGTTCTTTAAAGCATCTGAGTTGGAAAATGATCAGTAAGAGTAGATTCACTGCCATGACTGCAAAGAACTTTGTGTGCATCAGCTTGATTTTATGTGTTTCTAACAGAAATGATGCAAAACACTTTATTGCCAGTCTGCATCTACGGCATGAAATTAGTTTCTATGGAAATCTAATAGAATCTGAAGGAATTTTTCTTCTAAGCTACTTCTGTAGCAAACACATCATCGGCTGCAGTAGGTACATGAAGCAAAATCCATCCAAACTGATGAAAGTACTGAAAGCAGACTGGCAGCAGCCACGGTGTTGGACTATCGATCTCATAGGCACACCCATGTGCTCAAGGCAAGATGAGAGGATGGGGAGCCTGTCTGCAGGCCCAGCCTCACAGTTTCTCTTTCAGAGACAAAGTGAATTTTCCACCAGCAAGGCAGAAAATCTTTCTTTTAAAGAACTCAAGGGGGCAGGTGGGAGGTTCTGGTCTCCAGGAGGGTTCCAGTAGCTCAGGGATTTACAGCCCCAACCTGAAATCCTGGCTGTTACCATAGCCGAGGATATTTTCTTACGCAATCCCAATGCAGATTGTATTTCACTGCCCATCTTTATTTGTTAAGTCAGTGGAACATAGCTTAGGCACAAAAAGCTTCAAATAAATCCTTTAAATTAACTTTCCAAATTAATTTTGCAATTGCTATATTAAAGTGCACAGATTATTATTACTTCAAATTTATAAACCCCAGCACAGATACTCTGAAAGGGAAAGAAAGTAAATGCTTAATTACATACAATGAATAATCCAAACAATGACCTGTCACATGCATCACTCTGAATCTTAAGTAGAATGATGGTTTTAGCTGTAAATACAATTCAAAAACGTCAAATAACTTGGAACCTGTCATTGGCAAGAACACATTTCTTTAAGATCTTCTCTGTACTCTGTGGTAGATTTCTATATATATAGATAGACATAGACACATATTTACCATTTTTCCCTGCTAAGTTTCTCTTAAAACGTATCCTACAAGATGTTCCAGTAGGTGTGAATAACTACATTTCCTAAAGTAGAAGAACACTGTCATCACTGCCCTGAAAAAAAAACAAAAACACTAGAAACAACAACATTCTGTTTGCTGATTTACTGTTGTTCAAGAGAACAGCAAATGCTTCCCATACTGAAGACATCCATAAAGGAAGACCACACAGAAATTCCTATGATGAGGAGCACTCGGTGCTTTGGATCGTGAAAGAAACTCACAGGTAAGAGCTAAATTCCTCACTTTTGCCTCAGGAAGGAGCCCCTAGCATGCAATGCAGGCATGTTCAGCAGGTAGGATTTTCCTCGTTTCATATCATGCTTTACACAACAACTACCTTACGTGCTGAAACTGAGAGATGCATGAAAGGAAGGGCAGGTACCATCAGACGAGAGCACCCAGGATGGCAGATGCAGAGGCAGAAGGAATGACAGCCACTCTCTGTACCTGGCACTGAAAAGTTCCACTCACTGTTGCCTATGGTATAAAACAAATTTCCACACACATCAAATGTTTCAAGACAGTGTTATTATGCTTTAAATAGGACAGTTCTACAACTCAAGGAATTCCAGGTATTGGTTAGGAAAGAACAAGTAAAGAACTTCTTTATGTCTATATGATGCCAGTAGCTATCTCAACTATAACAGTAACAAGATTGTCTATCTGCTCTATGGAACAGAAGTCTTACTTCTCTCTCCATTCTCAAGGTTTGGTTTCTAAGAACTTCTGCCACTTATAAGAAATACAAAGTTACTAAATTTCATTCTGAAATTAGGCTAAATTTAAGTTTGGAGGAAATAATAAATACTAATAAACATAACACAGGAAAATAAATGCACTCTTTCTTAAGTGATAGATAACTGGAATAGATTTAGGATCAGTCAATGAAAATACTGCTGCTGTACAGTTTGGTCTGGTTGATATCACCAAGCTGAGAAAAAAAGACAGATCCTGTCAGATGCTGCTGCAAAAGCCATTATAACGAAGTCTAGCTGATGCAATTCTTGTTTGTCGTTCACCATAGAGATTCCAGCTTTCCAAAGGAGAAGGGAAAAAAGAAAAAAGAAAAAGAGGACCATTGAAAGTGCACATAAGAGGGACAGTCAATTTACAGAAAAGGTAAACAAGAATAATACCCAAGTTTACTTACATTCAGAAAACAAATCCCTATTTTGATGAATGCCTGGGCAGCACGAAGAAAATTACTCAACTAGTTCAACATATTTTGCCACCAAAAAGACAGCATTTCACAATACAAACATTATTGTCCAAATCCCTTAATCCCAACTCCAAATGGGTTGGAACATTGCAGTTTAACATATGTCTAATATTCTTGAAAATTTAAGTTATCGGGGTAAAAGAACATGACCAGCTAACCTTCCTTTCCCTGTCAGAAAGAAAGCTCTTTTTTTTTTTTTCCCCCACTCAGTTATGAGACAGAGCATTATTTGTAGCTTAGTTAAGCTGACTCACTTCCCCAGGCTCTTCCAGCATAATTTTAACAAAGCCCATTTGGGAAGGAATTATTTTTCCTCCTTCAAAACTGTAAGTCAAAATGGCATTCAAGCATACAGTAAGAATAATACAAATACACATTATTCCTGCTTGAAAAGGATGCTATTTAATTTTATCCGTTCCTCCCCCAAGAAAGGTGGTGTTTGGTTTCAAGATCCTTTCCCACCTCCGAAGATGAGTTAAGCCACACAGTCCTCCCCACCTTCCAGAGTCCGTCTTTCTAAAAGGATCCTGAACTTCACCTACCAGAATTTATTGCACACACTTTGATCCCTTCAACAGAAATTATTAAAGAAAGAAAACACGCACTGATCAAACAGAGCATGACATGAAGCGGTGATGTGAGGCTGCACAAGACAAATGTCAGAGGTCAACATGATTTATTGAGTTTGAGTCTAAAATAAAATAGCTCCACAGAAGCGTAACATTTCCTGACTATCTGCATCTCAGTGAATTTACACAAGCCCTTTACTTATCTTTGTAAATCACTTCCACTCCTAAAACTGCTAGACCAGAGAAACAAAACAGTTGCTACATTTAAAACACTGCCATAATAATAACTTGTACATCAAATTCAGTTACTTGAAAGAGCAACACACCAACAGAGTTAATTTACTTCTTTGACTTGAGTCTGATTGCTATTGATTCTGGTCTAATCCTAGGGTTTTATCTACATTTTCCTTTTTACTATTAATTGTAATATTTGCCTATTCAGATTGGGTTGGGAAAAGCAAACAGAGGCTTGTTACCTAGTTAAACAGAAAACCCATCCACTGTAATGTTGCATTAAGTCTACACAGTATATTACACACCCTCTGTATTCTTCCCCTACAGTCTTCCTGGCCATCCACTCCTTCCGCAGTTTCTGTCTCCTGTTTCTATTCTACAAAATGCACAAGTTTGGATCTTTTTTATAAAAGCAATCAGAACTGTTGTCAAAATTATGAATTGCATGTTGTAACATCACAGCATCTCAGAGTTAGCTCTTTGTTAAGCATCGACCTATAGACTTCCCAAAGTGCTGTCATGTGCTTAGGTTTCCTATTTTAACATTCTCCAACTTTTTTTTTTTTTTTAAAAAGTAAGATTATTCTCATCCTTAGAAAGAGGAAGTCATTATGTTCAGAATGTTTATGCTAAATGAAAACATACATATTTCCATGACTGGTATTCAGTGACTGTTGGGTGGTCTCAATCACAATTGAGTTTCTGACCAGCAAGTGCTTTCCTTGGAGGAATTACCAAAGCCAGTAACAGAAAAGCACAGCCTTAGAGATCAAGGACTAGAAAGGTTTAAACAATCAACTGTCGTAATTACAGCTCAAGATTAAAAGATTTTTAAAAAAAACTTTTTTTTTTTTTTTTAAACATACCCACAAGAACCTCCCAAACATCTGTTTTCACTAAGTATTTAAATGAGTGTTTTCCCTGAACTGTATCAGAAGTTGGCTTGTGTTGCACATTTCTTGGGATGAGGGCAGTAACGTGCATTAATGCAAGGCTTTGGTTGCAGTAACAAGTGGATGAAGAGGGGAATCCACAGTCAATCAGCATCCTCCACCAGGAATCAGAACACTATCTGAAGCTGCATGTGATCAATCTCTCAAATGTACTCCTAAGGCATCTGAATTTTCCTTTTAAATTTGATAACTGTAAGAAATTTTTACTTCAATATTTGACAACAGACTAATGGGTGTTCTTCTATAAGGGAGGTCTTTGCAGGCCACCCAACTGTACTCCTCCCCCGCCTAACAGAAAAAGCTTTCCCTTGTGATTTGAGTTTATTGTCCATACTGATCCTAATATCCTGCTGCTTACCTTTCACAGATAAAAACTCAAGTAAACTCAAGTCCACCAGCACAAGTTTTCAATTGCTTTTTCAACACCATCTGTCCCTATCACAGGAAAATTCACTCCCTTTCAAACTCGAGTTTTTAATTACTAAATATTTTGAAGAACTCTCTTCTGACAAGATAACTGCAAACCAGTTCCTCAGTAACCATGGGCACTTTCAGAAAACTTGAACGCTCCTCCAGCTCTCCCACTTGCTTCCCGTAAAAAAGCAGTATTTGGACTTATCATCTGGAGAAGTCTACAAAAGTGCTGAGAACAGTTTCTGTGTATTTTGACGCTCTATGAATCACCAAGAATGGAACATGAAGCCAAAAAACTGTGAAGCACGCACATGTACAAACAACAACTAAGACCTGGGAAGACCTATTTTAGACAAACCAAAATGTATCCTTGACATATCAGGAAGAGACCAACAGGAACTCACACATTATGCCACTTCCACATGAGACTATTTACATTTGTTTGGACCCACAAATCAATATGAACATCAGGAATTAATAAAGCCAGCAGTACGGAGCAGCTCTCCAGAGACCAGCCACATCTGTTCAGCTGTGCCAAGCTGCCAGCTGGAGAGAGTCCCAAAAGCCTTTACAGGGTCATCATGCACAGTAAAAGCTCATGCTTGGCTAAAATCTTCCAGCCTAGCAATAAAAAAAAAAAAAAGGTAATATGTATTCTGCTAATTACATTAAGTAATTGAGTCATATTTAGCTCTGTTAATTAGGATGCTTTATTTTAATGGCTCTAATAACCACAGTGTTTACATTCCTGTTTTGTTTTGGTATTGCAATCAAAATTTAGTTTAAAACAACATCATTTCATGACTAAAAAAAAAAAAAAAAGATGCTGCTAACAAATAATCTATTGGAAGTCCAAAGTAAGATACCCTAGATGAAGATGCACACAAGGGCATTTTATTTAAGTATAAATTGTAAGAATGTCCTTTCCCTATGACTGTTTGATTGGATCCTACCACAGGATGAAATATACCATAATGCAGATGACATCTGCTGCCGTCCCCACAACACCCCTTGCTGTCACATAAGACCTTACGGGGGGGCATAGAAGTTCTTGAAACAAAACACTATTTCTGCACCAACCATCTGCTGGCCTATATGGAAACTCTCCCTTGCAAACATCTCTAGATCTGAAGTACAGAATCATCCATACACAGCTAAAAATCCTTCAAACATACAGGTGTTGATGAGATATGCTGCAGCGACTTAAGTCCCACCACATACCTTCCTCCTGCTTTGAGGGTGCTTGCTCCTCATTGCCATTTTTGCTACTGAATTTCCAGTTCTTTTCTTTCTGCTGCTCTCTAAAGCTAACCCAAACGGTTGGTCAATGCTGCAGCTCTTCACAAGACCCACAGAGATGGTGCTTTTCCCAGGTTGAGATCAACCTGTTGAAATTAGTCCGAGCAACTCATGCCAACAATTGCTGCACAGTCTATTTTATTAAAAGCAGATCACTGCTTCCAAACTTAACTCTTAGCAGCAAGCTGCATTGCGGGTTGCTACTTATCCTCAGAGGCACAGAGTCTTCAAGGTTTTGTCGTTGCATAGATTCGAGGTTTTTGAATCTATGCAGTGTTTCAGAGGAGCATCATCAGTGCAGCCGCAGCACATGGAACCCGACCTATGAAGGCATCTGAAATTACAAGGCTCACATTCAATTACCAATTCAGCTCCTAACTTTATATTCCTTTAGGCAGAGCTCGTTATGCACATTACACCAAGTCATCCATCTGGGAATGCAGAAGTCATTTGCCTACCTCTGTAGTGTGTTGTGAAGTTTTTAAGATGAAGACATATTTCATCTTGTGGTGCTACATAAATAAGCAAAGTATTATAAACAATCATTTTTATCTGACTGGGGTTATGTCATATGGTTTGCTTTCTCTATGAAAGAAAACATGTACATAAAGTGCAACCAGATGCTGTTGGCAAGGAGTCCATTTAATATGGACTCATTTCTAAAAACATGATTACAGATGTGGCCTACATCCTGAACCCAATGTTTAAGGGAAAATTCTCTCTATATGTAATCATTTAACTTGTCTTCTATGTTTTCTCCAACTCTCTTACACAAAGTTTTTAGAGCTAGAACATTAAAACACCCTCACCTTTTCACAATTCCATCACAAAAACAATTCAAGTGTACCCTTACCTACAAAAGACTGAACATGCTGCTTAGGAAACACTGCTTTGTAGCAGTCCATTCCTGCATCAGCTGTGAAGAGAAACCTCTTAGGCGAGAGCTAAGCTTGGACTGAGCTTCTTCAATACCTACTTCCCTAGCACTGCCCCAACTCATGAGCTTATTTTGAGAAGTCCATAAACGGCTACTATAATTCTACTCACTGAAGTAGAAGAACAAAGAGGCTTCAATCAAATATTTGTAGCACTTTGAGTTAAACAGAAATTTATCTGATGCATAGCTAAGTTTTAGATCAATAATGACATATTTAAAATCTCTCAATAGAGCTCTTGGCAAGCTAACTCAAATTATATGACAAAAATTGGTGTGTTCCAGCATCCCATAGAGAATTAAGCAACTTTTTATGCTGATAAGAACACAATCAACAAAACTAATAGGAATAGTAATAAGTTCTGAGTTGAAAATCAGTAGATTTTCAGAAGAACTTGGATCTTCCACATGTACTGATTTATAAAATATTATCACCTTAGCTCACGGAAGTTTTATTCAAACTCATTCTCTTCTCTTCTCAAAACAGGAAATAAACAGGAAGCCTGACTGTATCATCCCACATGTAAAACCAAAGATTTGCACTGGTTTTGAAGTATTTAAGAACAACACTCTTTACAAACGCACTGCTGAGCTGGATCAGACAAGTTCATATTCATAAGAATACTGAATCCAGTGTTGAACAGAAATCTCTCTGTATAATCATTTTATTCTCACTCTACATTCATGTTCATACAAAACTAAATTAGTAAAAATCCCAAAGTGGTTTATAGTTACTGAGGTTTTTGTATTGGCGATGTATTTGTATGTAATTATAGAACTTGAAGTAAGGTTAAGTAACCACCAGTGGCATCACTTAAATTAACAACTGAAAAGAAAATAGTCCCTGTCCCCATATTACCTCTTGGTTGAACGTTTGAAAAATACAACTGTGTAACTCTTTCAGAAGGCACTGTCATTTATGAGCACCTGCATTCTTCACTAAAGCTCAAGTACTTGATTAACCTAGACCATTTTTTCCAAGAAGTGTATTTGAAAAGTCACATGAAATGATGAAAAAAGTTGGAGAATAAAATCAAAGTGGGGATAAGTTGGATTTTCACCGAGGAAACACAATGCAAGATGACATGAATGGAGCTTCAGTTTGAAAACTCTCCCAAGCAGGCAATTTGAAAGCATTTGCCTCTGAGCTCTTCCAGGGGAACTGGAGTGGGTATGCAGGTGGGCAGCACTGAAGATTACTTCCAGCAAACTTCAATGCTACCAACTCATTCAAAAAGAAGAGCCCACCCAGGTATGGGAACTTAATCACTGCTCATAACAGAAGCCTTTCTAACAAAGCTTCTTCAAACACAACAGAAAAACCTAACTGAGAGTATTTGTATCCGGTTCTGAAATCGACCTATGGGTGGGGGCTAGGAGAAACACATGAGGATGTGCTTGTCTGTGTATTTTCTTAAGAGAGAACACAAACAAATTGAACTGCTTAGAAACCCAACACCTCCAGGTGGATTCTGACCACACTGAAGTCAACAGCAAGATCCCTTTCATTTACTGGATGCCAACAGTTTCACACTATGGGCTGTCCCCAGCCAGCAGCTGTCACATTACTGAGGGCTTCAAGCATCCTAAATAGCAAAGGATAACACTGCAGCATTTGCACAGCTTATATTAAGAAGTTAATTAAAAAAATCTCACAGTCTGAGTCTTTCCATAGGTTAAGCCAACATGCAGATGGATTAATTAAATATTAGAGCAATCAAATAACAAACTGAGAACTAAATAGACTCGTGCCATTCTTAAAGAGCTGGGAGGACCCAGAGTTTGGATCTCGCTGAGGCGTGTGTAGGCACAGCAACATGAGGGGTCACTCATGGGGCACCCCAATTAGCCAGCCAAGGCTTGGGTTTGCCTCACTGTAAGGCTTCCACCATCAATAGATTTCTCCAGAAGGCAGCTCAGACCAAGGATGTGATTAAAGACACCAAACAGCTCCTGCCTTCCTCTGCCTTAGAGATAGAGTCAGGGGGTGCCCGGAGAGCTGGATGCCCCATTCCTGGAGGTATTAAGGCTGGATGTGTCTCTGGGCAGCCTAGTCTAGGGGTTGGCACCTTGCACGTAGCAGGGGGTTGAAACTAGTTCATCTTTTCAGCCCAGGCCATTCTACAATTCTACGGCAGTTCCAGACAAAGCTGAGGAGCCGCACGCACTGCAAACCCCACAAAGATCTTGAGGTGCTACAACACAGGCCTGGCATATTTGATGTGAGAGATGCAAAGACAAATTAGCAAGGTCCAGAACTGCACACTTCAGTAGGTCCACGCTCATTTGCTGAAAAAAAGCAAACCAAAGCAAACGAGATATCAGAACCTCACATGTGCTAAACACACAGCTCAGGAAAATGAGTTGCAATGTAACTGAGTAATGTAAGGATGTGAGCTGTAATATCCACTCTTTCAGTGAGTTACACAGCACGGTACCCCTCAGCCCACAGCTGCTTGCAGGTAACCAGGATTTTACATGCACCCATATTCATCCACCTGCAGGACTGACATGGATGTTCTGATACTTGCTACAGACAGAGCTCACTTTTACAAATGCTTTAATAATTTCAGCACTTCAGGGCAAACTTTTCTTCTCTCTTACGTAACACACATTGCTACAGTCCACAGAAATATTTCCAGAAGTTTATCCTCGGAGCAATATGCAGTTTTAACCTTTCTGTCATCTTCTTTTTTCATCAAGAATCTCTTTGTGTTCTACATACATACGGTACAAGGGAAAAGAAAAAAGGAACGGCTAAAAATGCTGCATTCATTGCATAGAACTATAATGCACTGCAGTTGTGTACTGCAAATGCTCATCTCAAATCTGTCAATGCACTATATTCACTATAACCCACTGTAATGGCTTTTGCTTTAGCAGAGAACTGCTTCTAACATGAGCACTAAGGAAAGAAGGTTAGAAAAAGAGTTCAGTTATGCAGCTGAACTGCATAACTGAGAAAAAGGTTGGATATTAAGAATAATTGGTCCTGCTGAATTTATGTGGTGTTTGAATCAAAAGGGCTTCCTGAGTAAGCCAGAATTCAGGGTAAATGCATACAGACAGGATACAGTGATGGCACGTATTGCCTAAACTGTCTGCACTTGGTCTTTCAGTTACTTCAAACATTCATGCTCTTTCAGTTTTAAACTCTGCTAAAAGCAAAATGAGCAACTGTCAATTAAAAAAAAAAAAAAAAGATGGAAAAACTAGCATCAGCCAAATCTAGCATTGTTTATTTCAACTATATAGAATCATTACGTCCGGTCCTTGGATCCTCTTTATTATACCCTCATTTCCCCTGACTGAAGAAACCTCTGTAGCAGAAAACCCTAAGGAGCCATAACTTAACAAAGACAGCATCCTAACTTGATACAAAGACTACATGAATGAAGCCAGTAATCTAAAAAAAAAAAAAAAAAAAAGAAAAAAAGAAAGAAAGAAAATTCCAGTGGACAAAATGAAAAACTACATTTGATAATAAATCTTTTTATGAGTTAGCTTAATACCCTTCCTCTTGGTACCGGAATGTAATGTTGTCTTCCTTGCCAAGAAGGAAAAAAAAAAAGAAAAAAAAAAAGAAAAACCCATAGAACAAGAACCACGAGGAAACAAAAATGAAATAAACATCAGATACACACTGCATTTTCAAAAAACATGGTACTGTTATTGTATGAGCTTACATGGAATGCAGTGACTGTGGTACAGTGGGGTGCTCGCACCACTTTCTCTCTGCACAAAAGGGCCAGGAGGCCCAAACCCAGAGGACAGTGCCTGAACCCAGGCACGAAGGCACTGCAGCTCTGATGTAAGTGAGAGGCAGAGGCACCACGCTCAGGACCTGTGCATTTAAACGGTGTCCAGTGTAACACTGAGCCTTTGGGTGATTCACAGCGAAAATTCAGGAAAATTCAGCCTCTCTCTTTTGATTCATCCCACAACGAAACCAGGTCGGCCAGCACGCTGACACAGCCAGGGCTGTTATTTTTAAACACAGCCACAGTCTATTTAGCTAAAGCATCTTTACTCTGACTGAGCCAGTATTACTTTGATAAGACTCCTTAAGTATCTGCACTGAACCCTGTGCATCACCCCAACCAAAAAAAGCACAAACTTCTGAAGATAACAAAGATAACACTACGTTGCGGTTAGGAGAGGGAACAGAAAATAAATAAGAAAAAAAGGCACAGGAAAAAGCGAGGACACCCCACTGAAGGACATGGAGCTATCTACAGGACGGCTGTGCACACTGTGAACGCGTATCATTCACCACCTGCAGAGACAAACTGGAACAATTTCAGTCAACTTCACAGCAAACAGCTTTCTGCTCTTTGGAAAGTCAGCATTAAATTTGTTAAAACAATTTCGGTGCCAAATTTGTTAGCAGTAACACTAGGTTTTCTTACACATCATTTAACTGCTGAAAACCTGGGCAGGAGAAGACAGCCAACGCTGTTTTGAAAAGCACATAAAGGGACCACAAGTTTTGATTGCGGGACATTTTGGGAGGCAGCTGAGCAGTGCTAAACCTGCCTATCTTCAGCTTTCCTCAACGCAATGATTACTTCTTCAAATATAAAGCTGTCTTACAACCACAAGTTCATTAGCAGAACCAAGCCCAACCCCTTTCTCTCCAAAAAGCACTTTGGTCTACAAATTGCAGGTGGTTAAACATATGAGACCGAGATACCTTGGTCTACTCGATGCAGTGAAGTTTTACTGTGGAGATATTTAGCCTCAGCTTGTTGTCAATAACCATGAGATTGAGCCAAAAAGTAAAACGAGCAATATTACATACTACTCAATAGGGAAACCCTTTTAATTTACAACAGAAAAATTAGCTATGGACTTCCATGCTGTACAGAAAGGCTGCAGATGAAGACAAGATTTAACAGAAAGCATCCCATCCCAAGCACTGAGCCCTTGTGCTGCCCGGGATCCTGCACTACACTAACACCTGCAGACCCACGCGATCAGTTGGTCCCTTTAACTCCAACAGCAAGCTGACTTCAAGGACTTAATGCAAAATGGGAAATACCTGAACTTGCAGGGACACCTTCCATCTGCCTGCACACACACATACTCTGTAACTCTCCCCCTCCTTGCAGGATTAAGGGTTAGGTGAGCACTGATACGTGCCTAACAGACACAACTGCATGATACAGTCTAAGGATAATAAAACAAGCAGACATGCTTCAATGCTTATTCTTATGTATTTGTCAGCTTTTTCACTCCTCCACACTCTGTGAACCAGTTACACTGGCAAGTCCTGCTTTGGTTATTCCCATCTTTCCTCTTTTCCTCCTCTACATGACACCTTCATTCTTCAAATCCAGCATCCAGGACAGGAAACTCCAAACTATCAGATAACAGGAATGGCTTTTGAAAACTTGGAAGGTTCTGACACATTTCTGAGCCTCTTAAGA
The DNA here is from genome assembly GCF_905368555.1 of Meleagris gallopavo. Taxonomy (NCBI): domain Eukaryota; kingdom Metazoa; phylum Chordata; class Aves; order Galliformes; family Phasianidae; genus Meleagris; species Meleagris gallopavo. The sequence goes on along the minus strand of NC_139411.1, from coordinate 25,073,177 downwards.
ACTGCCAAAACAAACAATGGACAAGGAGGTTTTAATTAAAATAATTTTGAAGTCTCTGTAGTTTTTCCAAAACGTTGCCTTCAACCCAAAGAGCATCCCTTCTAACAAGACCTTTTCCCTACAGATTCTGGGAGTAGTGGAGCTGCCACCTTGTATCCCAAAGTCTGGAGCCGTGGCTTCTTTCATTCTGAGCTGTCTACAAACAACATTTACACAGCTTTGTTTATTCTCTTAAATTGTTTTTGAAGAGACAGAGAGCATAAGCAAAAGTTTAGAAAGAAGGTGAAATAACCTTGGAGGAAGGACATTACCTTATACCACATCACCCATAACAGTCTCCCCAGCATAAGTATATGCCAGTAAGCATTCTTCAAGTTAACTAACAAACTGAAGAGTCATAAAAAAGAATTACTTGTATTACACATTTACACATTATAGCTGGTAATTCTGCAGCTTTCATTTCATCTTTGAACCATCAGTTATACTGACAAATAACAGCAGCAGCAGCGCATTATTACACACGGAGTAAACAAATGACCTTTATCTAACTTTATTAAGGTAATAAAGGACAGATTATTTTTTTTTTTCTTTTTAAGAAACTTCCTTCAAAGGGAGTTTTATAGCTTACCACCAGCAGGGTGTGGATTGAAGCTAAAAACTTTGAAATGGGTCCCTGTGAAATCTGAAACCAAAATACAGCAAAGGTCACCCTTCTGTGCAGAACCAGCCCGTCTCTGTGCACGCTATAAGCAAAGCTCTGTTAGCTGAGCCTCGCCAACAGCCCAACTCAACTCACCCCCTGGGAACAGCAGCAACATCAGGTTTGCCATACAAAGATACATTTACTGCCTTACAATACCTGTTACTATACACTTGCAGCATGTTTGATAGCAGTCAGGCTCTCCCGTTACATGGCATACCTCAAGCTATTTTTTTCTTGTTAAAAACTAACCCAGGTTATAAATATGACTCTGTTATTCTTACTCCCAACTTGAGCTAATTCATTTTGGTCACAATTACACAGACAGTAGAGAGCCTTATGCAGAGTATTATCCAACCTTAATATGAAAGGAAGCAATATAACTGAATTATTATTTTTTTAAACACTAAAGGAGACTATTTCAACAAGGAAACACGGTGAATTTTTCCCATCAGAGAGATACGATCACCAAATCCTAATCTGGAGACAACCAGACTGCTACACTCTGTCTTCAGGGCACCAATAAGAGTCCTTTCCTCTGGAAAGGTTTATGCCCATGTTTTTGCCCACAGGTATGTAGGGGCAGTCCCATTTCAAGCTGTGGGTCCTCACCTGGGTCTGGGTGAGCTGAGCAGATGGGGTTGCAGCAGCTCCCACCTCTGCCCCCGAGCACTGAGCTCTCTGAGCGCTCCCTTCCCTTGGCTCGGGTCGCATCGCGTGCGCCTGCCAACTGAGGGAAGATCTGGCATCCTTTGCAGCACAAAGATTTCACAAGGCGTAGGACTGAGAGGCTGACTGCCCTTGCTGGAGGGCACAGTTCTGGCAGACAACATCACAGCACACCGCACACACTCCATGTGGCCACTGGAGGTGGAGATGGCATCTTGATCCAGGCACTCAGAGATTCTCAGGCTTAAGGCATGGTTGAGAAGAACTGAGCAGCCTTAGCCATTTAGCCTTATGGAGGATTTGCCTTAGGACATGCAAAGTTACAAGCACTGTTGTTTAAAAACAGCTAAGTTGAAGAAGCGCACACCAGGAGGAGAGCAAGCACACACACCAGCACCTGAAGAGGAAGCAGCACTGCAAATATCCCCCAAGTCCTTGGCTCACAGGGAAACATCTGACACAGACAGGGAACCCCCTCTGCTGCCATAGGGTGACTTCTCCAGGCACCTCTGGCGTTTTACAGCTTAAATGTTTTATACAGCTAAAGCACATTGTCTAGAGTTCACATTTCAACTTGGAAGCTCCCTGGATTCATTTCAAGACGTATAAATTTTTTTTATAAACTAACCTGGTTTTGAGCACAGAGCTCACTCATTCTAGCACTGTACAGATGCATTCAATCTCTTAGCACACTGCAAGATTATTTAAACAAAGTTTGAAAGGGAGAAGTAAAGGAGGAGGAAAATCCAACTGCCAGACTGCTGGGACTGTTGGTTTTCTTTGCGCTGGATTGTTGACTTCTTTTTTAATTAAAGATCTTTTGCTCAGTACTAGACCCCTGATTTTGATTAGTTCAACAACAAACAAGCCAACCCTATAACATGAGCTGTGCTGGCTGTGGGCTTACTTTGCTTTAGAAATCACTGCGCTACCTACCACTGAAACATGCCTCACAACTTCCTTTCTCTTCCTCAGCCACTCGGGGTTAAGCCTTCGCAATGAAAATATTTATGAAAATTTTATTGAAAGATCCACCTCAGACACTTTGCCTTAGAAGATGGAGTGTTCCATTCCAAGCCATGCACAGTGAGTGGGGTCTGCCGGGTGCCCCAGCTGTGTCCCTGAAGTCCTCAGCCACTTAACACTGAGCACGCACGTGTCCCTGAATGCCAAGCCAGCTACACAGCTCTGAATATTCAAATTATAACAATCAGCATGCCTACAAGAAATCTAATTTGTATTCACTATTACGTCCATTCATGGGAATGGAAAAACAAAACCCCAAACAATCATGTATACGCAGATTCTTTTGTAACTTTTCTTTTTCTTTTTAGGAATAAGTAAACTATGAAGCCCCTGGAATGAAAATGCACAGTTTGCCCTAGGAGAAAGCTTCCATTTAGTGAATGAGTTGTAGATCATAAACATCTCAGCTTTCTGCCTTCTTGCCCAGCAGTTGTGCCAGAAAAAAAAATTGTTTTGAATCTCTTGAAGAAGAGTTTTGCCTTTGTATATACCTTTAGACAAGCATGCATTTAAAGCAAGCTGCCATTCAAAGCAAAAATTCCATAGGCTAACCATGAACATTACAAAGACTTAAGACTCCTGAAATGAATATTTAGCTCAATACTTCATATGCAATAAAGATCTGAAACATGATGATGAGCCTGTGGGCACTGCCACAATTTGATCATGATAAGAGAAATACTTGACTAGTTATTCATTTATTATGGCAGAAATACTATATCACAAGGGCTAATGTTGTGTTCAGTTAACAAAGGAGTGACAGCTATTAATCTGATACACAAACCAGCTTCTTGCACCCTAAATTTCACATACACCATAGAAACTGCAAATAAATACATCTGGAAAAAAAAAAAAGATTCATGAGAGAATACGTAATTTTTCCTTCTTCAGAGTACTATATCATGAAATTTCAAAGAGAAATTTGAATGTTCTAGCAATTAGACACTTTGGTTTGGAGCGTAAATGTAGCAGTTGTCCTGCACATAACGTTTGGTGTATTGAAAGTACACCAACAAACTGGCTTAAATCACGTCTCACTCCTGTTTTAGAATTGTTCAGGATTCTGGAGAAGTGACAATGCAATTCTCATGGAAATGGCTGTGCATTTGTGCTGGAAAAAACCACAGGCTGTCACCGTATCACCAATGGTGTGTCACTGCTCAGCTCCACGTAGAATTAGATGCACCACCTGGTATCATCCACTTTTTCCACCTCTGAAGTCTATTTCCAATTTCATATTTCAGCTTATTTTTTTCCATATTTTTTGCTTCCAGGCTGAAGGTTGCCTCTGCAAAGCATCTGCTAGATGTACAGCATCTGAGACAAAACACTCCTACACTTCCTGACATGAGGGCTCACGAGTATGCTTTCCAATGCTATAGTTTAATTTTCATGTTTAAATCCAGGATATTTTCTTTGGAATGCACTATCTAACTTTCAAATACTTGACTCTGTGACCTTAATGAATCTTTAAGCATAGAGTTTTTTGTTTATAAAGACTAAAACATGGGTGAGTCGTTGCTGTTCGTTCCTGAGGCATGCACCTGAACTGGGCACTTTCTGAAAGGCTGGGGCATCAACTCCTGGCCTCAAAGGCAGCCTGCAGGCTGTCCTCACCCAGTCTGTGTTTAGGTGAGAGCAAAGCAGGAGGCTGGCCAACAGACTTCACCCAAAGACTTGGACCTGTGATTGTCTTTTGCTTGGGATCTGCAGGGGAACTGGGCAAGTGCTGAGACAGGAGCTGAGACCAATCCCAGCAGCAGGAAAAGAACTGGAGGAAGTGAAAGCCCCCAGCACACGTCTTCACAGGAGACATTGTGATTCCCATTGATCTAAAATTTGTGTATTTCAGCCACACAGTCAACCTCAGCCCCAAATGGTTTCTACAGGGTTAGGTCAAGGCTTCTAGAACTGACAAAACAAAAGCCTTTCTTCACCCTAAGTGAGTCTATGTTTGGAGGGGAAAATATAAATATTTTGAGTTCTATTTTGTCTTTATTGTTTTTAATGCATTAGCACAAGTAAAGAGAACTTTATCCAATAAGCAAGGCCTTCTGTTTTGCCCTGTATTTACCATCCAGCACAGGAAGACTTTGGTGGTGCCATGCATCTTGCAGTCAGACCTGACGCTGACCACAAGCCTGCAAACACACGAAGATGCAGATCTGGTGGACTTTTGAAGAATGTCACGCTCAGTGTAATAGCCACAGGTGACGTGCGTAACTTTACCTATTTTCTACAAAAATAATACTACTAATAGGTGTATTGCTCTCCTAGGCAACCTGCTCCTAGTGGCCACGCTTGAGCAGATGACCTCTAAAGGTCCCTTCTAACCTAAACGATCCTATGATTCTGTGATAACACAATTAAGCATATGCAACAATAAAAAGAGCCTTAAGATGATTTACTGCACGTGTAGATTAAGATAACAAACATAAGTTTTCATAGTAATTTAACAGAACCCTCTCGCTTTGGCCAACACCGTCCAGCATTCAGCTGAAGCTCCAGCCACAACCACCACGCTGTGCTTAGGACTCATGCAAGGCAGCACAGTGACAGGAAGAAAAACAGCAAGCTGCAACCTGACAGCTGCTTAAATGCAATACCTCAGCTGGAGAAGTACCTTCAGTGCACGTTGACTGCAAAAGGGGAAGGGCATTCCACCAATTGCTCACTGCTGCAGGTCAAGCGAAGGCAAAGTGAGGAGCTATGGAGCTGCTTGCCCATTTACTGACCTTGCCCTCAGCCTCTTGCTCACCCAGAAGCTCCCTGCTGCTCTGAAGTCCCTAGGAATTTAACATGTTAAACAATACAAAGCAAGAGAAGAGTTTCTCCCCAGCCAAGATCAGAATAGGTGGAAGACTGGAACAGTGAATGAGACTACTATAATGGTGCCTTAATTAGCTCTTCGTTCCAGCTGATTGCATCCCTGTAAAGCAGAGTTTACATTACTAACATTTGAATGACATTAAATATAATAACGAATCTTACACGTTCCCAGAGTCTTGGCAAAGCAGTTGCCTACATCACATAGACTGAACTGTGAAGATGCAGGGTAAAACCAAACAAAGGAAAACACCACCACCCTCAAATTAAGGGGCCTTCTTACAGAAGATTTTTAAAGAATCCCAAGGAAATCTCAACTTCTTCACAAAATATTTTCCACTCTACTGATTATTTTAAGTGACAAACATCCCCACTTAGTCTAGGTTAAAAGAAAGCTATAACTGAAGACACTTTCATATCTGATTTCATACCAAATTTACTGATGCAATTCAAAATTGATTTGGCTTAATATTAAACAAGAACTATCCACCATTCAACTACATTTGTGATGACTTTAAAAGAAAGATCTCAAATTCTCATTTGTGCAAGGAAAAGAAATCACTGTGCATCACAGAAGTGCTTCCCCATGCCAGTGGCCTCAAAGTTAATACAGGAAATAAATCTGCTTGCCTCTAACTTGAACATGAACATGTTCCCTACGATTCAAGAAGCTTTTAATCCATCTTCACATACCAAGAAAATGCTGCATGAAGATACTACCTGCTGAGAACCACCACCAAAAGCAGCACTACCACTTCTTTTCCCAATACGACAACCAGCATTTCAGAGCAGAGCTTGCAGAGAAGCCTGTGATGTAACAGCAAGCAATGCCACCAAATAATATAGATTGCATTCTTCTGAGTCAATACCAAAATACCGACCTACTCCACTTTTGAAACAACGACACTAAGAGATTGCAAAATTGACTTACAAGAGAAATAACAGCTTGACGTTGCTATGGTCACTACACTTACAGGATATTTCTTAAAGAAACAGGTTTTTTTCTCCTGTTTAAGCTAGCAAAGGCAACTTTGTGTATCAGCTCAAGGTCACACAGGTTGTTCCCTATGCCAATTTTTTTTAAGCACTCTAATTCCAATGCCATCCCTGTGAAGCAGGCTGAGAAGGATGCTTGCTGCAGGTCTCACCTGCAGCAAGAATCGTAACAAGGCGGCCCCACGCTCACCTCCAGCACCACATGCAATGGAAATGAGCCCAGCAGAGACAGGATCCAGCCACTCCATCCCACCCCATCAGTGAGTCCACACTACTTGCCTGGCCCCATTGGTTTCCAGCCACTCCACAAGCACTGCAGATGCATAGCCCCCCACATCATCCTTTTCTTAAATAGGATTGACACAGCTGGTCTTCTTGGGCAAAAGTGGAAGATAATAAGTGATTTAGCCAAGGCATCACTGCACTCCCAGAGATCCTGGAGCACAGCAGCACTCCATCTATTGGCCAAGAATGAAGAACTGCTCAGCCATCAGTGCAGGCACTGATCCCGAGATGGAAAACCCTCAGCCTCTCCCTGCTTCAGGTTTCGCATTCCCCCAGTGAAAACTAAATATCAGCAATGCCTTATTCTAAAAAAAAACACGAAATCCTGAGAACCTGAGAACGCAAGGGCCTGCAAAGCTAAAACGGGTATCCGCTAGTAGTGAGTGTGCACAGAGTTCAGGAGCTCAAACACTCCTTACTCACAGAGCACCCACCAACCCTACAAGGGAATAGGGCGGACCCTGGACTCCTGGCCGTCCCCATACACCAGGCCCAGAGCAGGAGGCACCTGAACAACCCAAAATCTCCTCAATCTCAGCAAAGCCTGGAGTCTGGGGTCACATTTATCAACTTCGCTCCTCTGGTACCAAAGCCGATTGCAGCAACAGCTTATCCTGCTCGAGAATCATCCAGCAAATCCAAACATGGAGTCTTTTATAACCTTCTGGCAATCATTTTTTGCTATTTATTTTACCTATTGATTTTATAACTCAGCTCCCCCCACCGATGAGCTCCACCCAGCTGAGGCACAACCTACACTCTTCCCTCTGCTTAGGACCACATCACCACCCTCTGCGTGCTCTGGTGGGCACAAAGCAGCAGACTGGGGCTCAACCCACCTGTAACGTACAGATGCTGAGCAGAGCCACACTGCAGTCACACCGGCTGGTAACGCAGATGCTGCCAATTTGTTGGACTGAGACGAGCTCCAATTCATAGACGCACTTATCAAACTCACTCTGAATTTTTATATAAGAGAAGAAAACAGTCTGCAAACTCAAAAATTGGGAGCAAACTCCTCAAGGCCCCTTGCAACCCTCCTCACTGAAGTTAAAGGCATAAATACCCAATTTTCTCCTAATGTACGCAGACATACAGCACCGCAGGACACGGAGCAGATCCCAAAGCTGCAGGAGCAGAGTGCGGAGAAGAGGAGGGCCAGATGTTGGCCACAACTGCAGGGGTGCTGCCGGTGAGCAGCACCGTGCCAAGACTGCGCGTGCTTGGGAATGGGATCCTTGGCAAACGGCAAAGGTGGAGCCGAAAGCGACGGAACATTTCTAAAGCCCAGCCCTCGTGGAAGATATAAATTATAAGCCGTTTTCTGAGCCTCGCATGGGCTGCCGCGTCTCGTGATAGCGCCAAGCCGCCCCATCGTTACAATCGCTTCCAACACCGCCCTGCATTTGCGATTTCTGCACATAGGCGCGCGCTATTTCAGATCGGCGCTGAGGCAAAAAGACAGCATTGCAGCACACGGAGAGCCCGCGGGCGGCAGCGCGGCCCCGCACAGCCCCCCCCGACCACGGGGCGCCGCACCCGGGGAGGGATGGAGAGATCCCCGGCTCTCGGCGCGGAGCTTCGGGCAGCGCGGACGGGAAACGGCGCAACTCCGCAGCGATCGAGCCGGGCGGCTCCGCGGCGTTACGGCGGTCGAGTCACCGCTCGCACGGGGTTAACGGGGCAGAGCCGGGCCGCGCGGTGCTCCCGGTGCGCGCAACGCAGCCCCGCAGCCTTTGTGCGCCCGCAGCCGGGATGCGCGCACACACAAACACACACACACGCATGCACGCACACACACAAACACACGCGTGCACACACACACTTCCACGCTCAGCACGCCGGGCTGCGCGGCCGCAAACTTCACCCCCCAGAAGCGGCGGGGGGAGCGGACATCTTGGGGCAGCCCCGCACCGCCTCCCCCCACTCTCTGCTGAGCCGGGAGACATTTTACCGAGCCCCCACCCCGGCGGCTAGGCTCCCGCTTTCCCCTCCCCACCCCGAAAGGCAGCGGAGCCGCGCGGCGTTACCTCGGAGCCCCGCGCCTCACTCCATCCCTCCGGCAGCGGCGGGCGCGGGAGCCCAGCACCGCGGCGGGCGGGGAGGGGAGGAGGGGAGGGCCGGGGGCAGGAGGGGGCGGAACGATGTGGCAGGAAGGGACACCTGGGCTCCTCCCCTCCGCTGCTATCTGCCCGCGGCCGTGCCCTGCCCCCAGTACCGCTCGGCCAAGTTTGAGGGGCCGCGAGAAGCAGGAGAGGGGGGGAGGAAAGGAAAAAAAAAAAAAAAAAAAAAAAAAAAAAAAAGAGGAGGAGGAGGTGGTTCTGCCGAGGCCCCGCCCGCCGCCCTCCATTGTTGCTCCCGCCACTCTCACTGCCGATGGAGCGGAGTGGGACTCGCGGTGGGGGGAGCAGCACGGGGGAGGCACAGGGAAAGGCTCCCAGGAGGAAAGGAGGCAGGGTGTGTGTGTATGTGTGCAGAAAATGCAAAGAGGCTGCTTTTGGCCAGCTCTGTTCTCCGTTTTGTGCTGCCGCGGAGCATTCTGTGGTCGCAACGCTCTGCGGCTGCTGTCGGCTCCGTGCTGCTCTGCACCCGAAGTCGAAGTCGGGTTCGAGGTTTGCTGGGCAGCATCCGGGCGGTGCTCGGCAGCCGTGAGGACGTACAGAACCACTGGGTGTTATATGCCTTTACATACAAAAAGAAAAGTCTGTGATGATATTTTTAACTAATTTTAAGGCTCAAAAGTTGCCTAAAACGTGCTTGAAAGCCTTAAGAGTTCCATTTGTGACCAGATGTAACTCGCGTAGCTCAGCTTTGAGATGTTTCAGGGCAAACCTCATAACTCAGGGATCTGCTGACTATAGTGATAGCATGAGAGGAAACGGTCGAGTTGTGCCAGGGAGGCCCAGGTTGGATATTGAGAAAAGTTTCTTCTCCAAAAGAGCAATGAGGTACTGGCACAGGCTGCCCAGGGAGGGGGGGAGTCATCATCCCCAGAGGTATTCAGCCATGGAGATGTGGCACCGAGGGACGTGGTTAGTGGGCATGGGGGGGTAGGGTGGGGTTGGACTTGGTGATCTTAGTGGCCTTTTCCAACGTTAGTGATTCTATGATTCAAAGAGCTGCTGGGGGTCATTTCTGATGATGATGATGCACCACATCCCTGAGATGCCGGTCCCTCTGCAGAAGGCCTTGGAGACAAAATGTCCGCAGGCACCGCGCTGTGCAGCCCAGGGTGCTTTAATTTGCAAATTGATAGCCAACGCTCAGACGGCCCCACCTGGCTGGAGCAGTACGTTGGGAGCCTGTAGGTGCTGGCCAGTGATAACAGATGCTGCTCCAGGTCGTCCCTTTATTTAATGCAGGATCTCTAACTATCTGGTGCTTGTAGGGAATGAAAATTCCCTTGGGTACAGGAAGAGCAAGTGCGCTGGCACACCTATAACTGTGTGTGGAGTGCACTGGGAAGGATGGAGCAGATGGCTTCCTCATTCATATTTATTCAGTATAGCACTTATGGAAATAGCAGGGCTGTTCCTTGCATGTTTACCCCCACTTTTTTATTTCCTTTTAGGAAAAAAAAATACAGCTGTGTCATGTTTTGATAAACTTTCAACCTGAAAAAAGCCAAGAAATACCACCATTTAGCTGTGGTTTGGAAAGTGAAGGCAGTAGTACAGGGAAGTCCTTGGGTCAGGAATTCCCTTGGCTCCTGCTCTCTGCTCTCGGCACTCAGTCAGCCAGTGGACAGCCCTGGCATGGGGACAATGGGACAGGAACTGGCTGCTGACACATTTCAGCTGGAAATCACAGGAGAGTTGGCAACATCCAGTGGGGATACTGGGAATGGAAAAATATCACTGCTTTTGAGTTGAAGTTTATTAAGTCATTACAGGATGTGGAAGCAGGGGACAGACCTGGTGTCTGGGGAGGTTGGTTTGAATGCTAAGGTGCTGCATGACACTGATCACACACCTGGGAATTTGAATTTCAGAGGCACCGGTGCTTATCCCAGCAGAATGCTTTCAGACATGTAAAGATGCATTCTTATGTGTTTACTGTAGGACAAGTTTTCTTCTCCTGGGCATGTGGATGAGCTTCACTATTACTTTAGTCCTGAAAAGGTTATGGAGATGACAAATCCTTATGATTCAGTCCATAATTGGCTCACAAGCAGGACCAAGAAGAAGCTTTCCTGCATGGGAGAGCCTTTTCCCTTTAGTTCTGGAGGCTTATTTCCCTCCTTGGAGCGGTGCTTGGCCATGCCATGAGGCATGGCTGTGCTGCAGCCTGCAGGGTGAGGCAGTGCAGGGATTGCTGCCATGAGCCCTGGGTGCTGCTACAGGAAGCCATGCTGCAGGGCAACGGCTAGATAGTGTGGTAACAGCCAGGATGAATCTGCTGGGTCAGACCTTAATGAGTAAAACCAAATCCATAGTAAGCTACAGTAGCATTGCATTTTTGGAGCGTGGGTCTTTGGGAAGAACTAGTGCTCTGTTACTCTGTCTGGGCTTCGTGCTGTTGCTCCCTGTTTGCAGTATCAACAAACCCTTTCTTTCTGCACTTTTCTTGCATTCAGCTAAATAATCCCCCAAAAAGCAACCAACAGATTACAAACAGCAGATAAAGTGCTTCCTTTTTGGGTGTCTGATCCCACAGACATGCTTTGCCACTTGCACGGTGCCACAGCCTTCTCGCCCTCTGAAAAGCCATGTGTCTAATCAGGCGACCTTGCAGAGCTACTCATTAGAAACTTGGCCAAACCACAAACATTTGTTTCCTTGCTTTATGCCAAACTCTGAGAAAGAAGGAAGGAGTGGCACGGAGCTCATGTTAATGAGTTCTTCATTCCCCACAGAGAGATAATCAGAGCACTGCGCCGAGATTCATCAACATTTTTTATTAGCACTTTAATGGCCTACATCTTTTTTTTTTTTCTTTTTTTCATTTTTAAGGAGTTCCTTCAGCTAAGAGCTAGATAATTCCTCCTGCAGCTGTGCTTTAGGAAGCAGCTCAGGGGATGTGCATGCCAAATTACTTTAGCTCTAGTTAAATATATATACACATATACACCACAAGATTTCCTGGGTGCCTCCTTTTTCAATCAAGGGCATTATGCCCTCAATCCATCTCTTCTGGGTCGCATGGAGTTTGGGCTTTCTTTCATGATCTTTGGAGTTCGTATCTTTCATAAGACTCGAGGCAGTTTGTAGCTCCTAAAGTTGGGGCAGTGTCCCTCCTCCCATAGCAAACTGTGGTGGCCAGCAGCAAGGGCAGCTGTGCTGGGGTCCCTTAGGTTGGAAAGAGAGAGAGCTGCTGCCTTTATGCTGTCACTTAGGATGACTGTTGGCTGGAAACATCGCTACAGTTTCTTCCCATGCCTCCCCCACTCCCCAGTGGCCAGGTTTCCTTCTGGTCTTCTGGAGAGGGCTGTGAGAATATATACATTAAAGACAGACGGGCAGTGAAATGCTGCGGGATAGCTGGGGTTATGAGAGTATTATAAAGGAATACTCTGTACTTTTTCCTGAATCGAACCCCAAGTGTTTCCTGTCAGACCTCAGCACAATGGGACTCAAGTGTCCAGTTCATTACATTCACATTTCCTCCAAAGCGCAGCCTCTTTCCTTTAAATGCAGAGGACAGGAAGGAATGCTCTCTGCCTCCTACTTGTGTCTCTCCACTGACTTTGTCTCGTTGGAAAGGGGCTTTGAGGCATTCAGCATTCACTGCCATCAGTTGGTTGCCTCCCTTCAATCCATACTGCCTTGGGATCTGAGAGGTATAAATATGGAAGGATCCTGCTGAAATCAAAGAGAGCTTCACTGGGAGAACATTGGCAAGAATGAAGCAAAATGAGATCCGTAGGGAATAAAATGCTAGTGCTGGGGGGAAAAAAATCAAGATTCACAGCACCAGTCCAGAAGAATAGTAGCTGATATCATATTAAAAAAAAACATAGTTCTCATTTCCTCCTTATCGCTGTAGGACAGGAAAGAACATCCTGCTCTTTTAATATGAGCAAAATACAAGTTATTTTTGGAAGAAAAAAATCATGCTCAGAGCACATTTTTCAAAAGACATCTCTAATCTGTGATTCTGATGATGCACGTGGAGCAAAGCACATCCTTCTGCATCCAGAAACCCAGCTGTATCACCTCAGCACCATCTGCACTCAGGTGTCTGTTGGTTGAACAGGGGTTGCAGTGCTGTGCCCAGAAGCCACCTCCAAGGGGTGATGGGGGCAATGGTGGAGAGCTCAGCTCAGGTATTGGGTCATTCATGGTGAGCTCTACAGGGGGCTTCTGTGATGGATTCCAGGCCAGGCTTCCACTTCTTTGTTATCTCCAAATGTAGGACAAAGCTCACACCCTCAGTCTTTCTGCACTGGACTTCTTGTGCTAAGCACTGACCGACAGAGTTGTGTGTGCTCTCATCTCCTGGACTGAAGTTTGGAAGTTTAGAGCATAAAGTCGAACTCAGGGCCTTTGGAGTGGGCCATTGCTTATTTTGTTTGATGGATTGCTTGAAAAGACATCACAGAGATGAAATCAGACTCAGATTTGTTAATGTGAATAAACAATTTATGAATTATGTTCAATTCTGATTCTGTGTAGGTGGCTGTTAATCCCAATGTCTCTTTTGAAGTAAGTAAGAGTGAAGAATATATGTTAGCACCATCTCTAATGATAAGGATAAACAAATTGTTAATCATTTATCAGTGCCAGATTAACAGACTCCAAATGTACTATAAAAAGAGCTCTAGTTTCACTTCAAAAATCATTAATTGAGTGTAAGATTTTAGCTCCTCTCCACGTGAAGGGCCCCAAATACCTAAGCAGGCTCTGGGGAATGACCTCATCTATAGTTTCTGAGCATGTTCCTGGGGATACTAATGCTAGGAACAGACTGCTTGTCAGTGATGAAACCCTGGGGTGCACAGCAGGCGTGTCCATGGGACAGCCCAGACCCCAGTGGGCAGCATAGGTCAGCAGCAGACCAGTCGAGCATCCTGGCACTCGCCCATGATGTGCTGCAGCCCCTGAGAGCACACTGAAAAAATCCATCCGGAGCTATTCCTATGAAGTCAGTGGATTACTCATGCACTTAAAGCAGTGATTTCCCTAGCGGGACAAATTGTGTTCCACGGTTTTCATCCGCAAGGACGTGAGGTTGTTTCTGCTGAGCGTCTCAGCTTGTTCTCAGACAGGAAGCGGAGCGGGGCAGCGCGGACCCACAGTCAGCTCTGTGCAAACAGGCGGTGGAAACTCCCAACAAATCCACCACAGAGGTATGTGGATGGTTGCGAGGGGAAAACCCGCGCTTGTCTTTGCCCGGCAAATCCGGATAATTTTGCAGAACGTGTTTTAACCAGCTCCACGTCTGGCTCGTTCCCTGCTGCTGGCCCACAGTGAACTGCAACGTCAGGGGTTTTGACCGGGGTGCCTGAACTCTCTGGGACTCTGCAGGGAAAGACAAATGGATCTGTACAGCAGGCTTGCATGTCACCGCCGTTCCCCTAAGGGAGATAAGGCATCTGCAGGGGAGGAAAAGCACAAATCCCCCTTAACAACAGTAATAAATAATTCTATGTACAATCACTTATGTACTAGAGAATAACATACAGTCACTTATACGCTAGAAAATAGAGCACAGATCCATTATCTAAGAGAGGTACTAAATCTGTGTAAATGTACAGCAGAAGAGGAAACTCAAACCACCGTGCGGAAAACAGACCTTGGATTGTCTCAAGATAGATGGTGGAAAGACACCAAACATCAACAGAGTTCCCCAGAGTGGGAGATACATCAGTGCAAATTGAGTATCTGGTCCCCTGGAGTTCTGCAAATCATCAAAAAAGACATTAATGTCATTAGTAAAAGCAACAAACGTGCCTATACTTATTACTTATTTGTAATAAGATTTGGCTAATGTATAATTAGCAGGCTTCAGAAGTCTTAAATGACCTCTGAGATTAGTTTCTCTGTCACATTGAAGTTCACCAGAAAATTCCCATTGTTTCAATGGAGCTGCAGCTTCCCTGTCAGCTCCTACACCCTCTTCTGGACTGACATTAGCATATGCAAAACATCACATAAATCCATGAGAACTGTGTGTATATATACATAAACATGCATCAATTTTGTTTGATTATTTACTGTATGAGGATAGTCTTTGATCAGGAGATTTCCCAAGAGGCAATAGCACTCTTCTGCCAAGCAGGACAGAGAGCTATGCTACGGATTTGTGATGTGTACACACAGGATTACCCATCAGCTGGCTTGAACACATCCAGTTGTGCATGGCTGATGGAGCTGGCTCACTGTCCTTGTGCTGTAATGCTTTTGTCCACATTTGAGCACATCTGTAATATTATTTAAACACAAGCCTAACTAGGGATGCACACATCCCAAGAGATGGTGCATTGGGATGGGCACATCCTCGTGGACCTGCTGGACTGGCTTCCTGACTTGGATCCTCAGCTCAGAAAGATGAATTGAGTGACACCAAAAGGCTCTGTACAAGACTGCAGTTTGAGTTACTGCTCCTCAGAAGGCTCTCAGGATTTCAGTCTTTGGTAGGCTTGGATGTGCTTGTTGGGAAAACAGTACCTGAAAGTTCAGATGATACTAAAGCAGATGAGGATGGTAGTGCTGGAGCTGGCCTTCTGTCAAACCCTCTACATCCTCATCCAGCATCCTGCCTGATGTTCAGCTGTGAAACCAGCTCCAGATCTGCAGCTCTGCTCTGTGTTCTACAAGCTTGAGTCTTTTCAAAGCTGTTGAATGCATGCACAAGAACTATCTGTTTCACTTCCTTTGCACCACCAGAGGTGTGATTAGGCTGGTCTGGCACCAAGAGAATGAGGTTGGGGGCTTTCTGAGCACCAGATGATGCCTTCACCCTCCGGGAGTGCCTTGGCTGCCTGGGGCTGGGGGTGCAGCTACTGTGCAGAAGGCTTGGTCTTGGTCACCTTTGTGCCATGCTCTGGAGCTAGAGGAGCTCAGGGCAGCTTCAACTGCTCTGCTTGTCTTAGAAACTGTTCAAATAACATTTTTTCCAGTTTGGAGTTGATGCAGAATTTGTTTCATGATCCATCTTCTGTTGCTGGCAGCAGAGTTGTGCCTCTGATGCTGTCAGAAAGCTACTCCTGCTCCACAGGACGTGCAGCTGGGACATTGCCTCCCCATTCTGGGGACAGCGCTGGGGCAGCTGCAGGCTGGGCCTGGGGGGGAATCCTCCCCGTCCTTTGAGAGAACAATGTGGTCCCTTCACTGATGATGTTGTTATCAGCAGTTCAAAACAAGATAGCAAAAATACTTTCCATGCTGTGCAACTGGCTTCCTAGATCCAGCTACAGAAATGATGCTGGTGTTGTCAAGGGTTATCGGTGAAATTTCTAATGCTAATGAAAAGATAACACAGTGTTAAAAAAAAAAAAAGGGTAGATTCTTGAAGTGAGATTGTATTTCTGTCTCTGCTGTAAACTTTGTGTATGAACACAAGCAGGTTTTCAAGAGGAAACGCTTTCACTGAATTTGCATCTTCAAGCAAATAAGGCCAAGCTTTCAGATGTAGGAATTTCCTTTCAAATCGGAATGCAGCAGGTATTGCCATAATTCACAACCTGGGTGTTCTTTTTCCCAAGCCCAGACTAAAGTGTCCTGAACCTCTGATGACTCCAGTTGGATCTGACACTGTATTTCTGCTGCAAAGTCTGCTGCCTGGCAGGCAGCACCAGCTGTGCTTGCAGAACTCTGTGTGGATCTTGCATTTCTCTCAGACAAAGTCAAACTGTTGATTCGAGACTGATGAACTGCTGTGAATACTCTGCTTTATCAGAGGAAATAGTTGGAGGCTGAAGTCTTGGTCCCTGACAAGTCTTTGCGAGGATATTAGCATGTCTTGCCAAGATCTAGTAATTCCCTCGCAGCCAATGCAACATTCCTCAGAGGCCATAAGGCAAGATGGGAAAGGGGATCATGTGGCTCTGTATAGGCTTAGTTAGCTACTACCCAGAAACAGATACATCTGATGGAACAAAACCCACCGCACGTTGGTGGATCCATTAGAAGCATCTCTCTTCCAAATGTCTAGTCTAAGAAAGAACAGGATGTATTTCTGAATGCTGACCATACAATTTGATATACTGAGCAAAACAAACAGTGTGGAAGTCAGGGTATAATAAAAGGGAATTGGGGAAGAGGGTGTATTGAACAGCTATTACTAGCTTTTGTTTACCCGCTCTCTGGTGAGACCAGAGTGTCAAGAGAAGAAAAACAGAGAAATACTAAACCTGATCCCTGTATGTAACAGTTCATGCAAAACTCTGCCTTCTGGGGGCTCCCTATGGTAGGTTAAACCTGACTTTCAAAAGATGAGCAGCGGGTTTTCAATTATGGCATTGAGAACTCCGCAGTGGGGATTACAAGAGGATGATCCAGTGAAATGTGCCCTTTGAGACTTACTTTTAATTCAGCCAGAGGATGAGCCCTCAGACTGGTACTTTTGCAAGCATCCAGGTCTGCACAGAGCAGGGCAGCACAGACATGATGCAGCAGGCACCAGCAGTGGAACTGGGGCTACTGGTGTATTTCCATGGCTGTGCTCATGCTAAAATATGGTGTGCTTGGTTAGCTGTGAAGACAGCCTTGCTGCATGCTGATTTGGGTATCTTTGTGCCACGCAACATTGCCAGGCTGTTTCTCCAGCCTGAAGGGCAATGGGAATTGTACCAGCAGCTTCGGAGAAAACAGGCTAGCAGGGAGGGCTTTGCATCTCCTACGCTAAGGATCTTTATTTGGTTCAGCACTTATTATTCTGACAGTTGTCTCATTTATTCACTTTTTACATCAAAATCCATTCCTTCAAAGCTTATGTTAAGCCTTAAGCTTCAGCATGTGCTAATAGTATTAATCACTCTGGAAATACCTCTGTCTTCTCCACTATCTGTAGCTATCTTGATAATACTGCCTTGGCTCAATGTTTTGTCCCAGCTCTCCGGGAGTGGCTCTTGAGTGACTAAACAGATGCACAGCAAAGGAGATAAAAGAAAGTTGCAGGAGTGCTCTTTGGTTGTACCCCCATGTTTCAGAGTGTGTGCCAAGGCACTCTTAGCTGCAGCATGGTTCAGCCCTGGATTCTTCCAAATTTCCTCTATACATTCCATCTGTTGTGGAGGAGACATCACACAGCACACCCAGGGTGGCAAAGACAGACCAGACACCTTCCACAAAGGGTCCTACCATCACTGGCATCAAGGGCAGATGAGATCTGTGGACAGGAGAGCCAGCTCTTGGAACCAGTTTGGGATCCTGCAGATCAAGTTAAGCATCCTGCCCATATGGTTTTGTCTTTTTATTAGCCAGGTTTCTGTATATGCCATTTCAGAAAAATGGAAGATATTCTGGATGGCTTTGAAACCTTCTCTTGGATATATTAAGAAGTAACATTATGTGTGGAATCACCAGCAGAGAAATTCAGCTAGGACTAAAAATAGTTTTCTTTTGCCTTCTTGTTCAAAAAAATGCTAGTGTCCAGTTTTGTGATTTTTATGTTTCTTTTATACAATGGACAGTCTTAAAGTAAAAACATGCTGCTCTTGGGCAGCATCTTATTTCTCTTCACAATTGGCTGAACCAGGTTTTCTGTTGTTTCTGATCACAGAATATCTCACTGCTAGCTACAGCAACTGTGGAAAAGTACTGGTAACAGCAGAAAGGTTGCAAGTACAGCATGTTAGCTTATTGGAATATAACTTAACTGCTGAAAAACAAACGATGGTTACAAGCACATGACCAGTCACTTTGTGCTTCTTGGCCCATGGCTTAAGAATTGCAAATAAGTTGAAAAATGTTCACAGTTAATTAAAATCTTTACTGTGGTAGAGGTCAGCAGAGATGGCACTGCCCACAATTGCACACAGAAAACTTTCAGCACACTTGACAAATCACTTCCCATATCTTATTTTCCCATTTTTAGATAGGACAAAATGCTTGCAGACCTTTTCCACAACTCACAGCAGGTTCCAGGAGAATAAATTCCACCATGGGACATTTGGTAGACTCAGGAATACTATGGATGTATTACTGTTGTACTGCAAGTTGCACATGCTGAAATAGTCCTTGAGGTGGAAAAGATAAGGTTATTTTTAACCATTGGTAGTACATGAAAATGTAAAATGCACGGCATGGTATGTAGGTAGGATTGGATCAGAATACTCATTTCTTCTGCACTGATCATCTATTTTGACTCTTTGGGGTAGTAGTCTTCCTTCAGCTCAGAGCACACTGTCGTTGTTTATGTTAACATTAGCATATGATTATAGCTAGGAAAGACTAATCAACTTGCAGCCCAGCTCTTTTCTAGTGAATGTTTTGCCATGAAGCATGCTTAAGAAGTCTGGAAATGAGCATAAAATTGAAATGAGCTACTTCATGCCTTCTACTACTGCAGGAACAATAGCCATGTCCCAGAACAAATTTATTGAGAAAACCATTTTTGCTGTCAACAATGGGAAAAAGTCCAAATTCCCATTCAAGCTCAAGCACAGTTGCTCAAGTTAAACAAACATTAAAAAATAGTATTTTGTGATTATTTTTACTTCCTCCAAAAAAATGCAGTACATATTTTCATTGCAGGCTAAGATGTCCTTGTCAGATGCAACACTTAGCATTACCTGTTGCTGATGCTTTTCCTTGGGCTCCTTCCCCCTATCCCTGCATGCCCCTTGTCCTCGTTCTGTGGCTGTGCTGCTGGAGTCACCACTACTTTTAAAAGTTCCCTTTGAACCAGACGGATCCTGCTGGCATGAGCTGTCGGCAGCCGTCATTTCTCCAAGCTCTTGCCTTATGTTGCATTGCCTTGGCAACAAGATTTGGCAGCAGCCTTGAACTTGTCTGGGTCTGCTGCAACGCGCCGAGTCGTACTGGCACCTCGTGTTGCTATAACAACTGCTAACAATAAAACTCATCTCTCACCTTAAAACAGGAACTTTTACACTGTGTTTCCTGGCAGATCTGCAGCTAGATTTTGGGAATCCTGGCTGTGTTGCCTCTCCTTCATCTTCCTTTTTGCATATGACAATAGAAGAGTGAGTACACTGCTCTCCTTCTAGAAAAACATATATAGAAGGATAGAATATGGACTCTGGCATGGAGGGACAGGTTCTCACGACACACATGTCACACATGAGGCTTTCAGAGCCAGAGGGGCCCTGTAATGAATGAGGAGCACTTTTAACCTTTGGAAATGCACAGCAAAGATGTAATCGAGGCAGTGCAGCCATAGGCTGGGTGGAAGTTTCCCACTGCCCTAACTCACCTCCTTCCTGCACTTCCACTCACGAGGACGGTGTGAAGCATTCATCCTTTTCCTGTACGTCATAGCGACGTGTGTCTCGTGCAGACTGTCTGTCACCCTCACTTTTTCATAACACGGGTCATCTTTCTTCAAAGGGGCAGAATCCATAAGCCAACAGTTGAACAATGGGAAAGCTTGTTTAGGAACAACCAGAACTGTTTATGGCTTTTTTCCCCAGCCTCTGCTGCTCGGCTCTTTTGAAGGAGCCACAGTGTGAAACAGCCTCTGGCAGGAAAAGAGGTGGCCCACATAGGACAGAAGAGGCCATCCCCCAGTGTTATAAGCAAAGCTAAAACTTCCCTGTAGCTTTCAGATGAGTGATCTTAGCCTGGTGTCTCACAGGGCTTTTTGGGACAGGAGTAATGTCCACTCAAGCCATGCTTCTGTCCTTTTGGTCCTGAAGTTCCACAGCTGAAGTACCACACCTGGGTTCCTGGATGATCCCAAACTGCCAATGGAGGTGGGCTGTGGATCGTCCTGCCTTGGGCATGGGAGTTCAAGTGCCAGGCACCCCACTAAAGCCCTCAAACAGACTCTCAGTTTCGTGTATAGCAGGCAGGGCACTTGTCTGTGCCCAGGTGTGAAATACTGATCACAAGATCGACATAGTTAAGCTTCAAAGTCTCTACTTGGGACACATGAAGCATATTTAATCTTTTCCACTTTGTCCTATTATCTGGCACAGACGGTAACCCAATACTTTGTGTCTGGACTCCTGCACCCGCTGGAATAAACACGTGTTTCTTGTGCTGTGATTCATTTAATACATTGCATAGTATGGTATTCCAATATGCTCAGACCTGAGGGGGATTTCTGCAGGTGAGTGGGTCTCGCTTGTAGAGGCTGTGACTTCAGGTAGAAGCCAAGGATTGTAAAATGTGGTCCTCGTATATATCTATGAATGAATCTTCTGTACTGCACATGTTAACTGCAAACAAAATCCACATCTGGTTTGTCACTTTCAATGCCATATGCATTCTGAAGTCCTGATAATGCAGAATTAAACACATGCCTGATAAGTAACTGGTTTCCTAATGAAATGAGGCTTAATAGGCCATGTGCTTTGTCCATCTGTCTGCCCATCACCACTTTGCAGAGGCTTTGGACCCTTCACTGATGGCAGGATGAAAAGAAGAGAGAGAGCCAGGTCAGTGCTGCCAGAGGAGGTGAGTGCTGCCCCCAGACTTGCCTGTTTTAGGGCTGAGCCATAGCTATAAAGGCATCTGGCTTCACTGGCATTTTTATCTGGAGAGATAAGAAAGCTTGTATGATAACAGTGCTTTCCGTTGCCAAGCCAAAACATAGGCATGCATGTCACTGAACCCTGGTAATGTTTGTGCTGACAAAACCTCATGCTACAAATTTCTTATTGCTGTCTCTCCTGCATAGCACCCTGCATGGGCAGTCTGTGGGGAGCTGCCTTGTTCCACTTTCACCTTCCCAGACCCACTGAGGTGCACCAAGAGCCAAAGGTGACTGATGTCATTAAAAAGCTCTGGGCTTGCTTGTGGAAATGGGCCATCTCAGAAGATTAGATTGCAAAACAGGAGTCTCAATTTCATCTGTGCCCAACAAGAGGAGGAGAAGGAAAGAAACACTACAGCTGTAATAAAGGTATCATGGGTATAGGAGGGCTGATAAGATAATGGGAGTTCTTTTAAGGTTTATTTCCTGGCCTTGATCTCTTGATATGGATCAAGATTACAACAGAGTTAATGGCTCTGTCACGTGGTAATTGGTCTCAGGCAATTTTGGTTGCTACTTGCCAGACTGCCCTCTCTCTCTCTTTCTCATATGCAATCTGATGCAATATAGCATTGTAGGAACATAAAAGATATCTCAATTAGAACAATTTAATTAAAAGCTAGGTATTTTGAACAGTTTTCGTAAAACACCTTTGCAACAGAAGTTGCACCATTTAACTGAGATTCAACAGCTGCTTAGAAAGGGCAGTGTCATCTCTTTAATCATTTCAGATTATATATCACTCACAGTACTGCTTGATAAATGAATTATTAAAATATTTTACATTATCTACATTGGAAAGCTCATTAGAAGCTTCCCAGAGACCCATAACGCCCAGGAAATAAGCATCAAACATTTGGGCTTAACAGGAAAGCTCATTTCACTTTCTCTTATTTAACTTACTAGTCATTTACTATTCAAGTGAAATGAGCAGTACTGCCAAGAGTCCTCTGCTGACTCTTTCAGCCTAGGGATCAGCCTCTGCAGGGCTTCATCTCAGTGCACCCTGGGCCTCCACTGTGCTCATCCACAGGCTTGACGCTGGTCCTGCTGGGTCAGGTCACTGGTTGAACCAGGATGCTGAACACCCAGTGGTTTCCATTACCTGATGAGGGCATCTCACCAGGATGAAGTAAAGCTGGGACATTAACTTGGACCGAGGAGCCTGGAGCTCTCTCAGTCTGCTGGATGAAATAAGGGCTCTAGCACTGGGAACTCAAGAGTTTAGGTCTTCTTGCTGCCTCAGTCTGCACTCTAGGGCAGAAAATGCAGTAATGCCACATTACTTTTGTACATCTTCCACCTGTCAAATGGGCTGCCTGCTGCAGAGGACTTGTCACTAGCTTAATCAGATGTCTGCAAAATGTTTTTTGACCCCTATACGTCTGTTCTTACAAGATGATCATCTTCTGCAATGAAGTTCCTACACAGAATGCTTATCAGCTTGCCATCATTAATTTTACCAGGAAGGGAAAGAAATTAGCCTGAATTTTAATGTTCAGCGAGCCCTTAGAAGTCACCTTTGGGTACTGAAGCTTTCACAGCATATCTTAAGGGGCATAATGGCAACTAAATAGCTCTCACAGATGTCAATATCTACCTTCTGTTTTCTGATTTCTTTTGCACAGTCTGGGGAGATGGGAATCGTAGAACCACAGAATGCAGAGTGCTTTCTTTTTAACCTTTATTAAATCAAGATCTTAATCAGAAGACAGCCAGAAGAAGAGTGGCCAAATTTTGTCACCAACACAAAGCAGCAAGATGCTTTTAGCAGCGAGTTACTTCATTTTAAACTACAAGGAGACATCAATATCACATCAATGCTCTGTGCGCAGTGGTGCTTGTTATTTCTGCCCTGAGCCGGGACCAAAGCAGAGAGAAATCAATGGAGCATGCACTCTTTGCTCCCTGCTCTCCCCGGGGCTGCAGTGAGGGGGAGGTCGGCCTCTCCTCCCGGATAGGACATGAGAGAACGACCTCAGGTTGCTGCAGGGTAGGCGTGAGGAACAACTTATTCTCCAAAATGGTGATGCACGGGAACAGGCTGCCCGCAGGGGCGGTGGAATGGCTGCGCCCGGAGGCGCTCAGGAAAAGGGCAGCGGATACAGGTTAGTGAGCGTGGCTGGGGATGGGCTGACACTTCTGCCGCCGCGTTCCGGCGTGCGTCCAAGACACGGAGCGGATCAGCACATTCTGCACGGCAGCAGGACCCGCCACGAGCACTACGGCACAAGCAGGAAGCAGCTCTGCCGGCACAGAGCTGCCGCGAGGACGGAGCCGCACTGCGCAGCCGCGCGCCCTGTTCCGTGCCGTGACCCGGCGCTCCCGTGACGTCATCGGCGGCGGCCCGCGGCGGCGCACGTGGGCGCTGACGTCGCGGCGGGGCTGGCGGGCGGGACGGCGGCAGGTGAGGGCGAGGGGGGCGGCCGGGCCCGGCATGAGCGGGGCGGCGGGAGGCAGGAGGGGCTTGGGCGGGCCGGAGCACGGCGCGGCCCCCTTAACCGCGCTCGCCGGGCCTCGTCTGTCAGCCGCGGCCTGTGGAGGCAGGGCGCGGGTCCCGCATCTCTGCTTGGAGCCGGCCTGTGCCCCGGGGGCTGGTTGGTGTGTAGTACATAGGTCGTGTACCACGGCCTGCTGCATTGCTGCTGTTCGGCCTTAGCGTTCTCCTCCGTAAAACGAGGAGCGGTCTCTCGGAGCGGTTGCAGAAACAAACCGGTGTAAAAACACAGAGGATTTAATCACGAAGGGCAGCGCGTTTTCGGCTCGGTGCCGGGGATGAGAGCGCTTTATGGGGGGCGAAGGTTGTGCTGCGTTTCACTTCTGCCCTTTGCTTTCTCAGGCACGTTTCTAAGGCCGAGCAAATTACCGAATGGTGTTTGGTGTGAGGGGAGGCGAGAGGAGTCCGGACGTGGGGAGCAGCGTGGGCAGGTAACAGGGTGGTCTGGTACCTTTGGAAAGGTATGGCAGGGAATGAGACAGTGCCCTGCGACCTTAATTTAGCTCTGCTTGGTTTTAGCTGCTGAAATGGTTAAATAATGGTAGAGAAGCTATGTTAACTTCAAGCAGAGCAATAATTATGGCTATGAGAGGAAAGACCACTTGCTAAATTTTATAGGAGGACCAGAGTGAGTGACAAGCAAAGATCTCAGGGAAAATAGCTTTTTAGTATGGTTTTCATTGCTGATCTAGGTTAGTTGTGTTTTAGCATTGCAAGTGAATCTTTCAACAGCAAGAATGCTTTTTAATTTTTTTTTTCCTTATTGAGAGAATCCCTTTTACTTGGGAAAATCATGGCTTGTCAGCAAGGGGCTTTGTTAAAAAGCAAAGCCTTCTCATTCCTTGCTATTCAAATGAGACTTTCTGTCTCCTGGGGTCAAAGCACAGGTCTAGAAAGAAAGCTGTGTCCTTGTTGCTCTTTCATCTCTGTGTTTTTTCTCTCTCTGAACATAAATCAACAGCAGAGTTGTAGAATGTTACAGGAACTTGTTACAGAGGACAGACAAAAACCATCACAGTACAGTAAAGAGTAGCTTGCAAACTGCAAAAATAAAATACAAAAATTTGTCTGGGTAATAAATCTGAGCTATAATCTAATCCCAATGAAAGCATTGTGGTCAAGTTATCAATTTGATGCTGTAGAGAATGGTGACTTTTGATCTTTATTTGCTTCTTGTGCTCTGGATTTTGAAACACAGTACCTGTGGTCAGCTGGGTTGTCTCACATATCTGATGTGCTGAGAACCTGTTGTGCTGAGAGGTGTAAATGGTGGACGCAGGTTGAGATCCTTACACCTGAAAGCAGCAGATTTTGATTCAGTTCTTGGCTTGGTCACAGCATTGCTGTGTAGCCTTTGTCAAATCACATTGCCTTTCTGTGGTTCTGTGGAATAGAGGCAGCCTTCCTGTTTAGATGACAAAACATTACGGGGCAGAGACTGTACCTTATTGTGTTTTGGCACAGGACCATAATGTTTCTTAGGGCTTTTGGTAGCTATTGAGGCGTAAATAGAGTAAGAGCATGGGTAAGTAAAAAGTATTTGAGACCTGCATACTGTTTGCTTCTGCCATTTATAATCTGTTTGAGGACATAGCTGTGAAGTGAGTTGTTAAACAAACTGATCAGAATAAAATACTGCCTAGCATGGCATTCATGGAACTTATGAGCTTATTCACCTTGCCCTGGAATGTGGTAGCATTAAAGTTACAAGATCCCAGTCTGTACTTAACAATGAGAAAGAAATGGGTAGAGGACTGGGAAGGGGATTTTTGTTTTCTTAGGCACTGACAGGGAGACGTGAGTGAAGAAAATGGAGACAATCTCTGAAGATGTTCAAGTTACTTAATCTTCATAGACGTTCAGGCCAAGCCTCCTGCACAGCTTGCACATCCTCTGCAGTGAGCAGGTGCCTGCCACTGCAGCCTTCGTGCTTGCCAGCACAGCAGCATGGTTTCCTGCATCTTTCCTGCATCTCTGCGTGATGCTTGCAGCAGGCTTCAGCTACTTGTAATTTTTGGGTAGCAAATGGAGAGGTTGACATTCCTTGCCTCACCAAAGACACATCTATTGCAGAATCACAGCAAGGGGTTGTGATTGACCTGTGTCCTTGTTTTCCTTTCCATCCACCTGTGCCCCATTCCTGCCTGCTGGGTCCCAGCTGAATTCTGTGGGGCTTTTGACAAAGGTCTTTAGAGAAGATTCCTTTAAGCTGCCTTAAGTCCCCTTGCAGTCACTTGTAGGAGCTCAGTGGGCCATTCCTCCTATTACATATGTGTTCCTGCTGTGTGAGCTGGCCTGCAGCCCAGAGGTGAAGGCACCCAGTGAAATTCTTCTGTCCTTGGGAACAGATTTCTTCTGATCCTCAGTCCAGTATGAAATCCTGGGCTATGGTGAAAGTTTTAAAAATGCTTTCTTAACTGGTCCATTTCTGAGTCCCCAAAATGCATGGCCTGCTCTCCCAACAGTGTGTGCTCCTGTGGCATGTCAGTCACAATATTTCTACCCCCAGACTCTAAGTTTCTTCCTGTGTGTGGGGTTACTTCTGATATATGGGGATTTGGGACCTTCAGCATCACATGCTAGGACATTCCTTGGCTGTCACAGGGCTCCTCAAGCTGTTAGGTGTATCTGTGCTGTTAGGGTTCCTGGTGCCATGAAGGGGTGGCATGTGTGTTAAGCTTGGCAAGCCTATCTTTCACCAGATTGTAAAGAGCCTTAACAGGGCAGACCAGGTTTTGACTCACTGGGCTCTGACTGAAGACTCATTTTCAAGGGATGTGAGTGAAGTTGGCAACATAGCAGAAATTCTGTCTGAGAGGGGTGATGCTGGCACTGTTGTCCTCAAAGGGAGTTTCTGGAGTTTTTAGTGGTTATTGCCTTCAGCCCATGTGTGTGAGTGGTCTGAGATGGCTGAAGAAGCTCTGAAATTTTGTGCTTTGTTTTAGTTTCAGGTGGGAAGATGAGTCCAAAAATTACAACAGAACTGCTGAAGCAGTTGCGGCAGGTCATGAAGAGTCCTAGGTATGTCCAGGAGCCTGTACAAGCCTACATAGTGCCCTCCGGAGATGCCCACCAGGTATGGATGCATGAATTATGGGAATGATTTTACTTTTTCTTGCCAGGGATAACAAAAATCATCCTTCATTCACTGACTTTCATGGTTCTAGTGTAACAGCCTGAGTAACTTGAGAACTATTGTGTTGGAAAAGGTTTCTGGAATCTATTCAAGAGACTGAAGTTTTTATGTTCTTGTAACAAATCAGCCTGGATATTCCACCAGCAATTTCTCATCATATTGTCTCCAGGGAGAAAAGAGAGCTTGCCAGAGCACTTGCTGTCCCCATCCTGACTGGTGGAAAGTATGGATTTATGTGAGGAGGAAAAAGCATTATCTGGGCTTTAGTTTCCCCATTAGCACCTCCCAACTAAGACATTCTCTATATCTGGTGGTCGCAGAGCTTTCCCTTTGCTAGATCCAGTTCTTGCTGGAATTTGCTGCTTTATGATAAAGCTCATCAGATCCTATGCAGAGAAGCCTTGGGAGAGGCAGGAAAAAAGAATGTCACAATGACACTTTCCTTTGGAGTCTGGTCTGCATCCGACAGTTCTGTGTGCTAAAGACACGAAGTGTGGCTCAACATGGTAACCCATGGTGGCAGCTGTTTTGTATGCTGCTTCCACTGTTTTTCTTGATTCGTGTGGTCTGTGACATTATTTTTAAGTTAATGACCTGCTTTTTACCTCCCTAGCCTGTTTGTTTGCTAGTCTTACTCACGTCTGTTCTGTTTGGAGACCTAAGAACAGCTAAGGCCTTTTTTCCTGCTCAGCCATTTTCAGGAAACAAAAGACATGAAGCTTTTCTGGCTCACATCCAAAGCTCTCTTTTACCCTAGGGTGTACTAGAGCAAAATGCAACTCAGTCAGAACCTTTGCCCTCGACTTGGCACTGAGGTGTGCTGGGTCCAGACTTGCCTGTGCCCTGGGAGCGTATGTGCAGCATCATGTTTCCTATTATGGAGACCAAACTTGGGCAGGTAGAGGGAAGGCGCTTTGTGCAGCTGCTATTGTCTGCTACATTCCTGCCTCAAGCTGCCTCTGTCCATATATAACTCTGGTTTCATTTCACTAGATGTTAAGTGCTGTCATGTGAGTTGAAGAATGTGACCCTCAGGACTTCTGGGTTTTTCTGTTGCTCTCTTTTTCCTTGACAGAATGCAGTTAAGTAGAGAACCCCGTGTTGCTATTTCCTGCTGGGCAAGTTGATCAGGTTTCTTTGGAGAATGAATCTATCTAAATGGAAATGATTACTAAAAGCTGCTGATTTTGGTGCCTCTTGACTGGCTAGTGCAGGATTCTGTCTGTGAGGTTTGGGAATAGCTGCAGATTTAGGCATAGGTGGAAACCTGGTAATCCCAGAACAGCTTTACTGATTCCAGATATCTTGGGATGAGCTGAGATTTGCAGCTTTTGTGTGTTCTAAGCAAGACTTTGTTTCCTGTATGCAAATAGGAACTTTACAGGCCTGAAGAGTGTGTTCTTAGCCAGCTCTTTTCATGACTCAGAAGACTGTAGGTTAATGATACCTGAGCATGAGCCTTTTCCTCCCTGTAGCCTGAGTTACTTCCTGCCTTTGCCTCTCTCAGCTGTTGTTGATGCTACCCAGGGATCCATATCAACAAAGAGATCAACAAAGGGATTTCCCTCCTGTGGTATTGACACTGGTTTTAGCCCAGGGGAAACATTCCCTTTTTGGTTTCCAATTCCTGAATTGGACTGATGCTACAACTTGCTGACTAACTTTTCTTTGTAACCAGTGTCACTGGAAATGTTTGAGCTTCAGGCTTTTGTGATGCTTTTAATACTGGTTTTCCAGCCAGTGCCAAAAGGCTTAGGCTATATTGCTGCCTGGAGGCTTGCCACCAGCTCTTTCCTCTGGTTTCCATGCTTAGTTGTGTAAGGAGATGAAGGACCTGCAGAGCTTCTCACACACAGCTGGCTCTGTTTCTGGCTTACCCAAGGCTTCTAATACCTTGGGTTTGTGGCTTTTGTAGCCAGCACTTAATCTTGGCTCCTTTGGTTGTTTTTTTTTTTTTTTTTTTTTTTTTTTTTAATTTTGGTGCTGGTATTAAGTTAGAAGAAAGTGTTTCCTTGTAAGTTTGGATGATCCAAAGGCTGTTGAGAAAGAAGAACCAAAAGTGGGCTGAAGTCCGTACAAAAAATCCTGCTTGCTTTTGTGAGTATTGTGCTTGAATTGTCAAAGGAGTGTGAAGGGATGAAATGCCATGCTTTTGGGAATGAGGCACTTATTTTCTTTGTGGCTCTGCTAAGAACACTTGTCTAAGCTTTTGGGGTGTTGCAGTTGTAAATGCAGTATCCATTTTTATGTTGAATTATCCAATTGACATTGAATCTGGAGTCTTCCATGTAAGGATATTCAGAGATTGGAAGAACTTTCTCCTTAGTGGGAGAGAATTATGTTTATATTGAAGCTCGGATTTTGAGCCAGTCACAGCTAACCTGGGTCTGGCTTCCACATCTCGGGTCTTGACTCAGTGAAAACAAATTTGGTCACATCTGGCTGATCTTCCACATCAAGGAGTTACCTGCCCAGCTCAGGTCACTGTGTTTGGATTGGCAGAGATGCAATCTTCTGCTTCTCTAAAACACATGTTATTAGCTGAGGGATCAGCAGAGCTGTAAAGCCAAAGAGGATATGGTTTGTGCACAGGTTGTACTGACCTGTTCCAGATCTTATTGATGCAGTTAGGTTTTTGGCAGTAAATATTGAGGTCTCTCCAAGCACACAGCAGCACGTGTTCTTTAATGGCATTGGTGTGGTAGCACTAAGGCCAGTGAACTGCAGTTTTCATTGCTATTCTTGGTTGACATTAGAATTCCCTGAGCAGAATAAGTTTTTAGATGTTAAGAACAGCCATGCAGACTGGTGATAAGCACTACTCGTTTCTTTGGGTTCTTCCTGGCTTGGTGGAGGGCCTCTTTGATGCAGCCCCCATTCTGTCCGCATGTTTGGGACTGACAGACATGGGGGAGAGCAGCCACAAAAAGCCTGAGAAAGGCCAGGATGAAGGCCATGGGAGCTGCAAGGCAAGCCCTGGGGAAATACCTTGCTATGGCCTGTACTTTGTGTGGCATACACAGGTGTTCCCCTTGTAATTTTAGCTTGTGCAAAGTATGGGCTCATCTTTGCACGGTGGGGGTTGCTGCATGGAACAAAACAGGTGGGAGTGCAGGAATTCAAACTGACAGATAAATGAACCCTCTTCCCCTCCATATCCCCCATAAGCCCTCCTAAACCCCATCCGCTTCATTGTAAACTCTTAAAACTCTCTGGGTTTGTGTGTGAATGAAACAGCATGAGATGTTTCCCATTCAATCAAAGTCTTTAGTTTAAACAACTTTTAGCAGATCTAAAGCTGATTGACAAGCAAACCAACCTGTAATCTCTCTCTGCTGTGTTGGTTAAGAGAAAAGGAAGATAAATCACTGGTCTGTTTTTAGAAATCCTCATGATATGATGCACAGTGGGAAATTTCCAGCGTTTCATGCAGGTGTTGGACCCTTAGAGTTGATACCCCAGCTGAGAAGGAGGAGTTGTAGAGGTCCACAGGGTGAATAGTTGCTAGGAAGGTTTTGAAATGAAAGGTTATTCTCCAGTCCAGCATCACCCTGTTCTGCTGCTGGGAGAGGGATGCATGTGGGAACTGGCAAATGCCAGACTGTCTTCCTGGAACTGCTTTGTCCTCTGCCTACTGATGTCTCCCTTGTTCTTTTGAGGAGGGTTAGTGGTGCACTGGTTGAGTTGCCTCATCACCTAGAGATGCATGGAGGGCATCATCTCAGCCTGAGGGATGTTGTGGCTCTTCTGATCCCAGCAGCTGCTGCGTGTGTATGACAGCCTGTTGGGGGCTTGGGGCTGAACAGGAAGAAGCACAGGGAGTGGGACTGCCACAGAGCTGAAGGCACTTGTAGTTTGATACTGCCCTGTTTCTTTCTTCCTATTAGTAGTGAGATAAAATAGGGGATTTCTTGTGTGTAATCCCAGGGTTCTTGTCGGGCAGTCAAGAGCAAAAACCTACTAAGCAAGACCCTCTTTTGGGCCGTGGGTTTTGCTTTTCTAAGGCTCTGTTTCGGCAGGTTAGTGGAGACTGGTGGTAACTCCTCCTAGGAGAGAAGAGACATGGCAGTTCTGCAGGGTTTTTAACGTTGGGGTGATTGGAGACAAAAATCAAATATTGGCTGCTAGTGATTGAGAAAAACTGCAGTTTGTGCTTCTCAGTTCTGTTCTTTTGAATCCTCTCTTTTCTTTAGGAGAACAGTGAAGAGGAGCAGATTTGAAGGGAATATTATCTAATGAGCAGATGAATTAAAAATAGTTATATCCAGAGACCAAGAAATGCAATATCTATCACAGCAGGAACTAAAACCTCCTGAGAATTGGGCTGTGGTTTCTCAGCTCATTTCCCAAAGTGTTTCTCTCCCCACAGCTGGGGGGAGAGCAGCTTTCCGGGCTCAGGAATCCACTTTGGTTTCAGACCATTTGTAAGGTACAAATCCAGGGGTTTTGCAGTTTGAACGTGAGTTCTGTCAGCCTGGATTAAGCTGATTTGCTGAGTTGTGCTAGTTAATGAACAGGCCTGCTCAGCAGTTCTGACCTCCGAACTTGCCAGAGTGGAATCCCATACAAATGTTGTGTGGCCATTTCAAGGTACGTTTCTGTCACTGGCAGGTATCTGCGCGTTCTCAGACTCCTCGTAATGCTGCCAGTAAAAGTGCCTGCAGAGGTGTGTTTGTGATGGGCTTGGGATGAGGATGGACTAGTAGTCTTTGATTCCCACTCACCCAGGAAGCCTTAGTTTCTGGTGTAGTTGGGGTTTGAGTAGGTAGGGTTAGAAGTGAGAGGTTCGGCATCTTAATTATGAAAGGTCCTAAGGGCTTAAAGTTTTCATAGTTTTATCACCTAGATGTTTTCTTTTTTTTCCCCAGTATCATCATTGTGGAAAACAAAGTCTTAAAGGAATTCTGTTAAATTCTAGTGAGGGGACTTCATTGAAGATAGTGAATTTTGCAGATTTTATGTGCTGATTACTATGGTCTCAAGATCAAGGGATGCTTCTTGTTTCTCTTCCTTTCACATTGCAGCTTCAAAGGCAGCATTTGTTTGTTGCCTAAAGGGGAGGCTGAGTGTGAAGTAAACATCTGCAAACTCTGAAGCACTTCAGTGTTTACAGACATTTATGGGAGAAAAGTGCTGCAGCTTAAAAACCACCAACAAAAAAAATGCACTAAAACCCCCAAACCAGTTGGATGTAAATACAGTATAATCACAGATGATTAAATGTTCCAGTGGAGTAGAGCTCAGGCTTTTTTAACTAATTTCTGTCTGTGTCGCCCTTTAGGAGAAAAAAAAAAAAAAGCTTATCAGAGTATTTTGTCATCAGCTGATTTATTTTTTTCCGTGTTGCTATAAATAATTTCTGCCTCTTTTGTTTTCCAGAGCGAGTACATTGCACCCTGTGATTGCAGACGGGCATTCATCTCTGGCTTTGATGGCTCTGCAGGTACTTTTCCAGAACTTGGGTTCTTGCTAACCTACAGAATTCCCCTGTAAAGAAATAGTCTCATTCATGGCATAGAGGCACAATGGGAAAGGAAACCTATCCAGCTTGTTTGGATGGTCTCCTCTCACTTCAGCATCTGCAGAATAATGTCTTGGCTGCCCACTGGAATTATGTAATATCTGTGCAATAACAAGTTTTCAGAAAATGTTTGACCCCTGAATGAACCTCCCACAAAGTAAAATCCTGTTAACTATGAACTCTATGTTCATTTCTTTTGATGAGAAGGCAGCATGAACAGATTTTTACATTGCCCATTTGGGTTGGGTGAGTAGTAGATGGATTTTAGCTAGCCCTTTTGTTTAAAGAAGGACAGGGCCAAAATGTTGTATTTGGAAACTGAGCGCTGTGGAAAAGTTTACTTATCTTGCTGAGACAGGATGTTTTCTTGGCTCCAGGATAGGTCTGTGTCAAGAGACCTAGTTTTTACCCTAGCTGTACCTTCAGCTATGTTACTTTCTTTGCTTTGTGATTGTTGGAAAGTCGCTTTAATCTGTTGAGGTGTTTTTCCCCCCAGTTGTAAATCGGCTTAGTTAGTACTGCTGCATATGTGTTTGGAGGGTCCGTGTATCAATTCCTATGTACTGCTCAGGGACCTCATTTGGAAGCTTGTAAATTCAGGGCTGCAGGCTGATGCTAATGGATAATCCTATGTTAATTTCATGCCTTCCCTATGGCCTCTCCTTAATCTTTCTCTCTATTTTGGGCCCTTATTATGTACTTGGAAGGTCTGTGTTTCCAGCCTAGCTTGCAGCGAATGAGCGAAGTATTACCCAGGAGTTCACCTTCTAAACTCACTTGATGGAAAACACTTCTGTTTCATATATTTTCATGCTGAAGCATCTTGAAATGGGGTTTCAGAGGGCAGAGGTTAGTAAGAAGACAAAAAATTTTTATTTGGAGACTCTACTCTGCTAATTAGGGCTTCAGTTCCTGTCTGTCTGTCTGCATCCCTCCATCTGGAGTTAGTGAAATAGGACAAATACTGAAACCAGCATAAGTTTATGTTCATTGTTGCAGTTCAACCATCTCTGCTAAAGCTGTAACATTTGGGAAAGGGATACAGCTGACATCTGGAAGTGATACCTACTTCTGCTAGCCTAGTAACACCTTTTTCTTGTGAGTTACCAGAGCACAGCTTCCTCCCTGTAAGAAGATGGGATGGAGTTAGGATGCATGGTATATGTTAGTGTGACAACAGGCAGGTGGAGATCACATTCTCTGTTATAGAAGATTGGGAAAGCCTCATTTACCCAGTTGCACTGGATGATATATGCCTAAGTTGAATGTATCTGAAGCAGTTCATTAGGCTGCATAGCTGCATGCACTGTCTGTGGTAGGATTTTGAAGGTCGTAGTGTAGGGGAAGTGGTGAATGTCTCCACTGAAACTGGACTTCTGAACAGTGAGCCGAGTTGCGTTTAAGGGGAATTTAGGCTTTTTTCAAACATGCTCACTAATGTCCGTGTCTTTTTACAGTGGCTTCTGACCTCTAAATACCCTCATGTTTCTGCCTTCCTGCCTAGGTACTGCCATTGTAACTGAACAGCATGCAGCCATGTGGACAGATGGACGCTACTTCCTGCAGGCAGCAAATCAAATGGATAACAACTGGACACTCATGAAAATGGGTATGTAGGAGGATGGGAACAGAGAACAAGTGCAGGCTGCTTGGGCGCTTTGTCCATGGTACAACATGGGTTGTAGGGGTACCCCATCACGCGAGACATCTTAGATATACTCTCAGATCCTGCTCCTGCCTTAGGATCCTGTGACTCTTCTTGCATACTGATCTAGACATGTATTAGGAGAGATCTGAACTTGACTTTTTGGGTAGTGTGCTGCCTTATTTGAAGTTTTTTCTTTTTTTTTTTTTTTCTTTAATCAATGGAGGTCTGAAAGATACACCAACTCAGGAAGACTGGCTGGTGAGCGTCCTCCCAGAAGGCTCGAAGGTGGGAGTGGACCCTTTCATAATTCCAGCTGGTTGGTTTTACTTCATTTCATAACTGGGCCGGGCTGTTAATTTTACTTTCTTGCTTCTCTGGCTAAGCTGTTCTGTTGCTGCTGATGATATACAGCTTAATTTTGCTGTGTTTCAGCCTAAATGGGGAGGTGGTGAGTTAAACCATTATGCAAAATACGTTGGATTTTGGTTTTAGGCATGTATTGTGAGAGCTTTGCAGCAGTGCATTGACTGCATAACTCTGGATTTACAATGGACTTACAGTGACCTTATCTGCAAAGTAGCATCTCAGTCCATCTCCTTTTCTCTGGGCTTGTCACAGGCACTTCAGCACAAAGAGGCTTGCGTTGGCCAGTATATAAGCCAGAACGCCAAAGCAGAACTCACTCTGCTCCTTCTGCCTGGTGATTCTCAGCATCTCTGCAGTTTTCTCTGTAGGAAACACATTTGTGGAGAGGTGCCAATTGTATCAGATGAACAAGTATTTGTATATTCATGCTTTGGAACATGCAGCCCGGTTGAAAGTTCACTGGGGAGATCTTTCCTTGGTTCAGATGAGCAGAGAATCAGACTCATAGCAGTGTCTCTCATCTAGCTTAGATCTAACATGATTCTGCGCAGGAGTAGAGGAGATGGTCATATTGTTCTCTGAGGTGGCTTCTTATGGTCTTCTGCCTCTCAGCTTGGCAGTTCTTCAGCAGTAGCATGAAACTCCTGGGCTGCAAGATTCTGTATCTGCTTCTGGCTGCATTTGTGAAATTATGATTAAAATAGTTTTTCTTTTGCCTCTTATGGGAAAGGGAGGGAGGGAGGGAAGCCTAGAAAGAAAGGAGACCCAGATTCCCAAACTCACTCCCAGTTAGTGGGACTGTTGTTCAACTGGTCTGCATTCTTTGAAACAAACACTCTTAAGTCTTTTCCCTTTGGTAGACCAGTGGAAGAGGATGTCCAAAGTCTTGAGAAGTGCTGGCCACGATCTTGTGCCTGTCAAAGAAAACTTGATTGATACAATCTGGACAGACCGTCCTCAGCGGCCCTGTAAGCCTCTCATCATGCTAGACCTGAGTTACACAGGTGAGAAACTTTACTCCTGATAGGCGGGGCTATTTTTATTGCCCTGTCTCTTTTTGATTTTTGTCTTACAAAATAGTGAGAAAAACTCTACTGGAATCTAGTATGATCCACTGTAGTTAAGCTGAGAAAGTGGTTGGACTAATGACCCTTTTGTCTTTGAAAGTTCATGTGACCACTTGCTAGAAGCTGGATGACTTCTAAACAAATGTATGGATATCTGGAGAGAGCAAGCTGTTTGAGATAGTTTGTACCAGGTTATGAGGCAGGACTGAAGCAAAACAGCGTGCTTTGAATATCTCCAGAATCCAGCGCATTTGTGTTTCTGTCCTTATCTCCAGTGAAGTTGGTGACTGTAGCCTTTCACATTGTGTTTTGCAGGGGTCAGCTGGAGAGATAAAATCGTAGCCCTTCGTTCAAAAATGGCTGAGAGGAAAGTCCTATGGTTTGTAGTAACAGCTCTGGATGAAGTAGCATGTAAGTCTTTGCATTTTCCTTTTGGTTCTTCCTATTAAATTCCCTCCCTGCCTTAGAAAGGTAGAACCCTGACAGAGTGAGAGGCATTTATGTCAGCCTATGTGTTTGGAAGAGGTTAACTAGGTTGACTTGTATAAGTGTAATTAAGAAATGAGGTCATAAATGATAAATCTGTACATTTGCTCATTGCCTTTTTACACCAGTACAACTCCTGAATACATTTTTGGCCTAGGAAATGTAGCAAATCACCAACTTTGAGTAACAGCCTGGGAGGAGGGAATGTTGTAATATAAGCCTGAGGCAGCCTAAAAACAAACAAAAAAAAACCCCACCAAAACCTGTGAGATTTTCTGACTGTAAAATATCTTCATGCTGCCTCATCCTATTGGAATCTGTTTTCTGTGCTGGGGGCTGTGCTACAAACAAAGCAGTGCAACATGTGGCTTTGTTTACATAAAACAGGGATGGGGTATACAGCATTCACAGTCATCTTTCTAATTCTCACAAATTTTTACATCCATCTCTACCTCTCCAGAATTTAGCAAATGCTTTGGTTAAAGTGAATGTCAGAGGTCAACCTTTGTTTCCAGATCACTTCAGCTCAGGATCCAAGGGTCCTATTAGAAGGTCCCCTCTGTGTTTGAGTCTCCGGGTTACATTGTGGCTTCCAGCCCAATACATAGGAAGGGTGCATGTCCAGAAACAGCAGTGATTCCCCTGTGACTCTTGTTACTGGATTTGTGTATCCTTTGTGCATCCCAGTGTGCAGACTGATGTAGTGGGAACATAGTCCTGGCAGGATGTGTGGTGCTAATGTATGTACTTCATGTCTAATCTGACAAAGTAAAAATAAAAATGGCATGTTCCTAGTTCCAGTACTGCAAACACGAAGTCACTGTCACTAGAAGCCAGCTTGTGGAGGTCTGTGGGCTCTCCTGGATCTGGGACGCTGAGCACAGGGTTTGTTTAATGAAAGAAATACTTATGGGAGTGGTGAATATGACTCCTCTCTGGGGATGCTTGTGTGAGCAGAGATTGTCTGTCCTGTTTTCAGGTGCATCTCCAATTAAATTAATGATAAATTGATGCCCTGAGGTGGTTTCAGATTAAATAACTCCAGCAAAGCTAAGCTTGGTTATGAACCAAGGGTTTTTAAGATGGACCACAGGAGGTCATGAGAGAAACGTACTGCCACGTGCCTCGTTAATTTCTTGTCCTAAGCTGGGGGAGGAATGGAAAGGTCTCTTTAATTTTATTTAATTCAATTTCCTGTATTAAACTCCAGACAACTTTCTGGGGACAAAGAGAGGCCTACAAAGGAGTCTATTGCCTCCTTACTGCATTGGGAATCGACTGAGCAAGGAAGTTTTTACCCTTACAGTAAAGAGTTCTTTGTGGCTCTTTCCTGCTTTAAAGTGACCTACTCCTTCCCTGGGGAGAATCTAACTCTATTTTTACTTTCATGGCAGAATTTGCACAGTTCAATGAATGCAGTCTGGGTTGTGATTTAGGACATGCTTTTTTTTTTTTTTTTTTTTCCCCAGCTGTCCTGCTGTCTGGTCTTATTGCCTTGAGTAACTCATTTCAGCTAATTGGATATCCTGGGGTTTTTATTTGACCCTAAAATCAGAAGTTTGGAGATGCTGAACATCTCCTTCCACTCCTGACTTTGCATGCTGTTGTGAGGAACCTTTGTTGGAAAAGACAAAGATTGCAGTTTGATTCTGAGATGTTGGTAGTCAAAATAAGAGGCCAAGAAAGAGGCATTTCTGGTATCACTTACTGTTTCCCTCCTTCCTCTAGTATCGAAAGGAGTATTGGAATGAAATAATATATCCTGTTTTAACTTTGAACTTTTCTGGCAGTTAAGAAGTGAGCTCTTACCACACTGCACAGACAAGAAAGGACAAATTTTTTTTTTTAACATTTCTTTTTTTTTTTCTTTTTTTTTTTAACATTTCCATAACTTTTTTTTTTTTCCCTGTACCTGCTTTGTTCTCAGCCAGCCCTCCTTTAGAAGTTAAAACCTAGTTTCCTTGCTGGATTACGATGTTTAAGCTGCAGTTCTGGTGCCATCTCCTGGCAAAACCTTGGGATTGCCAGAAAAACAGTAGGATGTGGGGACAGCTGGCTGTGAGCTGAACCCATGGCCTGCACTCATGATGACTCATTGCTTGACTGTATTTTGGTGAGATTATTTTTGGTTTTCTTTAATGCTGCAAGAGATGAACCAGGACTGTGATTCTTGGCATTCTTATTTTCCAGGGCTTTTCAACCTCCGAGGCTCTGATGTTGAGTACAATCCTGTGTTTTTTGCATACGCCGTCATAGGAATGAACACAATCAGGTGCTTGTATTCCCCTCTTCTGTTCCCCAAGATGCATTTTTCTCTCAGAGATCTGTTTCAACAAAGCTTTTGTCTTTTTAAAACACCTATGCTCAGATGCTTTAATGTTGCTTCTGAGCCCTTTTGTCTTTGATATTAATAATTTTCTTCCACTGATCAGAGCTAGAGAGTTAGCCAACTGCTGTGTTGTGCTCCTCAGCACTTTGGCTGACTTTCTGGATAACTTTGGGCAGGACAGCTGATCCTTTTGTATCACTCTGGGGCTCTGGGTGAAAAGTGGGTAAGAGTGAATACTAGCCTGGGTATTGGAAGACTTCTCTCTAATGCCACAGATGAGTTGCTTCAGAGCTTCTGAGACTACACAGTAAAGTTTCAGGGCTGGTTTATGACAGAAGGCTTCTTTCCTGTGACTGCACCATAAAATGAGCTTCCGCAAGCACAGGTGTTTTAGAATCACGTCCAAGCTGCTAGGTAGATGCATTTGGAGTAAAACCTTTGTTCACTGATACAGGCTGCGTGTGAAGGGTGAGCTGAACTTTCCGGTTCAGTGAAAACAGAATACAATACGGTACTTAAAGCAACAGTTGATTTTCCATTTTGAGATGTTACACTTAAAAATGAGGGAATGGCCATTCTGTACTTTGTTTCTCTCTCTTGCTTGAAGCACACTGATGGCATTCAGCC
This sequence comes from Meleagris gallopavo, assembly GCF_905368555.1. Taxonomy (NCBI): domain Eukaryota; kingdom Metazoa; phylum Chordata; class Aves; order Galliformes; family Phasianidae; genus Meleagris; species Meleagris gallopavo. The sequence continues at coordinate 25,034,394 of NC_139411.1, read as the reverse complement.
CTTTTGAATGTCATACAAACAAAAATGTTGTCAGCTCCTTCTCAGCAGGATGATACATGGTAATTTCAATGCAGAATTTCAGCTGCATGAAGGCCATTGGATAAAACAATAGAGAGCAGAGTGTAAGGCATAATTGACAAACTCCTTTCTCCTGAAATGTCACCAAAACAGCATGGTTTCTTCCCTACCTTAATCTAGCTGCTGTCAGTTGTGGTCCTACCTCTCTGTTCTGATTTTTTTTTTTTTTTTTTTTCTCAGGCTCTTCATTGATGGTGACCGGATGATGGACCCAGCTGTGAGGGAGCATCTACAGCTTGATAGTACCCTGGAACCAGAATTTAAAATCCAAGTGATGCCATACGGATCTATTCTGACGGAACTGCAAGCTGTTAGTGCAGGCCTCTCGCCCAAGGAGAAAGTGTGGCTCAGTGACAAAGCCAGCTATGCTCTAACTGAGGCCATTCCCAAGGTGTGTGGCTCTTGCAAAGGAAAAAGGCTTTTCTACTCTCTGTTCAGTATGGTCAGGAATGGTGTTAATGAGGGGCAACTGGCCTCAGCTTCCCTTCTGGAAAGGGTGCTGCAGGCTGGAGTGGAAGGCATCCAGTCATACTGAGGTATTGAGAGATTGTTTAATCCTGGGGATGCTCTTGATGGTGCTGCCCTTCCAACTCACTAAGCTGATTTACCCAAAGAATTGTCAGCTTAAGATAAGACAAGTACAGTGAGGGAAGGGAGGGAGAGGGAGAGCGGGGTGAACTCAGGTCAGTGTGCCTATAGCTGGAGCATCAGCGTTATGTGGACCAGCAGTATGAGGTGGGAACAGAAATTGAAGCAGAAAAGTTGGGCTGGGCTTTCGAGAGGAAGCATTGGGTTTGGTTTGAGTATCTGAAGATGGTTCCTCTTATATCCTCAAGCCACTGAAATAAAGGAGGCAATATATGATGTCTTGTATCAAAGACAGGAGGAGCAGGGTGACGAGTTGTTGCAGCAAAGATCCTTGTGAGTACACAGATAACTTGGAGCTGCTGGTTGTCCATGAAGCGAGCACATCTGTTGAGGGACAGTTGTACCATCTAAATAAACTTAGTACAGCTCTGTGTGCTGTATCTTACCCTTGTACTTGAACTTGGCTGTTTGGGAGTCCTGGGAGTTTCAACCTGAAAGTTATGAAAGCAGATGCTCAGGTTAGGACAAAACAGCAACTACAGATAAGTCAGATTGCATGTGTTCTTGTATTCATCTCTTGTTTGCTATAGATCACATTCTCTCTGGAACATCATCCAGTTTACATCAGCATGTACTAAAAAAATATTGTGAAAAAATACACTACACAGCAGTATGGCTAGGAATCAGGGATGAGTGGGTATTTTCCAGATGTTGCCTTGGAAGACCAGACCCACAAAACAGAATCTGTGTTCATGTTGAGTTACTAAATAATCCAAGCTTACTACTTTAGAATTGCAGATTTGTTTAAAAAACAAACATAACCAAACCACAAGGGATGTACATAAGCAAGACAGGCAGTATTTTATCTCTGCTTAGGGTTAAATTTTCTGACACCATCAGTCCATTTCTAGGTGCAAGTAGCATCTGAATACAGAGCACTGACATTTTGCCCACTGCCTTTTGTTAAGGGTGGATTTTTGATAGATTTGGTGATGCATCCAGGATAAATTGTTGTTAACCTCTTGTCTTCAGATTAAAACACCTCTTGTGGTATTGTAGTTGGTGTCAATAGAAAAGCCCCACGTTGGGTAAGTTGCTGTAGCTGATCCATACAGGGTATCCCTATGGACGAGTACAGCAGGTCTGGCCTAGATTAAGGAGTTTAGTGGGTCCCTTTCTCAGTGCAAACAATGATTGTGGTGCTGGATGCCTTCTGTATACATTGGGAGAGGCCCTGCCTCAAGGAACTCTCTGCTGTAGAGCACAGGAGCTGAGGAACTGAAATATCTTGATTAAAAACACCTCAGAAAGCACTGGCAGAGACAGAGATTTCCCAGTTCCTTGTGCTGGGTGTTTTTCACTTAGCTCTACACCACTTCACAGCAGCTGAGCAGCTGATCTGGTGTGCTTTGAAGAACCTCAGTGCTCTAAGTCCCTTTGCTGCCTGTTTCCACCAAAGCCAAATATTGACATTGGCAAAAATCCAGTTTGTTATTAAACACAGATCTGCAAACCCTTTACAGGTTTGACTACAACTACATGTAAATATGCTTTTTCACAGAAGATTAGTAGAACCTGATGGTATCTGTAAAAGACAAGTTGATCTAATACAAAATCTAGCTGTTGGAAAATTATGTCCTTGCTCTGAGAGAATTTTGCCCTGGCTTCTTTCATACTTCACTTTCTGCCTAAAGTTGTGCAACTCTCCTGCTAAAAGAATTTAAGAACTTGGAAACTGCAAATTTGGTCTTTGCTGAGGGTCTGCCGGACCTTCCCTACAGATTTGAGAGGTGTTTATTTGTATGCTGGTGTACTGAGAGCATGAAAACAGTGTGTTGCTTGGCTTTGCTTGTATAGGTGCTTATCTTGTTTTGTCCCCCCTTATAGAGGCAGAACAGAGGACTGTGGAGCAAAAGACTTCACTTTTGTTCCATCCTTTGATACTGACTGTGGTAAAACTTTGACAAGGAACTTCAATAAATTTCTGAAGATATGCAGAGAACCAACCAAGCATTCAAACCTAAGGGCAGCTGGCGTTTGGGGAAGTGCACAGTGGAAAGGAATCAGTTACTAGTTCTTGATACACAGGAAAGCTTTGTCTCAAACCACTGACATAAGCTTCTTTCAGAAGAGGATAGTATGTAAAGCTCAGCTTTGTAAAGTCTCATTTTTTGGACTATTGAAGTATTTGTCAGAGCTGCTGACCATTAAAAGTAGTGGTGCTCTCTGCTGCCTAGAGCCAGACCCTTAAAGGGCTCTCCATGTTCAATTCCAGCTCTCAGTACCTGGGCTGGGTACCCTTTGCTCCCTGATGCTAGCAGTAAGGTAACACATCAAGGTGGCTAATTGAGATCTGTTTTCATAGCTTAAATTCCACCTGAGTCCCTGGGATTGGTCTTTCTCCCTGGCTGTCTCTGGTTCTTTAGGGTACAGCATTAACAGGAAAGCCATAGCTCAGATATTGATACAATATTTAGCATATCCAGTCTTGATTCTGCTTCATGATACGCTGTTAACCCTTCAGTTTCCTGGATTACCCTGATGGTTGATTTTCCTTTAGTCAGGAGATGTTCCTGCTCTTTATTCCCCAGTATGCAATCAGTATCTCAGTGCTGAAGGTTGAGAAAGACTGCCAAAGTATGAATTGCAGCCAGGCTGAGTTATTAAACCTGTAGGATTACATAGTTTGACTAATCCACAAGTAATCCTGTCCTTCTGCTGCAGGCTTACCGGTACCTCACCCCATATACCCCCATCTGCATTGCAAAAGCTGTGAAGAATGCATTGGAAACAGAAGGCATGAGAAGAGCACATGTAAGTGAAGCCTTGAGAGCCTCCTTGCACATGGCAGGAGGTTTGTTTTACCTTCAGCGGAAGAAATGGCATTTTCCTTTCAATTTTAGCGTTTTGGATTAAAAAGTAAATACTAATTTGGATGGCAGATTAAAAAAGGTTGCCTACTGCTGTTGAAACACATCTTTTTTTGATTGGTTAGAGTTCCCTTGGAGCGAAGAGCAACATTTTAATTGCACAAGGAGCCAACCTTGCTCTGTTGGAAGACCATGCAGACTTGAAGTGTTTAGAATCTGAGCCCTCAAAGGGATGTTTTTTCTCTGCTGATAGTTCTATTGCTGGTCTCACTGGAATCTTAAAATTATTACCACTTGAATAAACATGGCTTAAAGAGCATAGAATGGTTATTGACACATGGTGCAAAATACAGGCCAAGATTGTCAAAAGCACCTAATGTCCTTAGAGAACTCTGTTTTTGCATCACCATTGTGACACTCTGGAAATGAGTCCGATTTCCCAGGATGTTTCACGTTTTCAAGCAAAGAAGCTGCCTGGGAAACAAGTTCACAGTGGAGCTGAAATCTTCTGGTGTTTATTTTGTGTTAGTTTTAAAGCAGAAGGTTTCACAACAGGAGAAATGTGCCAGTGACAGCAGAGCTGACAGTTCTGGGCTTTTTTCATATTTGCTGCTATTTTCTTGGGATCTGCTAGTTCTTATTTCAGTGTTTGTTTTAATAAGGAAAAAAAAAGTACTGAGCAGAGGAGGGCATGTTCCCCTGTTGCATGGCCACACGTGTTGCATGGTTACCTCTGATGAGCTGAAATGCATAAAAGACACTTGAAAATCATACAGCCAATGTTTGCTGAGTACTTGGTAATTCTTCAGAGTAAGATGCATCCCAGCTGAAAACCTGTATTAACACTTATGTATTTGTCCTCATATGTTTCCAGAACTTTCAGTAAGTAGAGGATGCAGAAGCTGGGAAGACCAGGTTACATCTTTTGTTTGTATTTCTGAAATTTGCAGGTTGAACTGCTTTGTCAAGGGCGGTATTTGTACTGAGGCTTGATATATTATTTTTTTTCTTCCTTTTTTCCTTCACAATTCCATTTTCATATGCTTATTTTAACACAGATTAAAGATGCTGTTGCCCTGTGTGAGCTCTTTAACTGGCTGGAGAAGGAGGTGTGTAGTATTATTATTTTTAACTTGGAAACATTATTGCTAAGTAAAATTCTCCATTAGCGTACACTATTTTTAACATTCTTTATAATGCCTTTGATACAAGTGGGGAAATAATTGGGGTTTCTTCTCTTTGGTTAAGGGAATTTCAATTATGCTTCTATCCAAGGCTGAATAAATTTTGTTGAAAACATACTCCTGTTTATTTTACAAAGATCAAAACCAGAGCAAGTGAGGAGTAATATAAGTATACTTAACGTAGTGTTGATCACTATCTTGTGCGAGTTTAGTAACATAAAATAATGGTTTGGTTTAGCAAAACATAAAATAATGTCTGTTTTGGTGCAGTACTATGCAGGTATTCCAGTGATTGTCAGCATTGACTGGCAGCATGGACAGATTTGGTATTTAAGAATGGAGAGCTGCAGTCGTGCCATGTACAGTAAAAATGAAATAAAGTGAAATTACTCATTTGTCTTAAGGCTGAGTTAAAAGTACACAGTGAAGATACAGAGTTCCAGATGTTACACAAGATGTTACACAGTAACTTATAAAGCTGCCCTGCATGTATGCTCCTGCTTGTCTGCATCCGTTGAATTCACCTATGGAAATGATTTGGTGCCTTCTAGAGGGTGCCTTTTCACATCTGAGTACTTCATGAAACCTGTTTCAAGGACTATGAGACCTATCCCTTGTCCTCCTTTGCCTGTTCAATCCAGGGTAGGTTGATTCAGTTGATCACAGGTTTTGATTTATCAAATGCTTAATGTAAAACTTAACATCCTTTGTTTTTCTTGCAACTGCTTCCATCTCTGGATTAGAGGCATAAAATTTCTGCTAATACCATGTTCTATTGAAATGGATGAGACTGTTTAAACTTACTGTAACCTGTATTTGAAGAGATGTTGCCTTGTGAGTTGTTACTTTGAGCGTATCTCAGTGAAATCAATACCGCACTAAATGGTCCCTGGGCAGGGTTCAGCAGTCATGCCCTGAGCAGCTTCCTGCTTCTCACATGCCACGTTCAGTACTGCTGGGTTTGTGTTTGTAGTTACTGAGGAATGAGGACAGAAAACCTGGAAACGGGCCACTTTGAGCTTGGGTTTCATAATGCTCAGAGGGGGTCCCACTGCTGATGCATGCAGCATTTTCTTTGCTTGTTGGTGTACTAATTCAACCTGCATCTTTGTCCACTAGGTTCCAAAGGGAACAGTGACAGAAATAATTGCTGCGGACAAAGCAGAGGAATTTCGCAGGTAAAAAGTAAATCCCCTGTTTTATTTTCTTGAGGGCAGTTTTATCCTTTGTTACTATTTTATTCTGTAGAAATCCAGCTCACTTGCAGGTGTGTTTCACCTGAGGACAAACTCCATTTCTTGGACATTTGAAAGAGTTGGGGGAAGAGTTGAGTTTCTTGGGAGGTACAAATCCTAGCCCAGTGGATCCTATCTGGTTTCCTTTGGAGATAGCAGTGAGGAGTGCCGCAGGTTATGACACTCGAGTATAAAACTATTGCTTTGTTACCACAGAGGAGCTCAAGTAAGCATTTGATTTCATCCTCTCGGGATGGAAAATTAGTATTGAGAGATACTCCAGTGTATATCTTAACAGGATTTCTAGAAATGCCTAGAAGTAAATAAAAAGAAGAAATTGTTCAGGACATCTCTTTCCTGGGTGGTGTGAGTGGTAACCTTACATGTAAGAAAAGGATAGAGATGGAAAACCTTTCCACATTGTTGAAAGGATAGGATTGGGATCTATGTAATTTCCCCTACCAAAGTGTTTCTTGCCCAGGCAGCTAACTTGGCTAAGAGGAAAGCTGAGATGGAGTGCCCCATCCTCAGTTTCACTTTGTCTTTTGTATTCCTCTTGCATGTGCTGTAGTGATCACCATCTTTTCTTTCAGCCAACAGAAAGACTTTGTTGAATTGAGTTTTGCTACTATATCAAGTACTGGTCCAAATGGAGCCATCATTCACTACAAGTAAGAGAAACACTGCTTCTTCTTTCATCCATCAGCAAACATAGTTGGAGTGAGTTGTCTAGCTTCTTTGTGGAGTCACAACAGAGTACTCCAGGGAGATGTAGTCACTGTTTGCTGTCTTATTTTATTCCACCAGAGCTTCCGTGCATACTAAGTAAAGATCTCTCCCTGCTGGCAGCATGCATGTATTATGATGCTGATCTGCTCAGGGGCCATGGAAAAAGGCTTTTTTGTGGGTAGAAGTCTGAGAAGGACAAATATGAAGTGCAAACTGTTCTGCAGTATGTCCAGGAACAGATGTTGAGGGTTTTGCTGGAAGCAAGAAATCTATTCTCTGTACTTTAGTGCTATTTACTGTAGAAAATAAACTCCTTAGTATGATCTGGCTTACTACATTTAGATTTCCATAATTGCCACAAAAAATCAGAACAGATGCATCCAGGTGAGCACCTGGTACGGCTTCTGGGTTGTAGATATGAGCTGGAGGCCTTAAAACTGTGGACCAAACAACTTTGTGTTTAACTGAACAGGCCAGTTCCTGAGACCAACAGAACGCTGTCTGTCAACGAAATCTACCTCCTGGACTCGGGAGCACAGTACAAGTGAGTGGAATGAATGGGACAGAACCACTGTGTTTTCTACTCCTAGTGACTGCCCTGCAGAGTCAGCTCACAGTTACTCTGGCAGGCATGGTGATGTATAATTTTGACTGCAGTGCCGTTTCACAGAGAGCCTGCTAATTGTGTCCCATGTGAAGGAAGATTGTGGGATTCTGAGTGTAGTCAAGAACATCAGTCAGTGGGTGACTGATCCCTGCTAGAAGGCACTGAGCTAGTTTCTGGGCAGCTGGCTGGGGCTTCTCTGAGTCCTTTTGTTGGTGTGATGGTAGCTGTGCTTTGGCAGGTGGGGCATGTTTCTGTTTGTTGCAGCTCTGCTCACTGATGATCATGTTAGAGTTGCGGGGAGTTGGGAGGAGGGCCGGCTATCCGGGTTTAGCCTTTGGCTGCCCACACAGCAACCTGCATAGCTAAGTAAGGCACTTACCCTACCAGGATGTGGGCAGAAGGTAATGATTTGATTGATATTGGGGTTGGAACAAGGTGGGGCAAAGGAGCAGGACAGCACTGCCCTGTGGCATTCTTTCTCTTTCCGGAGAGAGACTCAGGTGCGAAGTTTCTTATCCCAGTGGCCACTTGGGTGTCAGGTATGTTTTTGGGCAGGTGTCATGTCTTTTGACGCACTCTCTGCTCTTTTGGCAGTGGTCTCAGTTCTCTGCAGCTGTTTATTCTGAAGCTCGGACTCCACAGATAATGAAGGAAGTAGTGTTTTCAGCCAGTGTAAACATATGAGAAGTGGTTTGTTCAGAGAGATGCAGGATAGACCTGGCTGTTCCTCTGAGGGCTGTGCCTTTTTGTTTTGTCAGTCAGGAAGAGCTTTGAAAATGAACCATGCAGACATCCTTTGATAAGGCTTTTACAATGAGATCTTTACCCTACCCCTCAGATGGCCTAATTAGCAATTTCCTTGGTGCCACTGTGAAAAGCAAGTCTTTGAATAGAATGTAAGCTGGACATCAATGACACTCAGCAGAGCATTGTGACAGGGATGCTCAGCTTGTCACCGCTGAGAAGTTAAACTGTGAGTTCTTTGTGTCTATGGCCTGTATGTGCTGGGAAGAATGTTGATACAGGAGTGAATGTTTCAAAGGTAACTCGTTATTTCAAGAGCCTCTGTGTTTGACAGCAGGCTCAAAATAATATCCACATAAGGAACTTTCTGAATGTTTCAGACTAAATCCTATCCAAATGATGGATAATTTCTAGTAGTCTTAGCATAAAGCATCCTGAGGATGAAAAGGACTCCAAACCTGCTTACACATCCTTCTTCTACGCTGTTAGCTGTAATTTGTACATAAACATATATTTTCAAGCTAACGAATCTATTTTCATATAATAGAATAAATTCGGCCTTCTCTATTGTGTTCAAGTGGGCAGGTACCAGCTGTTAAACCCCAAATTCACTTGATTTTTATGAGCAGCCTAGATTCTAATTTGAGAAGAACTTTGAGATCCTTATGTTTGAAAGAGAATGTGCATGTTCAGGAATTTTTGGGATTAGGATCTTTTATACAATCAGTCTTATGTAGCACAGAGCAGATAACTTTACCCAGTGGTTAGACTGGTGGTTTTTCTGTAGTATGACTTCTTTTTTTGTTTTTGTTTTTTAATGCATTTTCACTTTGATCTTTCTTTTTTTCTCCTATTCCTTTGCTTCCTGAACCTTTGTTTGCCTCTGGAAGAGATGGTACAACAGATGTGACCAGAACAATGCATTTTGGCACACCGTCAGCTTATGAAAAGGTAGGTTGCCCTCTCAGCATGTTCTGCAATTTGACCCTTATTTGAGATACTTAATCATGATGATGGCTTAAATTTAGTGATGTGCCTTATTGCTATGTTGTCTAAGGGATCTATCAAGTACCATTTCTTTACTAATGAAAGTGACAACGTTTTGATTAAGACTGAAGAGGAAGCTGTCAGACTTGAACTTTTTGAATATAAAGTGTTTAGAGAATGACACTGTTTTCTATCTCAAAATATACACCTCTCATTTACTAAATAGCGTATCTTCTCTACGAAGTAATAAAACGAGTGGGCTGAGGATACACATGACTGGTTTGCCCAACATGGGGTACTACTGGAGTTTAATTTAGCTGAAACCTCAGTGTCTGAAGTAGAGCTGCACTAGTGGTTTGTGCTTAGTATACTGTGTCAAAAAATAGTCTGAGACTGCTCTGAGGAGGTCCACACTGGAAATTCAGCAATATAATTTTCTTTATTTTAAATTATTTCTTTAATTAACACCCAATTATTGTAGTTTTCTCAGTGATATGCTATGAAAATAGGATATGCTTAGGAAGTGAAGCTCCTAGCCACGAAGAAAATCAGTCATGTAGGTCCGGTGAATCCCTCTGCTAAACTTGCAGTCTGAGTTTGTGGCACTGTCCATATTAACTGAAGAAGATCTTTGGAGTAATTTAAACTCTTTTCTGCTCGTGCTTTGCTTTTGCAAAACACGTCATAGGAGGAAATGAGCAGGTCTTTCCACATCCTTTGCATTTTGCTACCAGATGCAGCCTTCCTTTCTGTTCTGGGGAAGGGCAGTGTTTTGTCTCTCCCTTTTTATTTACAGTATACATTTCTTTGGCAGGAATGCTTCACCTATGTCCTGAAGGGACACATAGCTGTGAGTGCAGCCATTTTCCCAAATGGAACCAAAGGTAAGTTGATGAGTTGGAGTGTTTGACCATGACGGTGACTTCTGGAGGACCATTAAGTGATGTGAAAGCAGCATTATGACTGATAGGTCCTGATGTGTTAGGCAGATGTTGGTGTAACTGTCTGTGTCTGTTTCCATCACAGCATGTTGGATTCTGGATTATTGATTTCCCCCTCTTTTAGCAGCCACCAGTGCTGAAAATGTGGAGAGAGAAATCTGAAGGGTATTTTGAGTGCTTTGTTTCTAGGGCGATGGTGATGTTCCTCAGTGACTAGCACTCCTAGCACATCTGTGGCCTTTTTATGCTCTGAGATTGTCTTTATGCTTTTATTCTAAGACTTATCAAAGCGATAGGTCACTTTCCAGTTAAAAAAGACTAACTAATTGTCTTCCAGATAATGTGGAATCTCTTTCATCAGAGAGCAGTGTGGGAGAATAACACATAGAGGAACGGATTTGCTTTTGTGCAGGAGAACATGTGATATACATTCACTGCTGATGAATGCTGCAAGCTCTCTTCTCCCTAGTCAGAAACTTGACATTAGCATGCCTCTTTGTAGGGTGGCTTCCAGTTCACATTCTTATGTATGTGAGGAAAAAGCATCTGGCTGCTGCTATGAGAAACTCCAACTGAAATGAGCAGTACAGAGAGTGTAGCACTTGCACGTGATTGATGTTTGCATGCAGGCAACAGAAATCCCCTGCATTCTGATTGAAAGAGCCTGAAGTGATGACATCCAGGCAAGAGGTCTGGCTGGTTAGTTCACCAAATAGAATTGCCAGGTCTTCCACACGAAGCTCTCTTTGTGTAGCTGTCTGAATTCTTTGTGGGCCATTTAACTGCTAGATTCTTTCCTGAAAACCCAAGTAAAGCAAGCAGCAGTGCAACATTTTGCAGGCTGTATTCTGAAGAGCTGTGCAACTTGAATGGGAGAGGGGTTCTTTCAATGAGGATGAGTTTGAATGGCAGACTTCTGCTCTGTAATTTCTGACAAACCAATGACTTGTTTTGTTTTTCCCCTTTTAAAAACTTTGTTTTCCTTTTCCAGGCTTGAACCCTCGATGTGGTTATCAGTCTGTGAGGAAGCCTGACTTGAACCTGAGTTGATCAAGTTTTCTTTCCGTGTGTGTCTCTTCCCCTTGGCTTGCAGGTCACCTTCTAGATTCTTTTGCCCGTTCTGCCTTGTGGGACTGTGGTTTGGATTACCTGCATGGGACAGGACATGGAGTTGGCTCTTTCCTAAATGTACATGAAGGTCCTTGCGGCATTAGCTACAAAACCTTTGCAGATGAGCCCTTGGAGGCTGGCATGATCGTCTCTGATGGTATTTAACACTGGCAATTCTTTCTGGCTATTGAGGGAGGAACCAAGATCTTAAGATGCAGGGGGAATAACTCAGTGCTGAAGGGAGGGATGTGATTGTAGGCTCTGGTCCTGCCTCCTCAGTTTGTTACTTTGTCACTTAAGCTTTCTGGGTAAAAGCACTCTGATTTTAGCTGTCACAATAAAGCATCTTTTCAGTTGAGTTCTGCAGACCTGCTTCCTTCTTTGTAAAGTGCAAACCTCAGCACATCTGTGCTGCTGACAATAGTAGTTTTGGCATGCTGCCTTCCGTTCTGCAGTGGAAGAGCTGGCTACAGAACATGGTGGACACCAGATTTTCAGGAGCTATGCTATGGGTAATTTGAGATAGTTAATACATGCCTTATTTTTCCAGTAAGAAAAGAAATTAACAACCTTCTGGGTTTTACTAAAAGACTTGCATTCCTTCAGGACTGCCAAGTCTTTCAGGGAGTCAGGAGAGAACTCTAAAATAATTTCAGGAAAGGGGATTTCCTATTGGCCTTTTATAAAGAGATGAAGGCTTACAGAGTTTCTGGTACTTGGAACATGTACTTGGTGCTCTCTCTTGACTTGGAAGGAGACTCTCTGAGCTTGAGGGCTGTCTGTCTGGTTTCTCCTTTCTTTGAGAACTTCTGCTGTCACCTTGCTCGGGGCTTCTGTGCAGATTAAGTAGAGTCAGAAATTTGTTTGCCTCTCTGGGTGCCTGATGTCAAGATTGTTTTAGCAACCTCAGTGAACTAAAGCTACGAAGGGGAAGTTTTGCCATAGGGAATAAGCACTTTCATAGTGTAGCTGTGTGTCTTAGTTAATTATTGTCTGTTTCTACAGAGCCTGGGTACTATGAGGATGGATCCTTCGGGATCCGAATAGAAAATGTTGTCCTTGTGATCCCTGCTGAAACCAAGGTGAATGACCTGCACAACTTGTACCTTTCTTCATGACTCAATGTCATAAAACTTGAGGTGGGACAGTGCTGAGGACAGTTAGTCCTACTCAAGACTGCTGCTCACCAAAACCCTGCTTTGGTGAAGACTGTTTCTAAGTCTCCTCTGTTAATGGAGACACAGAAGACAGTTCTGCTTCAGCAGAGTTTCCATGGGTTAACATATGTATTTGAGAGTTGTTCTAAAATGTTTTCAGTCTGGGTATCAAAGACCAGAACCTTCTTTAATGCAGTCACTTGGATTTATTGCTGTAGCATCAGTTGATCTCAGGTCAGTCCCCCATGGCAGTAGAACCAAAACTATAGATAGATTTTTTTTTTTTTTTTTTTTTTTTGATGTAATAATTTCAGGTCTGGTTGGGATATGCTTTTAGAAACGCCAGACTGGAAATTACTGTATGGTATCAAGTCCTGTACAGTTGTGACTTGGGACATGGCCTTTAGAAAGTGACTACTGAAGGAAATGACTAAGATTTATATGGAGATTTTCTTTGATATATGAGAAAAAGTTTCTGGTAAGTTGCTACCTTCTCATCTGAATGACATGAGGGTCTTTTTCTAGTGGTCAGTGATGTCATGAGCTGAACAGTATGATCTTGCTAGAGCAATTTCTAAAAATTTGCAACTTCATTTGTCTTTTTCAGTACAACTTCAAAAACAGAGGAAGCCTAACTTTTGAACCCTTAACGCTGGTTCCAATTCAGACAAAAATGATTGATGTTAGTTTGCTGACACAAAAAGAGGTAAGTGAAAAGAGCAGGTTCCACTGTTTTCTATACATTAGAGCTGTCTTGTTCTAATTACATGAACCACTGTCCTCTGTTTTAGTTGGTAGATTCAGAGAGTGATTTTGAACAACCTGACTTAATTTTCAACTTGATCCAGTTGTGGGTGGTTGGGTGGAATAGATGACTTTTTATGTCTTTTTTGGCTCCTGCCTTCGTTTTCAGACTCCGGTGCTGTCTCCCCAGAGACTTGTACTAATTACTGTCCCATGTTGCTGTCTGTATCTGATCGTGATCTATCCCATTCAACAGTGCCACATTTTGCAGTGCATATGGCCTCTGGGCAGACATCAGTCATACTTGCTCAGCAGCATTTATTTCCTAAATAGCTTTTATACCATAGCTTTCTCTTTAGGTTTCCCATTGCCTTCACCTTGGTGTGTTTCATGCTGATTTTTATCATACTATTCATTTTTCTTCAGCTTATCCTGCTATTCTGAATGATAATTCCATTTTACGTTTCCTTTATCTGAAGAGGACTGTGAACAGTGCCAAGGTTTTCCTTAAGGGTTGCCCGTTGAGATCAATAGGGCAACTTGTATCTCAGTAGTGCATTGTTCAGAGTTACAAATGTGCAAAGCTTTTAATTAGTCTGTGCCAAGGTAGCTATTCTGACTTGTTGGTGGCAGTGATTTGCAGATTTTAAATACTAGTTATTTGAACTGAACTTTAGCACCTCTGAAAACCCAGGACTAATTGTTTCAGTTCCTTCCCCCATCAAATCTACAAGTCACTTGAATGCTTTGAGGGTCTGTTTTTGGGACAGGATGCCATCCCAGCCTCACAGCCCAGTCCCAAAGGGCACAGTGCCCTACTGATATCTTTGCCTTTATAGCTGTGTATAGCCACCAGCTATTCTGTGTTTATACTGAATGTTGTATCCCTCCTTTTCTCTAGTGTAACTGGGTGAATGACTATCATCAAAAGTGCCGGGAAGTAATTGGAGCAGAACTGGAGAGGCAAGGTCGGCGTGAAGCTCTTCGATGGCTCATCCGGGAGACAGAGCCTCTAATCAAAGTTCAGTAGCACCGTGGTTGTCTTTGGTACGTGGAACATCAGGACTGCTTGGTGTCACAGCAATCTACATCTTCTTGGCCTTTGACACCACTGGGAGAAAGTTCTTCAGGAAAGCTTTGGAAATCAGGAGGGGGATTTTATTTAGTGTTTTTCTCCTTCCCATCACGCGTGGGTAATGGAGGGAAAGAAGGGTTACTGACTCAACGTTTTTTGAGGGGGAGGAGAAGGTTGAGAATAGAAAGCAAATAAAATACGCAAGCATGTTGCTTTTGAAATGGAGGATCTTGAAATAATGGTTGTAAGAGGTAATACTGGAATATTTTATATGGTCTGTTTTTTTTTCACTGTGAAAACTCAGTATTTTTACATACTTGGGTTCCAGTTGCTAAGATTCTACCCACGCAGCAGGACTGATTACTGAATAAAAGTTTCCAACCTGTTATTCACTTTATCTTCTCTTGCAGTCAGTGATGTGTTGAGTTTGACAGCCCGAAGAAGGGCAAGAACCAGAAAATTCCACCCTAATGTGTGTATCCAGCTCAGACAGTGAGGAAATACACATAGAGCTTCCTTGTGCTAGGAACAGGGCAGATGTTATGAAAAGGCCTGACGGGAGCTGTCAGTTCTGTCTATGCTTTGTGACAGATCGTGGAAGGGATTTGGTGATGCAGGGGGTTATGCCTGTGGAGCTCTCAGGCCAGTACTTCTGTCTATTGTTATGATGTACTGAGTACTTGTATAACCCTTGGCAGCGCAGGATGAGTTGGCAGCATCATGGAATTATAGCTCTTCCTGGACACAGGGCAATTATTAAGTTAAAAAAAAAAAAAAAAGATACAGTGGACAAAAGAAGGCTTCTGTGCAACTTCGGTTCAAAATCAGCCTGACCTCAGACAGCAGGAGCAGTACTCTGGATTGCTAGGCAGTGCACAAAGACATCTAGTGGCTAAGCGAGCTATTGCAAGGTAAGCACTGGTATGAGCTCATCCCACCCTTCACCAGAGGGAGAATGTTCTATTCTGCAGTCTTCTAATCTGTCTTCTGAAAAATCCCTGTGTGCAGCCTCATCAGAGCATTGTCCATAATGCTAAATGGTGGTATAAGAATATGCTTACAGACAGAAAAACTCATAATGTTTGAAACAGAAAAAACACTAAAGCTCGATATTAGATATAAAAGGAACAATTGGGTAACTAACTCAGATTCCTGATATTTTAAGAAATGGTCTGTGCAAATGGAAATGTTCATATATATGTAAAATTCTCTCTTTTTTTTTTTTTTTTTCCTGCAAGAAATTCTGAGAGGGAAATACTAATCTCCGTTAAATGGCATGAAATTGGTATTTACTGTAAGAGTTCCAGGAATTGGAAGCAGTATCATGTATTCAGACAGAAAAGAACTCGCAAGAGAAACTAGGAAAGAGAATTCCAGGAAATAATGTTGCCTGGCCTCTTAGCTGAGTTGTCTGAGAAAGTGTAAAAGCAGAAGTGCAGTAAATTCTTAAAAGTTCGATACTATATTTTCTGCAGATATGTGCATGCATTTAAATATCCAAGTAGTTTCCCACCACTGCCTGCAAGTATTAGTCATTAGCTGTCTGTGTGATTTCTTGCTCAACATCAAGCAGTCCACAGCATTTCATGAGTGTATGCCATCTAAAACAGACTGGGGAAAAAACATTTCTTCCACAGGTATGTATTAACTTTGATGGTACTGACTGTGCTACGGGATCAAAGAATAAGCAGGGGATCTCTGAACAGGTTGTTACCTCCCAGTGAAATCTGTGTGTGTGCAGTAAGGCTGAATGGTTAGGCAAAAGAGAATGATGCCTACCAAACAGTGAAGCAGAACAGCCAGGGAAGCTGTTGTCCTTTATCTCAAATACAAAGCTACTGTGTTTGGCTCAGAGACCTCAGTGGGAAGTGAGGGATGGGGGATGTGACATCTAAAGTAATTTTTGTACTGCTAGGTTTGAATGGCCCGATTAGTCCTTCTTCCCACCTGGATTACCTCTTTATGGGTTGTATACCCACCTGGGGTTGTACCCACCCACGTCCCAGAAATGTTTGGCCCTTTGCCATCCCTAGATCCCCTCCAGCACGTTCTGAAAACACAATAAACACAAGTGCATTCTCTACTTTTTCATGTCCAAGCTTCAGATTCCTAATGGAAATTACACTTTTTATTTTTTCCAGATTTTGTCCTATTCTGTACCTACTTTTGCTGCTCCATCTTTCCATAAACCCTCCTTCCTCAGTCTGGGAGTATTACCAAAATTGTGCCAGACAGCAGCAAAACCCCACTGTTTTTAACTTACATGGCTTGTAACTCACCTGTAACAGAAACTGCACTGTTTGTTTGCATGGTTCTTAAACCTATCACTTTACACAGCAGTTTTGAAGCAAGTTTTGATTTACCCCAGCCTGGCCTTGGAAAGAAAAGTGGAACTGAGAACACCACTGTTGAGGACTTCACTGTCAAACCCATCAAACCCAGCTCTCCTGGGGACCAGGAGGTGACATATTTCCTTTTCTGTCATGTGGTGGCTTAGGGGGGGATGTCCTCTGGGCAGGGTGTGGGGTACACCAACATTTTGAGAAATGAGAAGCTGAATGAGGCTCCTCAGTCCTGCCTAAAACATGCTTTTGTGTTCATGCCTGCTGCCTGGAGAGGATCTGTTGCTCCTTTTGGCACTCAGTGGGGGTGAAGTGACTGCTGGTGCTGAGGATTTTTGCTGTTTATTTCTGTTAACTTGCAGCAATTCTCACTTTGCTCCCAGAGACTCCTAGGTCTGCTCCATTTTTCTGCCTTGTGTGAAGTAATTAAACTGCTTTGAAGCTTCTCTGTTTGACCAGGGACAGCAGGACCCCTTGCTGCAGGGGCAAAAGGGGACAGATCCTTTCCTAAGTCGTCTTTTGAGGGGACAAATTGTGGGTCCAGTGTCTGGTGGAGGTGTCTTGTGATCAGGAGTTAAATTGCCTGGTGTCAGTGCCCTCAGCTTGTTTTACACGATAAGGACAAAAGTCCCCATGGCTTTGGCTGTAATAAGAAAAAAAAAAATGAAACAAGGGCCTCTAGAGGGTGGAAATATGAACTGGGTTAGTACTTAATTAAGTTGCCTATTAACAGTTGTGTAGCAGCTTGGAAGAATTTTAATGTACCAATTAAAGCAAGGAGCTATCTCCTCAGCTTCCCACCACCTCTGGGGACGCTGTCAAGAATGGGAAGCTTCACAGATCAAGTGCTGTTTATTTTGTTCCTTCCAGCTTGTTAAAAAGTGTTCTAAATTTGGGATGTGGCGGATGCCCATGGACATGGTTACTTCTGTGATGCAGTGAAGCATCAGCTGCCCGATAAGGATTAGCATAGAAAAGAAATAGGAACATAATGCTGTCTGACTCCATTAAAAACAAAAAACAAACAGAAAAACCAAACTAGTTTCTTATGATTCCTCTGCATTGCTTCATAAGGAGAAAGAAGTTTGGAGGCAGCTCTGCAGCAGCTCCATTGTAAGCAGCAGGGTTGGAGGCTCCCCATTCTAAACATGCCTTGTGCAAGATGTTTTGAGAAAGTTGCTGCTCTGACAGCTGGGAATCTTCAAATTTACAGCCAAAAGGTACTTAAAGCTATTTTAGACCGATTTGTTCACTTGCTCAGACTGCTCTTTCTCCCTGGTTTTGCTCCCAAAGGTGCTGCTGAAGAGCAGTTGTGCCCTGATCACTGCATGCAGGCTCCTTCTTATCCTTCCTCCGGGAGGAACTTGAGAGATAAGTCATCAGCAAAACCACACTTAAAGAAGGGCTTTAACCATCACATCTCTTGAGCACTGGTATTTTGGAAGAAGTAGAAATTTAACCCCAGAGTTGATAATGTTATGTTTTGTTCTCAATCACATGCAGTGTATCTCGTATTCAATCAAGCCAGGCTCGTCTTACCAAGCTTCTGAGTGCCCTAGAAGGAAAAGACTGAGCAGAAAGGGTACACATAACCTGGGGAGACAGAGTCCAAGGAGAATGGGAGCCATGGGCCTTCCTGTGTCCAAACATCATGGGATCTGATCCTCTTCTGTGGTGGTTTTGGAGGGGGGGAGGGCAGATGGATTCCCTGCATCCTTCAGCAAGGTTGGACGGGGCCTTAGTAAGGATGTGTCCTTGGTACCTCAGCTGGGGAAGTGACAGCTTTCCACCCACAGCCCTTTGGGGTGGGCTTGGCTACAGGGACCGGAGTCTGCTGAGTGGATCTGAGGATGGGGGTTGAACTGTCCCTCTGGAGCTGAGGCCCTTTTTTTGTCTCCCTAGACAAGAAAACAGAGGCTGAGCAAACCCTGCTGAGCTCTCCACACCTGAAGCTGCTGTGGTGAAAACAAGCACCTGCAAAGCCCTAGCAGAGGAGGGGCACTTTGGCAATTTGATGTAATTTGTTGCACCTGGCTGGGATTGGACTGGTTGCCCACGAGACTCCCTTGGAGCTTTGCTTCTCAGCACCTGGCACGTTGCCATCACTAAAAGTTCAAAATCATCCTTGGCTGCAAATGACAATTTTTCAGCTTTCCAGGGGCTGACCAAGCTGCTGTCCAAATGTGCTTTATTGCAAGCTAGTGCTTCCTCTGCAGAGATGCTGCAGACCCCTTACTGCTGTCGTTGGGGCAAGTCCTGGCATCGAGGGAATGCCTCAGAAAGGTACAGCTCCAACCACAGGCATGCTTTAATTTAAATCAGCATTATGGGAACTTGTTTTATTTGCGTATTTTGTCTCCCTAGCATTGGAAACACTGTCTCATTTAAAGCTGTTTCTAGATATTATTGAGATAACCTGGAAATCAGTTGGAACTTCACAAAGCATGAGATGTGGAGGAGGATATAGAAACCAGGGTTAGGAGACTATACAGACACAGATCTGAATTCCTTTAACAAGCCAGTGGTGAGAAGAGGAGGGGACCCCAGGTGTCTCAACTCCCAGGGTGTGGTCTAACAGTGAATTTAAGTGCTGTCTATAATCCTGACTTTAAATGCACACAGAGCCAGCAGAGAGCAGCCTAAGTCATATGAAAGTATAGATAGTCTTTTTTTTTTTTTTTTTTTAAATTAATACATTGCTTATTTTTACTGGCCTGGGGTTGGGAAATGCTGTAGGGGAGTTCTGTTCTTTGGGGCTGTCTCCAATGTCTGCAGAGTCACTTTTACGGCTCTGGCAAGATTTAATGAAAGAAATCCAATCCCACCCTTCTTTATTTGTCATAAGCGTCCACCAGAGCTTTCAGTATCCCACCATCACCTCAAGTCAGGAAGCCCTGGGCAGGCACCCCCCATTGCTGCACTCCATCCTGCTCCCCGTGCATCTCCTCTCCTGTGCAGATGCTGCTCTGTGTGTGACATGGGACTCAGTGAGCATTCTCCATGTCCCTTTGCATTTGGATCATGTCCTCCAATAAACACTGGTGTGTTCCTCTTGAGGTTTGAATGGAGAATGAGCTGTGGGATTTTAGGCAAAGGCAGCATTATTTTGGAGCACCACAGCCTTCCAAAAGGGATTTAAGGAGCTCTGAATGGTTGGGAGAATATCTTCTCTCAAATCTGAACAGGCAGCTCGATATGTGCAAAGTTGAGGAAAGTGTCTTCTCCCCCTTGTATGCCATTAATATTTAGGGCTGGCCCTCAATTATTCATTCCTTCAGGGTGTGCTTTTATCATCTCAGTGCTACAGGATTAGCTTGTGCACTGTCTCTGGGCACTCAGAAAAGACCTTTCTCTAAGATTTGTGAAATTTCATATCTGAGAGGACTTTTGCAGGCAAAATATATGCCATGCCATTAGTCAAAAAAAGCAAACCTTCCCCATCGCCACCCGCAGCTCCTTTCAGATCATACACTGCTGAGCACTGGCAAATGTGCAGGATGCAGCTGTGACCTGAGCATGTGGTCTCCTCCCATTGCAGCAGGGCACAGCTGGAAGGTCCTGCAGAAACATCAGGGGGATGTTTTGTCATTCCCAGCTGGAAAAGGTATTACTCCTCCAAGTACTTTTCAGACCAGCATTTGTGGTGGGATGGATAGATGGTCCATCTGAAACTCATTGTTGGATAATTAGCTAATGAGAAGGTATAGGTACATGACTCAATCAGTAACACAGAGGTCATAGCACACATGAATGTAGGAAATTTGTCCCAGATGCAGGGCCAGCAGCCTAGGGCCAGACCCTGGACCAGCTCCATGCACCTCCATTGCCTTTGGCACAGTTGGATCATTTGTCTGAGCTGTGGACAGATTGAAGAAAGTGGTGATTAAATACCCGAATTATTGACATCTGCACTATAAATATCTGACTTGTTAATAGCCTATCTTCATGCTGGGTTGCAAAGTCTGACAGTCATCTTGCTAAGATAACCATAATCAAACCACATGTTTTGGAGCACAGCTTGATCAGGGAAGGGGCTGGGAAGAGTCCCGTTTCATTTACTCTAATATTCTTTTTATTTAATTAAGCAAAGTTAACCATGGAATTAGCATTGCCTTTCTCCCTTCAGGAGCCTGAGGCACGCGAACACCATGCTGCTGCAATCACTGCAATGGCAGAGTTGCTGAAAACAAGGAAAAAGCAGGAGGTATTCTTTTTTTCTGCCTCAAGAAGGTGTTTTTATGGTAATTCTTTACCACGATAAGTTTTGCTAAATAGAAACCTAAAAAATTATTGGGCTTGAAAAAATAACATCTACCAATCATTTCATTTTCAGAGGTTGTGTAAATACTGACAATTGTAATTAAACAACCAATCAGATTAATTTTTAAAGAAAAATATAAATTATAGACTTTTCCATTTAGAAATTGCTGATCTAAAGCATTCTGACAGTTTTTGGAAATGGTTTAAAATATTTTGGGGCATAAAACTAATAAAACCTGGCTGTCGTTCCCTGTGCTGATTGGATTTGGAAAAACATTGCCAGAGCACAGTGCTCTGTGTCTGCCTCAGGGAGGACTCGTGGCGCCCATCAAGGTGGGCTGTGGGGCAGGGCTCACCCTGCTGAGGTAGGTTCCCAGGGTGAGGTGGAAGAAATGTAAAAATCCTGAAAAGATGAGATGCTAAGCAAGGAGAAGGCAACGGCACCAGGGAAGCACCAGTATCACATGCAACCTGATAAGGACCTGCAGTGCAGGAGGTTTCTGTTATCTTCAACATGCAAAGCAAGTGAGCTTCATGCTGTTACGGTCAAGCATTTAAAAACACTTCTAAAAATGATGTAATTTTGTCTGCTTAGCATTAAGAATTGTACTGCAGATGCCTGATTTTACTGGCTTTGAAACATCAGCAAATCTGGCTTTGTTCTGTAGCTGTAGAGATAAAGATACTCTCTGTGAAGATGATATTGTTTTGCGTTAGGTGCATTTATTGATGTGAGAAAATCAGCAAGCTTTAATTTAAGTGATTAATTCAGGCCCAAACATGCAAATGTGATGGCTGGATGAAAGCACATAGACATGTGTTGCAGAACTGTGGTTTGATTCCTTGTCCTCTGGCAAGCAGGAGGAAAAAGAAGTGAGGAAAATCCTGGAAACAAGCCTCTGTGCATAGAGATCATGATCACACAACCTATCCCTGCTCTTTACTTTGCTTATTGAATAAGACTCAGCTATCCATGACATTTTCACAGCACTTGACAAAGTGAAAAGTACTTTTGAAAAAAAACAACCAAGGGAAAATAGCCCTTCTACCCCTCCACCTCACAATAGAGGAGCTACGGTGGGGACTTGTTCTCTCCTGAGAATCAAACATTGGCTTACTCTGTAATGCATGCATCCCAGCTGGCAAAGACAAACTAGATCATTAGGACAATAGGAACAATGTGAGTACAGAGCAACAAATGGAAAAATGACTCTGAGATGCATTCACACACTATACATTTACTGGGATAAAACTTGAAGCCTGTAATATTAAATCACAATGTCAAAGAAGGAGCTTATGTTAATTTAATTAAAGACAACATCCTGGCACACAGGGATAAGGAGAGGAATTAATATTGTGCACCACCCACTAATTTTGCCTGCCGTGGGTGTGCTTAGCTTTGGATGTCACGATGTGCTCACAGCTCTATTTGTTTTTCTGGACAGGATGAGTGTCCGCACCGCCATTCCGCCAAAATTGGGCAGAATCAATTTTTATGCTTCTCAGTCCTGAAAGGTGTGTGGATGGCATCTCTGGCACGAAGCTCGACACCAGTTCATCTGTCTGTGCTGGAGAGGTGGGAGATTTTGGCTGCCTTTGCTTCCAGTGGGGAAAAAAGAGAAGTTTCTCAAGGATGTCTGATGGTAAGTGGTACAAACACTGTTCTGAGCATGAAACAGAATTGAATTGTAGGATCATAAGGTTGGAAAGACCACTAATATCATCTAGTCTGACCATTAGCTCATCATCACCATGCCTGCTAATACATATCACTCAGTGTGACATCTACTTTGAAATTGCCTGGAAAACCAGCTACGTTGTTAATGGACTTTGGAACATCATGAGCATGTCATAACCCTTCAACTCCACACATCGTATTTCTATATCCCAATTTCACTTTTGGGCATATTCTCCCACTTAATTTGTATGGAAAAATCTGAAAGGGATACGGATCGAATGTTTCACTTGAGGTCCCTGTGCCAGGACTCCAGCACTTTGTACTGCACAAAAATGCATCGTGATGGTCAGAGGGAACCTCTGGTGTTCCAGTTTGTGCCCATTGCCTCTTATCCTGGCACTGGGAACCACTAGAAATAGCAAGATGAAAATGGCAAGATGAGAAACAGATACTTACTGGAGCTGGAAAAAACGAGACCCCAAGGTAGGCATGCAGTCTGCAGTTGTTAGGACTTGGATTTGCACTTACTTTTGCTTCCCACTAAAAGCAGTGAATGAAGCCAGTTAATAGCTTACCTGCCCGAGGAGCTGTAATGTCAGACCCCCGGAGGAGTTGGAAGGGCTGCTCTCACCCCTGGAAGATTCTCGCTGGCTACCAGGTATTCTTTTATCATCACGCTTTAAAGTGAAAGCCCTACATTTTTCTCTGTGTCCGTATTGCAGAACATAACTTGGGAACGTTCTGAATAGGAACGTCTGACAGATTGCTTTTTGTAAGGGATCTTTAGGGGAAAAAAAGCAGTCGTGACCCTCTGCTAAATGACACCTGCTTTCGAGTGCTGCATTGACAGGTGATGCTATTGGCAGCATCTCACCTCGCTCAGTGAGTGCCACCAGAGGGACCCCGCGGAGCGGCCAAGTATGGCCTGGGGGGAGCACAGCACAAAAGGGGTGATGGGCAGTGGGGAAAAGCAGGCTTGGCGTGGGGATGGTGAGCTGCTTCCAAGTGAGTGTGGCAATTGGGGGGGAAAAAAAAAAAAAAAGAAAAAGATGGGGAGTAAAAAAAAAAAAAGGAAAAGAAGAAGTGACTAATCATGGCTTCCTGTTTGTCTGAGATTTGATGGACATTATTATATTTTTTTTGCATTTGGGATGATGAAGGTAGAGATGCCCTGATAATTAAGGCTTGCTGCTGTTTTGTTTGTTCTGTGTTGGAAATATCCAAATAATTTTCTCAGGACGGTATCTCTGATAAAAGCAGATTTTATTCGCGATTGCAATGGCGGGCGTCCCGCAAGCAGGAGCGCACCTATGGACACAACATGACAGCCTTTATACCCTATTTTCTCCCCCTTGCCTCCCCCCTCTCCCCTGTTTCCCCACTGGCTGGGTACTCCAGGTTCACAATCTTATCAGAGGATTTACATTTGTTATTTACTTGTTAATTTGTTTTGTTATCTGGTGTCAGTCAGTCGCCATCCTGTTGTTTCCAAGTTGTCTCAGTGCTCTTCTTGTCGTATTGATATGGTGATTTGCTTCCAAGTCTTCGTTAAACAAGGATCACCGTGGTGGGGGATGATGTCAGGCCTTCCCAATGTCTCTTCAGGTGCTTCCTCGGGCATGACTTGTTCTCTGGTTTGATCTGGTGCTGGATATTCTTGCAGTGTGTATGACAAAATACACCTATATACACCTATATACACCTATATACACCTATATACAGAGCGTGCGTCCCTGAGAAGGGTTATCTAGACGATAAGTGATGTAAACTATCAGAGATCTTTCCCAAGTTAAGCAGAAAGACTCCCAGAAAGAACTATGACAGTGGAGATCATGAAATAAAAATATATATATTATCCAATTCTAATGCAGAAACAACAGTTGATTCCCACATTCTGTACTAGGTTTGTTTGTGATGTGGCAGATGTGAAGGCACCAACAGGGAGTGATAATGTATTGTTTCAGGTGAAGGTGAGAGCTTGGTCTCTTTTTTTAGGGGACCACATGTGCCTGCACATGTGATGGTTAGAGGATGACTGTGCTGTGTCCATACCCCCAGAAAACCAAGCTAACCAACCACAACAAAAAAAACCAAAACAATTCCCCATGGATTTTCTGAGGAGAGTTACAAACCTGCAATTGGAAGAAAGAACAACCCAAGGACGATTGTTACATTCCAGCAGACTGCTGGGCTCCACTGTGCTAAAAGCTGCAATTTTAACATAACAGACACCTGGGATGATTAGAAACCCTGGTGAAGTCACCTGCAGGGTGTTTTCCACCCTTACCCAGGGCTAAACTTGGAACTGGGGCCTTGCACAGAGTTTTGCCAATGCAAGGCATCTCCTGGGTGTGCAAGGAGCATAATTCCCCAGCTCAGCTTGCTGGGAAGGCATGGCCCTGTGCAGGGCACTTTGCACCAAGGGTCTGTGCTCAGGCTGTGCAAAGAGCTCAAGGAGGTTGTGGATGATCCCTGGGTACATTTAAGGCCAGGCTGGATGTGGCTTCTGGGCAGCCTGGTCTAATGGTTGGTGACCCTGCCCATGGCAGCGGGGTTGAAACTAGATGATCTTTGAGGCCCTTTTCAACCTCAACCATTTCTATGATTCTATGAAAGAGCTCCTGGGGCTCCCATACGAATTTTGCAATTGAAAATGCTGCAGAAAGTTCTTGCCTTTCTGTTGCCTTTCACAAACTGCCAGATGGAGGGGGAGGACTTTTCATGGCACTGATCAAGATTTCATAGGGAAATCAGATGCTTTGTGTTCTTCTTTCTTTTTTGTAAACGATTTCCTTCCTTTCATGATCACTACTTGCAGAGCTGCAGGAGCATCCAGGAGACACCAATTACAGACAGATCTCCAACAAGGAACTTTTTCCCCTGCTGAAATGGGAGGACAAGCTTCTGTCCTGGCAGTTTTGGCCATCTGTATTCATTTTTGGTCATACAGACCTTCCTGCAAAGCCAGCACTGTGCCTGAGGTGCAGCAGTGTGACTAATCCTTAAGTAATCACTTGTGAGGGGAATGTCACCTCTGGGTGTGCTGTTTGTTGGGCCTTAACTATACCTTTTGAAATGAGAAAGGTGAAATAATCCAATCAGCATTTCCTGAGGGGAGAAATGATCGTGTCGTTCTTGTCCCCAGTGGAGCACAAGGAGCACACAGATGTGTGTGAAGAGGTGGGAATGTGAATGTCGTTCCATTTCCCTTCCCATTTCCCATGTGAATTCATCCATTTCCTCACCCAGCTGTTTTCCCTGGGTCTGAGGATCCTTCTATTGCTGGTTCCTTATGAGACTTGATGGATTTAGAGCACGTAGTTTATACCTTAGATGTCTCTCATACTATCTTCTGGTATGTTGTGAAGGCTACAACACAGAAGTTATTCTTCAAGGCTCCTGGCAAGGCTGACAGTCAGGAAAAAGGGGTCTTTTTGGGGGCTAATCCTCCCCAGCAACCCACATGAAGTAGAGCACCAGCCTCCTCAATGCTTGGCTCTTGGACATAATGCTTCAGCTTTCATGTCCTACTTAGCTCCAGTGGAAAGAACATTTTCAGTCCAATTTCCTTCCGTTTTTTCACTTCATGCCTTTTTCTTCATATAGCTCAACCCAGGAACTTGGCAGCTGGAAGAGGAGGGTGCCGGCAGGCCCTGGGGCTGGTTCCTTGCTCTGGGCTGCATCCCAAAATGTGGTTTGAGCTGTTGGCATGACTTACCCTCGGAATTCTACCTCAGAGGAAGTTCAGCCCGTTGCAGGACTGGTTGCTATGACATTTTGCAGATCACCATACCAGGAGCTATTGATGCAAGAGTAACCTACATCCTGCCTTGTGTCTGGGTAAAGCCTTTTTGACAAGAGCTCTACAAGTTTGGCATGAATATGTATTATTTGGGCTTTGCAGACCAATAAAAATCTCTATTCATCCTGCAGTGGTAGGGATAACTCCTGTGGGTCATTATGCCTTATAAGGAATAGGTTGAAAATAAAGCTATTTTTTGTTCAGCTATTTCTTCCTTCAGCAGTACCCATTGGTTGCAATATGGTATAATGATGAAGAATTTCTAGATGATGATTTGATTCGAAAGTTAGAGAAAAGACTTTCAAAGAAGCTAACTCCCACCACATGAATAGAAAACTAGGCTGGCTTTTTCCTCCCGTATAAAAAGGTCAAAATGGGCATTTTCAGACAAACCAAAGTATATCTCTGCCTTGCTCGCTGACAACTGGAGGTGGTCCGTGGGCTGCTGATCAGTGGTCTCAAAGGATTTTTAAGTAGGACATTTTTGGTAACTTTCTGTTGACATCTTCAGTGTTGCTGCCATGATGAAAAATAAAGCTGATTCACATGAAGATCGGGATCTGGATGTCTGGTTCCAGGAACATTTTTTAAGAGAATGCAAATTTTTTTAAAGACTATTTTGTTTTTTGTATATATGTTCTAGTTCAAACTGCTGTTTAATCTTGTCTAGAATCTGGTGCTTTAGAGCAAGGAAAGGAAGAGTGAAATGAAATCATCCTGTAGATCCAGAACATTCAAGTCAACTGCAGTTTTTCTTGTCTTAAACAAGTTTAGCAATCGTTAAAAAAACAGGTCTCAGAAGAACAGTGCTGGCTTATGGTGATTTCCGTGATATTATCAATATGGCCCGAGGCATGAAGTCCTCATTTTCAATGCCTCCTATTAAACACCAGCTCAAACGTCATCATGGGGTCACTGACATTATGTGAATTAGTTACTTTTCTTAGCTGATGTTACTGCCTATTTTTGGCGTTGCCCTTTGGCTTGCCTTCTAGTAGGAATATGAATCAGTGTACAGGGCTGACAATCTTAGAGTCTCAGAGGCAAGCTGGAGATGTTCCGAATAAATAATCAAAGCTGCTAATGAGGCTGCATAATGCTGGGGGCTTGCAGGGAGCTTCCGTGCTATGTGGTCGTGAGTGTCACAGTTGTTTGAGAAAAAGAGGAAAACAATGTTTGCTACAGTGGAGAGGAAATCTGACTAGAATATTTTAAGATAAGAGAGTAACAGCTAACGTGTTGCTTAGATTTTCTTGCCACATGTTTGGGTATATTTGTTATTTATGATAGCATTGTTGGAGCTGCATTTGTATAATGAGGGCAAAATGAGTTTTGCTGAGAGAAGTAATAGCTTTTAGTTGCTGTAACAAAAACTATTGCCTATACCTAAAAAGTTTTTCTTCATTGCTGCCACTTACGCGTCCATGGCTGGGGAGTGAACGTATGGGTTGCAAGCAGCTTTATTTTGGCTAGGGGAATTGTTCACCAGAAGCTTATCTTCTACAGGAAATACCACTTGCAAAACCATCTGTTATTAGCTCCACTCCTCAGCTTTTGTGGTCATGATTTGGCATGGCCATCACTGTCCTTCCTTGCATGATGGCATCTGAGCAAGCCCAGAGCTGCTCGTGCTGGTATTTGTTCCTCCTCATTGTATGTGACCGAGCTACTGCAGTGTTATCATAAAGGCTCATCCCTAATGGCTTGCTGATGGTCTTTGCTGTTTGAAGAGTACTTAGAAACCCAGAATGAAAGAGAAAGGTGGAAAAATCTGGTTTGATGGAAATAACTGGAACAGTTTGTCATGTAAAAGCCAATGAGATCTAATAAGGAACAAGCTCACTTCATCAGTGACTTCTTGTCAGGTTTTGAGTATTTTTGAGGCTCTTTTCTCTCCTGCCCATTTTCCTAAATGCCATTTGGAGTTCTCTCATTTGTATAACCATGTATGGATGCTGGCATCTCATGACAAATGTGAGGGCTTGGGAGTATTTTATGAACCCCTCTCCAACAGATGTGCTGAATACCAACCTGAGCATTTCACTTCAGCCAGAAGGGATGTTGTTCTTCCTTACCCACCCAGCTGGGGACCTTCTGCATTGTGGTGCTCACTAAATCCACTCAGCTGTCTGTGTGTTCTTGGTCGGGATGTGGAATTATACAATCATTAAGGTTGGAAAGACCACTAAGATCATCCAGTCCAATCATCAGCCAATCCCCACCATACCCACTGAATCACATCCCTCAGTGCCACACCTCCTCATTTCTTGAACACCTCCAGGGATGGTGACATCCAGGACAGCATCCCTACTCCCTCGCAGTCCTGGGCTGGGAGGACCTGGTTGCATTTTGCCTTGCAGCCTCAGGAGATGTTGCCTTGAGGAACACCTTTGTGTGTGGCCCAGACAAGTGGAGTAGAGCTACCAACCACTTTAAAATCTTATGGCATTGTAGGCAAAGCTCAATTCATTAAGCCTCAGCCTTTAAAATCATTAGTCAGCAGTGATCATTTTTTTTCCAATTACAGGGTTTAAGGGATTAGGGCAAGCTATTACTCTGAGGTATTAATACCTGCATTGCTTCTGGAATGGTTCAGGTGAGGAGCCATAGCAGCTGTACCCAGGACCAGAGAGCATGACCCTTTCTTATAGTCTCCAGAGAAGAAATGAAAGAAAAATGTGCCCTTGTGCTAAAAATTCAGCTCATTCCACAAGCTTTTCACTTAGTCTCTCGAGGGGTCAATTAAAGCTTCACAGTCTTTCCTGCCACACTGGCAAAAAAAGATCTTCATCTCCTCTTCCTTTGATTAACTGTGTTTTTATAAACAGACGATGCAGCACAAGCAAGGGAAACTAATATGCTTCCCCCTGAGCCAAGGCCCCTGTAAATGGATCAATTAATTTGAACCAGTGCACCCCTGTGCATGAAAAGGTGCAATGCTGGCACACAGCTACAATCTTGCTGGACCTTGGTGCTGTGGCCTCAGATATGGAAATCCGCTCTTGCACGTAGGGATGTCATACATGTGCTTTTCCTGCCAAGGCTGTTTGACTGCTGCAGATGCCTCCCCCAATTTAAGAGATTTTTTTGGCTTCTCAGTTGCACACACAAAAAAAAAAAAAAAAGAAAAAAAAAAGAAAAAAGATGTTTGTAGCAGGCATTTAAATTTTTATGAAGTGCTTGCTTTATTGTCTTAATAAATCCTTGTTTGGTTTGCAGAATGCATCCCCATCGAAGTTAAGAGTTTATATGAAAATTAAAACGGCACTATATCTTCTTAATTAGACAAATGTATAGATAAAAGGAAACAAATGTCAGCTGGCAGAGGAATTTAGGTTTGCTGGGAGAGCTCTTCTCATTTCTCTCTCAAGATGTTTGCAGAGGTTAATGCTGGTGCTGCAGGCACTCCATGGGAGAGCAGAATTGCCCCTTTTCAGCAGGTAATACATGGGCAGCTCACTCTTCTGTATTGCATGGGTCATCCTTGCTGAATTATTTACTTCCAAAAATAAGTCATATAATTATTATCCCATAAAAATTAAGCAGATTTTATTTTTCACAGGTGAACAGCCAAGGCTAAGCCCATAAAGCCTTTGCTCTGGCGTTGTCTTTGAAGGTACACCAACTTACAGGCTTAATTGGTGAGAAATGATGGGAGAATATTGATCAATGAATTTTTTTTTCAGATTGTTTTTGGCTTTCAGGAGCAAGATAATTCTTAGGTCATTAATATTTCTTACATCTCCTAATGACTGCAGCTGTAAATCAAGGGGACTTGTCCAATGTTCTGTTCAAGACAGTGATTTTTTGGAAAGGACAAGAAGCAAATTTTAGCTGAATTATGGAAATAATTTCTTTCTAACTTACAGCTGGCTGCAGGGTGGGCCTCAGGCTGTGTTTCTCCTCTTTGCTACACATGGGCAAGAATTCCTGCTTCTCACCCTGAAATGCAGCAGTAAGGTTTCCTTCAAACCTACTGGTTTTGAAGGAAATTCTTGTAGCTGTTGATGCTCAAGTCCAGACTTTTGTTAATGGGTTTTGTTCCATGGAATACCTTGGGATAATTGCTGGGATAACTGGGTTAGGACAGCAGAGTGCCTCTATGGGACTCCTCATTGTCCTGCTTGTGTTGAGGTGAATGGAAACGTGAAGGAGGCATCAGCCTGGAGGTCTTCTGCCAAAGTGTTTCAGGAGAAATTCTATTTTCTCTATGGCTGTAGCATTGCTGGCTGCAGCATCTACCTCTCTCCTTGTTGTAAGCAGTGCACATCAGTAAGTACCTGCTTTGGCTTTGCAAGGAAAATATAGGCATCATCAAGCTGCTGTGCAGCACAAGTGAGACCTTGCAAAGCAGTCACTGCAGTGTTTGGAAAGCAGAGGAGGAAAAAAGTAATACTGTATGTGAATCTCTCTTACAGAAGAGCGGGTGTTTTCTGTGTACTGTGCAGCTTAGAACACTGTTGCAAATGAGCTCTACTTAAGTGGTTTTTCATTTTGACATCTTGTGCTTCTTATCTTAATACGTTCGGAAATTAATTCTGCTTTTAAAGTGAACCTGACAGATTGGAGAAGGCTTCCACACTCTTCAGATAGAAGCAACCCACCAAGGCAGGACCCAGATCAGGGCAGTCTTTCTGTCTATGAGAAATCATTGTTGATCAGTTCAAAGCAGCGTTGAGTTGTGATGGTTTGGGTTGTGGATTGGGTGGAAACCAGATGCATTTGCTGCCTGACTGGATTATCTGACCTTCATCTCTCCTGGCAGAGACAGGATAAGACCTGCAGGTGTCCTAGTGAGAGCAGCTTTTGTGGGGGAGAGTGCCTCTCTCCCAGAATCACAGCAGCAACCATCATTAGTTATGTAGTAAGCGTATCTTCCACATACAGAAATCAATTCTGAATATTTTATGGCTTTAATTGCACGGCCCTGCACGGGCTGCAGTGAAGGGGTTATTAGGCTGCCGGATGCTCATTTCCTTCTGGGATGAGCTTTTTATTTTTTTTTCCCCTTTCATACTTTTCCTGCTTCAGATGGCAAAATATTGGATATAAGAAGGTGAAAGTTTATGACAGCACTGAACTTGTAGTTGGGCTCAGTGCAAGAGATGCCAGGGCAAAATGCCTCCTACTCTTTTCCAATAAGATGCAATAGTGGAGCAGGCTTAATGATGAGGCCAGCAGCAGTGTATGGATTTCATATGGTATGAGGAGAGTGTTTATCAGTCATACCTGCTGCCAGATTGCTGCTTCTGCCATCTGATCCAAAAGCATTTGGAGTCACTGGGTGTTGATGTAACTGTCAGGATATGTGGATGGGTCTTCTAGAGCAGGAGAGCCATGCTGAGGTCATTGTTTAACTCTGGAGGGCTATTGGAGCTCCCACTGAGAGAGGCTGGGATATTTCTGTGTGATTTCTGAGCTCACTTGCACACTCCATGCAGGCAGGTCCTTGAAAAGTCAGATCTAAGGAAACAACCAAAATACAATGAGCACAAATCAGAGCCTTGATGAAGAATTCAGCTCTTCTTATCTAAGCCATCTGTCTGCCTTTCCCCTGGTATCTCTTACCAGTATTGATCTTTCCAAGTCATTTATTCTGACAGACTGCACAATGACACGATACAGCAGATGCTGACTGCTCCAGCAAGTAATGAGTTAGGATATTTTGCTTCGTACATGGATGCATAGAGCTGTTGCCCTCAGGTTGTATGGCCTTGGCCTGTTGTCACATCTGCTCTCATAAATGAAACAGGACTGTGCTGGGATTATCTTAGCATCTTCCAGGGAAGTGGGACTGGTGGTCGAAGAAAGCACATCATCCCTGCTGAGGCTGAATTCCAGGTCTTGGCCAGCCTGGGAGAGGCTATCCAAACACATGCGTTTCTTCTGGAATTTCCAGATGTTAATAAAATACATCCGTACATCTTTGGCCTATCATGGGCTGGGGAGGGGGCGTCAACATTCTTTGCAAATGAGTGCTTGAATTGCTCTCATCTCCAAAGTGCTGTTGTGCCGTGTAAAAGATCCCCGTCCTGCCCCAGCAGAGGCTGTGCTGCAGTGGTGACACCCTTAGCACAAACTATGGCTTTGACTGGATCCAAACAAAATGGATATGGCTGGAAAATGGCTCTCCTCAGTTCCATCATTCACTGATGATAGAAAGTAGCACATCCATTTCACTTACCTTCCTTGGAACTGGATTAATCATCAGATGAAGTCAAGGGCAGCCACTTCACTGACTTAAGGGAGCTGTCTTAGTTCCTTAGCTATTATTTAGTACAGTGAAAGTGTACTGCATGACAAGGGAAAACAATCCATGTTATACAAAATTTTACTCTCCTAAATTATCTACATTCCTTCTGTGGCACTGTTTCCCATAACTGTGGTATCTTAGGGAGCTTATTTTGTTATGGTGGTCATTGGTTTTGTTATGGAGATCATCCTCCTCCAAAACTCTTCCAAATACACCTTTCAGCTGTGGTTTTTCACTCCTTTGGTGCAGCTGTAACCTTAGTGCCTGTCAGCCTGTGTCTAGCAGATCTGTCTGCTTAAGAACTCTTTGGCTTCCTAAGGCATGGCAAGGAGATGACACTTTTGATACAATTGCGTCCATAGCAGAAGTTTCTCTGAAGTGTGGGGTTCCTCTCCCTTTCCATTAAACCCAGCTGTCCTCCTAGACTCCTATGAGCACTAAGACATTCTGAGTATAAAAGAGCCATTTCTCATCCACCTCTTAAAATCTTCAGCCTTTACTTTTTTTCTAAGTGGTACTTTTTCAGGAGTTCTTGACACTCGTGTGTGAATTTGCTGTGCATTTGGAGAGTGAGTTGAAAAGCTTTTAGTGAATAAATCTCTAACAGCCCTCAGTCTGAGGTTCTCACCAAATACTGTGTTGGAGGCGGGGGGGAGATTACTAAGAATTTTAGCATAAATCTGGAAAGTTTTCCAAGAAGGAACCTGAGCCAGTTGCTTCCTCCCTTCCTTCATCTTACCTCCGTTGAGCTTTTTTTTTTGCGCCCACGGGAAAGCCCAGGTTATTATTTATTGCAAACAGGGAATCAAGGTAAGAAGATGGTCTGGCAGCCTTGCTCATTCCCAGAATTATGTCATTTCTGTTGTGTGTGAAATAAAAGATTCTCTCTCCCTCTCGCTCTTCCTCTCTGTTCATCATTCTCTTGATGTAGAAGCAGCCATAGTTGAAATTATCTTCTCATATCTTGATGATTTTCCCACCCCAGCAAACGAGATGATCTCCATCTATGTTTATCTTTAATCTTATCCCATTGCCTCTGCTTCCTTACGTGATTTCATACAGTGTCCCTTATGCTTCTCTTAGAGAAATTTAGAAAAGCACAGAAAGATCCTTGTGATGAGAAAGTGTGCTCCCAGAGGTACATAGCAGGTAGGAAAGAAATAATGATTGCAAGATACGTGTATGCTATTGCTATGGGGGTCAGAGTTAAGGTTAATTAAATGTCTTCATTTTGCATTGTATTTCCCTTAAGGTGTTTGAGAGCCTTCTAAGAGAACCATTAACTTTGAACGGCAAAGGTTTTTAATGAATACTTTTATTGATTGCTCTTGCAACAGGTTTGGTCTTAACTACATGTACTCTTCGTGTATTCTACCTTGAAATTATGTTTGAATCTTCCCAATGCAATATTAGTAACTGGTAAATTTTTAATCAGATATGGCATGTAAATGTTCCTTTTTTCTTTCTTTTTTTTTTTTTTTAAGACAAAACCATCAAAGTGCATATTGTCCATTTTTTCTTTTTCTGTCTTTATATAAACATAATAAGAATAAAATAGTCTGAGAATTACATACAGCTAACAAACGTGGCTCCTACTGAACTAGACGATTAAGCCATCAGAATGTGAATGGTTTGGCTGTATGCAAAAATAACTGGTTTGGAATTTCATACATTACACAAGTTTTAATATTAAACAGAACATTTTTGCATCTGGATAAAATCTCAGAATTGTTAGGTCTCTTGTTTATAACCTGCACATTAGTGTGAAAAATGTAAATGGATATTAAGTAGGAGCATTTGTGATTCATTCCTTCTATATGTATGAGCATTTCTTTTCAACATGTTTCTCAGCTTGCATGAAAACTACCGTTTCGCTGCCATGGAAATGAGAAATAGTGAAAGTTAATGGAATGATGAATCCCCATTGCTTGAAGACTTTCAGTCAGAGCTGGCTGCCTCAGAGAGTTACTATTTTCTGTGCAGGAAGAACCAGAGGAGGTAGTGACCTCTGTCTTTCTTTAAAGACCTATGTCTTTGTTTAAAGCCCTTTTCTGTCCTTGAAATGATGTCTGTGATATAAACAGCTTTGGTTGTTGTTTTTTTTTTACAGTTGACTTTCCAGACCTCCTTGAAAGTCTCATGGAGGGGCTGAATGTCTTTGGAAATGCTGGACAGGACAGTTGGACAGGAACTGGTTTCTTTAGAGTTCTTTTGGCGTTGGGTTCACAGGTGCCTAATTAACAGGAATCTTAGCAGAGGGCTTATGTGCTTTACCACTGCCTGTTATTCGTGTATGGAAACCTCTCAGTCTCTTTCGTTATTACAAAAGGAAATTTCAGCCTTGCTCCTGTTCAGACAATCTATTGGCTCTGTGTTAGAAAATATAATAGCACAGATCTGAGAGCATTAGTTAAAGACGTGAAGAATCACACCCTATGTTGTAAACATAAATTTTTGTGAATTATATTTTATTTAAGTACGCTTGGGAAATTTACATATAGATTAAACCCTAAATATACGAAATGTCAGCCTGTTCACATCCTAATGCCTTCACATCAGACAGTATATGGATTGGGTTCAACTCCGGAGCACTCCCCTCATTACCTTTAACTAACACGTTACAACAGTGAGGGTTAAAAGGAAACATTACAGACCAGAGACATGCTGGGGAGGTGTTTGAATTGCTTGGACTTTGCTATGAACTTGTCAGAATTTTAATGCACGTTGCCTGAAAAGCTAATGAGTCTCCATCTGGAGACATATAACTGATTACAGGCTTAATTATTTCTCTTACCTGAACAGCTCCGTTCTTTGTTCACACTCACTTCTATAAAAGCAGCAGCAGCAGTGTCAACTTGAAGGCTGTTATTGCTCAGATGTGCATTCTGTACAGGCAAACACCTTGCTTCTTTGTGGCTTTGTCTTCTTTTCCCTCTAATTTTCATTTCTTGGGCATTTGAAATGCTTCCTCCCCCAGGGTGATCTTGTAGTGGTTAGCAGTTCATCAGGGAGGATGTACAGATGCTATTGATATCCCTGTCTTCATGGATGGGGCAGCATAATCTAATAGCTCTCGCACCAAGAGTCACAACAGTGGGATAATATAGAATGATCACTCCAACTAAAGGAGGAAACAGAAGCTTGCAGAGCAAAAGAAACCTGAAGATGGACTTGAGTTGTTTGGATATTGATACAGCACAGCAGGAAAGGGTCCACAAAACCTAACCAATGGGGCCCAGCTGTCCAGGCAAAGCATTTGAAACATGCCTGTGGACTCACTGCAGTCCCCTTCTTTCTTCTTTCTATCTTCATCTGGAAGAAATCGGGTTACAAACTGCCTAAATAAAGACTGTGCGCATTCAGCACCTGGGGTTGGGTTCAGTGTGGCTGGGCTATCTGGAGTGCTTTGCTGCAGGGTTTGGAAACCAGAAGCAGTAGAGTAGGTTCCCAAAGATAGCATAACAAATCAGTGCATTTCAGTTAGTGTGTTTATTCCTTCATTCGTATAAGGGCTTGGTTTTTATGGGCATTTTTATTTTTCAGTGTACTAACTGTCAAACTTTTCCTCACTCTTTTACTTTATTCTCATGAGCTGAAGCCAACCTGTCTGCGGTGACCAGGTCCCCTCCAGCTCTGTCATGGAGGCATCAGGACATAAACACTGATGAGGCAATGGGTGCAGCCACGTGGTAATGAGGGCATTAAGATCTCAGTTTACTTTGTGGGAATGCAACAATGATGTTTTGACTTGCTGGAGACAGTGATTCTGTGCAAGCAATAACCAATTTCAAAGAAATGAAAAAAAGGTTTTCCTTGCTTGGCTAGAACATCCATCGGAGAAGGTAAGTGCCTATGCCCTGCTCCTGCAGGCAGCCAGAAAAATGTCCCCAGGTCTTTCAGGCAGCTGTGAAATGAAAACTTTCTCCTAACAGATGATACATTCCTCTTATTAGTTACAGCCCAGTGGCCACTGTCAAACACTTATTAATTATTCCTCTATTTTTTCCTTTCTAGCACCTGCAAGAAGATTTTGCTTTCAATAAACAGCACTTTATTGACCAGCAGTTTGCTATTGATTTCTGTATTCAATAAAAATGTGGTAAGTGGGGACATTAGATTATTCTACAGCTCTTACTTTCAGAAAATCCAAGGGAGAATGGGATGCTGTGATATGTTTTGTTAACATACGTATGGTAAAGGGAGAGAATTTGTCTGAGTGAGAGACTACCAGAAATGTATCTGCTTCAGTTGTTAATTGGATCTGTCACATGCGTGTGCTAACACATGTGCACACTCGTGAAGTCCATTTATTCTCATTTGGATGAAAAGTTAACTGTAAGGCCACATTATGACATTCATCAGGCACAACTTTGGGAACAGCTCCTCTTGTGATCAGACCAGAAACATAGCATGATGCAGGGGAGGGATCTGGGGCTCATTTTGTTCAGGTTTGCATGGGCTTGCACAAATAGTTGTGATATGTGGGGAACTGGTGGAATTTCTATGTTTTTAATACTGAAGTCAGTGATATCAGCTTTGCACAGACAGCTTTGGGGTTCTTGCAGATGACTATCTTAAAATTAAGCATCCTTCCCATCTAGAAGCAGATACTGCATTTCCCCACACAAAGCTTGCCTTGACCTACACCAAGCATAAAGTTACCTTAGCTCTAGAACAGGTGTGTGTGATTGTAAACTCGTTAGTGAGAATGAAATCTGGTGTGAGAAGAAAGGCAGGTGGGAGTGCTGAGTTACAGTAAAAGTACATATTGATGTCAGTCCCTTTTGTGTACTGGGTGAGATTTCTTTTTTCTTGTTCTGATAGCTCTGGGAAAAAAAAAAAAAAGCCCTTGCTTTGCTAACTGTATGATTTCTTCCCTCTTAGGGCTGAAATATATAGATACAGGATTCCTGATTCTCCTTCCACGCTTGTGGAAGTCAGGACAAATTGATTTTGAGCTCCATAGGATTACCTGGTGGTGGAGCTGTGGAAATGGGATGTTTGCCTTTCTGCCTTCTCCAGTCTTCTGTAATTCTATTCCTTCACATGCTGGCTTTTTTGATGTGGGTTTGAGAATGTGCCATAGTGATCTTGCTCTGCTACTGCTGCGTACATGGCTGTGCTATGAGTGCAGCTGATAGCATTTGGGGCCTGGGGGAGAAGGGAGGTTGAGGAGTCCTGCCAGCTGCTCCTGCATTGCCAGGAGAGGCCAAGGGAAGGGGCTGGGGCTCCCACATCAGCATCACTGACCTGGGGGGAGGTTTACATCCTACTGGTGCATCTTCTTCCCTTGGAAGCTGTTGTGAAGAGGGAGAAACAAACCACAGTATCCAGACATGAGAAATGCTTGTGCTTAGACTGATATTTGCATAGAACAGGGGAGGAAAAATGGGGTTTGTGCCTTGGTGACTCCACAAGCTCTGCAGCCCCAGGACACCTTAAAAAGCCCTCCTGGAGCTTGAACTGCTTCTCTGCTTTCCCTGGGACCTTGAGTCTGTTGGACCATTAATATGTCATTTTTTAGGAACACACCAATTCACTTAACGTTCTCCCACACTGTCTCCTTCCCAGCTCTCACTCGGTCCATTTAGTTGATTGCTGCATACTCCTGTTAGTGCTCTGTTGGGTTGCTGATGTATGTTTAGTAACCCTCCATAGCAGACTAGTTCTAAAAAAATACAGTGCTAAGAATTTTCAAGACAGGGAGCTGAAAGCCAAGGGCTGGGATTGCAGGGGGAGCCCTGCTCTTGCCTCCAGCCAGATGGGGTTGACAAAAGGTATTTTTGGTCCATGCCTTTGCATTAGTCAAACAGCTTTTTTTTTTTTTTTTTTTGCTTTCCTGATTAACTATACTTTGACAATCATGCTTGGTGATGATCGGAGCAGCTCTGCATATAATAGGTGTACTCAGGTAATTACTTCTTCTGTTTAAAAAGGCCTGGTAGACAAATAAGCTTCCCTTTCTCTTTTTGTTTTCTTTTTCTGAGAGCAGGGAGAAGTGGAATGTTGAGCAGACCGTATCCTGCAAGCCCCTGCATGTGTCATCCACGTCTGCGCAGGTGCAGAGGAGCAGGTCTCATTCTCATGCACTACAGTGGTGTGTTGGCCCTGAGCTTCCCACCCAGCACTATCCTCACGCTGCCATAGTGCAATGTAATGGCAAAATCTGTTAACACTTGGTGCTTTCATGGCCCAAACCCGTCAGGCTCCATTTCCCTCCCACATAGTGTGCTGTTTTACAGCTTTCTCATGCCTTGGGTGAGCAGAAGCTTCCTCTTGTTTGCAGCTCTGGCAGGAAAGTTATTGCATCCCTCTCTGAATGGGGATGCTCAGCCGTGGGGTAGCCCTGCAGCATGGGTGGGATGAGTTGAGCCCGACTGCAGCACAAAGTGCTCTTGGCTTCTACTTGACCCAGGCTCAGCAGAGGCATGAGCACGAGGGTCTGGTCTGCAGACGCTAAATGGGGTCAAACTACACTGCTCCTGCCGAAATGATTGCTCAGTGGGTGGCGGAGTGAAATTGCTCTGGCTCAGATTGAAAAGTGAGCAAAGCCAGTGGAGGTTTTCTTTGAAAGTGCCGACCTGGCAGGGGCTCCGAACAGGTCACATTTCTAAGGGCTGGGTAAAAGGCACTGTGGAATGATAGTGGTAGTTACTCTCAGAGTTGGGTTTGCTGCAGCATCTCATCCTTTGTGCGCCTTACCCCTATGGCACCACCTGTGTGCATTGCGGAGGGGGAGGATCAGCTGCAAAACCTTCAGCTAATTAATGTAATCAGGTGTTTTCTAAAATATAACCACAGATTTCAGCAGGGTAACCACAGATTTAAAATTTTGTCTGAGGTAGCAGGAATTGTTCAGTGGATTTTCTTTGCTTGTGATTAAATTTCCATTCTTGAAATCTCCTTAGGAAGAATAATTAGGAGGGATCATTTGTCAAGGAGGGTTCATGCATATGATTAATTTATTGCATTCCAGCAATTCACTGTGGATCACCTAAGTGATGGGGACTGTCTGTTT
This sequence comes from Meleagris gallopavo, assembly GCF_905368555.1. Lineage (NCBI taxonomy): Eukaryota > Metazoa > Chordata > Aves > Galliformes > Phasianidae > Meleagris > Meleagris gallopavo. Next base: position 24,994,992 of record NC_139411.1, on the reverse strand, counting down.
GTGTGTTCCTAGCCCCAAGAACATATATGGGCCTTGGCTAACATATATTTACATAGCAGTATGTTTCTGTATCGTGACTTTTCAAAGAAAGTAGTGAAAAAGCCATTGATCTTCATGGAATTGCTCATATTTTTGCTATTCCTGTGCTGCTATTATATTGTGGCACTCAAACTGTAACCTGGCAATATATCCTAAAGGTGGTAGTGCAGTTAAGTTAACCTTCCCTGGCAGACACTTCTCAGGCTGTATCTTATCAGCAGCGAAAGCTTTGCCCCCAGCTGTCACACAATTCATCCTTGGTTTCGTGATCTCCCCTTCCAGAAAAATTCTTGATGGTTTATAGAGTAAAAACTTTGATCTGATGAGTTTTGTTCCTGTAAATGCTGCTCTTCTCTGTATCTAGTACAGAATTGTTTCTCCTTTCACTAACTTTATTTTGATTATTCCTCTTTCTTATGTATCAGATTTACTTAAATGCATCACATTGTCTTGCGCAGAGTGATTCTGAGAGAGTTCTGCAGTAAATGAATGAAGAAATTGCTGGTGCAGGATTGCTGAATTCCAGAGGTATTGGATCTTTTCTTAACCTCATGTCCAACTCAGTTGACTTCAGTGTGGTTCTTCAATTTTAAGACTTGTTATTTCCAAGGCCTTCTTTTAAGGTTGTTTCTTCTGAGAAGAAGAAACACACCCATGTATGCACCTGCATCTGAATGCACACAGACATACATTTCCTACATGCATAATGTTTCAGGCAGATGGAAAAGTGCCAGGATAAGATGGAAATGCCATTCCTTTGGGTACCCAGCACTGATTTCTGATTGATACACAGTCTTATGCTAAGTCCTTTCCAAACTGATGTTCTTCCAACTTAATCGCTATTGTGAATACTCCATTTTACATGAGCAGAGCTCACCAAGGCTGTGCTGCACCCAGTGAGAACACTGCTCAGAGCTCAGCAAACCATCATTGCAAGACAGGTGTTGTCCTTCCACGGTGGGAGACCCAGAGGAGCTCTCTGGTCAGAGTAGCCTTCTGATCTGCTGGGCTCAGACCCACAGTTCTCTATAGATTTAGTAATAGTTAAGGCTGAGAGCGAGGGAGATTGAGTTTATTTTTCTTTTGTCTTTCAGAGTGTTATTTGTTGCTGTATTTATATTGTAGCAATGACAACAAGGAGGAGAGTGCATGGAAAGAAGCCTTGGCATCTTCCTAGCTGAATTTTTAGCACAGAAGAGGCTCTTAAAGAGGTCATCCTATAATTGTCTGCTTCCCGGTTCCTTTCACCTATTGGATTTCACAACTACTGGATGTGCTAAAAGCCAGGAGAGGCTCTCCTGACACCTTTTCAGCTTTTGCTGAGCCAGCAAGCAGGGTAGTGAAGTGAGCCAACTTTCTTCGCTAATTAGAAAGAGCTTGAGAAGCCTCAGGTTGAGTGCACCAGTGCATCTTTGCCCAGGACAGTTGTTTACAGGTGTGATACTGTACCTTTTGGATTGACCTGCCCTAAGAGCAGGTGTAAACCATGCTGCCTTTTTTTCTGCCTGGCGGTGCACTTACTGGGCTAATGATGCAAGAGGAGAAAGGGACCAGTAAAGAGCAGATAGGGAAGGTCTTCTCCTGACCATTAGTATCTAACTTCCTGATGATGTCATTTTGCATGTAGCAGGTGGGACTATCATGTTCAAAGAAATGTCTGAAAAATGTAAGAAAAAGAGACAACAGAGCTTGTTTTGAAACATAATGGAACAGCAAATATGTGCATATCTTCAAGGATTTGCTAACACTCTCTTGTATGCTCATTTCTCTTGTATTATTCTCTCACCTGTGCTGTTTGCGTGATGACATAAGAGCTTGCCAGAGCAGAGGATCACACAGCTTTTGGGGGACATCATCAGAACCTCATTCTTCTAATAGATCCAGTTTGGAAGGCAAGAATAGAATAACATACAGATGTATGGAATAATGGCTGCGTGCCTGCATTTTTATCTTTGAAGTAAATTAAAAAATTATGGTGTAATATTTATAGGCTTGTAATTTTCTCTTAATGCATTCCTTTTGATCACATTGTCACCTGCTGTAGGGGAGCAGCTCTCTGCCCTCAATCATATGCACAGAGAGTGGTGACGTAGCTGCTTGTGATCAGAAGAGGCATTTGTCTGTGTTATTTCCCATTAAGCTCTTAAAATAGCAAATATTTTGGTCTGCCTGCTATGTCTCTGTGTAAAGACATGCGTGTGTATTTGTTTTTAGAGCTGAGTGAATAATTGGAAACAAATAATTTATTTAACATGTTTTCCTTTAGCTGAATCTACAAAGAAATGCAGTGTAATTGGGAAAGCAGCTCTGTGCCTTTCACTGTAGAGAGTCTGTGAGTAGGGCTGATACAAAAATTGTCTGCAAGTCATTTCTGAAGAAAACATCCTTCTTCATCAGAAATCAGGGGAAAGAAAAGTTTTCTGCATTTCTTCCTTCTAAGGAAAACATTTATTTATTTATCTATTATGAGCGAAAGCAACAAGGGCCAAGGAGTGGCAAGCATCTTCTCCAAAACAATTCATTTTCAAGGCTTGGGTCAAGGATTTCTTGCACGAAAGAACAAGAGTCGGATCTCTGCTGCACACCCAACGACCTGACAGCCTCATGTCCAAGTTCTCATGTGCATAGCACGAGGATGTGACATATGGCTGAGAATAACATTCTCAGTGATAAAACACAACCCAGAGAACCATTTCTCAAAATATTAATTTAATTACAGAGTTGAGGAGGAGTGTGTTTGAACAGAAGTGACCTTATACCATTGGTACCTAATGGCACAACAAAGCCTGATATTTCCACAATTCTTCTCAGCTCCAGTGGGTTATTTTAAGCTGGGAATTAAAGCTCTCTGTCTCACATCAGCAAACACCTGCTATTATTTGATAGCAGGACCACTCTCCCTTCTCACTGCCAAAAGCTGCTGTGGGAACCATCAGCTCTGTGGTCTTATCGAGGCATTTGTTGTGGAGTTCCACAGTAAGGGCACAGGACAAAAGCGATTGCTAATTGAGTATCTCTCCTTGCTTTGAGCTTCATCCCTGTTGCCTTCACCTGGTCATGGTCCTTTTCATCCAAGCTGTATCAGTTCATTACAGTGGGGCAAAATACATATTCATGTGTTTGGGAAGTAGCTTAGCACCAAGTGTGTTTTTTTGCATCTCACTGAAAGTTAATGGCCATGAACTTCATTGTCTGAAAAATTTATTTGGTGTTACGATTATCATAATGTCTCTTGGGGTGCATTTATCATTCATGCTTCTGAAGTGAGTCCTGTGGAAAACAAAGGTTGACATATCTGTTTCCCTGTTCAATTAGCAGCATTAGCTGCTCTTAAAATATTAATCTTCCAAGTTCAGTTAGTTGCAAAAGAATTTGTGGAAAGAAGACAGCCCAGGGCTACAGGGATGCAGGAATGCAAGATCTCTTTGCAACTGTGCTATAATCCTGAATGAAAACACTTTTAACAATAAGTATGCTGCAGTTCTTTGATACCTTCTGTCTCGGGATTACAAAGCATCTCAAATGTCTCAAACCAGTGCTTATGTTCTCCTTAATGTTACAAGGCCGCACAGAGCCAAATGATTGAGTCCAGATTGTTGGGAGGATCAGAGGAGCTACGGAGAGTAGAATCTGGTCTACTTCATAAAACTTTTCTTGAACTCCTTGCTCTATTTCGTCTTCGAAAATATACCTCTTCCCTCAGCTCATCTGCCCCTTTCTGTATCTGTTCCACATGTAGGGCTTTGTGACCAGTTCTTCGTTTTGCTTTTCACAGGCTAAAGGAGGAGCATAGTACCTGCAGCTAGGACATGAAACATGGAGTTTGCTGCAGTGAGCATTGGGATCTCAGGATGTGGTACTTTGAAATTAAATTTCTATAGTTAGTCTTCCAAATAAGCAACGTGCTACCTGTCTTAAAGCTGCTATAAACAAGTTTCATCATAGCAGGCCTTGCCTGAATGCAACCTGCACACCCCAGATAAGTAGGAGCTACAGTTTACTTGGATGCACACTTGTCTGGTGGATGGCAGCTTAGTTCATGAATTCCCATACTCACATCTGCTGGAACTTGTATTTCTACACTGAGGCCCACAGGTGGTGATCTGTGTATCTGAAGACAGACAGTGTTGACAACTGGATGTAAGTGCTAAAGTTTGAGTAGCATTCTTTGGTTTTCTTTGGTGGGATTATGGCTAAATTTAGTCTCCAGAGGTGCTGAGTACAATGTGTAGTGCTAACCCAGATGGTCCCTTTGTCTCCTTATACTCCTCTATGCTTTATTTGTTGTTTTACCAAATAGAAGTGCTGAAGGCAAGAAAGTTTTTTTGATTCCTTGTTTGCAGAAGATCCAATAAGAGCCTGTCTTATGAATGAGTCCTCAAGGCACTGCCAAAGTAACGTAAGTGATAAATAATAATAATTATGATAATAACAGAGATGGCATCTATTAGCAGAGACACTAATAGAGTTCTAATAAGAATCACAACTGAGTGATGCTTCTTAATCAGAATTAATGATGTGTGTTGGAATACTTTAAGGCAGGATGACGTTGATTCGGCAGCTGGGTAACCAACAGCATTCCCTGATCTTTCTCCAAATAAGTTCAGGTCAAATGTAATTAGCTAGAATGCAGATAAGAAAATTTTATAAAGCTGCCTTTCCCTTCAGAGGTATAACTTTTTTTGTTGCAGTAGAGCTATTTATCACTGAATTATTGGAATGAACACATGAATATGCTGTTAACCATTATTGCCACTGGAAGATGTGAATGTCTGTGCCACCTTTCTGAATTTATGTGCATGTATCAAGCACAGAATGCTTTGACATGTCATCACACTCTCATCCTCCTCTGAAAACACTGAAACAAGTTGTCCTCAAGGCAGTGCTAGCAGAAGCCATGCACTAAGCAGACTGGATCTTCTAAGTCAAAGCAATCACCTCTAATTAGTAAACAATAGTAGCATCTCATACAAAACACCACCTTACTGCAAGCTGACCTCCAGCTTATTGTTTAGTACAAGGCTAACAAGATAAAAGAAGCCTTTACCATGTTCTGAAATCCTCAGCATTTAGTAAAATTGTACATTCAAACTCCCTTCATAGGGGAATGGCAGACTAGCTGCCCCCTCCTCGTGTCAAGGAGAACATAGGCCTGTCTTTGCCTATGCTGCTAAAACTGCTCCTGTGTGGTGTCTTCCGTTTTGCTCATGCACAGATGAGCCACCCATGTATACAAGGATTTACTGCCTTCAGAACCTGGAGACCCTCTCAATTGCAAGCACTAGCAGCTGCTGGATGTGGGCCATGTCATGGGAGATGCTCACTGGGATGCACAGAGCTGAAGTGGTTGAAGAAGTTTGTGGCTGAGAAGCAGCCACTGCTGAAGTAGTGAGCTTCCCCTGCATCACCACAAACTTCCTAGAGGCAGAGGGCGTCAGTGGAGAGAGGGCAACCAACGGCAACGATGAAGTGTTTTCCTAGTGGACAGGTATTTGCCATTTATCTGTAGATGTTCAGGAGTCAGGGATGTGTCTTGAAAAAAGGGAGAACCATCTCCCAGTAGTATAAAAATGACATTTTTATGTGATTTGTTTTGAATTTTGTTGTGCTTTGTGCTTCCCTGAGGACGAAGAGCCCAGTAGAAATTCACTCTATTAGCTCATCAACATCATGTATCTCCATTAGACAATAGTATAACCATGAATGGAAGGTGAAAGAGAAGTGACTGCTGTTGAATGATTCACCCCCTGCATTCCGGGGGTCTGTCCCTTGGTCCTGAATGCAGAGCATACAGATGAAGCAACAATTGTTCCTCTTCTCTTTTTCCAGTTGTGATACCTATGTAGTGGCATTTGGTCTCAGGTATGACTTCCAGTTCAGCATGTAAACTATGTCCTCAATGGATTGTAATGCTCCTGCTGTGTCTCTACTAATGAGCAATCATGAGTTTCTTGATGTAAATCTCCTTGCATTCCTCCTTAATGGCGCTGAGTTTGTTATGATCATTGTTTTTCTGACACCCCATTTATTACGGTACCATTTATTTAGCAAGGGCTTTAAAAAAAAAATAATTATTATACTCTGTTCTTGTTCCAGATGGCTTCTATAATTAGTTTATTACTTTTGCAGATGTAGTATGAAAACTGCAGGATGTGAGCCAACAATGGGGAGATGAAGCTAATGAAAGTGAGTTTTTAGTTGATTATTCACTATGTGGAGATAGATAAATATATTGTGTATGTCAACTAAGCACAATCCAGAATGCAAAGTGTGTATCTGGAGCATTTGTTACCGAACAGTGTGTGTTGAGCATGACAACACTCTTGCGTTTACGAGAAGCTGAGACATTTACGCAGACTCTCCTCATCTCTCCCACTGAAGCAGCGTAGAACAGTTTGCTGGGGCTTAAGGGAAGGAGGGGGATGAAGTATGGTGTATTTAAAGCCTGAATGTCATGGCTAAGTTCTGCAGAGGGGCTAGCTAAGGTTTGGAGATAATGGCTGAGTTGTGCAAAGAGATTAGCTGAGGTTTTGAGCCCAAGGCTGAATTCTGCATAGGGACCTGCTCTGTGCTTGTGTCAAGCCTCAGGCTTCAGGTCTTGTAGAATCTCCCCTTGATTCTACCAGCGATGGGCAGGGATGTGTCCTTTTCCAAAGTTGTCATGAACAAGAACAGGACTGCCAAGACCTATTTCCAATCCCTAACTGCTTAGTGAGGTTTTTCAACTTCACCCGGATCCTTTCTCTCCAGCCCCAGAATGGAGGATATCCCTGTTTGGTTTTCATGTCTGTTACGCTTCATTGTTTTTACAGCAGCTGCATCACAGCAACGGACCTCCTGCCCTTCGTTCATTTGATGATGAGGTGATCACATATTTACTAATTTTCTGGAATGGCAGTTATTTCGTCAAGTACAATTATTAATTTCCCTTTTGAATTTAGATTGCAATTTAAAACAAAATAAAGGCAAAAAAGACTCGAGAGAACCCCTTTTGCATTAGAAAGCAGCATTTCTTTCTGAAGAACACCAGTACCCATTTATAAGCCCTCTTGGATAGGTTTCAATGTTAATATCCTTGGCTGAAAATGCTCGGTGATTAATAGCATTGACTGGCTAGTTAAATACACGATCAACCTGGGAGTAGTCATGCCTCTCAAGTAACAACAGTAATTGACAGAACGTTCAGCAAATAAAACTAGCTTAATGCTGTACTAATGTATAATTAAAACACCTGTAACTCTTTCCCCCCACCGGGGATACAGCGGTGTCACAGCGATGCCAATTGTTTTGGTGTAAAAAACAGGTGACCGGATTAAAAGGGACTGTCTGTCTTCTTGAAGCCTCCCTCCCTCTCTGCCCCATAAATAGCTGCGGTGGTAATTTTGTGGTTAATTTAGAGGTGCCAGCGAACACAAGGCAATTTGAGTGTGCGGCTGCACCCACACATTGTGCCTGCAAACAGGAGGCGATGCATATTTAAAGAGCTGCTCCCTGGAGTCCTTCCTTTCTGCCTGAAACCTATCCCGCCTACGGCTCGGGGCCATGAATTATTTACTGCCAAACAAAAAGCGAGGGTGTTTAGCAGTGACACCCAGGCTGTGCAAGTGGAAGCGAGAAAATCCAGCCTCTCATGGGCAGCTTCTTCCCTCCTGCTGGGCTGTTTTCTGCTGAGCATCGTGGAGGGTCCTGTGCCACCTCAGCACAGTGTAGTGCTGCCTTCCTGCTGTTCATATGCAAGATACCGCTTTCATATTCTCAAACTTATCACCCTGCCTTTAATCCCCCTGCTCCGTCCCCTCTTCAGGCACAGCCTAGGAAGGATTTACTGGCAATGCACATTGAAATGGAGAGCACGTCTTGAGTTTCAAATGCTCTGCAGCGCTGGGTCCAGATCTTTCACCATCCCTGAGTCAAAGGGAGGGGGGAGAGATTGACCCTCTATCTGTGCCTTACTCTGAGCTGCTAGACACGGCTAGAAAACAAAGCAATGTGATAATCTCCTTTCCCCTTCCACTGGCAGCACATTCTCAGTTATAACAGAATTACGATGTGCAGTTCCCTTGGCTTTGCTGGCACTGCAGCAGGTATTAATCAATGTGTGCTATCCATCGAACTATTTGTTTTATCCAGATATGTTATTAACCTCCTTTCCATCAAACTAGCAAGGGCCAGAACTGTTTGGAAGAATGTGTGTTTTCATTGCTTTTACAGAGGGTATAATAAAAAAAATTAAAACTCCAAAAGTCATTGGGTCAAGTTCACACCACTGTAAATCTTCTGCAGGTGGTGGGAAGGCCAGAGGAGGGCTGGACGGATCCTCTCGGGTAAAATACGTGGGCTCAGTTTTGGAGGTCTGTTAGAACAGGAGAAAATAGATATCAAAATAATTTCTAATTAAGATAGCTTATAAGTCAACAGCACAACTGGAATGAAAGTGGTGATGACACAGAACTATCAATAGTAATGATTTGTGTTACGGAAATAGGCAGAGGGACAAGAAGGGGACATGTTATATATATAAATGCTGTGCAGAAATATAGAATCATAGAGGTTGGAAAAGACTTCTAAGATCATCTTGTCCAATCAGCTTATATAGTAAGGCATGTGTCCTGTCCTAAAGACATTCCAGTGCTTGGGTAGAAACAGAGAGACTTTTTTTTCTCATTTTTTCAAGAAAGTGTTATGATTAGGGCCAAGTGACTCACTGGAGGTTAGATAGAGTCAGTAGGATGTCCATGGTTGAGATCATGGTTGGACGTGTTGGGAATTGTCTGCTTTTTTAGAGTATGATTGGACACCTCTTTCTTCGGAAGGAAAACAGGCTCCAACAGAAATAAGTAAGTATCTCTTTAAATGGAGACTACTGGGAGAACATGGGGAAATACAATGAATATTAATTGCTAGAATTATGGAAGTTGAGAAATTTGATTGATGTTATGCAGTGATCAATTTATTAAGTTTCTAGGTTACTGTTAACTTATTAAATTGTACAATAAGTGAAAAAGATTTTATTTTTACATATATTCAGAATTTTATTTGATTAAATCACAGTTCCTCATTTAATGCAATTCTTATCTGAAAACAACTCTCTCTCTTGTTATCATCATCATTCTCTGGCTGCTGCTTGGATGCTTTGTGCAGCACTGTTACAGAGCTGACATCTGTTGTGATGCATCTATTCTTACACATGGGCCTATCTCTAGTACCAGGCTGTGCCTTTTTTTTCATGCGATTGTTCATGTTGATGTTTCCCACCGCTTTTTACTTTTTAAGTTAGCAAAAGGGAAGAAAAGGCATCAGAAAACTTTGCTGTCAGCTTGTAAAGAACTACAACATTATGAGTGGGAAAGTGGGAAGAGGCGCAAAGGGCCTATTGCTACAGATGCATGGCAGGGAAGACCTTCCACTTGCCACCATCATCCAGGTGAAAAATCATTCTAGAGAGGTCTGCTTTAGGCATCTGTGGAAATGTTGCAAGCTTTGGAACAAATTAAAAGCAGAGGTGAAAATAGCAGGGGTCATCACTATCATTGACCTTCAGGTCCGACAAGCTTTAGAAGTTTAATCTGAAAATTCTCTTGTTGACTCAATGTAACTTCACTGATGAAATCTGGTGTATGATGTTAAAGAATAAGGAATATTACTCTAGGTTCAGTGTTCAGCCTTGCAAAACATCTGGTTTACTAGGATTTTCTGTATGGTACGCTGCCTCTTTTGAACAGATATTTTCTGCACTGAAATCTTTAGGACTCTTTTTGCATTGAGGGTTCTTCAAGCATCAGATAAGAGTTGATTATAAGGGAGATCCACAGCATGTCATTAGCAATTTTAGTCTTGAATTATTGTAAGGGCTGAATTATTTTAATGGTAGAGAGGGAGCTTGCCTAGCAGATTAGATCAAGGCAGATCCAAAGCCTTGAAGAAAACTGCACTCACAGCTAAATTTCATGGCTTCAGTATTTTCAGACTTTATGGGCTGTGGGATAGTCCCTATGATGCAATACTCTGCATCCAACTTGCCATACAGTTAATGATTTAACACTTCTGAGTTGGCACTCAGTACAGGAGGTTTTATTTCTCTCCATGAGCAGATAAGCAGAGCTCTGAAAAATACACCTCATCTTTTATAAGACACTGTCTTTCTGAGGGAAAAAAACTATGACATATCAAGCAGCTTTCAAGGGTTTCTCCTTTAATATGATATGGTGCCTTGTTAAGAGTGATATAGATATCCAGTGGATTTTTTTTGTTGAATAATTAATATGAATCAAAATCCTGCAAGGTACAAGAAATCTATGATTACATCTGGATCTAAGTGTGAAAAATGCTTCTAGAACCAAGCAAGGAGCATAGGGTCAAGTTATACCTAATCAAAACTGTTTGCCCTGTGGCCATGTTGGCACAAACTACATCACTTCCCTGCTTCATCTGCGCTAAAATCGCAGAATCAGGCCATGATCCAACATCTGTAACTATTATAAAAGTGATTTAGGGTCATGAGTGTGGAATCCTCCAAAGGTCATCTGCTCAGCTAGCAGAGTTAAACCTTTATCTGAGGGAAAAGTCAGCAAACCAAAGTGACACAACCCAAAAGAAAAACCAGGAATAGAAATATCAACGTGTTTTTCTATTGATATGAACTTAATACGTGAGATGTGCTAGTAAATGAAGGGGCCTTAAGAAAAAAGCCAGGGCTGGTATTTCGGAATTTTACATTTTGGGGAAGTGGTTTTAGAACATAGAAGAGGGATTTGGCCGTGGACCGATTAAAAGCCAAGGCTTGAAAATTGGTAGTGTTATGTATAATTACTTTTCCTACAATATCAGGAAATGATTTAAATGCAAATTAAACTATGCTGCCAGAAGGTAGATGGATAGCATTGAAAAGAGCTATTTTAGAAAACAACGTAATTTTCAGAAAATTACCTCCCTTGTCCTGAGGAAAAAAAAAAAGATGGCTGTGGAATTAGTGATACCAACAATGTTGTATCACCAAATTCAGTTAAACGTACTTATTCTCCAGGACTTCGACTGCTATAAAATTCTTCTAAAATGAATATTAATGTTTGCCTTGGTAAGTCTGAAGGGAGTCTTTTGATGTGAAAAAATGTCCCTAGCTTTCTTGTAAAACAAAATATATACCACTTAACACCAGCTGGCTGGGGGGGCAAGTGGAAAATTGGGAAAATTCTAAAGCTTAAACTCCTGTCCTACTGTGTGAGCCAGGTTTGCCTAACTTTGTAACAATGCTGTAGAGCTGTTTAACAATTTAATCGAGTATATCAGAGAAACCACCAAGGTCCCATACTGTGCTTCTCTGAGTCACTCTGTAGAAGCTACAGGAGGTCCTTCTAGAATCTTCAAAAGGAGCAAAAGTATAAAGCAACACCTGAAAAAGAAATTAAATTTAGTTGGATCAAACCTTTCTTTGCTTGCTCCTGGGAGATTAACAATAAAAAAAAATTAAACAAAAAAAAGTTTTGTTGTAAAACAACATACTTAAGGGATCAAGAACAAGCAATTCTGGTTAGTTTGCTGAGCCTGCTTTTCTACCACCTTACAATGACCACAGTTGGGTGACGTTTGTTGTTACAAAGTAAGACTCCTTCATACAAATAGGCTTGTGAAAGAACGAGCCAAATGATTAAGCAGACGTGGTATGAGCATGTGTGGAGAGGTGATGGTGTTAGCTACTGCCATGCTGGGCTTTCTGTCAACCCCGCTGTGCTGAGTCTGGGTTGTAGCTCTGAGCTAGGATTCCATATACCCAGCATCCATCATCAAGGGCAAATTTTAAAAAAGATTTTAATTCCTTTTGGAACAGCAGTACACCTTAATTTAAAAAAAAAAAAAAAAAAAAAAAAAAAGCAAGGATAGATTTAGATAGCTGTAGGGTTAATACAGAACAGGAAGACTCCAGAGGCGAAGAGAGGGAAATCAGGAAGAGTTAAAGACCTCTGGAGAAGATGATCAAGAACTTACTAACATCTTGAAATGGAATGCACACAAAAGATATGGGAAATGTTGAGGTTTGAGTTATGGCCATATCCCTGAAATTTGATGAGAAGGAGGAAAAGGGTAACGACAGAGGGAGAAATAGTACTACATCTGCTCATCTGGCTTAAAACTAGCATTTGCACTCCCTTAATATATTTAAGAAAGCAGCCAGGTGCATGAAATGAGGCAGAGAGGTAAAAGGGAGAATACTTTTATGTTGATAGCACATGGTATGAATGTTCTCAGAATCATAGAATTGTTTGAGTTGAAAGATGCGTTTAAAGGCCATCTGGCCTAACTCCCCTGCACTGAACAAGGACACCTACAGCTCCATCAGATGCTCAGAGCCCCACCCAACCTGACCTCAAGTGTCTCCAAAGATGGCTGTCCACCAAATCTCTGGGCAACCTGTTCCAGTGCTTTACCACTGTAGCAGAAATGCTGAGTCGGGGCCTGAAACAGTGATCAAGCTCCTGGTGGGAGGCAGGGCCAACCCAGGGGAGTGCAGGTGCAAGCAACAGGTGCAAGCAATGTGCCTGAGTGACTGGAATGGGCGGAGCCAGGATCTGACCCTTCCCAGACCTCATTTAAGGGTTGGCAGGGGAAGGCAAGATGTTTTTCACTGGAGGTCCTTGCTTTCTTGAGGCTTTCTGAAGGTACGTAGATTTTTACCTTTGTTTCTGTATCTATGGTTGTTGTATTTGAGTAAGTTCTCATTTGCTGTAGTCTAGGACTTTGCTACTCTGTTGTTGTTGCCATGTTTTCCATTGCATTACAACTACCATTATCGCCTTCTTTTTTCCCTTGAACCTAAACTAAATCTCTCCTCTTTTGGTTTGAAACTATTTACCCTTGTCCTACCACAACAGAGCCTGCTCAAGAGTCTGTCCACTTCTTTCTTATAGCCCCCTTTCAGATACTGAAAGGCTGCTATCAGGCTGAACAGCTCTAGTTCTCTTATGCTTTTCTTGTAGGAGTGATGCTCTATTCCTTGGATCATTTTATTGCTTTTCTCTGGATAAACTCCAGCAGGTCTATGTCTCTGCTGTACTGAGAGTTGTACATCCAGGTAAGGTTTCACCAGTACAGAGTGGAGGGGCAGGATCACTGTCCTTATCCTGTTGGCTATGCTGTTTTTTGATGCAGTCTAGGATAGAGTGGGCTGTGGGGGCACATTGCCGGCTCATGCTCAGCTTGCCATCCTTCAGTACCCCTAGGTCTTTTTCAGTAGAGCTGTACTCTATCTTTAAATCCCCCAGCTTGTACTAATAATGGGGATTGCTGTGACCCAGGAATAAGACCTTCCACTTGGCTTTATTGAACCTCATGAGATTCACCTGCACCTACTGCTGTCTAGGTCTCTCTAAATGGCATCCTATCCCTTGGGTGTGTTGGCAGTTGGTGTCATCTGCAAACTTCTGAGGGTGAGCTCAATCTCACTGCTGATGTTACTGATGCTAACAATTGATCGAGTACTGACCCCTGAGGGTTACCACTTGTCGCTGATCTGTGTTGTATGCTCGATATGTGCATCCTTATGCAATTACGTGTGGCAAAATATTTTTCTGGAGTGCATGATAAAGCACACAATTACAAGAAATTTCCTATACCTCTCAAGGAGCTTGCTGTGACAACTGCTGAAAGATAAATGCCAGTAACAAACAGTGCTAGCCTAGCAACGTTTCAAGTAACTATGTACCCAGGAAAGTGGTTTCTTTATTGCTTGTGGTGCCATTGGCTTGCAAAAGCAAAGAATATCTTAGACAAATTCTATATCTTGACTTGTGAGGTATAATGTGCCCTGCATCTGTGTAAAGGGGATGTGGGACCAATCTGCCTTTCCTCCTCTTCTCATTCCCCCATTTCCACCAGCCTGCACCTGTGTCTCCCTGGCATGTGTGTACCTAGAGGGTTGTGGGAAAGCGACTGGCTTTTTGTGTGTTTGGAAAACCTCCCAGTCCTCATTTCTGCGACTTCTGATGGCCTCTTGCAGGTTCATTACATTGGGAGCGTCTTTACTGAGGGGACAAAAACCTGCTGTAGAGAAACAAAGCAATAAATGCTGATCAGGTTTGAAAGGCCAGGTGCACACCTCATGTTAACACACTTACTGGAGATCAAAGTTTAAACTGATACCTTGCATATAGAACAGCCTTACGTATCACTGAGGTCTCTTTATGTCACCCTGGGAGCAGAAAGTAGTTTAAAAACATTATTTTTGCCTTAAACTCATTATTATGCACAGAGAGCCTTCTTGCATTAGCCACAAGTGCATGAATGCTTATTCACTGTGGAAATCAAACCATCTAAAAGTTAAGACTTTGCTTTCCAGAGCCTGTGGATGGTGGAAGGTGATGGATTCACTGCACAGGGCTGAGGAGGCCCTTTTGTACCTGGGGGAAAGCTAGTGGAGCAGTGGTTTCAGAATAGTGTTGTTCTTTCCTGCAGTTCTCAAAGGATTATACTGAAAATGAGACCTTCCTACCTTCCAAGAGGGTACTTGGGGAAATAAAAGGCTATAATTTGAGGGCATGGGATCACTCAGTGAGAAGCTGTCAGCAATTTGTCCAGGGCAATACTGAAGCAGGAATTGAGCTTCCTGTGATATGATGACTTCTGTTGACAAATCAGGTTCTTGTTGGAGGTTTTTGACAACTTGGCCCAAGGTGGCTGTTCTCATGAGATTTTTATTGTTTTGGCTTCTGGCTCTGGCCTAAAAGAATTGGCAGAGGAAGATCGTGTTTACCTAGAAATATATAAATTATATAATTTATATATGAGGGGGACTCTTCTTATGTGAAATATGGAATGTACTGCAGAGTCTGACAAGCTGTCATGGTAGAGCTTGTCCTTTGTTTAGCCCTGCAAGAAAAACGCAGCAGCACTTGGGCATGATGGTGATAAACAGAAGATGAATGCTGCCTTTGGTAGAGGGCTAGATGGAGCATTTCAGAGGGTGCCCAAGGGTATTAGAGCTGAGAGAAAGCTTTCTGCCTATGCAACCAGAACAGAAAGCAACATTTCTAATATTTGCCTCCAAGTTAGGCCCACCTGCCTTTTTTAAAGAGTATTTTGGCATTTCTGGTTCAATATAATAATAAGAAATCAATCCCAATAGAAAATAACATTGTGGTTTTTACATGGTGAGATAGAAAAGAGAAAGCTTAGCGTTTCTTCCAAAGACAGAAAGTTAACAAGTTTATATTTAATCTAGACATCAAGGATTGGCATGAAAGAGCTCCTTTTTATTTCTGTTAGTCACAGGATATCTGATACATGATGCTGGTGTATCAGTGCCTTATTGGACACTAAGGAAAACTCAGTGTTTATCAGTGTTGAAAAAACCCCCGCAAATGTTCACTGTTTACCGCCTTGGTACCTCCAGGTTCTTTATGACCCCTACCCATTACACCTACTATCTGGTTTCAAGCTGTTCGTCTAAGAAAAAAGGAGGAAAATTGCTTAACCAGTCTGACTATGGGACAATTTGTATCTAAGGAGAAGCTGTGATGCAGCTTTCTTGCATCGTCAGTTTCTGCAAGCAATGAGAAATAGAGGACACGAAGAGCAAAGTTCAGGCAGTCCTTTGCTCTGAGCCAGGCATAGTGAGTGAGTGCTGTTCATCTCTTAATCACTGATAATGTGTGATGCTCAGGTGAGGTCGTATCCATACGTATAAGACCTTTGGCATGACACTAGGAGAAATTATGTTTAATATCGCTTAATCAGTAAAGATATCCTTTAATGACCTTCATATCTGAGAAGAGGAAAAAAAAAAAAAAAGAAAAATCAGCGATAAAATAGCTCCTCTTAAAAGCGTAATTAAAATATGAAACCTTTGATTTCAGGCAATTAAACAAGACATTTTCTGCCTTTAAATTAAGTGTTCTGATACTCTCTAAACAGAATATGCTTATTGCTGGATCTGTCTTCAAAATTATAATAGTCCGGATTAGTAGAGCTTCAAATATGCAACTCAAAGCAAAGCTGACTGCAGATGAAAGGCAGAGTTTGCTTTTCAACACTAATGAGAGCTGAAGATGCCCTGCTGGTGGCTGTCAGCATTGGCTTATGCAGCTGAAGGACGTATGTCAAAAAGCCATGGAAATGCTGGAGAAAAAAATGGAGTGGTGCTTATCTGGAGTTAGATGGCCAAACATGGATACTATAAATTGTAGCAGTTGTGTAATGCTCCAGATTAAAGTGTCTCTGTTGCCTTCAGGACTATCCCCATCTACTAAGCAGCCTCCATGGGGGAAGTTTTAGGAAGCCCTGAGTGAATCCTGAAGGCTTTGTTCAGGCTGTTAGCTGAGAAACTCTTCTATGCCTGCTGCTTTCTAGCTCATCTAAAAGCTTTGTGGTATTTACTGAAGAAAGAAGCTGAAAAAATAGCATAGAAGAAGCACAAAAGAGGATCTGTACACCGGACACAGTGCTTACAGAGATCAGTCCCTTTAAATGACCTGTGAGCTTTGAGGTATCAATTATATAGTATAAATAATTTAATGGGGAGAAAGACCCCAGGTGGTATTGACAAAAATAGCAAAATGGGAAGGCATGTCTGGAAAATGGGCAAGGTCACAGCATAAAGACCTGTATTTGAAATATTGAGTATAAATGAGAAATGAATAAATATAGTGCTTGTCCAGTTGCCTCAAGGCTTTATTAAAACTGAGTGTATGTATGTAGGAAATTCTTTTGTTGAAGCAAATAGTTCTCAAGCTTCTTACAATGGAAAGGGGGTGAAACTGAGACTCCATGCTAGCTCATATGTGAGATGATCATCTAGACTCTTTTGGCTTACTGTCATCAGAAAACAAATGACTAGAGTGTTCCCAGCTTTTGGTAGCAGCACGGTATACTACAGCCCCCAGAAAGTGTTGGATGATGTAGTGATAGGATGAGAAGTAACAGCTTTAACTTGTGCCAGAGGAGGTTCAGGTTGGATATTAGGAAAAATACCTTCTCAGGAAGAGTGGTAATGCATTGGCAAAGCCTGCCCAGGGAGGTGGAGAAGTTGTTGTTCCTGGAGGTGTTCAAGAAAAAGGGTAGATGTTGCACTGAGAGGTGTGGTTTAGTGGCCATAGTGGTGAATGGATTGGAGTTGGTCTTGATCTTAGTAGTCTTTTCCAGCCTTAAAGATCCTAAGATTCTACAATTCTACCTCACCAGCCAGGTGTGGGCTGCAGTGTGCCCACAGCTCACCTGTGAGGTAGATCCCTTTGACACAATCATTGTGGCTTTTTTGCCTTCATTTACTACAAAATGGTGATCTCTTTCTAATTGCCATTATATATTTAGGAGCAACCGATAAAATGACTTTTTTCCCCATGTGAGCTGTTCACTGTTCAGCCTCAATGTTTGGGTGAGAGCGGAGGGAAGAGATGGGCTTGGTTGTCACCAGAACTCAGCTGCGGAAAATAGTTTTACCTGCCTAAAATCACTGTAATTGCTGAAGTCCTTGTGTTTATTCCCTGCTCTAAAACATGGAACAGCAGTGTGCTAGGCAATTAAATAGCTGTCATGCCTTCTCCCAGACCTAGAAGCGCTTTGGGGATGGAGATATATGACACAATTTGTACAATCAGTTAGTAAAAACTTTGTAAAGCACTTTGGGATTCATCTGAATGAAAGGCACCATCATAAATGTAAGATCATTCTCATTATCATTAATATTCTTTTATGAGGGACCTTATCAAAAGCGTTTTGAAAACTCGAGTAAGTTATATCCACCAGGTCACCTTTATGTACTATTTTATTAACTTTTCAGATGAGGGATTGCTGTGACAGAATAATATTTCCATATGGAAACTGAAGAGGGGTTTCTCTATTGTCATTTATTTACCTGTATTATGACGTTACGGGCTACAGCTGAGGTTGAACTCCCACTGTGCTTAAGGTACATAAGAGGAGAAACTTACCATTTTGAAAAATATAACGTTTAAATGAAGTTGCTGTTTTCGTCTGTGCTTAGTGGTAAATTCCTTCCTTGTCTTTCAAGGGGCGTTTCGCACTGTAAGGCAGATGTAAGAGGGGCACCTTGTTTGACAGGTTCGCTGTAGTGTAGTTTGTTTTCCCTATGAGTTGGGCTGGTATTAGCTAGCCAGGCTGATTTACTGCCCTGGAGAACTGGTGACCACATAACTCCTTCCTCAGGTCCTGTTCACCTTCCACAAAAGTTGAAGTAAATCACTGCTGAAGTCACTCTATTTTCCCATAGAAACCAGCACAGACAAGGGAGGGGATCTCTTCCGTTATATCTGTACAAATAACTCAGGCCAAGGGCTTCTTTTCTGCTTCAGCATCCACTGCTTTTCAGCCTCTTTCTTTCCCCGTGAAATTACAGGTTTTGCTGAAGAAATGTCTGATTTGTGCACCTGATTGTGAGTTATCGCAGAGTAGTGTCTTCCAGCAGATGCATATATTTCAGTTAATTAGGTACAATAAAGCTGTCACATAACAGTACTTTAAAGTTCCCCTCATTACATGCCTAGTTGGGGGTTTAGTTTTTATTTTCTCTTCTATATCAGAAATACCTTAATTTTTTTTCTTCTATAATCCTATGCTCTACACCCATTTCCTTTCCAGTCTGCCCTTTATTCTAGCTTATGTTCTGCTCTTCAGTCAGATACCACTTTTTATTTTTAAAAGGGTGTTCATTTCCAATAAACTCCATTCAGCCATGCAGATTTTATCCTTTCTGTTATATTTCCAGTGCAAAGGTCCAACTACCATCTGCTTCTCCACCACACATTCTTAAATAGCCTCTGGACTCATAATATTAGCCAAACTCACCCTTGGAACAACTGCTGGGGCTGCTGGAGGAGTTACTCCAGGAACAAATTTGCAGTATGTTGTTAAAGTGTTTCACTTTGCCCTTGAGCGGGCTGTTAATCATTTTTCTCATAGATTTAAAATCTGGCCTTTTAAAGTTCACCCTCACTGCATTACCCCTAGGAGAGTAACCTTCTATTATGATATCAAACCTAATTGCATGGTGATTATGATTACCCAGTGGATTTTTTTACTCTCACCTCCCTTAACTCCTATGCATAATTTAGCACTGCGCTGAGACTCAGTTCCTCCAGCAAAGGACTCCCCTGAAAAGCTGTCTTTAAATAATGTCAATTAATTGGCTTTTCAGACCACTCTGCGCATGAGATTTTCAACTGGTGTGCTGTAGAGGCACTGAAGTCATGGCTCTATTGACCTGGTGTCCCTCAAAGGGTCAAACTGTAACAACCTGGAGGTGCCTGCAGCTGATGGTCAGTGCCTTGTGCTGTCCTCAGTCATCCCTGGAACTGAACCCTGGTGGCTTTGGCATGTCCAGAATGTTTACCTGGGGCCTGTGCAGTGCTCCCAAAGGACAGAAAACCAAAAAGGCAGAATGTTTGGAAATGAAAAGTCTCTTTGTGATAACAGGTGGAAGGGAAGAAGAGAGAGAGATGTTGGGCTTCAGCACACGTGTAGAAAGCATTTTTGGTGACTGCTGCTCTTGCAGCACATTGGCGGTGTACGTGAATATGGCTGCATGCCCCACCAAAGCCTCTTGGAACTTGTGCTTGCTCTCTTGCGCTTCCCATGACCCTTTATAACAGCAGTGATAGCAGTCTGGATCAGTTGCTTCGTTCTTTCCATGAACTAAGAACGAATGGAGCAATCTGGAGAGAGCATGTTGCTAATTTCAGAACACAGTAGCTCTTGGTGACTGTACTGGGCCATTACGAAAATGTTTACCCTTCAAGGGCTCCTGGAATTTCATTGGAAATATTTAGGGCTGAGTACACATCAGTGGTAATATTCTGGTCTTTTTAGGTTTCTCATTTAGAGTACTATAGGGTAAGGTATCCCTTTTATAAATAGCTGTTAGCAGAAAAAACAGTTTCTATAACAAAAACAAAACAAAAATACCAGTGCTCATTTTTCTCTTTTCAAAAAACCATGGTGATTGTGAAGAAATGAAGGAAATAAGAACTCAAGAATAAAGATTAATTCATCACAGGAGAAATTCCTCTATGAGAGGTGAAGTGTGGTAGGACTCTGTCTGCAGTAAATGTAAATTAATATTTTTGTTTGCCCTAGTGGCTGTTAATACACATATTTATCTTAAAGGATTTGGAAAAAAAATTAAGTAAAATAAAAATAAAGCTCAACAGCTTGTTCTGAGTGGATTCCCAATGTTGGCAGAAAAAGACGAACAAGGCAGTGAACATGCCCTTGCTAAATACTGTATTACTGTATACCAATGGTGCTGAAAACAATATAATGGGCTATTGCCTTTCAGTTTTCTAATTGTGGGTATGCAGTGTTGCTGGGAAATCTCCTGCTTTATGGGTGGGACGTGCTGAGTAGGGCTGGTCTGATATCCAACCAAGCAATAGCTGTGTGTGGACTGATATCAACCCTGCTTTTTCCTCCCTGTGCCCTATGTGAAGTCCTGTTATGAGCTGTCACTACTGGCAGCTCGTAACTTCCTTAGAGATGTAAGAAGCCATGATAAGCTGAAGCACCTGGAAACTGCATTTGGAGACTGCAGGCTTTTATTTTTACATGGAGTAGATGTGCTGCTTGAGTGTCCTCTCTGTTGTCTGGCTGTCAGCTCAATATCCCCTGGTTATATTCTTCTGCTGTTGTTTGCAGAACTTTGCATTTAGGTGATCAGACACTGCATGGTCACTCAGGTTTCTCTGTGTTTCCTTTCATTTAGAGTCATCTATTCAGCGAGATACATCTGTCACTTGCACAAGAATCTTAGGCAGCTGCTAGTTATGGAGAAAACACATTCCCATCTTTAAGGACTTGCGTTGTTGAGAGCTGTGCAATAAACACAGGGATAAAAATCACAGAGCCATTTCAGTCCAGAATAAAAACAGTTCCCACTGATTTAATGGGCTTATAGGCCTCTCCTCTCTGCAGTAGATTTTCCTTTTAGTACAGAATGCAAAGAGAAATCCAGCCTGGCACCATCCAATTAAGTTTTCTTTCACTGCACTAAAGGCAGCTCTGCCACCAGCATATGCAAGTGCAGGATAATATAAAAAGAAACAAATAGTGGCACCTGCAATGTGTCCATCATACCTTGCCCATGGCTGCTGTGGGTCTCGTATGAGATGGGGTCATTCTGGAGTAGGGAGCTATGTGGGCATACAACTAGGTGGTAATGGGTGAACTGTGACCCCGTTAGGTAGCTAATGCTCTCCTTGCAAATCTTCCTCTCCTGAAGTTATTCTAGCCAAACCTGAACAGACTTATAAAATCAACTGAAGAGCTTTCTCAAGGACCTAAGAGCACTCCCAGCCTGTGTAGTGGGGGTAATTTGTAAAATCGTGGAACAGAGGGCAGAACTGTGTCTGAACCAGGAAACCAAAAGCAATAATAACTAACGTGTATCCATAAAAAATTCATGGGAAACTTCATCTTGGGTAAAAGAGAATGAATAACTATGTTGATTAAGTATTAAAAGTTCATTTTATTTTTAGAAGTACTTAGAAAATTGAAAACATCTGGGAACATTATGCAATTCTTTTTACATAATATTTTCCATTTACATTTCATCACTGCTGTCGGTTTAACCCTGATCTGCAATGAAGGCAACCCACAAGACCCAGTCTTCTTGCAGGGATGCAAGAAGTGGCCAAGTTCAGACATTTTGCTCTCTGCAGAACACAACGTTCACTGGCCACACACTTCTAATGAGTGAAGAGTGACTTTCAGCATTCCACTAGCAAAATGGGACAAGTTTCAGACATGGATAGTAGGAAAGTGTCTTCACTTCAGTGTTTTGCTCAGTCTGTTAGAATGTGGGAATTTGCCCTAGGACATCCCATTGGACAAAGTGTGGGTACTATTATGTCACAAGCAAGAAACTTTTGGAGAAAGCTTTGATCTACAGCCTTAGATTGTCAAAGGTGTTTTGAAGGGTAGCACCAGAAGCTGGCATCCGGAGTGCGGAAACTTAAATGCCTTTGATGCTGTTCTGTCACTTCTGTGGTGACAAGCCCAGAGCAGTAGATGTTTTATTGCAAAATGCTTCTTCAGAAGAATGTGTTAAAGGATTGCATAATCTGGGGGGCAATAGAAAGGAAATAAAATGTAGGTTGGATACAAATCCCAAGGTGCCATGTTGAGCTCTGGCAATTAGATTCAGCCCTTCTGTGTGCAGGTACTTCCCAGCCAAGGTGTTAAGTCTTTGCGGAGTTGAGTTTGGACATGCTGAACAGAATGATATTCAGCACCTACCCATGGGTGTTAGGTTTCTCTGATGTGGGAAAGTTTTGCTGACTGCAAGCTGTGCAAAGAGCTTGCACTGATGTTTCTGGAGCCATGGGTTTGCAGGCAGGGCTTACTGCAAAAAGATGTGGGGCCCCAGATGTTTGCCCTGCTGGATCCCATACAGGTCTGGATCTTCTTCAGGAGAAGCCTGTGGACAATAAATGAATTTCTTATCAAATCAGAGTCTCAGGTCTTGCTAAAAGACACTACGTGGCCATTGCTCCCTTCATAGCTTAACACTTGGAGCTGGACTCCAAGATCCTTGTGAGTCCCTTCCAACTCAGGATTTTCTGTGGTTATTCAGGGTTCTGTGATTCCGTCTTTCTGTGATTTTAGTTCTCAGTCAAAAATGTATTTATCTTAATTATCTTTACAATGTTTGTGGTTAGCTCAGGAAGTGCTATGGTCTTATTCCTTTATTCTGCTCACTTATTTTATGATCTGATTCTTTACATTTCTCCTTACGGAGCTGAGACCCAGAGCAGTTAACAGTGCTCAACCTGGGCATGTAGAGTCTTGCAGCCGTGGATGGAGTGACTCCCTCAGAGAGTAGCTGAGAATTACTGGGCTGGGTGGCATGGAACTCTAGCCTCTCCATAGCAGAAGTCCCTCTGTGGGTCTTTGTCAGAGGCTGGAGCAAAATGATAACAACTTTTTGCACCGTGTTCTTCAGCAAACATCCCTGCTTTGTCCCAGATTTCTGATTTCTATCAGATACAGCTCTGAGCAAATTTTGTTCACTTGGCCTTAAAGGCTCATTCATAGCCATTGCAATGTCTGCCTGTGTATCTGGAATAGCTTGTCTGTACTGAGGGGAGTTCTATTCCATGTCCCACAGAGAAATCACCTTTCAAGGACGAGGCTCATCACTCCCTCGCATGCAGAGAAGCTGCCAGCAGGAGGAACCTGTTTTCATTTATGTGTTTTCGTGAGATTGTGGCATGAGGTTAACTCATGTAGGATTTACCAGATGTCTCTTTGTGGAGTGGGCTGCTTTGAGAGCAGAAGCGTTCTTCACTTTACACGTAAATGCATGCATGAGTCATATACCTGCATATGCTCCTTTTTTCCAAGGACACTGTGCCCTGTGGAGGTGGGAGTGCTCCTTTCTCACCTGGAGAATTTCACATCATAGCAGGCTATCAGAAGAACAGAGAACAGGGAATGCTTCAACTTTGCTTTAAAGCTGCCTACCTCTTAGTCTGTCTGGTGGGTCAGATAAGACCTGTCTAATCTTGCATTAAAAAAAAGTTTTACCAGTGCATGACTTTTTTAGTCTTTTTTTTTTCTCTTTTTAGTTTCCTGTGGCATTTACTAAAAGAAGGTATTGCACTCTTTAAGTGCTTGCAAAAAAAAAAATAAAAATTCTCTGGCTTATTTCTGGTCAAAGGACGATAGATGGGATGAAGAGAGAACTATCTGAACCAAGGCAGAGGCTTCCTTTCTCATTGCAATAGGGGCTGTTCAGCTGGTCATGCTCATGACAAACAGTCACCTCTTTTCAGCTTCAGTGAGAAGACTGGAGAACTGGAGGGGATGTCCCCCATAAACTGTGCAGAGTACCCAGTGCAGAAAATAGCATGTGTAGGGACAGTGGCCTTTGCAGGTTGTCTTGGGAACTGAGGGCAGCAGTGAGGAGTGGGGTCCATCCCTCTCAGCAAGTGCTGAGCAGGGTCTGGTGTTCATGGTGACAGATGCTTGAATCTGATATTTCTCACTGCCATTGAGCTCTCTGATTGATTTGCCTAGCTTGCCATGATGAAATCATTAATCTTGACACTTGCTGCAGCCCAAACTTAGGCACACTGGAGTTGTTTTTTCTGCACCTGCCAAAAGACGGATCAGGCAGCAGGGTTTTCACACTCCATGAAAGCTATGGACATGATTTCTAAGAAGGGATTGACAGAGGCCACTAAAGGGAACAGATCAGGAGATGTCCTGCCTTTGGAGGGACTGGAGAGAAGAAACTTGTTTCTTGGAGTGAAAGGAAAACAGATGATGAGCCATGTTTTTACAGATTCGTACTATTTCTATGATAAGTTCAGAACACAGTTTATAGAATCATGGAATGGCTCAGATTGGAAGGGACGTTAAAGATCATCTTGTTCCAACCCCCTACCACTGGCTGGTTGCCATCTATCAGATCAGGGCCCCATCCACCCTGGCTTTGAGCACTTCCAGGGATGGTTCACCCACAACCTCTCTGGGCAGCGGTGCCAGGGCCTCACTGCCCTCTGAGTAAAAAATTTTCTTCCTAACATCTGACTCATGGCTTTCCAACCTTTTGGCTTGCATGGGCGGCACTGAGTAAAGAGGGAATGTTTTGGGCCAGTGGTTTGATTGTTGCTGATTAACGGGTGTGGGCCCAGGGCTGGGTCAGGCTGCAGGTGTGGGGAAGCTGCTGCCGCAGTAAGGGTCTTAACAGGACAACAATATGGTTGCTGTAAAGCTCCAGCACATGCCCTGTTCCCTGCTGTGCAATTCAGTTAGTGAACCTCCTCCCACCATGGAGGTGTTATTCTAGGACAGAGGTGCCTTATAGCAGTGCAACTTCTATTTTGGAATAATAGCATGATATTAAACTGTAATGGCATAAGACTCTTCTCACTGACCTGACATTGCCCTTCTTGAGTGTAGTATTGACTATTCAAACAATACCTAAGCATGACAAGAATAGATCTTTAGGAGGAGTCGTTTTTAGAACAGAAAGTAGCAGTTGTTTTCTTCCCTTGTTTCTTCATCATTTCCTTCCATCTCTCCCCAAGTCAGTAGTGAACAAAATGAAACACGGGTCAGTCATTTTTAGAACTTGAGCAAGTAATGCTATCAGGTTATGACATGGAAAAGAAAGGATAAACATTGTTGGGTGAAGTTTAGTATTAAGCTTCTGTATAAAGGTTAAACATTTAATTTCTGTCCAGTGATAATCTACCTTTGTTTTCATTATAGCTATAACTCTGGAAGAATGGAAGTTCAAACGATTGATCATAAATTGTAGTAAAGTCTATTGCTAGCAAGGTTAGAGTTAATATATTTTATTGATCAGTGTAATGGTTAGTGGCAAAATATTTTTTTTTCCCCATCAGCTCTCTTACTGGATAGTTGTTTTCTGGAGGCCAAAGACATAACAGAGCTTTGTGCTGAATTAGCTTAGAGAGTTACACACTGTGTGTATCTGTTAGATTCAGCCCTGGGTAAGGCCAGAGCCCCCAGAACATCTGTAATGATGCTATTGTTCCAAGATGTTTCAAAGCTATTTTTCCTTTAACATTGAGACTTGTAAATCTTTTGTTGAGAATCAGGAAAGGTTTGCAAACACTGAGGTAAGAGAACTGCATCTCTCTGTGCCATCGCCCACCGACACCTGTTTGCACTTGACTGTTTCTTTCCAATTTTACAGAATTTTTTTCAGTCCATGAGGGGGTGTCCCTGGAAAAGAATTTGCTGGTAGTTGTGTTGCACCTGAGAAGAAATCTGAATATGTGATGAAAAGCAGCTTTGGAGGTATGATCTGCTGAAAATTATGTGCTTATAAAGAAGATATTAATAGTACTGGGAATTTATTTGTTTTGTGCGCTTCTAAGAACTGAATGACTGAAAAAAAATCCTTACTCCATTGCTACAAGAATCCCTTGGACATTAAAAATGACTTTGACTTATCCTGCTGTGTTTGCATGGCAGAATGTAATTTACAGCTTCCAGTCTTTTGGGTGTGGGAGCTTTAGCTCGTTGGAGCAGACAGGAAGGGAAACTCAGGAGAGAAAGAAGCAGCTACCTGTTGCCCCACAATGGAGCTGCCCTCTGACAAGGCACTTAGCTTTTTTGTTTGATCTCAGGACTAGATGGACACTATGCTCTGGTCCTATTCCATTGATTTGGGCTGTGTACCAAAGGTGGATTTTTGTGTCCAGCTTTGATCAAGCCTTGAAAGTGAGATCAAAGCTTTTAAGTGTAGTATAGTGTACAATAATGTATTCCTTGTACTGCAACGTCAATATCAGATCTTGATTTGCAAAAGCTTACCTCCTTGCTGACTGGATGCATTAACATTATACATGCACACATAACACTTAAATAATTTGCACCTTCAAGAGCTTGCTATGCCATCCATAATGTTAGGTGGATGTGAAATATATTACCGGAATGAAGGCATGGAAAGTAGCATGGAAAGTCAGCAATGATCCTAGCTCAGCAAAAACTGAGTCAGAAATGTATTTTTATCCTTGGAGAATTTCTGAGATCAGAAAAACTTTTTTCTGTTCTAAGATGGAATGAAAAAAAACAAAAACTTGATGTATTTTTTTTTCCCCATCAAACCAATGATCTGAAAATAAATGCTTTAAAAAAAAAAAAAAAGACTATTTCAAACACTTCATTTTAAGCTTTTCACATTTCCGTGCCTTTAGTCTACTTAAACTACAATTTTTAACACCATAACACTTTATCCCTTCTCCCTTTCCCCTAATTCTTCAGATTACATTTTGTTGGGGGCTTCCTTCCTGGAGATGTTAATTAGCAGCCTCAAAATTAATCAGCAGACAGACAGCAGCAGTAGTGAAATGAGTTTAATCTTAGATGATTTCTTGGCTTCTCACTGCCAAAAAGCACAGGGTCTAAATGAGAGAGACAGCTACCTGTGAGGGAGAACAGATTGTGGTCTGTTTCTGTTCGTTGGGTTCATCCTTCCTCCCCTGGATCTGGGTGGGCAATATCGCCATTTGTATGATGCTTAAAAAAGGTACCAATTCTCAAAGCATATAAATGTATATATCTGTTTACATATATATCTGTATATATTTATGTACATGCATATATTTATGAATATAAATACAAACATAAGTTTTGTGCTTATGCTTATATATATATTTACACAAGTGAAAGTTCAATGTGTGTTTTGTAAGGATGCAGCTATTTGTTCACAGGAAAGGAACCAGTATGTCTGTGTAGGGGAAATGGATGATCCTTACACACCCTGTGCAAGATTAAAAAAAAAAAAAATGTTTCCATTGGATGTCAATGTAAGTCTTCTCTAAAGATCAGCCCAATCAGACTGGTTTGGCTGTAGTCAGCAATATGAAACACTGCCTTCAGACTTTCAGGAATATGTATATATTTTTCTCTGTGCTATTGGCTTTAAAGTAAGCTTACTGTGTAGAGGTGGGTAGGTACGCATGATGTTTCTGAATAAAGATGGATCTTTTTATTGCATTTTCCATTTATTTTTTCCCTTTTAAGTATACTTTTTTGGTTGTTCTATTTCCCACATCATCAGTTCCTAGAAAGTAAAAATCCACTCTGCCCTCGTGCAGGAGCAAAGCAAGATGTTTTGACCTGATGTTTCTTAATCTTTTAAACCCCAGGCATATGGATAAAAGGGATATGTAGACATGTGTGTGCCTGCATGGCAATTCCCTCACTGGGAGATGGTCCAGTTTTAAGACACTGTCATCTGCTAATGCGGATGTCTATTCAAATAACAAAATGTCTACGTGGACTAACTCCACTAGCAGATAGCAAGTGTTGACTCAGATCTTGTTTCAAATAACAGTGAAGAGGAGCACGAGATATGCCTGACATTGCAGTCAACCCAGTTTTCCATCCCCAGACTTATTTTTGAGACTGAAACAATTTCCAGAGTTATTTCAGGTAAAGAAGTAACATCTCAACCATTTTAGTAAACTGACTAAATCAATTATGGCTTCAAGACAATTGGAAAATTGTATTTGTCAACTTTTTTTTCTCAATTCCTCCACCTGCCCCCCTCTCCCCTGT
Organism: Meleagris gallopavo; assembly: GCF_905368555.1. NCBI lineage: Eukaryota > Metazoa > Chordata > Aves > Galliformes > Phasianidae > Meleagris > Meleagris gallopavo. The sequence continues at coordinate 24,966,912 of NC_139411.1, read as the reverse complement.
AATTACATTTATGAAAGAAATGTCCTGTAACACATCCCAAGTGGGGGAAAAAAAAAAAAAAAAAGGAAAAAAAAAAAAAAAAAGCTTGCAACAAAATTAGGCTGTGAAATTATCTCAGATATCACTGAATGGGAGATGGGAAGCAAGCAGCCTTTTCTTGGCACCCTCTGCAATTTTGACAAATTCACCAGCGTGCAGTGCTGCACGTACATGGATGGGTATATTTATGGCAGGGACGGGGTGGTATGTGAAACCATGGTGTGCACAAATCCTTCTGTTCCTTATTTATGCTTTCAAAATGCAGGCAAAGGTGCTGCAGACTTTTAAGGCCCTGTGCTGCCCAGCACCATGTCTTGGGCACGGAGCTCCTGCATCATTTTCTTCCATAAAATATATTTAGATGTTTGCCTTGTGGCAAAGATGAGAGCAAGCTGAAACAGCAGAGAAATAAATTCTGCAACTAATAAAAAGCCTAATACCTTGTTCCTTTCTTCAGTCCCAGTAGTTTCATTGTTTGTTTTGCTTGACTTGGGGCTGTGAGTAGGAAATCCAAAAGGAGATTTTTCTGATGAAGTGTCCAAAATTAATGCCACTGCCCTGATACAGCGGCAGCGACATAAAAAAGAAGTAATGCTTAGCTACAGAGTTTTGTTTTCAGAAAGATAATCAAAAGGGAACTCGAAGAGATCTTCAATTACAGGAGACCCTAGGGTTGAGTAGCAGTGAGGTACAATGTGCCTCTGCTGAGGCTGATTGCATGCAAAATTGGAAAGCTATGGAAGGGAGAAGTGATGGATTTTGGAGGTACTTTGCTGGCAATATAAACCTCTTTGCATCTGATACCACAGCATGGTGGGGCATGGGGAAGAAGAAGGGTATGGAGGACGCCTCGGAGCTGGGTGTCCACCCTGCTGTGCTACTCACTCACTCTGCTCACTCCACCAGGTCATCACTTCATGTCATGGAAACTTTCAGAGCTGCATGAAGTGACAGAGAAGTCTCCAGCTGGGGCACGCAGGGCTATCAGATGAAAATACCCAGATATATAATTAGACTCAGCAGTGGTGAGGTGCTGTGCGGCAGCTGACGCAGGTGTCTCACCTGGAAATTGCTTATCATTGATGCATGCCGTGTTATCACATCTTTAGAGGCTATGTTTATCTGATGGGAATAATGGGACAACAGCAGTAGAAATCTTTAAGATTTTTTTTGTCTGCTGATGTTTATTTGCCTGAGGGAAGGATGTTGCTGCTTCCACTTGCATCTCCCACTTGGTTTAGGAACAATAAGCAGAGTGATACAGCCACAGCATTTTAGGAACAGCCCAATGAGAGGGGCCTCCCTCAACCCCTGATAGACTCCCGAGTGCTTCCTGGAAGCACCAGGGAAACACAATTGTACTTTTGTGCTCCCCGGCAGTCATAACGCTGGTGATTTAACTTGTTTTATGGCAAAATTTTCACAAATGTGGATTTCTCTGTTGTCTTTGATGCTGAGTTCCAAGAGAGATAGTAGTGCGTTGGAGTGAATCCTGGGGATGCTGTCAAGTCTCCATCCCTGGAGAGATTCAGAATGGTGTTTGGCACAGCTCTGAACAAGCTCATAAACAGTTTTAGGATAGGCTCCACATATAACCTTTTGGTTTCCATTCTACAGAAGTTACAATTCTCCTTTGTTGCCCATAAACCATTACCTCAACCTGTTACTCTTTGACTCTGTTCCAGACAACACAAGCTCAGACCTTGCATTGACCAAGACAGTACCCACGACAAGAACATCACCTCTTTCTCTTTCAGGAGTTTTTCTGGTTCTAAGCAGGAGATTAACATCCCATAATCTACAGACTCATTATCTTGTTTTTTTTTTACATTACAGTAATCTCCTTAGAAAGGACTTATTGATTACTTATACTCAAATGTGCAAATAATGTGCTTATAGAACATTAAAATGTTCTCTAATAGGGTGGTAATAATTTTCTTTTTTTCAATATGGATGATTAGAAACTTCAGTAGTTAGGAGCTATTAATATACTCACCATAAAGTATGAAAGTCTATGCTTATGGAACTCTAAATGGCAGTACTGCCTATAAATTTTATTGGAGGTGGAAAGAGCAGTAATTACATGGCTGGCACTAGATGTAGCATTTTCCACAGAGGTACTAATGAAAGATTTTTACCTCCTGTTGTTAAGCACTATTTTTGGACATAGCCAGTAGCCTGAGATACTGTAAATAATAGTGCTTTCTGTGATGGATTTCTGCACAAACAGGAAGAAAGAGATGTTTGATTAAAAGAAAAATTGGCAAACAGTCAAGCATAGATGGCTTAGAGAGTGGCGATGCAACAAATAGCATGGAGCACCTGGTTTGCGCGACTGAAAAAGTCATGAGCTGCTGGGAGAGAAGTGAGTCTGAGATTATTGCCTAGGCACTGATAGGGATGTGTTGCACTGAGTTCACTGACACCCTCTCTGGCAAGAGCAGTGGAAAGACCCGGGAGTAGGTAGTCTTGCAGAGAGACTTCTCCCAGATAACTGTCTGAATCACTAGATAAATAGAAAAATCTTTATGGTGGTGGCTTTCTGCTTATCCACACTGGCAGTGAAATGAGATGCAAATAGAGCCAGGGTCTCTTCCTGCTTCCCATGCAGCAATTATTGTGGGTACCAATGATACATATCTTTCTCCTCTTTAGTCTTCCTTTCAGCATCCCATTCAAACCAAGCCAGCCTCAGATTCAGAAGAACATTTCAAATAAGTATTTCTGTCCATCTCCAGTTTGATTACTGCAGCGTGCTTCTTCCTGACAGAATGTGTATTTTAACTTTCAGTTCTTGGATGAAGTTCATCACAGCAGGGAAATCTTTTGTGCCTCTTAGTAGGACCTAATTTTCAGACTGCGAACTTTTAAGTATTTGCAATGCAGATCATAATGTGAAGCAGCTAGCTGGCAACACCTTCTGATTTCTCAAAAATAAATGGAAAATATTCAACACAATGTCATATGTTTCTGCTAGAGCTAAAAATATCGGCGAACATAAACCTCTTCTACCATCTGAGTTGTTTATCTGGTAGTCTTTGATCGTGTACATGGAGGAAAACAAACAGAAAACAATCATTATCAGGAATACAAATAGCTGACTAATGTGATATACAAAACAATTTGTTTCCATGAATCAATCAGAAACTCTTAAAGTATAAATTACTCCATTGGAAAAAAAGGATTTAGGATAGATTTAAATTGTGAAGATTATGACAGATTGGTTAGTATTATCTCTGCATATGATATTTTCTAGGCTGTATAATTTTCTAAATGCTGAGTCCTCATTCAGCACAAAATTCAGGAGAGCAGTTCTTGGGCAGAGAAGTGCCTTTAAAGGGATAGCAGAACATTACCTCATAATGCTCAGAACTTCTTAAAACCTTGCTCTCCAGAACTGTTCCTGTAATATCATCATAATATCAAACCCCAGTGGTGAAGTATTTGGAAGAATTAAAGACTTCTGATAAGTAGAATGACACAAAGGAAACCTCCATAATTTCAACTTGGAAAGTCTTTTGCAGAAAGCATAGATGTGAGCATGGTTCATTAACCCAGTACATCTTTTCCTCTGTCTTCTGCCTCACTACTTCAGTGGTTAAGTTAGATGGTATAGTACTCAGCAACAAACATTTTGCTCAGAATCATTCAAGCATATAACAAAGAAAATGTACAAAAACTCAGTTCAGTGAGAGAGATTTGATTTAAGGTCTTGGTTTCCTTATTCTGTAAGAAAGCTCCCTCTAGGGTGATAAGAACTGGCAGATTAGAAAACACTTGAGCAGACACAGAAATTATGAGACTCAGATACTAAGACTATTAGAACTTGATCAGAATTTAGAAACGTTAAAACCTGTTTAGAATCATGGAATTGTGGAATAGTTTGGGTTGGAAGGAACCCTTAAGATAATCTAGTTGCACCTCCCTGCTATAGGCAGGGAGGCCTTCCTTGAGAAAAGGCTGCTCAGAGCCCCATCTAGCCTGGCTCTGAATGCCTCCAGGGAGGGGGCATCCACAGGCCAAAGGGACCATGCTGATGCCCAAGGGACCACGGGGTAGATACCTTTCTATGATTTACAGATTATATCTGCTTAAAAACGTGGCTTGTGTATTACCATAGCCCTCACCAGCCAAAAAACTCACTATAAAGTTTCATACTGATGTAAATTGATGTGACCTATGGTGGCACTACCTCACTTCTTTTCTTCTGATAAGCCCCTTCCTTTCTCATGGCTGCTTCTGATATGACAAATACCATATAAATGAGTAGGTGACCTCAATGACAGGAAGTGACACAATATTCATGACCTCAGAGTCCTTATGTCATTAAATACTACAGCATGAAGCATGCTGCAGCCAACCCATACTGGTCTTAGTGTAAGTAAAAAGAAAGCACCTGCTCTTTTCAACAAATTGATACCTTGGGATGTGTTGCACAGTGTCACGTTCAAAAGATCTGATGCTTCATCAGTCTTTGCAAATGCGCTGACTCCAGTCCAGCCAGAATTGAATAATGTGGAAATGTCCTTTTACCACTGCACTGGGGACATCACAAGCCATAATTAGTTAACGATTGTAATGCTTCGAGTCTCTTTGGATGAATAATTCCCTCACTGAAAACAGAAAATTTGTGTTAACCAAAATTATTCTTATTTGGCTGATTGTTTTTGTAAAAAACAAAATTGTTTTATTATGCACAGAAGGCATCAGATTTCCAGTTTGGAGGGAATAACTCTGTCTGGGCTTAACTTATAACAATAAAGAGAATAAAGCAAATGAAGTGAAATTATTTTTGCTTGTTTACTTTTTGATGAACAAAATATTGTCTGTCACCTGACACAGTTTGCCAAGAAAATATATTTTGGATCAGAGTATTCTGATTTGATATTTCAGTTGGCTGTCATGCCAAAAATAAACAACTGCTCACAAAGCTCTTCTCTGAGTCAGAGGAGGTTTCCAAAAGACAAGGGCTCTCTCCCTCTTGTCAGCTGCTGTGTCAGCGCAGCACCTCGACTCCCTAGGTCATGAATATTGACTGAAGCTCTGCCTCATAGTGAACATCTGCAGCCTTGTGGGTCCTGAACAAATGCAAAAATCAGCATTTGTTTGAACTGGGATTCACATCACTTTAGTTTTCTACACTCAAATATAGGCACAGATTTCCTTTACAGTCAATGGAGAAAAGGAGAAACAGTAAAGATTTATCTCAAGACAGATACTTAGAAAAGATTGGATCCTACCAGAGCTAAGAGGATCAGAGCTACAGAGCTTTGTCTCCAAAGCTACAGACTGTGTAAGGCACTGGGACATTTCTAGAAAGGTACAAGGGTATGAGATGAAGCTCATCCCTATGTCTTATTTCTTATGCCAGGCAAATTCCGGTCAAGATATTTCTCCTCATCATTTCTACACCAAAATTAAACACTACTGGCAACCCCCTGTTTTCACTGGGGTTGTCTCTTTTTGCTTGTGCAGGTATAAAAAAGTGTTTCTTCACAGAAGATATCACCTGCTGTAAAGCTGGAGGAAGACAGGGAAAGTCTGTTGTTTTCACTATACACATGGTATGAAGAATGTCTGAGTGCAGGCCTAGAATTTGTTACACAAAAGGCAATTAATCCAGATAACTTTGCATTTGAATTATTTTTGTATACAGAAAGATTTGAGCTTAGAGTAGCAAGTTTTGTTCCTTCTCTTACCATGAACTACCAAAATACCATGCAACTATGTGACTATATTGCACCATATGGACCAGGTCTTTTTTTTTCCCCTAAGGAGAAATAGAGATGTTTGTGGATAAAACAAGACAACACTGTAGCACTCCTTAATAGTTACAGTCTATTAATATGAGAATAACCACTCTTATCCTTCTATTTTGTTTACTTCTATCTTTTAGGGAACTACTCCTGACTATGCGTCTGCAGGGTGCAGTAGTGGCCTCATCTCTGCTGAGTTTTGTTACAGTAGATGAGCCTCAATGAACAGTAACAATAATAATGGAGGGTAAAAATGGAACACTTAGGGCTGTCTTACTGAAGACTCAAGCCTTTCATTTTTTAAGAAACTGCTTTGCAGTCCTGTGCTTTGAACAGGTATAGCAGAAATGCTGAGTCACGGCCTGAAGCAGTGATTGAGCTCCTAGTGGGAGGGCAGGGCCAACCCAGGGGAGCACAGGTGCAAGCAACAGGTGCAAGCAACAGGTGCAAGCAACAGGTGCAAGCAATGTGCCTGAGTGACTGGAAGGGGTGGAGCCAGGATCCGACCCTTCCCAGACCTCATTTAAGGGTTGGCAGTGGAGGTAAGAGGTTTCTTACTGGAGATCTCTGCGTCCGTGAGGCCTTCTGAAGGTAGGTAGATTCTTTCCTTTGTTTCTGTACTCATGGCTGTTGCATATAGGCAAGTCCTCATTTGCTGCAGCCTTGGACTTTGCTGCAGTGCTTTCCATTGCATTACAATGGGTAAACTCAGATTTGCTTCACTGGGCCTTTGTGCAGGGGTTAGGAGCTGAGGTGTGCACCAGGCTAATTACGCCGTTGGTTGTGGTCCAATGAAGACTTAAACTTGCAACTTATTAGGGAGTTTATTGAATTGCAAACCCAAGAATTTCTTAAGATAAACAGTCTTCTCTTAATTTTGCTGAAGCTTCAGGTTCTTGTAACATGATTGTTAAAGGTAATAAAATTTCATCAACTTAAATATCATAAGCTTTGGGTGTTCAGTAAAGCAGAACTAATCTAGTTCTAAGGCAAAAAGCTTTTCTCTAATTCTGGAGTTTGCTGAGGAAACCAACCCTCAGCCAATCTGGAAACAGAGAAAGCAAAGCTGTGCTGCAATACTCAGGTGATGCTGATGACATGGGGGAGTTGAGCCACATTTGTGGACAATACCTCCTTCTGAATCAGGCATGGTGCTAATTGGGCTTGTAAGAAGAAAGAAGTTAAGTGCTTGGAAGTTTTTGTTTCTCATGCTTCTGAGAACAAGTTTTTAACTCGGACTGGGCTTGATCTTTGGTGGTAAAGACAAATCTGGGATTGGTTGTGAGCCTGTGATGTCTTCTGGGTATGTAGTCAGATTTCTATCTGAGCAATAGGAGCTAAATTCTGATCTTGTTTACATATGTACGGGTTTGTTGGTTTTCTGTGATTTGGAAGTAAATGTTAGCTCCTATTTTTCAAGAAGGCTGAAAAATGGAGTTTTCTTGAAAAACTGTGATATTTAAATGCTTGTTTTCGTTACAAGTGGGGATGAAATGAAAAGATCAAAAGATTAGGGTGAGAAAAGCCTCAAATCTAAATCTAATCTGATCTAAAAATGCTAGTGATGTTGTTTCAACACTTTCTGGGAAGTTATTTTGTTTTTTAGCAGAGAAATTTGAGTATATTGATGTTTTGGGATTTGATTATTGGTAATGTCTGCTTATGTGAGCATCACAGCATTTCAGAGTGTCAGTGGGTACTCCAGTTAAGCAGTTGGATCTGTTACTGCTTTGGGCTTGTACTCAAGTGAAGGTAACTTGGCACAAATGAGGAGAAAGTAGTGGGGTGTGTTCCGATCCCTCAGATCAGACCTAGAGTTGTAGATTCATGTGGTTTATTCAAACCCTTCACTGTTCTTTAAAGAAAATTCTTTCAAAATTATTCTTCTTCCAGAAACTGAGTTCTCTGTGGTAAAAGCATATAACAAGCTTTGTGATTAATGTTAAGGATTCTTATCCCTTGGTCTCCCAGTTACTCTATTTGTGATACAGTTTCACAGATCTATTTATTTTGTATTCGTACAAGAAGTTGAAATGATGCAGGCACTGTGCTTCCAAGATCTTATTTTCTAGTTGGGTGTAAGCAGTGAAAAAGTATTTTACACTTTAAAGTAATTGTGGGTGTAATTTTTTGCCTACCTTGGACATATGACCTCTCTTCCTTTTGGTCTAACAGGTGTATGGTGTATGATGCTATGAGTAATGCTGACCAATCTCTCCCCCTCCGTTGTTAACTGAGCTAACAATATCTTCTGTCAGGCAGAAACATGCAGAAAGGGAAATTCTGATCTTGTCAGCAAAATCTGAGCTTTCTTTCTCAAGAAGAAAATATTGCTTCTCTGCACCCTTCACTGAGTAGGGTTGGCTTGGCCCTGGTAGTACCTGTATCCCCTCCCCAAAGTAGGAGAGTTTGCGTGTGGAGCTGTGGTCAGTGCTGGCCTGCTGCTTCTGGTTTACCCCTGTGTTGTGATGCTTTGTGTTGGCTGTTGTGTTTTAGGAGGTGTTTCGTATTCAGAGTTAAAGCTCTTGAGTGCAAATGAGTTGTTCTTATTGATTTGAAAAGGCTGAACTTTAAATAGCTGTTGTTTAATGTTCTGGAACATTAATACTAGATTAGAAAGATGTCCCTGAGTCATTGCCCTGAATGTTGGAAAATATACGTGTCAAACAGTTCCGTGAAATTAATTTGTGTTATGAAAAAAGCAAGAAAAACTTCCTGTTCACTTTGTTTTCCTTCTTTTAGCAGTATTCTTCAAAAAATCTAAACTACATATTTATCATTTTTTCTAATTTATATTGTGTATATACGTAGTACATCTACAATACATTGTATGTACACTGCCTTTGAGTAGTTACATATGTCTAAGTGCATACTTCTTAGCTCCTTCAAATTTTTGGTTAGGACAGGTTATTTTTTTAGTATTTACTGAGAGCAGTAGTGTGGCTTTTAGGGATATATAGTGAAATGTTCTTTAATAGCTTCAAATCTCCATTTCCCACTACTGTCCAATTCAAATGCTCTCTTCAAGCTGATTTAGCACATACCTGTTTTCAGTTCAGAGCAATTTATTATACTAGTGCTTTTAAAGCAGTAGGTAGATGGAGTCTTGTTTTGGGTTGTGCACTTTCTCTGCGTATGGCAAATATGATACGATTAGAGTCCCTGCATTGTGTCATTAGCTGACTTCAAGATTCTTTCAGAAGTTTGTCTTTAACTGTCCCAGTGAGCTTCCATATTAACATCTCTCAGATGCTTCTTTCAAATATTCCTTTCTCTACAGTATGTCACTGCTCACCAGGTAGCACCTGTTCCAGCAGTCACTCTCTCTCACGTAAACACTTTCTAAATGTCACGGGTTACTCTAATGTTCAAATGAAAGTAAATTGTGCTACAGAAGGACTTAGCAATTAAAAAATCACAACAACAAACACCTCCCATCCACGCAGAACTGCAAACAAGTCATTAGAATTATTCCAGCCTGCTGGATCCTGACTTCCACTTGCACACTCATGTGGAGCTGTGAGGCAGTTCTTCCCATCAGTCTGAATCAGTCTTTTGCTGACTTCTTAGAACACAGCATAGATAAGAGCTCTTCAGTGGTAATTTGCTTGAGCTCTTCTTAAGGAGAAATAAGCAAATACTAGTATACACAATAAGCTAAATGTATCTATACATGTGAGCAAGGTCAGTTTGCTGCTTTTTTTCTCCCGTTTTCTTAGAAATTAAAGCTGCTGAAGGATTTGTATTTTTTGGTATTTAAGCTACATGCTTATATGTTCTGCCAGATGCTATTCTCAAAGTTGTTCTCTATGATTGCCTTGTGAACCTGGTGTCACTGCACAACATTTAGCTCTGTGAGCTGTGTGGTTGTGTTGGATTGTAGTGGCTGACTGAGGTTAAGGGTTGGGCACTGCCTTTGCAAAGCACCCCAAACGTTACCCCATGCAATGGTTAACATGCATTTTCTGTTTGGAAGGTACAGGTGGATTATTTCAGTGTACTAGGTTGCTATTTACAACCTGAGCAAGGGCTTTCTCGAGAGACCACCAGAAGCTGCTCCAGCTGGGAGTTCAGGCATGAGTTTAAGGCTGGGTTGGGGAAAGGGAAGCTTCAAGGGCAAGGGTGAGTTAAGTGATACCACAGTCATCACCTCTGTCCTTGAGTTATGTTGGAGTTTAGGTATTAAGGAGCTTGTATAAAGTTAAAAGGCACATTGAGAATAATACCTTGGCTTAATTTCTAATTACAATATTTTGAGTATCAGTGGTGTTATGTCATAGCAACAAGCAGGGAAGGTGGGCCCATTTTTACAGGAGCCTGTCAGTAGTTTGTTTTGTGAATAGCATGAGAGGTAGTTTGCTGAACTTCATAACATGTCATAGGCAAGAATGAAACTACTTTGGATAAGAGTATCCTGAATGCAAGTTAGCACACTGTGACAGATAGGATGTGCTGAGCAGAAACTCATGAAGCAATCTACCTGTCCATTTGAACAGGGACAACTAGTAAAAATGTTTTAGATTTTACATGTTCATGGTTAGGATGAGATGAGCCAACTGTGAACTGTGTAGTAGCTAATGTGTGTCTGTCTACTTTAGGACTTGAAGGTGAAATTCATTGGAGGCTGAGTAGGATCTATGCACTGGTTACATCCCTCAATTCCTTGTGCAGTGGAATGAATTTCACCATCAGACTCTTCGTGCTACTTTTTATACTTTCCAGTTGCTAGATTTTTTTCCTTTTCAACAGTACATCTTGAGTACATCTGATGTACATCTTCAGCTTACCTGTATCTTGAAGTGAATGCCAAGGGTGTCTTTTGTCTGCAGGCTAATACAGAGGCAACTGAATCATTTACTTTCATAAAATGAAATCCATTTCTTCTCAACTCCTGCAACTGAGGTAGTGTTTACAAAATGCTTTGAAGATAAAAAGCACTACAGTATATAAATATTATGTATTTTTATATCTTCATCATCTGTGCTCTTAAAATTAATGAGAAAACCCTGTGAATACCCAAATGCCCAGTAAAATGCTTATCCTTTCTCTAATCTTAATGCTTTATTTTCATCTATGAATCCTCTTAATCTTTGAAATTAATTACCATGATTAAAAGTGGGAAATGTTTTCCCAGAACAATTTAATTGTTCTGTTGCAAATCTTCATACTCATTTTGCATCATTAGTTTAATTTCTTTGCATACTAAAGCATGTACATGCACACTATTCTAGATATGACAACTCTCTCCTTGGAGTGAAAGGGGGCCTTATTTTGCTACTTGCTGACCACACTCAAAATTGATCTCTTATACTAGTAACCTCAGAACAAGGAGCCTTGTCTTATCTGCCTTCGGGATCCTCTGTATTGGCAAATGCCAAGCTACTGGCCTGTCAACCAGTGCTCAGGAGGTTTTTTTATTAATCCAAAAGAATTGACTTAGGAAAACGAGATGCTCAACAAAAAGGATATATTTGAACTATAAGAGTGCCAGGAGTAGAGAATCATTATAGTGGAGTAGCAAGACTTACACAAATGACAAATTGAGCTTAACTCTGCGTCCCATTTCTTTCTTTGTCCTTGTCAACTATCTGATTTCTACTCCAGTGTCAGAAAATCAAATACAGGAGAACTTCTGTATTGGGGAAGCAAAATGGAACAAAGACTGATAGCATAGTAGGTGATTGATGAATAGGACCAACAAATGCATTTCCTAGCAATTGAAGCAAGAATAAGTTCTTGCTACGGTTGGGGTTTGATCCAGTCTTTGCCAGATATTACAGATATTTGTATCCAGGTTTGTCTCGTTTGTTGCCTACTGCATATGTGCATGCCAGAGACATTTTTCCTATTAAGATGAGAGAAAAATATCAAAGTCCTTACACTAAGATCTCCTCACCAGAGCTAGTAGGAGAGAAGGGAAAATGGAACTCTTAAAATATTGGTGTCAGTGCATTTTGAAACTCTACATGCAGTACTCATGGCATGAGGCTTTAAGGAAGTCAATTGAATGGTTCCCCAGGAAGATCCTGCTTTGATATAGCACAAAGTTCTTTTTGTTGCAAAAATGGAAAGAAGGGGACTGTGTGTGAGCTGATGAGACTGAAATAGCCACATCACAGGCAATCAAAATGGATCTCTTGCTGTAGATCACAACAGTACAGAATTTCTAATTCAGAAAGGATTCAAGAATAGAAAGGAAGGCATCCAGTGTTCAAGAAAAGCACAAAGGAGGTATATCTTCTATTGCCTTTTAATTTTTTTTACTCCTGCTCTCATCAGGACAAAGAAAAAGGTCAGGCATGAGATGTAGAGATTACCTCGGCAATAGAGGCATTGCTGTAAATACATGTGACTGAAAAAACAGGGAAATCGTTCGTGTGGAAACATTGCAGAAATAATTGTTAATCCAGCTGAGTGTGGAAAGAGGTGCATGTATATGGGGGGAAGAGTTGAGAGGTAGCTTATTCAAAAAGTGGAAAGAACAAGCAGGACAAAGGAGCGGGAGCTGAAATAAGGAAAAACCTGCAAAGTTGTTAAACTAGCTGAAAGGGTGCTGGGAGTATGGAGCCATGAAACGAAATAGGGTGGTGACATCTGAGCTTCTGTGGGTTGTACAAGAAATTCCTTACAAAAATGGGAGGAGTTGAGTGTTTGTGCTCTAGATGATCCAGATGTGAAGCTCAAAATGGCTAAGAAATGGTTCGTTCTTGAAGGCTCATTCTTAATGCAGCATGGAAATACCACTGGCGTTCTTGGCCATAAGGGCACACTGCTGGCTCATGGCCAACTTGTTGATATATCAAGGGATAATGTGGGAAGGAAGTCAAAAGAACCACAGCAGTTTTCTATTTAGGGATGGGGATGGAAGGAGGGAAAGGTATATTCTGATATTTCCACATTCTTCAAAGCACAAAGTTCCAGGGTATCGCTCAAATAAACAGAACAAGTGTCTATAAAAATTTTACAAACTGCATCTTGACCTCCCTTCCTTCTTTGCTCTCGTGCTCCAGAGAGAGGATTAGTTGTAAGCTCCAGTGCTATGGTCAGCTCCTGTGCTTACTTTATTGCTTTGCCTGTTCCCTACTGTGGCTCTGGAAAGTACAGAAAATCTTTTATGTAATGAAAGTTAGCCCAGAGGAAGGATCTGCTCTGATGAGATTCCCCAGAAGACAACACCAGCTCTAATTCCTTCAGTTTAACCTTCTACTTCCTTGGCAAATCCTCCGGAAGGAATTTATATTTTTTTTCCCTAGACAAATGTATTAATATTTAATAAAATGTGAAGCCATATGACACTTCTACAGAAAATAACAAATTTACATAAACCTTTGCTATGTTTGAACAGAACAAGATGTATTGAAGAGGTTTAACACAGATAACTTTTCTTCAGTAAAAAATAATAAAAATAACATACCCAGAAGGCATCAACTTCAGAAAGGAGAGGTTTGCATTACTCTTTATCAAGTCATCTTGGGACTTAAAAAACAAACAAACAACACTATCATTTTCCCCTATAATTTTTCTCCCAAGTCTTGCTCTCCTCACTAGTGCTTGCCTCACCACCAGGCATGGGGAGCTGGGTTACTGAGTGTGCACTCAGAGGAGGTTTTTCCATACAGACTGTCTCCTCATACTCTGTGAGACTGAAGCAAGTCTTTTTACACAGTATTTTTTCAGATTTTTTTTTGAGATCATTCTAAGGTGAGTCTATAGGCTAAAAAATTAAACAAGCTGTTTTAGAGAAAAATAATTTGTAGGGAAGAAAATAAACCATCTCCCTGGTGCCAATCTCACTTGACTTCCCTCATTTTCCTTCAGTATCCTCTGTCTGGATGCTGGGGGATGCTGATGTTACCCTAAGGACAGATTAGGACTGTAGAAGCCATGAATATCATGATGCAACAGCTCTCTCTCAATGCAGTGGTGGTACACTGAAGAAAGCTTTGACTTTGTGGTACCCTCACACCAGTCCCTTTCACTGTTTCTCTTTCCTTCAGTCGAATGTACACCCACAGAGGTGAAAGCATCAATAAAAGACTGTTCAGTTAAAAAGCATTTCCCTATTGGCTCACCATTTTGCTCAAAAGGGTTCACAGAGACATTTGCTAACTCTATTTTAGAAGGATATATCAAGTCTCCTACCAGGACACTGTGCAGTCTTTTTCAGTATCACTTCACTCTCCACTGCCAAGCTTTTAAACAAAAATAAAGCAAGATAATGTCTATAAATCATCTTCCCTCCTTTCCAGCTCAGCACTAGTGGAGGACTGTGGTAAGTTATCATGTTTTTAACTATGAACCTGTCTGGCTCTTTGTCATTTATCTTGTGTCTCCCACTCTGGTCTGGCTCAAGGCTGAACATTAGCAAATGATGAATGTGGGGCTGTCTATCCTGGTTTGTACTGGCATTATTAACCCATATTCTTCTGAATATTTCATATTGTAATACATTATTCAAGAGTTGCTGGAATGGTGGTAATTGACTCTCGAGTTAGCTACCCTGTGTGTGGGGCTAGGACAGAAATGTTTGCTGTCTGGGGCAGTCTTGCATTCTCAAGGATTTTTCCTTACGTGTGCGACTCTGACTAGCAAGTGTAAGTTGGCTGTTTCATGTGTATGACACATCTGTCCTAATGATTTTTTTCAGGGGGTTCTGGTATCATATTTTGATTATTTCTAAGATCACCTAATAAGCAATTGTGTAATGTAATGACTGTGAATGTAACTTATAGTAAAATTTGTTCTGATTATGTTTTTATTAAGTATTCATTTTTATTTGCTCCCTATATATCTATTTTTTTTTCTTTTTCCTTTATTCTTTTTCCCTGAGACATTTCTGCAGAGGCCAGCTTCAGAGCAGGTAAGGCTGTGCTGGGGAAGGGATCCAAAGCAAAAAAGGCCAATGGAAACATCTTTTGGGGGGGTCAGCAGCCTGTGCAGTGGTGCTGGCAGCTGAGCTAGTGTGGGGGAAGCTGGCACTGCCCACCCTTTAGTGGGCTACCAGGACTTAAGTAGCCTCTCAGTGGGCGGCAGCTGCTACCTGCGTAGCACACAGGGTGAGCAACTGGTGCCTGTGTGTGAACTGTGGCTTGTATGGGCGTGAGTGTTGAGCCTCTGCCAATACACAAGGTAAGTTTGATCACTCTAAGAGGTTGAAGGTCTAGGGTGCTCATCCTAACTGAGCCTACCTGTTTCTTGAGCTGGAAGGGGTCAGTTTCTTATAGAGATCTAGCCATGTTGCTACTCCATCAAAAGCTGTTAGAGAAGCTGTGGGTACCTTGACAGGGGCTCCAGACAAACGTGTGTCAAGGCTGTTGGACGTAGAAAGTGCTGGAGCCTGTTTCCTTGAGTGGAAGCAGGCTGAGGCCTCAGGTAAATTGGAGGATCCCCTCCCCTCTTGTCACCAGGCAGCGGGACAGTCTCCAGAGACTGGGGGCAATGGAGACAGTCCCTGCTTGAGGAAGCAGGCTGATCTGCTCTCAACTTCTCCCATCTCCTCAGTTATCCTTTCAGAAACAGATATGGGGTCCTGAAGGAAGAACTGGCTGTCAAAAAGGAGGAGAGGCAATGTAATGTACTCCAGAGGTCTTAACTCAATCAGATATTCCTGGAAGGCCTATGATAACCTCTTCCACAAGGAAGAAGAGAAGGGTTCTGGTTGTTGGTGACTCACTTGTGAAGGGAATGGAGGGCCCAATATGCAGAGTTGACCCTCATCACAGGGAAGTCTGAAGTCTTCCTGAAGCCTGGGTAAAGGATACTTCTCAACATGGTGCATCAAGGAGGAGTCATGCTTGACCAACCTGATAGCCTTTTATGAAGATGTACAGGTGTATAGATGATTGTAGAGCAGTGGATGTGGTCTATATTTTAGTAAAGAATTTGTCTCCTCAGCACCCTTGCAGCTAAACTGAGAAAATGTTGTCCATATGATCAGGTAGTGAGGCGGACTGTGAACTGACTGAGGGAAAGAAGCCAGAGAGTTGTGGTCAATGGGACAGCATCTAGTACAAGCTCTGTATCTAATGGAGTCCCTCAGGGGTTAGTACTGGGACCAGTACTATTCAATATATTCATCCTCAACTTGGATGAGGGAATAGAGTAGTGCATTATTAGCAAGATTGCTGATGTCAGCCACTCCTCCCAGTTTTGTGACACACCAGAAGGCTGTGCTGACATCCAGCAAGGCCTAGACAGGTTGGAGAGTTGGGCAGGGAGAAACTTAGTGAAATACAACAAGGGCAAGTGTAGAGTCTTGCATCTGGGCAAGAACAACTCCAGGTACCAGTATAGGTTGTATAGGTTTGGGACTAACCTGTTGGAGAGCAGTGTAGGTGAAAGAAACCTGGGGGGTCCTGGCAGGGTGGTGATGAGCCAGCACTGTGCCATTGTGGCCAAGAAAACCAATGGTATCCTGGAGTGCATTAGAAGGGGTGTGTTAAGTAGGTTAACAGAGGTTCTCCTTCCCCTCTGCTGTGGTGAGACCACATCTGGAGTACTGTGTTCAGTTCTGGGCCCCAGTTCAAGACAGGGAACTGCTTGAGAGGGTCCAGTGCAGAGCCACAAAAGATGATTAAGAGAGTGGAGCATCTCCTTATGAGGAAAGACTGAGGGAGCTCGGTCTCTTTAGCTTGGAAAAGAGCAGACAGACATGAGCTCATTAATGTTTATAAATGTGTAAAGGGTGAGTGTCAGAAGGATGGGGCCTGGCTCTTCTCAGTGACGTCCAATGACAGGGACAAGGGGGCAATGGGTGCAAGCTGGAATGTAGGAGGTTCCACAAATATTAGAGAACTTCACAATAAGGGTAGCACAACATTGGAACAGGTTGCCCAGAGAGGTTGTGGGGTCTCCTCTGAAGACATTAAAAACCTGTTTGGACACCTTTCTGTGTGACTTGATCTACGTGTTTCTGCTCTAGCACGGGGACTGGACTAGATGATCTTTTGAGGTCCCTTCCAGTCCCTGACATTGTGTGATCACCTCAGAATGCACCTGGTATGTGTAAACAGCAGTGAAGGAAACAGTTCCTGTATTCATTCTCTAGAGGCAGCCAAGGCCCAGAGTTCATTTAGACCCTGACAGTGTGATAACTTTATAATTGGATGTCTTTGTATTCAGTCTAGAGAGAGACTGTTCCATCCTTCTGTGTTTTAGTGTCTAGGGAATACACATCACAGAGCAATGGCATTATGCCCAGTGTTTCTCTGGGAGACTCCTTTCTGAGAAGTAGCTTGGAATGAGTACAGAAGCAATGTATACCTTGACTAGGGTGTCCCTGGGAAACTGAGGCAGATCAGCTGACCATGAAGCAGATTTAGTTTTTTGATTGATGTACGTGTAATCACATGTGAGGTAAGAAGGAGCATATTGCTGCAAGATCCTATTGACTGTAACCCACCTGTGGACTTCTAGATTTCTCATCCTCCCTTTCTTACTGCATGATCTCTGGAAGAGATAGCAAATGCCTGTGGAGGGTCTCCAGGCAAAGGTCTGGCATAGGTCTTAGGATGTTTATTTTAAGATTTTTTTACTGCTTTTTCTTCTCAAGTGTTTTCCTTTTTTTTTTTTTTGGACCTACTTTAGCTCAAGAAAATTTCCAGAACTTGACCCATTCCCTCCACTGGACTCCTGTACAATGGTGGCACATGGTCCCTGCAACAGTCTTCAACCTGCAGGACTGTTCAGTACTGTGCTCCTTAAAATAGCACTATTGCTCCAGTATAAATGGAGGGAAGGTCCATAAATGTGTGCTGGTAGCAGCAGTCTATGAAGACAAATGATGAACTGGGAAATATGAGTATTGGGCAATGGAAAGATGTTCACATGTCCCCACTTGCTCTTGCTGTGGAGATGCTGTCATCAAGAGATTAAAAACCCAAAAGAGATTGTTGCGTGCAGCTATTTGCATATGTAAAAAATCTTCAAGATATCACCTCCAGGAGAGCTCAAGGTCATGGCTGGTGGAGCTGGGTTTTTCTGTAGAACATCTGCATCTATAGGTAGGTTGTTAATGAGATGCTAATTGGATAAGAAAAAAAAGAGGTAAATGAACAGAGGAGCTGTGTATCTGAATCAGTAGAGTTGTGAAATGTGGAAATGTACAGGATATTTTTGGCTGTAGCACTTATTCCTTCATTCTCACCTGTGTGGGAGATGAATCTTTCCTGGGACTCCCCTGGAGACCTCATTGTCCCACATAACTGCTCTGCTCGTGTATAGATTTGGAGCTCAGCTTCCATTTCAGCTGGTTGTGGAGTTGCTGCTGACAGCTCTGCCTCTGTGGAGGGAGGGAAACAGGTGTGGCATAAGTGTCCATCAGGAGTTTCTGAGAGTTCCTCATTGATTCTGCTCTTGCAGTTAACTGTTATTTACAGATACACTCTGTGGGGGTTTTGCTGTCCTTACTTTGTGCTTTAGTGAAGGATGAGGTTTCACCTGAAGTAAAGGTAAGGAAGGAAGGAGCAATCCACGGGCCAAGGGTGACAAAGTAGAAGTGGAGTCGAAGATCTTATAGTTTTTATGCTTAATCACATGCATAAAAGGTATCAGAATTGAGTGAAAATAGCCTGTGCCATCCTGCACAAATCACATAAACTTCCTATTTCTCAGCAGTCATGGCAGCAACATCAGCATTCAGGCAATTTAGTCATGTTTTTGAGGATTACTGCAGATGAGATCAGTGGCTTTCAGGGGAAGATGGTGTAGGTGTTTCGTATCTACATGCTACTCTGTCCACTGCTGTCAAAGGGTCACACTGGCAGCTGCTGCCTGGAACAAATCTCATTTCTTGGAACAATGGGGAGGGACCTAAAAGATCATGAAGTCCAAGTGCCTGACCGCTATAGGGATAACCAAAAGTTGTGTATATTATTAAGGATATTATCCAAATGCTTCCTGAATACTAACAGAATGGCACACTGACAACTTCACAAAGAAACCTGTTCCAGTTGAACAACTTCATGGTAAAGAAACTTTTCCTGATATGTGGTTTGAATCTCCTCTAACTGTTGAACAGTGACCACTGCAGGAAAGAGTATAGATAATGATTCTCTCATCTGACCAATGGATGGATAGTTTCTCTACGTTGCACCAAAACCCAGTTTTTTTGGGTTCCCCTAACCATCACTTAGTTTTGTGTTGAGCATCTTTCCACTTTCAGCATCTTGTGGAACTTCTTGCATCAGTGCCTTGCCTATACATAAGGAAACTAAAAGCATTTGGGGAAAAAAAATCTTGTTTTTTTCCTTGTTCTCTTCCATGTAGTCTTTTCATAATGTCAATATGGAAATATCCACTTAAATATAATCAACTCATAAATTAAAACATTGACTTCTATTCTAGTAGCCTCCATTTCTCTTTTAAAGAAATTATTGGAAATTTTTGATGCTTTTATTGTAAGACTGACAATTAGGATTTCAGTCACTGCACTGATTCAGATTTTTTTACACACCAGAAATCCATTTCTGTGATTTATTTTCCCTCTTTGAGACAAAGATGAAGTTGCACCCTGGATGTAGGCTGTAAAGTATGGTAATCAGTGATCACTGTCTGTGTGGATGGGGATTGCCATCCACATGCGAAATGCTAGTGTTGCATATGTTCCTGGTGCCTATAATTTCTACCTGCCTTTCAGACTGAATGGCACTGAGTTACTGTTACTATTCAAAAGGTGCTTAGATCCTCTGGGATCAGTAGGGCTTTCAAGGTCCAGTACCATGCACAGTGAGAGATGTGATAAATGCTGAAGCTGTTTCCTAAGTGAAATGTAGACTACAAAAATTATACTACTGCTGATGAAGGTGAGCAACAAGCCTTAGATTTATAAGGGAAAATGACAGCATTATCAGTCAGTTATCATGGCAACCAAGGAGCCTAGAATTTGGGTGTCAACTTTCCAATCATATTGTCTCTACCTGACATAACAGGGTATGTTTTCCTGCTAGGGAATTTAATTGTGTCTCCACTGGAGGTCATTGAAATGTTGAAGAATCTGACTGCACTCTGGAGCTGAAGGAATTCAGATTTCTCCCAGATACCTGTGCCTATAGAGTTGTACAGGAGGAAGAAAAATGCGTGAGGGGGTGGGTAGGCACTGCTATGAAAGCCAGGTACAAATATCAGTTGTATGGCATACTCTGTTGTGTCTTGGTTGATGTGAATTTCATGTTCTGTGGTATCCAGAGACTGGAGCTAAAATACTGTAAATCCAGGTCTTCTCTAGAGACAGCACAGGCCACTTTTTGTACAAAAAGCTGAACCAAAGATGCCAGCAGGGGCAGAGGTCTATGATGAAGTGTCATCTTTGAATGATCAGCCTGTCTTATTTTAGATGCATACACATGCTCATGTCTGCATTAGTCTGCAATGAGAAGACTGCAAAAGGCTTTAGAGGCATGGATTTAGTTAGATATAATTTCTCTTTGTGGTAAAAAAAAAATGAGATTATGATGTAAAATAAATCAGTGGCGGAATTAGAAAGCAGGAAATCTTGAGATCTGGGGTGCTTAATCCTTGACCTGTTGCTCAAATAATGGTAAGAGCAATCAGGCTATGCTGGAATCCTCTTACTGAGCATGTGATGAACATGTAATCTATTTTCTAAATTATGAACTGGAGGGGATTTATTCAGAACTGGTTTTCTTATCTGCCTGAAATAAAGATGAAGAGCTAGCTGGAAGATGCAGATGCAGGACTACAGTTGTTGCAAATCTGTGTACAACCACTTCCAAGTACATTCAGGAGGGAACCAATTGCTTCCAGCAAGGGCTATACCCATCTGGTACTATATAGTGCAATAATACAATGTTATGCTATTGCTTTAATGCAAAGCTTTTAAGAATAACTGTATGGTCTATGCATGGTCTTTTACTCTATTTATTGAATTTAAATCAGATTTTAAAGCCTCAGCATTTCAGCCATTTTCTTACTTGTCTTGAAAATGAAAAAGTGATATCATTCTAAAAAGTCACAGTGGGGGATAAAACTGTATTTGTCCTGGGCATATTACAACCCCAGTGGGAATCAACTAAATTTCTCACCTTGTTGCTAAATCTCATTGAATGAGAGTCACCAAATATCAATCATCCAGTATCATCCTGGGCTTGTCTTTCTCTAGTAAGGCAGAGAAAGAGTCAGTCACCTCACTCACTCCTTTCCACATTCAGGTAAGTGTGGTGTTGCGTTGGTTTGAAGGATCAGGGTAGTGGCCACATCCAGCAGAACCAAAGATGGCTGGAGATGGTAACTGGCAATTGTGAAACAGGTAATTGCTTCTACCGTAAGGTGGAGACTTTCACTTTCTCACAGCAGCTTTCCAAAAGATTAGAACAGATGTGGAAGGAAGCAGGGCATAGTACCTTGGGTAGGCTGGAATATAGCATTTTGGTTAGCTGTGATTGAGACTTGGAAAGGCAGCATCTTCTGTTTCCAAATTCCTGCAGGCCTTGTGGTCTGAGACGGGAAGATAAAAAGCTGGAGAACCTTTTTGTGTTGGTGACAGGAAAGGCTGTGTCAGAAATGATGCTATTGAGAAGGGAGAGGGAGGATGTCAGATATAACCACTGTTCAAGGCTATTCTAATTAATGCATGGTACCTCAGATTCACATCTGTTGCAGTGCTGCTTCATCTTCTCAGCTGCACCTCAGAGAGGGATATGCAGCGGTGAGGAGGACAGGAGCTTTGGTTGTCTTTGACCTGAGGAAAATCCATACTAGCACTTAGCAGTCCCCTTAGGGCTGCTTCGGTGACACAGGATTTATGGAGAGGAAATAATTTGTCTCTTTTGGTCCCCCAGAACACCTGAATCAGGCCTTTGGGCATTAGATCCTTCCATGGAGATGTCCCTTCACTTGCATTGTTTGACTTTTCTTATCCCCGTATAAGATTTTGTTATACATTACATGCTTATTGCTAAAAGTTAAATTCAACTTTGCACATAATTACTTAAAATCAAAAGCATGAGAAAGCATACTCTCTCCTATAAATGTATTTCAGGTTGTGTAAATCGTGTTAAGATTTGGAATTGGTTGGGGAATCTTTCACAACAGAATGCTATGTGTAGCTTGCAGTTTCACGCATCCGCTTCATCTCCACAAGTGAAGTATGTCTTCTCCCTGCCATCTCCTCCTGCAAAGCCCTCCTCATGCTGTAGTCTATTTGATGCCCCAGCACCTACTGGAGATGTTTCTCAGGTTCATATCTCAGTGAAATAAACTGAGAGCAGCAGAGCTGGTGTGAGGAAATATTGGACTGAGATGATTTAACAGGCATTGTGGGACTAATTCTGCATCTCCCACTTTGTGATTGGTAAACTGGCAGCTGCCAGACAGAAGAAATAATTTTCTAATGTGATTGCCCTGAACTGTCCTGCAGCTCAAAGGACTCTTTTTTTTTTTTTTTTTAATTTTTTGAACAGATGGGTTTTACTGCATTGGAAGATGTGAAGTGAATGGAAGTCTATGCCTTGAATTGGTCTTGAGTGACTACTTTCTGTTTGTGACTGATCTTAACTGCAGTTAGTGAGAGATCATGCTTATGCAGTTCAGAAATCTGATGGAGTTGGTTGGTGAGGGGGATGGAGGATGGATATTATTCAGTTAGGAAATCGGCTGTACTCCCTCCTTCACAGGGCAGTGGAGAGAGGCTGCAGAAAGCCTTTGTGTTTCTTGAAGGGAAGTCTAGTAGAAATTATAAAAGAAGTTTATACCTTTATTATATTTCTTCTTTGTAATGTTCAGAAACCTATAGCAGTTATTAGCTTGTACTGCTATTGCTGCTGCTGGCACGTGTTGGGTTGTGGCATATCTATTCATAAATGACAGCCTTCCTGAGCTGGGTACTGTACAAACACCAGGAGCTTAAACTTTCAGCAGATTACTTTATCCCTGGGAATATATTTAATTACAATGAAATGCGTAGGTCACTCCAGAAGTAATGCCTCCTGTTTATATTTGTGGAAACCATGGCAGATATAAAGAGTACAACACCATTATTTGATAGAGCACATTATCAGCTACAAAATTATTTTTCAGTATAGTCACCACCATTAGCTGACTTGAGCAGATGAGCTGATTAAGAGGCTCTTCAGTATGGGATGTGACAGCTGACAAACCATGTTCTGGGTGGCCATGTACTTTTGCACTGCTGTTGCTGCTGTTAACATGCATCATCAACTGCCTCACTGTGTTCACATCCATTCTTTGGTCCCTGTAAATGTTGAGCAAGCATCAATGAATGTCAAAAGATGCAATTTTTTTTTTCTACAAGTAGGAACTCAATGGCACTTCTTTGCTTCATTCACACTTCTGTATCAGACACAGTTCTGTCAACTGCCCCTCTGCTGCCATGCTACAAGGCAACAAGATATAATGGAATATTAGTGGGAAGGTTCAACATCCACTGCTATCCCACCAGCGTTTGCCTCTGTGATCAGACAAAAGTTCTGTCAGTTGTGATGCAACAAAATATACGGCATTACTTTCAGAGCAGCCTGAAATACAAGCCCAACTCATCTCAGCATGGGAACTAATTTGTGTAAGCCAAGCTTGGAAGCAGACTGTTGCAAAAAGATGCTCCCTGAGCTGTGGGGGAATCCATCCCCCTTAGAGATACATCAAACATTACAGTGGCAGAAATTGAATCACTTTAGCTTGAAGATGAGGAGACTGATTTGCCTATTGCTGGCTTCAGTTTCCTTTTTTAATTTAGTGCTTTGTTTGCATTAAGCAGAAGGCTATAATTTGTCTTCCTTTGGACTAGCAATTCAGCTGCGGTGTTGTTCTACTTGTTCTACTTCTCATCCATCTCCTTTTAATTTTCCTTCTACTACTACAGTTTTCCTCCCATGAGGGGCTATGGGGGTCTGACATCCTGCTTTCAGGATTTTCTGTCCCAGAAGCCACCATGATGTTCTGATAAACCCCCTATCCTGAAGCTGGGCAGCTCTGGAGTATCTCCTTGTCTGCAGTACGTTTGCTGTGCTGCAGTCCCTGTAGGAAAGATGTGGAGATTTTGCTTCTCTCATTATAATCAATCTGTGTCCTAGCTTGGAAAGAGTTTCCAGATTCATAGAGTTCATACTAGCTGAGCAGCACCTCCCTTTTGGGAGAACCTCATTAATTTATGTGTTGCTAATTTCTGTGAAAGTATCTTTCATGAGCAAAATCTCCCCCAAGGTCTCTGCCTTTTTGTCAGTAAGCATCAGAAGCTTGTAGTGAAGCCTTGTATTACGAAGATTTCATTACTTACATTAAGTATACTCCAGAGCATTTATTAATGTACTGTAAAGCAAAAGGAATAATTAAAAATAAACTGTGCTTGTCAAAGAAATAAAGTGCATCTTCTGGTGCATGATCCTTGCTTCTTCTGAAAATTGCCCTTGTTCATCTGGCCATTAATTCAGGGAGCGCAAGAACTGCAGTATGGTCTACAAGATGTTAGAGCAACTTAATGATGCTTTTCTTTAAGTAACAAGGAAAGGAACCTTATTTTTCCATAAGTGCACAACCAGTGATAGAAGCCCTCACATCTTTTACGTCAGGATTTTGACAGCATAAGTGATTTCAAGAAAAGATTGTGAGAACTCAGACCACTGCATGCAGTCTATCCATTCAAAACCCAAGTGTACATCAAACTGTCTACTGATGTTTCCAGGCTGAATGGATGTTGTCTCTGGTAGGATAATCTTTTGTTTTTAAAACTGCAATTCATGGCCTGAATTGCAATTTGCTTCTTGGTGAAGCGTCTTTTCTGTCCTTCTGGCAAGCTGTAGAAAACAAGGACAAAGTGAAAAATGAAGAGCTTGAGACAGTTCTGAGAGACGTGGATATTCCCATTCCCCTAGCATGATAGAGCTGAGCCTGTACAGAAACATGAAATATATTAAAATTCAATCATGTTACTATTGTCTCAACCTGTAGAGCAGCACTGTACTTATCTCTTCTTCAGCGTCTCTCCCTGACTGCATCACTTTCAAAGGAGCTAGGTGGCTGCTCAGGAAGAATTGCCTCCAATCTCACTAATGCATTCAGGCCCATTCAGTTGTATTGTTCTCCCAGTGGAAAATTAGAGAAGTTAAAATAAAGGTGCTTGTGGAAATGCTGCCAGTAAATGCAGATGGAATACAAGAGAAAAGTGTAATTCATATATAGCTGTTCTTTTTTTGCTTTTGTTCAAAATAGACTTGCTTATTTTTGTACTCCAGGGAATGGAACATTTGCAAGTAACTATGTTTGCAACTAGAAGAATAATTAGGAAGAACAATAGCATGCATCTCAGAACTACCAGTACCTTTTGAGCTTGTTTTGCCTTTTTTCTTTTGTCCTGACCTAATGGAATGTGTTTCTCAGACGTAAATGGTATGGAATAGGGGTTTGTTTCTGCAACATTTGCTTCTGGGAGGATGTTTGCATGCTAAAATACTGCTCCATTGATTATGTTTAAACCATTAAGGAAGACAATAACTTATCCTATTAATAAATATAGGCCTGAATGAAAAAATCTGTGATTCAAATGTTTTGCCAGCTCAGTATCTTTTTCTGCCTTTCCCTTGGATCCTTATTGTGCAGTGAATGTGGTATTTCACCTTAATATCCCTAATTTTTCAGCATGTCACTGCATGAACTTGAGAAAATCTTTGTATCTTTATCTGCAGATAAGCTTTCCTTTATGAACTCTTAAAAACTTGCTTTTAAAGAGTTTAGGAATGTTGTCTGCATTTTCTAGAACCAGTAGCCATCAAAATATCAAAACAAAGGAACCTAGGAAAAATGATATATGAAAAAATGAAGGGGCATCTCTAGGTGATTCCAAGGGTAGAGGCATGAAATAAGTACATCTGCATTAACTGGAGAGAACCTGAGTGCAGTAAACTGCTTTGTTGAAGGGCAGTTCAGCATCTTTCCTGGGAGAAAGCTTCCACTGGCAGTGGCCCTTTGTGGTGCCCAGCAGAACTTGCCTGACCTCCTTCCAGTCTCTGCAGGAACAGACTGGACTGCTAATGCTTGGGGTCTGACCTTTCATGTCGTTAGCTCTGACCTGACAAACAGAGCAATGGCTGAACAGGTCTTGTAGACATTTACTGCAGGGTTTCTCATCTTTGTCCTGTGTGCCCAACAGAGGAAGAATGGTCTCACTTTTTGATTGTGAGGTGGTCCTTATGATCTCTGGATTAAAGATGCAGACTATTTGTTGAAGGTGCCTATATGAATGGCTAGTTTCCTTCCTGCTGCCTGTTTCTCTCCTTTGACACTGTACAGAAGAGCCAAAAGGGCAATCTTTTTCAGCAGAAACTTGCTCCATGTTAGTGCAGTACCTCACATGGTGAGATCCTGAGGGAAACGCAGCTAATAAAAATAACAAAATCCTTTCAGAAATGTTGGGTAGCACTCTATCAAGATGCTTCATGTTAAATTTTAGGATCTGTTCACCTATGGGTATGAATGAGGTATTTTTATTCATGATTCTCATAGTATGAATGTGGGCAATAGTTTTTGTAAAATACATGTACTTTGACAAGGGAGTATAGTGCAGTTACTTTTCAGTCTTCTGTATTTAAAAGTGCAGCCTTCTGAAAAGGTTAAGAGAGACTTTATTTTCCTTGCACGTGTGTTCTACAATCTGGCGCTCCAGATGGGAACAGGGAAAGCAGAAGTTCAGAAACACATTCTTGTATATTTAAGACAAAGGAACAGAACTTTAAAGTGTTTTCTTTTCAGGGTAATCAAATACATTCTTCTATTTTTCTAATTGCATCTGCTAGTTGAGCTGGAAGAAGTCGTCTGTACTGGGTGACAATAAAGGCAGAACAAACAGCTTTTCTACAGTGTGAATCCAAATCAGATGTTTGTGCCTCTGTGAGGGGAAAGGGCTCTATACCAAAGGAGGAAAGCTCAGCTGAGGTTGGTATGGGGACATAGCAGGGTTTACAAATGCGACTCCTGTGATCAGGAGTGATGTGAACTGTCTTCTTCCCTGGTAGTGCTGTGGTCTGTGTCTGTGCCTGGTTAGCAAAGAGTAGGGAACAGAGCATTTCAGATATGCTTATATTAGCTCATTTCTCATGGCATAAAGACAGATGTTCTCCAGTTGGGCAGTGACAGACGCTGCAAGATGCACATCTCCTCTGGTTGCATTTATGGGCAGCACAGCGGTAAGGTTTGCAGTAACTGAGAAGAGGGATGACAAGGAGGATGCGAAAAGGGAGCTCCGCTTTAACTTGTTTGAACTCGTGTTGACAGTCAGAGAGGTGAGAAGTGGCTGAGAAAGTGGCCGTGTGAGGATGGCTGCTGGCTTGAGAAATGAGAGGAGATCCATGCGAAGACAGCAGTGAGACAAAAGGAAGAGAAAGCAGAATTGGAACTAATTAAGAATAAACAGAATTTTCCTGAACTTGAATTGCGTCTAAGCCAGAATTAAACCTTGGTTAATTTTAAGAAAGAACTGAATAGTTCTGATTACTATGTGTCCAGAGGCCACCTGAATGAAGCAAATTATTCAATTTACTCAGTCTCTTGTGGATTGTCCATTTTTATGCATTAGTTATTCAAAACAGACACTTTCTAATACTGAGGGTATTTGGAAGCTATAGATAGCATGTTCCTAAACAAGTATTGTTTCGATTATTCACTTATGAGACTGATAATTCCAGATTCCTCATCTGTATTCTCTTCACAGAGAGAAGGTTCTCTTTCTGTGTGAGCTTGCTGTGTTGTTTTAGTTCAGGCCGCATGACTCTGATTTCACCTCTCAATTACTGACAGGACAGAGCAAAGGTTGAGTAATGTGATCTGCAGTGTGCTCCAGGTAGTTCATCTCCCACTTGCCAAATAAATTGGTGTTGATAGAACAGTCTTTATGTAAGTCAAACTGTGCTGTCCTCTTTCCCTACCTCACTCGGTGTGGAAGTGAACTCATGGAGGAAGACATCTCATGAATGCTTTCTCCGAGTAGAAGGCTACTTCATGTGAAATACTTCAACAAGCAGAGTATTTCTAATCCATCAGATTGCATGAGAGGAATTTGTATTTCCTTAGTCATGGTTCTTGTCTTCACATGCCTGTCTCTTCCTTGCTGAGAAACCCCCAGGTGGGGAGTATAATGGTTTTAATTGGGGTTGGTGGAGTTGTAGAATGCTGTAAAAGCAGGAAGGATGCTCTGCTATTTCCTACAGACATAATGCTGTATGCCCTGGCTATTGTCTGAGGTTTGCAAGAGGAGACTGCCATGGTCTCCTACTTGAGGCTTATGTCAGTACAGATCTGCAGCTGTTGGATTTGGACATGCTGCACTCCACTCACAGCAGCAAAAACTTTGTCTTGTGCGCAGAGGTACTCATCTCAACCACTGTGATAGTGTTGTCCCTGGAAATGTTCAATAAATATGTAGATGTGGTGCTGAGGGACATGGCTTAGTGGGCATGATGGTGGTGGATTGACAGTTGGACTAGATGATCTTGCTGGTCTTTTCCAACCTTAATGATCCTGTGACTTTTCAAAACCCAAGAACAAGAGTGCAGAGATTCACAGACATAGGCAGTTGTTCTGGTACAAAATCTCTTCCTATCTCTGCACAAGAGGAGGAAGGGACTTGCTTGTAAAATGTAACTTACTTTCATGTTGTGATGTTTTGTATAAAGTGTTGCTTCATATGAGCCTCTCTAGAAGAGGTTATGATTTGAGAAGTTATGTTGCAGTTGTCGATTTAATAGTCCACCTAACTGCAAAGGTATTCTTGATTGTTTTTTTCCCCTGCCTTAGAGTCAGCAGATGACTTTCACTGCTGAGATCACAGCCAAAATTGTATGTTGTCTTGTTGCTTTTTTGGGGATAGAGGCTGTCAAAGATGCAAACATTTCCAAACTAATATAGATAATGTTTCTTCTTTTCAGAGTTATGTTGATAAATCAGGCAGGTTGAAACCATTTGTCAGAGAAGACATTTCCTTGAGTCAGAATTGCTATGTGTGTAGGGTATGGTTGGGAGGTTAGTACTTGCTAAATAATTGATCAGCCCTTGATTTGTTTAAAATACAATGCAGAAACAACAAAATGAGGCTTTCAGCTAATGTGACTCAAGCATTTGAAGAACAGTTAATTATGTCATCCTTTGATCAATGCATGCAGCCTTTTAAATATAGCCATAGAAAAGAGTTTCAATGAGGTGGTTAATAACCTTCATGTTGACTGATACACATTATAAAAGAGCAAAAAGCATACTTTTTTTTGGCCTAGTCTTTTCAAGATAGAAATCGCTGTCGTTTCTTTGTTTTCAAAGTCCATTGATGTTTCTATACCATGTAATATTTATTGTGGGTTTGGAAAATTAAGACAAAAAAAATAGTGGGTGCAGTTCAAGTCTCTTGTTTTCAAAAATTCATAGGCAGACCATTGAGGAGTTTGCTAAGATCAGGGGTTGCTCTATGCTGCAAAAAACCACTGATCCTTATCATAATATTGAGTAGCAGAAGTGGTCTCTAGGAGACCTGGAAGAGTGCACTTTGACCAGATCTTTTCCCTGTGACACTAAGGTTGTTTTGTGGCTCCTTGGGTTGGCCTGTCTGTCTATAAATACAGCTTCCACAGAGCAAACCTATAGATCTAGGACATCCAAGGTTATTTCGAACTTCAACATATTGCTCCCAAGGCAGTGTGACTTCACCCTCCTCTCAACAACAGTTGCTATTTAGGGAAACAGGATCTACCTTCTCAACAGCATTAGAGGAGAAACCATCTGCTCCTATTTTTCCAAATAGGCAACAATACCTTCTGAGACTGGCTAAGAAGATCAACTTCAAACCTAGTCATGAGTAAGGTGATCCTTGCATTTACCTTTTTGATAAAATTTGGGGTTGCAAGGCTGGGAGGGGAGGGGAGGGGGGTGTGGAAGTTCCATTTGTTACCCCAAGTATTCCTTCAATAGTTGAAGTGCTGGTAAAGCCTATGGTCTTTGTTAGCATCCCATCCGTAAAAATCCTTCCTCTTTCAAAGACCTCTTGGCTCATCCCAATTTGTCACATCCAGTATTTTGGCAGGACTGGTAACATGACAGCTGCAACGTTTTAAATTCAGTCCATATGTTTTTAGCAGTGGAGGCTGACAGTGTTATATGCAAGATTTGTGGTCTTCTGGAAAGTGCTCCTATGAGAGAAGGAAATGACTGGTAGGATCCCATCCTGTCGACTGAAACAGAATGGCTCTTGCTAGTGTACTGAAAGATGTTTTATTTGAGACTTATAATGTCTGATCTGGTGTTACTTTCAGGCTGATTTTTTTTTTTTTGGTGTAAGATAACTTTTCAACCCAAGCCTACTTTGTAAGATTGCAAACTGAACTAGGGAAGTTACTCTTCACGGACAGTTCGCATACAACGCTAAAAATGGCAGAAAAATCTGTCATTATGGACAATGGAGAAAGAGCTTCACATGGGAACCTGGCTGGCATCTAAAAAAATCCTCATATTTCAGTGTTTGTCATCTGTACGATATTCCACCTTATGTGCTTAGTTCTCAGCTTTTTCTGTAGGCAGAGGCAACCTAGGATTTAGCTGAAGAAATTCATTAATCCGCTTTATTGGAAGACAAAGTGAGTTTGAAAGAGGTTAAGTGATTTGTCCACAGTTTGAGAATAAATCATGGGCAGAACCTGGGACAAGACCCTGGGGTGCTGACACCTATTCCCAAAAGACAAATATGCATTAAAAAGGGAGCAGTAAATCAGGCAGCACTTCTGAGTTCTCTTGATTAAGGAAACGATTTGTACAGACTGTTTTCCAGGAATTTATTGCTGATTGCTGCTGCCCTTAACGTGTATGGAAAAGACTTCTGCTCTTACTTGCAGCAATTAAATGGCATGAAACATCAAACTATACAAAGAGAGAATGCTCGATTTCATCAGAAATCCGTGACTTTTTGGTATAATTAAGCAGAGGCATGAGGAGTGTTTGCTTGTGTTGATTTTTTTTATTTTACCTTTCAGAAGTGTGTTTTCATAAGCCTGTTGAGCTGCTCAGCGTGTTGCGATTTTTGTTAATTTCCTCTTTACCAGGTTTATCAGACTTAATTATAGCTGAAAGCGATCTTTGTCTCGAGAAGATGAAAACCCTCTGTGAAAATGCACTGATGCAATTTGTTTCCAAACTCAGATGTATTTCCTAATTAATTTCTTGTTCTAATAGGTTGCATAATTAAAAAAAATACAGGGAGATATTCAAAGAAATAATTTGCTTTGAACAAAAATATAGAAAAAAGGAGAAAAAACCCCAAGCTATTAGTTTAATTAACCTGCTTTAGAAAGGCACTGTCAACATCAGACTGTGTATTAGCACTTCTGGGCTGTGTCATATTTTATATCTGACCTGTCTGTTAATCTGTTCGGCCTAAAGACCTGACACCTCTAGGCACGTCTCTTATTGCAGCAAGGTAAGCAGTGTCAGCCTTAATTAATGTTGCACTTGGATGAGCAACTTTCTTGGGAAATCCAGTGTTATGGGTCATTTTTGTTACTTGTGTGCTGTCCATTTCAATGGCTAGCTAAAATTATGTGGGCCCATGCCAGTTGATAGGCTCCAGTGCCACTGTCTCACTCTTTCCTTGTAGCAATCCAACAAACTACTTCGACTTGTTGGCTTGATGGCAAACTGGCAGTGGAGAAACAAGCTAATGAGTACAACACCTGGGGCTGGCTGTGCTGATAAGGGTTGACTTGTTCTTGATGGGACTGCTCCCTGCTGTCACAGCCTGTGGGTCCATTTCTGCTGTCTCTGGACTGCCTTTCTGGTAGAAATGATGTCTGTCATTTGAACCTGAGCTTGTTGCCCAGAATTACAGTGAGATAGAGCAGGGCTGTGTGTCACTGCGCTGGTGGGTTAACTGATCTTGGCTCAGTCCCAAGACTTCCCCCAGTTTGTGGAGGCTTTCCTGGATGACCTTGTTCCATTTTTCTCCAGTGCTTCAGTCAACGAGGAGCTATTTGTGCACGTTGAGATTGGCTACTGTCAACAGTGTGTGCTCTATTTCAGGAGATGGATTGATACAGTGGTTATAGCAAGTTTGGGCCTTTCAACTCTTGTCTCTGCCAAGGATTCATTGAACTAAAGATCTCACTCTGTGTCTAAGTTGGTCCCTTTTCCAGCATGTGCTCTGAAAAATATCAGCTTGCTTCACAGGGTTTCTTCAAGGCACCACTATTTCTTGTTACAAAATACCTCAAGGCTCTCTGATAAAACATCTTGTCTAGCAAAAGGAGCTGTGTGACTTTCATCATTAAAACACAGCAGTGTGAGCCGCCTCCTTCTATTTTGTGGTAAGGATAAACTTCTAACTACTTAAGGGGCAGGGGGGGAGGATCAGTGCCCCAGACTTGAGGGGATCCCGTTACTCCCTCAAGAGCCAGCAAGGGTAAGCCCTCAGTACCCCACAATCTGAATACAGATGCTCGAAGTATCACCAGCTTTCCTTGGATGTGGTGTAGGAGATCTCTGGGGGCTTCAAAAAAAAAGCATTTGCAGCTCACTGCTTGTGATTCTTTGACCTCTAAAGGTCAGAGTT
Organism: Meleagris gallopavo; assembly: GCF_905368555.1. Classification (NCBI taxonomy): domain Eukaryota; kingdom Metazoa; phylum Chordata; class Aves; order Galliformes; family Phasianidae; genus Meleagris; species Meleagris gallopavo. The sequence continues at coordinate 24,934,572 of NC_139411.1, read as the reverse complement.
AACATTTGATTTAATGCTGTGCATTTGTACTGCCTCTACTACATTTATAATGCTGAGACAGTGTTCCTGAGACAACTGCAACATACATTAGCCAAGCTCTACAAGTGACAGATAAGTCTGTTCTGCTTTGAGGATAATGTAGCACCCTCCTGGTTTTGCACAAATGAGAAACGGGAAAGGAATAGAACTGCATATTTTGTCCTGACCTGTTGCATAAAGCAGGATGCTCTCTGCCACATTTAAAACAAAAAAGAAAATATTCCACTTCTTTCCCAGAATAGAAGAGACTTTTCCTTACCCTAAAATCAGGACATGATTCCTGACTCATGACAAAATAATGGGAGAGGTGAGAGGAGGTGACAAAGGTAGGTAACTTTTGTTATTGTATGAATTTATGATCAGTAGAGAGGAAATGAATGCATGGTTGTATTTAGGTTCTGAATTCCCAATTGCTAGGCTGGCATTAAATTTGCAGGATGTTTTTGTGTATATAAAACACAATGTTTGTCCTATGGGATGTATAATTACAATTTAAAAAAAGAAAAGTAAGTTATTAACATACTATCAGCTCTTAAGGGAGAGAGCCAATATCTGAGAGAAACTACAGTGTCTCAGCTGTCAGAAATGTTTTCAGGCACAGCTTATCAAGCATCTAGGGAGGAGAGGCCAAAGCAGAAATTTCCAAATCTGAAATACTAAGAAGCTTATTAAGAAAAATATCAACAGAAGTGACCATAAATATTTGGGAAAGGTGAGCAGAGATCTTTTATTCACCATCTGCTTTGAAATAAGAGCAGGAGTCCAAGCTCCCCAGAGTGGTGGGAGCCAGATTTAAAATGAACGAGAGGAGATAGTTCTTCACAAGATTGGTAGAAGGCTTGTATAATTCATTTCCTGGGGATGTTCTGGATTCAGGCTTACATAGGCTCAAAGGAAGACAAATACTTGGAAGAGAATTCTTCAAGACTTATTAAATGGGCAAACCATGGGAAACTTATGGGAAACATGATATGTAATTGCCCATTTTTACTTCTCCCTAAAGGCTCATATGGTAGTTGGCATCAGTCAATATGGCCCCACCTGTGTTGGGTTTTTTGTGTGCTAAGGTTGGTTGACCTTTAGCAGCATGAGTATCTGGATTTGGAGGTTATTGTCATTGTAGAGAAAATTGTACAAATCTCAGCCCTTCTCCTCCTTTCAAGTGTTAATAATATATCACATACTATTTCCATTTGTGAAACTTGTGAAATAATAGAATTAGATTAATTTTTTTTTTTAATTTTTTTCTCCTCCTTTTAGTAAAATGAAGTCCTCTAAAAGGTTGTCACTTAGATGTGAAAAGCACAGAGCACAGCAGATAGGGGAAAAAAAAACTACACTGATAGCAGAACTGAAATAAAGCCTGGGAAGGGCTGCAGGGGAGGCTGCAGGACAGGAGAGACCTCTGTGTCTTGATTGTCTGTCACAGGACCCAAATGGAGTAAGGGACACAAACTGTGACTCAGTATCTGAAATCCCCGGATTAAATATCTGACAGTGTTTGGATCTCAGACTTGAGTCCTTCACAGTCCTAAGCAGACGTGCATGGAGCCATAAAAAAACTGCTCAAATCACCTGTCACCATCACAAATTCATTATGAATAACTAGACAGCACATATCAAAGCCCCAGTAAAGGTTACATTTCTTCCTGAGAAGAGTTTACTCAGTCTCTAAGAAAGCTTTGCCTGTCCCCAAGACTCGTGTTCCTGTGGTATTTTCCCTCACCCTAGCTACTGTTGCTTACCCAAGTTTAAGCCTGTTTTCTGTGCTTGGATGACCCAAGCTAAAAGACAGTATGCATACTTTTAATGAAATATAATCTGGCAGCTAACCTTTTAGATGTGCTTCATCTATATCATTGTTCCTGATGAAGGACCGGACCCTCTGTGCTGTAGTCCTTCAGTAAGCCCTATGGAGGCAGGACAAGCCAGCAGGATGGCTCCATCTCCCACCCTTGGATTCCTGAAATCCAAGGAAAAGGAGCAGTGGGTTTTGCCCAGCAGATCCCTTAGTGGCTCATGGATGGTTCTGCAAACAGCAGCTCATATCGATCCAACTTCATTACCGGTAAGTGTAGTCCTTTCTCCCAAAATCCAAATGAAGCTCATGGGGCTTCAGTGTGGCCATCCCGAGTCTGTTGAAATTTGCTAGGTGAATGGTTAGAGCTTCAAGTGGAGGATTTCTATGGGTCCAGGATATTGGTTTCTTGAGCTGCCTGGCATCAGAGGATCTGTCTGTCCCTTCCCTCCCCTTTGACCTGCTTCTTTCAGCTTAAGCTGTAAAATCAGCAGAAATTATGCACTGACTCTTTGTAAAGCATCTAACCCAACAGGGACCTCCTCTTGATGTGTTCTTACAAAGTAAGAAATAATAATGGTGAATTTGCCTTGATATTTAATAAGATGAAGCTTTCCAATCCTTATTGCAACCTCCAACTGTGTAGAGTGCAAGGCCAGGAGGGATGATTAGATTATCTAGCTTAACCGCCCATAAAACACAGGATGCAGAATTTCATTCTCCATCACAGCACAAATAATAAATATAATAGTACAAGGCAAACTCTAATATCCAATTTTTAATATCAACTACAATATGCACGTAGAGGGAGACATTAAACAAACCCCTGTGTCTACCAATCTACACCCCCCTGGCAGTACTTATACGTTTCTTATTGCTTGCTAGCTTATTTACTGTTAAGGAAAAAGTTAATGCTGAGCTCTGAAGCATTTCTAATGTGAACCAGTTTTGCCCTGCAGCTACATAATGAGCCCCACCCTTCTTCTTTCCCCTCTGCTCCCCCTTCTTTCCACTTTCCCTACTTTAATTTAAAAAATGAACTGAAAATACGCCCCTCCTGTGAAGTAAGATTCAGATTAATTTCCTATCAGTGTAGCCTAGTGCCCTGGTTAGTAGCTTGAAGCCAGCACTGTGAATCATAGATGTGATTGCTATGATAGGGCAGGAGAGAGTGTCTTGCTTTAAAATAAATAAATAATAAGGAAAAATAGTGCTATTAGCAGGATTATTTATTTTCCAGGAGGGAAAAAACCCAAACTTCTATGGGGAAACTTTTAAAGCCATCACCTTTCCTTTGCTTAAGGTCAAAAGTTGTAACAGGACCACTAGAATGACATGATATTAGGAACTTTCTGTACTTATTTTTAGCTCTTGTCGTGTTTATGCCCAAGGTCTCTTTATTTGATCACTGTGCTATTAATGGCCTTGAAACAACGAGCAAGCCACTATCTGAAAAGGAAAACCAGTGAAAAACTGGAAAACAGCAGAGGAAAAAGCAGTATGAGCAAGTCCTGTGCCGTGGGGAACAATGCTGACTTGCCAGCGAGCCATGGAGATGGGGAGGGATGTAGGGAGCTGCTTGGAGAAGGACATCTGGCAAAATTAAGATATCTGGAATACACAAAGGTAGATGGTATGTGGCTTTGGGTGGAAAAATCAGTGTTCTCCCTTCTCTCTGTATGTCACAGAGCTCCAATTTGCTGTTTGCTACCTGCAGATAATAGATGAAAACAGTTTTATCCTAAAACAGTTTTATCTTAAGGCTAGGTTCTGAAGACAAGTGTCACACTTTACAGATCAGGGCTGGATGTGATCAAGGTCTGAAAGCAGCCCACTGTGGGGACTGTGAAGTATATGGCTCTTCAGCTATAGGAATAACGAGTTAGAGAGAAGGAATTCACACGTGAAAAATAAAGTTAGTCATTATGCTTAGCATAGCGAGTTAGAAAATTTGTCCCTGGTCTGTTATTCACAGCAACCTACTAACCCTTGCATTCGTGTTGCATTTTAGCAAGGTCTCCCATGGCTTGGAGAAGTTCAGTGCATGTTTCTGTCTCAGCATTTTAATTTGCAAAATGAGAGGCAATGCTTATCTAGTTCAGAAGGGCACAGAACGAGTAACTAGCACCTTAAAGCCCCTTTGGGGAGCTGCGTATTATTTATTCTAAGTAAATGTGTTTCAATAATTAATTTCAATAAATTTATTTTCCTGTAGGAAAAGGGAATAAGGTTTGGTCTTGCAAAAATCTGTGCTTTTAAGCAAGTTATGTGAAAGAGACATGGGTTTATCATTCCAGTGTTTTATACTGACAGCCTAGTTTTTGTTTTATGCAAGTAAAAAAACAAAATTGAAAATCTTCCTCAGGGAATGAGGGAGAAATTCTTGAAAACCTTGCATGCCGTGTGGAATTTGAAGGGAAATATGAAAGATGGGCTGACCTCTACTGATACGGCTGATGTGTGGTAACCCATTGTTTTGGTTATGTGTCTGAATGTTCAAGTCTGTGCTCACATGGCTCAGGGCTGTGTGTGTTGCCTGGATCAGTACCTTCCCAGCTGGTTTGGGGTGCCTTGCTTTGTTGTGGAGACAGCTGAAAAGTCCCAGAAAAATGCTGCCCTTGCTGTCAGCAGTACAAGTGAATGGGAGCAGAAAAAATTCCTGAAAGATGAGGGCTGAATCTGCTGCGTGTGAACTTGGGTTTTGGAGTAGCTCAGTAATAAGTAGAGGAAAAGACAGGGAAAATACATTGGTGATTATTTTCTGAGGTTTTTGGCTGTAAGAGAAACATCAACAGAGGGAGGGAAGTGAAGGAAGAAGAGGATTTGTTAATACAGAAGATTGAAACCATCTTTAAGGTCCCTTCCAGCCTAAGCCATTCTATGATCCAATGACTTATGTCTGTATTTACAGGGATGTTTGGACTTAGGAGAAATAGATGTTGAATGGCTCTTCCTGCCTGTGTTCTCCTTGGTTATAAAACCAAACTGAACTCAACAACAGAGATGTTACAGAGAATCCTGATGCTCTGTGCATTGGGTTGGGCAGCAGTGAGCAGTGTGGGCTGTGCTCCCACTGTTACTTGTTCCCAGCCCACTTAAATGAAAATGTGGACTCGTTGAGGCTGAGACACACCAAGTCCTGCTGTTCCGTGAGTTGATGGAAAATAGGCCCAAGCTGATTATCCATTCATCCTGGGAATAAAATTGATGCAAGAGGATACTTATTTTTTCACAAGAGGAGAAGGGGTCAAATGGTAGAAGTCTAACTTTGTAGAAGGAAGGAGGGGGATGAAAGAACTTTTTAGCTACATGAGGTAGCATGAGTAGGAGGTTATCCATAACATTAGATAGGAATGGTTTCTGGCATGCTGGCCAGAGGTTTAGAGAAAATTACGATGCTCTAAAAGAAAAGGAGGGTAGGTAAAAGGAGTAGGGGACTTTGTGGGGGAGTCTCTGTTTTATTAATGAAGTTTGGAGGGCAGTGCCCCCTTGTCACCTCTGTTTCTGCTCTCCTGTTTCCTGTCCTGGGCCAAGGGCTATAACCAAGTACTAGGGTCCTGGCAGCACAGCTCAGGAAACTCTACCTCATCTCTAGTTTTGATTCCCAACACTGGTCTTTGCCTCCCTTCACCCCTCAGCATTTGTGAATGACATTCCTTTTAAAGAGCAGGAGGGGAAGCCCAGGGATGGCAGTCTGCCAGCATCCCCTGTCAGAGACTGCAAACCTTTGTACCTCCTGCTTTAAATAGGTGCTGGCAAATTGTGGCAGTGTCATTTGGGCTTCAGCATAACAAGCTGCTTTCACCCTTTTTTGCTGTCAGCTCTATTTTCTTATCAACTATCAGATATCTGCCAGAAGGAGCAGATGAATCGCAGCCCTTGAGTGAGGCGGTGCTCCCTCACCTCCCTCCGAGCCCTCTCCCACTCTGTTCTCCCATGTGGCTGCTCTTTATTTATAAATTGAATTCAACTGAAATTGAGTTTGAGGAATTGGCCTTTTTTTCTGTGTGCTGGTCATGAATAAAGCATGATGTGGGCCTTCCAGTTTTAGAAGCATCTTTTTTTTCTTGTCATGTGCAAAGTGACTCAAAACTAGATTTAAAAGGAAAGAATTACCAATAGAACAGTGTTGGAGAAGGTGAAGCATTCACAGATCTGTTCAGAAGAAGTAATGCACCACGGGCTGCAGGCACACAGTTAAAATCTAACAGCTTGCTGGAGCAACACGTTGTTTTATAAGAGGTTCTGGCTATTGAGAGTGAGGTAATGCCATGCAGATTCTGACCAATAGTATGTACATGAGGTGTGAAAACTCAGGAGCAGGAGAGTTCCAAGGGTGCGTTTCCTATCTAGTATTTCTGAAGGTGTTGTCTAATAAGGTCTTCTACCCCCTGAGGGAGAGATTTTGTATCTTTAAATAAATTAAAAGAAAGATATTTAATACTCCAAACTACTCTTAAGCATCAGAATTTTTGTGTGCCAAGAAATTAAATGTTAGTAATTGAGATGAATTTGAACTGGATTGTCTTATATTCATAGTCAGTTTTAAAACTGTGGAATATAAATTATTTTCTTCAGAATCTGGCTTTTTTCCCTTCTCGCATTACAGTGAAATAAATTCTTGTAAATAAAAGATGGCTAAGAATGAGGACACAAGTTTTGGTACAACAGGGACACTACTGAGATTAGAGATAACTGGGATATGGCCTCAAGTAAAGGGGTTATTTTGATTTAATTCTTTGCAAGATGTAAAGTGTGGAGGCAAGGTTAGGGCTCCCGTGGAGAATGAGTGCATGGGAAATGGAAATCATTGCGTCAGAGGTGGAAGTGAGAATTCAGAAGGGCTCAACACAACTGAGCCTTGGGACATCTGGCAGTTTCTCTCCCAGAGAAAAGACAGATTTTGGCACAGAAAATGAACTTGAGGGCTTCAAAAGGAAGAGAGCATTTCAGTGCCAAATAGGGAGCTACTGATAGATGTAGTGACAAAATGAGGGTGGGCAGGAGGGGAAAGGTGCGGGGGTAGCAGGTGGTATCCTGTATGAGAACAGCAGGGCAAATTTTGAGGATGGAGTAACTTAAAGAAGGGGAGGTAAGTGGGGAAAATACAGAAAGCTCACTTCAAAGTTGCAGAGTAGTAGGATGGCTTTCTGAAACCTGATTTTTTTTTTTTTATAAAGCCAGAGAAACGCAGTAGAACTAATCTGCCTGGACTGCAGCGAAGTGCTGCGTTCAGGATTGTTCAGGGCAAGGATAGGTGAGCCAGAGAAAGGGGGTTTAACAAGTGAGTTGCAGGTGGCTAAAGAAACTGATAAAACAAATTGTGCTGGAAGGGGAGCTAATCAGGTCAGAGTGAAGTCTTTCAAGGATCACTCTGGGGGAGGACTGATCATATTTGGTGTTTTTCGTAATGGAAATTACTTTACATAAAGATGTAGAGTAATCTGTGCTAGTGGAACACAGGCTTTACCATTGTGGTGGAAGCTGAACTGGTATTTCGGAACACCTGGATTGGATTAATATAATGGAATGACTGCGGGGTCATGTTTGTGAGGGATAATAATGTCTTTACATGGACGTGGCAGGGGAGGTCATCAGCTGGAAATGAGAGGGAAAGAGAAAGACCTGGCTGTCTTGATTGCAGGATCACTCCAAGACAATGAGATGAGCCCATAAAAATGCAAATGCCATCCTATCAGGCAAAACATTTCCACAGCATTTTCAAAGATTTTTTTTTTTGGTGAAGATTCAAAGAGAGCCCTATTTGGACCCTTATGTGGAGCATCCTTGCTCCGAAGGATCAGATGAGGGCTGCACAGTGATCATAGGAACACAACATCTGTTATACAAGAGGAAAAAGAGATTCTACTGTTTTGCCTTGGAGAGCAAAAGTTGTGAGATGTGATTCACTGCAGTCATGACTTCAAAAATTCCATTTACATGGGCATAGGAGTAATTTCCTATAACATAAAATCACTGCAGTGAAGAGAACCATCATAGAAGCAGCTGTTGCCCAAATGAAGTGAAGAGTGAGCTGTATGTATGTTAGATTAAGATGCAGTCTGTGCCCTGTACTTAGCCATGTGAAAAAGTGATAAGTAACAAGTGAGGTATTTGCTGGTTTTTCCTTTAGGTAACTCACTAAGCTGACAGAAAGAACCCATTGGGTGTTTTCATGTGGCTGTGTATGTGGTTTGAGATCTATGGGAGAGACTTTTTTTTTTTTTTTGCTGGGAGTTTTGGATTCATCTCTTCTCCCCGAAGTCTTTTTCTTGGAAAATTTTCAAAGCAAGACAGTAAACAGCTTACCAGAATCAATACATCCTTGTCCTCAAAGGACTACAGTCAATCTGTGGTTAAATATTGTAAAACAAAGTATGTCTGCCCCCATTTTAATGCACAAATCACAGCCTAGCTTCAGCTGATGTCACTATGTTATCTCCGGGAAGCCCATCCAATTTTAAGTCACATCTAGCAAATGATAACTCAGAACCAAATCTAATTCATTGCTTGTTCTGGGCCTGTTTGTGAGGGAGTGAGATTTCCAGCTTTTCATCAGGCAGTGCCGATACATCAGCAAATGCTGTCAGCTGAGGAGGTGGATAGGAGAGTGAGGACAGATGCTGTTGTCTCAGAGGGCTGCCTTTATTCCCCATATGTCCCAGACTTTTGCCTTGTAGTGGTTCCCAAAGCAGTACAAAGCAAAAGACAGCTCCCGCAACAAAAGCTTATCACTTGGGACTGAAGAACGCCATAAACGTCTTCCTATATATGTGCATATGAGAACAAATTATGACTGTGTTGTTTTTAACATAATTTATTTGGAAGAAGTAAGAAGATGTTATTGGAAAGAAAATTCAGTTTAAACTAGATGAAACTTTTTGTAGCTGTCTGGTTTCAGATTCAGCTGCATTTGTCCTTATTTTAAATCTCCAAACCCACTCAGTTATGGATTTATGGAGTGTCCAAAGTTGTTGTTAACAGCTTGAGGTGTATGAGAGAAAATCCATGAAAAAACAGCTAAAGTTACTTCCACTCAGAGAGCATCTCCCGCCTCCACTCCATTCTTGCTTGCAGGCTTTTACACCTCCCGCACAAATTGATTTCAGGTCTGTCTCTTACCTGATATTTCAAGTTAGAAGAAAATGCTGGGTCCTGTGATTTGTTTTTCACATATTTCCATCACTTCAAATCATGTCTGGGAAACAAGAACCCAAAGAAGGATCCATCAAACCTGGAGTGTCTGTCTGTGCCATTGTAAATCTGTCCTCTTATTTTACTTTCCCATCATTCCTTATGGAGGAGCACACTAGAGTGCAAGAACTTTTTCTCCTAGCAACATGTTCATTACTTTAAGGTACTTCCCTAGTCCTAGTGACTTCACTGTTTGTCATTACTTTCTAAACTAAGTCCCCGCCTTATTCCTCCTAAATTTATTTATATTTGCAGAGACCCAGCTAGCATTATTTTGGATGCAATATTTTCAGTTCCAGTTTCCATTTAATACTTCAACTGCTTTACTGTCCTCTCCAGTTTCCAATTTTCTTCTACCATAATCCTTCTTCCCAGCACCTCTAGGTTTTGCAATGCTGAAATGTAGGTAAATGTATATACATACCTATGTATAAAAACAGTCCACTTACTGAACTGAAACAGAATATTTCATTTCAGTTTTTCAAATTGTTTCACATCTTTTGTTCCAGCTCCCTCAGAATTTGCACTCAGATGCATTCTTAGTATTTTTGGGTCTTGGGTTTTTATCAGAGATACTTCCTGTATTTGGGACTGCTTGCCCCTGAAAGCTGTTTCAGACATTGTGGGGTGCACATATGTGAAGGTTAACCTGTTGCTAAACAAAGGTATTTTCCAAATTAATTTAAGAAGTAAACTACATGTTAGACTACCTTCTGAATATGTCATCTGGATGTTTGGGTAAGGAGCTACAGAAAGTGGGTATATAGGTATACCTGAAGAAGAGGTTTTCAGATCACAGCATTCTTGCTGGTTTTATTTCGAAATTAGTGTTTCACTACGCTAGACTCTGCAATGCAAAGGTTTTGCTGTGGAAATAGTCATGTTTTCTGTGGTTTATCAAAGCACTGGGAACATGATTTAAGTCCTCCAGAACAGGTGGCTTGTGCCCAAATTTTACCGGTTCCTTACTAAGAAATCAAGCCATGTTCAAATAATGACTAGGCTGATATGGAATGTAAATAACTAGAGGATGGTGTGAAGTTCAGCTATTGCAATTCAGGGTGGCTGTTCCACTGTAACCAGTTTCTTTGGTCCTGGTGCACAGCCCTTAGTGTGACTGTGCTTATGCTTTTCTCCTGGCATGCTCTCCTGAGAACAGAGATCTGCTGCACTCAGGTTACAGCACACTCATTCAACATTCTTCCATATGCTTCCTATTGCTGGAAGGAATATTCTTTTTTTTATCGGGCTTTTTACGTTGTCTCCCATGGTATTGCTTGGGTTTGTCTTTGGATTGATGTGATTAGATGATAGAATTATGTCTACATTTTAGAGGTAATTTATTGGTTTAAGAAAACTCCTGGGCAGTCAGAAATAATAATTAAAAAAAAATGGTGAAAATCAAAGAAAAAGCATCATTATCTGGTTTTGCTTCCGCTGATTTAAACAGTAGAGGATTCCCACCACCACCTCAGCCAATATATCCCCATGGCATATATTCATCATGGTTTTCCCTACTGTCACTCTAGAATGTCCCAAGCATGTGTCTGCCTTTAATTGAAATTCTGCAGTAATTTCCTTTGCAAGATTGATGGGCAGGGTGAAAACTGATCAGTCCTCTCTTTTAAGTCCCAGAACAGAAGAATAATGGTTCATTTGATTAAATTAATGGCTTGCAGGTTTCAAAGAATTAAAAAGTAGTCAGGTTGTGAAATTCACTTCCCTAGGAGAGTCCCTGAGTCAAATGCTGTTAGTAGATCTTAGAAGGGCTAGAAATAGGGTTAGCCATGTTAAAAGCTCAGAGATAATGTTTACTTGGAGAAAATAGTTAAATCAATTTTCCTTTTCAAAGGTGAAATTCTCTTCTGCTGAGAGCTTTGAAGGATTCTTTCTCCCCTTTCTTCTCATGGTCAAAATCACTTAGCATTGGATGTTGATGAAGAAAGGATGTTGTGCTTGTTGGGAAAACCTTGCATCATTAGCAAAGCAGACTTTTTGTTGTCCATGGATTCAGTAAGCTAACCTTTACTCACAGTACACTCCAGCCACCTCAGATTTTGTGTCACAGTAGCATTCCTCTGGGTTGTTTAAACAGCATCTGATAAGGTCTGGGCTACCTTCCTTGATGCCTCTCCAATAACAAATACGGTAGGGTCTGGGTAGTACAAGCAATAACAGCACCTCTTTTTCTCTTGTTTCATGCTTGTCCTCAGTATACTGAAGTGCTCTCTGAATTCCAGGAAGGAAGATAAGCACCCTACCTCTCTTTCTGCCCTGAATGCTCACTGTGGATAAACATTCTTCCTATGTCTATTTAGGGATGTTATTTAGAGACGTAGAATCACAGAATCCTTAGAGTTGGAAGGGACTCTGAAGGCCCTCTAGTCCAACTCCCTTACAATGAGCAACCTGCTAAATCAGGTTGCCCAGGACTCTCCTCTCTTCATTTTAACATATGAACCAGCTATACTCCTGAGAAACAGGGGAAGAGCCATTCCCAGTGAGAAATCTATTTCAATATTCAGCACATGGTCTCCTTCATTCTGGCTCCCAACTCCAGTGGGCATTCTGTGTGGATCCCCCTTGCACCAGAGGCAAGGTATCCACAACTCACTTGTGACCATATAATGTCCTGGCCGTACCGCAGCAAGCACATAATCTCATGTCCCACAGAAATGACTTGCGGCTTGGATAGAAAAGTATGAAATGATGTTGTCTTGAGCTATTTCAGTACTAAATCTGTGTTGTCCTCCTCTGTTTAGCTTTTGGGATTTGACTTGTGGATAACTGATAGGGACCTTTGATATGTGGCCTTCAGATTAGCTCAAAAAGCAAAATAAATAATCTTCAGGCCAGAGAGAAAACAAGCATCTGGTTCTTTGCAGCAAATGCATGCAGGAAGCTCAATAAGAAATATCCCATGGAGATGTTTGAAATGACAAGGAAATCGGCTGTATGAATCGATATGTCTTGTAAAAAATAAAAGCTCAGTCACATCTTGTTGGGCATAATGGAAATTGATTGACAGTTATCTATTAGCAATAATTTCTGTTTGATGACTTGCCATATGCTATCAAGCTCTAAATCAGAGGGGAATGGATTAAATGAATAGATACTCTCAGTAAAGAGCACAGAATACCAGCAGCAGAGCAGAGGATGCTATGAATAATATGCTCAGTGTCTGTAAGAGAGAGAGTTCTTTAAACTACTCTAATTTTAAATATACAGGAACTATGTAGCTTGACAGATTTACAGATTTCAGACTCCTAGGGCCCCTTTCACTCAAATCCTTCGCTTGCTGCCTTTTGGTGACAGGCAATCAGTGAAACGCCTATAAGCTTTTCAAATGATCTTTCCTTTAAGATTCAATAAGACTTTTACATCTGCTGAGGAGAACCTATTAAAGGAGACTTTGTGATACAGCCCAGAGCCCTGTCTAAGTGCTGCAAAGTACGCCAAGCTGAGGTCTATTTGTGGGAATGTCACTAGGGGGGAGGAGGGTCGTCTGTAAAGCATTTCTCCCTGCTGATTATAATTACAGTGAGTTGAAGAAAGGCCCTGAAACTCAGTCTAAGACATTATGAACTCTAGTCAAGTACAGCACTGACATTCTGTTAAAGCCCCATTAGTCCAATGAACTAACACAGGTATGGAGCATGAATTCAGCACTATGAAAGCTGCCTCTTTTCATCTTCAGGAGCTACCTCTGATAGTGTTAAAACTGTGCTTCCTCTTTCAGAGAAAAATATTGCCATGATTACACAGAAGATGCTATACAATAGTTAATGAGGGAGCACAGCTTAAGGAGATCTTGTATCAGTGAGTTCTGACAGCCCTTTTATGCTAGATATTTGGGAGAATTCAGGTAGCTGAGCTACCCAGCTATTGGAATTACAGAGGTTGGGAGAGATCTCTTCCACTCTGCTCATCAGCTATGGCTTACAACAATGCTGCATCTGACTCTGGAGGTTTACCACATTGTGGACCTTGTGAACACAAAGAATAGAAGCCCAGCACTCTGCTAAGCAGGATTATGCAGATATGTTCTCCATTGTATGGTGCACACCTCACCCAGGCTCATCTTTTTATCTCTTTTGTTTCCTGTGTTTCTTTCTTTTAGAATTACTAATTTCCTACAAATAACTGAAACATGCCTTAAATCACCTCAGATTCAAACTTGAAAACCAGTATTGTAGGGCTTTAGAGAAAGAACTGACTCCTCCAGCCTCCTGAGACTCCAATTGCTTTCTAGTAGGCTGGAGAGAGCTTGTATTTCACCCCTGAGAAAAAGAAATGCATCTCCATTTTAATATGAAAATCCAAACCAAAATAAAGCCCATTGTTGTTTATTAAAAAGAAAGAAAAAAAAAAAGAGTGACTCCAGTGCTGGATTGCTTAATTTAGTAAAGTACATTGTTAACGAAAACTGTGCTGTCTGGACTGGCTGTTGATTTGCAAGTTATTTGTTCCTGGGTGGGAGGAGGAGAGGAAGAACTTGACAGTTTCCACTGAGCAGGGAGCTATGCAGGCAAAATTCAGATGAGCAGGCGAATACTTTTCCTGCTTGTATTATTTGGGGCCTGAAGCTGCATTATGCTTAGGTATCCAAGGCAGTGCTATGTGCTTGTGAGTGGAAGGCAGTGATTAGCATGCTATAGAAGAAAAATAGCCTCAGCTAATCGGAATTGCACCTTTTTGGAGGCAGCAATTTGCTAATTATTTCAAGAGAGTCGAATTACATTGTTGGAAGGGGAGAGGTTGTGTTTTTTTTTTTTTTAGTTGCTTAATGCTAATTAAATAATGACTAATAAATTGATGCCTAATGCTGCCTTCTGTCCTGAAGGAGCTCTGCAAAACTTATGCATATTGACTGTCAAAGAAAAGGTGTTATTTTAGCTCAAGGAAAACATCCTGTTTTCAGAACAAATGGCTATGAATAAATGAGTGGCCAGAAATCAGCAACCATCAGAGTGCATCCATCCTGGAAGGGCTTTCTAAGCAAAGCCCAGTATCCTTCTCTGTGCCCTGTTCCCAGAAAAGCCTTCACTCTCTTCTGTATGAAGTTGAGTGGTGAACCAGCATCCTGCAGCCAGCTGTAACCATGTTTTTGGAAAAGTTATGCTTTTATGTGAAGCGCTGTGAATGCTTGGTGCTTCCAGCAGGAGGTTGTTCTCAGAGATAGCTGCGCTGGTAGGAGCTGACGCTTTCAAGATTTAAATAGCTGTGGGTGAGCAGCTTTCTGCTCCTATTCACTTGCAGGCTGGGGTTGCCAACAGAAGGATTAGAGAATCCCGTATGGGATTACTCTCCTGAGACTTCCAATCCAATTTTTCACACTCCAGAAATCCAGATAAAACTCCAAGCTTCTGGAATATTTTACTGAATAAGCCCTCTAACATCATAGTATCTGGAGGGGGCTGTAAAGAAGAAGGGGATGGGCTCTTTCTCAGGATCTGTTGTGATAAGATGGGGAAATGATTTCCAACTAGAAGAGGGGAAGTTTAGACTGGATAGAAGGAAGAAGTTTTTTTTACAATAAGGTGAAGCACTAATACAGACTGCCTAGAGATGTCCCATCCTTGGAGATGCCCAAGGTCAGGCTGGGTGGGGCTCTGAGCACATGGTGGAGCTGTTGGTGTCCCTGTTCAGTACAGGAGGGTTGAACCAGATGGCATTTAAATGTCCCTTCCAACTCAAGCAATTCTATGTTACTATGATTTGTCAAGCTTGCAACTCCATCGGGTACTGCAACAAGTATGGTAAAACAGATCTTTATGGTGTCTGATGCTTTCCTGACCTATTTGTAATGAATTAGGAACGTAGGTGTGAGAAAATATGTCAATGAAATCAAGAAAAAAGCCTTATTTAAGGGGTGTTATGGGCAATTTGGGCTAAACACATCAGCTGATTTGCAGAACCAAAGAGATGAGATATCCTCATTGTGGGGTTGAAGGCTTCCATCTCGTTGCTGCTACTGGAGCAGAGCTGAGCTGGTAGCACCCAGGGGACCTGCTGCTGGGGGAACTGCAGCCCCAAGGCAGCTTGGGCTTACACAGCAGCTGCTGATTTATTGCCCTGTGTTCAGAAAAGACTTTGTAAAAAACTAACAAAGTCTAGGCTGCATAAATTGGAGGAAAAATGGTCTCTTAATGGCTTCGTCATGAGGCCAGATTAATTGCTCCTCCAGGCTCACATCTGCACCTGCAAAGCACCGGTGATTGTGCAGGGTTTGTCAGGATAAAGACAGTTTTTCTTTGCATGTCCCCTGTTGAAGCCCCGATCCCACCTGGGCTGACAGGATGGAGAATACTCTCTGCCTGAACTTTCCTTTTGCTTCAGAAGTCTATGTGCTCTCTTTATCTGCTGTTTAGGAGTGGAGGGTTTTAAATTACTCTTGCTCTTTCTGGGTTTTTCGTGTGTAACTTAACAAAGCAAAGGGGCCCTCTGGAGCATGCTGCTGTGTGCATAGTGGGACTCTGGGGAAGAGCCCATGGAGCAAGGGACCTGCCCCAGGGGCAGCAGTGCTCTGAAGTGTCTGAGGATAACCAGCTGGTACAGGCAGAAATGTCTTGATGGAGTGTAGGCTTTCCTAATGCTTCATTTCACGAACTCTAAATCCTTTCCTACTGAAATAGAGTGAAATGTCTATTGGCAGAAAGCATCAGATCTTGGACTGAGCTGTACACCTTGCTTTGCATAGTGGCTTTTTTAATGTGGTCTTTAAAGAAGAAAGTAGCAAGCAGACCTTACCTAAGTAACCAAAGTGATGAATTCGATGCTAATATCCAGACATTACAGCTGAGCTGCACAGCTGCTTCTGTGCAAAATACAAATGCTGAAGCTGAGTTTCTCTGAATACTGAAGGAAACAGAGCTGGCAGGACCTAACAGTGTGAAAGAAGGATGGAGCGAGGTATCAGCCCCCAAATGCCCCCCATCAGACATGACCATCCTGTCCCTGACCCTCCTGTGCTATCAGCAGTGCTGTGTTTGTGCCACACGAGAAACAGAAATGAATTCATAGATTCATGGAATGGTTTGAGTTGGAAGAGACCTTTAAGATCATTTAGTTCCAACCCCTCTGCTGTAGGCAGGGACACCTCCCTCTAGACCAGATTGCTTAAAGCCCCATCCAGCCTGACTGTGAATGCTTCCAGGGTGGGAGCATTCACAACCTCAGTGGGCAAATTCTGTATTTTAAAATTCATGCAGGGTAAGTATTTGAAAGAATGATGTTATAATTGACATCTTAATGCTGTATTAAACTAGGGTAATTCATCTCTCCCTCTAAGACTTAAAGGGTTAGCATTCAATCTCTTCCTCTAATCCTCCAGATATTTTCAATGTAAGGTAATGGATTTGAGGGAATTTGTTCTGGGGATCAAAACAGGCAGAAATTATGTCAGTATTGTTTTGCTAGTAGTATAATCAAAGAAAATATTTTTTCCCACAACGGAAGAGAACTAGGCACTGAGCCACTAAAAAGTTTAATTATAAGATGACTTTAAAATGTGGTAATTTAGTCCCAATTAGTGTTATAATAATTTATTTATAAAATTCCAATACGTGTAGTTATGTTCTACAATCCATTTATTTTAAGTCTAGTAAGATGCGTGCCCCATTAGACAGTGAAGTAGAAGGTCATAAACCTGCAATGCTAGTTCATATTATGTTATTAGATTGAATTTATTTTCTTCACTGGTGGGTGTTGACATTTTAGAGTGCTTTCAGAGTAATTTATCTACAGCCATTCTGTTCTTTTCAGCCATTCAGAAACATTGCAGACTTGAAGTACTGCAGGCTTGATGAAGACAGACAGGCTTCATGGTTCAATTTCAGATGTTACTTGTCTTTGTGTTTCTGATAATTTCCATATTCTTTTAATGCAAGTGAGTTTATGGTACCACTCATTGAAAGTATTCCAAAAATGATGACTTAAGTCTCATCAAAACTGGGGGCTACAGCTTAAATTCATGAGGTTTAAATATGATCAGTTCTGGCTATTTTTTTTCCTGATGCTTTATCTATTTGGAACTTTAAGGATTACATTCAAGGAAAGTGTTTTCCATAGTGCTTTTTAAAAAATATATGTTTACATGAATGGATAGTGCTGTTCTATGACCCTAGGAATTGTGCCTGGCCCAAGCACAAGCTTTGGCAGGTGGGATCTGGGAAGCTCTCCCAGATTATCAATGCAGCTGTGACCAACCACCAGTGAACTCTGGCTGTGTACCAAGCTGAGCTCATGCCTCTCTTAGTGGCTGCAACTTGGACGGGAGTTGTCAAAGAGCCTCAAGGCTGTAGAGAGGCATTAGCAGGGCTGAAATCAAAGATCTTGCCTTCCCCTTGATGTTGGGCTTACTCAACTATGAACTCAGAATAGGACACAACCTTCCTGGCCCACAGCAAACCTCCCACTGCTCTTCCAGTCTCTGCAGTCCCTCAGGCCCATGCTGTTGATGGCAGTGCTTCAAAGGACTGGTGATGTGAAAACAGCAAATTCATCTTGTTAAAATGACACTGAAGAAGAAGACAGCAAGGAACAGGTTTTAAATATGTGGTGTCCTATCTAGACTTGTTGAATAATTACTCTTTCTTCTATTCCCAAACAAAACACAATCTGGGCAAGTACTTAGACAAGGGACAAGATACTGCTGACAAGTGTTTGCAAAATCTCATTTCTTCCTGTTGCTTTTTCATGTTGGTGAGACCTACATGAGCCTTTCTGCTTGTGGTGAGATTTTATTCCCACAGCTACAAATCCTATCTTAGCTTCTGAAGCTCTTCCTTTTGCAAGAAAACCTTAGGGTCAGCCCCTTCAATTTCTTTTTAATAAATGGTCTTCCCTTAAATTGTCTCTGCTACAAGAGCAATTCTGGGAAAACAGTTGACTCTGCACATTGTTAAAAATCCCACCCTCTCAAATGGTGTGTGCAGATACCATATAATGATGCTAAACTGGGTTCTGCAAATTGATGAAAGCGTAACCAGCAGCCACCTGGTTTGCAAGGAAGCCCTTGTCTCCAAGAAGATGAAAAGAGGAGATAATCCTGTCCTGTACTGCTTTTTTCTTTTCTTTTTTTTTTTCTTTCTTTTTTTTTTTTTAGCAGATTTCATTCTTGCACATTAAATATATATATATATATATGCTATTGCGCTGGGAAAAAAAAGTCTCTCCACCCACACCTGCTTTTAATGATCTTCATGCCTTTAACAACAAAGGCAATAGTGTTTCTTGTTTTATTTTTATATGCATCTCCTGTATTTACCTCCACTGTCCTCAGCTTCAGGAAAGCAGCCATGACCAAACTGAGGAATTTTTTAAGGGCACAGAAGCTCTTTCCTTTACAGAGAGATGTGTGGGGGGAGTTCTGGTGCCCATGGTGACCAGGTACACTCCCTCCTGCTACACCCCAGTGCTTGGGTTGGGCTGCTCATCCGGAGCTGAGATATCACTAGTGTCAGACTCAGAGCTCCCTGAAATAGTGTCTGATTGCTGGTGATTTCTTCAAAATCTGAAGCTCAGGGTGTGGAAAGAGCTATTTATCTCAGGATAAAAAGCTTATAATCTAAGTAGCTGTTGTGAATGATGCCAGGAAACCTGTTTCTCACTATGTATTTTTGTTACCTGCCTGTAGACCTCTTACAGGCTGGCAAAGATACAAAAATGTCTCTGAAACCCACTGACATCCATTTGACTATTTGCATACTTAAACTGGGAGGTCAATTCAGCACATAAGGACTTTGAAACGTAACTTCTCAGGTCAGTTCTACTGAGCAGCTTTGCCTCTAGGCAGGGATCTGCTGTACATTTTCCTCATTTGCTGTGAAAACCGTGGAAATAGCTCTCCATTACTCATTGCATGACTCCTGAATGAATGTGTACTGTGCAAGGTTTGCCTTTGTGGAGAAAATAGTTCTCCGTTTCAGGAGCTGTTTGGATAAAAGAGAGTGTTGTCATGGTAAGATGAATTCTGGCAGTCCTTTGGTGGAATTAACAATTCCAGCTTTGATTCTGAACTAAAAATAACAATAAAACACATGAGTGAAGTGAATAAATCTCAGCTAATCAACTGGACAGCACTCCATACAGAACGGGAAAAAGAGGGGGATTGCTGTAATTGCTATAATTACTGTAAAGTAAAGGCACAAATGAAACATACAATTTTATACTCTTGCATTCACGTGTTAGAGATACAGGAAAAAAGAAGGAATTTCCACTCTTAACAGCTTATCTACATATTTGGAATGGTATCAATTATTTATTAACTGCTGAAAGCCAAAGTACTAGCTAACTTGTCAAAATCTTGTTATGTTCCCTGCTATGTGTTTGTTCAATAAGTAGTTTGATGGAGCTGGATGATACAGGCACAGCCACACTGTAGCTGTTATAGCTGTCACTTTCTCTTCTCACTGCTTGGACACTTTTATGGACTCAACAGACTGGCTGTGGCTCATTTTCCCTCTTGATCCCTTACCATGTTATACACAGATTCTTCTTTGTGTCAGGACAATAACAAAGAATAACTGCTCAGTGGTTTCACAAGTAAGGCATGTAACAGTTGGGATGAGGGGGCTGTAGATTCTCGTTAGCACTGCCCAGTGTGGCATATGAATTCAGATATATATGCAGTCAAGCTGCTTTTTCTTAGTGATTCAGTCTGGCTAGATACTACTTCAACACATATTGGTGCTACTTAAAATTCATGGGATAACCACAAATGCAATCGAAGGACTCTGAGATTCCAATAGTTTGTCATTATCGTAGACATCATCATTTCATAGCATATGAAAAATATGTTATGTTTGTCATTCACTATCAAGGAAATGAGTGGGAAAGACTTAGCCCACCAGATTAAACCATAGGGATGCATCTGGACACTCAAAAATTCCTCTGGAGGAGAATGCAGCGTTGGTGGATACCATGATTGGTGCCATGAGAAAGCAATGGTGAAAGAATGGTAGAGGATGTGCCCAAAATAAAAGTATGTGCTGTTGTTGTTGCTTTAGCAGTGGGAATATCCATTGAAAGAGTATTTCTAGAATGTGATAGATACTCCTTGAGACCAGTTTACTTATACTGCTCTTGGAGTAAATTTCTGCTCTTGAAATTCTTGATTGTCAGAAGCTGAAAAACGTTCTCAGGAAATGATAGCTTTTAGTGATAGCTCATTTACCTGCTGCCTAAATGTCCACTACTAGCCAGTGTCAAAGACAGGTACTGGGCAGGGATATCCTTGGGACAATCTCAGAACTGCTCTTTTAGTGATCAGTGATTCCCACACAACTTTCCAGTGCCCTCTGTGGACACTCCCTGCAAAGCAAGCAGGGATTTTAAGGTGACTGGGCTCTCTGTAGCCTAACACTATCATTAACTCTTCTGGTTCATCAGGGCAGATGAAGAGGAAATCCAAATAGTCACCTGTAGGTTCCCTTCCAAAAACATAAGCCTGCCAGCAGCTCCAGGCTCTGGCTAATGCTCTGCTGGAGCAATTGACACCTTCACAGCGGGCAGAGTCCTCTGGCTGTCCAAGAGATGCATATGGTTTCAATGTGTCCAGGTGTAAGTATAGAAATAAAATGATCCAAATGCGTATTTTTTTCCATTATGCATTTCTGTTTCAACTCAGCATTATCTCTGCTCAATAGCAAGACAGTGATTTTGCAGATTTTAAAACACTAATCATAGGCAATTATTGCTAAAAAGATTTGCTTGCAGCAGGCAGACTTTTCTCTTAAGTTGAAAGCCTTGCTATTCCATTCTTTCTTCTGTTTAAAATTATAATAATTTTCTACCTTGTGTTCTTTCCCAGCTGAAATACTTTGTCTTCTGACATAATGTGAATCTAACTAATCTTCATTTAAAGAGTTTTTGTGAAAAATTAGTCTACAGTAACAAAAGCATTGCCAACAAACACATAGCAAAACAAGCAGCTGAAGCTGTTTGTGTGTATATCTTAAAATACAATTTTGGCCTTTATGAGGCAGTAATATTTATTATATAAATGTGGTTCCATAAAATGAAACGTGTTTTACTTAGAAGTTCAGAGCAGAGAATAACTGGGGCAGTACATACCAGGGGTGGTTTTTCTTTTAACGAAACATTTTGGTGGAGGGAAAAAAAAAAAAAAAGCAAAAAAAAAAAAAAAAAAGCAGATTTCATGGTGTAGACACTGTGAACAAATTTGTTTCCCTACAACAGACAGTGATTGGAGGAAAACCCAAGAATTCTAAAATATCTTTCAATTACCAACATTTTTGCATGAAATATTCCACCTGAATACTTCCTGTTGGATGAGTGTATCAATCACTGAAACTGAAAGTGTTGACTATTACTATTTCAGGTGTCCAGTGCCATTTGAGATGTCTTTGTGTATTTTGCTTAATCCCATTGGGGTCTGCATATCCTGTAGGCCTAAATAACTTGACTGCTTTTTTAACATGCCTTGCACATTCCTGGGAGAGCATCTCCAGGACACATCCCATACTTCAAGTGACCGTATTGCTAATCCATCCATTTTTCCCAAAAGTTTTGGATGTAAATACAGGTTTGGTTGTATTAAAAGAGTTCCATGCTGTTTCTTGGGCATCCACAGGGGAAGCAGCTGAGCCAGAAAGGAGAGATCACTGTTTTCATTAATCAGGCTGACTTTTTGCTGATAACTTTTTTCTCAGTCATTAAAGTGCCAAAAGAAAGGACCACTCTGAAGCATTTGCAGGTCAGAACAGAGAAAGGAGGGAACTGCTGCTTCTCTTAACAGGGTATTTCAATAGCGATGAGGCACATTCTACACATATGTAAAGGAGTCCCTTTATACCCTTTTGGCTCTTTTAAAATATACTTTTATTAGCAGCACATTCCCTTTTCTGAGTGTGAAATCATGTCCCATCTTCTGCATATATTAAATTACAGCTTTTACTTTCAACATGATTGCTCTTTCTCTGGACCTAGATTTCTAATGAGGCTTGCCTTCTTTTTCTTTCTTTCTTTCTTTCTATACCTCCCTCAATAAGTTCCCAGTGAAACAATTCCTGCTGTCATGAAGTGAAAATTTATCTATAGAATCTGTTTCCAGGGTTGCTTTTGGGAAACTTTTTTTTCTCCTGAAGTTCTCAACTTTCCAATGAAGATAAATGACCATATCTTGCAGCTATGGTTTTTGACTGATAGGTTAAAAGAAGTTCCCTGTCAACTTTCATATCAGCAGAAGAAATTGTTCCAAAAATTCTTAGAAAAATGAACAAGCCCTTTTCCTGCAAAACTATTTTGCTGTCTTGCTGCTAAATTGCAGCTCACATTGAAGCATTTCAGGTTGGTTTCGTACCTCAGAAGAAAAGTAGTGACCTGAAGTTGGAATATTTTGTTAGTATTCCTTGTTTTATATGTAAGTGTCAAATGCGAGGAATCTAAAACACAGACAAGTGTAATCTCTACTTTAGGGATCCCAGTTCATCAGTTTCAGTATCTGAGGAAGCACCTTTGTACCATGTATGAACTGTGGTTAGAGAAAAGAAGGCAAAGAGCAAATATGTGCTGCTTGAAACAGCTGCTATCCAAAATCTGTGCATAACAAAGGCACTTCCTTGGGGACTGATGAAAAGGGAAGTGGAAAGCAAAGGTGAGCTGTGAAATTCAGCTCTTACTGTGGTGAGCTGTATCTCAGCTTCGGCATGGGAAAGGCTCAAAATGCTTCAGCATCAGCTATGGAGCTCTGTCACCATTTTGCAGCAATGCAGGCAAGATGAAAATGGAGAGGACACCATTTTAGCTGTTATCTTCCTGCAGTTTACATCCTTGCACTGATGTTACTTGAGATGCAGCATTCGGAAGGTATTACAGGCACAGTTGTGAGAACTGACTCCAGAGGTTGCAGAAACATTGGGAGGGACTCATAGAATCATTTGAGTTAGAAGGGATATTTAAAAGACTATCTGGTCCAACTCCCCTGCAAAGAACAGGTACACCTACCTGTGTCTAGCCTGACTTTGGATGTATACAGGGATGGGGCATCCTCCACCTCTCTGGGCAACCTGTTCCAGTGCTTCACCACCTTTATTTTAAAACTTTCCTCCAAACTATTTCTTCTCTCTTTCAGATGGAAATAATTTCTCTTTGTTATGTCACAGTAGATCCTGCTGAACAGTCTGTCCCCTTTTTTCAATAGCCCCCTTTACTGATAGGCCACTGTCAGGTTTCCCTGGAGCCTTCTCCACAGTTCACAGCCCCAGCTCTCCTAGCCTGTCCTTGTAGAAGTGTTCCATGTCTTGGATAATTTTTGTGACCCTCTTCTGCACATGCTCCGAAAGGTCTGAACCAACGTCACTTTATTTTTTTATTTGGCCTTTCATGAGCTTGGCTGGTGTTGGAATGCATTGAAAATTGAATAGTCAATTGGATCCACGTGATTGTGATGAATGACAGATATGTGTTGCAGGAATTAGAGGAGCATAATATGTTGTTGTGGGACTGATTATAGAGCACAGTTTAACTCTGCCTGAATAAAGGCAAGAAGAGCTGGAGCTTGAATAAGGAGTTCAGGTTTTATTTCCCTAAACAATTCTGATTAAATCTGCTTCTGTAAGTGTCAGCAGCTTAGATCAAAGGCAAGTGTTCAACAAAATGCTTTCCTGAAATTTACACTGTTGATTGATTTTCTTCCTTGAAGAATAGTAGTGTGGCAGGAAAGAAAAATGACAACAGGAAGTTTACTTTACATGTGATACAAGCAAGACTGACAAAAAAAACCACACTGAGATTCTTTTATTTTTGCTGGTCCCAATGACACTGATAACATTTCTGCTGGTAGCTGTTCATGCTCCAGAACCTCAGTATGTGAAGAGAATAGAAGATGGCAATGGTGATTGAAAGAGAATGAGGTCTAACTTTTTTTTCTACTCTTTTCTTCCCTGTATGAACTCTAATCTGGTTTAGCTACAGAGCCTTCTCTGAAGTGTGCTCTGTTCCTTCTGGGGTGGGGAGGATCAAATAGTCTGGCTCTGCTAGAACTGTCTTTCTCTACAAGAGAAGTTCAGATCCTGAGAGGAAGGCAGCTCGGCAATACAGCACTAGCTAGAAAGGTCATGCAGATTCTTTCTTTAGGGATCCAGAAACCTTGTAGACAAGCAGTTGCCTCTGCACCATCACTTGAAAGTCTATTGGGAGGAAGACTGAAGGTTATGTTGGTGGGTAGCTGTATAGGTCAGAGCACGGGGTGAAGTAATAGGAGAGACAGTGGCTACTAGAGGCCATTTACAGAGAAAAAGGATCTAGAAAGTGGATTCCAGGCCTGGATTCAGTACTCCAGATGAGACATCACAAGGGCAGAGCAAAGGTGGACAATTGCCTCCCTTGCCCTGCGGGCCACCCCTCTTCTGAGAGTCCAGGATACTGTTGGCCTTCTAGGAGATGGAGCAGAGTTAGATCTGAATGCTTCCATGGATCTACGTTTCTTCACTTCCCCACTTTCCTGCTAATCAGAGACATAACTGGAAGGAGCAAGAGAAATACCAGAGAAACCAATTGCATAGCTAGACTTGCCCACCTGGCTACTAGGCAGAGACACTGTAAGTGGAAGAAATTGAGACAGGTTTGCAGTGATAGGAGATGGCACCACCACCTTTCCTTGGATGTCTTGAGAGGCTGTTGGACTAAGTTTTTTGCTCATTATGAGTCCCATAGTGTACTCAGTTCTATGAGGAGTGTTAGTTGGTGTCACACAATTCATAAAATGTTAAAGGAATAATTTTTTTTTTTTTTTTCTTAAAGCTATCATATTCTTTTTCTTTCTGAAATTCACTGGCAGTTAAGCATATGGCAGATGCTGCTTACAACTGAATCACTGACACCCCTTTTGCCTCCATAGATCTGGATGTGCCCATGCTGGAATCTTTTTATATACTCCAAAAACCACTTAGGAGTGTATCAGATTAAACAACATGTTAAGAAAAAGGAGAAATGGAGAAAATATATTCTGCTGCTTTCATTTAAACAGCAGAATGATTTCATGGTGAATTTTCCAAATGAGTTACCTGCCCCTAGCTCTCCTGCTGGGAACCAGCCACTAAGAAAAGGCTGTATTCATTCCAGCAGGCATGAGGATAACACAGGTTGGCATTGATAATGAAGCTCATTTTGGCAGTACTCTGAAATCTGTTGTCCATCCCAACACGAGGCTGCTAATCTTTTACTGACCACAAAGAGAATGAAAACAAGAACTAAGAACTGGAGAGGCATGGATCCAATCTGACGTCTTGTTTCTGTTTGCAATCTTGTTACTATGCCATTTCAGGGATATCTTTATGCTCGAAAGACTTGCCCTGGTTTATACTGGAAAAGATTTTATTTGGCAGTGGTAGCAGACAAAGACATGAGGTTCTTGGATAATGTAGCTCACCAGGATTTAGAAATGACCTGGTTCTGTTCTGTATTATTTTTAGACTTGAGACCCATGATTTCATGAAACTAAGAGGGAAATGCAAGGCACGAAGTTTCTTAGTAAAGGTCATATCATTATTGGTAGGCATTACCCAGGTCAGACACCCAAGACCATGTCTTGTAGAGGAAAACCAGCTGGTGCAGAAGCCATCTGCTTCCCCTTACAAAAGCTGGAAACTACAACTACAGAAGAAAAGACTTGTCTATGTGATGTAGAAGAACACTTCAGGCCAATCAGTGCTGTCAACCTCTTTATCATACATAATAATTTAGGGCAACGTAATAAAATAGGAGGCATTACTTCAGAGTAGAAATTTAGGAAGCATTATGGAGGCAACTCTCCTTTTACAGAGTTGTACTTCATGGGAGACAGTCTTCATTTCTTTGAATTTGGGGCTGCTAAAGCATTGTAGTTTGTCAGTAATGTCTTCATGTCCATGCAACCCAATTAGTGATAATCCCTCACTTTGCATCATGCTGTTTGAGTGGTTCTTAATTGGAATAATTGATAAGCTCCAATTAGCTGAAAGCCTTTCAAGTAAAAATATTTGCAAATAAGAATTTAATCTATGACATTATGGTGGCCAACCTGATGTTAGATGTTTTAAAGCTGTTTGTTTTTCTGTCTTTTCTGTCATGTCCTGCCCTTGGAGCTTGTACCACAATTACTATGCTGTTCCTCTGCTCCTCATGGCAAAACGTAATCCAGATATGCCAAGCAGTGGAGCTACCCCTGCTTTCTGACAACAAACAGAAAGCCCTGTGAATAAGAATTGGCCCAAAGGAGCTTGAATATTTCCTTACTGGAGCAGATGCAAACTGAGATCTTGTTTCAGAGAAGTTCCTCTTAGTTCAGTGCCCAGACAAGTCCAGCTTGTTTGCCTTCTACAAAGTATCCCTGGCATGGGCTGTATCTCCATTCCCTGACCCCTTATAGCCAGGGCATATGGGTTTCTCAGAATGCCTTATGAAGCATCGAAATGAATAGTTCATAGTTCATTCATTCTCACATTGCAGCTGCTTGGAGACCATGTTGAAACAGTTTTCTCTAGGATGCTTTTTTACAATATCAGTGAAAGTTTTCTTCATGCTGACTTTTCTCTGATCTGAGCAAGCTTTATCAAAGACCAAAAAAAGAAAGTTGCCCAATGTTTGTACTAGTAGCTGGATATGTTTTTCTTGGCTTCTCTTGTCAGCAAGAAGGCAGTTGCAATGAACAAAATAAAGAAACTTACTGACTGTGAAATAGACTCAGGTATCCCAAAATCCAGTTTGCATAAATAATGGTCATTGATTTTGAGCTCTATAACTGGAGATACAAATGTTCTGGCTGTAGTAGTCTAAAAAACAATCAGCCACCCTCCTCCCTCCCACCCCCCCCTCGCCCCCCCCCCAAGAAAAGAAAAGTAAACCCCAGAACCCCCAAAGCCCTCAAATGTTGATGCAATTGTTTAACTTTTCTAAAAAAAAAAAAAAAAAAAAAAGAATGTAATGTTGGGTATATCTTTATCCTTCAGGTAGTTTTCTCCGCAGGTGGAGAAAACTGGTGTTATGCATTATGTATGGTTTTTTGGAAGGTAATGTAAACAGATTTTTTTTTTAAATCACCAAAGTCACCTGGAAATATTTAGGCTCCAGGCTTCCTTCTAAACACTACTTTATTGGCTTCTGCTGTAGTGTGAAACTGTAGAGGAAAATTCTCATGTTATCTGTCTCCAACAGATTTACAATATTGCAAGATTAATTATATTAGCTGCATTTCACGATTCAGTGCATTTATATTACCATTTCTGAAGCACAATCATTTATCAACAGCAAACTTTGGGGCATTTACTTTTCATACCCTGATATTGTGAACTTCAAAATATCTGAATTTGCCTGTCAGCTGTGCAGGAGTATATACTCCCTTTCCCAAAGAAAATTTGATAGTTTCAACCTCCTTCATGAATTGAACAATGTTTTCCTAATTCTGATATGAACAATAGTCTTTGATTCTGATGCATGTTTTCTCATTCAGCTTTTGATGCTGCAACTATTTTCTTTTAAGTAATTGTGGTTTGTCTTGGAGTAACCAAGGGAATAGATCAATATGTGCTGGCTAGAGGTCTTGAGCTCATTGTGGAGGCCATTCTTGGTAGTTTAGCCTGTTCCTCACTCATTACAAGATTACATTCTGTACGTCTTAGCTCCAACCAGTTCCCAAATATCTCTCTCTGAAATGAACATCACCTAAACTTTAGCCTGCCTGATATGTATTAGCTGCAGTCCAGCTTACTTTCTCGTCTTATACTTTTGTATGATGGGGGATGCATGGAAAATTTTGGCAGTTTGTTGTGTCTATGCAAATAGCAACCCAGTACTCAAACATTTGTGAGTAAATAAGAAGCCTCAAAACAGAGATTTTTTACTATATGAAGTGCTAGAAATACCGTTTTCCTCCTTCATTTTCACTCATCTCTCTCTGGTCTGCAGGAATTAAAGTTGGTCTGTGGGTCTTTTCAGAAAGTCATGATTTCCTTTAAATTGTCATTTTCTTTTCTGGAGAAGAAAATATTCAAAGAGTGAACAAACACTCACTGTCTGCCCTTTGACACAAACACACGGATCACACATCTGCCCTCCAAGCAACCTCGTACTTGGCAATTTAAAAAAAATAACACCCGATGCTGGATAAAGTAACAATATTGCTGGATTGATAGTTGGCATAAAAAGTGTTGCCTTCCCCCTCTATTTTCTGCTACATTATGGATTGCAAATTCCCATAATTTTGAACAATTTAACAACAACAACAAAAGACCTAAACCTGAAGTGGTCTGCATGCTCCAAAAAAGTCACATGAATCAGTCTGTTACATTTTGAGAAAGAGGGCAAATTGGAACTGCAGAGATGCATTTTTTCTGCATCTGGCTCTCAGGTCCCCTCAGGCAGGTCATTTTTGCCTTGTGGAGCCTCAGATCTCAATGTAAAGAGTTGAACTCTACAGCAATTCACTCCTGAATATACTGGTACTAATTTCATGGTAAAACATTTTGATATCTAGGGAGGGACACGTACATGTTGAAGGAAGAAAAGAGCTCATTTCTTATCTCCTTTATCAAACCTAACATCACAGCTTAATTTTTGCTTCAGTTTAAGTGGATGTTGGTTGCAATTTTTATTATAGCTGTTCATATATCTTTTTCTTACATGAAGTCATGTGCTTTGAATGTGAATATCTTGGTGTCCCTGGGACAAAAAGTGGAACAGCTTCACAGATGTTACTACAATGTCAGTACAATGTACTGTTATATTAAATTAAGAGACCTTCATACATATCAGGCACATTTGGAGATATCATATATCAGCCTGTAGCATGTGCTGGATGAAGCAATCATTGGAGCCTTCAAAAGTACCTGCTGCTCTCCTGTCTCTCACAAACACTTCCAGATCTCCTGCTTTTGTACCATATTTCCTCCTGGGCTGAAATTAAAACTAGAGTCCCCATCCTTCCAAGAAGCAGTAAGATTTCTCTTGACACAGTGTAAAGGCAGGAGACACCTTCAAGGGCTAGTTGAGCAAGTACCCTACCCAAGGTCAGCTGGAAGAGCTTGCTTCCTCCTTCAGGCTTCCTTTTAAGGAGTCAGTCTGGGAACGTGAGGAAATGAGAAAAAATAATTCTTTTACCTTCCTTCTCTAGGTGTAGTGTCTAAAAAATGGATCTTCAGAGCCACAGCCTTTACAGCAGCAGATGGGAAGCCATAGCTGGGGAGTAGTGCACTGCTCCAAGTCTCATTGTTCACATCCCTCAGGGTGAAGGAATTGTTCAGATGGGTTCAAATTTCTTATTGGCACAATGAATATGTAATGTCCCAGATTATTATTTTTTTTTTTAACTATTTAAATTGATGGAAAAATAAAGCATGCCCAGAATTCAAATTTGCATTTTCTTACCATGTATGTCTTGGTGTCCTCAGACACAACCTTAATCTCCTTTAGTAAGAGCCTGAGGTCACTTGTATCATTGAACTAAGCTACGAGAGAAAAAACAAAACAACAAAATAACCCAACCCTAAAAACCAAGGTAGTGATGGCAAATAGGAGCACTGGGCTAAACTGGCATTCAATAAGGCCTGCAGTATTCACAATAATCCCTCCAGGGTGAGAAATCCCCTTGGGTTGCTTCTGGAGGGCAGGAGCTGATCTAGCCTACGTGAGAAATGTTAATGCCAATGGAATGACTCACAGTGGGAAGGAAGAGCAGGCAAAGCTCTTTAAAGCCCTGCATAGCAAAACCTGCCTGGGAAGGGACTCCCAGCACAATCATTTATGAGCTGCTGTCTGCACTGACACAATGAAAAGAGGGAAAACATTCAGATTTAGGAAGCAACCTTTAAAAAGAACAATTCCAAGCAAACAAATGCAAATAAACTAGCAGCTTACTGAAATGCTTTTGGGATGTCCTAAGCTGTTATGAAGGTGGCCTAGACTTATTTGTTTTCTCCAGCACAAATGTATCCGCTGCACTTTACTGGTACACTGTCACAGTAGAGGATGAGTGCTCTGATTGCCTTTCCTGCATCAGACAGTCACATCTCTTTTCTCAGACATTACCTTAACTTCTAAAGCCCAAGGATTTGTTATTATCAGGTTTCACAAATACAGAACACCTTCATAAAGTATACCTGAATTGGATGCATGACTATGCTATGTGGCCATCAAGCTGTACTGAATCAAGTCAGGTTTTGGGAAAAGGCAGATTATTTTCCATGGTGTTTATTTTCCTGCAGGAGCCATTACTGCAGATGATTAATAAACTGTTGTGTGGGAGCTAGGTTTTCTGGTGTCCTTGCTGTTCTCTTTGGATAACATTGAGGAAAATGCAGAGAGAAATTTGCCAGTTAATGTGCTGTATGTCAGTAGTGCAGATGGATGGTTGATTGTGCACTTCCCTGTCCTGATTCACACTACTGGAGTCATTTTGCTTATCAAGAAAGCAGAATTCTCCCAAGAAATGACAGTGGAGCTAATCCAGATTCATTATTTGTGGATGGAAGCCTCTCTTTACAGTGGGATGTGTCTGGATCTCATGGGAAGTCAGCATATGTTGTGAGACCAGCTTCTCACAGGGAGGACATTGCATCAGCTGAAATACAGGCAGCTCAGCATCCTCAAAGGAGTGGTTCTGGCAGCCCCATGAGCCAGGAGAGCTTCAAGTACTAGGAAGGGAAAACCAAGGAGTGTAGAAGCTCCCTACTGAAAACCATTTTTGTTCAGAGCATTGATGATTTAACGAGCCACTCAGTTTATAATAGAGATCATAGTTTGTCTTAATCTCTGAAGTGAGATTGACATAGACAATTCACTTTGCAGCTCAGAAACATGCAAGAGCTGTATTAGATCTAGGGTTAAACTCCCTTTTATTCAGGCTGATGCCCTGCACCAGGGCTGGGAGAAGAGGGCAGGCACTTGGAAGAGGGAGATGAGGCTTGTGGAGCTCATTAAGGGCTGGCGCCTTCTTGGCCCCCTGGCCTTCCTCAGAAAGTCAGGCGCTTTGGCTCACACAATCCCTTCCTTTCATTCTTTGGGCATCTCCCCATTACAGCATTCCCAAACCGCGTTGGAAGCGGCCACAAAGGGCAGCATTATGTCTGGGAAGTGAATGGTGTGCAGGCAGTTCCAGCTGAAAGAGAAAGATGAGTGAAAGCACTTCCCGCAGACAATGAGAGGGCTTGTGGCTCAGGAAGCTTCCCAGTCCATTAGCATCTGCGGAGGACAATGGCAGTGTGTGGCAGAGAGGAGGAGAACGTGGCCTTGCCGGTGGCCCCTGTCTGTCACTGGCAGAGTGGGATTTTGCTATACTGACGTAAAACGAAAGCGAGGCACTGAAGAGATGAAATCTGACGCGAGGTGGTGCCAGAGTGGGTGATGGCACCCACTTATCCCTGTGAAGAGGGAAGGGTGAGAAGACCTTCCCCTTCCTCTACCCGATGAACCTGCCCTGACTGTGTGGAGAGTTCCTGGCTAGGGTGAAGAGACATCTTCCCTTGTCACAGCTTTATAACCATTCTCCAGAACAAACCTTAGTCAAAATGTTTTAGCAAAAAAAAAACCCAACAAACTACCCGTGTTTCTTGAGTAGCAGTGAAATAGAGTTTGGAGGCATTCGATACTTTCTGCTGTTTGTGGCAGTTTCATCTAATTTACTCATTCTGAAAGACTTTGAAAAGCTTGGTTATGCTTTTAACGAGGTAAATGTCTGGCCTGTTCCAAGACACGTTGCAATTTTCCTTTTTGAAGCAACAGCTATATTCTGAAATTATTCACAAATTTCCCAAAACTTGACATAAAAATTCATCTCAAAGTTTGTTTTTGCATCCAACAAATAAGCTTCTCTGATCCATTTTTTTCCCCCTTTTTGAATCAACTTTTGAAATTTATTTTGTGGAACAACCTTGTTCCTGCACAGGACCAGGCACTTGGAAGAGGGAGATGAGGCCTGTGGAGCTCATTAAAGGCTGGCGCCTTCTTGGCCCCCTGTGCAGAAGCTTTTGGCTTTTCTCAGAAGAGAACTTTCTTTTGCCTCTCATCTTCTATAGTCTTTTCTAAGCAGAACAAGTGAAGAACTGATACAATACTGGCAAGAAGGTCTCCTTGAGTGATGCAAAATCCTTTTCAGAAATATGGAATGGGTGCACACAGAACTTGGTACTGACATTTGTAGTTTGTCTTTATTCTTGCGAATTGTATAGACTTTAATATTGTTAGGAAAAAATCTCCTTGCAAGAGAGAAAATGGGTTTGTGAACCCTAATGGCCTTTACCACAGGCAGGAGAGAAATAAAATTTCAGTCTCTTAAGAAAATATTAAGTCATGCTTACATTGCATTAAGAGGTGATCCACTGAGCCTTTGATGACAGGGAGCTGACATCTGTTCCTGCTTCAGGTCCCATGCAGGGAGAGCTATTTTGGATTGGGGTACAGGAGTTGCATCTTCTCCTTTTGTTATCTCTATAAGAAGTCCAGAGAAGCTCAAGGAGGGTCAGTGTTCCTTTAAATATCATCCCTGGTCTGACCAAATGCACAGATGTAGCTATGCCTGACCATAAAACATATCCATCCGCATATACAGACTTTCTTTGATTTTAAGGCTTCTCTGGGGGAAAATAGAAATATTTTATTCTTGGAGCCAGAGGGAGAAAGCCATCTAGACTCACCATCAACATATTTTCTTAACTTTAAATAAGGTTAGAAAAAGAAATAATTCAACCGTGGCAACTCTAATTGGCTACAAGTATAATCCAATAACCTCATTTCACCCGTATTGTTAGTTGAGTTAATTGGACCTGCACAGCTACCAGCTAAATATATTGGTGTATGCAAATGGTGAAACTAATTTTCTTCATAAACCTTCCTTGTGCCGAAGTAGGAACTGGGAAGAAGGAATGGAGGAGAAAGAAGGCTGTGCTGACGTTGCTACTTCAAAAGATCAATTCTCTTCCAATTATTTGCTCTCTCTAGATGGACAGGACAGAAAATATAATTAATTCCTTGAAATAGAGAAGGGGAGGGAAGTAATTTCATTCCCACTTGAAAAGACTGCAGAACAAAAGTGATTGAGCCTCTACTTTCTGGGTGCCTTGAGTTCAGAGTCCTCCCTTACCTTCCAGTCCCACATTTTCACTGTCCCCAGGTCAAGCAGCCCCATTTTATTTGCAGGATACAGGGAAGAGGGATCCTGCACCAAAATGAGTTTCCGGGTGTTGCAAGGACTTGCATAGCCTGGAAGTAGAAGAGTAAGCTGGTCTTTACTCTAACATTCATTTCAGCAGTCTTTTGCAATGGAAGAACTGCAATTTGTATCATGCTGTGTGTCAGACAATTCCATTTCCAATGGTAACCTGAAAGGCCTCCAAGAACATGTCTCCTGGAGTCTGATTTGGAGGAGTGACAGTCAGCCTGTGTACCCTACTCTCTGTACCTTCAGTAATTGCTTTTTTGCTATCACAGGAGGGGGGATCTTTGGAATTGGAAGCCTGGCCTGACGCCCAGCTACTCCAGTAAGCAAGGACCTGCTTGTAGCAAGGCTTAGGTGCTCCAGAATAAGATGTGAAAAGATGATACCATGAAGGTGAGGGGCAGCTTCTGTATAGCTGAGTCTTGTTTCAAAAAATTTGGCTTAAATCCTCAACACTTTCCATTAATATTCAGCTGATGCATTGAATTTTTTTTCTGCTGCTTTAAAGCAGTTGGCTTCATTCTTATAACTGTTCTTTACATTGTGCCAGCTTGTGTACTGTCTCTGCTACTCCCATTCATTAGGCTTTGCCACTTGCAGATCAGAAGTACTGCAGGATGTGGAGCATTTCTGTGATGCTCTGTGCTCAGTTCTTGCATCATGCCACCCCAAAAACCTGACAGTAGCCACATCCGCTCTAAGTGTGAGCAGTGCTATGCCCTCATGTCAGCTTCCATCTTTCATTGGCAATCCCAAATGAAAGGATGTACACCTCCTTGGATGTCTTTCAACTGACTTTGGAACAAGCCAGCAGTGAACTGGGACTAGCACTGTGCGGGGGAAAGAGGAGATGCTGACAGTGATTATTATTTGAAATTGTTAAGGGGACAGGAAGGAAAAGGAAAAAGAAGTTCTGAGACAAGACTGAATTGTTAATACTTTCCACAGTTACACTTGAAATTCAGCACCTGCTAATATTCCCAGGGAAATCATGAGCTCACACACACATGCACACAGGTTTTGTTTCAGCAGTAAATGAAGTCATAATGTGAACAGAAAGCTAACAGCAGGGAAGGCTATGCGTGGCCAGGTCTGCTCGTGGTACAAGTAATACATATGCACCAGTGCAAAAAGCTGGCCCCAGAGAGCAGTTTAGTCTTCCTAGCAGAACCACATGCTGAGAAGCCAACTGTAAATTTTAACTACAGCTTTCTTCAAAAGGAAGTGCCATGGTCTTTATATTGGAAAAGGGAAGAGATAAGAACAAGAGTTTATGTGGAAATCAAATGGAAGAAAGGTTAAAACCTGTTTTCCTTTAGTGACTGGGGCAATGAGGCAAGAATTTCCAGTGAAAATACTTGATCTGCCTCACCCAAGGTTTTCATGTGTTCATACTTGAGATAGTGGCAAAGTCCCACTGGGGTCTGTACAGAAACCAGGAACAAGACATATGGAAATTAGAGAAAAAGTACAAAATGTAACAGGGAAGTAGATCGGGGAAACTGAAAAGAAAAGAGAGGAAGGGAAAAGAAAGGGAAGTTAAAGAAAAGGAAGGAAAGGAAAGGGGAAAGGAAAAAGAATTAGGCAGAGCATTATCTGAGTATCATCTGTTGACTGAGGAGCAGAAGAGTTGCACTGCACTGTGTTCAGCTGTGCTTTGTGAACCTTGAGCTGGGAGAATGTGGCACAACCACTGCCTTCCTTAACAGGTGGCTGTGTGTTGTGGGGACAGCATGATATTCTACTGGACTTGCTTAGACATAATAGGCCTTTAGCAACAGCAGTTCAGGGGAATTTTTCCCGTCAGATTTTGGGAGAAAGTGCATTCTTCTTTGCCAACATGCTGTGTTCTCATCTTGCAAACAATGTTATTACGTCAGAGTGAACTTCTATATGATGCTTGAGCTCAGTTATCACAAACTCCAGTGTCCTTGTAATTCAAAATACTATGAATTGTATTACAGATACTAAAGCAGCCTGATTTCTTGGAAATGTTTCTTTCCTTTAAATGGTTTGTTCACTGTAAGAAAGGCCCAATACACACAAATATACTCCAAAAGAACCAGCCAACAAACCAACCAAAAAATCCTCCCAAGATTTTGATTTTTTTTCCCCTGATTTAGTACAGGAATTCAATTTACAACTCCCATAAGAAGAGTCATTGCTTATTGCAATACTCTGCACAAAGATATGTTCCTACCTGGAATAGTCTTAATCTATCCAGTCTCCCAGACAGTCACAAATGAGCCATGCAACTGATCCTCTTTGTTAAAATACAGACGGTAATAATAATAAAGTTAGAGTCTAAGAAAAACTGAATCTTATAGAAGGAAAAAGTTTACTTTTCTCCTGCAAGAAGCCAGTGCTTAATAAAAAATATCCTACTGAGATGGGAAACATTCTAAAAGTTTCCCAACAAGTCTTTATACAGCAACAAGGATTTGAAATGTTCTCTATTTCCTTTCAATGTTTTTCACCCCAGAAATAGAGCTTACTTCTCTCAGTCTTAAGCAAGCACTGTAAATATTTGGAGACTCGAATGACTAGATTAGTGGGTGATACCATCATTAACGGCAAAGACAGGAAAATGTTAGAGTTGCAACTTTTTATGTTTTTTAATTGGTCTTGCAATTGTATTGTCAAAATATTTACCCAAGGGTGTGATTAATAATAATAGGTGACAGCTTCAATTATCCTCAAACATATTAGAAAATATCAGCTCTCAGATACAATCTTTAAAAGCACATCTTAAGCTGCTTTTACTAGCTCACTATGACAAGAATAAATACAGAGATAAAATTTGCAATTAAAACACTTGCTTATTTTAATCTTTTTTTCCCCCTCTAAGTAGCACGGAGACAAAATACTTATGCACACATCAATACTTATCTGAGGATCACCAAGCATTTTGCATGCAGCTTTCCCAGATTCTTAATTCAGTCCCTGACACAGACATGACATTGAGAAGCAAAGTCATCCAAGGCTGTGTTAATGATATACAGCCCATCAGAACTTTTAAAGAATAAAAATTAAACATCCAACCCCCTAAATAAAATTGAGTAAAAACATGAGATATCTAACACATCTGAACCGCAGGTTTTTCTTTGCAATCAAACATAAGCTTTCTGTCTCCATAAGTTTCATTTCCTTCCATCTCTTGCTTGCATGGTGCATTTATCTTTTTCTGTTTATTGTTTGTAGTCAGTTCACAGATAATCTCCAAAGGAAGAGCAGTTGCTCATAGCCTGAAGGAAGAGGCACATGAGTTCAGTAGGTATGAGACTGGGCTTTGAAAAGTTCTCAGGAGACTTCTATCTTACCATTTAGAAACCATGTAGCATCTTGCAACACAGGGACATGCGCAGGTATCAGTGGTCACAGCACACTTTTCACTGCTTTCAGTTGCATAGCATGAGGCCAGAAGCCCTCACTGTAAGATAACAAGAGAAAGGAAGGGTGCATCCTGTCTCGTAACACCTCTTGCAAACAAACAGTTCCTGATTTTATCCAGGATTTTCTGCTAGTTCTTTACAGTCAGTGAATGCACATCTCTACCTGTGTTCCTTTGAAAATATTTAAGGCTTTAATAACATATTATTAAAGCAAGATTAGTCTTGCTTAACACTTTTTTTTAAACAACTCTTGATCTCCATCAGTTCACTTAAGCTGAGGAACTACAGAAGTTTTGAAGTGATGATGACTAGGTCAGGAAAAGAAAAAGAAAACAAAACAGATTTTGGGCTCAGAAAAGTTAAAACAGTTGGTTCTCAGACACCAAGAGTGTCGTGGTGACAGGTGTGTTGTTAGCAATAGGAGGAAGTGCTGTGTGTGATCCATAAATGATTGAAAGGATCCCAGATACAAGTGTTCCATCTGTGTTATTTTTAATTGGCATGGCTCCCAGGAATACAGCCATGCAAAAGTCATGAGCTTCCTTGAAAATAAAAATGCTTGAAATCTCCTTACTCATAGGGCTTTCAGGCAGCATTTCACTCAAGCATGTATTTAACATTCAGTGGCTAAACTAATCATGCTGACATACAGGATGGTCCCAAGATCCCAAGA
This sequence comes from Meleagris gallopavo, assembly GCF_905368555.1. Lineage (NCBI taxonomy): Eukaryota > Metazoa > Chordata > Aves > Galliformes > Phasianidae > Meleagris > Meleagris gallopavo. The sequence goes on along the minus strand of NC_139411.1, from coordinate 24,897,328 downwards.
GCTGGGCAATTGCTTAAGTACATTTGCCAGTTCTGGAGCTGAGTCATTAAGGAAACCTGAACAACAGACTATGATCTGAATTGGTTTTGCTGCTATTCTAGGCATCAGACAGTGTTCCTCTGATCAAAAACCAGTAATAAGTATAGAGAAATAAGATTTAATTCTATCAGAATGTTCCCATTGACCACAATGCTAAATTATGCCTAGTGGTACACTTTTTGTATGTAGTTTTTTTTTCCTCACTGATTACACTAGTACCAGATGCAAAGTGTATAACGTTCAAGCAAAGAAATTACCTGTTTCAGTAAATATGCATGGACCAAAAAATCTCATTTCTTGACAGAATTTTCCTTTGCTCTATTTCATTACAGAAAGGCTTTAGATGAAACATAAACAATGTATTCTTCATTTCAGTTGATCTGAAAAGAAAAAATGAAAGAAAATGAGAGAGTAAGAAAAATATAAAAATTAAAAACAGAAAGGAAGAAACAGATAAAGAAAGAAGGAATAGGTGCATTTGGTGGGGGGAGGGCTGAAAGGATGCTGATCCCTCTAATACTGTGTGCCACATATTCCCAGTGCTTATTCTGCACTTTGATTATGTGAAGATCTTGTTCCTCTTTCTGATCTCACTAATCTGTGCATCTCATTGATTTCCCATGGCAGCGAAGTCAATATATGATGCAGAAAAGACTTATTCCATTTTATAGGTTGTTTCAATTTTGCTGTCAGTCATTTTCATTGACCTCTGGTTTTGGATCACAAGGCTGAAAGAGGCAGAACATGCAATCTTCTATGTTGTAAATTTCTTGTTTATTTACTAACTCCCCCTTTTCCGCCTCATTTTATTTTCTTTTCCTGTTAGTTTTTTTTTTTTTCTCCTCATTTTTTTTCCTGTAGCTGACAAGTGAAAGTTAGCAAAACTTGTCATTGCTGCCTGATGTGATCTTCCACCTGATCCACCAATGTACCCATTGATGGGAAGAAGCTGCCTGGCTGCAGCAGTGTAGGCAGCGTGCTGAGTCTCAACCATATAAATCCACTAGGTAAACATTGTTACCTTGAGCACATTATTTCAGGAGATGCATATGAAAAAGATAAAATACAGCATCAAGATGCAAAGGGTGAGAATGAACTTTTGGATATTACAGAAATTAAGGGGAAAGAATAAACATCTCTAGCTCATCTAACCTAGATGAGAATCTATCAGGCGGCTACATTATCAATCTTATTATATTAAGCATAAGTGTAAACACTGAAAAATTCATGAAGCAGAATGAAACAGTAAAGCCTAGTTAAAACCCGGAGCTCCAGTTTGATGAGTGCAGAAAAAAGAACAAGGGCAGTTTTACATGTTCTTTCTTTCACAGATTTTTCAAGATGATTTGTATTCATGAAGTTCAAATGCTGGGAAGTGGATCTGTGCCTGTTGTGTAGGGCACACCTTATGGATTAACTTTTAGTGGTTTCTGTCCCTCCCCTCTTGGTGCTAGAGAGAGTTTCCTGCTGCAACAAGAAAGAGAGCAGCCCTGGCTTGTATCAGACAAGGACTAGACTTACCAGAGACAAGGATTATGAGGAGAGAGGTTAGACATTAGGAAAGCGAACAGACTTTCACCTTGGCTTTCACACTCCAGGGAATGAGGCCATGTAAGTAGTAATGAGGTGACTACAGGGAATTGAACTCCTTTGCTAATGGGCCCATGACAGTATTTCAGACTTGACTCTCTGCAAAGTTTAGCAGTCTGTGTGTGAAAATTCCATGGTTTTTTTCTGCAGTGTGTATATCCTAGCTACGTGAGATAACTAACATTTGGGTATTGCAGTATAAGTCCTATTGCAATTGGACCTTGGTCATTCTGCTAGTGGGCTACTGAGGACTACGGTGCTGCAGGTCGGGAAGCGCACGTGAGTGTGGGCACATGCGTGACGATTTTGTTCCCCTCCAGTTTCACTCAGCACATTTGCAACTGTGATTCAGTAACAAAGGCAGATAAAACATCCCACTCTCTGAGGATGTGCAAGCAATGCCAATAAAAGAGAGAAGAATCTGAGCTTTGACTCTGTAAGTACAAAGGAAGCAGGCAAATGGTTATTGGGCCTTTTATTACTGAGACTTCAAAGAAAGCTTCTCCACATAAAAAAAGGTGAGGGTGAGTGGGAAAGGAAAAAGTAAAAAGAGAGAACCAACAAAAGAAGTTAACGGTAGAAAAAAACAACTCACTGATGAAAATATGTGGAAAAAACAGTGAATAAGTCAACTAGAACTTCTATGTATGGAGTAAGAGGGCAGATGCAAGTTATACTGGAAGCTATTTGTCCCAAAAGAGAGCTGAACGTTTTGTTTATGAAAACACACGTGAAGAAGAACGAGTTAGTACTTTTATTTATGCATGTACAAGGATAGTTTACCTTGTGCTTGGGGGATTTGTGTTCCTTCAAAGAAGCAGAATTTTATCTTTCTGTATTTCATCTCCTTCCATCTGGTTTGGATTCCTCTTTGCTGTATCCCTCAAGGCTCACATGGACAGTCATGGCAATCTGTCTCCTTTAATTACAGTGGAGAGAAGGAAACCTCTGAAGAACTTTATCTTCCCTCAGCCCCATGGGACATGAGGTCTTAAACCTCATGTGTAGAAGTGTGAGAGAGATGTCCTCTTGCCAGGGCTTTGCATAGGCTCCAGACTGTTGGAATAAGAAGAGATGAGGAAAGTGAATTTAGACCTCAGTAATCTATTGAGTCATCCTACCTTCTTTATTTGACTCCTCCATAAATATGTAGTACTGGAAGCTATTATCTTCCTAAAGCATTGCCCCAGCTAGGCAGTTTTCACAGTCTCTGCTGGCCAAAGACTACCTTCTACACTCGAACCAAAATGCTTTCCCTTTTCCTTATCTACAGTATTAGGAAATGAAGCAGAAAAGCTAGTCCTGCACAATAAGAAACACAACAAGGTTTTTGCCTACTGACAAATAGTAGTTTTTACCTTATTGTTCACGAAAGTTCTATTGCAATGTTTTGAAGCCTGTGTTTAAGGTATTTAGTGATGTGGGTGTTGTGCTTTCATTTCCCTAGAATGGGATTGTATTTGAGTTCTGATTGCAGTGTTTGTATCTTACTGTGACATACTGAAGCCTGAAAATTATCTTTCTTATTCGTCCTAAACTGAAAATTTTGAATATATTGAATGTCTTGCCCTCACATAGTAGAGGGGACTTGTGAGACAGTCAATCAATCGGTCAGTCTCAGAGAACTTGTTTGGTAAGAACATTTCTTTTGGTATATACAGAACTAAAGTTTAACCCAAAGCCTCAGGCAATTACAGTTCAAGATTCAAGAACAAAAAGAACAGTGACAAAATATCTACAAACAAAGCAAAGAACAAAACTGGCAAGTAAATTCTGATGGCAGTCACATAGGTTTTAGCATCTATGAAATGTGTATGTGTGCATGAATATACAAAGACCTACATGGACATACATACATGTAGGCACAGTGTGTTTGAATAAGTTTATATACATCCCTTACAGTGAAAATGCCAAAGTTGACAACTAGCCAAAGCTGTCTAAGTCCCACACAGAATTACTGCTAGTTTAGGACCCATACTGATGTATTTTGATGTTTTGCATTTCTATGTGGCAAGAATAGGAATAAAGAATAGGAACAATTTGTAGAATTCGTCTGAATTTTCCAGCTGGCAGACTGGTGTGACACAGCTGAGCCCAAAATTCATCTACATGGTGAGAAGTAGCTATAATATGTAGTAACTGGACTAAGAGTTAAATTTCATTAGTAGGACTTAGGCTAGGCTTAAAAGTCAGGAACGTTGCATCATTTTAGAAACAGCAGGATTTCCACTGTACTTAGATCTCATGTTAGAGACCTGTACTGTCTTTGAAGATACTGTATACTTTTTCCAGGTAAGGCATGAAATTTCTTCGCTTATTATAACAACTTTATTCATGATTCACCAAGAAACCCACTGATCTCAAGGCTGCAAGTCTGAAATAATTGTCTCCTTAATACAATTTACTTTTTTTGGACCTTTCTTAGCTTTCATTAGGTTGAAGGATAATGCCTTTCTTGAGGGTTAAAAATTTAATTTAATTTCTTTTGAACTGCTTTCTTGTAGCAAGAAATAGAACTTTCACTGCTGATTATTTTTAGTTATTAAATTGACCACAGGGTTCACATTTAACCTCCAGTGACATTGTGGGCAGATGCATCTCTGTCATTATCAGCCTGTTTTCTGTCCTTTTTCAGGAATTTTGTATCTCAAGTCAATTGTGTATGGGTTGTTCAATGTGAGAGCCACTGATTTAACACCAGGGCATTTGTTACCTTCACTAGTGCAGCTTTCATTTTTACCCACATTCTTTGAAAATAGCTTATTGTGGAGAAAGGCACATGGCAAAAAAAAAAAAAAAAAAAAAAAAAAAAAAAATTGCTGGTTGATATTTAGTAATTGCTACATAACTTTCTGATAAAAGTGATCTTTTTTCTTCTTCTAGTCTTTCCTTAAAATATTTCCTTAGTGTTCTAAAATCCTAGGGAAGGTATATGTTCTGGAACTATTGCCATGCTCTGTCTCCAGGCTCAGGAGTTTTGTGGTATGCAGAAAAATATGTCAGGTGATTGTCTTTCATCCCAAATAATGTGATCAGTGTCACTGCTATCCCAGTGATTTCTGCATCCTGGCTTGGCACCATAAATTGAAGTCACTATCAATAAAAGATTGCATAATTTTGTTGCTCCTCCTTACTTCTATACAGTCTTGACCAACAAAATATTTTATTTGTCCTTTCATGAGTTATTAAATGTTTTTATAATTCTCAAATTCTCTTTTCCTTCTCTTGCAAAGTAAAAGTACAAGATGACTGATATATTGTAAAATATTTGGGAAAGCAAGTTTTGATGCCATTGAGAACAGTAACAAAGCAAATCCTGCAGTCCTGCCAAATTTCAAATTATCAGATCAGTTCTGGTTTTACTCAGCCTAGATCACTGATTATAGGGAGATAACGTGCAAAACATTATATCACTATTGGGTCTTGTTTCCCATTAGTCTGTAAATTGCAAACATTCTGATTTAGTAGCAGTTTATATTCACTTTGTATGCCTGTAAAATTGTATTCCTGCTAGCCTCAAGGAAGATTAATTCATACCAGCCAAGAATCTGGACCTTACTGTGCTTAGTTCAATGAGATGATCTTTTGGTAATAAGCAAATTGATTATACTAATAACAGAATCAACACAAATCACAAAGGAAGCACTTAAGGCCAGGAGTTTAGTAAGATTCAGAAAGGGATTGGATATTTATATGGATAATAAGTTTATCTGGGATCAGCCTGTTTGTTAACCTCCATCACTCCAAATCTTCTGTAGAATCTGAAACCTTCTGTAGAGTCTGACAGTTTGATCCAAAGCTTATTTTCAGTGAAGTGAGCTGCTGGTAGAGATACTGAGGAGTATGACTTGAGCACCTTATATTTTCACCACTATTTCAAGGAAATACGGTGTACCACAGTGTCCTTGAACATGATACAGTCATCAAGTATAGCCAACTGATATTGGACCACTGTCTCAGGGTGTGAAGATTCACCTTTGCATCCTTTCTGTTTGAGTATTTACGTCTTTACCACTAGATCTTAGAGGAGTGAATTAAAGTTATGCTATTTTTCGTTCCTGCTTCTACTAATTAAAAGGGGACTTGGGTATTTGATAAGAGACAATGGGAAGGAGTCAGCAGCATTGGTCTAGGGAGAGACATATGAAAGAGCAGTACTGGTCAATGTTTTATCTCACATTCCAAAGTGAGATAAAACTTGATATTTCAGAGTTTAAGCCAATCTTTATCTGAAAATGATTGAGTGAGACTTTGTGGGAAACACATTTTGTCATAACTGCTCACTGTACCTGCCTTCCTCTAAAAGCTGCAGCTGTAAAGGACAGTATACTGGAATCTGTGTCCTTTCAATTGATTGACCGACACGGCAATTGTCAAATCTTATACTTCTATGAAACTGTGTCCTAAAAGTAGATCGAAACTTAAATGTTCAGCTTGCTTTCTTCAGTGAGAGTAAGAGGCATCCAGCATGTTTACAGCAATTTGTTCCTGTAAACATGAGCTGCTGATGTTTCAGGAGGAGCTCAGGGGCTCACCGTACTTTCCTGGAGCCACTCTATTTGCCACAGGACTAGGTTCAAAGTCAGTTGTATACACATATACTGACCTAAGCTCTGCAGGACAAAGACATAGAGGGCTGATTTGTGTATTTAGGAGGAAGAAGTGCAAAGTCTGGCACAACAGAGGTTAACATGCTCTCTGAGAGGTCCCTGTGGAATCTAATTTGGTTATTGAATTTATATGCTGGGCTACATTCCAGTCTGTTCCTAGCTTCTTGTTTGAGCAGGCATAAATTCCTCGAAAAGTCATTTTGATTTTTGCATCTGATGAATTACTCCTGTAGTGCTGCTATTTTTCTCTCCTTCCATCCATATCTTTCTTATACCAATGCCCATCTTTTTTTCTCAACATTACAATGTTGACAAGTACCGATGTTTAAGTTCAGACTGAAATCACTATTGAACTGCAGCAGCCCACCCTTCCATTTTAACAATGATCTGGGAGAGTAAGATTGCAGTGGGACCTTAATTTCCCTTGTTAGAGCTGTAGCATTTGGGGCTGATGAAGTTCACAGTAAACCTGTCCCAAATGAACCTTATCTGATACATTATTTATCAAGACAGTATAACAAACATCTGGCAGGGACAGAAATCTGTATGCAGAGAGGCAACAGTTACTAAGCTGCTGAGGTGCTATGCATTGCACTTGGTGAGTTCAGCTGAGAATCAGGCTTTACACTCATTGAGTATGGAGACACAGGCTGCCAATGGGCCCAAAGGACTGTGCAAGGCACACTGTGAAATGAATTACTTCAGTTTGCCAAGCTGCAAAGCAACTGTGTGCCCTTTGCTGAATATTTTGAAAAATAAAGGTCTGGGCTGAAAAGAGGCCACAAAAAAGATTCACTATTACAGTATGCCAGTGAACTACTATGAAAACCAAAGCCAGCTGAGACCACAGAAGATGAGTCCAAAACATTGACTGGTGAGCATGGATTGATGGATGTGTGGTGTTCTGTCACCCACTGCCACATGCATGGCAGCATGAGCAACACAGCTTCAAGTCTTTGAGGGAAAGAAAAGTTCCTGTACTTGAAGCAGTTCACAAGGCATCCCTTCCTTCTCTTGGCTGGGATTATTTCTCATTAGTATTCAGTCCGATTTTACACAGATTCCTGCATTTCCTTTCCAAGACGTATTCACGTACCTATTCTGTCTAAGATGAGACACATTCCTTTAAAGCATGGATTTCAAGGACTTTGTTTTCTTCAGCTGAATAGGTTTAGGGTTTTTCATGAGAACCTAAGAACCGAAGCTGTCTATCTCTGTCATGGAGGTATCCCAAGACCTGTCAGTGCCAGCCCTGGAAATATTATCTGCTCTTGATTTACAGCAGGGTGGAGGGACTTTATTTGGTCTTCTTCCAGTGTTTCTCCCATGTAAGGGGTCTTTCTTGTGTCATTTTAGGATATGAGACAAATTGCCAAATTTCTAGAGTTTGAAAGGAACAAGTCTGAGGATTCCTTGTTGTTTTTGTTTGTTTGTTTGTTTGTTTGTTTTTGTTAACAACAGTCTAGCACACATTTAATAGAAAACAGAAATGCCATGGGGTTTGTACAGCTCCAAATTTCTGGTGAGCAGACAAGTCAGCATACAGCTGGGAGGAAAATGAGCTATGAGGAATCTTGAGTTCTTTGGCAAAGATGCCTAGAGAAGAGTTCATCTTCAACTGGAGGCAGCTTGCCAGAAAGAGACGTTGGCCTCAAAAATGAGATAGGAAAGTATCCCCTTCTCATCTCAGGGACTGGAGATAGCTTGTAGATCCGAAACCATTCCCTGGGTTAAGAAAGGCTGCGTGTGTTTGTTGCACTGTTCCACAGACAGAAAATAGGTCCATTACCAGTCAGCATTACCCTGAGGCAGCCCGGCTCCATGACCTTTACAACACACAGTTTTCTCTGCTGAAAGGCCATTTCCCCAGCAGTTGCTGAATCATCAGCTCCAGTTTACCAGAACTGTTTTCCTTAGTAGAAAGGATCCCTTGACATCTCAAGTTCGTGTCCTGAATGGAATTTTTATTCCTCTTGTTTCTCAGTTTTTCAATAGATAATGTTGTGTCTCACATTTAAATTTTGGTAAACGGAGAGGTGGAATGTGTGTAAGCGTGGGTTTGTACTGTATGAGGCAGAACAATGCACTTCATTATGTTAAGCATGCGTGACCAAACTGTATCCTATCCAAAGACATTTTTTGGATGTAGGAAATTCCAGAAACTGACTCACAACAGCCTTTCAGATTTCTCCCAAACCATGCCTCATTCAACCCATAACTGCTTAAAGTCACATCCTATTCTAAGTTCAACCTCTATTTTGTAATGACACAGAGGAATTTATTCTCTTTATAGGCAGGTGAATAATAGTATGGGTGTGTTTTCTGCCTCTGATGTTCAGTTGCAAGATCAGGGATAACACAATATAGATAACATATGGATATGTAAAGCAGATAAATATATGGAACCCTTGTGTTGGTGGTCACTTATCAGTTTCCTAAGTTTGTCTGTCTCTGAAGTCTTTCTTCCACACATGGCTCACTCTTCATTACAAAGTTCTGGTCAGTATGTTTATAGTGGCAAAGTTCCAGTCATGGAGAAACAAGTGGTGTCACCAAAATAATTCTTTTCCTGGTAGTAAAATCTCTTCCCAAAGTGACATGAGCGCTACTAACAAAAGGGCTCATTTGCTGAGATGAGTTGCATCTGCAGAGGGAGTTATGACATCCAAACTGTACAAAGTTGAATTATCCTGTTTTGACTATGAACAAATGGGGCATCTTTCAATGTCAGTGCAATAGAATCCCAGTGGTACTTGCTATGCAGGAAAATTCAACCATGAAGTTAAAGCATAATTTAAAAAGACTCCCTTACTTGAGTGGCAATGTAACAACTCTCACTTTCAGCTCCAGCAGAATAATTTTCCCACCCCTCAGTTTAGTGACTGATGTGGAATGAGTTTCATGGTGCTAATATTTTGGTGATCTTTCAAAGCAGACATCACCCATAGATCACCTCTGGTCTTCACATGCTCTCTCTTCAAATTTCCTTATGAGAGTAAGAAGGGAACTCTACTCCCAGATTTGAGGGAATTACAGAATCATATTTTTTGTTGATCAGACTGATATGGTTTACAACTTCCATCAGCATATTATTTCAATTCTGTGAATTCTTGTCTCAGATTTTTTTCCAGCCATACAAAAATTCTAATTCATTCCACCTTATTTAAGTCTCATTCTACTGATTTTGTGTGATGACTGTCACATAGGTCACGCGGGTGAACGGTGGCAAGAATGGCTGAAGCAGATCCACATCTGTGTCCAAAGTGGAGTTTGTGCCTTGATCTAGGCTTAGACCAAATCCTGTCGGCAAATTACAAGGAGGAATCTGATCTTTTTTGGGTAAGACATCCAGCTGGGATGCCTGTTCTGCTACTGAGTGCTAAGAGGTAGTTTCTTCCCCTTTGTGGAAAAACAAAATTCAGGTAAACCTTAGATTGTGGTCTCTGTGGCTGCCAAAGAGACAACTCTTACCAACCCAGTGAGACTGCCAGCATGCTGGAGTGCCTGGGAACAGAGCCAAGCTCTTCTGAGTCACAGCCCAAAACATGCTCCTTGCTGATAGTAACACCCATAAAAATCACAAGACATCAAATGAAGTGTTTTGTACAGAAAACAAGTTAAATCCATTTAGCCAATAAAGAGCTGTTAGAATGTTCACACCAAAACTAATTTGGGATATTATTTCTATATTAAAACCTTATTTAGTATCATAGCTGTGTAACATTAATACTGTTTTTTTTGGTGTAGTTAGTAATGCTGGGACTTGAGGTTATTCATACCTACAGTACGTTGAGGTAATGGACTACATTAAATTCCAACACACTGGAGATTTATTGTGTTAAAATGAACACTGCATACAGTGCAGTAACTCACAGAGATAACAGGAAACATGCTACTGGTACAACAATTTGCATTTCCCAGTTTGGGATTGTAACATCAGTTACAATCAGTTACAATAGTGTGTGGCTTAATCAGGAGGCTTACTGTATGACTCCACTGAAGGTCATTTTTGCTTAGGATAGGTATTGCTTGGAATGCAGAAAAGCAGATCTAAGCCGGTAGTGTTTGACTCTAAATAAGTGTAAACAATGCAACTGTTTTCACAGTAAATATTTGCTTGAGTATAAAAAATTGTACTTTGTTTTAATATGGTCCTGCCCATTTGTGTTTTCTTTCTAGTAAATGACTATGGAATGAGAACATGCATAGAATCAATTAATTTTAAACAAATATCAAATAATGTACATCTGTTAACTCCCTAATTTTTTTTTTTTAATACAAGAAACTGAAACCTAAGAGAAATTTTCTTGGCTTGAGGGAAGAGTTCCATGCAGTTTGTTACGAAGCTTACAAAACTACTCTGTGTGTGTCAAACGATGCAATTTATTAACATTAAGAAATCAAAGTAAATATTTCTTCTGTTAGTCACAGTCTGCATAGAGAAAACCTACCTCTCTCTGTGTGAGGGAATTATTTTCTTCTGGAGACTTAATTTAGGAAAAACAAAATAAAGAAATATAGTCAGGCCTTTCTGGGAGCCAGGAAAATGTCTACAACTTCAAGAAAAATATCAGATGAATTTTGTTTTTTGTTTCACTTCCAGAAACAAGACTCACCAACAGTTTCTGTACCATCGTCACCACAGTTTGTATCCACAGCATCAATCAAAAGTTGCCCTTTATTTCTCTGTTGCTAATGTCTATGGAGAGGCTCTCATGGACTTCAAAGGAATTACAAGTTGTGCCTTCTGAAAGTGGTAAGTGTATAGATCTGTGGAGGAACTATGCTGCATTGTAATTATTTACTTTGATTTGTGTATATATATATATATATATATTTGTTATGCTGGAAGGTCACTGCAAGCCCAGTGCGACTCCCACCTGTAAAGAACCTTCCAGCAAAAAGCACTCAGAGCACCAGCTGGTTGAAAAGACCTCATCTTCCATCTCCCTGCCTGTCTCTGCTAATGTGAACACTGAAATATTCAGTAACAGACTTTAAGTAAAATTGAAAAAGAGGAGGAAAAAATACACTACCAACAGGCAAAACACTGGTGACGTTTTTAATATTGAAAGATAAGACAACAGTAGGGCAAAACTGAAATCCGTTTTGCATGTCAAAGAATTGGTTGCATTTAATTTGCTTGGGATTTTACTGGCTTTCCGTTTCTTAAAGAAGAAATTCAAGGTTATGAAAATCATTGCTATTATGAAATGTTCTTAAGGACTTGAGACAAAAGAGAATAAAGCAGAGAAAGGCTTTCCAACTTAGTTTTGACTACTGAAGTCTTTCGTGAATAATTTTTCTACTCAATTTGTCTTTGAATTAATATTTAGGAAATCAGGATGGGACACTGTAATAACAAACAAACAAACAAAACATTACCACAGCTTTTTTTTAATTTTTTTTTTTTTAAAGAAATTCTTAGATCACATTTATTCTAAACTAGCTGAATTTGTATAAATGGTTCCCAAAGGACATAGCAGGACTTAAATGTCTGAAGTCTTGAGCTAAATTTGACTTTGCTTCTTGGTTGATTATTTCATAATAAACTTCTTTTTCCTTTAAACAACCTGATTTTAGTCAAATCTGTACAAGAACAGCTTCATTTGGCCTCTTGATATGAAAATCAGTAACAGGGGAACTTCAAAAGCTTCTGAAAGGCCATGATAAGCCTCTGAATTATGAGAAGTTTATTAAGGGATTTCAACAGGGTTCTCTGGTAGCATCCACAGATTGGAGGGACAGAAATAATCGAGCTCCAGGGACGGTGAGACATGGCAGGATCCAGGCACAGGGCTTGCTTCCCCCACAGTGTTACCATTTTGGCTTTTGGCTCTGCAGTTATTTATCCACTATAGATCTGTGTGTGCCCTGGAGAGCCTCTGAATACAGCCACACAGGTCCTGCCAAGCAACCTGTTCCCTCATTTTAGGAGGAAAACCATCAGCAGTTTTCAGCAACTCTGCTCCTTTTCTTGTGTGCCATTCCATGCTGATTTCCGTGAGTGGCTTTGTTCAAAAAGTCTCTCAGATGGTTACATTATATCTTTTTAGAGGCAAAGAAACAAATTTTTTTGTTTTTTTTTTTTCAAACTAAATGACTGCTAGGGTCTGTTTCCCCTTCATCACCATTATTTTTTTCAATTTGTGGAAAATTAAAAGAAAATAAAACAATCAACCTCCCTCCCTGCCCAAGATACAAATAAACAAATGCCCAAATCCAAATAGTTTGGGTGTGGAGGAACATATTTTTGTCTGATTTATTTTCACTGGTAATCTGAAATGGCATTGTTCTCTCAGATTTAATCTTGATAATATGCAGTGCTGTGCAAAACAAAAGAGATCAAATCTTTGTTCAGATCGTGTTGAAAAGCATATGCTTCCTTTCACATTTGATTCATAGGACTGCCTGTCATTAAATGCAAGCCTGTCTGGGTAAGGCAAGTCAGTGCAGCTTGAAGGTGAATCGTGCCATTATTACCCATAGAGGATGTTTTCCTCCTCGGTGTCCACGACATCTGTTGCTCCATGGAAAGAGAAAGGTTAATCTTAGCACCCAGAAGTGAGAGCATCCTCAGGCTGCTCCAGATTTCGATGACTAGCCCTGTACAGCACCCTGGCAGATGGAAGGAATAAAAATGACAGCTTTAAACTAGTTTAGCTTTTATAAATCATGCTTAGTCAGTGTGTATTTCAGCAGAAAATCACAAAGTTTTTATTTTCAAATAAGATAGGAGTGCAAAATTTACACTGGTGTAACTCCAGAAACATTAATCAAGGAACAGATTCATCTTCTGACTCTTTCTGTATGCCTAATCCAGCAAGAAAATGACTACAGCTAGGTTTGATGTCTTGTAAACATCTGCCTGTTCATTTAAATTCTACCTGCACAACAAGACACGGAAATTTATTTAATTTTATTTTTAATTTAAAAAGTTGTTTTATTAAAGTAAGAAGCAGAAATAACCAATTTCAGGAAACTGATAAATGTGGAACACCAATAAACTGCAAAGTGCCATAAATCTTTCCCCGAAGAAATTCACCTGTCTCAGTTCTGCTGAATGCATACTAGCTTCAATACTGAATGTAACTACTGACTGAGAAAGTTACTTCACTGGTTCTGCCATAAATTAGAACAAAATGTAGCCCACTAACAAAATGGAGAAATATAGAAATTTATTTTATGATGCAAGGGAAGTCATTTGAAAAATATAGTTTCATCATAGAGATTTTTTTTATTATACAAAGGTCAGAAATGCAACTACTGAAGCCTTCAAAGTAATAGAATAATCACACTGTCTATTTGAGAACAGTACCTATGATTAGGAAACTTCTTGAAAAATTAATAATGTGTGAGTGAAGGTGGTAGAGATTTCCTGGTTTCACTGAAGAGCTGAGTGATTAATGAAACTAAATTAATCTTTTGTTAACTAGTATATGTCATAAAATGGATCAGCCCAGATTAACTCAGCCCATTTTGGGCATTGGCAAGGTACAGAGATGCTAGCTGGAGAGCAGGTATTCAGAAGAAATAATTAATCTCTGCTCATATCAGTGGAAGTTTTGTCTCATTAAGGGCAGGCAGGACATTTTAATGTTATGTGAGTAAAGAAGACACACACATCTGACAAGCTCCAGAGGTGGAATTATTTGCAGAAAAGAGCTAGAAAGTGGTTTTGAATAATGAATGCATTGAAGAAACTAATGATCCTTAATGGAACTAAGATTTCATCCATGGCATTCACGGGCAGATTAGTGACATCAATATGTGGAGATCAATTGATGTTCTTCTGAATTTATTAGACGCTGTGTTCTTCACGTCTTTTCCTCAAGGAAAGAGGTTAAAAAAAAACAACAATTAAGGATTTTAGTTAAACAAACAAACAAGCCCAAAAGCCTGTGTAATTCTCACTTAAGTAGTTTGATTTTATTGGGATTTGACCAAAGTGGATCATAATTAAAGTGGTAAAAGAAAATCAATTTAAATAAAGAAAACTGAGGAGATAACAAGATGCAGCTTGGTTTTAGGCTGTCGATTGGAAATAACAGTGAAAGATTAATATTACATGGTGCTGTGTGTCATTAAGCAGAATAGAGCCAGCACGTATCTTTTGATGTTCCCATGTAATTTTTTAAATCCTTTTTTTCTTCTTTATTTTTTTCCTCCAGCATCTTCGGTAATCACCTTTTCCTTCAGCCTGAAGACACAGTGAATGCTTTCTGGTTTCTTTCCTTCTTCATGTCCCAAATCCGGTGTGAGGAAACAGAAAGTTTACCCCAAGGTAAGCTAAGGCTTGGGGAATCATTCAGTGGATGGACACACTCTGGTATTTTGGTAGAGTTGCATGTGGGATCCCCCATGCACTCCTGTCATGTCACCATTTGAACAAAAAAACTATTTTTTAATATCAGGACTATTGCAGAAAGCAAAATTATTTTATTCTGTTCTTCAGAATATAAAACATGGACTTCAAGAATAAAGTGACTCAGTCCTGAGCTAGAAGCTGGTTGGTGACTAAATACCAGTGCTCATGGCCCTGTTACACATGTGCAAGCAAACAGAAAGTAGAAGCAACCTTTACACTTAGCCATGCAGATACACAGTGCTTGAAAAGAAAGACCATTGAGCTAGAGGAAAATCATTAGTTGAACCATGTGAAGGGAAGGGAATAGAAAGAAGAATGTAAGAGAGAACTGAGAGCTTTTTTTTTAATTTTAAGAATCGACAAATCAAGAAAAACAATGACTTTGGCTAAAAGCTGATTCTAGCTTAATGTGCAAGGGAGGTAGTTAATTTTTTTCAAAGCAATTTATAGTTAACAGTGAAAAAGGTAAACAGATGGCAATCAATAACCTTGGGAAATTGTGATGTGCAGAAAAAAAAAAAAACAGGAGGCTACAAATAGAGAAAAATCCATGCTTGTAAGTCATACAGACTTCTTCCCTTGCAGTTATTAGGAGCTAAAGTACCTGCAAAACATATTCCTCTCAATGGTAGAGAGATAATAAAATACTTTTTGGTGCAAAGATAGCAGAAAGTTTTCAGAGAACACTTTTGTCCTGTAGCTGAAAAGATGCAGGTGATAAACTTAAAAAGAAGAAGAATTTTTCAACTCATGAATAAAATGAGGATGTTGGGCAATTTCTCCTGGAGAATATTTTGCATCAAGTAATAAAGTCAAAGAGTTTAACCTCCTCAAAAATGGAAAGAGAACAGAGGAACAGATGTCTGTCCACCTAATCTTAGAGTGCAATTAACTTTAGCTGTCTAGGAAACCTGCAGGAGGCAAAGATAGTGCTAATATTGGACTGGTACTCCAAAAAAGACAAATATGATGAACTACTAGGTGATGGTATGTGAAAGTGCAGCTACAGTTATTAGTCTGCTTAGCTCATCTCCCATGGCTTCCAGGTACACTTCTGGAAAGGATAGACTAAGTTTTCAGGCCATAAGCACTGAAAAGACAGCAATATATTTGCCCTCAATTGGAGAAGATATTTGCTAAATTTTAGGGAGATAATAGGGAGCAATTATGTAGGGAAAGATTCTGTGCGTGTGTGTGCAAATGGAAATTTGTTGTGCGCTTTATAAAGTGTACTCACAAAGAGAAAAATAATGGAAGATATTGAGAACCTCTTTTGCCTGAGGAGAGAGGTACCACAAGAAGGGAAGGCAGAAACTGAATTAGGACTCAAATAAGCTTTTCAGCAAACATGGTAATGGTGATTAACCGCCGGAACAAATACAAGGAAAGGGATAGAGACGGAGTGTCTTTAGGTTTTACAGTAGAGGCTGAAAGCTTTTCTAGGAGACAAGCTTTAATCTAAGACAAAGAGCACTTTAGTCAGATACAAGTTATTGGACTTTGGGCTGGGTAACTGAGGAAGGTTTAGTGGCCTGAGATATTTCAATAAGGAAACAGAGATCTCTTTTGAGCTCACTCTTGTGAATATGTATGATTCCACATGACTCCTTTTGCAGAGCTTTGCCTACTTACTGCTATACAGAAGCTGATAACACACATCTGATTCCACATTTGTTTCCAATAAGGGCTACTCTGTGGAAAACTTCATAAAATAAAACCTATCTGGAGAGCTGTCTGTTTTTCCCAGGAGCTCACAGCTCTCCACTCTATGTCTAAATCCTGGCTTAAGCCAATCTTTTTGCCACCAGCTCTTGTCAGGCTGTCCTCCCACTGGTTAAAAGTCCTTTATTATCTAGAAATACTCTCAGTGCTTCTCTGCAAGTATTTTGTCACTTTTTACACTTCTCTTGACAAATTAGGTGCATATTAATGGGAATTCAAGTTACGAAACAGGACATCTCATTAGGAGCAGGCTTTATTTTTTTATTTATTTATTTTTTTAATAGAGAAAAAAAAGTGATTTTGGTGGATGCATACCAGGATTGTAGGTAAGGTGAAGGATGCAGATTTATTTGTGCATTAGAAGCTTTGCATTGTGGGAAATTTCGTCATTTTTTAGCAAAAAGCAAAAGTAGGATTTTGAAGCAGATAATTCCATCCCCTCATAAGTATGCAAAAGAAGTCCCATTTAAATGAATGGAACACCACTGGGGTAGCATATATCACTGCTTTATATTCCAATCTAAAATACTGTTCTCAATTTTCCATTGCTTGGTGTCTTGTCATTTATAGCAATGCAAACAGAATGCAGTGTAGGTATAAAACACCATTAGGTCAGATTTTTCTAGTCATTTATATTAGCTGTAGCATCTGGTAACCTATTTATATTAGCTTTACATAGCATAAATGAGTGTATTTATACAAAATAAAGTGCAGACGTGTTCCCATTATGCTTTTATTCCCTCTTTTAAAAAAATCCTGCTTTCTTTGCAATATAATCTAGGTATACAGAATTTCCCCTTTCTAATGCTTTTCTGTAGATATTACTATGAACATTCTCTATTCTCCATTGGTTTATGTTAAACTGCTTTACTGTGCATTCCACACTGAATACTGCTAATATTCAGAAAGAGCTTATCTTCTTCCTGTTAATATCAAATCACCTGTAATGGGTCCAGAAGAGCCATATCCTAGTCCCGTTTTTGGAACTAACTTCTTTGCAACCTCGGATATTTAGTGTATTTACAGGTATAATGCTTCTAAATTTCAGCTGCTTAGTAGAGATTTAAAAGATAATGAAGCAAGAAACTTGTGTGCAATGTGTTATCAAGAAATTCCCTCACTCTTATGGTCCACACATCAGCTAGCTATAAGCTTGATCAGTTCCTTAAGAATGATGAATAGTGTAAAAATTTGCCATATTCCTTTCTGCCAGCTGCTCGGAAAAGCCTGTTAAAACTCCATAAAACAAGTAAACCAAGTTCAGTTACGCTCTGCACTTTTCCAGTACTGCTGCTAGCACAAAAATTGATTGATTGCTCTTTGTGCTAGTCTAAATCTTGCCTGTTCACCTGCAAAGTACTGCTCCCTAGTACTTTTTTTGTTGTCCTCAGCAACATCCTGGTGAATGTTTTTCTAGTACAGGGATTTCTCTGTAATTCTAGCACTTGATTGCTTCTTTTCTCCTCTGCTTGCTAATCTCATTAAAAGATTCATGCCATGCCTCAGCATTGTGTCCCTCAGCTACTGCCCAGAGTTCTGCTCTTCCTCTGTCCCCCCCGGAGAAAACTTAAATATGTCACCTCCTTCATAAGCCAGGGCTGTGCATGCAGAATGAGAGGAGTTCAACAATGCCTTCAATATTTACTGTGCGCTCTGCTGGCTGCGTCAGTATATGATGCCCTGCTTTGAGGCTGGTAGGGTATTAAAGTAACAGCATACCTGGATGACTTCAAGTGTACAGCAGTGCTGGAAAATTGCTTTGCATCTACAGCATTCATGGTAGTAATGATGGAGAGTGCACGTGAGTAGTATGAAGTGAGAGTGCAGCCTAATCTTGCTATAGTGTATGGATGTCTTGCTATAGTTGACAGTAGAAAAATGAAGTTGAGATCATCTTGTAGCAGGACAGAAGGTCAAGTATGCATTTGGCTTTGCAAGAAGAAAGGTTTGTAATCATGTAGACAATCTGGAGGAGAAACTATTTTTTGTAAACACCGAGTATAGAATAATTGAACATACAAATGGAAAGTTTAGAGTTAATGTGAACTGTGAATGCATAGGTGAAGCCTGCCACTGCTGTGCTGACACTGAGGAGATAAAACTGTTACATTGCTACCAAAAATGAGTGAAATTTCAGGAAATCTAGACCAAAAGTAAAAGAGAGATTATGGCACATGTGGGTGCTAGCTGCCTGTCAAAATGAGAAAGCCAAAGTGAAGGAGAACAGACTAACTTCCCCTGTGTAAGAGGAATGGGATATGGTGGAAGAAGAAAGAAAAATTGCAGAGTTGAGTCTAGTATGTTGACTATAGTCATTAAGCATAGTAAAGAGAGAAGAGAGGAAGAATAAGGGTAAGAAACACAATGTAGCAGAACATAAAGCAAAATATAATGTGGGTGTCCTTTTAGTCTGTACATAGCTGAGAGGGTATCTGGATTTAAGCTGTTGATAGTGAATAGATGCAGGCAAACATCTGAGTTTTATTTAAAGAAGCTATAGGTTTGGTGACAGAAAGGATTTTCTGAAGAGTGCATGAGGGCTGTAGCAGTTGTGGAGATGTACAGGAGAGTCAACTTCAAAATATAAAAGGTAATAAACAGCCTTTGGGAAAGAGAAACAGTGCCAGGATTACAAAGAAACACAGAGCTTCTCCAAGCAGACAGTGAACATATGGTGAGGACGTAAACAAGCTATTGAGGAAGATTAACCATCATGAGTAGGTATTGCTTCCAAGAGATATGCTGCATTCCCTGGAGTAGAAAAACCCCAAGGCATTTTTTTTTTTGTGTCTGGGAAAATGTCTTGCAAGTGCCTGACTGTACAAATAGTGATCCAGCAAAACACCTCACTCTTTCCAATGGAAGAACTCCCAGTGTAGGGAGACCCTACTCCCTGTTGTGGTCCATGAGGAACTGTTCCAGCACAGCTGCTTTTGGTGGAATTGTCCTCACCTGCAACCAGAACCACACTCATTTCTCTTTGCGGAGCTTCCTCCTCAGGTTTCTGGTTATAGTGGTTTCTTTCTGATAGGCTGCTTGTCACTTCCCAAGTGGTTAACAAGCTGCAAGTGGTGGATAAGAGTCCTTATTGAGGGGGAATGCTAATGACTCCCTGAGAGAAGCACATCTGCTGTGCAAGAGGTGCTTTTGGGTTAGGTGCAGGATTGACAGCTGACCTTAGGTAGAGAGTGACAAACTCCTAAGGGGGTACTAGGCCAAGCTGTAGGATATCCCTCAGATGCTGTGAATAGAAGTTAAACAGATTCCTTGTCTTAAAAACAATATTGACAGTAATTACTGTTATTCACTGTCCTCACAAAATGATGCCTGCTCACACCTGTAACTACCAGGATTGTCCCCACTGTGGAATTGTCTGTGTACAGTTACTCTTTCCATTAAAGGTGTGTTATGGGATTGTTTCATTTCTCCTCAGTGTTTGAATGAGCCTGAACAATGATGAAATGCCTCCCAGGGGAATTGGCAGCTTTCTGAAGATTGAAGGTAAGTTGCTGAAACTTTGTGTTTTAATAGAAAATAGAAATCTGTTATGTAAGATTATGTTAGCTGTGATGGTATATGGACTATATTGGCTACTTCAATATATTTATTCATCAATTGGAAAAAGTAAAATTTCAACAGCAGAGTTCAAGCAAACATCCCTTTGTTTTTACTTCTCGTACAAAAAAATGCAAAAAGCCTAAAATCATAACTTATTTTAATTGTATAGAAACAGCCTGATTGTATTTCCCTACTTTTACTTGTTTTCCCTAGAATTCTGAATTTTTCAAGAAGTTACATGCAGCAATGACTAGGGATCTGCTGAAGCTGTTAAGCAGAGGCTTGAGTTTTGTCAAGTACAATCAATACCTTAAGTCTCCTCCTCAATTTCTGCTTAAAGTGGGAAAGTTCAAGGCTTAAGGTCAAAAGTACTCCTGCTTTGACGTGATTTTACTTTTCCTATGAGTTCGTTGTCTTTGGAAATGAAAATGAGAAAATCCATGTAAGTTCTTTAAGACTCCCATGATGTACTCCTTGATGTCATCCTTGAGGTAGCAGCTTGGTGGGCAGTGCCTCTGGGGGTTTGCAATGTGCTTTGTTGGTGCTGCACAGTTGTTCAGTTTTCTGAGGTCAGTTGTATGGGATACTCTCATCCCAGATAGCCAGTGAGACTCAGTTAATGTTTAATTAAACAATGGTATGTCAGTCCTTTTGTCAGGAAGTTTTTGTCTTCATCCAAAGTTGAGTTTAACGTACTGTGTTAAGTAATGGTAAAGAGAATATGTATCACATATTATTATATAGAGGTTATAATAGTATATAGTTACATATATAATACAGGTAAAATAACAGTTACGATAATATGTAATGACAATATTCTCTGCATTCTGATCCTCAAAAATAGAGTGTTCGGAATGGGGATGGCCCTTCATCTCTCATTGTATACTTCCTGAAGGTAAAAGAGGATTTCAGTTTTATCTGGATACTGTGAGGTGTATAGCATAGAGAAGAAATCAGAGATTGATATCTGAACAAAGACTTCATAAAAGTGAAAAAAGCAGGGCAATTATCTAGGAGAAATATGTCATGTATCCATGCCAAAAGAGGGATGTATGCATACTGTAAAAGACCCATCTAATCACAGTCTCAACTCCAGTGGATGCTAAAATTACTTTGAATATGTATCAGATGGATGAAGGAGTAGATCACTGGTGCTTGTGATGAGAGATCAGTGTTGCAGAAAGCCTCTGCCTAGATCAAAATGACATTTTATTTGTGCTTTCGTTCTGAAGGTTTCCTCAGTAAGTTTTTAACTAAAAACAGCAAAGCAAACCTTCCCAGCTACCTCTTGCCATGGACTTGCCCATGTGCCTGTGGACATAGTAGTATTACTTGCTACACAGCATTGTACTGAGTGTGGGCTGGGTAATTTCTGCAAGTGTTTAATGGATACGGAGTCTGTCTGAACAGGGAAAGATTGCATTGCTTCTCTCAGGAACTTGAACATCAAGTTAGTGCCTAATGACACCTAGAAAATTTGATTCTCTGTAGCGGTCAGTCTCCTGGAAATTGATGAAGATCTAAACCGACATTTGTCTTAGATCACTCTACATTCTCTGTGATAGGTGATAAGGTTTAAAATAATTATCAACTAATACAAGACAGTTCTCAGTATCACAAGATGATGTCTATTCAATAAAATCATAGACAATTTTCACTTCTAGATGTTTTCCATATGTAACTGACATCAAATTGTAAGCATGTTCGTATTTTCCATCTCTATTTCTTTCTAAGTTCAGATGATCAGATAGTCTATGCTGTAAAGTTTAAGGTTGGATCTGAAACTCTTTGGAACTGATATTTCTGCTTCCAGCCTTAATCAGCACCCTCAGAGATTAAAACTGGGGTTTGTATCTGCATCTTTCAGGAGGCTGTTCCAGTTCTGGCCTCTCTGCTGTGAGCATCTTTAAAAGATACATCAAACAGCACAACATGAGTTCAAACAACTTTGCTTGTAACTGCAATGAATCTGAAATGTACTGATGAAAGATTTATTAATGTCGTGCAAGGCAGAGTGTCCTCACATTAGCAGAGACAGTTTGAATCAGTGAGTGAGCAGGTCATCAAAGAGAATTCAGCATGGAAATTGGAACAACATTCTTAACCTAATTGCAACGGAGGTTAAATCATCATCTGTATGGCCTTAGGTAATGACAACTATACAAATAAAATAGTAATAATCCAGGACACACCTCCCTTTCTGTTGCTGAAGTGAATTAGAATGTGTGGCTCAGGCTGAGATATACATCAGTACCTCCCATGGATTTTCAACTATATTACCACAGTGGAATTCAGCCAAGATGTGTTGACAAAACAATTTTCCCTGAGGAGAGACAAGCTTTGTTGTTTGTGCATATGGAGATGTTGGTACAGGAACAATGAAAATTATGACTCAGAGGTTGGGTTGTGATACATCTTACAGTGTGCATAAACACACAAGCGAAGCTAGAGATTTTACTAAACCTTATTCATATCGTCCTTTCTGAAATTAGTAAATACTTTATTCTGGGGCATCATTACTGAAAAAAATTAAAGCCGTGCACAGAATACCCCACTGTTTATAGAGTTTTGACTCATTACTACAGAATTTTTGAATGATTATACTGGCCCAACCAGTCTATGAAAGCTGCAGTTTTGGTAAGCTTGTTTGAAGTGACTAACCCACATACAGTGACTCAGCCTCTCTCCCTGAACACTATTGGCTTTCCTGACTCTGTTCACTAAATACAAATCACTTTGGTGGCCTGTCATTTGACATTTTTCTGTCTGATACCGCCTCTGCAGCTTTACTGTTACAAAGAATATGACTTTTCATTTTCTCACAAGTTCTTGTTTTCTCCTTTGTTCTCTTGTTTTTTGTTCCTCCTTTTTTGGACAAGAACTCTTTATGATCATTATCCATTGTTTGACTTATCAATGAGCTGGGAGTAAAGTCATTTTATTGAACTTCTGATAGAATTTAGAACAAAATGTATCCCCAAATTCTTCTTTGTCACAATAGCCAAACATATGGTATTAGGCTGGTGGACTATTTTACTGTTTTTGAAGCTGATCTAATGTGTGCTTTCTTTACCTTTTCTACACCTAACTCTGAGAAGCCAATCTTCAGACACATCTGTCATCTAATATCAGCTGTCAAAAATACTTCCTTCATTTTCACAGCAGAGGCTTTGGGGTCTGAATGTAATCCTTACCTGATGTTGTCTCTGTAACTAGGGTGCCACCAGGCTATAAATGAAAGCAGATCACATGCTGACATTCAGCCCTCTCTGAAAGTCAGATTGGCACGTTACCACAGCAGGTGTTCTAGCTTTGGAGTCCAAGTGATCTAAGAAACACAAGAATGAAAATTAAAATTTCGTGTAAGAAATTAAGAATAACAAAAAGAAGCAGCAGGAAGAATTTTTCAGGGTGTTGTCTGGTTAACCCCAATTTAATAAAACGGAGAAATTTCCTCAGATATTACTTTTACATGTTAAAAAATGTTTGCAAAAATTCTCTTTGAAGAATGTTTACTCAAAAAAGGTTGCAAGAGACACACTGACCAAAGTTAATCTCCCACCCTGCTGTTCAACTTATGTTCTATTTATGATGAAAGAAGCACACAGCAAATAGATTGCTTCTTCCTCTGGACAGTGATAAATAAATTCATCACTAATGTCAGAAAGAGCAGGACGGTCAGCTCAGAGATCCTCCACTCAGATACCGTAGATGGGCTATTACTAGGCTATAGCCAACATAGTTGAGACAGTTATAAAGAATTTGCAGGTCCCTTGTTTAATTCCTTATTTTGCCCTAAAGCCTTGTCCTTGCATTTTTCCAAATTTGCAGCTGGGTTGACTTGATGGAGTTGATAGAATTACTTGTGTGTAGGTGTGCTTGTCCATGAATAAAATGAGGGAAAGATAAAGTGGTAAGAGAGGCTGCTTGGAAGTGTATAACAAGATAAAGTATGACTGTACATACAGGGGGGTGCCTGTCGACTCCAGTGAGGAAGAAAAGGCCCGACGGCTACGCCTATTACACAAGTTGAGTTTGGTGATCTTAGCTTTCTTGCTTGGATTTCCCTAATGTGGGATTTTATTATGATTATGAATGGCTATCACTA